>NC_138355.1:6167075-7558742 GCF_046562875.1 Panthera onca | reverse complement strand
TTTGTATACGTATTTATTTTGCGCACACGCTCTCTGAGGGCCCCAGGACACTACCTAAAGTGTGTCGGTGCAGGTAATAATTGCTTGTCCTGCCCCTGGTTGTTCTGGCACGAGGACATGCTATCAGAGGAACAACTAGCAAGTAAGCATTTCGCCTCTAGCACACAAAGGCTGAAGACGCACGGGTGACCTAAGAATCTAGCTTCAGCTGGTGGTTTTCAGGCAAAAGTAACCGCGCTGACCAAGCTGTGCCTGATGTCTGATTTAAGGCTGTGGAAGACCCCAAGACTGAGGACCCTCGGATTGAGAGGGTCCTTTTTTCCTGACCTTTCTTAGGTAGAAATAAGGCCCTCCCAGCCAAGAGCAGGGCCGAAAGTCGTATTCAAGATGCCTGGGACCTGAAACGCATCAGAGTCAGTATCACAGAGTCGATGGAAACGTCGAGAAGGCCTGGTGGGCAGTGTTCGGAGCAGGGCCGAAAGGTGTGGCTTTCACGTTGTTTTCCATTATTTATATATTTAGAAGCTTATGGGAACAAATCTCTAAAAAGAAACACTTAAGATATAGTTTTCATATTAATATTGAATTATAATAATTGTAACAAACACTGGGTATGTACTATGGGGCAGGAACTGTTCTGAGAGATAGAGAGAGAAAATATAGATCGATAGCATCTATCTATATTTTCAAAATTTTTTTAAACATGTATTTATTTTTGAGAGACAGAAGCAGAGTGTGAGTGGGGGAGGGGCAGAGAGAGGGAGACACAGAATCGGAAGCAGGCTCCAGGCTCTGAGCCATCAGCCCAGAGCCCGATGCGGGGCTCGAACTCACGGACCTCAAGATCGTGACCTGAGCTGAAGTCGGACGCTTAACCGACTGAGCCACCCAGGCGCCCCATATATTTAAAAATTTTTTTTAAACATGTATTTATTTTTGAGAGACAGACACAGAATGCGAGTGGGGGAGGGGCAGAGAGAGGGAGACACAGAATCCGAAGCAGGCTCCAGGCTCCGAGCTGTCAGCACAGAACCCAATGTGGGGCTCAAACCCACGAACCGTGAGATCGTGACCTGAGCTAAAGCCGGACATCTAACCAACTGAGCCACCCAGGCGCCCCTGTCTATCTGTTAATCTCACTACTCCATGAGATGTAGCGACTCTCATATCTTGTTTTACAGCTGAGGAAACTGGCACGGAAAAGTGAAGGCACTTGACCGAGGCCACAGAGCTGTGAGTGGCAGAAAGCACATCTGAACCCAGATATTTGGCTCCCCAGATTATACCCTTGGCTGCTTCTCTTTTCTGCCTCCGGAGGAACTCTCAAGTCCTAAAGTACTGTAACACTAAATAAATGTTTGCTGAAGCATATATTGAGTCATAAGCTGCCTCCGCGTAACTCTGCCGACCCACACTTCATTGTGGAGTCCTGGAGGCCCGTCGGAATCGTGGGCCTGCGAGCCCCCGTGAGGGATTTTCTAGTCTAGATTGAGCCTGGAGTATTCATCACCTAGCTCCCTAAAATCAAAGCAACACTTAACTAATTTGGACCCCCCCTAACCGAAGTGACTTTGAAATAACTACAAGAGGGGCAGCCGGGTGGCTCAGCCAAAGCATCCGACTTCAGCTCAGATCATGATCCCGTGGTTCGTGGGTTCGAGCCCCGTGTCGGCCTCTGTGCTGACAGCTCAGAACCTGGAGCCTGCTTCGGATTCTGTCTCCCTCTCTCTCTGCCCCTCCCCCACTCACACTCTGTATGTGTGTCTCTCTCTCTTTCAAACAATAAATAAACATTAAAAATTTTTCAAAAAAAAAAAAGAACTACAAGAATTGACTGATATAATCTTATCCTACAGTATGACATAGGATGTGAGCTTCTCTTAGCAACCTTGATGAAAATAGGAAGCAAAAAATTCACCTAGAAGATCAGTAAATAGCAGAGTAGTTCAGATAACATTTAAGTTTCCCCAGAAAGGTTTTAAGTGGCTTGTAAAGGAAATTAGATCTCAGAAACATATATAGGAAACCAGGTAAGAAGGAGGGAGTAAGAGAAGCCAGTTCCTGAACCAAGTTAGTTATTGAAATTGGACATTCATTAGGCTCTGAGTTTCATGGAAACAAAAGCTAATGGCTCAGAAAGGAAGGGACCAAGACGTCGGTTGAGCTCTTACTGCGTGCCTGTCATTCTGATGGCGGCCACTTTCCCTATGTAATGTCCTTGATCTTCACAACGGACCCTTGCACCGGGTGTCCTTAGTTTCATACGTGTCCAGGGAGATAGCAAAGCCAGGAATGGAACCGTGCCTCTATGATTCCAAAGCCTGTGCCTTTTTTATTGGGTTATATTCCTCTCACCCAGTAAAGTGACACGTAGGATTTGTGTGCAGACCTCTAGTCTTTCTCAGAGAATTTGTCTTAATGGATCCAGGGAACTTATAGATGGTAGGTGCTTAGTCAATATCTGTAGAAGAACAGGAATAAATGAAGGCATGGATAATAAGAGGAAAGATATTTTCTTTAATTTTCATAAGCTGTAGAAATGGTTTCTATGGATGCTTTTATATCGGCCCCTGCTAAAAACAAAGTCACACCGGAGCCTCATAATTCAGTACAAGGCACATAAGCTAAGGTCTAAAAATGCAATGCTTTACATTTTTTTCTTTTCTTGTTTAATTTTTTGAAATAGTAGCGTAGGCCTCCTTCTCTATGCCTCTTCAGCCCCCGCTTTATTTCGCAACGCTCCGAAACGTCCTCGGCCTCTCCTCCGACTCTGTTCAAGGTCAGTGATGAACTTATTAGTTCTGGTCCAGTGGACACTTTCCATTCGCTGTCTTTGTTGGTCTCTTAGTGGCATTTAACATCGGTGACCACTCGGTCTGTCTCCCCACCCCCCACCCCCCAGTCTGCTGCTCCTTTACAGGCCCCTCCGCCCTCCCCTCCCCTCTCTCTGCATCACTCATTAGATGTTGAAGCTCCTCACGGTTCGGTCATGGGCCACTTGTTGTTCTCATGCTGCTCTGCCCCTCCCTGGCCATCTCGTCCATTCTTGTGACTTCACTTGCCATCTTCATGCTGAAGACTCTGCAATCTGAAAACCTCAACCAAATATTTTTTTATTTCCAAATACTGAGAAAGATCTAAACTGTGATTGTGTGTCTTGAAAGTAAACGGTTTCTCTTGATGAAGTCAAAGGCTAGGGAAACAAGTGAAAAACCTGGTGTATTTCTTAACCTTTTCTTGGTAGTTAGTCATACATTAGGAGTCACTTCTATGCATCTTTGAACAACTCTTTGCGTTGGTGACAACTACGTATTTGACAGAATGGAAGGGAAGCACAGACGTTGAAAGATAAAGTGTCTATAGCTACCCTCAACTGAATAGGATTCATAAAGATAAAATGCCTTCTGAAATTTTAATAGAAATCAATGTGAAATTAGATTCAATTTATAATAACTCAAATTACAAGCAATTTATAGAGTGTATCTGTTGTGTAAACGTGGGAATCCAGACGAGAAGATGATTGATCGTTTGATTGATTATGTAACATGAATTACATTCTCTCCAGCTGCACCTGAGTATATTCACAGACACAGCTGATGGCATCCTGGTCTAGAGAACAGATATTTTCTTCTTTTCACACAATGTGTTCCTAGAAGCTCTATCAGGACATAAATATTACTTTCCTGATAAGAAAATCAGACCTGGAGATTTTATTCTCAGCCAGGGATCCAGAGTCAGAAAGCTGTGGTTCTAATTAACAATGAGTTAGTAAAGTTGAGATAGTACTTTAAACCCATGTGGCTACTTAAAATAATACAACCATGGGGTGCCTGGGTGGCTCAGTCAGTTAAGCGTCCAACTTCGGCTCGGCTCAGGTCATGATCTCACAGTTGGTAAGTTCAAGCCCTGCATTGGGCTCTGTGCTGACAGCTCAGAGCCTGGAACCTGCTTCAGATTCTGTGTCTCCCAGTCTCTCTCTCTCTCTCTCTCTCTCTCTCTGCCCCTCCACTGCTTGCAGTCTGTCCCTCAAAAATAAATAAACATTTAAAAACAATTTTTTTAATTAACAGTAAAAAATAAATAATATAATCATGCTCCAAATTCTGCAAAAATGGGACTCATTTAACTTCGGATTCCAGTAACTGAGACTAGACACAGCATGAAAAATCTATTATTACCTATCGTAGATCTCACCTCCCTAAAAATAATATGCCTTCCAAAGTAAACATTAGTTCATTGTGCAGCTTAACTTAGGTCAGGTTTCTTTACAGACTTCGCCAGGAAATTCAAACGAAAATCTTCATTTATTTTGATAAATTTCTCTCTTGCCTGCAATTTGTTTCAAAAGAATTCCTTTGGTTGTAGCAGTGTTTAATCTTTTGGTAATTTTTTTCAAAAACACCTGCTAACTGCAAGACAAAAAAAAGTAACAGAAGAATGTAGCAGAAACTTTCAGTGACAGGAATCCACTGAGTTATCTTCCCATTTTTAATTTCTTATTCTCCCTGCCTTCTCCTCTCCGTCCCCATACTACACAGATGCACTTGTGAACGGGCGTGCACACACACACACACACACACACACACACACACTCCTGCGCGCGCATAGCCCCCAACAACTTCAGGGGTGCTGACTAGGGACAGTACATGCGATAGCAGAATGAGAGGGATTGAGGGGGGGTCCCTACTTGGTGCTAAAGACATGTTCTATCAATGAAGATGTGCACCCCAGATCTGCCTCCTTTCCCTTCCCCTGTTATTTTGTAGCATAACCACCCTGCACCTGCAGAAATAACCAAATAAGTGGGAAGGTGTAAGAAAAGGTAAATGATAGGTCACTGTTAGCAGCTTTGATTCAAAGTCACAAAAGGAATCACCCCTCCAGTCACATAGGCTGTGATTACCTTAGAGTCTTTCTCCTTTCACAAATTATTTTGCTTTGGGGTGATCTCTCATCTATGCTGTCGGTCCCGTTGGGGATCACTTCTCTACTGAAAACAACAGTTGCCTCCTTCCTCTGCATCGGGGCTTTTGGACACACTTGTGGTGAGTGTACTTTATCGCCGTGTGCGTTTACCACGGTTTTCACCAACCTGCACAGACCCCAGCCAAGGCGGCCGGGCAGCAGAATCGATAGGAAAGGGGGCGGGGCATGTAAGTTTCTGCCTCTCTCCCTCTAACAGGGCTGCGGAGGTGCAGGCAGTCTAAACCACTGCCCCGGGGTCTGGGGCAGTCCAGCCTTGCAGCAGAGTCAGGGACAGGCAGTCTGTCCCACTCTGCTGTATCCAGAGACCCCATGCAGATTGTGGTTCTTTGGAATAACTTACTTAATGATTCCTTCCAATTTCAACTATAGTAAATAATTTGCTGAACAAAAAGAAATATTGATATTAAAGGAGGAAAAACAATCACTTCCTTTAACAAACAAAACTGTTATATTCAAATTTAATTAACCAAGAAGCCCCCAAACCACAGAGCATGTCAGCCAGCATTGACAATTAATTAGCTTTGCTCTGAAAGAGCCACAGGTATTGAGCAAAGAGTTATGGATTAAAGGCTTTATTTTCTCTGCAGACGCTGCCCATTTCTAGCTCTCACACCCTGATAGCACTTTGCTGCTTCAGGCATCAAATTATTTCTGGAGTGAGTAATCTCATGTCAGTTTGTGATTTCACATGATCAAAATACGGGAAAAGTGAGAATAAAGCACTGTTTCTTTTAAAATGAAGACCTAAAGGGGCGCCTGGGTGGCTCAGTTGGTTAAGCCTCCGACTTCGGCTCAGGTTGTGAGCCCACGCACGGCTTGTGGGTTCGAGCCCCACATCAGGCTCTGTCCTCACGGCTCAGAGCCTGGAGCCTGCTTCTGATTCTGTGTCTCCCTCTCTCTCTGCCCCTCCCCTGCTCATGCTCTGTCTCTCTCTCCCTCCCTTAAAAATAAACATAAAAAAAATAATAAAGACCTAAAAAGTGAACAACACAACTGCCCTTCAGTTTCTTCTGCTTTTCAAAATAATTCTCTACCAAACAGCCAAGGAAGATAAATATTAAGGAAAACTTAGGGCATTAGTGGTCACCCTTGGCTTTTAAATGGACTGTCTTGTTTGTGGTAAATCATGTGATTTCTTCTTTTCCACATTACATTAGCATATGTATAAATGACTTAACTAGAAACTACTGGAGTTAGCATTTAAAAGGCAGCATGATGTAATGAAAAGAACATTAGATTCATTAGATTCTTGGAATCAAATTATCTGGAATATGCTTATTCCTTGAAGGAATCTTAATTTTAGTTGGATAGTCCTTTTACCGTAGAAGATATATGTACACACACACACACACACACACATATTATGGACAACTGTTTCTCCCCAGAAAAATCCGGCACTGGCATTCCACACGGAATGGGCCTGAATTAGCCTGTGGTTGTCTTTTCCTGTCTATAGGCAGCTGAAATGCTGCATTGTAGTTACCTGGTTTCATCCACCGCATTCAGTAAGACTAGCTGGTTCTCCATTACTCGTGTTTGTGATAGGTCCCAGTAATGGCGGTTAAAGAAAATCATATATATCTAGTTGGGGATGGATTTTTAAACTTACATTTGCATTTATGTGGGTCTTGTGTCTAAGGTGCTCACAGCTCTTTTAATTTAGGTATTATTGGGCCCAGTTTGCAAAGGTATAGCTCCGGAGGAGGTTCAAGCTATGCAGTTTCTCTGGTACTAAGCAGGTTTGGGCTGGGCAGATCAGGCCAGAGGAAATGATCTGTAGATGGGAGGCATCATCTGTCCAGAAGAGATTAATGGCCAGAAGGTCAGTTGGCACAAGGCAAAATGTATAAGGACCTGAGTGCAAATTAGGAAGAAAGCCAGGGAGATCAACCCAGGCTGGAACGGAGGGCTTGTAAGCAGAAGTCAAGCTGGCAAGCCAAGGTGGAGAGGCAGGAGACCAGGAGGCCAGGGTTGGAGCCTGGGAAGACCAAGCTCCAGGGCTTGGAAGCAACTGCACGATAGGAACAAATGCTGGGTCATCAAACCCAGGTGCAAGGTCATTGTCACCAGCTCAGACAGAAGGCAAGGCTGTGTCCGAGGGAAATGGGGTAGTGTGCCCACCCTGCGGGTGCTCTTCACCTGGCATCATCCAGGGCATCTATAGTCAACACACTGCAAAGAGAACGCCCTGAAGGCGTACCTCCAGACTGCCGTGTTCGCGATGGTTTTCTCCTCCCTGCCGAAGTTCTTACGGGTGTGTATTGGCAGGTGGGAGCCCGGGAGAGCAGGGAGTAGGAGTGTAACTTTGTAGGTGTGCGTGGAGAGGAATAACGACGTGCAGGTCGCGAAGAAGCCACCAGCTCTGGAGTCGTAAGCTCAAGGGTATGTCACACGGCATCGAAGGCAGTTGACAAATCGGTAGTGCGTTCCTTTAGACCTTTCTGTTACACGCGAACTGAGGGTGGTTTCGGTTTATTCCATCTTCCAATGTTCCTGACAGAACGAGGGTCTTCTCTCTTAAGATACGACAGATCGCAGAAGCTCGAAGCAAGAGGCCCCTTGCTGCTGTCATTCAGTCTCAGAACCAGAACTTTCCGGTCTCTAGGGAGGGTTTTCTTCCAGGTCCTGCCCTGGAGTTTGCCATCGGGGCAGTACCCAGGTCTGACGTAGGAGGTCTGCTGGACATGTGGGTACTGAGAAGTCCACCTGTTCCCAGGCTGCCGATAGAGGGTGGCACCAGGTCACCATCAGGCTCTGGGCAGGTTCATTGGAGCAGAGGTCCCCAACCTTCTCTTGGGCCCCGGGGCCCTGCCTCCCACAGGTGGCACTGTGCTCACTGGTGAAGGCGCTCCATGAGAGCTCAGCTTGCGCAGAATACCGAGGGAAGCCAAGAAGTTCAGCCGCGGTGTCCAGTGCCCTGCTTCCCGGCCGCCAGAGTGAGCACAGCTTGGAGGACGGCGAGTTCTGAGCAACAGGCAACCTAATGAGCGGAGAGGGCTTAGCCCGTGGTGAAGACAGGTAGAAGGGTCTTTCTTAAAGTGTTCCAAATCCCAGTAGACATTGGAGCCACTTAGCTGAGCCCGGAGAAACCACAGCATCAGGGAGACCATGGCCTATGCACCTTCCAGAAACGGAGGCGGAGGACGCTTCCCTTTGAACTTCCCAAGCCATGGACGGAGTGTTTATCTGGTGTTTCTAAAATCCAACAGCCAGGAAATTACAAATCCATGATTTGTACTTCTGTTTAGCTTTCTATACCAATGGCCAATTGTTTTTTTTTTTTTTTTTAATCAGACATCTTCTGCTTTATTTGGACACAGGAAAGCATTTCTCTTTTCACACAAGGAACTTGGCTCAGCTAACACTTTCATAGGGACCTGGCTTTCCACAAAGGAGAAGCTTTTACTTTGAGTTGCTTTGGTAAAAACCATGGTTTATGAATGGGGTCTTGTCGCGGCCATTATTTTTGCCTTGAGCCACATTGTCATTTGTTCATAACGTTCTTACTCTGACCATGAAAAACTTCCAGACACACATGGATGGTAACATCTACCAACGGCGTGGGTTTTCAAACATTGCTTTTTACCCTTGGTTGTGCCCCCAGGTATGGGCGAATGGTGTGCGGTTCGGGTAACAGTTCAGGAGGAACTTCCAGCTTGACTCTGGTGGGGAAGCCCTTGAACGGGTAGCTGGTTTACCTGCCGCATGTCCCCAGTCTCCTTCACACTTCTCTTTATCTCTGGAGCCGATGTAAAGTTATCAGTCGTGTGGGGTGGGGTGGATTCTTCTCATCTGTGCCATTTAGGAGTAGACTCTGGGACACAAAGCAGCTTCTGGGTGACTCAGAGATGACTTCTGTGATATCTGTAGCCCATTGATTGCACACTTGTGTTGTGCGCGGCTGTCATTCGGTAAATCCTGATGGACCGATTGGGTTCCCAGAGCGCTCGGATGCATTCTGAGCAGCTTTCGGCATCCTGTTTGTGTCTACAGAGGGGGAGGCAGGAGGTGATGGGGGGTGGCGCATAATGATGTCCGTGGTGGCAGTAGATGTTGTGTTGCTGTTATTGTCAGGCAAGGACTCACTCCGGGTTGGGATTTTAGGGACAGAGAAGCCATTTTCATATAATTTGCCATTCACGTCCTAATTCTGGGCATGACCCGACTCACTCAGCAGAGACATTTTCCCCCTGTGATAGGAAGGTACGTTGCTAGGCAACTAGATCGGTAATTGGTAAATGCTTATATATGATTTGATTTGAGTTACATACAAAAATATGTAACTGGCTTTTTTTTTTTTTGGTCTTCATTATTAATCAAATGATTATCATTTGGTTTTATTTTGCCCAAATAAAATAAAATAACTGCTTTTATTTATCAAGTTGCATCATAGCACAAGGCAGTGGAAAATCCCCAGTCCTAGAAGACAGAAAGCTTGAATCCTAATCTCAAAGATGAGAGTCGCTAGTCCTGTGACTGTGGATAAGATCTGGTAACTTCGGAGCCTTCCTCTTTTCTAACCTGTCATTTGTGGTACAGATAACTTCTCAGCAGCGAGGATGGCTGTGACCAGGGATGGAACATACTTGAGAAAGAATAAGACGTTCTGTTGCAAGGTCTAAGCATTACCTAGAACCCTAGGCTATGTAAGCTTGGACTTTCCATGTGTCGTAACCCCAAGGGCTGGATGGATCGCCCAGCACTTGAGTAGTACACACTGTCACCTCAACAAGGCACAGAGCTCTGGGGTCGGTGTGGCAGGTCCAGAAGAAAGGACATGTGATATTGATGTTCAGCAAGTTAATACTGTAGTGCTGGAGAGAGAGAGAGAGAGAGGCCAGAGCCCTCACCTCAAAGCAGCGTCTCATCAAATGTCGGAACACAAGATAGATACTCTCAAGACCAGTCGCTGTAAGACTTCAAGGCAACAGATGAGGCCCCCTGAAGGCTAAAGTAGTTGATGACGGCAGCTTAGACAAGCCGTTGAAGAGTGGGTAAATTTTTTAAGCATAAGGTAAATTCATAGAGATTATCACCGTGGGTGAGTATCGTGCATTAAACTGTAGAAGTCAATTCATTTTCAAACTGTAATCGCGTCCTGCTGTAGTGTGTTACACACCGTGGTATGACGTTAATGGCCAGCCATGGTTTGCTCCTAAACATTTTATTGGAAGTCATGTCACGAATTCTCTTCTAGCGCTGATGAAATGGATCATTTACATAAAAATGGGGAAACCCCCAAGACCCGTGTGATTTTCAGTCTCTGGAGACATGGAAATGACCTCAGGGACAGCCAGTTATGAAATGGAAAGGTGAAGGAGGATGTTCTCACTCCCTGCTGGAGAGTTTCCAGAAAGACCAGCATGCTTCACGGCAGTGCCATAGCGCTTTTAAATAGGTCTTCTCTCACGGTGACGCCTAACTGGCACTCTGTTGCCCTTGTTTTGTTTCTTTGCTTGCACGTGGATATCTTAACTGTTTCCAGAAGGTTCGCCTTAGACCACTGGTTCTTGTCACACCCTCTGTATTTACAGTCGGCTCTATTTTCTTCTCCGTCTTGTGTCATTGACCGCACAGATTTCTTAGGAGCTGCTGTGATCTGTCATGTCATTGCTCATTATCAGGCAGTCTCCATCCTCAGAGCTCTGACGTATTTTGGGATGGCAGATAAGCCATCGTAGCCCATGGCAGCCCCAGCCATTGTCACGTTCAGTTGAAGTTTAGATCGTCTTTCATGTGCTGACGGTGGACATCCTACCACTGTCGTCCCCTCCTGGGTCAGGACCCTTTCCCTTTGGCAGATGTAGCAGTTTTGAGGACCTCAGCCTGTCCTCCTCTGGAGCGGTTGGTTCTTCAGCTGATGTCTCACCAGTCAATTGCCTGGGTCCAGGACTGCCTGGGTGGCTCAGCATCTGACTCTTGACTGTAGCTCAGATCATGATCTCATGGTTCACAACTCAAACTCTGCATCGGGCTCTGCGCTGACAGCACGGATGGTTGGGATTCTCTCTCTCTCTCTCTCTCTCTCTCTCTCTCTCTCTCTCTCTCTCTCCCCCTCTCTCTCTCTCTGCCTCTCCCCCATTTGCACACACACTCTTTATCTCTCTCAAAAATAAATACACATTAAAATTTTTTTTAATTACCTGGATCAAATTTGGTAGAGCTTGAATGACCTCTTAATTTTTATAAGCCCATCTATCCGAGCATCTCACACTTGAACACTCACCTCAGATCAAAGGAAATGCTCTCAGAATGTGGTTAGCAACACACAGTATGTAGGATTTTAAAAAGGATGGCGAATCCTTAAAAAATGACAATACTGCCTGATATTCCTTCCTCTTCCCTAAGGTAAGTTCTATGCTTCATGAAGCTAATAATTCTTAAAAATTGTTAGGTCAATATTTTAGTAATCTCTAGACCCTAAGGGTGGTAGACCCCAATTTAATTCTCATGAGATACACTTAAAATGATGGGCTTTCCGTTTAAGCACCCCACAATTCTGAAAATTGAAGGTCAAATAGTCTATCACACAAGCACCAAGAAAAAAAAAAGAAGAATCTTCATAAATTCCCCCTCTGATCTATATAACTGAGACCTAAGGTTTTCCCCCCCAACTAAACCAATAAAATTTACCAGGTAATTATTTCTCTCATTTTTTTTTTTTTTTTTTTAGATTTGGGTAGATCTGGCCAATCAGAGTAAGGAACCATCCCATGTGAAGGTCATGTCAGTTCTAAACTGATTCCTGAATTCAGATACCATCATATAATATGTTAGGATGGTTGTCTCCTGGGTGAGATGATAAGGCAAGGGAGAGAAAGGGGTAGAACCCAGAGGGAAGAACTGAGCTCCCCAGTTTAAATGCTCGCCAAGTTCACACTAGCCTGATGTGCTTAGCGTGGCACCATTTTCTTTTTCCTTTTTTTAATTTTTTTTAATGTTTTTCATTTTTGAGAAACAGAGCACTAGTGGGGGAGGGGCAGAGAGAGAGGGAGACACAGTCCGAAGCAGGCTCCACGCTCTGAGCTGTCAGCACAGGGCCCTACGCAGCGCTCAAACCCACGGACCAGAAGATCATGACCTGAGCCGAAGTTGGACGCTTAACAGACTGAGTCACCCAGGCGCCCCAGCACCACTTTCTTGACAGGTATTCAGTAAATATTAATTTCATCCTGTTAGGGAGGCTCTCTTCTTTTCTTGAAATAAGGCACAGAGCGGCGCCTGGGTGGCTCAGTTGGTTGAGCGTCCGACTTCGGCTCAGGTCATGATCTCGTGGTTCCTGGGTTCAAGCCCCGCGTCGGGCTCTGTGCTGACAGCTCGGGGCCTGGAGCCTGCTTCGGTTTCTGTGTCTCCGTCTGTCTCTGCCCCTCCCCCGCTCATGCTCTGTCTCTCTCTCTCTGTGTCAAAAATAAATAAGCATTAAAATGTTGTTAATAAATAAAAAAGAAATAAAAGAAATAAGGCACAGAGAAGTAAATGAAGATCATCAATATTTAAAGATGTGTACCGGGATGAATAGCTTGAGGTAGTATATGATATTATCCATGGTAAGAACAAGACAAGTAAATATTGCTTATAATTGTGTTTTAAGGAGGGCTTTTTTTGTTGTTGTTTGAAATCTTGTAAGACAACCTACTCATTTGTTTTTCTCCGTCGGAAGAAAGAACTTGTAAGGCATTAATTACACAAAATACACGTCTAGCCAAAATGTCTTCACTCTTTCTGTTCTCTCATGACTGCCTCTCCTTTATGTCACTGATAATACAATTATCCATGAGTGATTTCTGTACCTTAACCTTCTCCTCTCTGCCTGTCATTGGAGTGCTACACAGTAGGAGTGGAAGCTACTGACTTGCAAGAAATTGGAACACGTAAGACAGATCAAACAGCTGGTTATAACGATGTCAAAATTAAAATAAAATGTCCTTCTAGAATATAAGGCTGTAAACTATGGCTTTTATTAATCTTTCAAATTCTGGCGTTCTCTAAGGGTATTTATTTCAAATGCGTGTTTCAAACAGAAAGGAATTTTTCAATGCGTTCGCAAAAGGATTCCCCCCATTTCTGTTTTTCTGCATGGAAGCCAACCACGGCTTCCCTAAAAGGACTAGCGTTTCCAGGAATTGCCTCAGAATCTTGGAAGAGATTTTGGACATCATCTGATTTTCCCAATGCACACATTCTTTCCCCTGGTGTCCCCTGGAAGTGCCTTTCTAACTACTATCTGGATGCTTCCATTGGCAAAGAGCTCACTATTTCGCGAAGCACACCCATTACTAATGGGTTACTCTAATTTCTGGAAAGATATCACTATACTTATAAACCCAGTTATGCCTTTCTGTTTTACCTGCCTGGTAAGAGATGGTGTGGTGCAACATGGGGCAGGGAGACCTAGATTCAGTCTTAGCCTCACTGCCTATAACCCTTCAAAGGACCGTCTGTTAAACCTCCTGGGGGGCCTGGGGGGCTCAGTCACTTCAGCATCCAACTCTTGATTTCAGCTCAGGTCATGATCTCAGGATAGTGAGATCAAGCCCTGCACTGGGCTCTGCGCTTGCAGTGTGGAGCCTGCTTGGGATTCTCTCTCCCTCTGTCTCTGCCCCTCCCCCCCAACTCAAAACAAATATATAAACTTTAAAAAAAAGACAAAAAAAAAGAACTTCCTGTTACTGAACACTGCACGTGCAATCTTAATTTTCATAAAAAGCCTGTAACGGTAGGCACTGTTTTTGCTGTGTCTTACTATGCAGAAATGATAACATTTATAATAGGGACGATGGTCGTATGATTGAATGCCAAGCACATGCCAGGTGCTCTGGAGACACTTTGTATACATTATAAACATCAGAATTGAAGTAACTTGCCCATTATCTCTACTCAGCATCTGAAGAAGCTGGGTGTTCAGATTCAGGTCAGGTACTAAAAAGACGCTGGGTTTGACTCTTTAAGTCTCATTTCTTTGTGAGATAGGAGCGCTATTATTTTCTTCACCAGGTTTTCTGAGATTCAGAAAGATAGCCTGTGAAGTTATCTGGCATTCTTGTTTGAAAAATACCTCCTGCTACATAGCATGTATTCATTAAAAAATTTTTTTTAATGTGCATTTATTTTTGAGAGAGAGACAGAGCATGAGTGGGGAGGAGTCAGAGAGAGAGGAAGACACAGAATACGAAGCAGGTTCCAGGCTCTGAGCTGTCAGCACAGAGCCCGATGTGGGGCTTGAACCCACAGACTGTGAGATCATGACCTGGACTGAAGTCGTACGCTTAAACAACTGAGCCACCCAGGCGCCCCTATTAATTTTTTTAGACTTTAAAAAAAAAATACTCTTCCCTCCCTTTTCTCCTGGTTTATATTCCCCAGGCTAAATATCCCCAATTCTTTGGGTCTTCATTCATTCATTCATTCATTCAGCATATACATATGCTTCTTTGGCCCTGCCAGGATCTACATTATAGACAGGAAACAGACAATTAACAACCAACATGAATACTGAGTAAGTCACCTGCTGTATTAGAAGGCAGTAAGTGCCATGCAGGGGGTGGGTGGCTAAGGCAGGCAGGATAACGGAAATGAGGAGATTGGGGGCAAGGTCGTGGTTCATTTACTATAGCTGTGCAACCAGTTACCCCAAAAACTTAGTGGCATAAAGCAACAGTGATCACTTATTATCCCTCATGGTCTCTGGAGTTCAGAAATTTGGGACAAGACATAGTTGGGATGGGTCATCTCTGCCCACAATGCCTTGGGCCTCAGCTGGAAGACTTGAAGTATGGCCCCTGGAATCATCTAAAGGCTCATTTATTCAGACGTCTGGTAGTTGACGCCGGCTGTTGACTGGAGCCCTCAGCTCTCCTCTGCGTGGCCGTTTCTGTGTGGCTTGTGCTTCCTCACAACATGGGGGCTGGGTTCCCAGGGCAAGAGAGCCGGTAGCAGCCATATTGTCTGTTACGACCCAAACTTGGATCATTCCCACCATATTCTGGGTTCAAGACCATGTCAAAGTTCCACTGGGGTTGAAAGAGAAGGAAAATAGACCATGCCTGTCAATGGAGATATGTCAATGACGTGTCATAGGAAGAGTGTAAGAGATGAGATATATATCGGTGCAGCCATTTTGGAAAGTACAGTCCGCCGTGGTGCACAGGGTAGGTTCATTGATGAGGTAACATTTGAAGAAAGATTTAAAGGAGGTAAGGGAGGAAACCATGTACCTAGCTCTACCTGGGGCAGAGCATTCCAGGCCAAGGCAGGAGCCTGTGCAAAGGCCCTGTGGCTGGAGTGTATCAGGAGTATCTGGAGGCTAGTATGGCTGGATCAGAGTAACTGAAGACGAGAATAGTAGGAAAGGTGGTCTGAGATATGAGGGAGGATATATGTGAGGCCTTCTAGGCCCCTGTAATTACTTGGCTTTTACTATGAGATAAGAAGCAAAAGGAAGGTTTTGAGCAGTTATGTTTTAACAGAACCACTCTGACAACTGTGTGGAAAATAGACTGCACAGCAGGGGCTAGGGGTGGGGGGCAACAGAGGAAGGGAGACAAAGTAGGAGACTATTTTAGGAATCCAGGCAAGAGAGCTTAGTGGCTCAGAGGGAGACAGGAGCAGTAAAGGTGATGAGAGGTAGTACATCACGGACCTATTCTGAAGTCACAGCCAATAAGGTTTCCTGATGGGTCGGCTGGCTGGTGTGAGAGAAAGAGGAGTCAGAGGCGTCGGGGCCATTGCACGGGTGGAATCGCCATTTTCTGAAAGAGGGAAGGCTGAGGGCATACAGCTTTTCAGGAAAAGATCATGAATTCGGTCTTCAAGTGCAAGATGTCTGTTAGATCTCCAGGTGGGGCACAGGGCGTCGGGGCTCCGCCCTCCTGTTCCTCACGTAACCCACTCCCCTGTATTTCACTCTCGTGAAGATTTTTGGGTTTACAGCTAAGAACATACAAACTTTGAAGTGATGATTCCTGGTGGCTGTATTTGCACCGTGGCGATTTTGTAGCTCAAGAGATTTGCCAGAGGATGATAATTACCGACCCAAGATTAAAACTAACTATTCCCGATCAGTAAGATGGGGGATGGGAGGAGGTGCAGGCGATGATGATTCTGTCTCCTTGACCTGCGTCACTGGTGACCTGTCAGGCAGCTGACAGTGGATGGATTAGGAGGTTTTGGTCTGTCGAACAAGGTCATGGTAGTCTGGTTGTTTTAAACAGCAGCTCAAACGTTTAATACCATTGGATGAGGCAATTGGAATTCGTCCAACACAAGTACAGTGTGAAAACACCAAGAATTCATCCAGAAGCGAATATGTTAGAGTCTCTGAAATGCCTCTGCCTTGTGGCCACTCGCCTCGTTTCACTGTAAGAGGAAGTGTTGCAGAGCATTTGAATGGTCGGGGACGTGACATGAACAGTAGATGTTATTAACAATGTTGGCAACCCCCCCACTCCCACCCCACCCCCTCACTGTTCCCCATCTGCAGGCTCTGTGCCAAGTTTGCTGGCTCTGACCCTCACTCCCTGGTGCTTGCCCAGTGAATTGCGTTTTATATCGAAAGACCACCCCGCAGAGAGCCTGGTTTCCACCCAAGGAGCCCCTACTCTCAAGCAGCACCATTTACCCTGGCTGGACTTCATTCTGATTTGGTGTTCTGTTTCTGAAACCAGGTTGACTTATGTTTCCCCATCGCATTGGGCCGTTTTCTTCCACCACCAGGCACAGAGCATGCCTTCCTTGGTCACCTTGTAGATCGTCATCAGGCTGGCTTGGAATTGTTAGAATCTCTAAATAGCTCATGAGGTCTCTCACACTCGAGTTTGTGCCAGAGAAGCTATGGGACGATTAACCTAACGGGTGCTGTTTTATCCCCAGAGATGACCAGCTTTGTCCATGCTGAGGCTGAGTGTAGATAACAAACTCCCCTTTGTAAATCGTGATTGCAAGAGCCGTGCACTTTTATGGCATTTTTCTTCTGTGTGAGCGATTGGGTAGCTCATGAGGGTCGTTGCCGCGATGGGGCTGCTGGCAAGCACCCAGAGGATGAACAGGGAACTGTCAGGATTCAGGAAGAACGAGGGGCTCTTTAAGAGAAAGAAAACACGAGGCACCTGGGTGGCTCAGTCGGTGGAGCGTCCAACTCTGGATTTCAGCTCAAGTCATGATCCCAGGGTCGTTGGAATGAGCCCCGCATGGGGTTCCCCGCTGAGTGTGGAGCCTGCTCAAATCCTCTGTCTCTCTCTGTCTCTCTCTCTCTCTCTCTCTCTCTCAAATAAAATTTAAAAAGAGAGAGAAAGGCTCTCTCTCAAATAAAATTTAAAAACAGAGACAGAGACAGAGAGCGAGAGAGAGAGCAAGGAAATAAAGTAACCCTAGCATATCTGATTGGACCATACTTTTCTCCTTACTGGCCCTTTTCTGCATTTTTCCTTCCAGGGCCGCCCAGAAGTTAAATCTGTCTTCCAAAAAGAAGAAACACCGGCCTTCCACGTCTTCTGTGGCCGAGCCCCCGCTCTTTGCCACCAGCTTCAGTGGCATCCTGCAGACCTGCCCTCCCCCGGCCCCGCCCTGTCTGCTGCGGGCCGTCAACAAGGTGAAGGACACGCCAGGCCTGGGCAAGGTAGGTGCTGGGCGGTGGGGCGGGTTGCGCATCGAGGCGAAAGCAGAGGACGAGGAGCCCAGTTGGTTTGTTAACACAAGGGGGTGACCAGGGAGCTCAGGGGTCAAAATGCAATTCACTCGGAAGTACCGTCAGCTTTTCTTCAGTCCCATGTATGACGTGGCCAGTGGAGACCATGAGAGTGTTCGCGATCTGATTGGGTTTGGGCAGGACACAGGCAGCCGGGCAGTGTCAACAGATCTGTAGCCGTGTGAAGTAAACAAAGACACAGAGGGCAGCAGGCGGAGGCTGCTTCGAAAACTTCGCTTTCAGACACCACCCCCAGACTCTCGGTGCCGACGTGGGTGTCTGGGTGAACTACTCACACTCTGCTCTTCAGATGGAGAATAAGCCGAGACTCAGGAAAACATTTAGCTGAGGAAAGGTGGCTGCTGTGTTTCTTTCGTCTTCGTCAGAAGTGGGACGGGGCACACGACCCCGCCGGTGCCTTGCGCGCTTAACGCGATCTGCCACCGCCTTCTTTCTGGAACGCTGCAGGTCTGGCTGAAGGCTTGGCTGCTGTACTGTGAGGACCGAGCTTGCGCGGTCGCTGATTCCCTTTTTCCCTGGACCCCCAGTCACGGCCGTTCCAGGTGCCTGGTCTTCCCGCAACTCACCGGCCTTCTGGAACTCACCGTGGGGCCCTCTGCCCCTTCTTTCTTGGCCACGCCTTCCTCTCCTCACTGCTTCTCTGCCTCCTCCCCTCCTCCGTGCTCTCCCACCCCCACCCCCCCAACTTCACCATCCGCCTCGGGAAGACATGAACTTGCCGTGTTCCTCTTCCCGACCGTGTATAAACTGGAAGATTGTTTTGAACGGAGCAATGCTTACTCCAGCGGAATGTATGCGGTTCTGGAATTTTCCCGACGGTTCCCCCCAGGCCCAGAAGTAGAGTAGGGAACAAGGGCTGTAGGGCTGCCCTCGCCTCACCAGCCAGGAAGGAGACAGAGAAAACCCTGCGGGTTGGGATCTCTCTCTAGGGAAGGACTCGTAGAGGGGACACCTGCTGAGGGGGGACAGTGACACCCTCACGGAGGTCATCATGGATGGTTGACATGCTGCCTTCTGAGGAGGGCGGGTAATGCAGGGCTTTAAAATCGCGTCTTTTCTTTTTAATCGTGGAAAAGCTAACACGTCACATAAAATTTACCACCTGACCCATTTTTTAAGCGTACGCGGGCTTCTGTTTTGCTAAGAGGAGTTTGGAACTTGAATGCTGGAGCCGAACTGCCCCTGGACGAAGTCGAGTTAGAAGTACAGCAGAATTGAAAATAGAATAAATAGTAAGTGTTGTATATAAATCAGCATGGGCGAAGTTGAGAAGCTTGATTGAATCGCCAGAAGCCGCTTAATTCTTTAAACCTGAGGTGGGGGTGGGGCGCAAGCCCCGCTCAACCCTGACCTCTCGTGCCTCAACCACACGAGGACTCCCTCAGGAGACCCGGGAGCGTTTCCCAGGCCTGTGGGTTTAGTGAAGAAGATAACTGAGGCCCCCCAGGGGGTAAGAGATTTTCGGGTTCCTCCTGACTCAAGCCCGGAAGTCAACACCTACAGCCACTTTGTTTTCTGCGGTCTCACTGGGCTGCCACGAGGTATGCATGATCTTTAACACTTTGGGGTGGGGACAAGAATGCATTGGGGCCACGGGGGCAGCCAAATAACCGTGGGATCCAGTTGCCTTGATCCAGGGGAGAAGGCCACACTTCCCTTTGCCGAGTCACGGCTGGGAGAGAAAGGGTAGCAGGAGCGGCCAAGGGCAGACACACAGGGAGACCAGAGGCGCTCCATGGCGGGGACCATGCCAGAAGCAACCCGGACCCTCCTCCCAGAGTCAGTGTGGCCGCTGGGCACTGCTTCAGGGCAAAAGCTCCTCTGGAGGCCGCAGGGTTTGCAGTAACTTCAGCGTGTCTGGAGCTGACGTACAGCAGACACACAACACAGAAAACGTCTGGGCGTCGTCGGCCCCGGGTGTGCGCGTTGGCAAACTGCAGATGCTTGTTGAGCGCCTATTACGTGTCAGGCACAGTGCCGGGCACTAGGCTTGCAGTCAGGGACAGACAAGGCAGAGGCCGCTCCTTCCAGCACTTTCAACCTGGTGCATTTATTCCAGTCAGTCTTAGAAGTCTCAGTAATTTCAGGCGCTTCGGTGGCTCGGTCGGTTAGGTGTCCGACTCTGGATCTCGGTTCTGGTCGTGATCTCGCGGTTCCTGAGGTCCAGCCCCGCATCGAGCTCTGTGCTGACGGCGCAGAGCCTGCTTAGGATTCTCTCTCTCTCTCTCTCTCTCTCTCTCTCAAAATAAACTTAAAAAAAAAAAAAAAGGAAAAAAATCTCACCAATTTGGACCAAAACGAAGGACAATCTGCTTTAAGGAAAAGTTGGCATCGCAGCCTTAAAATAATTCTAACTTGCGAGTAATATCAACAAAACGATACTAAGCGGTCTTGTAGACACATCCTTAATGAACAGATAGAGGTGATTCGTGGATGAGGGAAGCTTAGTGCCTGTTTATATTTCATTGATTTGGCTTATATGTAAATGATACCTCTAATCTGTTCGAAAATGGCTCCTTCCCGTAAGTCAGTACGTGCTCCTCAGGAAATTTGTTTGCACAATTAATTAACGTCCATGTTTCAGGTTCATTCGTTTGTTGTCACAGCTTCATGCCAGAGCTCTGTCTTGGATTACAAGCTTCTAGAGCAAATTACATTACCTGTTGAACTCACCGAGCGTGCGGCTTTGCAGCCATGCCTCCTGTGCGTATCGCTTAAAAAAAAATTTTTTTTGATGTTTATTTATTTCTGAGAGAGAGAGAGAGAGTGAGCACGAGTGGGGGAGGGGCAGAGAGAGAGGGAGACACAGAATCCGAAGCAGACTCCAGGCTCCAAGCTGTCCGCACAGAGCCCAACGTGGGGCTTGAACTCACGGACCGCGAGATCACGACCTGAGCCGAAGTCGGACGCTCAACCGACTGAGCCCCCCCAGGCGCCCCCTGTGCGTAACACTCGAAGGTGAGAGCGGTAACGGTACTGGCAATGGTCTCGGTGGTGAGGCCAGCAATCCACCAGTACCTGGCTAATTCTCCTCTTCCCAGGAGAATACCTGGAGGGAAATCCAGGAAGCATGAGGGGAAAGGACCCTCCTTTCCCCTTCAGGACCCCCAGGAGTGCCTCCAAAGCTGGAATGTTGAGCGCTCAGCCTGTGTTCCCCCATCGTGTTTTGGGGACGTAAGACTGCTCGTATAGGTGGGTGCTCTCAGCAAGAGAACCCACACTGCGAACGATGGAGTGATCGCCCAAAATTGGATGGAGAAACTTGGAGGGGAATCGTGGCAAATGAAGCGGGGACAGGTGGGGAGGACGTGTCATAGTTGATTTACTCAGCGAGTGTCTATAGAGGTACCGTGTCCCAAGTACCGCCGTGGGTGCCCCAGGAGGGCACACTACAGGGGAGCAGGGTGGCCATTCTGGGCGCCTCCCTGCAAAGGAAGTGGGGGGTGTCCTGATCTCCGGGAACTCGAGGCTCCCATGAAGATGTTTGCCTGGCAGCAGACTCAGCCACTACTTCTGTGCCGTTTCCTGCCCCTGAGGATCCCTGCTAAGACTAGGCATCCTGGGGGGTGGCCCCCCCGTCACCATCTGTCCGCAACCGTCTGTGCGTCTCTCGAGTGCCTCCTGAGATTTCTCTTCCTGGGGCAGTGCGGCCCAAAGGCAGGCGACTTGGCAGAGTCCTAGGAGTTGGGACTTAGAAATAGACTTGCTTGTCTGGCTGCATTATTTCTCTTCTGCTGTAAATGCTGGGCCATAACTCTGTTCTTCTAAGCCCTTGGTTTTAAGTTGTGTGTATTTCATTCAGCATTGTTTTGCAAACCCAGTAACATCATATCTTGACCTCTATTAAAAGGTATGTTCTGTAAATAATCTCTCTCTGTCTCTCTGTCTCCTGCTCGCTCACACACACACACACACACACGGACACGCTGCTTGGCCAGTGTCACCACCAGGTTCTATATTGTCTAGATTTAGCAGAATTCTCAACTGTCTCTTGTTTGATGTGTAAACTCCTAGCATAGAAAAAATAAAAGAACCACATGACCTCTTTCGTGCAGGCTATTTTTCTTTTACAGATTTATAAACCTTTCCACGGTAGAAGTCATTTGGTTGCAGGCACACCTCAGACATACTGCGGGTTTGGTTCCAGCCCACTGCAGTAAAGCGGAGATCACAATCAAGTTGGCCAAATGTATGTTTTGGGTTTCCCAGTACATATGAAAGTTACGTTTACATGATACCGTAGTCTATTAGGTGTGCAGTAACATTGGGTCTAAATCAACAATGTACATACACACATACCTTAATTAAAAAATACTTATTGCTAAAAACTGCTAACATCTGAGCTTCCAGTGAGTCGTGATCTTGTTGCTGGAGGGTCTTGCCTCCCTGTTGGCGGCTGCTGACTGGTCAGGGTGGTGGGGCTGAAGGTTGGGGTTGGGGCAGTTTCTGAAAATGAGACAAGGTCACCTCATCGCTGGACTCTTGCTTTCATGAGCGAAGTCTCTGGAACACGCGACGCGGCCTGATCGCATCTGACCCCTGGCGTAACTTCTTTCGGGACTGGAGTCCTGCCTCAGACCCTGCCGCTGCCTTATCGGCTCAGCTGATGTCCTGTTCCGAATCCTCCGTTGTCATTTCAACGGTCTGCCCAGCGTCTTCACCGGGAGGACCTTCCACCTCCAGAAACCATGTGCGCATCCGATCAGGTTTGACGAGGAGATCGCAGGCCTTCGGTCCCGTCTGCAGCCCCCACTTCTGACCCCGGTTCCCTTGCTGTTTCCACCACAGCTGCAGGGGCTCCCTCCCCTGACGTCTTGAAGGGGCATCTTGAGGGCTGGAACCAACTTCTTCCAAAGCCCTGTGAATGCTGGTACTTTGACTTCTTTCCACAAATCACAAGTATTCTTAATGGTGTCTAGGATGGTGAATCCTTCCCAGAAGGCTTTCAGTTTACTTTGCCCAGATCCAGCAGAGGAATCACTGTCGACCGCAGCTGTGGTGCTACAAAACGTATGTTTTCAAGACCTGAAACTTTGATCCATGGGCTTAGAATGGATGTCGTGTCAACAGTCATGAATTCAACCTGAATCTCGTCCGTGTCCATCAGAGCTCTTGGGTGAACTGGTGCATTGTCTGTCAATGAGCAATCATGTTTTTTTTTTTTTAATTTTTTTTAATGTTTATTTATTTTTAAGACAGAGAGAGACAGAGCATGAACGGGGGAGGGTCAGAGAGAGAGGGAGACACAGAATCTGAAGCAGGCTCCAGGCTCTGAGCACAGGCTCTGAGCCTCAGCACAGAGCCCGACGCGGGGCTCAAACTCACGGACCATGAGATCATGACCTGAGCTGAAGTTGGACGCTGAACCGACTGAGCCACCCAGGCGCCCCTGAGCAGTCATGTTTTAAAAGAATTCTTTTTTCTGAGCAGTAGGTCTCAACAATGGGCTTGAAATATTCAGTAAACCATGCTGTAAACAGATGTGCTGTCATCCAGGCCTTGGTCCATTTCTAGAGCACAGGCAGAGTAGATGTAGCATAGTTCGTAAGGGCCCGGGGATTTTTGGAATGCCACATGGACGTAGGATTCAAGTTAAAGTCCTCACCGGCTGCATTAGCCCCTCACAAGAGAGTCAGCCTGTCCTTTGAGGCTTTGAAGCCAGGCACGGACTCCTCTCCAGCCATGAAAGTCCTAGATGGCGTCTTCCAGTGTGAGGCTGTTCTGTCTACACTGAAACCTGTTGTTGAGTGTAGTCCCCTCATTAATTCTCTCGGCTGGACCTTCTGGAGAACTTGCTGCAGCTTCTCCATCGGACTTGCTTCCTCACCCTGTACTTTTACGGAGACGGCTTCTTCCCTTCAACCTCGTGACCCAGCCTCTGCCAGCTCAGACTTCTCTTCTGCGGCTTCCTCCCTCTCTGAACCTTCACAGACTTGAAGGGAGCCAGGGCCCTGCTCTGGGTCAGGCTGTGGCTTAAGGGAATGTCGTGGCTGTTGGCTCTTCCGTCCGGACCACGGACGCTTCGTCCGCGTCGGCGGTACGGCTGTTTCGCTGTCTTGTCATTCGTGTGTTCCCCGGAGTAGCAGTTGTAATTTCCTTCAAGAACTTTCCCTTTGCATCCACAGCTTGGCTCGCTGCTTGGTGCACGAGGCCTGGCTTTCTCTCTATCAGCTCTCAGCTTCACCATTTCTAGCTTTTGATTTAAGGCGAGAGACATGTGACCCTTCCCTTCACTTGAACACACAGAGGCCACCGTAGGGTTATTAACTGGCTTACTTTCGATATTAATGTGTCTCGGGGAATAGGCCCGAGGAGAGCAGAGAGATGGGGAATAGCCAGTCGGTGGAGCTGTCAGAATACACCCGATATTTATTGATTAGTTCGCCATCTTGTATGGGCACAGTTTGTGGTACCCCAATTACAGTAGTAACAGAGATCGCTGATCGCAGGTCACCGTAACCAGTATGGTAATGAAAAAGTTAGAGATATTGTGAGAAATACCAAAATGTGGCACAGAGACGGGCAGTGAGCAGCTGCTGTTGGAGAAATGGTGCCAGTAGACTTGCTTGGCACGGGGGCTCCACGTTCCTTCAATTTGTATTAAGTGTCTGTGAGGTACAACAAAGTGAACCACAATAAAATGAGGTGTGCCTGTACTAAACCCTGTGACACTCTCCTGAAGAGGAAGCCCAGATTCCTTTCCAACTGACATTCTGAGTACAAGATGAAACCAACGAGATAGAAAAAATTGATTAAAATAAGATTTTTAAAAATTTGTTTTAAGTTTATTTATTTTGAGAGAGAGAAAGAAAGAGAGAGATCGAGCATGCGAACAGGGGAGGGGCAGAGGGAGAGGGGGAGAGAGAATCCCAAGCAGGCTCCACGCTGTCAGCACGGAGCCCGACGTGGGGCTCGAACTCACGAACCGAACCGTGAGATCGTGACCTGAGCAGAAGTCGAGGCCAAACCGACTGAGCCATCCAGGCGTCCCTAAAATAAGATTTTTAAAAGGTACTAAGGTAGCTCTTATGTATTCAACAGGTAGAAATGGCTGGCGTATCCCTCCCTTGTTTAGGAAGTGATGACAGTTTATGTGGAGGAGAATTTCACGCCTTCCAGCCCACCAGGGTCCGGGTTATTTAAACAGAATGCAGATTGTCAAATTTCTCCTTCCTGCTTCTACCATTCCTCATCCCAAAGCTGTCGGAGAAAACAGGAAAGACTTGAGCCAGCCTTTGACATTCATTTTGAGAATGTATACAAAATAAAGAATTCAAATGTGATGGAAAATTCTGGATCCTACTACTCACTCACCAGTGACTGCTCTGTCCTTAAATGCTATACATGGGGAAAGTGACTTGTGAGTTCTCTACTTTGGAGAGCCGGGGTGGGGGGGGAGTGGGGGGAAGGGATGCATAGATAATACTGCATAAATAATACAAAATAATTCATCACATGGCCAGCCTGAAAGCTTCGTAAATTAAGTTGTCAGCTCTTCTGGGGAGTAAACTCGTGTGACCTTCCCCTCCCTAATTACAGTTCTTGTCTGTGCTCTGTTGGTTTTGCTGGAGTCTGCTAAGCTCTTGTAGTTGGAGTTTGGTTTTCTGTCCTTCCTTTCTTACTTATTCTGACCCCTCTTCCAGTCTGCATCTGAAAGAGAAAGGAGGCTTGGAGAAAACATTCAGACTCATGAATCTTGCCAGGTCCTTCCCCCCCAGCACCCCATGCAGAGGTTTCCTCGCGGTCCCGGCGCCCTCCCAGCTCTGGGCCTGCCCCATCCCAGACACTCTTGGGGCCCCTCCAAGGGCCAAGCTGATTCTGGAGCAAACCCAAATAGCCTCAGTCATGGGGACTTTTGTCCACAGCTCCTGCCATGCCACTCTCCAATTAGCAGCTTTCATTGTTGCCAACGAAAGGGAAGTATTAGGAGACATTCTCCGTTAAAGGCCACGGCAGAAAGGGTCATGGTCAAACATGTGTAAGGAAAGTGGGGCGCCATTTTGGTTTTTCATTACTAGTGTGACTGCCCCTAAGACCGCTGGTCACCTTGTATGGAGGTAATGTTCCTTTGTCTTCATTATCAGATGGAAAACGAGAAGGGTTAAGCAAGCACGTTTCAGCTTCGTTAGATCTGATTACGGATGGGCGGGCGTGTTACTTAATATAAAACACTCCATTTGGGCCTCTCTTTGCCTGGGATATCTACACAGAACAAACCGGATAAAAGGATTCGTGGGTGAACAGGGACGAATAGTTGGGTCCTGCGGCTCAGAGTTATCTGTCTTCTATCTCGGCCCGTTATTGTAGCCTTCAGGGCACAGGAAGGGGAAGAGATTTGTATGTCCATTTTCTTCATAGAGCTTCCACATTTTCCAGTTCTCTGAACTCCTGTCTGCTTTAGCTGAAGAGTGGGGGTCTTCTGAAGACCCGGTCAAAGCTCCAGGGACGTGAAGTTCTCCAGACGCTGATGTTCTTGGCCATCCTGCAGAAGGAACATCTCTGGGCGAGTTTCAACCTAGGAGGATGATCAGTCATGAAGCCTTGAAGGCAGAATGAGAGATTTTTAATCTTATTCCCTATTTTGTATCTTCAGCCTCAATCCTACTGACTTTTTTCAGGGTTGTTTGTTTGTTTGTTTTTTACATATTATTGAGATGGTAGGCATGTGCTAGCACGTGTGTGTGTGTGTGTGTGTGTGTGTGTGTGCGCGCACAGGTGAGCATTGAGAAAGACGAAGGTGATTTTTCTGAGGAGACATTTTAAAGGCTAGAAACCAGTGCCGTAATTGGATAAGCTTGGGGCCTCCTAGAGTACCTGTAATCCTAATTAGCATCCTGACTTATGGAATGAAAGCACAAGCTAAAATGAGGGAATTCTCTCTGGAATAAATGCCACATTCTCAATTAACCAAAGGCCAATAAGATGGATTATGATGCCAGAAGAAGGCTTTTGATCATTCTTTGGCAAAAACCGCATTTTGGTCAGGCTCAGCACAATTAGACAATTACTGATATCAAGAGCCTGGGAACAGTAGGTCTGTTTTAAGCCAACACTTCTTGCATCGTATCTTTCTAGGTCTTTCTCTCGCTAATGGCCGAAAGGAAAGTTAATCATAATTATCCCATTAAAATGGGATGGATAGTAATGTTTTATAAAAAAAATGGTGAGTCCAAACTGCTGAGTTAATTAGAAAGTTTTCCTTCGTGCCTCCAAGTAGGAAATGTTCTTGCCTCCTGAGACTCGCATAACAAAACATGTGAATTCCTTTCTGATGCTTCCTTGAACTAAAATGTGTCACTGTAAAAGGGGAGAATCATTTTGATACATTCTTTTTTTTTTAATGTTTATTTTTGGGAGAGAGAGAGAGAGAGACTACCTGCGAGTGGGGGAGGGACAGAGAGAGAGGGAGACACAGAATCCCAAATAGGCTCCAGGCTCTGAGCTGTCAGCACAGAGCCCGACGCGGGGCTTGAACCCACGAACCGCGAGATCATGACCTGAGTGAAGTCAGACGCTTCACCGACGGAGCCACCCAGGCGCCCCCATGTTGATACATTCTTAAAAGCAAAACCGAATTTCCCTTAGATTGTTAAATGGTTCCTGAATCACGGTCCTCTGCCTACTCATCCCCCTCTTACTTTTCGAGTCCGTCTTAGCCCGCGCTCTGTGATACCATCTGAGCAAAACTACCATTGCCTGGGGGGCTGAAACAGAAACTTATTCCTCACCATTCTGGAGACTGAGAAGCCCAAGGTCAGGCTGGCAGATCTGGAGCCTGGTGAGAGCACTCTTCTTGGTGTGCACGCGGTCAGTCACCTTCTTGTGCCTCCCATGGGAGACAGGACAGAAACCTCTCTTGTCTCTTCTTACAGGGGGCTCATCCCATTCGAGAGGGCTCCACCCTCATGACCTAATTACCCCCCAAAGACCATCCATCCTAAAACCGTCCACCTTGGGACGGACGCGAACGTGCAGACCACAACACTGACTTCTAAATTCCAGCACTGAGTTGGAGTATTTGACTTCCCACAGAAGCACCCAGAAGCGGAACCATTACAATAGCCATGCGTGCCAGGGACAAAATTCCTCGCACATTCTTTTCCCCTTCCCTGGGTCCGGTCTGTGCCCCGTGGCTACAGCCAACTACTCAGATAGAAATTTCGTCTGCTTGGAGCCGAGATCTCCTTACCACCAGCAGTGAATCGTCGGTGGAGTCTGGGCCGGCTGGGGCCAATCAGAGGCATTTTCTTGCTGAAACCCGTAATGGTGAAATCGGTCTGCTTCCCGTGCTGGCTTCTTAGGTTTGCAAACTCAGCTCTCTTACCCAAAGAGTGAGCCTGCTGGTAAACCAAGGGAAGGAGCGCTCATGTCCGCTCCGTCCCGATGCTCCCAGGCGACCCAGTCCCCCGACCCCCACCCCAGAGCAACGCATTTAAGACCCCACCCGTACGTGACAATGTGCAGGTGCAACCTTAGCAGACAGGCCAGTGTGGACGGAGGGGCAGGGGACTGACACCGCGCAGCGAGTTCAGTTCGCCGGCATTGATGGGGGAGCGGCTGGGGGCCAGGCACCTCGGGTGTGTTGTGAGGATAGGATCAGGCAGTGTAGACCCACTGCATAAACCCAGGCACAGCTACAGCCGTCATCACTACACAAGGGGCTGCTGGACGTTTCTCTCAAAACAGGAAGCCCACAGGAAGTTACCTCTGGAATCTTTTGACACTTTTTGCAGGAAAAAAAGGGACCCTTTTCTCCCAAGGGTTATTTCCTTCAGCAGCTTGGGCCAGATACCCACCACCCCTGAGTTTGGGAATGCTTTATCCCACGGGTGAGCCGGGAGCAGGGTTTGCTGGTCTGCCTGCTTCCCACTCCGTCCCCTGATCTACAGAAAATGGAAAAGGAAGCGCCCTGAAAAGACTTCAGAACAAATAAAGCCATTCAGCCTGCTGCCGGCGACACAGCCCCAAAATCGGCTGTCGGCTCGGTTACAAGCACAAGCCACACGCTGGGTGGGCAGGAGTGGATGCGGGACCCCGGCCCAGGAGTGGATGCTGGAAGCAAAAGGCTGTGATGTCACCTCCCCCAGAAAGCTTGCTCTTGTCTACAGGTCTGCTTGGTCTTTGCTTGGCTGGTTTCTGCCCATCCTCTGGATACCACGGGAATGCCATCCCCTCGGGGAAGATTTCCCTGCTGAGGGGCTCCAACTTTCTCTCCATTGTACCTACCACCCTTTGGATGAACAGTCTCTCTAATTCAGCGTTTCATGGATCTCTGTTGACCATAACCTTCCTGATGGCAGGGTCGTATCTCTCTTGTCCCCCTTCACATCCTACACAGGTACTCGGTAAATAGTGGGTATATTAGGGCTCTCGGAGAAGCAGAGCAGGGTGTGTGTGTGTGTGTGTGTGTGTGTGTGTATATATATATATATATATATATATATATATATATATATATATACAGATACCAATGCATATATGTACACAGAGAGAGAAAAACTGTGGAGGCTGACAAGTCCAGAACCTGCAGGGGAGGACAGCAGGCTGGAGACCCAGGGGAGACTTGCAGTTCAAGTCCAAAGACAGTCTGCTGGCAGGATTCCCTCTTCTTCCGGGGAGGTCAGTTCTTTCTCTAGCAAGGCTTCAACTGATTAGGTGAGGCCCACCCATGATATGGACGGTAATCTGCTTTAATCATAGTTAGCTGATTTAAATGTTAATCCCACCTAAAAAAAACACTGAAACATTCAGAATAGTGTTTGGCCGAATATCTGGGTGCCCTGGCCCAGCCAAACGGACACATAAACTCACCATCACATAGGCAAACAAATAGAAGGATGGAACCATGATGTGGGTCTCCTTCTCCTAGGGTGATCTTTCACATCTGTGTATTATGGTCTGCAGATGCTTTCACCTGTATCCTCTCCCTTGACCTTTAAAACAGCCCCGAGAGATAGATGAGGGCACTGAGATTCAGAGAGGGCAAGAGAATTACCAGAGACAGCACAGCTTTTCAGAGTGGCTAGGGAGACCCTATGTCTTTGTTCCCAGTGTTCTTTTCCTGATCATACAACACAGACTGGCCATTTCCTTGTGCCGGGCACAGTTCTGAGTGCTAAACTTGTATTAACATATTAAAACCTCCTTTCAACTCTGCGGGAAGGGTCTGTTGTAATCGCCCCTATTTTACCTCTGAGGAAGCTGAAATAGATCTAAGGCACCTGCCCAAGGTCACGTACCTGATCTGAGGTAGATCAGGGATACGAAGCCCAGTTCTGGGACTTGTTCTCTGCACACTTCCTGTGTACTCATTTGGCTTCAGGAAAGGCCTGTGGTGTCCATGCAAATGTCCCTGGCTGTGGTACGGCTGCAATCGGGGGCTGGCTGACAAGGGGCCGAGGCAGGGGTGGGGCGGGCCTCCTCTGCTGCCAGAGTCCCATCACTCTCCCCTTCCCTCGTCGTCCCGGAGAGCTTTATAGTTGTTCTGTGTTGCTTTATCCCCTGGTATGGATCGCCTTCTGTGGTTTCCATGCAGTAAAAGTAAATTACCGGTGAAAGCAAATTAATATTCAGAATGATATTTTTTTTAACGTTTTATTTATTTTTGAGACAGAGAGAGACAGAGCATGAACGGGGGAGGGGCAGAGAGAGAGGGAGACACAGAATCGGAAGCAGGCTCCAGGCTCTGAGCCATCAGCCCAGAGCCCGACGAGGGGCTCGAACTCACGGACCGCGAGATCGCGACCTGAGCCGAAGTCGGACGCTTAACTGACTGAGCCACCCAGGCGCCCCAGAATGATATTTTTAAAGGCAACAAACAAACAGAAACCTGCTCTGAGTTCCATGAGAGAAGGTGCCCTTGCCCTTGACCCCTACTCCAGGGTAGTGAGAACTCAGGGTCAGCGCTGCGGGGGACGGGACCCCGGGAGCTGACTTGATACTTAATCTCCTCCTAGACTGTATCAAGCTCTCTGGGTGATCTAGCTCCATTGAGACTTCTGGGTCTAGAACACCAGATCAGTGATGATGGAAATGTCTGAGTTTCTGTTTTTGTGTAAAGACATCTGTTGTGAGCATGGACCGGGCTGTGGTCTGTGCAGGCAGGGCGGGGAGACGGCGCGCCCGGAGCCCCTCATTCGAAAGAGTTCAAGATCATTCTTGGGTAGACAACTAAAAGTACCTACTCTTTTTATCGTCATCGCTCTGGCTTATCATGGCAGATACGGCTGGAATTTGCACAAGATAACTGGCTTCCCGGTGAGTTTTCTTCCTTCCTCCTCTTCACTGAGTACTTTCTGATATTCCTCCAGGATCCGTGCTGGAGCGTGATGACAACGGGCAGCGCAGTGGGCAGAGGAGGTTGTACTTTTGTTTCATTTTTAACACTTTGATGTACTACCTGCTCTTGCCCCGACAGTTAGATCGTATGGATGAATCACGGTGGCGTGTGACACGTTCACATCCCCACAGACTCTTTCTTAAGAGAACTCACACGTCAGGGCGCCTGGGCAGCCCAGTCGGCTAAGCGTCCAACTCTTGGTTTCGGCTCAGGTTGTGATCTCATGGTTCATAAACTCAAGCCCCACGTCAAGCTCTGCACTGACAGCAAGGAGCTTGCTTGGGATTCCCTCTCTCTCTCTCTCTCTCTCTCTCTCTCTCTGCCCTTCCCCCCACTTGTGCTGTCTCTCTCTCTCAAAATAAATAAACTTTAAAAAAGAAGTGAGAGAACTCACACATCCTTTGCTTATGGGTAGAATTCCGCCGAGAGCATGAGCTGAGGAAGGTATACTTTTCCTCTCCGAGGCGGGGTGAAGTGAGGGGCTCTTTGTTCAAGGTCATGCATGAATGCCAGCTCCTGTTTCGGGCTGTGCCCTCCCATCCCCTGTGTATCCTCTGTTCTGCTTTGACCACCAAGGGAGAGACTTCCTGCCTTCCCAAACTCCAGCATTGCCTCTTCCCTTTGAGAATGCTCCTGTCAGGATGTGAGAACTGGCATCCGTGATGGGTCAGGTTCTGAAGTTATCTCGAAAGATGTGTGTGTGCTCGAAGGTGGTGTAGTCTAGAACAGGGATGGGAGGAGGGGGGTAAGGGAGGACGAAAGGGGTTTCGTGTTAATTAGAAGTCTTTTTAGCTTCAGACACTGGGATATTGGTGACTCATGGAACCAGACCGTGAAGTCAGGAGCCCTGGAGCCAGGATCTCCTGAGTGCTTCGGGACTGTCTCTCTTTCTCTCTCTCTCTCTCCCTCTCTCTCCTATTTGTGCTTCCTTCCACACTTTGGCTTCATTCTTCTTCAGTGCGGATCAGCTTTCGCCTCACACGGGTGCCGACAGCTCTAAAGTGTCGTGTTTTGGGGCACCTCGGTGGCTCAGTCGGTTCAGCCTCCGACTCTTGGTTTCGGCTCAGGTCATGGTCTCGCGGTTCGTGAGGTCGAGCCCCGCGTCGGGCTCTGCGCTGACAGCGCAGATCCTGCTGGAGACCCTCTCTCTCCCTCTCTCTGCCCCTCCCCTGCTCGCATGCTCGCTCACTCACTCTCTCTCTCTCAAAATAAATAAATCTTGAAAAAAAATATATAAGGTATCGTGTCTTACAGCTTCCACCAGCAGACTGGACAGGTTTCTATCTTCTCTGGCCTGAGGCTCAAAATTCCAGGCAAGGTCTGGTGTACAGACTAAGAAAGTGGCTCTTCCCGCTGGCACATCAGGGTTGGGGTGAGGAGGAACATGTCCTGGGAGATAAGAGGGACAGATGACGGTCATCCCCTGCATTTTCAGGTGGTTCATAGGAAGCATTAATGAGCACTGAGGAGGAAAGACCAGTGCAAGGGACGATGTGCCTTAAATTCGAACGTGATCCATGTCAGACCCCAGCGGTACTAAATGAGCATTTACTATGTGCTTTTGTTTTGTTTTGTTTTTTAATTTTTTTAATGTTTATTTATTTTTGAGATGGGGGCGGGGCACGGGAAGGGGCGGGGCAGAGAGAGAGGGAGACACAGAATCCAACCGATATAGGCTTGAACCCATGAACCATGAGATTGTGACCCGAGCCCAAGTCAGACGGACACTCAACCGACTGAGCCACCCAGGCGCCCCTCTCTGTGCTTTTGAAATAAGGATTTCTTTGGAAGTTCGTCTTGCGGACCACTTTTCACACTCATTTAGCAGTTTCTAGGGGGAGAAGAGCGGTGTGTGTGCTCAAGAGAGCTTAGAGTAAAGACACTGTGCAGAGATTAACCCCAGGGAGTGACGAGGGGCCGTGTGCACTGGGCAGTGCTCCACCGGGGAGCACTGACATCCTTGTGGTTCTGGCAGGAGATGAAGGTGCCTCCGGGGAGCACTGATTCCAGACGGACAGTCTTACATCTACCGGTTCATGCTGGCCACCCTCTGCTTACCCCGTGTTGCACAGAAAGTTCCAGACTTCAGCACATCAGTCTTTATGAAAATGTTTGTTTCTCCTTTTATCTGTTCCCACGGTGGCTCACCACCGCCGTCCCATACCCCTGGCGGTGCAGAGCTCATGGCCAGAGGGCGCAGGCTCCCAAGTTGGCCCTTGTAAGGTTACGTTATGAAACATACAGCCGGACGGCCATGGTACCTGATGTCTGTCTCAGGCTGGGCCGTGACCTAACTCCCCGTATTTCCCCGGGGAAACAGGCGTTCGACAGACACTCTGGGCGCACTCAGAATCTAAGTACCAGGTGCCGTGGGGGGAGACACCGGCTTTGCAGTGTGAGCAAAACAGACACAGGTGTTCTTTATTTTTTAATTTTGTATTTCTGGAATTTTCCAAGTGATTTCTGGAATTTTCCGAATAACTTCCATAACCGTCAATTATTGGTATTCGTATCGTATCGGTATTGGTATTAATCTCCAGTTAGTGGAAAAGCTGAATAGGTTTAGAGGTCTTAAGTGGACGTGAAGTCTGAGACAGAATGAAGATCTCTTTAAGGAGGGGTCACTAGACACGGCTTTCGGCGTCCCCACTGTCTCCGTCACCAGCAGCGTGATGAGTCCACGATGTGTCTGTCGGCGGAAGGAACGTGGAATCTGAGGACGTGCGCTGGAACCCTGGCGCTCCCCACGTGGCTGCCGTGTGACCCTTGGGAAGGGTCTTAGTCTGTTCAGGCTGCGGTAACAAAATTCCACAGCCCGGGTGGCTTTCAAACAACAGAAATTTACTTCCCAGGGTCCTGGAGACCGAAAGTCTGAGATCAGGGTACCAGCGTGGTCCAGTGAGGGCCACTCCTGGGTGGCAGACTTCTTGTGTCCTCCGATGGCAGAATGGGCTGGGGGGCTCCGTTTATGGGGGCGCCAACCTCCTGACCAGTCACCCCCAAAGGCCCCCACCTCTTAGTGCCATCACATTGGGACTTAGGTGTCAACATACGAATTTGGAAAGGGCGCGAACGTTCAGTCCGTAGCAGGAAGACACTTATTTCTTAGGGCCTTAAGTTCCTCATCTGTGAAATGGGGAAAATGATCGTTGCAAGCGTTCCGTGACTGTGACGGAGAAAGCGAGGCATGTGGCCGGCTCTGGGCTGTGGGAGAGCCTCCTCCGTGGGTGCTGTGGAGCTCAGGGTGTGGTATGACATTCCAGATGGGGAAAGCTGGGGCTGAGATTCCCAGTGATCCGTGGGTATGGACACTTTAGGCAGCTCTTCAGGAGATGGGTACATACTTAGGAGATGAGTCCATACTTAGGTCTGGAACCAGGATTGAAACTCTAAGGGGAAGAAGCACAGGTCCCAGTTGAGTAAAGGTCCAAGTTGAGACCAATCTCAGACAGTCTGTGTTCATCCAACCAGAGGCGGCACTTAGCCAACAGCCCTCCAAAGTCAAGGAGCCAAGGGCTGACACTGAGGGGAGGAACAGCTCTTCCTAGGAGGCCGGTCACTGGCAACCTTGGGTTTCAGGGATGAGAAATCCATCCTGGATGCTGCAACGGCCCTTGACTCTGAGAAAGCCAGGGCAACTTGAACAGACTACCTACTGCCTGGATGCAGGGCCAGCAGGGGGCCACCGGCAGCTTCTCAGCTTCCTCTGGGGAAGGACAGCGATGGTTCCCAGGCCAGTGGGGGGCCTGAACCTGGATATGCCCACGGCTGCCCTGTGGCCACCCCAACCCAGATTCTTCACCTTGGTCCTGTCCAGCTAATCGCACTCTCCCCAGTCAAGCTCTCCCTTGCCTGCAGTCCAAACTCCGAATCCCTCAGCCTGGGGCTGCACGTGGCTGTGGCTGCTCTAGCCCTCCCATCCCACCATCCCCCTGTCCCCGCCCTCCTGCCTCTCTGGGGGCGGATATTGCGTCTGACGACACCCTGTCCGAGGTCCCTCCACGCGTTAGTTGGGTGCTGGGATCAGAGACTAGAGACAAAAAGGTGTGGGGCGCCTGGGTGGCTGAGTCGGTTAAGCGTCCGACTTCGGCTCAGGTCATGATCTCACGGTTCATGAGTTTGAGCCCCGCGTCGGGCTCTGTGCTGACAGCTCGGAGCCTGGAGCCTGCTTCAGATTCTGTGTCTCCCTCTCTGTCTGCCCTTCCCCCCCGCAATACTCTCTCTCTCTCTCTCTCTCTCTCAAAAATAAAGATTTTTTAAAAAAAGAAAAAGGTACAGGACAGGGAGCCCATTGTGCCCTTCCCCTGCCTGCCTCTCAGAGCATTCTGCTTGAACGCTTTTAGTCACCATTTGCTGGAACAACAACTTACTTTCCAGGGAAAATTCATGACCTTGTCGCTCAGAAGACCTCAGTCCCAGGGTCTCACCGGTCCCCCCAGGCTTGAGAAGTGGCCATAACGGGAGAGGATTGCTATGCATTTCTGTCCAGATGATTTAGTTTTCCAGAAGATGCTCTCAAATCTTCAGTGGGAGGCCAGGCAGAATTCTTACCAGATTATAAGAAAAACAACACATCCTTATACAGCGCGCACGGGGTGCTATTCAGTGTTTCCTCCATATGTAGCATATGTAGGCTCATAGTACTTTCGTTAGAATTTAAGGAATTCTGTGTTTACTACCAAATGGACAATGAGTAAGTAACCACAGGTTTTGATTTCTCCTCGGGTCGGTCTGTTCTTTTCCGTCAATATGTTTTACATCTCGGCTCTAGACGAGAGACTTTGATGCTATGTCTATGTCACATCCCCCTGTCTGCTCATCTGCCCTTGGCTCAGCCAGGGAGGCTCACCTTCCTGTCACTGGTGGCCCTGGGAAAATGCTGTTCATCCCTCGAGGCCCGTGTGACCTGCCACCTGCAGCCCCTCCCCCTTGTCCCACCTGCCTGTGCCATGCGTGCGTCCCCGTGCGGACCGTGAACTGTGGAGGAAGGGATGTATCTCAGTCACCTTTTTTTTTTTTTAATGTTTATTTATTGTTGACAAGAGAAAGAGAGAGAGAGTGCGAGCTGGGGAGGGGCAGAGAGAGAGAGGGAGACAGAGGATCCCAAGCAGGCTCCAGGCTCTGAGCTGTCAGCAGTGAGCCCGACGTGGGGCGCGAACACACAAACTGTGAGTTCGTGACTTGAGCCAAAGTCTGACGCTTGACTGACTGAGCCCCCCCGGCACCCCTCTTAGTCCCCTCTTGGGGCACGGGTTCGTCTGAACATGCAGTCTGCATCGGTTCAGTCCCTGGGCCACCTGCCGTTCGCAGCCGCCCCTCTTGGAAGGAGACCCAGACGCCCCAACACGCAGCCCTTGCCTTTACGTACGAGCTTTCCTTCTGGTGAGAGAGGAGGGGGACTTGGGGAGCCCTGCGTGTGTGGCCACACTCAACGGCCTGCCATCTCACCTCCTTCCTGTGAAATAAAACGTAGCTTTATGAGATCACTTCCTATTAATTCTGCCACGATACTTATTTTAAAATTCAGAGATCGCCGGGTGTTAATCCTCCTCTTATCTCCTGTTCCTAATTATATTACGAGAAGAGCAAAGAGGGATCTTGGATTTGGTGACGCTTTCACGGAGTGAGGAGGCTCAAAACATTCTCACTTGTGCTTCACGGAGGTTCTCGGGAACACTTAACGTTTCTGGGAAAACGCAAACGTATCGAACCTGTCAGTCTCCCCCGCCTGAGGAAATCTGAGATGGGAATCTCAAGTTGTTAGACCTGCTGTCAGATGAGCTGTCTCCCCCAAAGACATCCTTCCCTCCGGCTGCCAGCTCCCTCTCTCCACCACCCCTCTCTCCCTGTCCCCACAGGGTTTGCTCCAGGCCGTGGGGACCAGCCTCTCTGCCCAGGTAGCCTCCCCGAGACTCCCCTGTGCACTGGGTCTCACCTTCAAAATCACGGTCCCCGAGGAGGGCCATGCTCAAGTATAACGCAGGCCGGACCCTGCTAGTCCCGTGGGCCAGCGGGAGCGGTGTATGAAGACGTGATAAACAGAGGGTGGCCCCAGCCCCCTTGGGGGGTACCAGAGCGGCACCCCCAGGCTCACTGGGTGCTCTGGGGAGCTGGGAAGCTTTCCAGCTTTTGGGTGGCTGTTTATCACGAGGGGCATTCAGCGGCCGGGAGGCAGTGCTGAAACCCAGCAGCACAAAGCGATTTCCAACTTGATGTTGGCTGATTAATAATGAAACGGCAATGGTGAGTGAGCGGTGGAGGGGAGGGTTGGACATTTGGGGAACCACCTGGGCGGCTGCAGCGACAGAGGGAAGCCATTTGGTGTGTGTAATGCTCCTCGTCCGGGGAGAAGAGCAGACGTGAGACAGGGAGGCCGACTCAGCCGCACACACAAACCGGGTCAGCGACCTGTCGTGGCTGAGGGGTCCGGTAGGCTCCTCGGTGCACAGAACCACTTGGACGGTTCTCTGTAATTCTGTGATGTTTGAATCCCGGCTGGAAAGGGGGCAGCGTTCCTACTTCTGATGTAGTAATGATAGTCACTAATACTTACATAATGCTAACTGCGCTAAGTGCTTTACATACATTAGCTCATTTGCATGCATAATACATCTACGTAAACTCATTTACATACACAGCGCGGTTTCCTATATTAGCTCATTTACATACATAATACATATATAACGTTTGCATGGATTAACTCGTTTATGTACATAATGCATTTGCATACGGTCAGTCTGTTTGGGCCGATGTAACACAATCCACAGGCCGCGGGGCTTAAACAGCACACATTTATTTCCCACAGCTCCAGGCTGGGGTCCAAAATCAAGGTGCTGGCAGATCTGGAGTCTGGTGTGAGCCTGCTTCCTGGCCATAGACCGCCGTCTTCTCCCCATGTCCTCACGTGGCGGGAAGGGTGAGGGGGCTCTCTGGGGGTGGCGCTAACCCACCGCCCTCATGACTCATCACCTCCCAAAGGCCCACCTCCTAACACCATTGTGGGCCAGGTTTTCAGCATATGAGTTCTGGGGGGGACACAAACATTTAGTCCGTAACACATGCGTAATACATGTATATACATGAACTCATTTAAATCACATATTTTAGGGGCACCTGGGTGGCTCAGTCGGTGAAGCATCCGACGTCAGCTCAGTCATGATCTCACAGCTTGTGAGTTCAAGGCCCGCGTCGGGCTCTGTGCTGACAGCTCAGCCTGGAGCCTGCTTCGGATTCTGTGTCTCCCTCTCTCTCTGCCCCTCCTCTGTTCACACTCTGTCTCTCTCTCTCAAAAATAAATAAAACATTAAAAAGAAAAATTTAAATCACCCGTTTCACTCATGAGGAAGCTGAGTCGTAGGGACTCCTGTGCCTGAGATCACACGGGTCAACTCTGGCTGCAGAATGTCAGCTCCTGCCGGCCCTGTGCACTGATCAGGCTGCCTCTGATGGTTTGGCTTGAAATCACTAATCTTTCTGGGCACACGTTACCAACTGCTGCATGCGTGGGCGCCTTCTGGCTTACTAGGAGTCAACACGCCCGAGCCTCACAACAGACCAACACAACGTTTACAAACGAGCCATTAACCGAGGGTTCCTGGTCGTGGAGGGGTTCAGTGGGGACATGAGGGCTTGCCCAGCTCTCTGTGGCCTCCCTCTCCCCCTGCACGAGCTTCGTGACCACCCCCCCTCCAAGCCATCCTCCCGGCACTGCTGTGATCGTGAGTCCATGCCTGGATGGCCAGGTTCAGGAGGGGCCAGATCAGACTCGTGACGGGGTCCTCCCTGCCCTCTGCCTCCTCTGCCAAGCTTGGGCATGACCCCACCTCCCAGCTGAGATTAGGAAGGGCGGAGGGGTCAGCATGGGGGCGGAGGTCAGAAATCCTACAGAGAGGGGCACCTGGGTGGCTCAGTCGGTTGAGCACCCGACTTCTTCAGCTCAGGTCACGATCTCACAGTTTGTGGGTTCGAGCCCTGCATCTGGCTCTGTGCTGATAGCTCAGAGCCTGGAGCCTGCTTTGGATTCTGTGTCTCCCTCTCTCTCTGCCCCTGCCCTGCTCGCACTGTCTCTCTCTCTTTCTCTCTCTCAAAAATAAAACAATAAACATTAAAAAAAAAAAAAAAAAGAAAAGAAATCCTACAGAGAGAGGGGAGATGGTCATTTGGTTTATGACTTTAACCCTTTACACTTAATGAACGGTCAGACTCTTCAAAAAACAACTCTGTGGCAAAGAATGGCAATTTTTAGGTTGTACCCTTAAAATAGGAAGATGCTCACATTGCTTAAAAGGGAGATATTTACCAAAATTCTCGTGGCTGTGGGACAGCTGGGTGGCTCAGTAGGTTGTGTCCGACTCCTGGTTTTGGCTCAGGTCATGATCTCACAGTTTATGAGTTCTCACTGTCGGCATGAAGCCTGCTTGGGATTCTCTCTCTCTCCCTCTCTCTCCCCCTCCCCTGCTCACACACTCTCTCTCTTTCAAAACAAATAAACTTAAAACAAAATCTCATTGTTGTGTCTGTCTGCTATGTTGGCACATCCTCACCGATGAGCCCCAAGATGTGAGGCTTTGTTGTGAGTTTCTGTGCACGCTGATTCCCACAGTGTCTCTCATGACCAGTCCCCTCCCCATGTGTAAACACAGCTATGGAATCTATCTGTTTGCATGCTGCTGAGACCCTGGCACCTTTACCTGAGTTCTGCTCCCTGCCTGGCCAACCCCTTGTCTTGGAGAAGTCCTTGAGGGTCCCCTGGTGGAGTGTGAGTCACCCTCGGCTGTGCCCCGTGGCCCTCTGTACGCACTGACCAAGTGGTGGTGTCATTACCTGTCCAACCTCCCCATTAGACAGCAAATTCCTCTGGAAAATATGAAAAAACCATTGCCTCCTGCTGCCCTCCCCCTGCACCCAGGACAGGAACTGGCACCCAACAGATGTGTATTCAGGGCATGACTGTGAGGTCTTTGGTGGGAGATCCTGAAAGGCATCTATTAAAGGCAGAAATCAGGGGGCGCCTGGGTGGCTCAGTCAGTTAGGCGTCCGACTTCAGCTCAGGTCATGATCTCACAGTCTGTGAGTTCGAGCCCTGTGTCGGGCTGTGTGCTGACAGCTCAGAGTCTGGAACCTGCTTCGGATTCTGTGTCTCCCTCTCTCTCTGCCCCTCGCCTGCTCATACTCTGTTTCTCTTTCTCACTCAAAAAAAAAAAAATAGACATTAAAAAAAAAATTTTTTTTTTAAAGGTAGAAATCAGGAAAATTCAAATGTCATTTCCTGAAGATACCCCCTGAGCCCAGAGTTGAACCAGGTCCCGCTTGCATCATCTCCTGCTGCCATCATGATGCCAGGGCGCTGCCCCTCCCCCTTACTGGGCATGAGGACAGACGTCAGCTTTTGAAAGCTCTGGGTTCAGTTCCGTCCGCAGTAACCCAGCTGTGCATCTTTAGATGAGGCATCAACGGAGACTTTTTCATGGACATCCGGACCCCAAGGCACACGCGCGTCCCCTTCCCTCCCGGCAGATGTCACAGGCTTTGGGGAGCGCCCTCCTTTCCAGAATCCCATTAGAAAGAACAACACGTGAGTTTCCACAGTTGGTTTGGGAATTTACTGCCGTGGAATACTTCGCCAATTCAGTTGTCACCGCGGGGAACGCTTGGCTGTTGGCGGTCCCGGAGCACATCGAACTGTAGGGTCTGCCGCGCTCTCGCTGGGCGTTTGTACAGTGTTCCGTGTTCTGGGTGGGGTGAGAAGTGACGGGCATGACAGCCGTACGAGCAAACATTGTTGTACCCCCTCTGAAATAGACCTACAAGGAGCAGAGGAGAGAAGAGAGAAGAGGCTCCTAGTTCATGCGGATTGATGGTGCGTTTTCCACAGAAGGTCAATGCCCCCTTTTCACCATCCCGGCCAGCCCCAGACCAGATGTGAGAGGAGCACGGCATTCGGTTGTGTTGACTCTCTGCTTTCCAGATCGGCTTTTACCCCACCTGCCTCACTGGCAGGTACTACCTCTGACCCCAGGCTCCGCCCACCGATCCCTAGTCCTTCTGGGTCAATGGCAATTTAGGTGATAACTGTGATCACTATGTGAAGTCCTTTCTAGGGTAAGGTAAGATGTGAATGAACGAAGGAGTGAATGAGTGAATAAGTATCAAATGGTTAGATCCCGTTGCTTGTGCTAAGATGATCTTTAGGAGGAAAAATAAAGAAATTAAGGGCAAAAGTATTTTTACGTCTCAGGGTGCTTGGGTGGCTCAGACAGTTAAGCAGCTGACTCTTAATTTTGGCTCAGGTCAGAATCTCAAGGTTCATGAGATCGAGCCCTGCATTGGCTCTGCGATGGCAGTATGGAGCCTGCTTGGGATTCTCTCTCCCTCTCTTTCTGCCCCTCCCTTGCTCTCTCTCTCTCTTTCTCTCTCTCTCTCTCAAAAGAAATAAGCTTAAAAACAAAAGTATTATTACTTCTCTTCCTCCAAAGCAAAAGCTTTCAAGTGCAACCCACTGGTTTCTCAAACTTCCTTCTTTACCCAAGAGCACAGGGTCATGGCTTCTGGAGCAGAGAGCCCTGCCCCCCCAGCTAGGGCGAAGGGTCAGAAGCAGCAACTGGTGATTAATCAGCTGGCTCCCGTCTTAGGGCACAGTCCACGTTTACTGTCTCTGCAGCCCAGACTGTGGAAATAGGCAGACCGTAAAGGCCGGCCATTAATATTTCCCCAGGAGACGTTCCAGATGCTGCTGGGTGGACTGTGGCATAGCAACGCTCCTCCTGCTCCTGATTTATTCCATCGTGGAAGAGCTTTCCTTACAGGGGAGTTTCCACAGAAGTGACCCTTTTAGGTCTTCAGGAGCTGTTCTCAAGGCTTCTCATTTGGCCGCCTTTTCACCGCGCGGCGGGACGGAGCTGTGCCCCAGGGTCCCACCTCCCCCAACGGCGAGGTGGCGGACTTGCCATTCCTCCTCAGAGCACCCTTCTCCCCTCCTGTCACCAGGAGCTGCTGACAGGTCCGCGGGAGAGGGACAATGGCTGGAAGTGACCTCTCCTGCTGACATTTCATCGTGGCCTCCAGGGGCGTGCAGGGCTGGCCAGAGGCAGGAACGCAGGCTGTAGTTACAGAGGCGTTTGGGATGGGAGGGCTTTCTTGCATACTTGCAAACCAAACCGTAGCCATAATTCTGTGGTGCACCGTGAAGAAACTGGAAACCTGGCTTATTCGCAGGGTGGCTCCCCATGAGTCGGCCTCCTCCAAGTTTGGGGATGTGGCATGGCTAGATTTCAGGACAAAGTTCTTCCTTTAAGCACTGAAAGGGCAAGTAGGACAGGGTTGGGCAGCGGGGACTAGGGGGATGCCATTGATCTCTCTTCTTTGCTGTCATTCTGTGTTCAGAAGTTGTCATCTAGGGGCTTCTGGGTGGCTCAGTCGGCTGAACGTCCGACTTTGGCTCAGGTCACGATCTCACAGTCCGTGGGTTCGAGCCCTGTATCAGGCTGACAGCTCGGAGCCTGGAGCCTGCTTCGGATTCTGTGTCTCCCTCTCTCTCTGCCCCTTCCCTGCTCACACTCTGTCTCTCTCTCTCTGTCTCAAAAATATATAAAACATTTAAAAAAATTTTTTTTAATTTTCACCAGAATCAAGAGTCTTCGGTCAGAATTCAAAGGGAAATGCACCCTCAAAGCCTACAAAAAGGCTTGAAAGGTGTGTGAAACATCACACAGTCAGAGGCACTTTCCTGGCTGTCTGCAAAGGCATGGACAGGAACAGGAAGTCCGTGGGGGCGTTCACGGACTAGCTGTTGGTCCAGACCAGCCACATCATACTCTGGTCCTTCTGGTCACAGGGGCTCATGGAGTTTCCTCGAGGGAGTGCTTAAAAGACACCGAGGTCATGGGGAATTCATTTCTTTTGCGTCTTCCCTGCATATTCAGATTCTTCTTCCCTTGGTGTCACAGCAGGGGTCGAGGATATGGGGAATCATAATCCCAAGAGTTTCACGGTCTCTTGAGAGTTTTCAAGCTCTCCATCCAGGCTGTGCTTTTGAATTGAGTTGAACCGGAGCGAATACAAGAGGAACGCAGTATGAGCGATGTTAGAACTGGAGATCTAGTTCTTGGCTCCCCACCCCCCCCCACCCCCCCATTAGCAAGAAGGTGAAGATTGTTGGTTTGCTGCGTGCACACTGAACTAAGATGGGAAACAGGGTTAAGGTGTGTCGAGACAGCTGGGTGTGAAGAAGGGATTATTCCTCGCAGGCAGGGAGTAAATGCTGAGAGAGCCCACCAGGGAAGGTACAGGCTCATCCCTGGAAATTGAATTTGATTTTTGAGCTAGAGGATTAGGCAAATGATCACTGAAGTTCTCTTTCTTTCTCTTTGTATAAGGTACTCTGCTGTGTATTGACTGTCTTCCCAGATCATCCCACTGGACCTTAAGGAAAATCTCCCCTTGGAGAGAACTGAAGAATCCAGCTAGGGGCTTCTAGAATAGTCGAGGGTTCTTTTGTCTTTTTCTGGGCACTTTCACGTGATCATTCGTCTTTCCCTTGAGACAAACCTATGAGTTAGTTAGGGGCAGATGTGTTTAATTTCTGCTTTATAGATGAGAACACCGAAATTCCAAGGATGTCGGGGGATCATGCAAGCTGGGTTTGAAACTTTAGTGTCATTTTTGCGTTTCTTCTACTCATCATGAATTTACTACATCGCCAGACGCTGCTAACTTTTTCCTTATAAGGTTGCCTGCGTCTGTTTCTTTCTGTCCACTTCCAGTGTCACCAGCTGGGACTTTCATCACCTCATGCCTGGACTGTGACATTGGTGTCCTACATGACCATCCAGTTGCCAGTTTTCCCTCTTCCTTGATATCTTCCCCGAGTTTTGGGATCTTGGGACTGTGCTCCATTCGTTGGGCAACCCCCATGAGTTTTGGGCACAGAGCCGAGGACATACCACACTGCTTGGGGCAGGAAAGGCTTTGCAGAGATTTCTTAACGCATCTGTGCCCTCACACCATGATGCTAACTCACAAAAGCTCTCAATATTTGGTTTTGGACTGTGGTCCTCTGTCTGCGGTAGACCTATGGTTGTATGAATCTGTATTTCTGTCTCAGTGTCATGCAGTCATGAAATGTCAGCTCACAAATCCGTGAAAGCTCAAACTGAAATTCTTTTGTTTGTGTTCCCCAGAATATCCTGGTCCGTTTGCCAACTGGGGCAACATATCCATACTTGTAATGCCATATTCACATCACTTTCCAGTTTTCATCAAACCTTACTATAAGTAATTTTGAGGCTCTGTTTGTTACATCTAAATTTCATTTTATTTTTTTTAAGTTTATTTATTTATTTTGAGAGAGAGCATGAGCAGGGGGCGAGGGGCAGAGGTTGATGGAGAGAGAAAATCCCAAGCAGGTCCACACTGTCAGCCCAGAGCCCAACACGGGGCTCAAACTCCCAAACCGTGAGACCATGACCTGAGCTGAAATCAGGAGTCAGATGCTTAAATGACTGAGCCACCCAGGCACCCCTGTTATACCTAGATTTAAAACCTATCATAATAACTAAAAATATATCCAGTTGAATGATAATACTCCCTGCATTATAATCCACATTTTCATGGAATAAAGTAACAACCTCACATCATGTCCTCTTTAGTTTCTGTCATGCCCTTCTCCCCAGTAAGACTAAGTGCTTCGATGACAAAGAACCATATTTGTTGATGTGAACCATATTCGTTCATGTAATTCAGTTCCTCAATAAGACATCCAGTAAGCACCCATCACATCATGTAGAAGGTTCTGCACTTAACCCTTCATCCTACAGGAGCTGTGTCACTTGACATCAGTAATGTACCTAGGGGTGGGAAATAATGGTGTTGGGACTATTTGGGGCACCCACCCACAATTCCTGCCTGTGTTTATACCACGACACCACACTGCTTCCAAATAAACACTGTTGACTACGGGGCACCTGGGTGACTCAGTTGGTTATGCGCCTGACTTTGGCTCAGGTCTTGATCTTGCGGTCCATGAGTTCAAGCCCCGCGTTGGGCTCTGTGCTGACAGCTCGGAGCCTGGAGCCTGCTTGGGACTCTGTGTCTCCCTCTCTCTCTGCCCCTCCCCTGCTCCCACTCTGTCTTCTCCCCCCTCTCTCAAAAATGAATAAACATAAGGGGCGCCTGGGTGGCTCGGTCGGTTAAGCGTCCAACTTTGGCTCAGGTCGTGATCTCGCAGTTTGTAGGTTCGAGCCCAGCGTCGGGCTCTGTGCTGACAGCTCGGAGCCTGGAGCCTGCTTCGGATTCTGTGTATGTGTGTCTCTCTCTCTCTCTGCCCCTCCCCTGCTAGCGCTCTGTCTCAAAAATAAATACACAGTAAAAATAAAATATAAATAAATAAACATAAAAAAACATCATGGATTGTGAGAGACCCGCCCAGTTGTGAAAAATTATCTGACCCCTAGAGGGAGGAGCAGATCTGTGTGACGTCCGGGTAGATAGAGCCTGTTCATCATCCTGCTCTACTCTTGCTCTGCAGATGGGATGATACGGGGTAGAACGTTCCATAATTCCATCCCGATTGGCTTTTCTTGAAAGGTGCGTGTCCAGTAGCTTTTGCCTGCCTTTGATTCGCCTCTCCAAACACTTTCAGTAGCAGAATTAATCAAGCCTTTCTCTTGGTTTTAGGAAAATAAGCAGCAGCTCAGGAGAGGAGTCATTCTGATCTGCTCACTGTGTACCCAACGGATTCTACGTGGCCGCGTCTTCTGTCTCTCAGAGGCCGGGGCACTACCTTTGGTCAGAGGTTACTAGGGAGTCTCCAGTGCACTTACACAGATTCCTTTGTGAATCTCTTGATCACACCCTCCGTGGACATTCATCCCATCTCTGCCCCTGGTAGATACAGGAAAGTGACTTCCTGGCGAGAAATCCCGCACTGGGAAGAGCCAGCCTCTCAGAGAGGTATCCACCGTCAAAAGGGCTGATGGTCCAAATGACAGATACGATGGCTGGCTTCCCTCTCGATGCCACCTTGATCGAGACAAGATCAGGGTGCTGGTGGCCCTCACAATGGAGAATTCTGTTAGAACGACATCCTCTGGGAATAGCTTTTATCTGCTGAGTATGACAAGTGTGGCAAATGTGTAGAAAGCCCAGGTCTCGTGGCCTGGCTTTGAAAAGGTTGTGAGACGAGGGCCTGGGTACCGGCTCCAACAGACAGGATGGGCTCCTGCTCCATTCCTGTAAGAGCAGTCAGCCTTGGGCAGGCTGGATTGATTTACCTTTTGTCATTGGCCCAGAACGTTCCATATCCCCCTCTCACACTTGGCTGTGACTCCCATGGCAGTCATCACTTTTGGAAACAGGAGGAGGTAGGGGACATTTTCGTATTTCAGATACTGAGGGTGTTGAGGTCCCAGGGATTTACCACTCAGCCCCGGACTGGTCATGGGAATTTGTGGGGACAAGCGTGGCTGGTTTGAGGGTGTGGCCCCAAAAAGGAGGCTGGGCACACTTGTGTTGCTCCGCTGACTGTTTTCAGGCACGGACTCATGTGTGCTGGCACTGTGACCATCGCTAACCCTGTGGAGGACCCTCCCATGGGCCCAAACCCTCAAGAGCTGTCCACCGTCCGGCCCCCTCTTTGCCCGTCACTGTCCCCAGGACAAATGAGGATGTCACTGCTGCAACCACTTAGAATTCCCTCTGAGCACTCATTCGTGGGCATAACCTGGCATAACCTCAGAGACAGGAAGTGGAGCAGTGATTGCCAAGGAGTTGGGCGTGGGGGGTGGGGGGGGGGGACTATTAAAAGGAACTGGATTAGGCACCTGGGTGGCTCAGTCGGTTGGGCGTCCACCTCTTGATTTTGGCCCAGGTCATGGTCCCAGGGTCATGGGATCGAGTCCCGTGTCAGAGCCTACTTAAGATTCTCTCTCTCTCTCCCTCTGCTCCACAAAAGAAAAAAGCAAAGAAAAGGAAAAAAAAAAAAAGAAGTAGGATTTCTTTCGGGGGGGATAGAAATGTCCCAGGATTAGGGAGTAGGTGATGGTTGCATAGTATTCTAAGTGACTTTTTTTGGAAAACCCCTTGAATCGTCCCTGTTCAAATGGGAAATGTCATGTTATGTGAATTTTATCTCAGAAAGCTAAAGGCAAAATTTAAAAAACGAAATATGGGGCCACCTGGGTGGTTCAGTTGGTTAAGCATCCGCCTCTTGGTTTTGGCTCAGGTCCTGATCTTGGGGTTCGTGAGTTCAAGCCCCACATCAGGCTCTCGCCTGGGATTCTCTCCTCCCCGCCTCTCTGCCCCTCCTGTGCTCGCTCGCTCTCTTTTTCTCTCAAAATAAATAAATATTTTAAAAATAATAAAAAATAGATATAACAAAAATGAAACATTAAATATGAAATATGAAACTAATCTCTTGATAACAGTACTACCCTTCAGTCCTCACCCTGGCCCGTCTCACCCCCCAAGTTTATTTCGAAGACAGGTCACATACAAATGCCACATGTTTATTTTTACACGGTGTGACCCTGTGAAATGCCCATCGGACCAAAAGGTGACCCCGTGATAAGGCCCTTGTGCGGCTCGGTTGTATGTGCTCTGTGAGAAGCTGGCCCAGCCTTCTCTGTGGGAAAGGGCTCCTGCCTGATACAGAAGCCGAGGAGACACCCTCCCCTCTTCCCGCTGGCTGCCTGGTTCTGTCACGTACAATGCGTCTCAGTGGACCCGTGGACAGAACCTCCACACCTCACCCAGTACCTGAGGAGGGAGAACTGAAAAATGCACGGAATGAAATGCTCAAACCAAAAGGAAACCCCAGGAACACAGAAGAGCAACAAAGGTCTGGGCTGTGCCAAGGTCTGGGGTTACAAGTGGCACTCACGGACGCAAACTGTGTCTTTGTCCCGAGAAGGCCCCAAAGTTTGCCGAGGCCACCGTGCTTTTGAAATGAACGAATGACGATTCTTCTTCCCCTGAGAACACTTGCTTCTGTATCATTTCATCACTGATGCTTTCTTTTATTTGCTGTCTCACTGAGCCCTCCCCACTCAGGTTTGCTCTTAATGAAAATTGGCTGAGGCGGAAAAAAAAATACACCAGTTTCTTCTAGAAGGTTCTTTCTGAGAATGAAGATGGACGTGCTTTGGTTTGGGGCCAGTTTTAGGTCAAACCTCAATAGTGGTCTGAGGCCAGGGAGAGACCCCTGCAGTGGCTGGAGAAGGAGCCCCCGAGGGACAGCGGGATGTGGCCAAGGCCAGTACAGCTCACCGCTAAGATTCAGGAGGTCAGGCTGCCTCTAGCCCACCTTTTGCCCCTCTTGTTTTGTGGCGGGACCAGCGACTTCCCTTGCAGAGGTGGCAAAGGTCAGGGGAGGTGCCGTCCACCCAGCATCATGGGTGTGAGGGGAGCAGTGCCCCAGATACACCTTTCCCTTGTCCTTGCACGTCGCCACTATCCTTCTCAGAGAATGGTGACATCAGAAACTGCGATGTTTGGAGGGAAATTCTCAATCGCACATCTTTTTCTTTTTTTTTTTTTAATTTAATTTTATTTATTTATTTATTTTTTTTTTTTTTTCAATATATGAAATTTATTGTCAAATTGGTTTCCATACAACACCCAGTGCTCATCCCAACAGGTGCCCTCCTCAATACCCATCACCCACCCTGCCCTCCCTCCCACCCCCCATCAACCCTCAGTTTGTTCTCAGTTTTTAACAGTCTCTTATGCTTTGGCTCTCTCCCACTCTAACCTCTTTTTTTTTTTTTTTCTTCCCCTCCCCCATGGGTTTCTGTTAAGTTTCTCAGGATCCACATAAGAGTGAAACCATATGGTATCTGTCTTTCTCTGTATGGCTTATTTCACTTAGCATCACACTCTCCAGTTCCATCCACGTTGCTACAAAGGGCCATATTTCGTTCTTTCTCATTGCCACGTAGTACTCCATTGTCGCCCATCTTTTTCAACATATGAAATAAAAATAAAAGCCATAGTCTGTTCGTGGCTCCACGGAAGTTAGATTTTGCTCACTGACATGTTTTTGGACACTCTTTCTGCGCCCCAACTCCCAGACAGGTCAGGTTCCTGGAGCTGGTGACCGTCCAACTTTTCGCATTCTCTGTCCCCTCAGAGAGTGACTTTGTTCAAATAACAAAGACTTTGTCGTGTGGTTGAAGGTGTTGGGGAAATGAAGATTTAAAATCCATAACATGGGGCTCCTGGGTGGCCCAGTCGGTTGAGCATCCCACTCTTGATTTCCGCTCAGGTCATGATCGCACAGTTCGTGGCTTCGAGCCCCGCTTCTGCTCTGCGCTGACAGCACAGAGCATGCTTGGGATTCTCTCTCTCTGTGCCTTCCCCGCTCCCAATAAAAATAAACCTTAAAAAAAATACATAACATTATTGGCACTGTTAGTATAATAATTTTATAAATGTTCCTAGAAGGAAACCAATCATTGACGGAGGCTACCTCTCCTATCCCTTTTCTTCCGTGTCATATTTTCCCTGAGTGACTTTTGTCAAACTGTGAAAGTGAGGTGGCCATCAGTGGGGAGTCTGTGGCCTGAACAATCCCATGCCACTTCCCCGTGCCTGGCCAGGGCCCCTCACACACGGGTCGGGTCCAAGCGCTGTCTACATAGATCGTGTCCTTCCCTTCCCGCGTACCCTTGAGACGATGGCAGATGTTGCAAAGCCAGGGAACGTCTCACCAGACCTGGGGTTGAGGGAGCAGCCCCACACACACCAGGGACTCGGGATTGCCGACACCCCTCCAGAGCCCTGACCTTTGAGAAGCCCATGTGGCTCTCGTGCGCCCCCTTTCCCCCAACCTGAAAATTACAGGGTGGATTATAAAAATGCAGCCTGAGGTCTGTAAGCACAGGTTACCCTGGGGAGGCCAGGCAGGCATCTCCAGGCAATCTAGCCCTTCCCCGAAGAAGGCCTGGAGTTAGCGACACGTCACTCTTCTGGCCCAGCGGCGTGTCATTTTCCCTTTTCCCTTTCTCCTTAGTTCCCCGCTGTGCCCGGGGACCATATTTGCTGTCACTTTTCTTTCTTAAAAAAAATTTTTTTTAATGTTTATTTATGTTTAAGAGAAGAGACAGCATGTGAGCAGGGAAGAGGCAGAGAGAGAGAGAGGGAGACACTGGATCCAAAGCAGGCTCCAGGCTCTGAGCTGTCAGCACAGAGTCCGATGCGGGGCTCGAACCCACCAGCCGTGAGATCATGACCAGAGCTGAAGTCAGACGCTTAACCAACTGAGCCGCCCACGCACCTTGCTGTCACTTTTCTTTGTGAGGACTTAGGGACCTTCTTAGGGATGAATCCAAAAAGACCTGAGATACCGGCCTTCGTGTGACAGTCATGCTGACAGTGTGAGCTGATTGTCACAAGTCACGGCCAGAGTGCCTCCTGGCCACCTCCGAGCCTGCATGCCAAGTGTCTGGGCATCGAAGAGGTTTCTCTGGAGCCTTCCCAGGACTCTTCTGCCTTGTTACGTTGACCCTAGAGCTGGCACTCCTTTAGGGCTTGGGAAAGGGGGTGCTCCTCTAAAAAACCCATTTCTGGTCTTTCTCTGTTTGGCATGTTGTTTAGACAAAGAGGAGTTTGTACCTTTCACTTCCCACCAGACGCTCCTAAGCAGAAGCCTGAGATTTGAAACCTGGGGATTTTTTCCTGCCCTCTAAATGCATGCCTTGTTGGGCCGGGGGTTGACACAGTGCTGTTTCTCACATCTTTATAGCATAAGGGACTGCCTTAGCCACAAAGACACAGCCCCTTGTTGTGACTGATACGAGCCACTGTATTTACACGTGTATCCTTTGGGCAATTAATTTGTGCTTCTCAGCATCATTTATGATGTGATTCATGTCTAAATTTAATATAGAAGTGTATACTTCCCCCAAGATTTCATGTACATTTCAGAATTTTGTGCCCATAATTTTTTTTTGTTTAATGACCTAATCCAAACCTCTCCTCTTACAGATGAAGAAACCTGAATCTAGAGCAGGGTTTCTAAAGAGCAGCACTGTTGACATTTTGGACCAGCTAATTCGGTGACGTGGGGGGGGGGGGGTGTCTGATGCCTTGTAGGGCTACTTAGCTGCTTCTTTGGCTTCTACCCTTTAAACTTTTTTTAAATGTTTCTTTATTTTTGAGAGAAAGGCAGAGCACAAGAGGGGGGAGGGCAGAGAGAGAGGGAGACACAGAATCTGAAGCAGGCTCCAGGCTCTGAGCTGTCAGCACAGAGCCGACGCAGGGCTCCAACCCACGAACTGTGAGATCGTGACCTGAGCCGAAGTCAGACGCTTAACCAACTGAGCCACCCAGGTGCCCCGGCTTCTACCCTTTAGATGGCAGTAGCATCGCCCAAGTCACAATGTCTTCAGACATTGCCGTACGTTTGCTGGTTGAGAACCAATGGTCTAGGGGCGGCCACGCAGCCAAGTTGTGACAAGGTCAGGAGCAGAACCCAAGGTGTCCTGACTCTCAGATCCGCCCTTTTCTGTTGGGCAGGGGAATTAAGCTCTCGTTCTGACCGGGGCCCAAAGTCATGGTCAAGAGCACCTCCACAGCTCTCGAGGGAGGTCAGAGGGAAAAGGAGGCTGAGGCACCAAGAGCAAGGGAGAACTTTGGGGGCCTCTGTGCAGATGTGTTTGTTCCCTCTACCTGCTAGAACCCAGCCCAGTGACTCATCGATTCAACTTCTGCGCCTCAATTTCCACCGGGCGATGTGTCCTAGAAACTCCTAAGATAGGTGTCCAGAGTGAACAGGTTTAGGAGGGAACACGAGAGGCAGAGGACTGTTTCTTCATGTGCACTGACCATCGTCACCCCCAGAACCCGGACTAGCCCACGGCAGACAAGCCTCGCACAACTCGTTCTGAGCCGGGCGGAGGTCAGCTGGCCCTGACCTCCTTCCTCTCGTGCAAGTCCCGATGCACATAGTTTCTTTGGCACTTTTTCCCAAGTTGTACCAAATACCCACTTTGTACCTGTATCCTTTAAACCTTTCTCCTGGCCACAGGCTTGGAGCACATTCTGGCCCTAAGTGTGCAGAGGGAGGCAAGTAATGAATGCCCCGGGGTATTGCCACTTTCTGATGGAGAAGGACACATGTGATTACCAGGGCTCTCGTAGGCGAGAGATCAGAAGTTTTCATGCTGGGCCTGACTCCGGGGCAGGTATGAACCTGGGTTGCCACTGGGTATGGGTAAGGAAGTTCCCCTGTAGGGCTCTGGATGGACACCATTCTAACCCTTCTTTCCTGAGCTCCACCGTTGGCTCGAAGGCTCCACGGAGCTGGTCTGAGGTGACTTTTCTCTGAACACAGGGTTTCATTAGGTGGCTGTGCCTATAGGCAAAGCAAAAAATTCGCTCTGCCAAGTCTTTTGATTCAATGATGCTAAGGACACTGAAATCGAAACAGAAATTTTGCATGAAGTCACTTTCAGGTAGTTAAGTAGGCTCCAAGACTTAAGTAGGCTCCAAGGTTAATGAACCATAGGAAAATAGGTTCTAGAGATGGGGGTTTTATTCTAATAAATCATTGACTTAGAGAAAAATGCTTTCTAAAATTTCCCGGTCCTGTTTTTCTTTAATCCTCTGAATGAACAGTGGGGTAGTCTCTGCGTTTCTGAGTTATTTCCTTCCCAGCCACCTGGTAGTAATCCAAAGGGAAAAACAAGTTTGACTGATTCTGGGAAGCCATATTTCATGGCCGTTCGCACGTGGACCGTAATGCTCCATTTTCCACGAAGTAAACAAAGAACACTCTGGAAATTTTGCACAAAGAAAAATTCACATTGATCTCTACAGTTGAAATCACCTAGAGGGGAAAAGAAATAGTAAATTAAGTAAAGGGAAGGCTCAACTTTCACTAGGACCAGGCTGTGTTTCCAGAGATGTCCCTCTTTGAGGAAGCAGGCGTTGTGGTGTCTCGTCCCCCTCAGGGGGCAGCCCGTGTGCTCGAGGCCAGACGCTCACTCCTTCTGCCTCATTCCTCCAGCTGTGAAGTGGAGTCAGAGCTCTGTCCCTGTCACCACGGTGACACCCTGAACACAGCTGCTGTACCAGTGGGAAGAATTCAGACTCTTGCCTAAGAATGTCATCTCGTGACAGGCCAGACCCCGTGGGCTTGTGTTTCTCCCTTTGCCAAGGGGGGTGTCAAAACTGGAGACTCCTCTGCCCCGTCCCTCCCCTGAGAGCAGCCACTGCCTACAAACTGAGGGAAATGAGCAAGAAAACTCAGGCCCTAGCTGGAAAGAAGGTGTCACGCTCAAGACTGGGCATTTTGAGAAGAGTGTGGTAAAGAGGTTCTGCAGGAAAAAAAAAAAAACAGCTGCCTCAAAACATCTCTTTTTGCCACTAACAGCATGCGGCGGGCTCTGCCATGAGAGTGACACAGACCCAGAACGTGGCTTTACCCTGAGCTCATTGCATCCATTTTCCTCAGTACGCCCCGTCTTCCTCCACGGCCCCTGGCTGACCCGACCCTGGCTGCGTGCCGCACAATGGCACCGGGAGAGCTTTGGGCCACTCCCCAGCCAGCTTGTGCAAGTGAGGATTCCACACTGAACACCCTTTAGACGTCAACCTTTCTGACCCTCTTGAGTGACACTTAGAAAACCGTTTGTTCAGATACGTTGTCGATGCCCACGAGACCAGCAAGAGTTGGTATTGCCCAGAGGGCTGTTCGCCACACTGTCTACCCCCAGGTTTTTCCCACGTTTGAACCACGAGCCGCTGACGAGACTTTGTCCTTGATCAGACTAGTACTGAGTCTTGTTGCAAATACATTTGTGAGAATCATTAATGATGAAGATAGATAATTGTAGAAGATTGAGACAGATGTGAGTGTGTGTGTGTGTGTGTGTGTGTGTAAGAATGGGGTCAGTTTTCTTCGAACCATTCATTCTCTTGCCTTTATCTACTACATTCAGTGAATGCCTTCTGTTGGCAAGATGGCTGACTAGGGGGTGCGTGGGGGGCTCAGTCGGTTGAGCGTTGGACTTTGGCTCAGGTCATCTTGTGGTTCGTGAGTTTGAGCCCCACATGGGGCATCACACTCATAATATAGAGCTCGTTGAGATTCTTTCTCTCTCTCTCTCCCTCTCTCTCCCTGCCCCTCCCCCACTTGGGCTCGCACGCACTCTCCCTCTCTCTCGCAAAATAAATAAATAAAACTAAAAAAAAACTTTTTTAAATTAAAAACCAATGGCTGACTGGGGTTTCAGTCCTAGGCATCTTCATTTACATCTTGCTTCCTGGTCACTAAACGGGGGAGGCGGGAGGCATGAGTTCCACACCGGCTTCGCTATATCAGGATGTTGAACTTGAATCCATCACTGGACCTCTTTGGGGCCCAAGTATCTTATCTATAAATACAGTGAGCATGAAGTGCAGTTAGTCTCCAAGTGAGCGATGTGGAGTCACTTAGCCATTTAATTAGTGCTAGACGTGACTGTTAATATCCAGGCAACTATTGGGATTGGGGCAAAGACCTTCCTGGCCTTTGGAAGTCAGATGTTTCAGATACGCAAGGAAGGAGGGTGCTGGATTTCATGCGGCCCTAGGACATCCCCGGTTCTGCCTGGCGTGTCAGCTGTGAAGTCACCGTGTGCCCACCGAGGGGGTCATCGGCCTGGCAATAAACTACACAGGGAAGGTTTGAATAACAGAGCAGAGCAGTTTCAAAGACCTTGTTATCATCTATAGAGTTAATAACTTACAACTTTAAAAAATCCCCGAATACAAATCCACACAATGTCGAGTGGTTTTAAAATGTTATCAGGCCATCAATCTAACTTTTTAAAGTCCCTTAATAGGGGCTCCTGGATGGCTCAGTCGGTTGAGCGTCTGACTTCGGCTCAGGTCATGATCTCGCGTCAGGCTCTGTGCTGATGGCTCGGAGCCTGGAGCCGGCTTCGGATTCCATGTCTCCCTCTCTCTCTGCCCCTCCCTTGCTTGCACTCTGTCTCTGTGTCTCTTTCAAAAGTAAACAAGCATTAAAAACTTTAAAAAATAAAAAATAAATAAATAAAGTCCCTTAATATACTTAATCATAGCCTGCGGGTTTTTTTTTTTTTAATCTTTTTTAAAATAGGTTGCAGCAGGCTGAACCGCAGCAACGCGAGGGCAAAATGACTTAAGAGAATTCCATAAAAGTTTCCAGAGCAACCATAAACATATTCAGTGCACGGTCTGCTTTGTGTACAATGTATATGCAGTAGGCTGGGCTTGACCTAAGGGGTTTGTGTTTGTCCTCATACCTTGTACACGACCTACAGCCAGAGCTGAGTTTGAATCCCCTTTTTGCTGTTTGCTTCCTGTGAGGCCGTAGGGAAGCCATTTCACTCCTTTGAGCCTCGTTCTTCCATGGTGAGGAAAGGCCTACCTTTTTTAAAAATATTTTTTAAAAATTTATTTATTTCTGAGAGACAGAGCATGAGTGGGGGAGGGGCAGAGAGAGGGAGACACAGAATCTGAAACAGGCTCCAGGCTCCGAGCCGTCAGCACAGAGCCCGACGCGGGGCTCGAACTCACGGACCGCGAGATCATGGCCTGAGCCGAAGTCAGACGCCCAACCGACCGAGCCACCCAGGCGTCCCACCCCCCAGCCCCCATCTACTCCATTTTTATAGATGGATGTTTCTTATCATGCATGAGAGTTTATTAAATCAGTCCATTCTGACTGGAGGTCATTAGAGCCCTCGTAATGGTATCACAGGGCACTTTGCCATCTGGACTGTGTTGCAGGTGGATAGAATCATAATAAGATCTTCTGGTACCTAAATGGGCTTCAAGATGGGTCTGGGTCACATCATCGCTCTCACTTTTAATACGTCAAAGCTGTAAAAACTGGCTGGAAGGTTACCTGTCACCTGCCCAACAGAGCAAAATTAGCATTTCTTCTGTTTTACCCGGTGAGCGTTCCATGTTTTCAGTGACCTGTTTATTCCAAAACACTTCCATCAAATTCAAGCATCGTTCTGGATGAACTATGACCTAGAAGCAGAAGGTCCTTCCTTGGTGAAATGACCCTACAGTTTTGAATTTTAATTACTATTTTCCACGTGAAATAAATATTGACCGTCCTACTCAACCATAAAGGCTTATTGATTCTAGAAATTGTAAATGAAGGTGTTCAGTGTTATTCTCAAACACGTTCACACTCATGCACGTACTCACAGACTGCTGGAAAGCCAGGATGGCCTTTTCCAGGAGGAACAATGGTCTTGGAACAATTTGTTGATTTCCTTTAATGTTGGTTTTCTGAGAAGCAAAATTTCAGAAGACCCTCCATAATCATTTCTTCGAAGAAAGAGAAACTGAAGAGAACCTATAGGAAAGGTTGGTTCGGATTCTGTTGTGGTAAGTCTATGCTTCCCCACTGGTAACAAAAGCCGTGAGGGCAGGTAAGATCTACAGAACCGAGTTAAGTATAGACCGAAGACTGGGGCTACTTTCAGAAGAAGAGTTCTGTATCCCCGAGATCCTTCCTAAGGTCAACACTTATTTCACTTTAGAACTCAAGAATTTTCCTCGAGTAGACGATGGAACAGAGAGTCAGAAGCCACTTCTGTTTTGACAGCATTGAAATGTTCTTTCTTTAGCTGCCAGAATCTTTAAAATTAATAAGACTGTCATTTTCCCAGAATGTAACATCCACATCAGTTGTGTTTTGGACTCCCGATGGAGTTGGGCGGAAAGTTCCATGAGGAGGAAGCCAACATACCTACTGCACAGCGGCTCTCCCAGCATGATGCCCACAGCAGCAAAATCAGCAGGAGTGTGTTAGAAATGCAGATTCTCGGGGTGCCTGGGAGGCTCAGTCAGTTAAGCATCCGACTTCAGCTCAGGTTATGATCTCACAGTTCATGAGTTCTAGCCCCACGTCAGGCTCTGTGCTAACAGCTCAGAGACTGGAGCCTGCTTGAGATTCTGTGTCTCCCTCTCTGTCTCTGCCCCACCCCCACTCACACTCTGTCTCTCTCTCTCTCAAAAATAAACATTAAAAAAAAAAAAAACCTTGACACAATGCTTAGAGCAGCATTGTTCATAGTAAGAAAAAAAAAAGAAATGCAGATTCTCAGGCCTCATCCCAGACATACTGAGTCAGCAACTCTGGGTGCGGGGGTGGGAGTGGCTCACAAACTGTGTTTAAACCAATAGGGTAAGTTTGAGTGGCCTGCTGCTCTTGAGTAAGACAACACGAGCTTTCCTTCGTGTGCTGATGTGAAATCCGTTCCTGGGAACCTGTTACTTCACTGTTGTTATTTCAAAAAAATGTGCCTAGGGACACCATATTGGGCGGCCACTTGCCATCAAAGTTTACAAAGTAAAGAATCTATGCTGTTTCCCCTAACGTGTTAGAAACCCAGTCACTAGGGACGCTCGGGTGGCCCAGTTGGTTAAGCGTCCAACTCCGGATTTTGACTCAGGTCATGATCTCACGGTTCATGAGTTTGAGTCCCACATCGGGCTCTGCACTGACGGTGCAGAGCCTGGTCGGGTCTCTCTCTCTCTCTACCCCTCCCTTGCACTCTCTCTCTCTCGAAGTAAAATAAATAACCTTAGAAAGAAAGAAAAGAAAGAAAGAAAAGAAAGAAAGAAAGAAAGAAAGAAAGACCCAGTCGCTAATGAGGCAGGAAAGAAAAATGTCCCGTGAGACGATATGTGACCCTGGGGACAAAGAGTCTGCTGTTCCTCCTCCGCCAGGCAGCCCCCCAGCTCCCACCAGCACAGCCTCTTCTGTGGCTAGAACGGAGCAGTCTGCGTCCTGTGGATTTACAGACACCCCCGTAAAACAGCATTCTCCTTTCCTGAGTGTCCTCGCGCACATCTGTCCCTGGCTCTCCCCTTGAATGCAAATGTTTTGGCATGCTTTGCTTCCCTGGGTAAGGAGAGTGCCTTGCTCATTGGCATTTTAATAAATATTTATTTGGTGGTGGCCTAATTCATTATTCTCCTTGTCAAACCTCACGGCTGCTGCCAGCACTGAGCGCACGTGCATTCGGCCGACTCCTAACTGCACGGTTGTGGGTCCTCCTCCGGCGCCCCACGGAGACTCACTGAACAAATCGTCAGCACGTTTTATTTTTATGTTTTATTTTTAAAGATTTGTTTTTTTTTTTGAGGGGATGTGGGGGGGGCACAGGCAGAGGAAGTTGCAGAGAGAGAGGAAGACACAGAATCCGAAGCAGGCTCCAGGCTCCGAGCTGTCAGCACAGAGCCCGATGGCGGGGCTTGAACTCATGAACTGCGAGATCATAACCTGAGCCAAGGTCGGGTGCTTAACTGACTGAGCCTCCCAGGTGCACCTTGTCAGCACATTTTAAAAGGTTGTGCTATGAAAGTGCAAGCTGCACGAGCGTTTTCTCCCTTGACTTCTTAACAGCCCCAGTGAAGAATGTTATTAGTGTTTTCAGATGAGGAAATCGTGGCCCCTGGGGCTTTGCTGCTGAGCAGTGAGGCCTCCCAGCTCTTCCCATTCTCTGACCTTCAGTGGCTCCCTATTATCTGGGATAAGTACACACTTTTTAGATTGGACAAGACGTCTGTCTGCACGCTGATACCCGTCTGTTTTTTCCAGCTGAATTTCTTACCCCTCCTCCACCACGCCCACCCTAAGCTACAGTCAGAGTAAAACCGCAAAACAACACTCACGGGGCCCTCACCGTGTGCCAGGCTCTTTAAGAGCACTAACAACTCGTAACAACTTCTATGAGGTCCTGGCCCTGTTACCATCTCCACTTTACAGATGAGGAAACTGAGGCACAGGGAAGCTAAGAAACTTGACCCAAAGCCCTGTAGCTACCTCATTTGCATGCATTTGCCCACACACTCACTCTGTCTGGGGTCCCCACGCCTGACTTGGGTGCCTTGCAGACCGCAACTTTTCTTCCAAGCCTCACTGACAATCATCGTCACGAAACCTTGCCTGGTCCCTTCTCCCCCAGTGGAAATCCCCTTGCCCCATTTGGGCCCTCAGTGTACCTCAGTATGAGCTCTTTTTATTCTTTTTTTTTTTTTTAATTTTAGAGAGAGCGCGCGAGCAGGGGAAAGGGGCAGAGGGAGAGAGAGAGAGAGAGACAGAGAAAGGGAATGAATCTTAAGCAGGCTCCACAGCACAGAGCCCGATGTGGGGCTCGACCCCACGACCCTGGCATCGTGACCTGAGCTGAAATTAAGAGTCAGATGCTCAACCGACTGAGCCGCCCAGGCGCCCCAGTACAGAGCTCTTTTGTACCACTCCTGTTACCATAAGCCCCTCGAAGACACAACTGGTTTTTAAGCTCTTTGTACCTGCAGAGCGGCTCTGCAGAGCCCTGGAGGCCTGGCCCAGGTTAAGAAGTACTTACTCAGCCGAATGCTGAAGGAATGAAGGAATGAATTGATGGAGGTACTGCTTCCCGAGTTGGGTGTTTATACACCAGACCGGTTTGGGGGTGGCCGGGAGTCTGGGGGAGCGACCGGCCTCGTTCTGATGGTCTGTGTCTCTTGGGCAAGCTGCTGAGATTCTAAGTCCACCCTGATCTGACTAGGGGACAGCGGCTCAGGCTCGCCCTAAATACAAAGAGGGCAGGTGTAGGTCCCCCAGAAGGCAGGATGAAACAGCCCTCTGCAAGCCGGGTTCCAGGAGCAGAGCTCCATGATGAGGACACCGCCATGCCATACAGCCGGTGGCAGCGTCCCTTCTATGGAGCCACGATGGAGCCTCCCTCTGCATCCTGGTCTTGGAGGAAAGCAGGTTCCATACGATACAAAAGGCCCTGGGGAGCGTCTCCGTGGGACCAACGCAAAGTTAGCTTTTACAGCTCGGCAAGCTGAGGCTGCAGACCACCCATCGCAGCGTAGGCAAAATGCTTCTGGCGTTTCCTTCAGATTTGACGTACCCGGAGGGCTTTTAAATGCTCCAGCTCAGGAGTGCCTCTTCCCGATCAGGTGCCTCTGGTTTAAGGTTGCCAAAGCCCCCCTGCCCCGCAGGGAACACACGCTGCCCTCCCAGGCCTCCTCCACACCCCAGCTTTCTAGTCACTTGCTGGAACGCGGGGACCTGCTTTAATTTGTTGGGTTGTTCTTTTCCCACCCTACCCTATGCACCCTGGAGGAGAATGCGGTTAGGTAAAGACCGCACCTGCACATGTTCATCCTTGACCTCCATCTCATTCTCTACACCCGCATTCTATTTTTTTAATGTTTGTTTATTTTTGGGAGAGAGTGGGGGAGGGGCAGAGAGAGAGAGAGGGAGATACAGAATCCGAAGCAGGCTCCAGGCTCTGAGCTGTCAGCCCAGAGCCCGACGCGGGGCTCGAACTCACGGACCGTGAGATCGTGACCTGAGCTCAACCGACTGAGCCCCCCAGGCGCCCCTGTACACCCACATTTTAAAAAGAAAATAAAGAGGGGCGCCTGGGGGGCTCAGTCGGTTTAGCGGCCGACTTCGGCTCAGGTCATGATCTCGCGGTCCGGTCCTTGAGTTCGAGCCCCGTGTCGGGCTCTGTGCCTGTTTCAGATTCTGTGTCTCCCTCTCTCTGACTCTCCCCCATTAATGCTGTCTCTCTCTGTCTCAAAAATAAATAAACGTTAAAAAATATTTAAAAAAAAAAGAAAGAGAAAACATGTCCTCCGCATAATCCTCGCTATTAGAATTCCCCGTTCTGCTTTGAACATGGGTCCTGCCACCAGCGAGGGCTTCTCTGCCAAGCAGAGGGGCGGGGAGGGGGACTCCAAAGGGCCAGCGGGTCACCCCTGGCCAGAGGGGGCAGGAGTTTCTCTTTCACACTTATCCCCGGCTGGCCTTCACCCCCTCCTCTCTCCAGCGCATCACCTACCTCCCCCGCGGGCTGTCCAAGTCTGTCCCATGCCATCGTCTTCAACAAGCCTGGGGCTCACTGGAGCCGAACTGGGTGACAGTTGCTTCCGTTCCAAGCCTACGACTTGAAAATAAAGTAATCCAAAACGGAATCCCTTTTACGTCACGAGACCGGGCTGCCCCCGTGGCCCCCCAGTGGGAACAGTGTGTGTTTCACGCATGTGTAGTGGAACAGCACAGGTACACTTCTAAGGAGAGAAATGGACAGACAAGGAATCGGGGTGACTGTGGCTAATGCCAGGGTTAGTGCACTCTCATACTCTTTCTTTTTTTTTTTTTTAATTTTTTTTTTTAACGTTTATTTATTTTTGAGACAGAGAGAGACAGAGTATGAACGGGGGAGGGGCAGAGAGAGAGGGAGGCACAGAATCGGAAGCAGGCTCCAGGCTCTGAGCCGTCAGTCCAGAGCCCGACGCGGGGCTCGAACTCGCGGCCCGCGAGATCGTGACCTGAGCCGAAGTCGGACGCTTAACCGACTGAGCCACCCAGGCGCCCCTCGTACTCTTTCTTATTGAGGATGAAAATCTAAGACTTACCGAGGGCCCGGGACTTGGGACTGGCTTGGCGTCTTTCTGCTCCTCTAGCCCGTTCTCCCCTTCTTCAGCGTACGGGGGTCGTGACAATGTAGGGCTCGGTGCGGCAGTCCACTGAGTGCCTGTCAGCCTTCCATGCAGGTTAATTTACCCAACTTCCTAACTTTCAGCTAAGCCTGTTCCAGATTTCAGCCCCTTGACCCCAAAGTTCCCCGGATGCCTGTTCTCACTAGGACACGTACCTGATTCTCCTCTTGCCTGAGACTGAGGCTACGGGGTTCCAGACTGGACAAGAGCCCAGGCTTGGGGGTCGCGTATCACGGTTCTTTAAGGAAAGGATTCCCCACTTGCTCTGAACCCACCTTCCCTGTGGGCCCCAAGGATACCTGTGCTCCCACTGCCAAGCAAGCAGCCTAGAGGCCGGCAAAGTCTTAATGCTGAACGGACAGTGCTCCTAAGTGATCGTTTCATATCGAAAACGGGCGTCAGAGATGAATACCAGAAAGGTACATACCTTGGGGCGCCTGGGTGGCTCGGTCGGTTAAGCGTCCGACTTCGGCTCAGGTCATGATCTCACGGTCCATGAGTTCGAGCCCCGCGTCGGGCTCTGTGCTGACAGCTCAGAGCCTGGAGCCTGTTTCGGATTCTGTGTCTCCCTCTCTCTCTGCCCCTCCCCTGTTCATGCTCTGTCTCTCTCTGTCTCAAAAATAAATAAACGTTAAAAAAAAAGTTAAAAAAAAAGAAAGGTACATACCTAATTATTAGATGGCAAGAATGGCTTTTTGTTTTAGACAACAGGTTGTTTATTACAGCGTTTCCCCGGATTCCGCGTGGTATCTGGCAGCTGGTATTTCTAGGTGGTCCCTAGACTGGGTCACTCGACTTATTCTCAGAGTTCTGGGTGTCACTTCCCTAGACCGGAAGCCGTGGGATAGTAAAAAGTCCCAGGCCCAGGAGGACGCAGCAGTGAGGTCCAGACACAGCGTCAAGTGTCCGCTTAGCAAGCTGCAGTTTTCATATTTATAATAAAACGGGCTGCAGAAAAAGAAAAGTAACTTTCCCTTTTGTGCTGGTGTTTCCAAAGGCAGACAGCACCTCTCTGGCGACAGACGGGGTCTGCGTCGGCAGATGTGACATTTCCTGAGCGTCCGCTATTTAATGACAGATCTACTATTTAGCTGTGCAGTCGTCACACATGAGTGAGCTTTAGCGGTAAATGGGCCCTTATTAACAATAAGTGCCAATGCCAAGCTGTGTGCGCCTGAAAGAACTCTGATGCAAGGGGTGCCCACTGCTCCTCTCTCAGAAGGTCCTTCTGTGCCGTTTTATCTCTGCAATGGGGTATTTCAAAAGATAAAATAACTATAGTAACCACAAACTAGCCACAGTAGTTTTCCTTCCCAGCATTCGGAAAAATCTGCAGTTGCCCCTTCCCCAGGATTTACCAAAATTCAGGCAGAAGAAAGAGAGGCTGGGAATTGGAAGTCCTGAGCTTAACCTTGGATCTGTAAACATTGGTGGGCCCGGGGTGAGGTGGCCTCGGCAACATCCTGCAGCAGTGGGGTGACACTTTGTGTCTCCAGGCCTCTTGTGTGGCATAAACCAGTAAGGTTCACGGTCTCCTGAACCCCTGGGTCAGAGGTGGTTGAAGGCATTGCTGGGAGAGGGGTGACCTTGTGTTAGGTTCCTGGCGGCGTATGCTCTCACAGGGCCACCACGTGTGTGGGTTCAACGTGACCGCGATCGTTATGGAGACCTGCTTTGTGCCAAGGGCTTAGCACGACTCTTTGCCTAAGAATCACGTAAATCCTTCCACGTAGGGATTATTATCCCCATTTTACTGATGAGAAAGCTACGTTAGAATGATATGTTTAGGGGCGCCTGGGTGGCTCAGTCGGTTAAGCAACTGACTTGTGATCTCGACTTAGGTCATGATCTCACAGTTTGTGAGTTCAAGCCCTGCATCGGGCTCTGTGCTGTCAGTGAAGAGCCTGCTTGGGGTTCTCTCTCTCCCTCTCTTTCTGCCCCTCTGCCACGCATGTGCACACGTGCTCACACTCTCACCACATGAACCTTAAAAATAAAATAAAATAATAAAATAATATGTGCACGGTCACACAGCTGGTAAGAGCTGGCATCTGACTTTAAAGTCTATGATCTTTCCAGTAAACTCATACCCTCAACAATAGTAATTTGTACATGTATATTATAAATTTTTAAAATACTAAAATTTCAGGGGCGCCTGGGTGGCTCAGTCAGTTAAATGTCCGACTGTTGATTTCAGCTCGGGTCATGATCTCACGCTTCATGAGTTTGAACCCTGTTTCGGGCTCTGCGCTGACAGTGAGGAGCCCCCTTGGGATTCTGTCTCCCTCTCTCTCTGCCCCTCCCCTGCTCACGCTCTTTCTGTCTCCCAAAATAAATAAACATTAAAAAAATACTAAATTTTTATCATAGTAATAGAACACCACATAATATAATTATTATAAAGTAAGAATAGCTACTGTGGGGGCACCTGGGTGGCTCAGTCGGCTGAGCGTCCGACTTCGGCTCAGGTCATGATCTCACGGTTCGTGAGTTCGAGCCCCGTGTCGGGCTCTGTGCTGACAGCTCAGAGCCTGGAGCCTGCTTCGAATTCTGTGTCTCCCCCTCTCTCTGCCCCTCCCCTGCTCGTGCTCTGTGTCTCTCTCAAATATAAATAAATAAACATTGAAAACAAATTAAAAAAAAAGAATAGCTGGCATGTATTAAACACTCATGTAGCAGCACAGTCATAAGCGGCTCTTTTCATGATCACCGTAACCCCGCTAGGAAGGTACTGTTGTCAGGACGAGCTTCTAGATAGGCCTGCGGGAGGTTAAATCACTCGTGCAGATACAGCGCGGTAAACGGTGCAGCCAGAGCCCAAACCCAGGCAGCCTGTGGGTAGAGCGTGTGCCCCAGCCTCCAGGCTACCCTCCACATGGTCCTAGGGAGGCCAGGCAGACAGCAAGTGCCCTTAGCCTTGGAGCTGCTCGTCCAGGGACGCCCGAGAACCCCACGTCCCACTTCGCTTTGGACCCAAGAAGGACTGTGTCTTAGGATGCGTTTTAAAACCCGCTCATCCATTCGAAATGAGTTCCCTAACACGATGAGCTAAGAGATGGGGCCTCTTGTATGTAGGCCGCTGTCACAATTCCAGTCCTTGCTGCCAGACCAGCCCCTGAAACGTGCCTGCCTCCACCCTCCCAGCCTGGCCAGCTTTTCCCCGGCCTGCTAATTGGAGTGAAGGACCTCGCTCCCAGAGGCTGCCTGGCCCCCAGCAGCCCTTCCCTGGCTGCAGACCCCCTCCGGGCCATGCTTCCTCCCTGCTGGGCTTGCGGGCTGAGGCTGACACATGCACCAGACAGGAGCTTCGGGGAACTTCCCCCCCCTCCCCGAAGCACTTCCTTAGCGAGCACATCTCATTACTGGGCTCCATTTTCTGGTCCTGCACATGCTCCCCTCACGCTTAGCTTTCTGGTGCTACCACCTGTCACCTTTCCCGGCGTGGCTTTTAATAATGTAAATCTCCCCTCTCTGATGGCATCACCGCTCATCATGTGCCGTCTGGCGCCACATGAGCTCACCCGCTGGCACCCCTGAGAAGCCAGCCACCCAGCGCAGGGACAGTACCCTGTCTTTAAGGGGGTTCGGCTCTGGCCCAGCCCCCAATGAACAGGTTCAGGCTCTGCTGGCTTTGGTGGAAGGGACAAGCCTCTTCTCTGGCTCCATCTGACCCAGAACGCTCACTGCAGGGCGAGTGGGTCAGGGGCCCCTGCCCTTTCACCTTCGCCAGCAGGCAACTGGCTTTGGGCAAGTCACTTAAGTACCCACTGCCCTTAAAGTAAGGATGATGGTGGTAATGGCCATGTTAACGTTTCCCTAATAAAGCTGTTGTGGGGAATCAAATGGAAATAAGGATGAGAAGATCCCCTGTAAATATAAAATTCGGGGCGCCTGAGTGGCTCAGTCGGTTAAGCATCTGACTCTTGGTTTCAGCTCAGGTCATGATCTCATGGTTTGTGGGTTCAAGCCCCACGTCACGTATGGAGCCTGCTTGGGATTCTCTCTCTCCCGCTCTCTCTGCCCCTTGCCCACTCATGTTCTCTCTCTCTCTCTCTCTCTCTCTCTCAAAATAAATTTTATTAAAAACTTTTACTGGGTGGCTCAGTTGGTTGAGTGTCAGGCTTCAGCTCAGGTCATGAGCTTGTGGTTCATGAGTTCGAGCCCCGCGTCGGGCTCTGTGCGGACAGCTCGGAGCCTAGAGCCTGCTTCGGATGCTGTGTCCCCCTCTCTGTCTGCCCTACCCCCACTTGTGCTCTGTCTTTCTGTCTCTCAAAAATGAATAAACATTACAAAAAATTTTTTAATAAAATTTGTAAAGAAGTTATGGCCGTGGTACAGATGGCTGGTGATGAGTCAGTGATGAAGTCACTGATTTTGTCAACACAGAGTAGATGCTCCCCCAGATAGGCCAGGGGAGCTCTCAGCCTCGTGGCATCTGCCCTCCTAGCCCCCAGACTCAGCACCGGATCCTGTTCCCCTGGACCTTTTCTGGGGGAATGGCCCCATGAACCTTGACTGGGTCAGTAGGATTACTATTGTAGTTTGGTGCAAAGAAACTCTGTCCGATTTAGTTTGATTCTGCAAGTAACTGAGCTGTGATGCATGGATCTGTATAATTCTGTAAAGATAACTATGTTTGGATGGAACACAACTCTCAGATATGTTTAAAGGTTCCCTCTGTTAACTTAAGGAGGACGGCTCTCTCGTCCACCCATCCCTCCCAGGATCAGGGTTATTCAAGACTTCCAACAGCTCGTCTGTCAGGTCAAGCAGGCACATTGGGTAAATCGAACGGGAAAGGAAAGTCATGTATATGGGGGTCGGTGTGTCGGTGGTGGGTTAGCACTAGAATCTTAGGTTATAAAGTGGAGAGTGTCCTTTACATAACAGCTGGAAAATTACACCTTTAATCCCCTTTGGAAACTTTTACAGTAGATTTGTCAGAATGTCCTAAGCACGGAAGGATGTGAAGGGTTGCTGAATTTCGTGGTAGGTCAGAAAAGTAAGAGTGCTGAGAATACATACTGGGGGCACACTGTTTACGGCTCCTGTCCTCTGATCATCTCTCTTAGAATGTCTGGAGAATCTTCTGGAAGGGACTAATGAGCCATAAGCAGACAACATGAGCATATCCAGAATATCTGATCAAGACAGGAAAGAAAGGAATGAAATAAGGGAAACACCACATCCAGATTTTAGAGGTTCAGATCACATTCAACAGGGAGCACATACCTTTGCAAAAGATAGAAGCAGACCACTTGGTCTTTAATTTAATTTGTTGGGGGGGAGGGAGGAAAGTCATTTGATCCCGTCACTCCTGTCACTATGTATGGGCAGGCTCATTCAAGAATTTTTTGCTTTCAGTTTTAAAATTAAGGTTGGTAGGGGCACCTGGGTGTCACAGTCATTTAAGCGTCCAACTCTCAAACTCTGCTCGGGTCATGATCTTGCAGTTCGTGAGTTTGAGCCCCGCATCAGGCTCTGTGCTGATGGCATGGAACCTGCTTGGGATTCTCTCTCTCTCTCTCTCTCTCTCTCTCTCTCTCTCTCTTTCTCTCAAAATAAATAAATAAACTTAAAAAAAAATAAAATAAAAATTAAGGCTGGTAGAAAGGCTTCTGATGTCATTCACCTGTTGTAGAAAAGTCTATTTTACACTAGTTGATTTGAGGAATATGCCTTCTTCTTTCCTTCCTTTTTTCTTTTGTCCTTTCTTCTTTCTTCCTTCCTTCTTTCTTTTTTCTTTCTTCCTTTCTTCTTTCTTGAATAATATTTTATATGTGTGTAGTGCTTTATATTCTGCCTTTATTTCTCTGTTGCTTCCCACCTGTCCTTTAAGACAGGGGTCGTGGGTGGTACAACAGCCCAACTTTAGGGGTATGGAAGCCAGGGTCCACACCTGAAGTCACACAGCCGCTCAGTGGTGGTGACGTTTGGACTAGAACCCAGTCCCCTGGCTCCTAGCTCACCGTGGTGCCCATCACACCTGGAACCTGTAAGAAAGGAGATTGGTTCATCCCATGCAGGGACCCTTCTGTTATCTCTCATTTCTCCCTCAAGAGCTGAACCCCACCTGAAAATCTAGGGAAAGCAGGAAAGTCACCCTGGTGTGCGGTGAGGTCAGCGCAGTGCTCCCTCCGCGGACGTCCAGCTTCCACTCCCACCGGGCAGGGCTGGGGCACCGACTCTGGCTTTCTCTCTTCTGAGGCAGACAAGGTCGCCTAGAGGACAGAGTGATGGATATTTCCGTGGCTCACGTCTGTCACAAGGAACCTCAGCGTCTCCATCGCAGGCGCCGGCCTCAGCAGGAAAGACGCAGGGTCCTGGAACAGACTGGTTCTGTGGTTTGGCCGTTCTGTCTCAGCCGACGCGCCCTTCGGTTCCAGACTCTCCTCCGAATCATCCAACTTGTTCACTTTTCTCACTATTCTTGTTGGTGGATTTTGACGAACCTGTCACACTGGCCTCTGGTTTGCCTTGAACCCTTCCCAGACATGTTTTAGGAACTTAGGAATAGATCTGGGGGCACCTGGGTGGCTCTGTCGGGCCCTCTGCTGTCAGCACAGAGCCTGCTTCAGATCCTCTCTCTCTGCCTCCCTCTCTCTGCTCCTTCCTCGCTCACTCTATACAAAATAATAAATAAAAAAAAATTTAGGGGCGCCTGGGTGGCTCAGTCGGTTAAGCATCCAACTTCAGCTCAGGTCATGATCTCATGGTCCATGAGTTTCAAGCCCCAGGTCGGGCTCTGTGCTGACAGCTCAGAGCCTGGAACCTGCTTCAGGTTCTGTGTCTCCCTCTCTCTCTCTGCCCCTGCTCTGCTCACGCTCTCTCTCTCTCTCTCTCTCTCAAAAATAAGTAAACATTGAAATTTTTTTTAATTAAAAAAACAAAGAACAGATCTGGAAGGCTCAAAGATAACTCTAATACTCTGCGATCAGGACGAAAATGATGCCCAAATGGCATTTCTTGTGAGGTTGGTCTGACTTCACCTTGATTCGTTTCTACTGACCTGATTCTTAAAAAGTTGTGGACTGGAGGGCACCTGGGTGGCTCAGTCGGTTAAGCGTCTGACTCTTAATTTTGGCTCAGGTCATGATCTCATGGTTCGTGGGATTGAGCCCCACGTCTAGCTCTGTACTGATGGCACAGGGCCTGCTTGGGATTCTCTCTCTCTCTCTCTCTCTCAAAAAGAAATAAACTTTTTTAAAGAGTGTGGGCTTGGACATCAACGTAAGGAGATTCAAAATATAAAAGTGTAAAAAGACGTGCAAGGTGTCAGCACTTAATTGACTTTGAAGCCTCTAGCCTTGTAGGGGAAACGACGTATCCTTGGTGACATAGGTGCACTGAGCATTTCCCGTGGCCGCGACACGGTCCAGGGGCCAGTCACTGTCTCCTGTGTGTCTGTTGGGGGCCTTCATTGTGGGGGCCCCACAAAGGAGTGTAAACAAAGCTGGAGAATGAGAACGGTGACTGGTGGTCTCTCCCCACCCCCACCAACCTCACCACCATCCGTGGTCTTCTCTGTTGCTGAGCAAGCCTTCCAAAGGTCACGTTGGCCAGAGCCTTCCTTAGAGTCTGACGAAAACCTCCAGCTGGGAAGCTTCTGGGTAGAGAGAGGAGCAGTGAGGAGCCCCCTGCGTCCACACCGGGTTCTCTTCTCCGTGACTAGAGATGGACACGAACATCTGTGCACATGATCACGTGTGGCGGCAACAGTGAGCGCCCGTGGGGACCACCCCTCAGGAGCCCCCGTGTGGTGGCCACACCGTGATGGAGCGTCCACGCAGCCCAGGAGCGAGGTTCTGCCTCTGTCGATGAGTCTCTCGCAAATCCTCCTGGAATGTCTCGGGCCGTCCAGGGAGGGGGGCTGCCGTGGTTGATGAGCAAGACGCCCAGAGCTGCAGCCGGTCCCACCGGCCGCCGAGCCATTAGAGAGATGAGGCAAAAGTGGGGTCTTGACCACTGAGGGTGGCTGTTGGTCGAGGAAATACCAACCTCCTGTCGTTGGAATGTGTCCACTCAGACCGCGCCTTAGTTTTCTGGATCTCATTTTGCCAGTCCTGCCTTTGCGATTGAAAGCAGGGATCGTCCCCCCTGCCCTGAGAGCTGGGAGACAGCTGTGGGTGTTCATGACGGCAGGGACCCTCTCTGTGCCCCGGAGCAGCAGGGACAGGAAGGGCTGAAGCAGGTGCCGCCGGGAACCCACCAGCATCTGCAACAAAAATGAAAACTTCTGGCAAGTCCGGGGGACCGTCTTGATCACAAGTGGTATCTTCAAAGCGCTTTAATTACAGAGGATTAAGCCGAACGCCAAGTGCTGGAATGAGGGAAGAATTGGCACAAAGGAAGTCAAGCAGAAAAACCTAATTTCCTTCCTTTAAGGGGAGAAAAAAAATATCCATTTATTTAAATGAACTGCGAAGGAAAAGAATGGCATTTCCCCACCCCCACCCAGAGTTCAGTGGGTCTTGAAAGGACTGCGTGTCTCCTGGGCCAGACCAGCGGCCAGCACCGTCAGCCTGTCTGCAGAAATTGGAGGGCAGGCTCGGAACTTCATTACGATGCAGGAGCATCCCCCACTCCCCCACCCCCGGACAAATGACTCGCTAATTCAGCCCCTTCTCTCCCACGTCTCCATGCAGGCCCTTGCCTGGCTTAGCTCATAGTTTACATTCAGCACCTCTGGTTACCCAGAAATTGCATGTGAAATTGTGAAATCGAAAAGCAGCGGGCCATGTGACTCCATCAGTTCTGCCTGGCATTTGCATCCTCTTTGACTTGTAGCGCTCAGAGGCCGGGCGAGGGGCTTTGCTTACGGAAAGCCCGGAGGCCCCAGACACTACCAAAAGTTGCCGTTGGAATATGTGCCCTGGGCACACCTGCTGTGTGACTGGGGCAGATCTACCCGCACGAGCCGGGCTGAAATCAGCACGGAGACGTTCACAGTGAACGAGAGAATTGCCAGAATGGAACGTAGACCAATGTGCTGCTTGCTGTCACACACACAGTGACGGTGTTTTACTCATAGGAGCCTGCGAGGACCTGTGCGTAATCCCTAGCGCTGTCTGCGGGGATCCCCCCGTGGCATCCCGTTTGTGATTCACGGGACCCGGCGTCCGGGGCGAGAAGTTCTAAAACCTTACCGCTAACACGGTGATCAGAGAATGCTAGGATGTCACAGTTCAGAGGAAGGCGAGTATGGGGGAAGGAGGAAGAGGGAGAGAAACAGGAATCACGCACCCACCCTGCGCTGGTTACTCTGCAGGTCAATTTCTTTCATTCTTCCCATGGTCCCCTGAGAGAGGCCTCATCGTCCCTATCACACAGGTGAGAACACTGAGGCTCCAAGAGGCTGGACCACATACGGGAGGCAGTACTTGTCATGATGTAAAAAGTATGAGCTTTGGTGTCAAGACAGAGGTGGGATCAGAGCCCAGCCTTACCACGAACATTTTCAGAGATTTGGGGCAAGTTCTGGAGCACGAGTTGTCTCATCTGGACAAGGGTACCTATGCATTGGCGTGTCGGACTCAGTAATGTCCTTTGGGTGACAGCACCGCCCTAGCACACAATAGACCCCCAGGAAATGGCAGGAATCGTTATATGACACCGCCCCCCCAGCGGGAGAACCAGGATTTAAACCCCGAGAGCCTCACCCCAGCCATGGGTTCCTTCCACTGTGACACCCGGCCTCCAGATCCACCCTGAGTGCTGTTCTGAAGGGATGGGAACCAGCACCGCTGGGACACAGCCAGGGCAACCGACGAGGCCCGTGCCTGTCAACCTTGTACATTGCAGGCCAGTTCCCGTGTCTCAACAGACAGGGAGAAGATAAACAGGAGGGTGCCCTCGCTCCATTATGCACAATGCAGATTATTCTCGGAGCATTTCTGCACGTTGGAGATCTTTTATTTAAAAATGTATAAACCCCTCTCTGCGAAACTGCCTGACTGACATTTCATCAGACCTGACAACTGATCCGATGAGGAAGGCAAGACACAGAGATGAGGTTTAAAAGAACCCTCTACAGAGCTGCAGGGTTCGCCACGTGGTATTATAAAAATCATCTGGGGGCGCCTGGGTGGCTCAGTCGGTTAGGCGTCTGACTTCAGCTCAGGTCACGATCTCACGGTCCGCGAGTTCGAGCCCCGCGTCCGGCTCTGTGCCGTGACAGCTCCGAGCCTGGAGCCTGCTTCGGATTCTGTGTCTCCGCCTCTCTCTGCCCCTCCCCCACTCATGCTCTGTCTCTCTCTATCAAAAAATGAATAAACTTTAAAAAAAATTAAAAAAAAAAAAGAAAAAAAATCATCTGTCTCTCTCTGTCTGTTACCCTGTGTATCACCAGCCTTTGTGTCTTGGGAGCCTAGCCCAGTGCTGGAATATAGCAGGTGCTCACTGGCACATTTGGACTGAACTAGCAACACAGAAGCAGAGGCTGATAAGGGCGCAAACACCTTCCAGTTCCCCAGGACTTGAGCCTCCAGAGCTGTGTGTGTGGCTGCAGCTTGACTTCGGCTCACCTTAGGGCTCGGGGGGCAGGCGGTTTATTTCCATGAGTGCTCCGCTAGGCCGTGGGGGTGGAGCGGGCTGGCGGTCGTGTCTGGTCTGTGGTCAATTCCTCAGGAGGCGGGTTAAAGGGACCCGCTCCCGGTTCCCACTGAGACGCGTTTTCCTTCCCTGAAATGACAACTCCTGTGCACTCGCTTAATGGGATCCCAAATAACACGTTTCGAACGAATCTTTTTTCACCGTTGCTCCTTGGAACACATTTCAAATGCTGGCCATTAAAAACAGGCCATTTCACAAGCCTTTAATGATGACGCTAATAACTGTGGGTTTTTGTCTCCGAGAGTCCTGATGAGCGGAGGTGAGGAGTAAATTATGGAGCTAACGTTTATGTCTGTGGTTTATCGATCTGTGAGGAGTCCTCTTCCAGGGAATTACGCCAGCCCCCAAACCTCGGCCATCCAGATTGCCTGTTCGCCTGTGTGACTGGCCCACCAGCATACAGTTAATTTTCAGTTTATATTAATAAGAAGGTAAAGAACACGATGTGCCATTTCTGTAAGAAAGTAACGGACGTAGCAAAACATGCCACCTGGTAGTTACAAACAGGTCAGTTTTCGCATAACCCGCTGAAGGTTATGTCGTTAACCCGTGTCATCATGAGAAGGTTCCCTGCCGCGGTGGATGCTCGTGTCCCCAGAGTGCATAGAGGGTGCCCCATCATAAAGTATCCAACGACGTCACTGCACGTCATTTCCCGCCTTTGTTTCCTGCAGGTGAAAGTCATGCTTCGCATCTGTTCCACGTTGGCCCGCGACACCTCCGAATCCAGCTCTTTCTTAAAGGTGGACCCGCGGAAGAAGCAGATCACCCTGTATGACCCCCTGACCTGCGGAGGTCAAAACGTCTTCCAGAAGAGAGGCAACCAAGTTCCCCCTAAGATGTTTGCCTTCGATGCCGTGTTTCCTCAAGATGCTTCTCAGGTGGGTGTGGCCCCTCCCACCGTCCCCAGCCACAGGCTCAGGCAGTGTTGATTGGTTCCAAGAAGCCTTCCACGTCCACCAGGACCTGTGAGCTGGGAGGGTGTCTTCCAGAGTGTTCTGACGTGTCAGTTCTTCCGGCTGTACAACTTTTGGAAACCCGTGGGAGCTCCGTTGAATAGTTCGGTCCCGTTGAATTATCGGTGTCAGGGCTCGGGTGGCATCATCGTGCCAGGATTTCAACACAACACATCCTTGGAGAGAAGGAGGAGGGTGGAGGAGGGAGCCAGTCCGAGGATGGCTTACAGAAGCAGGGACTGGAAGGCAGAAGTGGAAATTTTAGGAACAACAGCAAGAAGATGGTGGCACGTGTGGTCCGCTAAGAACACCACGCCTGCCTGGGCTCCTGGGTGTGTCGAGGAGCTGGGTTTGAATCAGGCAGAGCTCTAGGGCCCTATAGGGGGCAAGTCCTAGTGAGGCATTGGTGTGGCAGGCAGGGAAACTGAGGCTCACATGCAGTCCTGCGGCCTGAATCGGTGAGGTGGAGTAGAGGGGAAGAAGAGAGGCGAGGGACAGCCGTCGTATTATTTAGCTGGTGATGCGTTACAACTCAGGGGCTTAAACCAACGAGCATTTATTCTTCCCTGTTAATCTATGGTCCGGCCGAGCGTTCTTCCATTTCTGGCTTGGCGCACTTACGTGTCTATCCCATGTTTGCGGGCTGCCTGGCTTTAGGCTGGTGTAGAATCCGCGTTGTTTCTCCTCAAGCAGCAGGCTCTCCGGGGCTTGCGCTCACGGCGGTGGAATGATCCAAGTACACACGCCTCCCGAGGCTAGGCTTGGCGTTGACATAAGGTCACTTCTGCTGCGTTCGGTTGGCTCAGATCTGAGGGGTGGGAAGAGACCCCGCGTCTTGAGTGGTGGCACTGCAAAGTCACCCTGCAAGGGGCGCGTGCACACACACACACGCACACACACGCACACACACACACACACACACACACACACACACAGACACAGGGAGTGTGGAGAGTTATGGCCGTTCTGCTCCGAGTATAATTTGGAGGCTCCTTGGGGGCCCAGAGTGCCGAGATTCCTGGACCGGAGCTCCTGGAGCCAATCCCAGTAAGAACAGATGTCCACTGGAAGATTCAGTCACACCATCTGGTGCAGTTCATCTGCAGTGAATCGGCACGGCTGAATCTTCCGGTAGACGCGTCACCCAGGTTACAGGTGTGCGGTGACCTGCCTCGCCTGCGTTCTGGCATCTTCGGATGCGTTTCCGGCTGGCCCTTCCCAGGATTCGTACAAAACAGGGTGCTTCAGGGTGGCCAATGCCTGCAGCGGAGCCTGAGGACAAGGGTGCTCGCAGCTCCTGTTTGTTTCCGACGCTGCATCCGAGTGTAGAAGAGAGGATACTCACACGGGCCCCGGAATCATACCACAGACACACAGTGTGTGTTCCAGGCTCCATTCGTTAACGAGCTGGGCACATGGTTTCCCCAAAGAGTTTCACCACGAAGAGACAAAATATAAAGAAGTTCGATAGTTTCTCTCTGACGTGTGTGTGTGTGTGTGTGTGTGTGTGTGTGTGTGTGTGGTACCACCCAGCTCACTAATCTAAACCTGACATCGTGTCTAATAAATGGCCTGCACGTAATGTAATTAACACAGTTAAAACTTTTCTGAAGCGGTTCTCCCCAAGTTGCAGAAATTCCAAAGCAAACCCTAAATGAAGTCCGGGCTGTTAATGAGTTTTAGATTTATTCCCGAAAAGAGCCATTTTTAATTGCTCACGTTTGCTTACATTTCACACAGGGCTCCATGCGACTGTCACACTCGCTTCTGGAAGCTTCTCTTTTGTTAAATTCGCCAATAATATAACGCATTGCATTTCTCTATTCAATTTGTGGTTTTCGGGAAGTTTCATATACATTAACCCACTGGACTCTTCTCGGATTCTGTGCTGTAAAAGAGGGAAGTTTTGCCATGTTCACATCCTGCGCAAGGAAACTGAGGCTCAAAGACGCAGCCTCTCATTCGTAGTCCCTTTCCTGAGCAGACCTCGCTTCCTGCTTTCCTCCCCGTAATCTCTCTGTCCTGCATCTCTGACCTCCCGCCATTTTATTCGCTGTTTACTAGCAGTGTGTCCTTGGGCGGGTCACTGCACCTCTCTGGGCCTCAGCGTCCTCATCTGTAAGCTGAAGACAGACCCAAATCAATGTGATTCATTGAGCCGATACATACGAGATGCTCGAAATAGAGCCGGAGCGTGGTATTCGGTAACTGTGAGCTATCTTTGCCTGTTGTGTCATCACTGATGACAGTCATGGTCAGCCTCAGCGCCCGAGGGGTGAGCACCCTTTGAGCCTCCGAGGCAGGAAAGCAGGCAAGTGGATGCGGTGGCTTCTGCTCTCAGGTCCTCAGTGGGCTCATGAGCTGCAGCCACCAGGGAGGTCCCAGGCGCTTATGAACTTGGCTTTCTCTCAGTCTGTCGGGACATCCGCTAAGCAATGATTGGAACAGTCCTTGCTCCTCACTGCCCTGGTGGACCCTCCCTAGGACCCATGGTGGCCTTGGCAGTCATCAGCTGCCCCCTCCGGGGCAGACCTCCGCTGGGTCTGGCTGTGGGAATGTGTCTTAGTCCGTTTGGGCTGCCGTAACAAAACAGCACGGACTGGCGGGCTTATCAACTACAGAAATTTCTTTCCCACAGTTTTGGAGGCTGGAAAGTCCAAGACCAAATCCTTCCCAATTCACAGCTGTCTTCCTGCTGAACGGGGTGAGGGAGCTCTCTGGGGCGTCTTCCCCAAGAACGCTGATCTCGTTCATGAGGGTTCCACCCTCATGACCTACTCACCCCCCCCCCCCCCACACACACACACAAAGGCTTATTTCCAAATACCATCACAGTGGATGTTAGGTTTCTAGTTTTTTAATGTTGATTCATTTATTTTGAAAGAGAGCAAGCAAAGCAGGGAGGGACAGAGATAGAGACAGAGACAGAGACCAAGAGACAATCCCAAGCAGGCTCCATACTGTCAGTGCAGAGCCTGATGCAGGGCTTGAAACCACAAACCGTGAGAACATGACCAGAGCTGAAATCAAGAGTTGGACGCTTAACCAACTGAGCCCCACAGCTGCCCCTGGACGTCAGGTTTGAACATAGCAGTTTTGGGGACACACATTCAGTCCCTCGCAGGAAGGGCGGTGGGGAGGACTCCAGCATGTGGGTAAGTGGAGGCTTCCTGCTGCCCGCGTCTGTGCTAGGGAAGGCTCCCTGCCTCTCTGGGCCCCCCAGATGGAAGGCGGCAGGGGGCCCCCAGGGGCCACTGTCAACCACTAACAATACGAGATGGACAGGTCATTGACCACTGGAATTGCAGGAATTCAGCAAGGGGAGCCCCGTGAGGCCACTCCCATGTCTCCTGTGGCCACTGGCCTTTGCACAGATGATTCTGGTCCATACACAACCAACTCTCAGCCCTGGTCTGTTTGGTGGCTGGCTCCAGGTGGGGCTGTGAGCTCCCTGGCCCCCCTCCTCACTTCATGTCCAAAGGAGGCAGAGTTCATGCAGCAAGAACTTCTCCCCCCTCTGCAGAGGTGCCCATGGGGAGTTCCAGATTCTACTGCTCGGGGCGCCTGGGGGCTCAGTGGACTGGCCTCCGACTTTGGCTCAGGTCCTCATCTCACGGTTCGTGAGTTCAAGCCCTGGGTCGGGCTCGGTGCTGACAGCAAGGAGCCTGTTTAGAGTCTCTCTCTCGCTCTTTCCCTGCCCCTCCCCCACTTGCGTGCGTGCTCTCCCCCACCCCGACACCTCAAATAAATAAACATTAAAAAGAATATTCTACTGCCTCAGTCTCAGGGCTTCGAGCCAGCCTCTCGCTGCCTAGGTCCTGGGGGTGTGACAGATCCTGTGGTCCCCATGACAGCCTTGTCCTGCCCCCCCCCCAAGTCCAGGAGGAGCCCCCGGCAGAGTTGTTGAGGCACCACCAGAACAGACGGCGGGGTGGGGGTGGAGTATGGTTTTTCAGTTTGGGTTCGGGAGAGAAAATCGATTTCCAAGTATTCACGCCCGTTGTACTCATGCAGCCTGGAGCTGAAAACTGGATTCCCACCGGGAGGCACGCTGCCCCGCCGACCGCAGAGCCCGGGTGTTTCACGCCTCTGAGTGCATCCCAAAGTTCGGACTCTGGCAGGAAGGGGAGAGCACACAGTGCACTGTTTTGTCCTCCTGGAAGCCTCAGATGCTATCCAGAGAGTTCCCAGATGTCCCAAGTCAGGCCACAAAATGTACTGAGTTCTTGTCGTTTGAGGAGCGGTAGCTTATTGGGTGTTAATGGGGAAATACCGAAAGTTCTCAGAAGCCTGGCCCCCTCCGAGGACTTGAGAGTCATGTGGCAGACGAGACACAGCAGGCTGAAGAGCATCCATTATAACACGCTGACGAGGGGCCTTTGACACTGTACATTGTTATCTGCCCAGAGAGAAAGAAAGGGCTGGTTTTGAAGAGAAGGGGACGTGGCTCAAGAACGAGGAGGGAGGTTGGGAGAGAGAGTCGATGTAGATCACCAGGCCCCTGCTTATGTGAGAAATGCAACGTTTCCCAAGGTCATTTTCTTGAAATGGTACGTCATCTTTTTCCTACTAACAAGCTTGGTCCAATTCTATGCTGTGTGTGTGTGTGTGTGTGTGTGTGTGTGTGTGTGTGTGTGAGTGAAGGAAGGATCCAGTTAGCGGAGGGTCAGTGGAAAGTCTAAATGCCTTGTCCAGCAGCCCAGAAGGGCAGATCAGGAAGGCCACGAGGTCCATGAAAACGCCCTGTGCTGTGGTCTCGTCCCAGCGCCAGCGTGTTGCTGCCTGGCCTGCGGAGGCGGCCGCTGGAACGGGCTGCAAGTCAGCAGAAGGGTGGTTTGCGGGCGGTGTATGTGAGGCTCGGGCTTGCGAGAGGCAGAGGCACCGGACGGTTTCGAGCGGCCCAGAACTCCTTCACGGCCTGACCCGTCCGTAGCGCCCCGGCCGTGGGACCGGAGCCCCGGGGCGGCGGGCTCCCCTCGCCGTTGCTCACGGTCCGCTCACTGCACGTGTCCCCTCTTGTGTCCGCCAGGCCGAGGTGTGTGCTGGAACCGTGGCGGAGGTGATCCAGTCCGTGGTCAACGGGGCGGACGGCTGCGTCTTCTGCTTCGGCCACGCCAAGCTGGGTCAGTGAGAGCCGTGCTCGTCTCTGCCGTTAGCGTGCCGAATCACGCAGCCCGTGCTCCGGCGCGGGTCCCGGGGTCTGTGTCAGCAGATGGAAGGCGGCCGCCTGGCCTGAGGAGTCACCAGTAACGGTTCCTGCTGCTAAAATGCAATGCCCGTCCCAAGTGGAGACCCAGTCACCTAGGAAACGGGGTGGGGTTCTTCCCACTTGGCCCAGGTCAGGGCCGCGCCCAGAGAGCCAGCAGGAGGAGGGACCCGCACCGAGCAGGGGCTCTTGGGTTCGGGGCAGTGCATGGAGCCTTCCGGGGAAAGCCCAGAACCGTGTCAGGACCTATCTGGGGAGCACCCGACAGCCGACCTTGCCTCCCAGCCTCTGGCCTGTGCCGGAGCGAGAAAGGACAAGGGGGTCAGGGGACCAGGGGAGCACCCGGCCGGGGGGGGGGGGGGGGGGTGGATCGGACCCCCTTAGGGTGCCTTCGTACTCCTGGCCTGCGTCCCTCGGCTCGGCAGGCCTCACTTTCCAAGTCAGTAATTTGGGGTGCTCCCAAAGCACCCCTTTGCAGGGAGGGAGGCCGGTTCTAGGCCGGGACAGAAAACTCATTTCACCTCACTTCTGTCCTCTTGATCTCTGATCAAAGCGGCAACCCAGAGCTTAATAGAATTTGCTCATGCTGTAAAAAGAGACACAGCATTGAACTTGAGGAAGGACATAAAGTGTAAGTATGTGCAGTTAATCTGTGGGGTGGTGATAAAAAGGGCCGTCATAGCGTTGAAAGATGTCTGCCTTCCCACCGCGTGTGAGACAGTGCAGCGACCGGATGGTGTGGGATCCTCCTCGAGGGGAGCGGTGACTTCATCCTGTCTGGGCGCTCACGTTCTTTATTACAGCCATTTAGCGCGTAGTACCGGGAAAGGCTTACCGCTTCCCTTGCCTCTTCCTCTCCTTCCTTCCCTCCCCCCACCTCCCCTGTGGAGGGGGACACTCAAGCCGTGTTCCTGCCTTGCCTCGCCCCCCCAGGGAAGTCCTACACCATGATCGGAAAGGACGACTCCATGCAGAACCTTGGCATCATCCCCTGTGCTATCTCCTGGCTCTTCAAGCTGATAAACGAACGCAAGGAAAAGACGGGAGCCCGCTTCTCGGTGCGGATCTCAGCCGTGGAAGTGTGGGGCAAAGAGGAGAACCTGAAGGACCTGCTGTCTGAGGTGGCCACGGGCAGCCTGCAGGACGGCCAGTCCCCGGGCGTGTACCTGTGCGAGGACCCCATCTGCGGCACGCAGGTGATTGGCTCTGGAGCTCAGTGTGGGGGAGGTGGGGAGGGGGGGGTCCAGAGTGGCTCCTCGCAGGGGAGGCTCCCCTGTGACTCACTCCACATGCACACGGAGGAGGCTCGTGAGTGTTTACTTGCAGGTGGACGGGGACTTTACGGCCTGCAGCTGGCCGCAGGGCCATCGGCCCCTAACCTAAATATTTGTACCTTGGATCTGACAGTGAGCAGCAACCACAATTATTGGAGCCCCCGGGGGCAAGTTGAATTCACTTTCTTTACGCCCCCTCTCAAGAAAAAAAAGAAAGTACAGTCTTTCTTTTGTGTAACAACAAGCCGAAATATTTACTGCTCTGCACAAATAGCTCCAGCCATTACTGGCGCTGTTTACGGCTCTATAAACTGTGTTTCTGGCACTGGTTTACAGCTGGGTTAGTAGTGCTGTAGGAAACGCTAATAACCACTTTCTAATTAGAACCATGAAATAATTGCTGGAACCGTGGAAGCCAAGAGAGGCTCCAGTCCACCTTCGCGGGAGGTGGTGCCTGTTCTGTGCGTCTCACGCTTGCCGGCTGACAGCAGGTGGAGTGAGTCTGGTTCATATCCAGAAGAATCTGCCCTTCCAATCTCCAGAAGGCTTTATTTCCTAGTTTTTTTCTGATAAGTGTTCATTTTGATGAGTGCCTGCCTCATCCCCGGTGGGATTGTTTTCTCGGGCGAGGTTCCCTCCAAGTTGCACCCATCTGTTCACACCTGGCCGTGTTCTTCCCCAGCTCAAAGCACCTCAGATCCTTCCATTTCTGTTATGAATCCCCCATTGCAAACCTCCTCATGATTTGTGGGGTCCTACATGACCCCTGCCTACCTTTCCAGCATCATCTCTTGCCATGCCTCTTTTTTTTTTAATTTTTAAAAATGTTTTATTATTTATTTCTGAGAGAGAGAGAGAGAGAGAGAGAGTGTGTGTGTGTGTGTGTGTGTGTGTGTGTGTGTGCAGGTGGGGGAGGGGCAGAGAGAGAGGGAGACACAGAATCTGAAGCAGGCTCCAGGCTCCGAGCTGTCAGCACAGAGCCCAATGCCGGGCTCGAACCCACGAACCGTGAGATCATGACCTGAGCCGAAGTCGGACGCTCAACCGACTGAGCCACCCAGGCGCCCCTCTTACCACTCCTCTTAAGTTACATTCAGGTCCCTTAAAAAAGGCAGCGCCCCTCAAACTTCACTGTGCATATGAATCACAGGGGATCTTGTGAAAATGCAGGTTCTGGTTGAATCCGTCTGGGATGGGGCCCCTGCTTGTGAATTGGTAACGAGTTTCCCAGTGATTGAGCACACTTTCAGTTGGAGGGCACTCAGACACCAGCCATCGTCCCTCTCCCCTCTGCACATCCTCCCCTCTGGCTCTTCATCTGGCTAAGTCCCTATCCTTCAGATGTCACTTCTTCCAGGAAGCCCTCTTAGATGGCTCTCCTTGGTCAGCTGTGACTGCCCAGTTAGTTCTCCCACTAAGGGTGGGTACCATGTCTGACTACGATTGGCCATTGGTAGTTTAAAAAAATTTTTTTTTACATTTATTTATTTTTGAGACAGAGACAGAGCATGAACAGGGGAGGGGCAGGGGGGGGGGCACAGAATGGGAAGCAGGCTCCAGGCTCTGAGCCATCAGCCCAGAGCCTGATGCAGGGCTCGAACTCATGGACCGCGAGATCAGGACCTGAGCCGAAGTCGGACGCTTAACCGACTGAGCCACCCAGGTGCCCCTACCGTTGGTAGTTTTAACAGAGGCATCAGATACCACTTGGATGTGGAATCTAATCAGAATCCAAACCACTTGGTCATTGAAAGCCTAATGCAGCGGTCCTCAAACTGTAGTCTTTCTCAGTCACCTGCAGGACTTGTGAACGCAGGGTGCCGGGCTCCCCCTCTAGAATTTCCGATTCAGTAGGCCTGGGATAGATCCCCAAAACATGCATTTCTAGCAAGTTCCCACGTGACGCCGATGCTGCTGGTCCAGGGACCACACTTCACTTTGAGAACCACTCTTCTGAAGCATCACAGCACCTGTGACAGAAATCAGTATCACTTTGCCTGCTGTTGCCTCTCCAAGAATTACCTGGATGCTCAAATATGCTGTGGCCTCTGTTCCCTTTTGTAATAACTCTGCCCGTGAAGCCCCCACTTGGGTGAAGGACCCGGTTAACTGAGGGCTAAGAAGAGATCAACAGCCTCTTCATTTTAACTCTTCGTGTCGAAAAATCTCAAAAAACCCTTTACCTTTTTTTTCTGCCATAGTCATTCAAACGGTGACCTCAAACACCCCAGAGTCTCTCTCTGAAGTTCGGGGATTTTGAAGGTCCCAGGTGCCAAGATCAGCCCTCAGAGTTCAGAATTACAAGTGCAGTCAGAGTCGGGATAGGAAAGTGTCAGAATGTGTACCGACCCCAAGGCACATACCACAAACCATTTCTTTGAGTAAATGAGATGTTTCCTTTTCTTCCCTGCCAAAAAGGGGTGCTAGTCAAATTCTGATACTATCGTTCTCATTAAGGTTTACTCTGATTTCCAAGGGATCTCATAGGATTAGGACACGTGGCCCATGATGCTTTCTTAGTTAATAAGTACCATGAGCATGAATTTAGGGATTAAAGATAAATTAAACAGTAGAGATGAGACAGTCAAGTATGTTGGGTGTTTTCGTGCATCTTTTTTTTTTTTTAATTTTTTAGTGTTTATTTTCTTATTTTTGAGAGACCGAGTGTGAGCGGGTGAGGGGCAGAGAGAGAGAGAAGGAGACACAGAATCCGAGGCAGGCTTTCCAGGCTCTGAGCTGTCATCACAGAGCCCGATGTGGGGCTCAAACCCACAAACCGTGAGATCATGACCTGAGCGGAAGTTGGACGCTTAACTGACTGAGCCACCCAGGGGCCCCCAAACGTTCTAATCTTAGAGATCAGGATGCAAAGATCCTGAGATCACGTCCCTCGTGTGTTCTTAGGTGGGTGGGTAGCTGAGGCGGGGGTGGGGCGGGGGGGAGTTTACTATCCTCTGCAGAGATCAGCCTGGGCCCCCTGCTCCCTGCCGTTCACTCGGATACAACCATTTGCTATTCATACCTGCTATTACTTAAATCGTGAACCTACGTTCCGTGCCATACGTGGGCTCATTATGGACTTCCAGAAATGGATTGGTTGGGAATTGCAGGTGAGTACAGGCCGTTGTTCCGGAAGGACCCTCGGCCTTCGAGAGGCACGCGGCTTTTCCGCAGAACAGAGAGCCAGGTGCGGGCGGCACGCCGGCCCTCCTCCGGCTGGGGCCTCAGCTCTCGGCTTGTGTCTTCCAGCTGCAGAACCAGAGTGAGCTGCGGGCACCCACGGCGGAGAAGGCCGCCTTCTTCCTGGACGCTGCCATCGCCTCCCGCCGCGGCAGCCAGCAGGACTGTGACGAAGAAGGCCACCGCAACTCGCACATGCTCTTCACGCTGCACATCTACCAGTACCGCATGGAGAAGAGCGGGAAAGGAGGAAGTAAGTGGCCCCATCTCCACCCAGCAAGAGACCCGCCGTCGAGGGCCACCGTGACCCTTTTTGTTTCTAAAGTGGGCGACGCGCCCAACGTGGGGCTCGGACGCACACCCCTGAGACTGAGAGCCGCGTGCTCTGCCAACTGAGCCAGCCAGGCGCCCCCTGACCCTTTTTTCTTAAACGGGGTACGATTCCACCGGTGTGGGGTTTGCTCACCTGGAGCTCCAGACAAACGTCGAGTCTGGACTGCGGTTCACTTTTGAGCTGTCCGGGGGCGAAGGTCGTTTACAAATGTAACTACTGCCAGGGGAAGGTGAGCGAGAACTTGAAGCGGAGAAACAACCGTTTAGTACTATCTTTTTGTTCGCAACCTGTACAGGTGCTTTTCATGAAAGCCTGATATTTATGCGCCAGGCACCCTGATGATATGTTATTAATCATTAGCTTGAGTCCCCTCTGTGGAGCTGGAAGAAACAAAGGCGTGCTTTTAAAATAATCTAGAAACCAGACTTTTTTAGAACGCACCAGATTCTGGCTGCCTCCGTCCCTTGGGTGATGCCGGTCAGTGATGTTCTTCTAAGCCCGGGGCCCAGGCCCCGCCCCGTGGGGAGCGTCACTGCCAGGAGCCCAGTCCCCTCTGGGCTACGTATTCGAAGCCAGCACTGACCTCGCTGCCGCGTTCTCCCCTTTGCCTGCCAGGTCGTGCACGCTCCACACACTGGGGAGTATCTCAGATGGGCTCTTGGACCGTGGGCCCCGGGTCCGTGGACCTCACTGCACTTTGCAAGGCAATGTGAGCCGCCAGGCTGGCCGAGCAGCAGCTTCAAAGCCTCTCCATGGCCACGTCTGAGGGCTTTCGAAGCGCGGGCAGCTGGTCCCCCTGGGCCCTCTGAATGATTGCCCCAAGGACCTGGGTCCCCGGAAAACAAACAAGAGCCCCGAGTAGGAGATGAACCCCAGTGCGTGGAAACTGTGAAGCTAATCGACTAACACAGAGACCATCAACAAACCTGATTCTCGGTGGAGCCTAGAGTTAAGGCATCCAACTGGGATCCGTGGAAGGGCTTCCTGAGTCCTCCACGAGTCTTCTTGCCCAAGACATGGAAACCAGTAGCCTGGAGCTGGGTCTTGAGGACTTCTCTCCCCGCCCCCAGTGGAAGCTCTATCCTTCCCTAATCTCCACGCTTCTGCTTGCTCAGTCATCTGCCATGGCTCTTCCTCCTTAATTGTTGTTAATTTTTTTAGCGTTTATTTACTTATTTTGAGAGAGATAGAGGATGTGTGTGTGCACACGTGAAGGGGAAAGGGGCAGAGAGAGAGGGAGAGAAAGAATCCCAGGCAGGCTCCCTGCTATCAGCACAGAGCCCGATGTGGGGCTCAGTCCCACGAACTGTGAGATCATGACCTGAGCCGAAACCAAGAGTCGGACGCTCAACTGACTGAGCCGCCCGGGCGCCCCCAGCTGTTATTTTACTTCAGGTTTAAAGAAGTCTGATTTACATTTGGTAAAACTTGCCCCTCTTGTGTGTTTTTAGAGGCGTTTTGGCAAATCAGTACAGTTGCGTAAGCACACGACTGTCAGAGACAGAACAAAGCCACCAGCACAGAAAGCTCTCTCTTTGCCCTTTCTGGACAGTCCCTCCCCCCACCTCTCGCCCCTGACAACCACTGATCCGTGTTTCTCCTTTTAGTGTTGCCTTTACCCAGAACAGCACATAAATGGAATCACGTGATCCCCATGCGGCTTTTTGTGTCTGGCATCTTTGATTTAGCAGAACGCATCTGAGATTCATCCGTGGTGCTGTATCACTCGTTTGCTTATATTTCTGGCTGCCCTCACCTTTAGTTTCAGCTGAGCTTGGAGACTTGCCCCTGCCCCTGCCCCTCCTCCTGCCCCCTGGCCTGAGATCTCACCATCCACCCCGTCCTGGGGTTGTGGTTCCACGAGGCAGCAAGGCTCTGACTGTCGGCCCCAGCTGCTCGCTGTGCTGGCTCCTGCCTGGGAGTCTGGAGACACTGGCCCCACGTGCTGGGCACTGGGTGCCCCTGGAGACAGACCAACAGCAGCCCCAGTCTCTCCCGAAACCAGCCAGGGTCATAAGGGGGTGGGGGTGGGGATTGATTCTCAGCGAAGGGCTCGTGACATGGCCAGCACTTCCGTTTAGAAAAATTTCTCAAAGAAGGAAACAAGGGATTAGGAGAGGGATGAGAAGATCCAGACCTTTAAAATTCATAACAGAAGTTTATCCTCCTAACAGTCTGGGGGGCTGGCTTTTAAATCCTGCCCTCACTGTTTTTCCTGGATTGTGTCGAAGCAGCACGAATGTGGGAGTCTGAGAAATGTTTTGTTTTTTAAGCTGTTTTTTTTTTTTTTGAAGCTTTATTTCTTTTAAGCTGTTTTATTCTTTTAAGTCAATAATAATGGAAATAATCAGAGCCCGCAGCGGATTCTTGCACCGTCGGCAGAGAGTGACTCACAAAATATCCGAATTTTCAGCCAAGTTGCTTCCAAATGGCGCTGCGTGGAAGGTCTCGGGAGGTGGGGTGGTCTCCTGCTTCTGGGTTTCGAAACCACGGTGAAAACGGTGGTTTCCAGTTTTTCACTTTTGTGTGTGTGTGTGTGCGCGCGCGGGGTTCTGCCCTTAATTTGGAACCCGAAAGGGGGAAAGGATCTTGAAAATAAACCGTTAGTTAAGTTGCTTCAACTGTAAGAGCTTAAAGCGCAGCGTCACAGGAGCGTGGGCTGGGACGTTCCCTCGACCCACCGATGCTCCAGCGCTCAGAGCGTCCTGGGCACTTGCAGAATATTTAACATTCCCTTCACCTTCGTATTTATACATTGTGAAGGCACATTGCTCTTAAGTAATACATCCAGGGTAGAGGAAAAGGCAAGTGCCATTAATGGCTCCCCGGACTTCCTGGGGGTGCTTTTTAATGTATCTGTAGGTGAGAAGGGGAGACGGTCCACGGACTGCCACCCACCTGCCACGACACCAGCTTCCTGGGAGCAGAGGAATCCGCACCCGAATGTGCACAGCTTCCAGCCCGTGGCTCACTTGACTTCTGCGAATTTGTATCTGTTTAAAATATAATGAGAGATTTAAAGTGGTGTTTAAAAATGGAAGGTTTTGTTTACTTATCATAGATAAGTAATAATCCCTGTGGACCTGGCAGCCAGAACTCAATTAAAGGGAAGTTTATTAATTAGTTACCCTGCAGGGAAGCAAAGAGCAGAGCGTGAGGCTGTTAACTGGCCATCAGAGGCTCAGACGCCAGATTCAGAGAGGTCTCTGCGGCAGGAACTAGACACGCCATGCACATACATGCACCGGAATCTTACGGGTATGGATTTTATATGCACATGCATGTACACACGTATGCACATGTAAGGAAGGGGACGAAAATGTTCTAGATGTGTCTAGTCATAATAGAAAATTCTACGCTGATGTACTCCTGTTTTGCACATAGCATTAGGTTAAGCTTAAATATTTCCCTGTTTCATTTCTATTAATTTATTTTGAGAGAGAGCACGCGAGCAGGGGAGGGACAGAGAGAGAGGAGAAAGAGAATCCCAAGCAGCATCGGCACTATCAGTGTCGGGCTCCAACTCACAAACTGTGACCTCGTGACCTGAGCTCAAACCAAGAGTCGGAGGCTTAACCCACTGAGCCACCCAGGTGCCCCAAATATTCCCGTTTGAAAGGGTTTTTGGAACGCTTATGGGGCTGATTCCCCATGTGTCCTGGAGCCTTCCCCTGCTTTGCCAAGCTGATGTGAGGGGCGGGGGGGAGGCTGAGAACCCCCGTGGGAATTCCTATGTTGGGAAGGAGACCCTAAGGCCCTGATGATCGAGAGCTGTCCCCGAAAAAGATGGGTCTATCAGGAGTCTGTCCACTATGTGTTTAAATCAAATGGAGCATGTGCTGTATTTTCGAAAAATCAATGCATGTCTCTGTTACCTAGCTTAGCTATCTTTCTGGAAGAGAAGGACCATCCAGTTATCTTTCACATAAGCAGATGGCGTGAGTTCAGAGAAGTCCGCTCATGCAGCACAGGCCGGAGATGGTCCGTTGAGAAAGTCAAAAAGGAGAAACCTGTCAAATGACACATTCTCGTCATGAACCTTTTTTTTTTCTTTTTGCATGTAACAATCTCCAAAAAAACACCTCCTATGAACCTTTTATTTCCACTTAAAACGTACACATGTGTATTTATTCATTGATGTTCTGATACAGGGCCACGGCTTTCTCTTTGAGATGAATTTTCAGCCAAAGTCCTGGCTTTCATAAAGCATGCCCACGTTTTTACGTTAAGTTTCTTCTAACCGATCCAAGAACTTAAAATACACTTGTGCAGCCTGCTGGTATTAGACCTTTTCTAGATTCTTAAGTTTTTCCCCACTCTGTAATTTCTCATTTCCACCTAATTCGGCAGCTCTTTAGAAAAAAAACCTCATTTTTATCACATCTTCCCAAAGCATTGAGTTCAGTTTTTAAAGAAACATTAGTTCCCTTTACACAGTCATATTTTATTGGTTTGCATAAGATAGGATTACATTTTCATCTACAGTAACAAGTGGCATAATTAGGTCCAGGAGGGAGCCCAGCTGACCTGTTAAGTATACAGCTCATTTTCAGGGAGCACAGACCGACAAGAAAACAGCCCGCTCTGGCCACGCACATCCCATGTGCCAAGGGCATCAGGCGATGTGCCTCATAGGTGATGGCCGGGAGGCCAGGCAGCCCTTCCCAGACTCCACTGCACCTGAGAGTCACCTGGGGAACTTTGCAGTGAATCCCAGTGTCTGGGACACACTCCAGGCCAGTGAAGTTAGGAAGCCTCCCGAGTGGGAGCCCAGGCATCCGTATCTTTTTAGGTGACTCCTCAGTGATTTTCCAAGGCGATTCTGATGTGCAGCAAAGTTTGGGAACCACTGAGTTAAAGACAAGTGAGCTCAGAGAGCATCTACATACTTTACAGTTAGCTCTGGATTTTCCTTTTAGATTCAGCATTAATTTTCTAGGAGATGTTGGGCAATTTATTCAACATCTGTGAACCCCGTTTCCCTCATCTACAAACCCGAGCCAATTCTTGCATTACGGGATTGTCGTAGGAATTCAGTGGTAGTAGGAGAGTCGCTTGATGAACGTGAGTTAGGAGAGTGGCCCAGAAATGGGGTGAAATTAGCGATGCTTCCTGTGCGGAGACTAAGGCACGTGGGTATGTTGGTTTGGCCAAGCTCTAGACTTAACCCATGCACAGGAGAGTGTGAATGAAAGGTGACTCAAGGCAGACTGAGTTATGGTCCCTTCCCCCCTGCAGCTGTGACCGCAGAAATGTGACGAGTCGATGAGGAACCTGCTCCTTACCTGCTGGTAGCGTTCACTGATACAGAACTGCTTTCTCGCCAGCCATCTGTAGTCACGTACATGCTTGCCAATAGCAGATGGCCCGGGCCCGCTCACCTCGTACCCTTCCAGATTGAGCACCATGTGTGGAATCCATAATTCTGTGGCCCCTGGAATTTGAGTGGGTGTAGCGGACATTGTCTGAATGTGACTTCCATTTTGAGTCATGCAGGTGTAATTATAGGTATTTTATAAGGTTCTTCTTCAGCACGGTCTAAACTGTGCCTTTTGTTCTCTGTGCTCTATTTTACTACATGCACATTATGCATTTTATTCCATTACATCAAATGGACTATTAGAGTCTGAGAGTCCAAACTGGTCCGTCTTTGCCCTTTAATCTATGGCACACGTGGACCATCTGAGCTGCTCCAGTCTATATAATTAGGTTGCAAAACAGATGATAGTTTGCTTTAAAAATAACTGTTTTCCTCCTGTGCTGCCGTGACCCAATCTTGCATGAATACAGTACATAGTACATCTTCCCTTGCCAGAGTTTTTACTGGGGACAGTGGAAGGTAAGGAAAATGGAGCGTCCTTTGTGTGAACATTCTTGGCCACAGACCTGCCCAAGTCACTGACGTGGCTCAATTGAAATGCTGCGCTTTCTGTAAACACTCATCACCTGCTTCTCTGAGTCCGAGATGTGGAAATTGAGGGTGAGGCACGGTAGAGGGCAGGTTGGGGTTAGGACCGTGGTTCCTTCAATGTTTTCAGCCTAAAGCGTGATCAGCAGCTCGCCCTCCTGATCTGCACTCATGTAGGCTCTGCCTACAGATGTGTGGCCCCCCGGAGACGGGCCACATGCCCGTCACATGTCCTCCGGGACCCACCCTGCAAGGTGGCCTGAGGCGCCAGAGTCTCCTGCTGCCTGGGGAGCGAGGGGAGGAAAAGGAGATGATCCAGAAGCTGGGGTGATGTGCCGACGGAGAGGGGGCCGGGGCAAAAAGGGAGCCCGTCCCTTCTACTGTCTCGGGAGCTGGCTGAGGCCAGCACGATGCAGGATGAAGGGCCCAGGTCTTGAAGGTGTGAATCCTAGCTGCACCGCTGACCGTACGATCGCGGCACGTTTCCTTTTTCAAAACGTAACGAAACAGCTTTAATGAGATATGCTTGAAATATAAGAACAGGCACACACTTGGTCAGCTGTGTCATATGTATAGACCCAGGAAACCAGCAGTACAGTCAAGACAATGAACATATCCCTCACCCTCAAGAGGTTCCTTGGGACCCTTTGCAATCACCCCGTCCAGCGTCTCTCCTTCCGCCTCCCCACGCTCAGGCAACCACAGAGCGACTTCAGCTCTTACCCTTTGCCCTGCATTTCCTAGAGTTTTATACCCATGAAATCCTATCTCACAGTCTGCACTCTCTTGAGCGGCGTCTTTCACGTAGCGTAATTGTTTTGAAGCTCAGTCACTTTGTCACATGTATGAGTAGTGCCTTTATTCGTTTTCCTAAGTAGCAGTCCGTTGTCCGCATAGTCCCCTGCTGATGGCCATGAGTGCTGGTTCACGTTTGGGGCTACCACAAATCAAAGTACTGGGGACACTCTTGTGCAGATCTTTGGATGGACACACGTGTCCTTTTCTTGTAGGGAAATCCCTAGAGCGGAACGGCTGGACCATATGGTAGATGTACGTATCCTTTCTCTAAGGAACTGCCGAAGTGTTTCCCGAAGTGATTGTACCGTTTTATATCCCTACCAACCCCTCCAGATCCTCACCCACCCTTAGGGTGGTCAGTCTTTTTAATTTTAGCCTATTTACATAATAGGCCTACAGTAGTATCTCACCTTTCTTAGTCTGCATTTCGCTAATGACCAGCGGTGCTTGGCATCTTTTCATGGGCCCATTTGGCACTCGTACATGTTCTTTGATGAAATGTCTTGTGCCCGCTTTGAAATCGTTTTTGTCTTACAATTAAGTTTTGAGAGTGTTTAATATGATCTGGATACAAGGCCTTTATCAGATACACGTTTTTCAAATATTGTCTACCAGTCTGTGGCTTACTTTTTCATTCTCTTGACCATGTATTTGGAAGAGCAGAAATAGTCGGTTTTGGTGAATGAAGGTCCAGCTTCTCTGTGTGTTCTCTTATAAATCATGTTTTTGGTATCGTATCTAAGAAATCTTTGCCTAACCCAAGACCAGGAAGGTTTCATATTATGCTTTCTTCTAGAAGTTTTATAATTTTACATTTTGTGTTTAGGCCTTAGATTCATTTTTTTTTTTTTTTCATAAAATTGTGCAATGTGTGGATTAAAGGGGTTTTTTGCAAATACGTGCGTGTGTGTGTGTATGTACATCCTCATAGAAGGCAGTATCTTCATTTTGATAAAAATGTTTCTGAAAAACCTGCTAACATCATACCGGTAAAAGACATGCAAATATAAATATAAATATAAATATAAATATAAATATAAATATAAATATAAATATAATTATAGATGTGTGTGTCTGTGTGTGTGTGTGTGTATATATATATATATATATATATATATATATATATATATATATGTCTCCCTCAAACATTAAAACATTTTTTAAGAAATGGTGAGAGAGGACATTCTTATCTTGTTCCTGATCTTAGAAGACATTTGATCTTTTACCATTAAGTATGATGTTAGCAGTAGATTTGCTCAGAAACTCTTTATCAAACTAAAGATACTGCCTTCTATTTATAATTTGCTCAGAACTGTTGTCAGGGATGGATGTTGAATTTTGTTAAACGTTTTTCCTGCATCTACTGAGTGAATCATGTAGGGTTTTTTTTTTTTTTAGTTTGTTAATATGGTGCAATATGTGTGTGTGTGTGTGTGTGTGTGTGTGTGTGTGTGTGTGTGTATAAATTTCCAGTACCATTTGTTATAAAAACTGCTTTTTCCCTACTAAATTACCTTTGTTAGAAATTATTTGTCCATATTTGTGTGGATCTGTTTTGGGACTCTCTACGTACTGTTCCATTGATCTGTTCATCTATCTTTATACCAATACCACAGTGTCTTGATTTATGGTGGCTTTATAATAAGTCTTGAAATCAGATACTGCACTATTAGCCTTCCAATTTTGAATTTATTCTTAAAAGTTGTTTTGGCTAGGGGCGCCTGGGTGGCTCAGTCGGTTAAGTGCCCAACTTTGGCTCAGGTCATGATCTCACCGCTTGTGAATTTGAGCCCCCGTCAGGCTCTGTACTGACAGCTCGGAGCCTGGAACCTGCTTGTGATTCTGTGTCTCCCTCTCTCTCTTCCCCTCCCCTGTTCACACTCTGTCTCTTTTTCTCTCTCAGAAACAAATAGACATTAAAAAAAAGTTGTTTGTCTATTCTAGGTCCTTTGCCTCTCCATATACATTTTAGAGTCAGCTCCTAAATTGACTCTGTAGAATCACCTTGTACCAAAAACGCCTGTTGGGATTTTGATTGGGATCACACTGAATCTATAGATCCATTTCTAGAGAATAACTTCTTAACAATACTGAGTCTTCTGATGCATGAACACAGCTTATTAGGTCTTCATTCATTACTCTCAGCAATGTTCTGTGGTTTTCAGCGTACAGATCTTTCCTTTGTCCATCTTATGCATAATTATTTCATACTTTTATCCCATCGTAAGTGGGGTTTTACAGTTTAGGCTCTAGTAGACGATATAGAAACAAAGTTGACTTTTGTCTGTTGATCTTGTATCCTGCAACTTGGCTAAACTCTATCAGTTCGAGTTGCTTTTTTGTGGATCCCGTTAGACTTTCTACACAGATGATCATGTAATCTGCAAATAAAGACAATTTGACTTCTTGCTTTCCAATCTGGACCCTTTCTCTGTTTTCTTGACGTTACTGGCTACAACTCCCAGCACGACATGGAATAGAAATGGTGAGAATGGAGGGGCACCTGGGGGGGCTCAGTTGGTTAAGCATCCGACTCAGGCTCAGGTCATGATCTCACGGTTAGTGAATCCGAGTCCTGGGTCAGGCTCTGTGCTGACAGCTCAGAGCCTGGAGCCTGCTTCGGATTCTGTGTCTCCCCTCTCTCTGCCCCTCCCCCCCCCCTCTCTCATATAAATAAACATTAAAGAAAATTTTAAGAAATGGTGACAGTAGACATTCTTGTCTTGTTCCTGGCCTTAGAAGGCATTTGATCTTTTACCATTAAGTACGATGTTAGCAGTAGATTTGTTCAGAAACTCTTTATCAAACTAAAGATACTGCCTTCTATTTATAATTTGCTAAGAATTGTTATCAGGAATGGATGTTGAATTTTGTTAAATATTTTTCCTGCATCTACTGAGTGAATCATATAGGTTTTTTTTTTAGTTTGTTAATATGGTGAATTATATTGATAGGCTAATTTTTTTTTGTTAACCAACCTGCATTTCTGGGATAAATCCCACTCACTCATGGTATAAAATCCTTTGTATATGTTTGTAGATACAATTTCTTAATGTGGTTCTCTAATTTGTTCAGAAATGTTGTGTCCATGTTCATGAGGGATATTGGTCGTTAGTTTTCTGTCCTTGTAATTTCTTTGTCTGTTTTGGTATCAGGATAATCCCCGCCTCATAGAGTAAGTTGGGAATATTCTCTCCTGTTTAATTTTCAGGAAGACGTTGTGTGGAATTGGTCTAGCCTTTTCCATTCTGCTACTTTATCACTTCTTAAGTGTTTGGTTGGATTCACCAGTGCAGCCATTTGGCCTGGAATTTTCCCTGTGAAGGGTTGTTAACCACAGATCCTGTTTCTTTAATGGACACAGATCTGTCATCTTTTACTTCTTGAATGAAAGTACTTTTGGTACTTTCTATCATTCGAGATATTTGCCTGTTCTTCAGTTGTCTAATTGACTGATGTGATGTTTCCTTATTATCCTTTTGATATCTGTAGAAACTGTAGCAAGGCCACATCTCCCATTCTGGACATTAGTAATTTGTGCCTTCTCTCTGCCTTTCCTATCAGTCATTCTTAGAGATTTATCGAAGAGCCAACTTTTGGCTTCATGGATTTTCTCTATTGTTTTTCCTTTTCTATTCCATTGATTTCTGCTTTTATGTTCCTTATTTCCTTTCTGTTATTTATTAGTTAATTTGCTCTTTTTTTTTCTTATTTCTTAAGGTGGAAGCTGAGATCGTTGATTTGAGACCTCTGTTGTCTTCTAATCTAGGCCTTTAATGCTGTAAGTTTCCTCCTCTGTCCTTCTTCAGGGATCTCACAAACCTGGATATGTTGTGTTTCATTTTCATTCACTTAAAAACACTTTCTAGTTTCCATCTTGAGTTTTTCTTTGACCATAGGTTATTTGGAGCTTTATCGTGGAGGTTCAAAATATTTGGGAATTTTCCAGATAATCTTTCTGTATGGACTTCTAAGTTAATGCCATTGTGTCAGAGAACATACTTTGACGTGAATCCTTTAACATTTATTTAGACTTGGCTTCTGGACCAGAATATGGTCTATCTCAGGAAACGTTTTGTGTGTATTTCAAAAGAATATCATTCTCCCATTGCTGGGCTGAGTGTTCTATAAATGTCAAGTACAACAAGCTGGTTGGCAGTGTTGTTCAAGTTTTCCTTGTCCTTACTGGTTTTCTGTCTACTTGTTGTATCGATTATTGAGAGAGGGTTATTTGAAACCTACACCTGTAATTATGGGCTCGCTTATTCTTGTAGTTCTCTCAGATTTTGCTTCATGTATTTGAACTTCTGTTATTGAATGCATAAATATTTTTGATTGTTAGAACCTCTTGCTCAATCGTCCTTTTCATGAAATGTTCCTGTTTGCTCGTCTTCACATTTTTCGTCTTAAGTTTCTTTCATTTAACATCGATAGAACCACTTTAGCTCTCTTACGGCCACTGTTTGTGTGGTATAGCCTTTCCCACTTAACGCTTGTAATGGATTTTTTCTTTCTATTTGAAGTGCGTTTCTCATAGGCGGCATATAGTTAGGGCTCGCTTGTTTATCCAGTCTGGCATTTTTTTCCTTTCAAATCGGAGTATTCAGACTGTTTATGTTTAATGTGACTATTGACGTGGTTTGATCCAGATTATCATTTTCCTATACATTTTCTATTCAACTTGTCTGTTCTTTTTTTCCCTTAACTTTTTTACCTGCCTTTTTTGGACTTACAGAGTATTTTTAATAATTTTACTTTGTATCCTCTGGCTTATTAGCTATAATTACTCACTATTTCCTGATTGCTCTAGGGTTTATAGTATACACCTTTAAGTGATTACAGTCTTCTTCCATGTGATCTGATAGCACTTCCTGTATGTAATAAGAACCCTACAGTATGGCCCTTGTGTATTTCTTCACTTCTAAACTCTGTGCTATTGCCAAACTTTTAAATTTTGCACATGCTCTCACCCACACATTACACTGTCATTATTTTTGCTTTAGCAGGTCAATCATCTGTCAAAGAGATTTAAATAGGGAAAAATGTATATTTATTGGTCAAGTTATCATTTCATTTCCATAGCTCTTCATTTTGTGGGTTTGCTTTTGGTGAATTTTTTTTTTGAGAGAGAGAGAGAGAGAGAGAGAGAGCACGCATGAGCCAGGGAGGGACAGGAGAAGGGAGAGAGGATCTCAGGCAGGCTCCATGCTCAGTGCAGACCCTGACGCAGGGCTCGGTCCCACGACCATGAGATCATGACTTGAGCCAAAGTCAAGAGTCTGACCCCCACTGACTGAGCCACCCAGGCGCTGCCCCTCTTGCAGCTTTTTTAAGTCCGGAAAAGCCTTCATGTCCCTTTTATCTTGGGATGAGACTTTCGTTGGACGTATAATTTCAGGGTGACAGTTTCCAGCACTTTAGAAATGTTGCTGCACAGTCTTCTCACCTGTACGATTTCCAACAAGAAATTTGCCATCGTCCTTGTCTTTGGTCCTTTGTATATAATCTGCTTTCCTCCCCTGACTGTTTTTAAGGTTTTTCTCCTTATCACCGGTTTTAAGCAGTTTGATTATGATGCACCTCAGTATAGTTTTCTTCATGTGTCTTGTGATTGGGGCTCATGGAGCTTCTTGGATCTGTGGGTTTATAGTTTTCATCAAATTTGGGGAGGTTTTGGCCATTATTTCTTAAAATATTTTACCTGTGCCCCCTTCTGTGTCTTCTCCTTTGGAGACTCCAATGATATACCTATTAGGACACTTAAAATTGTCCTACAGCTCTTTTTTCTAAGAGTTTGTTTTTATTTTTAAATTGTCTCTCTGTTTCATTTTAGAGAGTTTCAGTTACTTTATCTTCAAATCTGTAAGTCCTTCTGTAATGTCTAATCTGCCATTTAATTCAGTGTATTTTTCAGCTCACACATTGTAGTTTTCAACTCCTCACAGATGCAGTTTATGTCTTGTTTAATATATCCCACATCTCTACTCAACTTTTTAAACAGTTGAAATCCTTCCATAACTGTTTTGATGTCCTTCACTGCCAATTCCAATGTCTCTACCAGTCGGTTCTTCTTGGTTTCAATTATTCCTTCATTATGAGTCTCATTCTCTTGCTCCTTTGCATGCCTGCTTATTTTTGATAGATTCTGGACATTTTGCATTTTGTAAATGTCCTTAAGCATCGTTTTGGGAGGTAGTTATTTGTAAACAGGTAGACCCTTTCTGGTCTTGCTTTTAAGATTTGGTACGTGGGACCTGGTTACTGCTTGTCTGGGGCTAAGCGTGCCCCACTAGTGAAGTGAGACTCCTGGGTCCCCCACCTGGGGCCTGTGAATCTTGAGGCTTCCAGTCTGGCTGTTGGGAACAGGCACTATTCCTGGCCTCGTGTGAGTGCCATGTGCTATTACCTCTAATCTTTTCAGGTGGTTAGCTCTCCAGCCACGTGGTTCCCTCACATGCCTGTGCTGACCTCAGTACTCAGTTCGGTATTTGAGGGAGGACCCCTGCAGATCCCAAGTTCCCTTCTCTCCAGTACTCTGTGCTTCCAGCAGTTGCCACATTGGTCTCCCTGGACTCTCGCTCCTTCTCCTTGATGCAGGTAGTCTATCACATTCTGCCCTAGTACCCTGTCCCTGGGGCACAGCCTGGAAACACTCTCAAGGCAGTAAGCTGGGACACAGGTAGTGCTCCCTGGTTTGTTTCCCTCCTCCCAGGGATCACTGGCCTTTACTGCCTGATGTCTGGTGTCTTACAAACAGTTGTGTTACACATTTTGTTTGTTTTTATGTAAGGCGATCAGTCTGGTCCCTGTTACTTCACCTATGCCAGAAGCAATGAGCAAGTTGCTTAACTTCCCTGAACTTCTGCTTTCTCACATATATATATGTATGTATATATATATATACATACATATATATATAATATATATTATGTTTATTTATAGCTTACTTATTTCTTTTCAGAGAGAGAGATGGCAAGCGAGTATGAGCGGGGTAGGAGGAGAGAGAGAGGAAGAGAGAATTACAAGCTCCGCATTGACATAGCACAGAGCCCAATGCGGGGCTCAAACTCAAGAACCTGTGAGATCATGACCTGAGACGACATTTAGAGTCAGACGCTTAACCGGCTGAGCCATCCAGGCACCCCTTTCTCATCTACCTTTTAAAAAGGACAAGAGTCTTTAGCGTATGGTTTTGGTGTGGGAACTGAATGAGACCGATGTTTGTACAGCACCCGGCACTTGGCAGATACTCAGGAAATACTGGGGTCTCTCCCTGTCTCTGTGCCTTGTTGTTGCTTCTTCCTGATTTTACCCCGGGTTATCAGCCCGATTCCTGGCTGAGCTTTAGGTCAGGGTCTTCATGCTGATCAACCAAAGCACGTGATCACTCCTGGGCTATTTAGATGCGATTCGGTCAGTTTCAGAGCTCTGCTATCCAGAGGACATGTAGGTGAAACCTTATTGTCGTCTTACTGGACGTTCGCCTTCCCTGAAATCTCCAGTGCAACCTACCGGAATTATTCACTTGTCACAGGAGGAATGTCAGTAGGTTTTAGGTCAGCGATGTGTGGCGGGCAGAATTTAAGAGGACCACGCTATTTGCAACCTAGCTGGATTTTGTTGGGGTTTCCTGCCAAGTCGCGGACATCGACCTGTTGCTTCTCCTTTTCCTTTTCCCTCTGAGTTCCCAAAGAGCTCTGGCGCTTACCAGACGAGGGTTTGCCAGACAGAACCTAACCACTTTTCTCTTCTCTTGTGTCATGTCAGTGTCTGGAGGCCGCAGCCGCCTGCACCTCATTGATCTCGGCAGCTGTGTGAAAGCTCTTAGCAAGAATCGGGAAGGAGGATCAGGGCTATGCCTCTCGCTGTCTGCGCTGGGCAACGTCATCCTGGCTCTTGTCAACGGCAGCAAACACATCCCTTACAAGTAAGTGACCTTCTGCTGGATGAATGGAATGGGGTCAGCATGGTGCCAGGGCTGGGTGTGGGACTCTTGGTCCAGTGACCTCTCGGGAGAGGCACACTACAGCCCGACCGTCTCGGTGGACCACATTGTCAGCTCAGTGCCCAAACCAGCCTTTGCTAACGAGTGCGTATCGCGTCATCTTCCAAATTCAGAAGCTGTGAAGATACTTAAATGACTCTAATCCTGACAATCAAGTCAGATAATCGGGAACTGTCTCAGTTGGGGTCTCTGATCACAATGGCCATGGCTAGATTATGGCCACCATCACACAGATGCCTCATAGTGATGAAAGCAAAGGGCAGAAGATTGAACTACCCTTCCCTTCGGAGTAGGGCTATCATATCTAACCAATAACAATACAGGATTCCCAGGAAAATTTGAATTTCAGATAAACAACAAATAATTTTTTAGTGTAAGTGTGCCCCCGCCCCCCCCAGTAATGCATGCAAAGCCTGTATTTTTATCTGGTAGCCCTACTTAGGAGAGCTCCTAAAGCTTGGGGAATTGCCACCCACCTCCCATGCAAATGTTGACTCCACTTCCAAGATCCTTTCCCTCTTCCCATTATACTCCACGAGGAGGAAATTAGAGCCTCTCCTATGTCTGGAATAGCCAAAGACTGGCCATGTCCTCCGTGCCCATATATGATCCAACCCTGGAGCTACCTGTCACCACTGTCACCCAATTCAGCTTTGCCCTTGGACAACATGGTGATGGTGGTGGGCGCTCTCTGCCTGTTCGGGCCCCCGCCAGGGTCCAGCTGCTTCTCTCACTGCCGTCTGAACCTTCACTCACCATAAACTGATGGTTCTAGATGAATTCTTACCTGCGTCACAAGGATACGAGCCTCAGAATGGTATGTGTGTGAAAGTTTTTTTGTAAAATTGAGAACGCTGTGGCCAATAATTAACGACAATCATCTGGTTGAGCCTACCCTCATCTACTTAATGGAAATAATGCCTACAGAGTTGCCATGAGGATTAAGCAAATGTATGTGAATCATTTTTTTTTAATCTGTAAAATCATGCGTAATGTAAGTCACTGTTCTGTGGGAGGAAAAAGGTAAGTCAGGCCATTTGTTCGACAACGAGTGAGATTCGGGATGAGTCCTCGTGTCTTCCTTCTTCTCTGCCCTAAAGTGATGTCGGCACCATGATTTAATTCTGCACCTGGGGGACCATTCGTAGACTGACTTTAGGAGTTTAAGTAGCAGGTATAATCCAATCTGTCTCAACTCCTGAAATTTGGAAACCTGGTGGGATAAACCCAGAAATGGTTTTCGCAGCCCTTGTGAGGACCATTTTCCCTGAGAAAAAAATTTCAAGTTGAAGGTTTATAAAGTTTCATTTGGTGTCACTTCCGCAGTTGAATAAACTTGACTTGTAATGACAAGAAAAAAAAGAGCGGGGACACCTGGGTGGCTCAGTCGGTTAAGCATCCAACTTTGGCTCAGGTCACGATTTCACGGTTCTTGAGTTCCGGCCCCGAGTCGGGCTCTGTGCTGACATCTCAGAGCCTGGAGCCTGCTTTGGATTCTGGGTCTCCCTCTCTCTGCCCCTTCCCACTCATTCTCTGTCTCTCTCTCTCAAAAATAAGTAAATATTAAAAAAAAAAAAAAAGATGGGGCACCTGGGTGGCTCAGTCGGTTAAGCGTCCAGCTTTGGCTCAGGTCATGATCTTGCAGTCTGTGGGTTCGAGCCCCGGGTCCCACTCTGTGCTGACACCTGGAGCCTGCTTCAGATTCTGCGTCTCCTTCTTGCTCTGCCCCTCCCCCAGTTGCACTCTGTCTCTAACAGTAAATAAACATTTAAAAGAATTTTTTTTAAAAAAGAAAGAAGGCAGGAAGGAAGGGATGGACGGAGGGAGAGAAAAGGGTAAAAAGAAAGGTCTGGACTGGTACTATCAGTGTTGCAGACCTGAGAAAGAAAGGGTGGGTACTGGCCTCAGTTGCCTTCCCTGTCCACACAAAGGGAAACATGTCTATTAAGGTGATAATAGATCATGATGTAAGTAAAATCCAAAACACCATCTTATGCGGTCACTGATTACGTATTTTACTTCTGTATCTCTCATGTCGTTTCTGTCGAGTCACATGCTTTTAGGATTTCAGTAAATATTTGTTGAATCAGTGAGTGTAAGCAGGGAAATCACTTTTACTTCAGATAAAGTAACTTCCCGTTGGTTAAAGTTAATTCTATTGTAAACATGTAGGGAAACGTCAAGGATTGTGTTTATTAATCGCTCAAGGGCACTTGTTCAATTAAACGTAAGGTAACACGGGGCAGTCTCCCTGACCAGCCGCCTGCCCCCTTGGGAGGGCTGACAGAGTAGGAAACCTCCACCCCCTTCCCTGCAGACATGTGTCTGCTTCAGTTCCCGTTTTCTTCCTTCCATGCTAGCTGTGTGGGAGTGATGATTACGTTGTTTGGGCGTCTGAAGTAAGCACAGACTCAACATAAATTCAGTGTCTGCTCGAGACCTAGAGTGATCCCACCGTGGGGACTCTTCTGGAGATGGGGTGCTGGGAAACGTGGTGGCCGAGCCGTCAGGCCAGCTCCATCCTTCCCAAAACCCTCATCTGCCAGTGACTTGTCCCACCCAGTCCTACCATCCCCCTACTCCTTCAGGCCCATCTTAGAGTAAGAGCCTAAAAAGACCCTTGCTGTAATAGTGTCTCTGTCTCAGCCACAGCACACGTTCAGTATATGGCATCTGCAAATCACATTTGTAAGGCGATTCATCAACCAGAAACTATCCTTTTTCAAGGTATGGGAAAAGAAGGCAAAGATTTACTCAGATCTCCCAGCCAGTCGTGGGGGTGCCGACTGTGTCACTTTTTAGGGCCCAGGGACCTTGGTTCTGAGCCCAAGCCGCCCATCCGTCCTCTCCCCCAGCCTCATCAGGCTCTGTAATATATTAGCTGCCTTTGCTCCGCACAGCATGGGGCGCTCAGCACAGCGGGAGGGCCCAGATTTCCTTTATCAATTCAGTCAAGGCTCTAAAGCCACATTCTGCAGCATTTTGTTAGCATACTAAACACCTTTCTGCAGTCAGCCTCATCTTTGCGAGAGAGGGAGGGAGGGGAGGTTGTCTGCCCTTCTGGTTTTCTCTCTTTCTTGCTCACAGCAAAAAGCAGAAACCCAAACTCCGCATTCGGCACCTGTCTGCAACACACGCACAGAAACCCGCTACCTCATCGTTTGTCACCCTAGACAACTCTACGCTTGGAACCGGCATTACTTGTGTTTGCTTCTGGGAAATTAACCGGAATGTGCACAGTGGGGATATAGCCTGTCCTCGTTTGTTGTCATCCCTGTATCAGATGATTTGTCATGTGAGCGAGCTGGAATGTGAGTTTGGATGCATTACCCATCCCAGGCGCTCCCGTGGGCACCTTAGGTGTGCCCCGGATGGTTTTGACTTTGCAAATGATATTGCCTTTGTAGATGTCAGAACGGCACGCAACGGGTTCCCAGCCTCAGCCGTTAACACGGCACAGGCCTGCTGGCCACCCCAAGTGCTATAAATCAACCCTAAGTGGTGACGCCATTCAGAAAAGCATGCAGGGAAGGCAGGGAGAGGCCAGCAGCTCCAGACCCCTATTCAGTTCTGCACAGATTACTCCCTAACTTTGGGGGACTCTCGTCTCAGGAAATCTGTTGTAGTCTGAGCATTTTGACGATGCATTTGCAAGTTTTCTCCCCATGTTCGTTGCAGCTGTCTTAGGCACCAAGGTCATAGGGGTCTTCCCATTTGGTAGATGAGAAAACATAGGCAGAGGCGTTGAAACGAATTCCCCTGCCAAAAGCCAATGTTGCAGACACACGCCTATGGATTTGGCCCCCAGAAGGGCGACCACACAGATCAGTGGATCTGTCAGTGTGAACTTGGCTTTGGCTAAAGCGTTATTATGTCCCAGCTGATCTGTAGGGCCAGTCTTTCCAGAGACTTGGAAATTCTTTTTTTTTTTTTTAATTCTTTTTAAATGTTTGTTTATTTTTGAGAGTGAGAGAGACAGAGAGTGAGCAGGGGAGGGGCAGAGAGAGAGAGGGAGACATGGAATCCGAAGCAGCTCTAGGCTCCGAGCTGTCAGCACAGAGCCCGATGCGGGGCTCGAACTCGTGAACTGTGAGATCACAGCCTGAACCGAATTCAGATGCTTAACCTACTGAGCCACCCAGGCGCTGCGAGATTTGGAAATTCTGACCACCACCCAGTGTCTCAAAATAGAATTTCTGGTCCCTTTTAGATGTGGTCCTGCGAGGGGTACAAACCCTTAGGAAGCTTACCCGCCACACGGCTCTGCTTCAAGCCCTGAAGCATCCACCTTCATCCTCAATTGTTACCCTGTTTGGAGAAGTAATTATGTAATAGGCCGAATGTCTATTTGTGTCTTAGCCAACAAGATGCTCGTACTGTGTTTCCAGACACGAGGTGTTTTATAATATCTTGGTTTCCATTCAATACAAGAGGTCACGGAACATCTTCTGTGACTCCCTCACGTTGCACGTGAGACTCTCTTCTGAGTCCGCTCGAGACCCGGCTCTGCGTTACGATCCCGGGAAAGAAGTGATGCCCGATGCCTTTCTTCAACGGGTTTGGCCTGTGGTTCAGGCCAAGACTTCCTCCTGGTTTCTCCGCATCGCTCACCGACGCGTCTAGGGCTCAGGCATCACCAAGCCTCCCCCTTCTCTGTGGTAAAGCTGCTGGGAGAGGCGGGAGGAGCCTGAGGCAGGCGTTATCAGCTTCCGATTGCAAGGACCGCAGGGGCCTCCACTCCACAGAAGCAGTAAGGAGCCGCCATCAGGGTCTGGAATGGGAGCACTTTTCCTCAAAGGCCCCGGTGAGGTCAGGAACCAAGGTCATTACTCAGAACGTGCCAGCGTTTGAGCAGTTCATTCAGGCCAATGAGCAGCCCTTGGAAGCTTACATTCAAGTCAGTGACTTGTGGAGAAATGACGTTTTGTACACAGAGGCAGCTTTTCCAAAATGCCCACACCTCTTTGCTGAAATTCATAAGGCCTTTCCAGGACATGCATCCCTGAGGGAGATGCTTTGAGAGAGATTTCCTCTGAGTAGCCGTTTAGAGGGTCTCCTCTTGCCCCAAACTGGGAGGAAGGAGGGGGAAGGAGCCGTGGATTGAGATTAGTACAATACTATTTTCCCTGGCTGACCCAGGAGACGAAAGTTTGTTCGAATGGATATTATTTACGCTTAATATACAACTAAATAGATATTTTCCAGGAAAAATGCAAAGGAATATAGCAATGCTTGACACTTGCTGAAGATCGCACTTAACGGAAACTCTGTAAGAATCTTTGCGCACGCGCATGTGTGAGGTATAAGAGACACATGCATATTTAGCAACCTTTAGAAGTATATTAATGCTGTATTATCTCCTCCTGATTTACAGGGAGAACGTCAATTTAGAACTATTTGCACAAACTCCGGGTACTGGTTTATAGCATTCCCTGTTTAGAAATAAAATAACCAAAGTCTCGGGTTGCCAGGCAACCGTGGCAATGATAATTCTTAGTATTGCCGCTTCAAAAATATTCATTTTTATACATTTTAACGACTGTTAGGATGCAGAGAAAGTGAGTTCAGAAAATCATCGGGACACAGAGGCGCGCCCCCCCACCCCTGTCCCTTTATGAGATTTTCAGCCTTCTTTCTTTTGTTCTTCCTCCTAGCTCCATCTACGTCCCTGGCCAGTGGTGTCTTCATATTTAATTATGAACATTTCCAGAGATTGATACCCTCTTCTTAAGAGTTTCGGCAGCAGCCGCCAGTAAATGAGGTTAATGACCTCCAGGTTGTTCCAGAACCACACAAATCACTCAGGGAGAAATGAGACTGTCTGGGAATCGGGGTCGCAAGCCCCGGGTTCAGGCATGGGTCCCTTCTCCTCTGGTTAGGCACATGAATTCTGCGTGTCCTCCTTTTTGTCCTCCAGGGGGCCACTTTTGGCCCCCTCACGGAGCCTCAGGGATCTCGGCCCCCGACTCAGTCGCCATCTCTAAGCAGCAAGGCCACAGTCTACTTTTTCTTTGTCAACCGTGGCTCGTCCCCGCAGGATAATAGGCCATGTGGTCGGAGGGCTGGGTAGAAATTAGGAGATGACTTCATTTCCCTCTTGGCTTTTCAAGAAGTTTCCTTCCTTTCTGAGACTACTAACGAAACTCTCTTCCCTCCAGATTCTGAACCAGCTGGCAAATATGTACAAGAGTATGATTGGGAGTTAGACCCTCTGTGCTGAATCTTAGCATAGGGCAGGGGGGGCTTCTGTCCCTCCATGAGCCAGATACCCAGACTCACGAATGGGCAGAATCAGATCAGCAGGGCGGTCACTTACCTGGGCAGCCACGTGACTCAAGTGCAGGAGGGAACGTGTGACTTGCAGAGAGGGAGACGGACAGACAGACAGCGTTGGCGTTGTTCCTGCCCAGGGTCACATTTACCAGGCTCACCGGCCAGACCCCTTGCCTGCCGTGGGAAGAAGCGAATAAGAGGAATGTGGGAACGTTTTCCTCGATCTTTCCAAGGGGACAGAGGTTCCTAATTTGCGGACTTGCTGGGTCATAGGGAGAAGAAGAGAATAGTTTCCAATACCTATCTTCTGATTTTCCAGCAACATCCCAGGTAGCTAGCGCGGTGCACGGATGAGCTCTGAGTGAGGCTCATTTCGTGCCGTGAGCATAATGACAGTTCACAGTCATTGTCTTACTGTATATCAGGAACTGCTCCAAAGGCCTGATGGGCGTTTAATTCTGCCGACAGCCTTATGACATGGATGCTATTGCGGTCATACCGCTATTGCAGATGGGGAGGCTGAGACAAGAGGGGTGAGTTAACTTGTCCTTGCCGACGCGGCCGGTAGGTGACAGACTGTTTCACTGCCCCCCAGTGAATCACCACTTCCTAACACAGCGTCCACGGTGCTGTGCCGCTCCGTCGGTAACTGCTGGAATCACAGATGAGGTAAGACAGTGGATCTGCTGCAGAGCTCAGGCGTGTGTCGTGGGTTGGAAGTAAGGACGTAGTTCCAGGGGGTGGGACCAGCTGTTAAGTGCAGGGTCCGTCTCCAGGCCTCTGCTTGGCCGGGATGGCTAAGCCGGGGCTGGCTGACTTCAGGAGACCCGTGGCGGTGGGGAGAGGGGACTAGGGGGGGTAGGGAAGGGAAGCCAGGCCACTGAACCAAAATCAGAACTACCAGATAAGAATGTTGGAATGAATGAAACCCTCATCACTCAGAAGCCATGTGCAGGAGCCGGGCCAGAAGAGAGCAGGGCTCAACTTGACCTCCTCAAATGGCTGTCAGTGGAACCTGACGGTCTAAACCCTGTATTCTGAGCTGCACTGAGGGATGATCTCTGCAGAATCTCACCAGGCCTTTTCCTTTCTTAATTTCTTCAGTCTTGCTCGTGTAAGAGCCTGTTGGTGGAGCCTTTTCACATGCCCATTAATGGGAAAAGCTGCGGATTCTGTGATGCTCTCTTAGGCTGCGGGACCCCCGGGACCCCCACGCAGCCCTCCCGCCTTATTGGGTGGGCTCCAGCATGAGAAGAATGACCGTGTCCCATGCTGGGGGCGGCCTGCTGACAAGACAGAACTTCTGGCCCTCTCTAGTTTCTAGGAGGTGCACAGAGGCATCTCTGAGTCAGAAGATTCCTGTCAGAATAGGAGAGGTTATCACCCGGCCTGTGTCTTCAAGTTTTGCCGAGGACAAGAAAGGCAAGGAAAGAGTAGGCTGGAGGTGACAGTGACGGTAAGCTGTCACGGCACGAGATAATGAGCTTCCTGAAACACCAGGCTAATGATAACGGCTTTGGGGATTTCCACAGCTGGGGGCTGAGGGAGTCAGTCTATCAACCAGAATTTGAGAAGTTTCTTCAGACTCAACTCCCTAAGAAATATGCAGTCAAGTACTTGTGATTTCTAAGAGATGGTCTACAACATGGGCTGGGGAGCCGAGGCAGAGCTGAGACAGGGGAGCCCCTGGTGCGGGTCTCCTTCACCCGCTCCCCTGCCCTTGGGCCCCCTCCCCCACCTCTGGCGGCCACCGACCTGTTCTCTGTACCCGGGTTCAGATTTTTAAAGTCCACATGTAATTAAGATCAGACAGTATTGGCCTTTCTGCATCTGGCTTCTTTTACTTCGTATAACACCCTCGAGGCACATCCATGCTGTCACTGGTGACAGGATGTAACTTTTTAATGGCCGAATAATATTCCACCGTGCGCCTGTGTGTGTGTGATCTTCATCCGTGGGTAGACACTGGGCACTGTCTTCTCTTCCTTGATTCTCAAGGGCCAAATGGGTTGTAAGTACCTCTTGTTAACATGGAGAGCTTGTGAATTTATTCAACAAGACTCTGGGTGCCTAGTAGGTAGATAGGGTTGCTGCCTGATCCATTGAATTAAGGAAGTGAATGGCTCTACCTCAATGGTAGACTTTCCTCAATGGGTTCACAGAGCCTGCGGGTGCATGGAGAGTTCGGGGTCAGATGTTGCTGTGCCCTCAATTGTATCTGTGTTATACCCCACTCACCAGGGCGTAAGTCAGATATTTAAAGATACAAACCTTTCATATAACATAGCCTTTAAATATAAGCCAAGTACTTTTGGTTCTCAGCCAGAGACCACGATGTGTTCCAACACTGAAGCAAAACGTGACCATATGGGATTTCGTGAGAGAAGGGTTTTCTTCCAAAGAGATTTTCAAGACTAAGGCTGATGATCTAACTTTCACCTTACACTTTTGATCCCAAGTGACCCATAGAGTTTAACTCCATTAATCATGGAACTCAGTGCTGTTTTGATCAGTAAGGTGGATTCTGATCTCTTCCAAGAGGACCTGGCTAGCGGCTTTCAGGGACTGATTTTATCGTAAGTGGGATAGAGGCCACCACGCATAGAGGAAAGAATTTGAGGAATACATAGCAGAATATCTGGAAGTTCTTTTATCCACTTGGTCCTTCACTCCATTCATTGAAAAATATTTATTGGACCCCTACAATATGCAGGGCACTAGGGATATAACAGAAGAACACGGATGATCTCCACTCTTGGACAATTTATAGTCTAGCGGAGATACAGACGTGGACTGCCAGGTCTGACACCTGATGGTACGTGGGCACCGGTGCTCAACCACCACCGAATCAGAAGGATGGTAGAAAAGGCTGTGTGGGCAGACGTGGTGACTCGGAAACCCTCTGCTCATCTCCAGCCTTGTTTCATTCTCTTACACGTCAGATTTGTCAAGTTTTCCGCTGCCCATCCTTTAGACGCCTGAGCCACTCACAGCTGCCCTGTCCTTCGCCGCCATGGTGTCATATCTCCTGACACGAAGCATGATAAACGGCTGAGCCAAACGCAAGACTCCGAATCTGCTGCTAATTGTTACCTTTAATGATAACTAATCATCTTACCACCAGTCATGCTGCTCCCAGGAGAAAACAGCTCAAGTATGTTTGTATGGGGGGGGGGGGGGGGCTCCAGGTTTATTCGGGGCCAGTGCACAGAGCACTGCAGATGCCCTTGGACACCCAGAGGGTGCTGTGAGCACTCAAGGATGGCCAGATTTAGGCACAATTAGGCATTAGAAGGGATGGGGCATACAAATGAGTTGAGGCTTAATTCATTAAGAAACTGTCTTGAACGTTAATAGAGCTTCAATCAGAGTATCCAACCATAAATTCTCACCTGTTCCACAGCCAAACAGGTTCAGGCTCCACTGAGCATTAATAGATTTTTTTTTTGGTCCATGCAAATGAGGTGATAATTCAGTTCATGTGTAATTGAACAATTTTCAAATAGTTATGTTCACGGAGCAGTTAAGTTGTATCAAACTGTCTAACGTACCAGTGAGTCTTTAACTAAAACAGAGCTGAGTTTCATTTTGATATACTAAAGAGAGACCTGGAGAAATAGAGATGGTTCTAGTAAATTTGTTAATAGTTTGAAGGATAGTCGACTTTAAAAGGCTTTACAATATTCAGTCCTGTTCAGTGACGTCCTGCACTCAGGACCCATGGAGGTTGTTGTTTTTGAGTGTTGAGAGTATTTCTACGTAGTTCTTAGAACAAAGTGCATTACACTACACCCTTCGCCAGAGGAAAATGCCACACAGTTTCCTTCTGAGGATTCTTTTGGTGAAAGCAGAGGAGACCAGGTTCCTGGCCCTCCACACAGCTGCCAGAATGCCAATTAAAAAGGCAAATCTAGGGGCACCTGGGGGGCTCAGTTGGTTAAGCATCTGAGTTCGGCTTTGGTCATGCTCTCACGGCTCATGGGTTCGAGCCCCGCATCAGACTCTGTGCTGACAGCTCAGAGCCTGGATCATGCTTTGAATTCTCTCTGTCTCTGTCTGTCTGTCTGTCTGTCTCTCTCTCTCTCTCTCTCTCTCTCTCTCTCTCTGCCCTTTCCCCCCCTTTCAAAGGTAAATGAGCACTTAAAAAAATTAAAAGGCAAATCTGATGTCACCCCTTGTTTAACTCCTGCAGTGGCTTCTTGTTGGCTACAGCATAGAGTTCAAACCATTTTATGGCCCATGAAGCTCTTCATAATTGGGCTCACAACCACTTTTCTGATCACAAAAACCATGTACAGCCTCGTGAAACTCCCCCACACCCTCTCACAGCCCCATGTTTTGTAGATGCTATTTTTTTCTGCCTACAAATGGCCTTGATCGTTCATCTGTTCTTTCATTCATTTACTCATTCATTCATTCATCGAATGATTATCAGAAACATGCTAAATTCCATACTGCCTTGGATCTCCTTCTTCGTTTAGACAGTTTCTGCTTATTTCTCTTACATGTTTCCAATGTGGAATCTGCCATATATATAGATATAGAAACACATCTGCCCAGTCTACAAAATAACACACCCAGGTTAGGAAATAGAACATTTGGAAGACCTCTGTGCTCCTCTGTGAGGACATAGCCCTCCCGCCCTTCCCGGAGGTGGCCACCGTGCTGAATTTTGTGTTTATAGTCCCCGAATTTGCCTTATCCTTTTACCAGGTAAATCTGTGTCCGTGGTTCTGTCTGATTTTGATCTTTACACAAATGGAATCATGCTCTCTTCTTGGCTCTTCTGTAACTTCCTTTTTTCAACCAAGATTTCATTTCTGACACCCACACTGATGTGTGCCACTATTGTTTATTGATTTTCCTTGATGTATGTATGATGTTTCCATTGTTAGGGGCATATCACAGGGTATTGGTTCTTCTGTTGATGGATTTCCAAGAGATTTTAAAAAGTTGATTGTTGAATTTTGTCTACCCCATTTCTGCATCTAATGAGATGCTCATGTGGCTTTTCCTTCTTTAATCCTTTAATACGGTAAATTACATTAATCCATTTTTTAATATGAAATATCTTTGCATCCCCTTCCTGCTTATTCTTCAAGCCTTGCCTCAAATATTGTCTCCTCTTTGAAGCCTTGTCTGATCTCCTTTCCTCCCTCCTGCTCCTTTGTTCCAGAAAAGTTGTTTCGCTCCTGTAATCCCCTGTGGCATTCTGAAGGTATTGTATTATAGGCCCTGATGTTATATTTTAATTATTCGTTTGCATACTCAGCTCTCCTATCATATGAGCTCATCAAGAAAATGACAGTCTTTTTTTTTTCCAGGTTCCTTATTATTTTTGCACTAGTTTGCGTTAAATCAACTTGATTGAAACCCTGATTCTTTTTTTAATTGAAATACGGTTGACACACAACATCACATTAGCTTCAGGTGTGCGACCTGGTCCTTCAACAAGTCTGTACGTTATGCTGCGCTCGCCCCCAGTGTAGCTGCCGTCACTGTTTCAATACCATTGACTGTGTGCTGTGTGCCGTACCTTTCATCTCCATGACTTACTCCTTCCATAACCGGAAGCCTGTGTCTCCCGCTCCCCTTCCCCCACTTTGCCCATCCCCCCAGCCTCTCCCCTCTGACAACCAGAAGTTTGTTCTCAGCATTTGTAGCTCTTTTTCTGCTTTTATTCGTTATGTTTTAGATGCCACGGAGAAGTAAAATCCTATGGTAATTGTCTTTCTCTGTCTGGCTTATTTCACTTAGCCTAATGAATGCCCTTGGGGTCCATCGATGTTGCTGTAAATGGCAAGATTTCATTCTTTTTTTATGGCGGAGGAATATCCCATTGTGTGTATATTCCACATCTTCTTTACCCATTCATCTGTTGTTGTTATGGAAGCACTTGGGTTGCTCCCATATCTTGACTGTTGTAAATAGCCAATAAACGTAGCCAATAAACGTAGGGGTGCATATATCTTTTCAATGTAATGGGCTTTTTCCTTTGGGTAGATACCCAGTTGTGGAATTACTAGAATGTGTGGTATTTGTATTCTTAAATTTTTCAGGCACCTCCATACTGTTTTCCCCACAGTGGCTGCACTGGTTTGCATTCCCACCGTCAGAGGGTTTCTCCACATCCTCGCCAACACTCGTCGTTGCTCGTCTTTTTGATTCTAGCCATTCTGACTAGTGTGAGGTCGTATCTCGTGATTTTGATTTGCGTTTCCCTGATGATGACTGATGTTGAGCATCTTTTCCTGTGTCGGCCATCTGTTTGCCTTTTCTGGAAAAAAATGTCTATCTGGGTCCTCTGCCTGTTTTTAATTGGATTATTTGGGGGCTTTTTGGTGTTGGGTTGTGTAAGTTCTTTATATATTTTGGGTATTAAGCCCTTATCTGACATGTCATTTGCAAATATCCTCTCCTATTCAGTAAGTTGCCTTTCCATTTTGTCGGTGGTTTCCTTTGCTCTGCAAAAGTTTCTTATTTTGATACAGTCTCAACAGTTTGTTTTTAATGTTTTTGTTTCCCTTGCCTAAGGAGACATATCTAGAGAAATGTTTCTATGGCTGATGTAAAAGAGATTACTGGCTCTGTTTTCTTCTGGGAGTTATATGGTCTCAAGTCTCACATTAGGTCACTAATCCATTTTGAGTTTATTTTTGTGTGTGGTGTAAGAAAATGGTCCAGTTTCATTGTTTTACATGTCACTGTCCAGTTTTCCCAACACCACTTATTGAAGAGACTGTGTTTTCCCCATTGGGTGTTCTGGCCTCCTTTGTCATAGATTAATTGACCATATAATTGTGGGTTTATTTCTAGGTTTTCTATTCTGTTCTGTGGATATATGTGTCTATTTTTGTGCCAGTACCATACTGTTTTCATCACTACAGCTTTGTAGTACAGCTTGAAATCCGGGACGGTAATACCTCCAGCTTTGTTCTTTCTCAAGGTTGCTTCAGCTATTCAGGGTCTTTTGTGGTTCCATACACATTTTAGGATTGCTTGTTCTAGCTCTGTGAAAAACGCTGTTGGTGTTTTGATAGGGATTGCATTGAATCTGTAGCTCGCTTTGGGCAGTGTGGGCATTTTCACAATATTTGCTCTTCTAATCCATGAGCACGGAATGCCTTTCATTTGTGTCATCTTTAGTTTCTTTTATCGGTGTTTTATAGTTTTCTGAGTACAGCAGGTCTTCCGCCTGTTCAGTTTGGTGCAATTGTCAATGGAATGTTTTTTTCTTCTCTTTATGTTACTTCATTCTTAGCATATAGAAATCCAACCGATTTCTGTATGTAAATTTTGTATCCCTCAGCTTTACTGAATTCATTAATTACTTCTAATAGTTTTTGGGTGGAGGCTTTAGAGGAACCCTACTTCTTTAGTAGCAGATAGGAGTCAGGCTTCTGCCTTCAACTTTTGGGTGGCCCTGCCTCACTAACCTGGAAGACGCTTTTGGGCCTCCAGACTTGCTTTGAGGCCATCAGAACTGAATTCTCAGGGACGCCTGTGGGGGGCTCAGTCAGTTTAGCGTCTGACTCTTGATTTCATCTCAGGTCATGATCTCGTGGTTCGTGAGTTCAAACCCCACATGTCGGGCTTTGTGCTGACAGCATGTGGAGCCTGCTTGGAATTCTCTCTCTCTCCTCTCTTTCTGCCCTCTCCCCTGCTCATCGGTGTGCTTTTCTCTCTCTCTAAAAATAAGTAGATACACTTAAAGAACATTTTTAACAAAGAACCCCGTTCTCGGCTAGCACAAAGTGTGTCTTTTCGTGGTGATACTAGCTGTATAGGAGGTGGAGAGGCATTGAAGCTACGACCTACCTTCTTGAATCAAATATAGAGTAAAAATAGATTCACTCTGCCAGGTTTACTGTGGCGATTTGTCAAGCATCTGTGATGTATAAACTACTATTCTGAGCATTAGGGCTGATGCACAGACCTTAGAGACCAGGAGGACAGAAGAAACCAGTACTCGGTTTGAAGACAAGAGATGAGAGTTAAAAGTCACATTGTAGAGTATGTTTAAAGAAGTAGAAAGGTCCAGTATGTCACCTGTGAATATGTTCCCTCTAGCAGTAATAAATCATGACAATAATAAATATCCGATACAATACAGATGCTTACTGTTCTAACTCTCCGAGTGTCTGGACTTTGGTAGAAGCAAACGTGTCTTAGAGTCCATTCAAGAGTTTCAGTTACTCAAGCAAACTCTTTCTTTGCAATAGGCATTTATGGCATGGCTTCGGGATTGGTGCCCTAATGATCTAAGTTTAGGGACGTTCCAGGAATGCGTTGGAACGCTAAAGAAAGGCCGTCCCTGTGCCCAGCTAATATCCCCAGATTTGGGAATAGCGGCGCTTTATTTGACAATGGTATAAATTTTAAGCTACATCTAGAAGACCGTGTACTCTGGTGCCAAGAAGGACAGGCCACGTGTGGATGGGGCTTCACCCGCTCTTGTGATTAACTTTCAGCAGCGGGCGGAGTGGTAGTCTCTCCCGGGTAAGGCCCAGGAAAGTGCCTGCAGGCCCTTCCCGTTTCTGGGTCGCTGAGCCTCCACCCACCACAGGAAAGGACAAATCCACAGCCCAGAGCCTTCCCCACTGTGACCTCCTTGACAATCAAATTCTGAAAAAGCAAACCTCCCCGCTTGATTTCTTACTGGAACAATCAAACCCATCTCGGCGTCTGCTTGACAATTTCCTTTGGAAAAGGAGAATAGCCACCTTTAAAAGCCATACAATTTGACCTTTCCAGAAGCCAGAGGCTTTGCTCACCAAAGTCATTTATTTGAACCTATAATTTGTAAATGTAAAGAACGAAGTGATTATTCCTCTAAAAGCCTTCAGGATGGAGTCAGAATCGCCCTTTTGTCATTAAGTCCTTTGTTCAAGGGCCCATTTAAGGACCCATTTCACAGGGTCATGGAAGCTTGAGCATCGTACAAAAGCAATGAGTAGCAAAGGTACCACTTTTTGAATATTTGCTGAGCGCAGGTCCAGTCTATATAATACAAACATTCTTTTGGTCTTCGCATGAACCTTAGGGATAGATGCTGTTGTTTCCCCATTTTTATAGATGAAGACACGGAAACACAGAAAGGTATGGCAACTCATCAGCTGTCACAGGTATAGCATCTGGTCAACTAGGATTGGAACTCAGGTTGTCGGGCTCGAAGCTGCCTTTTCAGTCATCGTGTTATCCCCAGGGCGTAGCATGGAGAAAGCACACAGAATTAGCCCAGGTGGACCTGGGTCCAGGCCTCAGCTCCTCATTTGCTGCCTGTGTGACCTGAGGATCTCCAGTCTCCATCTGTACAATGCAGAGAAGATTCAGACTTGTCGTAAGGAAGTAACGCACAGGAAGCATCTCGTGCTCAGTGAACCACCATGAGAATATGACCGTGGTCTCTCAAGTCTCTTCCACAATCATTATCAGGCGTTTGGTAGTCCTGTTGTTGATGGGGTTTGGGGAGATGGGGGGGGGGTGGGGTTCGGAGCCATCGGCCAAGAAAGAATTCATGAAGACGTCTTTGGTGCAAAAAGGTGGTTTTATTAAAACAGGGGGACAGGACCCATGGACTGCACTGGGGTCCTGTGGGATAACTGAGTATGTACTCTCAGGTTGGGAGGGGGTCAGGGATGGAGTAAGTCTCTAAGGAATTTGGGAAGCAAGTTTTCCAGGACCTCGAGGGGCTAGCTGTTGCTGGGCAAACGCCATTTATTACCTTTCAATGAAACCTCAGTCATGAGACCCTTCAGATGTATATTGGGGGGCCATAACCTTGGAGTATGATGGCCAGCATATATCTTGGGGAAGATGAGATAAAGGAGGTTTCCAAAGGAATTCTTATATGTTACAGTAGACTTACAGGTTCCTGGGGGGTCAGGATAATGTTAAGCCAAAAGTCTCTTTTGCCCCCAACAAAGTGTCATCATTGAGGCAGCTGAGCTCCTAGAGGCAGGTCACTCTGCCAGTTTCAAGGACTTGTCAGTGGGCTGCAGGCAGTAAGAGAATTTAATATTTCATTTGCCTTAGTTTCCCACATCACCATGGCGAGCACTTAAACCCCTTTCCTTTGTTCTTGCGTAGCCAGGAGTGTCTGAGGAATATCACACATATTCCACTCAAGGGGGTGTGGGTGCTGTTAGCCTGTACTTTGCCCTCACACTCCCTCCTCACTGTATAGACCCCAACACATAAGGAGTTCAGGTTTAGAATTTGACTGTGATCTCACAGCTCAGTTGTGTGTTCATGTGGTACCAAAGAGCCAGCACTTAACCGTTGGGTTCTAGTGAATGTAGCCTTCATCCTCTGAGATGCTGGGAATCTATTCGGTGCATACACCATCCGGGGTAGCTGGACCTTTTTCTCAGACCGTCCGCACGTTAAACCCACTGTCCTCCATCTTGTTCCTCCAGGAGCAAAGAGTAGATGTGGATGTGTAGAAACCCATTCGAAATGGAAGTGAAACATCTCTCAGCGTGCCAGAGCCTGAGTCCAGAGGGAGGGATGGGTGTATCACTGCAGAATCCAGAGGGAACACACGTGACTACCCAGATGGCCAGGCCTGGGACCCACAAGAAGAAAGTGGTTTCTGGTGCCTTGCAATCTATTCTCTGAAGTCTTGAGCAAATGTAGCAGAATCCCATCATTCCAAGCCTTCTTGCTGTACAGATTTGAGTAGAGAGTGAGTCAAACCAGAGGCTCCAGAGACTATAGATTCCATACATGATGGGGGCTGGCCAAGAAGGCAACCACTCCCCGTCAGTACTATCCCAACCGGTACACTTACTATTTTTGAGATTTTATTCACTAGAGTGACAACTTGGAAGCCTCCGTAGTTGTGCCGATGCCATTGATTTGTTCCTATTTCCCAGGTGTGAGGGCGGGGAAAAGAGCTTTTTGTGGCCAGTAAGCCACCCTGTCAGTAGTGCTAATTTGGGTACCTAGAAGTCAGAGTCTCATGCTTTCAGGATATTTCTGGTGGCATTGAGTATCTTCTCATGTTTCTTAGTTATTACTCTCTGTTTGCATAGCCCTCGTTTGTGTCTTTTGCCCCATTGTCTTTTTCTTTTTTTGAATTTTTTTAATCTTTACTTTTGAGAGAGACAGAGACAGAGTGCCAGCGGGGGAGGGGGTGGGTGGGTGGTGGGCAGAGAGAGGGAGACACAGAATCCAAAGCAGGCACCGGGCTCTGAGCTGTCAGCACAGAGCCTGATGGGGGCCTCGAACCCACAAACTGAGATCATGACCTGAGCCGAAGTCGAACACTTAACCAGCTGAGCCACCCAGGCACCCCTGTTGTGCCCCATTTTCTATAAAGTTGCTTCTCTTCTTATCAATTTGTAGGAGTTCTTTGTAAACTCTGGATTCTACTATTTTGCACCTTTTTTTTTTTTGAGTCCCCACAGATCTGCGAGGCCCGTTGGGTCTTTTAACAAGTGTCCACACATGCAGGGGGTCTGTCTCTGGGCTCTCTGCCTGTGCAGATACTGTCTTAGTCACTTCGGACTTGGTGAATTTTCTTTGCAGTATGTTTGGTTTCCATTGAGTGAGTTTCTGCTCTTCACTGTTTCCTTTCTTCTACTTTCTTTTAGTTTATTTTGCTATTCTTTATCTCCATCTGAAGATGGCACCTTGGCTTAATTTTTGCTCTTTCTTACACTATAATGTAAGCACTTAATTCTATACATTATGCACTAAACACTGCTTTGTCTGTATCCTCAAGTTTTGATAATGATGATGATTTTCACTATCACTAGTTCAAAATATTTTCTGTTTTCATTATAAATACTGTTTGACCCAGGGCACCTGGGTGGCTCAGTCGGTTAAGCGTCCGACTTCGGCTCAGGTCACGATGTCACGGTCTGTGGGTTCGAGCCCCGCGTCGGGCTCTGAGCTGACAGCTCGGAGCCTGGAGCCTGCTTCGGATTCTGGATCTCCCCTGTCTCTCTCTGCTCTTCCCCTGCTCATGCTGTCTCTCTCTCTCTCTCTCAAAAATAAATAAACATTAAAAATTAAAAAATAAATACTGTGTGATCCATGGGACTGAAGTCCACAGTTATTTGGAATCAGTTTGCTCCTTTGAGGCTTGATTTGCTAGGGCAGGTGCAGAGCATCTAGGGCTAGTCTGAGCTAGAGGACTTTAGCATTATTATTGTTAGTAGTAGTATTGTTATTATCAGCCCCTTCCGAGGACTCTATCCCAAACCCCATATATGAGCATATCTTTCCACTCTGTCTGCTTGAACACATACTATTCCCTCCCATGGAATGATGGAATGGTCTCCCCCCTCTTCCCTTTCTCCCTCCCTCCCTCCCTCCCTCTCTCACTCTCTGTCTCTCCCCAGCTCTCTCCTTTTTCCTTTCTACTATTCCATCCTGCAAAGTTTAGCTGCCTTGGCCTCCCCAAATTCTCAACTTTGTCTCCTCTCTCAGCAGGTGGCCACCTGGCTCCCTCTGGCCTCCTCTGTCCTGCCACCTCTCCAGGTGGTGGGGGAGCTGGGCCACCTGCAGGGCTCGGCTCATTTGTTTCCTTTCTCTCAAAGATTACTTTTCTCTGCTGCTCTTGCCCAGTATCCAAAACATTTTTTTTCTCCTAATTTTTTTTTTTTTTTTCTAGTTTAAGGCTGGAGGGTCAGTCTAGTTCCCGGTTTTCCAACATGGCCAGAAGCAGAAATTGGTCGTCTCTGATGACTTTCTTGTTGTCTTCCTTCAAACATCTTAATTTCCTTAAGCATGTTAATCAGCTTTTTGTTGATTATTTGTAATCTCTGTTGGACCCTCTCATTCTGCCTCTTGTTTCTGCTGGCTCTTTCTCATGGTGCCTCCATCCTTTGTGCACCTCTGCCCCGAGGCAACTGCTTTCCATTGGCATTTTATTTGTGAGAATTCTTTGAGACCAAGGATAAAGATGGTTTACTTTATCATCTGTATTTTCTTCTGCTCGGTGCCTGGGATCCCTACCAGTTGAGGATACCCTATGTGATATTCTCAGCTTGAAATATTTTGGATCACCCAGCTACTGAGAATTAAAACTGAAAACCTGCTTTAATCTAGCCTGTGGTTCCATATTCTCGGGACAATTTCTTTTTCTATTCTGTGCCATTTTTCGACATGGACCTGTGTTATATAGTGAGGAGCGCAGGTGTTGTTGAAGGGGATTTTCCTGTTAAAACCATCATGTTGGGCAGCCTTTTGGCCTTGTCTTCTGTTTCCAATGTCCTTTGAAGCCATGTAAAACTAAGCAGATTATTACCTGGTTTGGCAAATGCCTTCAGCGTAAAGCAGACTTGTGTGTTATGCTTAGTTCTGGTAAGTTCCCAATTTCATTTATTTTTTTGGGCCTGAAAATTCTTGACTCTTTTACAAGCTCAGCAATGCATTTAATAAGATTTGTGAAAATATCTTACCTGCAGTGTTTAATTGTACTTGATAAGAAGGTCTTTTTAGGTACTTAGACTACCGTATTACTTTTTTTGATACTTTTCTGTATTCTGTTACACATTTCTCCCTGTTCTAAAGTGTAAGTAAGGGAATCCTATAATTTATTCTCCAAACTGGACACTTTTGAGAGCAAAAGAGTTACTTAGTTAATAATATTAATTTTTTGAACTATTTTCTGACAAATCCATTTATATTAGTGACTTGCAAAAGAGTCGTAATCAAAATAACCTTCAGAAGTATTTTCTTACCAAAAGAATCCATGTACAACAAAGAAAAAAATTAAAATCTTTTTATGTTGTGTCTCAGAACATTCAAGTAGAATAAACAGAGGGGAGCCCCGGGGGGGCTCAGTGGATTAAGCGTCCGACTTCAGCTCAGGTCATGATGTCAGGGCTCGTGAGTTCAAGCCCACATTGGGCTCTGCGCTGACAGCACGGAGCCTGCTTGGGATTCTCTCTCTCCTTCTCTCTGCCCCTCTCCCATCTTTCTCTCTCTCTCTCTCTCTCTCTCTCTCTCTCTCTCTCTCAAAATAAAGACTAAAAAAATATAAGCAGAATAATGATTCTCGATTCACCTATTTTAACCATCTTCAGCAAATCTATGCATATTATCCTATCAATGGCGTCTTTCTGAAGACTATAATTTTTTCTAGTATTAACTTAGAGCTACAGTGTTTTTCTTCTTCACTTCCCTCACTGCCTACCTTGTACATGTGTGTGCCCATGTGTGTTAACATATAAAGCTCTGTGTTTCTATCACTATAGTTTCTATTTCTCTTGGGAGATTATCACAGTCTGGTTGAAAATAATTAAGAATTTATGTGCACCACGACCAACTACAAGTCCTTTTCGGCAGAATACGTGTCTAACTCAGTAAGAATATTGTGTGTGAGCTTTTAAAAGATCTTCCCCCTGCCCCCCCCCCCCCCCCCGCCAAATAAAATAATAAAAGATCTCCCCCAGATGAATTTCCAGAGCACAGTTCTGGAATTTCAAAATTTAATCCTTGATGCTGTTTGTCTCTTGCTGTCTAATATTCATGCTGCTCCTTCTTTGCTTCTGCAGAAATGTGTTTTCAGGGTCCTGCCTGTCTGTAAGCTTTGTTTCATTTAATATTCGCAATTCATCACAAGCTTCCCAGGCTGCGATTTTTGTGTTTCGTTGGGTGAGCACCTGATAACAGGCTTACAACTCATTTTGAACAAAGTACAATTAAAATGTAAAAGACCTATTTCCAAAACTCCAGTGCCTTCTTGTAGGACACTGAAGCAGACTTCCGCAGTATACTTCAAGTTAAAAACTGTCCATTGTCAGCAATATTCTATCATTTAAGCTAGTTCTTTAGACTCCCAAATTTCCCAAATCCGACTGGTGACAGGCGGCAGAGAAAGACCTGATCATCCCCCTAATGAAATAGGTGTTTATTTCACATAAGATCGATCACAAAATTTTTCTTAAGTTCAGTGACTCTGTATGTGTAAACCTTGCAGATTGTGACAACCACAGCTTGTATTTCTCTGGGGAGAAACAGAAGTGTGTTTGAGCACCGTTACGAATTATGTATGTCCGGTAACCGGTTACAAGTGCATTTCTGCACATGTCTGCCCAGGTAGCGGGAATGCTAAGGCTTCAGGTAGGAGCCCCATCCACTGCACGTGGACCATGAAGGCAGAGAGTGAAGGTCTGTCCAATTCTTCCCATCTTGTCATTTAAAGTCTTAATAATAGGGGTGCCTGGGTGGCTCAGTTGGCTGAGCGTCTGACTTCGGCTCAGGTCATGATCTCGTGGTTCGTGAGTTCGAGCCCCGTGTCAGGGTCTGTGCTGACAGCTCGGAGCCTGGAGCCTGCTTCCGATTCTGCATCTCCCTCCCTCTCTGCCTCTCCCCCACTCTGTCTCTCAAAAATAAATAAACATTTAAAAGATGTAAAGATAAATAAATAACAATAAAGTCTTAATAATAACATGTTTTCAGAAAATGAAAACTCCAGGACAACAGAAACTGGGCAGGATGCAGGATGATGGGCATACACTGAGACTCTTCTGGGCACCTCTGAACCTGTGGTCAGCCTTGCAGAGCAGGGGGCATGTCTGTCTGCATTTGTCATCCCAGGACCAGCAGAGAGCCTACATGTATCTTCAGTTCTTAGTAAATACTTGTTGGGTGAGTTCCCTCCAAGTAAGCCTATCCATCCAAATAAGACTTTCTGTGTGTGTTAAAGGAATGGGGACAGGGCAGTCTTGGGCTTTGTAACAAGACCCTCCAAAATCACCACATCGGAAGCTGTTTCCTCTGCTGATACTTAACTGTAAACAGTAGTTGCCTTGATATTGAACTCGACTCTACAACCTGGTCTTATCAGCCTTTTGAACCTATACGTTCTGCTGAGACCCAACATTTTTGCTCTAGAGACCTTCATCCTATGCAGTGTCAATCTAAGGAAACCATGGGATCATGACCTAGACGCATTTACAGACTGGCCTGACTTGACTTGGCCACAGTCTTGCTTTTAAACTGAGGGCATCTCGGTGGCTCTGACTGTTCCTCTTTGGGGATTGTTGTACACATTCCTCAAGGCGGGGCTGACGGTAACCTTGGTGGAAATGTCTCTCCCGTGAGCTGTCCTTGAAGATCATGGGCTGTGTGCACACAAGTAGGCCATGGCTTGTCCTCTGGAATGCTTTGGGAGCCTGGAAAAACAGGGGGACTGGGAGCCCTGTGCTCAGCACACACTCAGTCCAAGGGGTCGCGCTGTGACAGTGGCCCCTTATGAGGAAAAAGAAAAGGTGTTTTGGAAGTTACAGAATGAGGAAGCTTGGTCGGGCAGGGGGAGACTTCTTTTGAGGGAGAGGTACTCTTCTGGTATTTGTTTAAATATTCATGGAAGGGCAGCTCTGTGCTGGATACTGTTAGGTCCTAGATGTGATGAGAGAAGAGAAGTGACCGCTGCCCAATTTATACAGCTCTTCAGGAAGAAGGCATCTTTGGCGGTGTCGGGACCGTCAATCTCACCCATGGAGACTGCTTCATAGCATTTCAAAGTAACGCTGTGATGTTCCAAAATTTTTTTTAGAAGTGGGGAGATGAAAAGAAGTGGCATTGGAAGACGTGATTAACTCCTAGTTTGCAAGCTTCTTGTCTCTGGCGGGACTTTGAGAAACTGCCCAAGGAAGGATTTTGCAGGATATCAGTGATTTGAGTCTGAACTCAAAACCACATTTGTCCCGTGTAAGAAATGAATAGCCATTTGTGACGAGACCCATCAACTTAAAAGACATAGATACTGTGCCACAATAGCTTTTTTTTTTTTCAAGCAGAATAATTATCACTGGAGAGCTCGAATCAGCTTTCTTAATTCTTTTTCAAGAAATGTGCAATTTCTTCGTGTGTCATTCCCTATTAAAATCTTGCAGACTCTCTCTTAAGTTATTAAATGTGCGCATTGTGGCCTCTGTGTAACATCTCTTCTCAGACATGTACCGGTGATGAAACCATTCTTAAACTTAATTTCCTTTTAATTCCTTCCAATTAGTAGGCACTGCCTCTGTACCAAGAGCCAGTCCAGTTGGTATATTTCGTGAGGACTGCGGGATGATGTTTCCGTGAACCACACGTGATGCCCAGAAGGCGTTCTAACAGAGTTGCCCTCATCATCTCCTTGAAGTTGGTTGTACATGATTTCAAAAGAAGTTTGTCCCTGGGCAGTTGTGGCACACGTGTTTAACAACCATCTTTCAAGTTCTCCCCAGCTGGTGACTGGTTAGTGGTCTGCAAATAACAAGAACCATATTGGACGAGTGCCTTCACAAAATTCCATGGGCCGTGTTTGGTCACTCTTATTGGCAGGCCTATCATAGGAAAAGCAACATGGGAAAGCTTTTGAGCCACAGATGCCAAAAACTTGTTAGTTTAAATCTAAGAATGATGAAGTGTTACCAAAAAAAGGAAGTGGTGCTTTTGTGCATCAAAGGACACCAACAAGAGATGGAAAAACAACCCACAGAGTGGGAGGAAGCATTTGCAAATCGTATATCTAATATAGGATTCGTATCCAGAATATATAAAGAGCTCCTACAATTCAACAACAAAAATGCAATTCACTGCAACAATGAATAGACCTTTTCTGTTGCAAAGAAGATACACAGATGGCCGATAAGCACATGAAAGGATGTGTTCTACATCATTAGCCACTAGCGAAATGTAAACAAAACCACAATGAAATACCACCTCCCATCCGTTAGGAAGGCTGTTATTAAAGAAGCAGAAATAAATGTTGGCAAAGATGTGGAGAATTTGGAACTCGGACTCAGGGCTGGTGAGACTGTAAAATTGTACAGCCACTCTGGAAAATAGTTTGGCAGTTCCTCGGAACCTTAAAAATAGAATTGCCATATTGTCCAGCAGTTCCCCTCCTAGATACATACTCAAAAGCATGGAAAAGAGGGGCGCCCGGGTGACTCAGTCAGTTAAGTGTCCAGGTCTTGATTTTGGCTCAGGTCATGATCTCACGGTTGTGAGATCAGCGCTAGATCAGGCTCTGCGCTGAGTATGGAGCCTGCTTAAGATTCTCTCTCTCCCTCTGCCCTTCCCTGCTCACATGCTCGCTCTCTCTCTCTCCCAAAAAAAAAAAAAAAAAAACATTGAAAGCAGCAACTTAAAACAGATACTTGCACAGCCATATTCACAGCAGGGTCCTTCACAATAACCAACAGGTGGGAACTTCCCAGGTGTCCATCAGTGGATGAGTGGAAAATGAAATGCGGTGTGTCCATGCAATGCAATATTATTCAGCTGAACTATGTACTTAAAACGACTAAAATAGTAAAGTTATGTTGCGTGTGTCTTACTACAATAAAAAAGAAGAAAAGGGAAGGCAGGTGATTTCCAAGGACACAAAGTCCCTGAGAGTTGCTAGAACCATCAGACTTTTCCTGTTTTGTTTTGTTTTTTGTTTTGCTTTGCTTTGCTTTGGTGGGGATGACTGGTGGGTTAGTGAAGGCAGCTGGGTGTTAAAGAATTTCCATAGGATTAAAGTAAACAGCATTCTAGGCTAAGTGTCTGGGATGAGCCACAGTACAGGAGAGGCACAAAAGTCCACACTTACTCAAGGAGTCGTGAGTAGTGGGATGGTCAGAGTCTACCGGCCGGAAGGTGTCTGGGATATTTCGCAGCCTCCTCCTCCCTCTGTCCAGCACCAGGTCCAAAGCTGCCGACTCTTCTTCGCTGTCACCCTTTATATGATAAGGAGGAGGCCACCCAGACTGTCCGTCAATGAAATAACAAGTGGTTTGGAACCATGGTCGTGCTGGTCTGCCGCCCATCGGGCCAGCACCCAAGTCCGCCATCTTGGTGAATAATGGACTTTGTGGCGATGGTGTTCCTTCTGGAGCTGCTTTCAGTATCCACAGCCAAGTGTTTGCAAGGCCGTTGGTCAGGAGCAGGGGAGAGGGGTGGGAGGAGAGAGCAGTGAATGCCTCCTCGTGACCTTGAAGCTCCATGCTCATGACTCGAAAGAAAAGCCACAGCACAGGGAGAGATGTGAGCTCCGTATCACTGGAGAGAGCACGTTTGATCATCTGATCCGTCCTCCCAAGAACTGGGCTGAACCCTTTCTGACAGCGTGGTATTCTATGCCGCAGGCCTCGAATAGCGAGCCAGCTTCGGTCCTGTCTCTTTGAAGGTTATCCTGCAACACAAGGGCAGCGCACGGATACGCAGTCTGATCGAGCAGAGAGAGATTGGACTTCCCTGCCCGTGGTGTGCACAAGATCAAAACATGGTCAAGGGAATGCAAATGAGGTGACCACTCAGGGCTCATATGTGCATTTTCTCTGTTTGTTTTATTTTGATGGCAAGCAGGCATAGGATTGGCTAAACTGAACTCTGGAGACTGGAGGTCATCATGAGTGTCACCTAGTGTTACCATTAAGCCTGGACCCTTTGGCTAATGCCATTTAACCTCTTTCTAGCCTTCCCAAGGAATGTGGTGCAAGAGGGACTCACCTGGGTTTCCAGAAATTAAAAGCCCCGTAAGGCACCCAGGACCCACACTGCTCTGTCATCTTAGGGTTTTGCATAGAGAATTGGTAAAAAAAAAAAAAAAAAAAAGTAGACGAAACCCTTCCAGATGCTTCCCTGCCACTTTTTGGTAAACACAGTCCTTTTGAAAGGGCTCTAAATACACTTGCAGATTTTCAAAGCCCGGATTGCACACAGTTGTAACATCAACACTGAAGGGCAGTCAGAGACTGGACGTAGAGGTGCCATCAAGATGCCCCGTCAGACGTGCACTTCGTACACGTTTCTTCCCTGAAACAGACATTACAACTCATGGAGAAGCATGGGGACATTCCTAAAACGTAGATGTATTTCTCAGGGGACACAGCCAGTGGGGAGTGGTGTAGCAGGAAGGCAGGGGGAGAGATTTGAGAGAAGGCACCAGGCGAGAGTAGGATTTCGTTATGTCCAAGAATTCCATTTGTAACCTTCGTGTATTTTCTTTTTGAGAATTTATTTATTTATTTGCTTGTTTGTTTAAAGTTTATTTATTTATTTCTTTTGAGACAGAGGGAGAGAGAGAATCCCAAGCAGGCTCCATACTGTCAGCATGGAGCCCGATGCGGGACTCACACTCAGGAACCGTGAGATCATGACCTGAGCCGAAGTCAGACGCTCAACCGACCGAGCCACCCAGGTGGCCCTCTTTTTGAGGATTCTTGAAAAATCCATGGAGAAGAGGGGCGTCTGGGTGGTTCGGTCGGTTGAGCGTCCGACTTCGGCTCAGGTCATGATCTCACAGCTCATGAGTTTGAGCCCCGCTTTGGCCTCTGTGCTGATAGCTCAGAGTCTGGAGCCTGCTTCAGATTCTGTCTCTGTCTCTCTCCCTCTCTGCCCTTCTCTGCTCATGCTCTGTCTCTCTCTCTTTCAAAAGTAAACATTAAAAAAAAATAAATTTAAAAATCCACGGAGAAGGACAGGAGCGAGCAGGTACCGGGGGGAGGGGCTCTGGGTCACCATGGCAACATGACTCTTGCCGCCACCTCTGTCACCCATCAGCGCCTGACTCCCTTTTGGATTACCGCAAAGATCTCTGACCTTGGAATTAACGGACGCTCACAAACCTGAAGATGACCTACACTTGAAGGACAGCAAAGCTTCCACACAGTACTATGAGCTCATCTTCACCCGGAGAATGTGTAATGGGTTATAGTGCAACATAACTTATCCTCCCCCTTTACACTGTGGCAGCGGCTCTATAAAACGTGACTGGACTGTAGAAATGTCTAAGCATCGATAATTAATAATGGCTGTGGCCCAGTGAATTTTTTACAGTTTACAGCGTTGTCTTAGTTTCAGATGTTCGCAATACGGTGATTCAACAACTGTATATATTACTCAACGCTCACTGTGATAAGTGGACTCCTAATCCCCATCCCGTTTCACCCCGCCCCCCTATTTTACCACCCCTCTGGTAACCACCTGTTTGTTCTCTAGCGTTAAGAGTGTGTTTCTTGGTTTGCCTCTTTTTTTTCTTGTTCATGTGTTTTGTGTCTTAAATTCCACCTGTGAATGAAATCAGACGGTATTTCTCTTTGACTTGTTTTGCTCAGCATTATACTGTCTAGCTCCATCTGTGTCCTTGCAAATGGCAAGATTTCATTCCTTGCATAAAAGGCTGAGTAATGTTCCGTTGTATATATATAACACCTCTTCTTTACCCATCTATCAGCGGACACTCAGGCTGCTTTTATCATCTGTGAGGCCATGTGAATTTTTAAAAGTTAAGTGAAACTTCAAATAATGTGAGAAATGTCAGAATAGTATTTATGTTCCAAACTGCAGTAATAGGGGTGCCTGGGTCAAGTGTCCGACTTTCGCTCAGGTCACGATCTCGTGATCCATGGGTGTGAGCCCCGCGTCAGGCTCTGTGCTGACAGCTCGGAGCCTGGAGCCTGCTTTGGATACAGTCTCCCTCTCTTTCTCTGCCTTCCCCTGCTCTCGCTTCTCTCTCTCTCTCTCTCTCTCTCTCTCAAAAACAAAGAAACGTCAAAAAAATTTTTAACTGCAGTAATAATAGAAACATTATTATTCCTCTTAATCTGGTCCTGCAGGTAGATTAATTACTGAGTGTGCATCTATTACAGATCAGTCTGCATGGTTAGTAAGTGTAGAGGATCTTGTTACCGACTCATTAAGCACTTCTTGGTAGCATCTTAGACTTCATTAGCATACACAATTTTGGGCAATTCAGGGGAAACCTTTGGGCCCGTTTTCTATATGTAAGGTCTGCTAATTTGCCTTCTAGGTTATTGTTTTTAGTTTTTCTTTTCTTTTTTCATCAAAGTGATGACATTCTTAGCTCCTGATCATGCTAAACTAAGTAAAAAATATATATATATATATGTGTGTGTGTGTGTGTGTATATATATGTATGTATGTGTCTATGTGTGTGTGTGTATATATATATATATATATATATATATATATATATATATATATATGATCTTTTCCCTTCTGTGCTAGAGCTAATAAGTCATTAACCATTAACATTGTCCAAGTTACTGGAAAGGAAGGTCAAAATAAAAAGAAAGGTCAACATAAAAGCACAGCTTTTACCCTCAGCGTTGCAGGATCTTACTGAAAAGAGCTGGCTGGAATTAGCCACACTGTGGGGATTGGGGGTGCAATCCTTGAACCACCAAGTCTGCCCCAGACTTCTGACACCTCGTACGAGTTTGAAGGGTTCCTGAAACCACCCTCGAGTTTGGTGATTCAGTAGGAGGACTCACAGCCTCACTGAAAGTACTCACAGCTGTGATTCATCACAGAGAAAGGACACAGATCAAAACCAGCCCGAGGAAGAGGCAGAGTGGTCCAAACACAAAGCTTCTGTTGTTCTGTCTGTGCAAAGTGTGTGATCCTTCCGGTGCCAGTGTGTGACATACACGCGAGTATTACCACCCAGAAAGCTTACTTGAGCCTTGGTGTGCAGAGTTTTTTGGGGGACTACCTTACATAGCATGATTGATTGATGGATGAATGGATGGATATCCCACATGGTTGTGCTCAGTCTACGGGTTGACTGGTCCTGCATAGCCCAAAGCCCCTGACCTAAATCACACGGTTGATCTTTCTGGTGTGGTCAGCTCCCACCTTAAACAAATACCCTTCTAACAGGAATGACATAGATTACCTCCCAGAGGCTGAGGACAAAGTCTAGACCTTTTTGAGCAAAGCCCTATTCTTCACTACTCATACGAAGGGAGGCTTGGTATGAGTTTGCACGACCAACTAAATGTTTGAGGAGCAATGGAAGGAGTAGGGAATATTTCCAAGCAAGAGAACCTTTAAGGAGGATATGATAAATGTCTTTTAAACTGTAAAGGGCCAAGGTGTGCACAAGAATTAGTCTTACCCTGTGTGCTCACAGAGAACAGAGTGAGTGCCCATGGTTAGAAGCATAAGGAAGATTTAAGTTCAGTACAGGAGAGAGCTTTCTAATAATGGAGGCTATTCAAAGATATTACATAGCGTACCCCGGGAGTTGGTAAGTTCTCAGTCACTAAGAATATTCTGGCAGAAAGCAGATCACCTGCTATCATGGCAGTTCTTTTATCGGAAAATGCAGTGACCCCTGAGAATCCTTCCAACTGTGATATTCTGTGGTTCTAAAATTATTTCTCAGCTTCATTCAGGAGTGTGTCCTAGAATCGGCAGACTTTCAATACTGTGATTCTCATTGCATGAAGCACCTTTAAAGTATCTTCTGTCATCCCTGTGTGCTATGGTCTTGGAAGGAATGTATGTTTTCCTGAGCAGAACTTAGGATATTTAGAGCAATTCAGATTCTACTAATTCTGAGTGGCCAATAACTGAGACTGGATGGAGATTTTTCCTTGCTCTAGAGGAGAAGGCCTGAGTTGTTAAGCAAGTGAGTAATTAAAAACAAACAAACAAACAAACAACAAAAAAACAAAAAAAAAAAACACGAAAACTTTCTATGGAACACTTTTAGTTTATAAAAGTGAATCCATGTATTATAACCAGGTTACTCATTGCAAGTATGTCTTATTAGGTAAATCTGAAGCAGTTAAGTTAGAATTTTAACTTGAACGTTCTGATAGCTATATAAGTAAATTATATCACATACTTCTCTTAAAATATTTTAATGAGACTATTCACTGCTTATAGCTGATCTTTCATTCTTTTTTTTTAACTTTTTTTAAAAAAAATTTTTAATGTTTATTTATTTTTGAGAGAGAGACACGCACAGAGTACAAGTGGAGGAGGGGCAGAGAGAGAGAGAGACATACACACAGAATCTGAAGCAGGATCCGGGCTCTGAGCTGTCAGCACAGAGCCCGACGCAGAGCTTGAATCCATGAACCGCAAGGTCATGACCTGAGCTGAAGTCAGACACTTAACCAACTGAGCATCCAGGTGCCCCTTATTCTGTTTTTAAATTTTTTTTAATATTTATTTATTTTTGACAGAGAGACAGAGTGCAAGTGGGGGAGGGGCAGAGAGAGGGAGACACAGAATCCGAAGCAGGCTCCAGGCTCTGGGCCATCAGCCCAGAGCCCGACGCGGGGCTCGAACTCACGAACCGTGAGATCATGACCTGAGCCGAAGTCGGATGCTTAACCGACTGAGCCACGCAGGCACCCCTACAGCTGGTCTTTCTCATGAAGCAGGCCAACCTCCTGTGAATTTTATCTTATTCAGATAAATGGAACACTGACATCCAGGTTCCACTGGACTCACGCAGCCCAGATTTCCTTAGACTTTGTCTTCCTCTGAGAACAGTGGCAACTATTCAGGTCAGAAAGCAGCTTTCATTGGCCCCAACCCATACCTGCAATGCGAAACCTTTAGCTTACGTGAACTGGCTTTCCACCCATATATTTTCCAAATGGATGCCCATCACGTGCCTAGTCTGTCAGGGGCAGTACTGCTTCACATAGGCCCCCTGTGGGCCACCGTCCCATCTTTCTTGCTTCTCGTTGGGCACTGCCCCCAGAGTTCTGGAGCCACCATGGTGCCAGCCTTGGATAAGCAGGACGGCCCGGGGAAGGAGGCATCGCTCCCGTGTGTTACTCTGTGTCAGAAGCCTTCCAAAATGGCGCCGTTTGTGCCTCAGGGCTCTCCAGTGTCTAACAAAGAATTCTGTGAGCGAACAGTTAGATTAACCTTGTCCACTCCCAATTGGTTACAGTTTTAGGACCTCCACCCACAGGCAGTTTTAGGTTAAGCAAGGCACACACCCACATCACGTGTATACCGGCTGGATCACAGAGGCTGGCCCTTCAGCTGGCAACGGGTGGTTCTCCGCAGGGTCCTTCCCCGAGCTCCCCCCGATGAGGGAACTCTCCATCTCTCACATGGCTAAATGCCCAGTGCTTCCAGAAGCTCCTCTAACACACGTGCCGGAAATAGGGGCTGGTTTTGCCGGTGCTTTATTATACAAGCCAGAGCCCCTGTCACTGAAGGAGGTTTGCCCCATTTTGCACTCTGCTCCCCAGCGTCCCACAGTGAGACCTGCTCACACTGTTTGCGGGACAAATGGCGTCATGCCCAAACCACAGCAACTTCACGTTATTCCTTTTGAAAATGCATTAGGAGGGGCGCCTGGGTGGCGCAGTCGGTTAAGCGTCCGACTTCAGCCAGGTCACGATCTCGCGGTCCGTGAGTTCGAGCCCCGCGTCAGGCTCTGGGCTGATGGCTCGGAGCCTGGAGCCTGTTTCCGATTCTGTGTCTCCCTCTCTCTCTGCCCCTCCCCCGTTCATGCTCTGTCTCTCTCTGTCCCAAAAATAAATAAAAAACGTTGAAAAAAAAAAAAAGAAAAAGAAAATGCATTAGGATAGCTTGGTCTGTACCAAGCTGTTGGTTCTTCTGTGGCACCAGGATCCGGATCGTTCATGCCTTGAGAGGTTGGCACCCTTGAGGGGAACATTGCTGAGTGAAGGCCGTTCCTGCAGAGCAGACGGCTTCCCCAAAGAGGAGGCACGAAGTCTCCTCCCAAAAGCGTGCAGGTCTGTGAAGCAGTCGTGAGAAGGGAGTCAGCAACACGCTTACAAATAAATAAACTCGAGGGAAGTGCTTTTCCCCTGTGGATGTATGTATTTCAATCTGTCAACTCAACAGTGTCAAGAAGGCATGTCCTTGGGACCTAGAAGACAGAGGCACGAGAATTGCCCTCACCCAGTGGGGCTGGTGTCCTCTGCTCAACCCTCTTTCTAACGGGGTGAAAACAAAAACAAAGACAAAAACACAGATGTGGTCCACATTGGGCCATGGATGCTGATGTCTTGGGACCCTGGTCCCCAATACTTAGGCTGGCCTCAGGAGGTCACTCACTAGCGACCCATTAGGTGACAGTAAGAAAGGATGTTCACAGACCAGTAGGATGTAAATAGGAAGGAGGCAGGGTCAGTGAGAGAGAGAGTGGAAAATTCCATTTGTGTCCAGACTCGGCCCAAATTCACGATTTTAATCTGCCTCTTCTCTTCCTTTCTGTTCGTGCTACCTTTTCACTCTCCTCTCTCCTCCTGGTGGCCAGTGGGTAAATGCAGGGGTCTGGGGCCTGGGGGCAGAGCTGGGAGGTCAGAACCCTTGGAGCTGGCCTGAGACCTAGCAACTCTTGCCCAGCGGGTCAAGCTGTCGGCCTGAGGCTCTACAACACATTCTGGCAGGTTACAGGTAAAGTGGATAGAAAGTGGGATGCTTTCCGGAATGCAGTGTGGCTCCAGGGTCATATCCTTAAGAATGTGAGTGATGGGGCAACTGGGAGATCTGTCGGTTGAGCGTCCAACTCTAATTTCAGCTGAGGTCAGAATCCCAGGGTCGTGGGATTGAGCCCCGCTTCCGGCCCCATGCTGAGCATGGAGTGTTGCACTCTCTTGCTCTCTCTCTCTCTCTAAAAAACAGAATGCGAGGGTTGCCAACGTGGGTTTTTTTTTTTTTTTTTTTTGGCATTTAAATGTTCACTGTTACCTTGATCTGGGTCTCTGACACCCACCTGAATTCCGTGTGCGTGGTCTCCATTCTTCAATACCGATGGTGTATCACTTAAAGGAAAACACTGTCGTGTTTCTGGAGGAAAGCAGGCCTGCATGGGGCAGCGTGGGTAGCCGTGTGCCCGTGTTTCTGGTGTCTATGTCTGCTGTGAGTCTTGCCGCCCACAGGGCTCTCTCTCTTGCAGATTGTCCCGGAGCTTAATTAGTCTTCTGGATTAACTAAGCTCCTTTCTTTCCACGCTTCATTAAGAACTGACATGAGGGAAAAGGCACAGTCTCTTCTTGCTTGATTCTGAGCCCTCTCGGTGTGGGTGCTGAAGGGCCCCCACGCACGTTACCAGTGGACACCTGTGGTGTCTCTCTCACGGGAAGCAGGGCGTGAAAGAAGGTCATCCTGTGGTGCTGTTGTCAGGCTGCCCGACGTGGTGAGTCAGAGCTGGCCGTCTCTGTCTCCTTCAGAAGGACATGGTTCACAGATGCCCCACTTTCTGCCTCCAGGGTTCCTCCCCACCTTTCTGGAAAAGGAGTATATTTAACACTGCTCAGGAAAGGCATGGCCTTTTTCTTGTGAAATTCTTGGGCTGACACTGCAGCGTGATGCGGGTATCGTATTTCATCAGAGGACCTGTACCCCTCACCATTTGGGAGGGTTGCCCCTCCGGAGGGTCAACGAATAATGATCTATGGATTCTGGACCACCCTTTCAGAAAGGAATTCAGAGTTTTGTTGGGTGTTTTAGGGACCTCAACAAATAAACACCACGTAGGGGAATCCCAGCCACGGAGACAGACGGTGCTGTCACTGTGGAGGTGTGGGAGTCACAGTGACTGGGGACGCCCCTCAGGCTGGAGGGCGCTTTCCTTATCGTGTGTAGTATTAGATGTCCTTGTGTCATTGGCTTTAACGATGATGTCACAATGCGTTTTACCTGCGTGTGTCCCTCACTGGATACAGTGTGACCTCGCACCTGTATGGTACCCGATGTGCTCGGTACCGTGTCTCCTGAACGGGCCGCTGCAGATAACGGGCCCAGCCTCACAGCCCCTTCAGAAGGACGGGCTCTGCTTCTGGATGAAACGGGAGGTGATCCAGGCAGTTGCCCATAATGTGTCCTGGTGCTCGAGTGAGCCTATAGCTTGGGATTTGTCCCTCGCCGGTTTCTATCATGCTGACTTCCGCTCTCCCCTTGTGAAACATCTCAACTAAAAGAGAGACAACGCAGAATGTCCACTCAGGAAGAGATCGTTGAATAGTAAGGAAATCGCAACCCACCTTCACGCTCAGCTTGCTGACTCTTTGGTGCCGTGTCTGGGATGAGACCGCGTTATGTTGTTACTCTAGAACACAGGTCAAAAATAACACCCTTTTTTCCGTAAAGGAGCAGAGAGTAAACATTTGTGGCTTGATGGGCCACTCGGGCTCCATCGCCACTACTCGACTCTGCTGTTGCAGCACGAGAACAGCGAGAGGCAATATGTTAACAAACAGGTGTGGCTGTGTTCCGATAAAACTTTATTTACAAAAACAGGTGGTGGGCTGGATTTGGCCTGCAGGCCCTGCCCTAGGGGACCACCTGCTCATCATGCTCTTTTTGAATTATTACCATTACCATTTGTTCACTCTCCCATTCTTTTGTCCAATAAAAGGTCGGTTTATTTTTTAAAGGAAGACATTGTTCCAAAACCCATTTTAAAAGGTGTGTGCAGGGGCGCCTGGGTGGCTCAGTCAGTTAAGCCTCCGACTTCAGCTCAGGTCATGATCTTGCGGTTCATGGGTTCAAGCCCCGCGTTGGGCTCTGTGCTGACAGCTTGGAGCCTGGAGCCTGCTTTGGATTCTGTGTCTCCCTCTCTCTTTCTGCCTCTCCCCCACTCGTGCTCTGTCTCTGTCTCTCTCTCAAAAATAAATAACCATTGAAAAGAAATAGAAAATAAAAGATGTATGCAGGGTGGGGCGGAAAAAAGGTGAATATGTGTGCCGGGCACACGGGGGCTTGGAAGACTGGCCCAGGCCTTCCCCAGACTGCAGTCGGCTCCTGCCCCCCACCCACGCCATCCTGCGCAGCAAGGACCCCTCCCACATGGCCCCTAAGTCCCCCATCCAGCCTGGAGCTGGGCCTTGGGGGCCACTGGCCCTGCACCTGTGCGTTTCCCTTCCTCCTGCCTCAGCCGTAACACAGAGACGTAGACTGAGTCCATGCTGACTCTTGCCCTGGAAACTCTTTTGAATCTTTTTATTTTCCTACCCCAGCCACCAAGTTAAATCCGCAGTTTTCAGCCTTTAGTACCCTGCCCCTTTTTTCACCTTCCCTCCCCAACTTAACTGTCTTTGTTCCAAGTTAAAAGATCATCACGAGGCAGAAGAGAACCCAAGCTTTATAGCCACCATTTTTCATTCCCATAAGGATATGTTTTAGAGTCTAGAGAGGCCCGTGTGAAAGAGTCTTGCCAGCAGTTTTACTGGCTTTCCTCGAGGAGAGCTAAAACGCCGGTTGCCAAGCAACGTGCCCCGGCTTCTTCCGACAGTGTGGACTTGGGGAAAAAAATCATCCTACGATTGACTGATGAAGGGGGAGCCGGGTGGAAATGCACAGGGCAGACAGTGCGATGTAACCGTGTTCTGCCTGCTCCTCCTGGCCCCTCTTCCTGAGGACGGACACGCGGTCACACGCAGGAGGGAGCGTGCCCTCAGCAGAGCATGACGGTTAGCAGGCATTCACACCAGGGGACTTTGTGGGACACGTGATCCTCATCAGCTGCAGGTTCCGTGTTTACGAATCACGTTCAAACTCAGCTCGAGTGGCGCCTTTGCTGTCGTTTGCGGACGTGCACAGCGGCCCAAACGTGGGGTGGCTTGATGTGCCATCCCCAGCTGAGATGGGACAAGCCAGCCCTCTGCCTCCTCGTCTCGCCTCTCTTCTTGTAAACAAGGCTCCTCTTCAGAGTCCTGTTTGGTGCCACGTTGTTTGTATCTGTGTGCTTTTTGTTGGCGGTTTCACTGCCGAAAAGGCCCCCAAGCACAGTGCTGTGGGGGTGGCCCGGCGTTCGTTGGTGCGAGAAGGCAGTGACGTGCCTTACGGAGAAAATATGTATCTTCGAGAAGCCTCGTTCAGGTATGAGTTGTAGTGCCGTTTGGCATGAATTCAGTGTTAACGAGTCAACAATCTGGTACATCCAGAAAGAGGAAGAGGGAATTCACTGACCTGTGCATCAGGCTGCTTCAGAAAGAGTAAGGTAACATCTAAAATGCATGATGAAACTACAGATAAATGGCTCTCTTTATGGATTCATAAGATGAATGATCAAATTAAAAACAAAAACAAAAAAACATTAGGGCGCCTGGGTGAACCCCTTGGTTGAGCGTCCGACTTCGGCTCAGGTCATGATCTCACCGCTAGTGAGTTCGAGCCCCACGTCGGGCTCTGTGCTGACAGCTCAGAGCCTGGAGCCTGCTTCAGAATCTGTGTCTCCCTCTCTCTCTGCCCCTCCCCTGCTCATGCTCTGTCTCTGCCTCTCTCTCTCCCTCAAAAATAAAAACATGAAAAATAAATAAATAATTTAAAAATTTCAAAAAAAAAAAAAAAAAAAAGCATAGTGGACAATATTGTGAGGCTGAAAAAGCCAAAGAAATGTATGTTCTTATTACCTAGGGTCAGAAAAATAGACCCTCAGCTAGTGTTTTGTTCTAAAGAAATAGTGCACGTAGTTCATCATTTGTAAGGAATGTGTATTAAATCAGGTGTTCTAAACAGAAACACGTGAAACGAGGTTATGTATCGATCGATTCATTGACGGGAAACTGACCAGTGGCCCCGAGGAACCGTTCCCATCTGGACTCACTGCTTCAGGGTTCACAGTGACTTAATAGACCACAACCACCTTGGACAGTAAGAATTGACTGCAGCGGTCACGACTTCGCCCTGATGGGATGTGTCTTCCACTCGAAGACACAGTGAAGACAAAACCCTAGACTCAGGCAGGTGCAGGGTCTCCGCGGAGAGTGTGTGCCGGGGGTGGGACCCGTCCGGCTGTCAGCTCTGGTGGCATCCGTGACCTGCCTGCTGGAAACATTTTGAAGGCAGATGAGTGTTTGCAGCGAGGCCTCAATCCTTCTGCACACCCCCTTCCCTGTCTCAGTCCGTTGAGGCCGCTCTGACAAAATAACCACAGACGGAGGGCCTCAAACAGCAGACATGTATGTCTCAGGCTGGAGGTTCAACAAGGTGTTAGCAGGTCTGGTGTCCGGTGAGGCAGCTTCCTGGTTCATAGACGGCTGCCTTCTGGTGACAGCCTCCGATGGTGGAAGGAGCGAGCGAACTCCCCTGGAAGTCCCCCTTATAAGAGCGCTGTTCTCGTCGATGACAGCACTGCCCTTGTGACTGGTCACCTCCCGAAGGCCCCCCCCCCCCGATAGCATCACTTTGGGGGTTAGCTTGCTTGCATTCAGTCTGCAACATTCTCCTTCCACGACTTTCATCATTGACGATTTCGGCTGAAGGAAAACCCTGATGCGTTTTTTTTAATTGCCCTGGAACTGAGCCAGAGTGAGCCCGGCGTCCCGAACTGACACCTTAATTGGTTCCAGATGGAAAAGGCAAACTCTGGCTCTCACCCCGCAGTCTTCCTCCCCGAAGGCCCCATGCAGGTCACGTGTGAAAGGGTTTCCCCGTTTCCAAGGCCTGATCTCTGCTGACAGCAGCCTGCCTCTCACACTGGGTCTGCCGAGCTGGACGGTCCCTCTCCAGGGAGCTCTGCAGGGGGTGGCCGGCTGACAGCCTGGTGGGCACACGGACGTGAGGACGAGCCCCCGGAACCTGGCATTCTGAACACAACGCACAGCTATGCACACAGGGCACGGGAGACGCAGAGGCTGCCTCTGCCTTTGGGATCAGGGAAGCTTCCAGAGGTGAAATGACATCTGGCAGCAGTTGAGAGGAGAGGGCTGATGATGATGTAAGCAGAAGCCTTTTAAGAGCGAGGCAGGGAGACTGTTGGGACACGTGCAGGAATGGAAACACATGCACCATCGCTCCAGGTCAGTTTTGGAAGAGCCTGCAACCACCATCTGTAAAGTCCTGAGCCTCATTATCACCACTCAGGGCCCTGGCCCCACACGGCACCTGCAGAGTCCCCAGAGGAGGCCTTTCTAGAAAGGTCTGCGTTCTGTGGCCGACGGATTGAGTGCTCGGGCCCGTGTCTGTTTCTCCACTCGTAATCGGGAACACAGACACCTTCTCCTGCATTGCCACCACGTGCAGGCACGAGAGGAAGAGACAGATGGTGATAAAGTGCTTGCCACTCTCGCAAACAAACTGGGTATGTTGCAGACACACGGATCTAACACGCAGGTTCGTGGCTGGCAAACCACTTTGCCTTGCAGGGACCGCTCGCGCGCAGACACTTGCAAAGAAGGGCTGTGTGTGCACGCGGCCTGCCGAATCAGTCACAGAGCCGTCTTCTCCCTTCCTCCAGTTCCTATCCCCAGGTCCCGTCGTGCACAGCGCCCGGTGGGCGCACACAGATGCACGGGCGTACCCAGGAGCGGGACACGAGTGCCAAGGGAGGTGTGTCACGTGGATTCCATCCTTGGGGTTAGAAGCCCTTGCTCGCCTGCCCGCTACAAACAGCCGTGTGCTAGAAAATGATGTTAATTAGTACGCCCTTTTTTTAAAAAATGGGGGGAAAAAAAAACCCTGCTGCCCACAACAAAAAAGCCACGAGGAGGCCCGCGGTCCTACCCTGACAGCCAATGTGAAGCATGACCCACTAATGCAGCCTTAATTCACTTTGTTTGGCAGAGAGAGCAAACTCACCATGCTGCTGCGAGAGTCCCTGGGGAACGTGAACTGTCGCACCACCATGATCGCGCACATCTCGGCGGCCGCCGGCAACTACGCGGAGACCCTGTCCACCATCCAGATCGCCTCGAGAGTCTTGAGGATGAAGAAAAAGAAGACGAAGGTAGGGAGCTCCCAGGGGGTGCAGCGGGTGTAGATGCTTTGGGAGCCCTACCCTGGAGCCGAGCCGGTATTCCTAATTCCTGAGCACCGGGGCGGGGGTGGGGGGGCAGGCGATGCTGACGATGGTCGGGGGGTCGGGGAGGATGATGAAGTCCGTGCCCCCTAGCCCCGCCAGCTGCTAGTCATCCAGCCTGGACCCCTAACTGGGAGCACTAGGCCCACATCAGGCATCTGGGTAGGACGGGAAACACTCCGTGTCTCCCTCCCTGCCCTGGTCCCACGTAGATGGAAACCCTGTCCTGCGACTGGCTGAGCCCATCTTTGGATTAGTGCTTTGCTCACGTGGTGCTACTTCTCCCACATTTCCAGGAATCATTTATGGGCTCCTGGGCTTTGCCACGTTAATACAGTGGTTTCTGGTGGATGCGAGGAGCCTGGCAGAAACTACCAGCCTTGCTTTCTAGGGCAGAGGCAAAGCCAGGACCCTGGTGGCATGACCAGAATGTGGCAGAAAGCCATCACAACTGTGGTCGCCAGGCCAGCTGGTGAAGCGGGAAGCTTTTTCCTTTTTGTGTCTTTCTGTGTATGGGGGGGAGTGGGGAGGGGGGGTAAAAAACGGGCTTTTACAACCTGTGTGACGCAGGGTACCACAGACGGCTGGGGTATGCCACGGTAGTGACCTGTCTGCCCTCAGGAGGTCACCCGGGGCCCGGGCTGGTCACCTGTCCTGAGCAGGCTCTGTTCCCCAGCGTGCCACATGGGCCGTTCTCACTAGAGGCCACGGTGTGGCAAGCTGGGGCACGCTGGCCTGATGCACCACGAGGAACAGCCTGACGCAGGGAGGGGAACCGGGGTGACCTGGGGGGCCTGTTCGGAGCCGCTGTGGGCTCGCCGGGAGGCCCGCCCCGGCTAACCTCCCCGTTCTCATCTTCAGTACACGTCAAGCTCGTCCGGTGGGGAGAGCTCCTGCGAGGAAGGCAGGATGCGAAGGCCCACCCAGCTGAGACCCTTCCACGCCAGGGCCGCGGGGGACCCGGACTTCCCCATCCCCCCGCTGTCCAGCGACCCCGACTACTCCTCGAGCAGCGAGCAGTCCTGCGACACGGTCATCTACATCGGGCCCAATGGCACGGCCCTCTCCGACAAAGAGCTCACCGACAACGAGGGCCCCCCAGACTTTGTCCCCATCGTGCCCGCCCTGCAGAAGGCACGGGGCGACGGCCGGCCCCCAGAGGCCGGAGGGGCTGCGGCCGGCAAGTCGGAAAGGGACTGTCTGAAGTGCAACACGTTTGCCGAGCTGCAGGAGAGGCTGGACTGTATCGACGGCAGCGAGGAGCCCAGTCAGTTTCCTTTCGAAGAGCTGCCGGTCCAGTTTGGGGCCCAGCAAGCGGGCAAGGGTCCCCCGTTAAGCCAGGCGGCTGGGGCCAACCCACTCTGTGAGTCTGAGAAGGAAGAGGCCGGGTCCGACGGGCAGCTGACTGACAGAGAAGGCACCGACCCTCCCGCCTCCAAGATGCAGAGGAATCACTCGCCCGGCCCCACCCCGGCTCTGCCTGGCAGCCCCAGCCCTGCCTTGCCCAGGAGCATCCCGGGCGGCGGCGGCGGCGGCGGCGGCCAGCACGCTGCTTCCCAGCTCACGCAGAGCCCCAGCCTCCAGAGCAGCCGAGAAAGCCTGAACTCCTGTGGCTTCGTGGAAGGCAAGCCCAGGCCGATGGGGTCCCCGCGGCTGGGCATCGCCAGCCTGTCCAAGACCTCCGAGTACAAGCCGGCCAGCTCTCCCTCCCAGAGGTGCAAAGTCTACACCCAGAAGGGTGTCCTGCCCTCTCCTGCCCCCCTGCCTCCCTTGAGCAAGGACGCCTGCACGGTATCCAGCGAGTCCCTGCTGCAGCCTGAGGTGCGGACCCCCCCAGTTGGAATGAGCCCCCAGGTTCTGAAGAAGTCCATGTCCGCTGGGAGCCAAGGGTTCCCCGAAAGCCCGGTCGATGACGAGCACCAGGGGGCCACCTCTCCAGACCCCAAGAAGGAGGTCCTGAGCACCACGACGGTGACGGTGCAGCAGCCCCTGGAGCTGAACGGCGAGGACGAGCTGGTGTTCACGCTGGTGGAGGAGCTGACCATCAGCGGCGTCCTGGACGGCGGCCGCCCCACCAGCATCATCAGCTTCAACAGCGACTGCTCCGTGCAGGCCCTGGCCTCGGGCTCCCGGCCCGTCAGCATCATCGGCAGCATCAGCGAGGATCTCGAGTGCTACTCCAGCGTGGCCCCCGTGTCCGAGGTCAGCATCACGCAGTTCCTGCCCCTCCCGAAGCTGACCCTGGACGAGAAGGCCCGCGAGGCCGGGAGCCAACGTTCCTCCATCAGCTCCTGGCTGAGCGAGGTGAGCGCCGGCAGCGATGGCGAGCAGTCCTGCCACAGTTTCATCGCCCAGACGTGCTTCGGGCACGGGGAGGCCATGGCCGATCCTCCGGCCTCGGAGCTGGGCGGCGGCATCCAGAGCAGCCCCGTGGTGTGCCGGGAGAAGCCCGAGGCGGGCCCCGACGGTTTGCTCATCCTGTCTGACGTGGGGGAGGACTCTTTCGACAAGGCGACCCCCATCCAGGGCTGCAAGATATCCACGCTGGGCAAGGCCATGGTCACCATCTCCAACACAGCAGACCTGAGCAGCTGCGAAGGGTACATCCCCATGAAGACCAACATCACAGTCTACCCCTGCATTGCCGTGAGCCCCCGGCCCGTCCAAGGGCCCGAGGCGTCCATCGCCCCCGGGGTGAGCTCAGCGCCCAGAGCAGCCCAGCCCCAGGACAGCCGGGAAACCGGTGCGAAGACAGAGATGAGATTTGAGGACCCTTGGCTAAAACGGGAAGAGGAGGTAAAGAAAGAGAGCGCCTATCCCGGTGAAGAAGGGGCCGGCCGTGAGGCCGCCACAGGCCCCCCCGCAAAGCCTGAGGCCAGAGCAGAGCAGGACAGGAAGGCCAGCCCTGGGGACAGGCTGAGCAGCAGCAGCGGGGAGGTGTCCGCTTCCCCCGGGAGCGACAACCTCAGGAGGGTTGCGGATGGCTGTGAGATGGCCCTGCCCGGTGTGGCCGCCCAGAGCCCCGTGCACCCCAACAGAGGCCTGAAGTCCAGCAGCCTTCCCAGGGCTTTCCAGAAGGCCAGCCGGCAGGAGGAGCCGGGCAGTCCGTTCTACCACTGCGCCGCGGAGACCAACGGGCTGGGCAGCGCCCAGGGCGCGTCGCCCTGCAAGGCGGCCTTGGAGAGGAAGGCGGCGTCGCCCAAGCACTGTATGCTGGCCCGGCCCAAAGGGACGCCCCCTCTGCCGCCCGTCCGCAAGTCCAGCCTGGACCAGAAGAACCGGGCCAGCCCCCAGCACAGCGCCTGCAGCAGCGGCACCAGCAGCCCGTCGCACCCCGCGGCGCCCCTCCTGGCCCCGTTCCCGGATGAGGCCGGCGGCCAGGCCAAGGAGGCCAGCAGCAGCAGCCGGCTGTTCAGCGCCAAGCTGGAGCAGCTGGCCAGCAGGACCAACTCCCTCGGCAGGGCCACCGTCAGCCACTACGAGTGCCTGTCGCTGGAGAGGGCCGAGAGCCTGTGCGCGGGGAGCTGGCGGGCGCACGCGGGCAAGGACAGCACGATGCCCCGCGCGGGGAGGAGCCCGGGCCGCGGGGGCGCCGGGGGCGCCGGGGCCTCGCCCACCGCCCTGGGCCCCGCGCCGCCTGCCGCCGCCGCCGGCGCCCCCGGCGCCGTCGCGTCGCCCAAGGCCGGCACGTGCAAGATCTCGGCGGTGAGCAAGCTCCTGCTGGCCAGCCCCAAGGCGCGCAGCCTGGCCACCGCCACCACCAAGACGCTCAGCTTCTCCACCAAGTCCCTGCCGCAGGCGGTGGGCCAGAGCCCGGGGCTGGCGGCCAGCGCCAAGCCCACGTCCTGGTCCACGCAGTCCCTCAGCCGCAGCCGGGGCGCCGGGCCCGCCGGCAAGCCGCCGCCGCGCGCCGTCAACGGGCGCATCTCCGAGCTGCTGCAGGGCGGCGCGGGCGGGCGCGCGGGGGGCGACGAGCGGCCGGCCGCGCCCCCGCTGCCCTCGCCCTACAGCAAGGTGACGCCGCCGCGCCGGCCGCACCGCTGCAGCAGCGGCCACGGCAGCGACAACAGCAGCGTGCTGAGCGGCGAGCTGCCGCCCGCCATGGGCAAGACGGCCCTGTTCTACCACAGCGGCGGCAGCAGCGGCTACGAGAGCGTGCCGCGCGACAGCGAGGCCACCGGCAGCGCGTCCTCCGCGCACGACTCCACGAGCGACAACAGCAGCTCCGTGGGCGGCCGCTGCCGCAGCCTCAAGGCCCCGAAGAAGCGCTCCAACTCAGGTAGGCACCGGGCGGGCGCGGGCAGGACCCCGGGCCCCCCTTCCTGCCTCCCCGCCCCCACTGACCGCCTACGCCCTCAGGCCTCCACGGGGCCACGGCCGCGTTAGGTGTCGCTGTGGGAACCCACTGCCAGACGTTGGCGCGCCGGGGGCATCCAGCCCGTGGGCACCTGCTTGCGCGGCCCTCCGGAGTCCCCGAGACCCAGGCTTGTCTGCTCTGGGAGCGACGGTGCCGCCGCTCAGGGCTTTCGGAGGGGTCAGGTCAGAGCCACCAGCCTCATGGCCTGGCAGCTACAGACACCAAAACTTGGGGCTGGTGGCCTTAGACCCTGGCAGCCGCTCCCTGGAAGCAGGATGAAGCGCACTGATCTCCTTGGCCGCGCGATGGGGAGGCCCTTCCTCTGTCCCCCCCACCCCCACCCCCACCCCCAGACACACTCGTGGACAGTCGTGTGTATACAGCTACCATGGGGCCTGAACACACGCACAGTACACCTGCACAACACACACACACACACACACACACACACACACACACACACTGCACCAGCATGGCACACCCAAGCACCCTGGTGCCCCAAATGCATGCTTTCTGAGCAAGTCTTGGCATCTCCCGGAATCTCCCATCAAAAGCAAGTAAACAGTGCAAAGGATATAACATGGTGGTAAAACCCCCTGACTTGTTAATTGGAGTTTGGAGTGACACGTGACAGGACGTTATGATGGATGAGAAGAAGAGGACCCAGGTCAGAGAGGGTGGCCCTCGTAGCCATGGGGTAGGTGAGGTGAAAGGTCAGCCAGGAGAGACTGGGCCGGAGAGACAGGAGGCAGAAGGAACTGAGGACGACTTGAGCTACTTCAGAATTCTCTGTGATTGAGCTCCGCTCTTCAGTGGCTTCCACAGAAGTTACCTCTACTTGTTCTCTAGCATAAGAACGCGCTTTCAACGAGGCCACCTCGTAAAGAGCCCCGCGTGCAACTCTGTGCCTCAGTTAAAGTGAGAGTGGCGTGGTCCTGCCCTCCTAGCCGGCCCTTTGCCGTACTGAGCCCTCCTGTGGGACCCCAGGCTCCCTGGGAGCCCTCAGAAGCCGTTGTGCCACAGAATATTGGTGGCACCAGCAGGTTTGGAATTAAAATATTGGGGGAGTCCTCCAAGTGGGGTCTCCTCTGTCCTGCAGCTGCTCCGGCAACAGCTTTTTCTCTCAACCATGGGGGGCGGGGGGTTGCTTTTTCCCTCCTCCCAACGTAGGCAAGCACAAGCTCTAGAACGTTCCAACCCAAATGTAAGGCACATCATAAAGCATCTGTCTGCCTCAAATCGAAGAAATCAACCTCATAGTTCTAGATGCTGTGGTGTCGCTCTCCCCACCTGCCCACCCCCTCACAGACCACGGTGTGTGAGCGTATTGTGCTGTGAACATGTCCAGGACTCACGGCTGTCCGCCATCTTTATTTCCCGGGCGGCGTGTGCTTCAGGCTCAGACCCACTTTGGCGATGCCCCACCCCAGGCCCTCAGCACTCTGCGCCTCATCAGGGACCTGGGAGCGGTGCCCGTGCGAGACAAGTGCAGAAAGAAAAGCCACTCAGTAATAACATGACAGCTGCTGTGTCCTCTTTTCAGGGCCGTGAGCGTGAAAACATACTGATGTTAGTCACTAAAAATAGAAAGAAAGTTCATCCGAGCCAGACTGTTTGCAGGGGGGCGGAGGGAGGAGAAGATCTGCTGGCCTTCCCAGTACTTGGTTGACAAACCTTGTTGCTACATCTACCCAGACTTCATTCTTCAGGGTCTGCACCGTTGTGACGCAGCCTGTGCGCTCATATGTGTTTGCCCGTTAGAATGCTTTCCCGCACCCTCATCGAGAGCCTTCCGTCTGCCGGTCCCTTTTGTTCTTTGAGCATCTTTTTTTTCCCCAAGATTTGCATCTTTCGGTGTGGCTGTCGCACTGGGGTAAAGAGCTCTGTAAAATGGCTGCCTGGAGAGTGGCCAGCAGGCTCAGCACCTGTCCTTGCGAGGTGCTGCCTGCTTTTACAAACGTCATCCTCTGAGCATCTCCTGTCAGGTTAGGCTGTTGGAGGACAGGGTGTAGGATCAAAGCACCAGGCTAGGTGCCTGAACGCCAGGAGCACCGGACCTCTGTGACCTTCATAATGAATGTGGCAGTGGAGATCCACGACCACACCAAAAAATCCAAAAAATGCCGCTCACAGGTTAGGTGACCTTGACAATGGAGGTGGCAGTGGAGACGTGCTCCTCACCGTTAGGTGACCTTGTCTTGCTTATTTATGGTTATTATTAAGAGAAATGTTGGCTGTCAGACATGATCAGCATAAATCAAAAGCACCTTCCTTAAGAGAAGCCGTAAACCTTCTCAAAGGAAACTCCTAGCTGGGTAGCTGGATTTTATAATTATTAGAAGTGTTTAAAACTGCGGAGGAGACCAGTTATCTTTTATCAGAGATTGCTTTTGAGTTTGGAAAACTTTAGTGCTTTGGTTGAAAAATGAACTAGAAATACAGGATGAGGAGGATAACCTTGCGCTCTCAGTGCTCTGTTGTGCACATAACACGAGAAACCAGCGAACATCCTTAAGCTTATTGGTCCCCTTCCTGGAGATCCGTGTTGGTGGAAGGTGCGTGGAACTGGCCAGAATGTGACACGCTGAGGACCCGGCCTCAGGGCACGTGGGTCCTGCCAGAAAGTAGGAGACTTGGGGTCTTGGGCAACAGGGTGAGATGAACTCAACGAGGGGACGTTCTTGATGGATGTGACGACCACAGAAAATGTAAGCACAGACCAAGTTATGCCTTCAATGCCTGGCAAAGTTGTAGTTGGCCATGGGGTAGTCGTTCTGGGTTCTTGACCAAGAGAGAAGCCGTGTTTGCTTTTACTGATGGATTTTCATCAGTCCATCCACAGGGCACTGCCAGCCGGATGTGGTCAGCAACACGGCCATTAGCCATGAATTAGAGTGGTGACGGCCAGCCTGGATGGGGAGCACGTGTCTGCCCTGGCCGGGGTGCGCTCAGTGGCTAAAAGGACGTGAATCAGGGAAGGCCCCACCGGAGCCCCGACAGCCCTCTGGCATCACTCCTCAAGTGTCACGTGAACTCTTCCCAGACTCTTGGCCGCTTCTTCACGTCCCAGACCTTTCACCCCACGCCTGCTGGGTTACCCCCTGAGCTTCCTCCTGTCACTTTCCTGCTCCCAGGCTGGCTGGGGAAATCTGAGAATCAGATCAGCACCTTGGTCTGAATGAAGTCCCTTCCTACTGTAGCAGGCCCACCATAGAAAGCCGGGGAGGGAGTGAGGGAGGCCCGGGGAGCCTGCCTGTTCCGGGATGCACGTAGGGCTTGACCTGCCTGGACATGAGCTCCCGCAAGGCCAGTTCCGCACCTGGCTCAGCCCGCTGGGTGCCCAGCACTGCATGGTGCAGGCTCCCATGAGTCATTCGGACACCCCTGACTGATTCACTGGCTGGTTGGCTGGCTGGCAGATGGTCCTCCAAGTGAGCTCAGAGTTTTTTTCTATGTCACCCCGCTGGTGACCAGTGCTTTAAACACCAAGCTTGTCTTCTATATCCTTTGCCACGCTAAGCACCGAGCACCATGCCTGCCCTTCTCTGGGTGCTTGGTAAACTTAACCGACCGATGGGATGCCAGGTTCAGTTTGCTGAGCTGCCGCACCAATACCCACGACTTGTTACTCCTCACCAGGGCTGAGCGAGGCCTGATTCACTGTGTTCCCCCTGTGCTGCTCACTGGGTCCTCAGGTACCATCTTGTCCCTTCCTTTCAAGGTGGCTGTGAACCTCAACATGCCCTGGAAGAATTAAGTCTTTAACTTGTTTTACTGTTTGTTCATTTTTGAGAGACAGAGAGAGACAGAGTGCGAGTGGGGGAGGGGCAGAGAGAGGGAGACACAGAATCTGAAGCAGGCTCCAGGCTCCGAGCTGTCAGCAAAGAGCCTGACACGGGGCTCGAACTCATGAACCGTGAGATCGTGACCTGAGCTAAAGTCAGATGCTTAACCGACTGAGCCACCCAGGCACTCCAAGAATTAAGTCTTTGAAGAAGACAAATCTGTGTAGACAATCACGTAAAAGTCTCTAGGGTACCAGGAATCCAGGCTCCTTCTGTCTTTTTGTGTCATTTATGATCTTCACCTCATGACGTAGCCACTGGGCCCATATTTCACCCAGGACAAAGGAGAAAGGAAGAGGAGGAGGCCAGACCCCCCACCTTTAAGGACACTTCCTAGCAGTTGCCCGTAACACTTCTGTGGATACCCTATCGGGAGGAGCTTAAGGTGCATGTACCCAGGGCGTGGTCCCTTCCTGGGGGCTGTGTGCCCTGCTACGACCCAGTCTCTTTCCCGGAGGAAGAAGAGAACAGGTCTCGGGGACAGCTAGCCGTCCGTCACAATGCGTAAAGCATGTTGAATAGGGTCTGACGTATAATTGGTGCTTAGTACAGTGTTGTTGTTATAAGCAAATAAGCAGTGTTTCCTAGAACTCCTATGACCACATTACCAAACACTGAGACCCCTTTTCCCTAACACAAACATCTCTTTAATTTCACTGTGACACATATTCATGCTGAGCATATGGCTCACGGTTCTAGACCACGTGTTTTTGTGTGTGCGCGTTTTCTGGTGTGCGTGTCTGTGTGCGTGTCTGTGTGTGTGTGTGTGTGTGTGTGTGTGTGCTTCATGGGCGGAGACCAGGGGCAGCTCTAAAGGTCAGGCAGGGAATTCGTGAGCTCTTGGAGGTGAAGCCTAGGTGCTAGTTTAAGGGATTAATGGTCAAGGTGCGTGGCTGGGCCTTGGCGTGTTTCGCATTCACCTACCGCACATCCTAGGATGCCCATCAGGGTCCCCCACCAAAAATTGCGTATCAAGATGTAAAAGATTGAAATTCAAACAGATTCCCTTTGGGTTTAATTCCGTACTTAGGTTCTCAGAGACGGAGGCTCATCCCTGCGCTGTCCCTGGACACCCCTTCCCCTGTAAGAAAACCCGCCAGCAGCACCGGGGTCCGCTGGGTGGACGGCCCCTTGCGCAGCACCCAGAGGGGCCTCGGGGAACCTTTTGAGATTAAAGTCTACGAAATCGATGACGTGGAACGACTACAGCGGCGACGAGGGGGCAACGGCAAGGTGAGCCTCCTGGTCCCCATACGGGGGCAGCCCCCCAGCCAGCCCCCTGGAGAGCTCCGCACTTCTCCACCCCGAGTGTTGAAAGGGCTCCAGCGCTGGGGGAACTGCCAGTCCTGGGGGCTTTTCTGGCTCCAGCTGGGAACGCCAGCCACCTCCTAAATTTAAGAAAGGGCTGCGGCAGTCCTGCCCTGTGGCTGTCCGATCCAACCCCGGTGAGGCAGAAGCGTGGCTGGGCTGGCCCGGGGCCCTCCCGGCTCCCCAGTGAGGGGCCAGCTCCCTCGTCCCCGCTGTGCACATGGCGTTCCCATCTAGAAGAGGCTGCGTGGGTCCGAGCTGGGTGGGGGAGGCTCTCCTCTCCCCGCACCCCCACGCCTTCTCGTCTACCTTGTAGGAGGTCACGTGCTTCAACGCAAAGCTGAAAATTCTGGAGCATCGCCAGCAGAGAATCGCCGAGGTCCGAGCCAAGTATGAGTGGCTGATGAAGGAGCTGGAGGTCACCAAGCAGCACCTGATGCTGGATCCCAACAAGTGGCTCCGCGAATGTAAGACCCCAGGTTCATTCCCGTCTCTGGGACTGCTGGGTTGGCCGGCGAACCAGGCCTGGCACACGTCCCGGGGTGAGGTGTCCATGGATGGTGCCGGGACCCGAGGGCTTGGACACCATCAAATGGACACAGTAGCTCTGAGCCCACGGTCTCACTCTCTGTAGGGAAGGTGGGCGGGATGGGGCAGCAAAAAGGGGTGGGGAGTGTTGCTCTTGCGAGAATTTTTCTTATGTGTCTCAGTCCAAAGCATCTGAAAATGAGATTCCACACCCCCCCCGCCGCCCCATCCTGCATATGTCAGATCAGCCAGACATGAAGTTGCATTACAAATCCGCTCTTGGGCCACAAAATCACGTTGCATATCTAGCCTGAAATACACAAGAATTTATAGAGCTCTTAATAGGGTAGAATGTGCAATCCTAGAAAAGCCTCACAAAGAACCCAGAGAGCAGGAAAAAAAACATTTTTGAGTGGAAAAAAAAGTAACATTCGCCGTGTTATTTCTATTTAATAGAAAGCCCAGGGTGACAGTAACCGTCTCCTAACAATTCAGAACAATTTTGCTCTCTCTGACAGATTCAATTGTCTCGTATTTATTTGTTCCTAACCATTCCATTTACTGCAAAATAAAGCTCAGATCTGGTCCCAACTATTTCACTGATATGGGACCCAAGGCTGGAAGACTTTGTGGAATAAAATGCATAGCTGCCGATAAAATTCCTTTCCCTCCCTGTCCGGCACTCACCAGCTCTTCCCCCTCTGCCTCCACTGGTCTCCTGCCCTTCACCACTGTCCCCCTTGCTCCCCCACTACCCCCTGCCTCTCCCCTCCCACACATCAGTCACCATCTCCACTGTGTCCCCTGGCTCAGAGAGTCCCCTGGATAGGTGGAGTCTGCAGAAATACTGGGCCCAGAAGAAAGGGACAGAACTTGTCAGCCTCCTGGCTGTGTCCTACCCCCTAACAGCAGTCCGCCCTCCAGCAGTTTCTTTTCCGTAAGAACGGGGTGGTAACATCGCCTGAGCACCTCCCTGGGTACTTGCGAGGATCCAGTGCGCCAACCTGAGGACAGAGGGTGGTGACCAGTCTGCCAAGCATCCCTCCGTGTTGCACCGTTTGTGGGATGACCACAGTCCCGCAGACCTGATCAGAGGTGGCTTTCCTGCACACGAACTGTGGGGCCTCCCTGAGCCTTGATTTCCCGAGCTGTAAAATGGGAAGTGTCGTGGAACCTACTTCGTGGGGGGTCATGAGGAGGGAGTGAGTGATGCTGCTGGGTGCTTGATGAAGGTGCTTAGTAGCAGGACTAGTTGTACTCGTAGTACTGTTGTTATTATCCCAGAACCGAATACAAGTCGTCAGCAGAAGACAGTTCCCTAGCACCTGCCTGCACAGTGCGCAGACTTAGGTCCCCGGTTAGAGACTGTATGGGGACACGGACCCACACTCTCAGGCCCTGGTGGGGTGCGATGACATGAATAAGGACGCTAGCCAATGTCTGGTCATGGCATAAATATGGGGCCCAGTGCTCACTTCTCCCCCACTCGTGGATAACCCATCTCCTTTCACAAATCCCAGGAGCCTCAAGGTCCCGGGGTTGCCCATTCTGGCACCACCCCCCCAACCCCCCAGCCTTCATTTGTGCTGTTTTCATTAAAGTTTTAGTTTTTTGAGTGCTGTAAGGCAAGCTCGAGAACTGTCTTTATCTTACAAAGTCTCGTTTTTTTTCCCCAAGATGGGAGTGAGCTTACACATGAGCACATATGTGTAATCGCTTCCAGAAAACAATCACTTCCTTCATGCCTTTGTACCTGTCTAGAATCAGCGACTGTTTGATGCTCAGAAAGGCAATGAACAGAAGGCTACATGAAGGCAGAAACACAGATTGGTCCTTTAAGATGAAATGAAACCAAAAACGAGCAAAAAAAAAAAAAAAAAAAACCAGTGAGGCCACAGGCTGATGATGCACTGGGAGTGGGTGATAAGCTGACTATTGGCACAGAAATCTATGTGCTGGCATCCATTTTTATTTTTCTGAATTCCGATGCCACTTTCGAGGTGGTCCAGTAACATAGCCTGAGAAAGGTATGTTATGGTAGATTCTGTTTTTAATTTTTTTAATTTTGCTTATTCTTTATTGCCATGCAATATTGCCATGCTCTGTTATGTTAGTTTCAGGTGTACAACACGCTGATTCTCTATGTCGTGCTGTGCTCACTGCACGTGTGGCACCGTCTGTCACCACACGACACCGTGACCACACCATTGACTATATTCCCCGTGAGAGGAAGAGGGAGGGAGGGAGACCCAGAATCAGAAGCCACGCCTTCCATCCCCGAGACATATTGGTTCCCTAACTGGAAGCCTGTACCTCCCTCCCCCCTCCTCCCTTCAGGCAACCACCAGTTTGCTCTCTGTATTTATGGGTCTGTTCCTGGTTTTCCGTTTGTGCAATTTTTCATCTCTTTTAAATTCTGCATATAAGTGAAATCAAATAGCATTTGTCTTTCCCTAAGTATGGTGCCCTCTGGGTCCATTGATGTTGTTGCAGATGGAAAGAACTTGATCTTTCTTAGGGCTGAATAATATTCCACCTCCTTGGTTAAGTTTTCTTCCTAAGCGTTTTATTATTTTTGGTGCAATTTTAAATTGTTTTCTTAAATTTTTTTTTAACATTTATTTATTTTTGAGACAGAGAGAGAGAGAGAGCATGAGCAAGGGAGGGTCAGAGGAAGAGGGAGACAGAATCTGAAACAGGCTCCAGGCTCTGAGCTGTCAGCACAGAGCCCGACGCGGGGCTCGAACCCACAGACCGCGAGATCATGACCTGAGCCGAAGTCGGACGCTCCACTGACTGAGCCACCCAGGCGCCCCTTAAATTGTTTTCTTAATTTCTCCTTTGGCCAGCTCATTATTCTTGTATATAAATGCAACAGATTTCTGTATATTAATCTCATATCCTGCAACTTTCCTGAGTTAATTTATTACTCTTAATGGTTTCTTTGTGGAGTCTTCAGGGTTTTCGTTACAGAGTATCATGTCATCTGCACATAGTGACAGTTTTATTTCTTCCTTACCAATTTAGATGCCTTTTATTTCTTTTTATTGTCTGATTTCTATGGCTAGGACTTCCAGTACTAAGTTGAATAAAAATGAGTGGACATCTTTTTCTTATTCTTGATCTTAGAGGAAAAGCTGTCAGTTTCTCCACATTGAGTATGGTGTTCGCTATGGGTTTGTCATATATGGCCTTTATTATGTTGATGTTGTTCCCTCTAAACTCAGTTTGAGAGTTTTTATCATGAACAGATGTTGTACTTTGTCAAATGCTCTCTCTGCATCTATTGAGATGATCGTATGGGTTTCATCTTTCAATGTATTAATGTGACGTATCACTTTAATTGATTTGTGGATATTGAACCATCTTTGCATCTGTGGAATAAATTCCACTTATTCAAGGTGAATGATTCTCTTAATGTATTGTTGAATGTGGTTTGCTAATATTTTGTTGAGGATTTCTGTATCTATATTCATCAGGAATATTAGCCTATATTTTTTATAGTGTTTTTATATGACTATGGTATCAGGGTAATGCTGGCCCCTTAGAGTTAATTTGGAAGCTTCCTTTTGGAGTAGTTTGAAGAGAATAGGTATTAACTCTTCTTTAAATGATGGGTAGAATTCACCTTGAATCCATCTGGTCCTGGGCTTTTGTTTGTTGGAAGTTTTTGATTACTGATTCAATTTTACTACTAGCCATCAGTTCAGACTCTCTGTCTCCTCTGGATTCAGTTTTGGAAGTTTGTATGTTCCTAGGAATTTATCCATTTCTTTAGGTTGTCCAATTTGTTGGCAAAGTTTCCACTGTAAAATGAAAAATCATTTCATTGTATTTTTCCTTGTATTCCTTTGTGTTTCTGTGGTGTTACTTGTTTTTCTCTTTCATTTCTGATTTTCTTTATTTGAGTCTATTTTTTTTTGATGAGTATACCTAAAAGTTTATCAATTTTGTTTTTCTTTTCAAAGAACCAGCTCTTGGTTTCATTGATCTTTTCTATTTTTTAAGTCTCTATTTCATTTATTCCTGCTTTGATCTTTATTTTTTCCTTTCTTCTGCTAGCGTTGGGCTTTTTTCTTCTTTTTCTGCTTCCTTTAGGTATGAGAAGAGATTGTTTCAGATTTTTCTTGTTTCTTGAGGTAGGCCTGTATTCCTATAAAGTTCCCACTTAGAACTACTTTTGCTGTATCTCAATTTTGGATCATTGTGTTTTCATTTGCATTTGTCTCCATGTATTTTTTTTTTTTCATTTCCACCTAGATTTCTTCACTGACACATTGGTTGTTTAGTAGTCTGTTGTTTAGCTTCCACATGATTGTGGTTGTCAGGTTTTTTCCTGTAATTGATTTCTACTTTCATACCATTGTGGGTGGAAAGATATTTGATATGATTTCAGTCTTCTTAAATTTATTGAGACTTGTTTTGTGTCTTGACATGTGATCTTTCCTGGAGAATATTCCATGTGCATCTGAAAAGAATGTGTATTCTGTAGTTTGGGGATGGATTGTTCCTGTATGTATCTGCTAAGTCCATCTGGTCTAACATGGCATTCAAAGTCATTGTTTCCCTGTTGATTTTCTGCTTGGATGATTGATTGATGTCAGTGGTGTGTTAAAGTCCCCTACTATTGTTGTGTGACTGTCAATTTCTTCCTTTATGTCTGTTAATATTTGCTTTATGTATGTAGGTGCTCCACTGTTGGGTGCATAGATATTTACACTTGTTGTATCCTCTTATTGTATTAATTTCTTTGTCTTTATGTAATTCCCTTATTTGTCTCTTCTTACAGTCTTTGTTTCAAAGTCAGTTTTGTTTGCTAAAAGTATTGCTAAACCTGACTTTATTTATTTATCCGCTTCTATTTGCATGGAATATCTTTTTCCATCCCCTCACTTTCAGTCTGTATGTGTCTTTAGGTATGAAGTGAGTCTCTCGTAGGCAGCATATAGATTGGTCTTGGTTTTTTATGTTTTGTCACCCGATGTATTTTGACTGGAGCATTGAGACCATTTACACTGAAAGTAATTATCAATAGATGTGTACTTATTGCCATTTTATTAATTGCTCTCTGGTTGTTTTTGTAGTTCATCTTTGCTCTTCTTTTGTTTTCTTTCCTTGTGATTGATGACTTCCTTTAGTGTTATGCTCGGTTTTCTTTTTATTTTTTTGTATCTATTGTAGCTTTTTGGTTTGTGGTTCCTATTTAGCATCCTAGATATATAGCCGTCCATATTAAATTGAAGGTCATTGAACACAGTCTAAAAGAACTTCATTTTTGCTCCCCCCTCCACATTTTATATACATGTTATCATATTTTACATCTTTTTGTGAGTCCCTATAACTAATTTTTTATTTTTTTTTAATATTTTTAAATGTTTGTTTATTTTTGAGAGACGGAGAGACAGAGCACGAGCAGGGGAGGGGCAGAGAGAGAGGGAGACACAGAATTCTGGGCAGGCTCCAGGCTCTGAGCTGTCAGCATAGAGCCCAATGTGGAGCTTGAACTCATGAACCGCCAGATCATGAACGGTGAGATCATGACCTGAGCTGAATTCGGACACTTAACTGACTGAGTTACAAGGCGCCCCCTAGTTTTTTAGATATAATTGGTTTTATTACTTTTTTCTTTCAACCTTCATACTAGCTTTTGTAAGTGATTGCTCTGTATGTTTGCTTTACTCGTGAATTATTTTCCTTGCATAATTTTCTTCTAATTAAGGCATTTTCTTTCCTACTTCAGTCTCTTTAAACATTTTTTTATGAGGCTCTTTTAGTGGTGATGAACTCCTTTAACTTTTGTTTGGGAAATTCTTTATCTCCCCTTCAATTCTGAATGATAATCTTGCCAACTGGATTATTCTCGGTATTAGGTTTTTTTTCTTTCAGCACTTTATATTTATCATGACTCTCCCTTCTGGCCTGCCAAGTTTCTGCTAAAAAAGCAGCTGATATTCTTATGAGGTTTCCCTTGTATGTAACTGGTTGCTTCTCTCTTGCCGCTTTAAAAATTCTCTTTATATTAAGTCCTTGACATTTTAATTATTATATGTCTTGAAGTGGACCTTCTTGAGTTCACCTTGTTTGAAACGCTGTGCTTTCTTCCCCACGTTGGGAAGTTTTCCACTATTATTTCTTCAAATAAGTTTTCTGCCCCTTTCTCTTTCTCTTCTCCTTCTGGGGCCCCAATAATGTGAATGTTAGTACATTTGACATGGTCCCAGAGGTCCCTTAATATATCTCATTGTCTATTATTATTTTTACTTTTTGTTATTCAGCTGAATACTTTTCATTATATTTTCCAGATCACTTATCCATTTTCTGCCTCCTCTAATCTGCTGTTGATTCCCTCTTACCTATTTTTCATTTCAGTTATGTATTCTTCAACTCTGGTTCTTATTTATGTTTTTGGTCTCTTTGTTTAAGTTCTCACTGAGCTCATCCACTTCTCTCTCCAGTCAGGTTCAGGTGAGCATTCTTATGACCATTTCTTTGAACTCTTCATTGGGTAGATTGCTTATCTCCATTTCCTTTAGTTCTTTTTTGGAGGTTTTGTCTTGTTCTTTCAGTTGGAGTATATTCCTCTGTCTCCTCATTTTATTTGACTGTCTGTGTTTCTATGTGTTTATTTCTTCTCATAAACTTGAAGGAGTGATCTTGTGTAGGAATGTCCCCTGTGTTTTGACTGTCTGTGCCTGGCATCCTTGGCTGGCTGGCTATAGCTGCAGCTGGTACAGGCTAGGGAATGGGGCAGTCTGTGCTGAGACTTCCCTGGTGGGACAGCTGGGGCTGAAGTGGTGCAGGCCTGGGGTGTTCCATGGTGCTTTGAACCTGTGTCACCTTGGCAAGATGGCTGGAGCTTTGTGAACACCGTCCAGGACCATCAGGTGTGTGCCACACTGGGACCATGTTGGTGGGACTGCTAGGGCCAGTGTGGGCTGAGGGTCTGGGATTTGCTGTAGCAGCAGGCCAGCTAGGTGTCTCAACCCTGCTCCTGTCTGCACTATCAAGGTGAAGGGGGAATGGAAACCATGGCCCTAGCCTGTGCTGTCATCCTGGAGAGAGTTCCAGCAGCTTCCTTGCTATTTGGCAGAGTTCTAGGGCCAGTACCTGTATACTCTTATTGCTTTTTAAAACTGTGGCTTTTGGGGGCTCCTGGGTGACTCAGTTGGTTGAGCACCTGACTCCGGCTCAGGTCATGATCTCACAGTTCGTGGGTTCAAGCCCCACGTCGGGCTCTGTGCTGACAACTCGGAGCCTGGACTCTGCTTTGTATTCTGTCTCCCTCTCTCTGCCCCTCCCTGGCTCACACTCTGTCTCTCTCCCTCAAAAATAAATAAACATTAAAACGTTAAAAAAAAAACAACAAAACTGTGGCTTTTTTTTTCTGTGCCACAGAGCATCTGGAGCCAGAGTGGGCTGAGGGCCCAGGGCTCACTGAGATGGCAGGCTGGCTACGGCACCTGGACCGAGCTCCCTTCTGTGCTGTAAAGGCAGAGGGTGAATGTAAACTACGACGCTCCCCAGCCCCTCCGGCTTGAAGAGAGTTCTAGCAAAGCCTCTCACTATTTGGCACAGGGCTGGTTCCTTTCTGTTCTAGTTGCCCTTTTAAACCATGGCTTTTTTTTTTCCTGTGCCCCAGGCTGACGAATCTGCTCCTGGCCCCTCAGTTCTATCCCTCCCAGCAGCTGACAGCACCCCGGGCAGGAAGCAGTGTTGGGGGTGGGTCTCCCTTCATTGCCGTGTCTCCATCCCTCTCCTGGTTCTCTGTGCGGTCCCTCCATCCTTTGTCGTGCAGGCAGCCTTCAGTCAGCCCTCAGTTCTTCATCAGGAAGATTTGCTCAGCAGGGAGGCACACATTTAATGTGTCGAGGAGGGGGAGGTGAGTTCAGGGTTCTCCTCCGTCGCCATCTTGGGCCTTCCCTCTGTGTTTAATTTTGTATTATTTTTCTCGTCCCTCTGCTTTTTAAACTTTAGACACTCAGGAGCCCTCGGTCTCATCCCCGGCTCCAGCCCTGAGGGTCTGTGACCCTGAGCAAATCACCTCCCTTGCCAAGGTCTCAGTTAACGCACCTGTAACAAGAGGCAGCCCTCTTGAGAACCCCGTGCATTTCCCCGGCACTCGAGTCACAGTTCTGGGGCCGTGTTCACTTTCAACCTCTCATTTTTATTGTACTCTCCGTGGCAACTCGAGTTTGGTAAAGGAGGCAGAGTAGCGGCTGTGACTCTCATTTTGCTTTTAAGGCACCTGAGCTGGTGGAGGGTAGCCATGGCTGACCCAGAGTGCAATGCAAGTGTCCACCTCAGATTCCAGGGCCATCCCCCCACCCTGGCTGCTGTCCACGCTGGGCCCCCCTGCGGCTGCCCTGAAGCCAGTGCCAGGCAGCCCAACCCCCCCGCCCCCACCTGCCCAGTCACCGCTGGACAGAGCAGGGGCCCGGGGACAGGAGGGAATGGCCCCAGATAACTGCTCTTTAGGGACTGAAGGAAGCAGACTGTTCGCTCTGTGCAGGCCCGAACCTGGGGGACGGCATCTGGGTCCTAAATCTCAGTTCGTGTGCCCAGTGCAAGGGATCCTAATTATCATAGATGTTGGCTTCGTCATTTCCTGAACCACCAGTGAGTGTGTGAAAGTAGGAGGTGCCAGGAGACAGGGTCGGGTTACTCCACCCGCTCAGAGAGGCAGTTGTGTGCAGCTGTGAGAAGAAATACGCAGAGAAGAACGACCATAATGTACGTAGACAAAGGGATAAGTGTCACTCAGGTGAGGAGACCCCCAGAAAGGAGGGGATTCTCTGCACCCCGGCTTGGAGATTTATTTTATCATTAATAAAGAATAGTGGCTCTGTCGAGGCCCACAGCCTGTGCTGGAGGTGGATGGGGGTGAGCTGAGCTGGAGCGTCGCCTGATCCCTCAGTAGAGTCTCCGTAAAATGAGAGGGGTCTGAAATCACCGTGAGAGCGGAGGGCCCCGGTGTAAATGCAGGTGGCGGGCAGGGTCCCGTCCCAGCCCGGGGAGGCGGCGAAGCGGGCAGGGGGACACAGGGGCGGCAGGTGGTGAGCGGGAGGTGCCCTCCGCATCTCCACCAGTCCTCTCCTCCTTTGCAGTTGACTTGGAGCAGGTCTGGGAGCTGGATTCCCTGGAGTACCTCGAGGCGCTGGAGTGCGTGACAGAGCGCCTGGAGAGCCGTGTCAACTTCTGCAAGGCCCACCTCATGATGGTCACCTGCTTCGACATCACCTCCCGGCGCCGGTGAGGCGCCGGCCTGGCCTGCCAGCCCCTGGCCCCCCCGGGACCCCACAGCCAGCCCCTCGCCTGGCCCTTGGTGCCGGCGGCTGGGACACAGCAGAAGGAGGATGAAGGTTGGTGCAAGTCTGGAGTGAGCGCTGAGCGGGAGGCAGTTTTCTGGTGTTTTCTGTAGGAAAGGTGCGAACGCCGCGCGTGTGGGAGGAGGAAACGATGGAAAGCCCGAGGACGTGGAAGCCCCGTGAGACTGAAAAAGCACTTTGAGGAACTTTCAAGAACTTGTTTATACAGGGGTCCTGCTGGCAAGAGACCTCTCTCTTCTCTGGCTTTGTGGGAAGGGGCGAGGGCGCGCACAGGATCGCTGTCGGGAGCGAGACCGAACAGCGGATTCCCCAGAGCGACTGATTAAGTGCCTTGCAAATCTTTATTATCCAAACCTTTCTGTTCATACTTTCTCGTGTCCAGACGGTGCTGGTCCAGACAGAAACAACCACAAAACAAAACAAACCCCATGCGTTTTTTGAAATGTATTTGCAGCTCGTTTTCTCTTGGTGTTTGATCCGATTTCTGACTTGCTGTTTCTACGTAAGTAGTGTTTGTAGATCTGTTCCCTAATCGGTATTGCTTATGAATAAATGTTAACTGTCCTTTACGGTTCTTCCGCTAAGGCCACTTGCACAGAGCATAGGGGCTGCACGGGCACAAGCCAGTGTGTCTCCAGAGAAGGTCGGAACAGCAGGTGACACTCGACGCCACCCCGCAGCAGGGGGCAGGGGCAGCGGGCGGACTCGTGGGGCAGGTGCACGTGGGCTTGAGAGAACGGGAGAGGCGACGGGGGCCGCGTTTTGAAGGGAAAAGAAGCCTGTGTGACCCGGGCCTTACGTGCCCTTGGAGAGGGATGTTTGTTGCTGACGACACATCTTCACCTTCCCGATGCGTGTGCTCGTTCCTTTGCCCACAAACCCGGGGTTTTTCATGGCCCTCAAAACATTCTCCATGGTCGTTTTGATTCCAAAGACTGGATTGAGAGCTTGAACCGACTCAAGAGAGCCATACTTTTTGTTCTCCAGTCTTGCGAGTTTGTTAGAAGCAGGGGATCTTCCCCAGTTGAGAGAATGTACTCAGAGACTCAACAGTATGGGTTCAGAATAACAAAGGAGGTTGGGATCACACCACGGCTCTGTTGTCCAGGGTGCTGCTTCAGTGCAAACGGTCCCCAGTCTCCCATGTCCCGAGGCCTCCATCCCTAGAAAGGACAGGCTCGTCCCCTCGGACCTGGCACCGGAAGGCGGAGAGGTTTCCTGTGGCGAACCACACCAAAAGCCAGGGCCCAGGGCTTTTGTCCAGGTCTTAGGTCCCAGCGACGTAGGACCTAAGCCTCAGATTGAGATGTTCATTCTACCACGACCCCCCCCCCTTAGGGACTCTCATACCCACTGTAGTGATGGAACCCCAAGGCACCGAGTGGTCAGCGGATTATCTGAGACCAGCTGTGGAGGAGCAGCAGCCTCCTCTTACCTCCCAGGTCAGGGCCCTCGCCTGCTCATGGTTAAGAGGGCTCAGCCTCTCAGAGAATACTACTCACGTTTGCCCTCAAATGCAGCATAGCATCAGGAGCCTATTTCTAGGCTAGACAGCCCCTGCTTCCCAGCACCTCAGCCCCAGCTGCCCCCCAAGGAAACAGACCTGTGCACATCTGTGCCGGCGAAACTCAGCCGAACTCGGTACATAGGAACCGAGGTCTCGTGAGCCCGGCTACCTGACCCTTTACTGGCCAGGACAGGCACAGATGGCGCTAGCGGCTCGAGTGTTTGGAAGTCAGCCCCCTAGACTGGAAGCCAGCCTCATGGATGACAAGTCGAGCTCCACATTGTCAGAGCCTGCTCCTACACAGAGGGACACGCAGGATACGGTCTCATCGGAGAGCCTGATGGGCAGAAACATGGTGGAAGTGTTTAGGAATGGACCGATCTCCCTAGTTTAACAAGTCTGTCTATCACGTGGGGAAGCAGGGCCTTCCCACCCCACTCCTCAGCCTTAACCCCAGCCTGTGGGGCAGTGCAAGGCTCTGGCCACGCCTCTGGTCTCACAGCACCTGTACGAACAGACTTGTTCAATGGCAATGTTGTGGAAGCTTCTGGATCTTGGCCAAAGGATGCCCATCTTCTGAGCCTTGAGTCTGCATCCCCTTGGGTTTCTGCTCTGAAATATACTGCTTCATGCAAAGCCTTTAATTGGGGAGTTGTCAAAGGTGAGTATTCTGGTCTTCATTGGAAACAAATCACTTGACGAGCACCCCGCGTACTCAGCATTTTCCCCGGTGCGTCACCCCCAGCTTCCAGGTCACCACACTGCGCAGGCTTCCCCAGGCAAGGGGGTGCTGATGCTTTCCCTGGAGTGAGGCCAAGTGGAAACATCTACAGAAACTTAAAATCTCAATTAGTGGAATCTTTCCTCCTACCGAAGCCTGCTTTCGTACACTGGTAGCAACTCCACAAGAGAGCAAAAGCATTGAGTGAAACCAAGAGCTATCTTACTGAGTCCAGTTGGCTTCCCCAAGATGCCACGCCATGGAACGTCTCACGGGATGTCGTCAGCCAGGCTGAGGACTACAACTTTGTGTGGAGGTTGTCCATTCTGGCTTTTTCTTTTCTTTTTCTTTCATTCTTTTAAACCTACGTAAGCTGCAAACATCTTTATGTACCTAGTATTGATTAACTATGTGAAGACGTCATGAATTTCATGCTGTCACGTGCTGGTTCCTGGTTCTACCTGTGAGTTGACTATAGAGGATGCTGTTCGGGCACAAAAGAAAGCAGGTGTGACCAACTATCCCACTAACTGAAGAATGCCTTGCTGAATGACCAGATAAGTGGTTCCACATTTTGGTCTTGGTGACAGATAACCCAAGAAGGCAAGGAGAATGGCACAGAACTCCCATTATCCACACATAGAAGGACCGGAAATTTCTTATTTGAAATTAACGTTTCGATGCATAAAGCCTTAATTCCTCGTCTGAAATCTGCCCTCCACCCTCCAAATAGTTTAGCGTGAGGTGTAGCATTAAGCAGAACAAAACGCAGGCAGACAAAGACAAAAGGGAAGTAGTGATATTGTTTCCCGCGGAGTAAATCCATCGTGCTTTTCATGATGCTGCTTTGTGCTGTGACAGAGTGACAGTTGGCTTTATCCCAGGCTTCCGGTCCCCACCTGAGAGCTGCAACCTTTGATCTTCTTGCCCTTGAATTCCTCCCTCCATCACGGAGAAGTTGTCGCTAACTTTCATCTCTTCCAGATTCGAAATCAGAACACCGCGTTCGTTGTTTTATCTTGTGTTGCTATTCTGAACACGGGGAAGTTGGTGCAGATGCAGGGAGGGGGGAGGGTCATACAAGGGACCCTGAGCTGGGGGGTGGGGAAGGGGGAGAAGATGGCAACCCAGTGCAGGGAACCCCGCAGGCAAGAATCTGGCCAGTTGTCAGAAATTAGTCTTGAGCTTGAAGTCTGTGCTCCTGGAAGATGGCAGTGGCTTCACCGTGGCCACAAATACCATCCGGGAAGGTGGTTCCAAAGGTCCGACACATGCATTTGCATCTTGTGCCTGCTCTTGGATTTCTGTTCGTGAAGGGCAAGGGGCCCTTCTTCTCTGGACTTCAGATTCTAAAGCTGATGGTGAATTTGGATTAATCCGTAACCCTTAAGTGTCACCGTATGAAAGCAGTTCACTGACCTGGGCTTCATGGGACCGAGAGCCAGTCTTCCAAGAGCCGACCGACTGGTCGCTGCAGACACAGGGGCCAGTCTCATTAGCCAGGGCTGATGTGTGGTTGAGGCACCCCAAAAACTATGCAGTGAATGTTTTAAAGTTCCTTATTCCCAAAAGGATTTCAGGCTGCAAAAGAAATTACTAAAGATGAGTCCATGTGACAATTGAAACCAGAAGAAATCAAGGAGAATATACTCATTTTTCTTTCCTTCTGGAATATTCGCGCACTCTGAGCATATCCTAAAGGATTTCCTCACTTTTAAAGGCAACATCTTTTCAACCCTGAAACCATGTCATGTAAGAAAGAGGTTGAAAGTCTTGTCACAACTAGTTGATGCTAAATAAACTGCCCGGTCCCGCCGTCCCCGGGGTCTCCCTGCCACTGCCTGGCGTCCCGCGACAGAGGGACGCTCCTCACCACTGCCACATGAGAGACCTGGCTGCACCGAGAAAGCCCAGCACAGCCCACTGTCTGTCGCACATGAAACAAAGCCAGATGCCCAGTTTCACGGACACTGCCAACAAATGGTCTAAAGGGGTTTTGGAGCTGGGGGGTGGGAGGTGGTCAAGAAACAGGCGGTAGAAAAACTATGTTTCTCTGGACTATAATATCTCTTTCCCCCTCCTTCAGCAGATATCCATCAACACTTGTGGGTAAGGACTCACAAATTTGTGTCACTTAGCAATTTTCCCGACAAAAATACATATATATATATTTTTAAATTACAAACTGTTCATTTCCAGATAAAAGCCCAATTCCAACCCAGGAGAAGCCTGTGTAGCTCAAGCCCTTCTTGTCAAAAAAGTTTTTTGTCCATTCTTAGAAGCTAGTTGATTCATTCCGGAACAAACACATTCTGCTTTTGGGTGGCCCTCCTCAGAACCGGAAATGATGTCATAATGTCGGACCCAGAATGGCGCTCGAGGCGGTAGAGAGCCTTCAGTGCACCCAGTGAACACTCTCCAGACGGACTTGTGCCCGTGCGTGGAGGGGTGAGTTCTCCAATACAGGCACTCACACGTCTGCTTCACGCAGACACAGCTAAGAAGGCTCATGCCTTCATTCCCCCCACGGCTAACCAACAGCCCACGGTCATGCTCAACCTAGGAGGAAGTTTAATTTCTTTGCAAACTCAGGATATTGTTTTATAGCATCACTTGTGTTTTATCCTTTATTTATACATCACACTTGGAAACGCTATCCAAGTGCTATGCATTAAAGTGTAAGTCGGGGGCATTGGCTGTTCTTTCCCCGCCCTCTAGTGAGGTCTGCTGATGGAGACACGGGCCCCGGGGAGGAAAGATAGATAAATCTGGAGAGCAGGGATTAGGGTCCAATCCTCAAAGTACAGGGCTAAGTTCAAAATCTAAGCTGTTTCTATAGCGAATAGCTGAGGGGGGGAAGGTCCCTTCAGTTTGAATTTGATGATAATGGGCTTGGAAATTGGCCTCCACAGGCCTGGACGGAATACCTGAGAATTCTGAGGAAAGTGTGGACGGTAGTAGGTTGACGCCGTCCCCAGAGAGCCCCACCTACCCGTCAGGCGCTACGGAAGGGGGTTTGGGAAAGCGACCAGATCTCCTTCCCCCGGATGTGGATAGTACCTGTTTTTCCTGGAGAAACCAAAGCACTTTACTGAGTCTTACAGCCCGTAATACTTAAGGCATCTTGTCCCCTCCCTGGGTCCCTGAGAGGCAGGGTGGGGCTGGGGTCAGTAGTCTCATTTGAGAGGCAGCTATACCTAGGAGAAAAGCCGTGAGCCAGGAGTAAGGAAGCCGGGGGCCAGGCCCCGTTCCCTCCCTCGCTATGCAACCTTGGGCCAGTGGCTCCACTTGGCCGGGCCTCGGGCTCCCCAGCGGGAGATCGGGGGTCACCATAGCTGCCCTTCTGGGATAGTGTGGAGAGAAAATGGTATCATCGATGGGAAGTGCTTTGAAGACATTCAAGCTCTGTGTTAGGAGCTGGGGATAATCATTTATACATGAGGAAACTGAAGTCAAGAGTCCGTGAGCGGCCCAAGTCCACAGAGTAGTTTTATAGCGGGACGTGACTTGAGTCCGGCATCTTGGGCTCTTCCTGTGAGGTGTGTGAATACGTGAACGTCCGTCATGCCTCTGTGCTGGCGCTCATGCGTGCACGGGGTGTAGATGGGGGCATGTGTACAGAAGGGATGTGACGCAATGGAACAGCATAGGACCGAAAACCGGAGTTCTGAGTCCAGTTTCGTCGAAAGTCCTATGGCCTCGGCCACACTCCCTAACTCCGTTTTCTAATCTGTAACACGAGGACATTGTGCTAAACGATTGTCGTGGTTCCTGCCGCTCTCATCATGTATGTATGTATATAGAGATATGCTTATCTGTAGAAATGGGCCGGTTTGGAAATTGGAGACAAGGCCTGCCAAGTCATTTATTGTATCAGAAACAGCCAGTTCTCGGACGCGTCCACCAAATCTTGTTTCCAAATTCGATGGTAGTATTTAACGTTGTCGTTTTAAATTCACTGTTTGGATAAAAGATTGGTGCCGTTTGAAAAAATCAAGTTCTTCAGCTTACGAGTGTTTGCCGTTAAAACTTTTTAATAAAGGTCACTTGTTAAAGTCTGAAATTCACCGATTCTGTACTTGGGCAGGTCCCAGCAACCTATTTGCAGACAGGCTGGGTTTTGTGTATGGGCCCTCACGTAGCTATATACAAGTTAGCTGCTGGCTTGATCATGATGAATATGAGCAGTCTACCCGGAGAACAGTCTGGAAAAGGAGGTTCTAGTTCTCAAAAACTGATGACATGAATCCATGAAGCTGTGTGCCATTTGCAATGTGAAGATAGTGTTTGCCGGCTATGATCTCGGACCTTTTGTGGCATATGAGGTGTAAAATGTTGTCAAAAAAAGAATCTGGTGTTTAAAAAGAATCAAACTATAGTGGCATTAAATGTTCACTTCTCTTCTACTCAGAGTCCTGGATGCCTCTCTATCCAATGTATCCTGTTGAGAGGGGAAAACAGTTCAGGGTCTGGGATGTGGGTTCTGCACACTAGAGCAACCCCTTGGCTGGGGGTTTTCTCCCGGTCCCCTAGGGAGCTCCCGGGATGGGGCCTGCCTTATTCCGCTGTGGGGCTGGCCTCCAAGTTCAGATGCTCGGCCGGGGCCAGGTGCACGTGGGGGCTGAGTCACAGAGCTCCCTCCACCCCCTCACTGTTCGGCCTCCCTGAGGGTCAGCCGCCGGGCTGGGGTCACACGTGTGAGTGTGGAGAGGCGTGGTCTTGATGTGGTATTTTCGTTGGCACGGTGCCTCTCCGCGGCCCGGTGTCGGAGGCTTGCACAGGGCAGAGACGCTCTCAGTCCGGCCTGGGCTGGACACACAACCCCTTGTCACAACCGTGCTGGTGTGAGCTGCAACCAGGTGCACTCAGGTAAGAAAGCAAAACGAGATCAGAGCCTAAGAAAAGGTCTCCGAGAGTACCCCTCCCCGGCAAGGACAGTCTCGTCCCGTCCCGACCCCTGAGGAGCAGCGAGGCACTTGCCAAGATGTTGGTACCACATCCGTGCACACATCCGCGTGCTCTTCCCCCCTCCCGCGAGAGAGGGCAGCTGGCCGCTCAGAGCAAACACACGCGGCCCTGCTCTGACTCCGGGTCTCCTACCCGGCAGTGTGGGCCTGGCACCCCCACCTCCCAGGCTCCCCGCCGTTCTTCCCGAATCACACACCAGACCTTCCTGGGCCCCCTTTGGGCCACTCCAGGCAGAAGCCATAAGTTCTTGAGAAGGTCTAAGCCATAAGCCATAAGGGTTTTCTAGAAATGATGCCTTCAATAGAAGGACAGTGGAGGTGTTGCCTGACCCTGAGCACCGCCCCACCCCTCCCCGAGAGAAGAGAGCATCCAGAACTGGTTCCAACCCCCTCACTCCTAACTTTGGGAAGAAATGGTCCAAATGTATGATCTTACTGTATTTGTCTCTAAAACCATTAAACTCTCAAAATTGTTCCTAGTGTTACTCTTATTCTTTTTCCCTCTTGATCCTGCGTTTTCATCTCAGAACATGAACACTCTGTCCACCATGGCACCCTCGTCCAGATGCCCCTGGACACTGGAAGGCCATAGAAATGGAGCAAGGCAACACCATTTATGGCAATAGGAGATTGGGCCGTCCTTGCACCTGCATGGAGAACAGTGTCTCTGTGGCTGACGCTTCCACTTGCTCTTCCAGGTGAAGGCTTAGTTTCTAGAAAACTCTTATATAGAGCACTTGGAGTGTAAATGCTTTGGCCTGTCAGCAGCTGGTGTGTTCCCAGCACCCATGGGAGCCTCTCGTTCTTCTATATCTTCATCTAGAACAGAGTCTGGGATGTAGTGGGTACTCAAGCAATATTAATTGGATGGATGGATGGATGGATGGAAGGAAGGAAAGGGAAGGAAGGATGGATGGAAGGTTGGAAGGACAGATGGATGGATGGATGGATGGCTAAATGGGTGGATGGATGGATAAATGGGTGGGTGGATGGTTGGATGAATGGATGGATGGATGGACGGGTGGGCAGATGGACGGATGGATGACCTTTGGGAGAAGAAGGCAGAACAGAAAACACCTGGGCAGAAGTCTGCTGAGATTTCCAACACCCTTAACAAAAGGACCCGAGGTCTGCATTTGCAAATGCCCAGTTGGGATTAAGTCCCCAATTCACGGTGCAGTAGAAGCACCAGGCCCAACACTGGGTCAAACCCATGCCCTTGGTTCAATACGTACATAGCCTTGACCTCCCAACCACTTACCAGCCTTGGCTTCTGGCCTCCTGAAGCCTTTCTCTCCAAGACTGCTCAAGCACTTGGATCCCTGCTGAACATTCATAAAGCAATCACTGAACAAACCCTTATTGGGCACTTGCTCTGTCCCTGCTTTGGCACTGCTGGCTGCTGATGAATTAAACACACTCCGGGCTTCAAGAACTCGGTTGGTTAAGCTGGCAAGATTGGCTGGCAAACGGAAACCCATTACAAACAGACAGTCCCCCTCAATGCAGGGTGAAGGCCCCCACCAACCCCAACACATACCCGCTTTCCTCTGTTAGGCCCTTAGCCAGGCCTCACATGCAGAAGAATCTTAGGCCCTGGGGTTGGGAGGGCAAGGAGAGGGGGAGTGAGGGCGAGGGAACGAGTGCAGGTCAGCTGCAGGTCAATGCATCTCTGCTCTGGAAGTTCTCTCTCCATGGAGCCCCCAGGCAGGCCCCCGGCCCTGGGGCCCTCTGCTGGGACAGAGGAGAGGCCCCAGGCTGAGCGTGCCCCGTGCCTTCCCCAAACCACCCCCCCCCCCCCAACCAGATCTCCCAGCCACTGCTTGGGAGCCTCCCCCTGCGTTTGCCAAGAGTTCAAGAAGGATGTAGAAGGCAGAAGGGCTTAGAGGATGAGGCATAGCTGTCCCCCAGGGCCACCAGGCTTCTCCAGCAGGGGAGGTGACCCGGAGGCCACCCTAAGAAGCTGCTTCGGTGCTCAGTGTCTACCTGCACGCTGGGTAAACACTGTGCTGTTGGGTTTTCATTCCCAAATCATCGAGGTGCCCTCCATCAGCCCATCCTTTGTGCCTCCTTCCCTCCCCGGAGGTCTTGGCTCCAGAGGTGTGCGTATACCTTGCGTGTGCTCAGAAGAAAAACTCAAAGTAAAGGCCACAGAAATCCACGAAGCAGCAGGGCCCCCGAGAGGAAGGCCTTTCGCTCTTTAACTGGACTTTTGAAAAGCTGGTAATAGAAAATAAAAATGGCCTTTAATCTCACTCCGGAGAGAATCGCTGTCATTATTTTATAAACACACACAGACACCAACCCTTTCGGAATCTGCTTTCTTCCCCCCTTAACAATCCTACCATGCACATTTACTCCCGGTCAGTTCATGTGCTCCTGCAATTGGCTTTTAAAAGCTGCAGAATATTCCATTGGGTAGACAGACCATCATTTCGGTACAATTCCCTGCTGTTAGACCTTAAAATTGTTTCTACTTTTTAGCTAGAATAAATTACACTATAACAAACATGTTGAACAGAAATCTCTTCTCCACTCTCTGACAAGTCCCTTAGGATAAACTCCTAGAAGAGAAATAGCTGTACCAAGAGGGATAAAACAGCATAAAGCATTTTATACACTGAGAGCGGCGTGTTTTGAATTGTCCACCCTGAGCAATGCTTGGAAGCTGTGATGGGCGATGGTCCCATCACAGTCACCTCTTCCTCTCTGAAAACTTCCACTTCCCTGATTCTGCTATGTGTTCACTCCACAGGTATGTGCCAAGGTTCCAAAGTGGTTCCAAGTTCTCTGTATACATGTACAGAATGTGTGTGTCTGTCCCCAAACAACAGGCTTGTGGAGGTGTAGGGCAGGCAAAATGTTACCTCTGTCCAACTAGGGTCATGGCTGAGCCTGGGAATTTAATTGACATAAGACGGATAAACGGGGTAAAAGCATATACACTTCAGTATAAGTTTGACATGACACTGAGCTTTCGTACAGAAATGAAAACCCAAAGGAGTGGCAAAATCAAAATGCTTTTTTGTTTTAAATAGTTTATTTATTGAGAGAGAGAGAGAGACAGAGCGAGACAGAGAGAAACAGACAGAATCCCAAGCAGACTCCGCACTGTCAGTGCAGAGCCCGGACTCACGGACCACGAGATCATGACCTGAGCCGAAATCAAGAGTCAGACGCTCAACCGTCAGCCACGCAGGCGCCCCTCGAAATGCTTTTCTGCTAGATTGAACCAAGAGAGGCAGTTGTGGAAACAAATACATGGAGAGACTGAGGAAGAGGAGTTATTTTTCTCAGGTCTGCTTGCTGGTTCCTCTCAGCCTCCACTCCCCCTGCCCTCACTTGATGATGAGAGTTCTTTTCTCTGGGTTCTGGAAGGGCATCTTTCACATGGGAGACTCACCTCCTGTTTTCAGGAAGAAAAGGAGAGATGAGAGCACGCTTCTTGCATTTGCTGTTTTTCAAGCACAGAATTATCAAGCTCAAAATAGTCCTTACAGTCTGGTGGCATGTTGGGGGCGGGGCAGCTCTTCCCAGGGCAGAAAGAAGCCCTTCCTGCGGCCCCTGGTGTCTAAGCACGGGGCCGGCACAAAATAAGTGTTACGATACAGAGGGTTTGGGTAATCACTCTCAGAAAGGGAGTTTTAGGTACATGAAAAATATGCTTGTTCTGGGAAAGCTTCCCTGAGGATTCTGACATGCGTCTCAACTCCCGGCCAAGGAGTCGGGAAGCCTGGGTGCTGATTGGAGAATTGCATCTGGCCCTTGACTTTGAGGGAGATGCCGAGGGTAGGAGCCGCATCTGTCTGCCCAGGGCCCCTGGGCTTGTGCGGAGGTTGAACAAACCCACCGTGCGAAGGATGTCAGATTCTGCAAAGTGCTCAGCGGATAGGAGGTAGCAGACCGACACATGTTGGTCCCTCCACAGACCACATGCTGCCGGACGCCGTGGGCCACTTCTCTCATTCAGCGCTTGTCCGTTCATTGCAAACGTCCGTGGCCCCCATCTGTCAGAGGTAGACAGGGCTGTATGGTCCCCTCTCCCTAAACCTCACTCCCAGGGGTATGGTTAAGGAAGACACCGCAGGTGGGTCGCTGCCACATGTCTGTGGTTGTGAGTCAAGGAGCCCACAGGGGCACCGCCGACCTTGCCCTTGGGCACCCTGAGGACACCCTAGCAGGAAAGGCTCACGTAGGCCAGTCCTGGTGGCCGGGGTGGCCAGTCCTTCATCCGGCAGAGGGCACGTGTGATTGCGTGCAGTGCTAGACCCAGAGCCTCGCTCGGGAGGGGACATGCTGGGTCCCACACCCTCACCCAAGCGAGGAGGGTGGAGCGCGTAGTTTTCGGGGCCGCCACGGGTCTTCAGTACCTCCTAGTTTACCAAAAAATATATAGTTTCTAAGACGTTAATTCACGAGCCTCCTGGTTCGATTTTGGTAATGAGATTGAACGCGCTTATGGAAGGGACGCCTGGAGGGTGATTCCCGGTCAGAGTCCTTCACAGGCTGAGCAGGCCCCGCCGCAGGCTCCAGACGGTCACTCCGAAGCCACCACCTACCGACTCGTGACGCGAACGTTAGCGTGCACACACACACACGCACACACGCATGCACGCACGCACACACGCACGCGCACACACGCAAGCACACGCATGCCCCCGGGCGCACGCGCACACGCACAGACACGCGCACGCACGCGCACACCACCGCCGCGCTGACTGAGCCGAGAGGACGTCCGTCCGTCCACGTAACGCCGCAGGCCTCGCTCTGCAGCTGCCGCGGGGCAGCGTCCCCGGACCACGCGGCACACGCTGTCCGGGGCGTAAGGCGGAGCAGCTGGGGGTCGCCGTCCCTCCCACCCCGCGGCCACCACGTCCCCCTCCCCCTCGCACCAGAGCTGAGCAGGTAATAGCCTCTGCCTGATACGGTTCCTCTGAGCAGTAGAGACCTAGCTCTAGCCCACGCCGGGTGCGCGCACAGGCCCGTGGGGACCGGCAGGGACCCCCGGGAGCGCGCATCCCTCGTGGGGGCGGCTGCACGGCCCTGTCCCCTCCCGGCCGCCGGTGGGCGGCGCCGGGCGTCCCGGCGTCCACCCCGGGCACGAGGCGGCGCAGAGCCGGGCTAACGGGCCGAGAGGTGTTGGCCCAGTGCTCCCGGGGGCCCCTCACAGCCGGGATCCGCCCTCCCCCAGGGGCGCCCCCCTCAACGCGGCACCCCTTCCTCTGCACACAAGTGTCTGGGGAGCCAGGGATGAAGGCTATTCATCTTTCACCAAGGCCCCCTTCTCCCAACCCACCAGCAGCGCGTGACTTCGGGTAGGAACACCTGGGCAAGCCGCCCTCTCCCGTCTGCGCGCGGCTGTGTTCCTCTACCGGGACAACTGACGGAGAACCTTCCAGCTCGGGGTCCCCGGGGGTTGGGAAGCCCCTCCCTGTCCCACCACCCAGGCAAGTCCTAAGTCACTCAGGCACAAACCAGACAAGGGACTTGCTCCAGGAGCTGCAGCTTCCTGAGCCGGCTCAGGCTGCACCCCCAGACACACACACACACACACACACACACACACACACACACACACACACACGGCTCGTTATTTAAGCCTGGTCAGCCCCCTCCATATCCCGCGTGACCCAGTTGATGTGTCGGGGACCCGCATCCTCTTTCCATATGTGCGCACATCCTATTGCTTCTGTTTCTCTGGAGGGCCCTGCCTGACACGGCCTACCTTCCGCTGTGACTGCGGGTCTCCTCCTCCTCTAATAAGAGCCCCCTTGGGGAGCACGCAGCAAGAAAAAAAGAAAATCCCTCATTAGGACCGTCCCCAAGAGCGGTGAGTGCATGGAACCTAATTAGCGCACCTGAATTATTCCTTCCTGGTTGCAAAGGAAGGAATCTCTAAGGTCCTTATTAAAACCTACGAAACATCTAAAGAATGGTAAATCGAGAATTCTTGGGTCTGTTTTGCATTGACAGGAGCGTAAGTAGGTCCTGAGGGCATCTGAACCCCAAGCAGGTCAGCTCAGCACGACTTCAGCCAACGTATCCCCTCCAAGGGAAGACGCAGTGAGTACAAACTCCTGTTTATAGACCGCTGCATACTATACTAAGTGCTTTCATATTTATTACTGCCTTTGATCTTCAGCACCACCTCCACTGAGGTAAGGATTAGCTCACACCTTTGGACAAGGACGAGTCAGAAAGTGAGGGGAAAGGCGTTTGAAAAACACAGGAAGGCCTTGGCTGTTAGTTCACGCGTGCGTTCACCATGCAGATATTTACTGCTCACCACAATGTGTCAGCTCTGCTAGAAGTTGGGGAGACAGCAGTGAATGGGGCAGACGTGGTCCAAACCCGTGCAAACATTTCTTCAGTGCTTGCCCTGGCAAGGCACCATTGCCGAAGTCCAAGGGCATGTCGAGCCCAGTTTAATGGAAGGCTCTCCGATTGTGAAAGGCACCCTCCTGTGAGCTCCCTTGCCACCTCAAACTCACACCCTTCAGCCTCTTTTCTCATGTCTCTCCCCTCTCGCCTGAGAGCTCCCCGAGGGAAGGATCATTCTCCACCCAGCCAGCAAGGCACCTGGCCCTCAGTTCTTAGGACAGATTTGTCCAGCGCTGACCTACCATGAGCCAAACACAATGTCAGAGGCTGCGGGTACAAAGAGAGACGAAACCTAGGTCGCGTTCTCCAGAGACGTAAAGTCTGGTGGGGAGACAGATAAATAAGTGGCAGTTATTTCGATGTGATTAGTTTTCAGAGGAATGATAGATGATCCAACAGCACGGGGAAGAAAATGCTTGGCAAGGTCAGGAAGAATGAGCAGAAAGGAGCACGTCAACAACTTACTGTCAAATGGTTCAGGATTTAAAAAAAAAAAAAGTTTTTCTGACTCGTACTTGCAACTTTTCTGGGATTTTTCAGTTTTTTGGGTTTTTTTAATCTCAGTAGAAATAACACTTAAGAAAGAATGCAGGTTTGCTCGGCCTGCGGTAACAGAACACCACAGCCTGGGGGGCGGAAACCACAGAGATGGATTTTCTCTCAGTGCGGGGGTGGGGGCTGGAGGTCTAATCAGGGTCCTGCTGGGCTGGTTTCCTTGGGGACCTCTTTCCTTGGCCTGCAGATGGCCAAACTGTATGTCCAAACTTCCTCTTCTTCTTTTTTTTAAATTTTTTTTTTTTCAACGTTTTTTATTTATTTTTGGGACAGAGAGAGACAGAGCATGAACGGGGGAGGGGCAGAGAGAGAGGGAGACACAGAATCGGAAACAGGCTCCAGGCTCCGAGCCATCAGCCCAGAGCCCGACGCGGGGCTCGAACTCACGGACCGCGAGATCGTGACCTGGCTGAAGTCGGACGCTTAACCGACTGTGCCACCCAGGCGCCCCGAAACTTCCTCTTCTTCTAAGGACACTAGTCAGATTGGATTAGGGCCCACCCTACTAACCTCATTCAACTCAATTGCCTCTGTAAATGCCCTCTGTCCACATACAGTTACATTCTGAGCTATTAGGGTTTTTAGGAGTTCACACATTAACTTGCAGGGAGACAGAATTCAGTCTGTTACAGTTAATTTCTTCACTTTCCCACATCCTCTCTTTCGAGAGTTACATATGTGCTATTTTCTGGGAAATGCCACTGGAGAGTCTCTCGAAGGTCTGTCTTGTCTTCAGCACCCAGGAGACGGGTACTCGGTAACTGAAAAAGCCCCCTTTATCACATATTACTGTTTTGTATGCTCGCTGTGTCCTCACTGCTGGACAGTAAGTCCTGAGAGGATACAACAGTGTCTGGTTCCCCCAGGATCTAGCACAACACCTTGCATAAGATAGATATCCAATATATTTACAGTGTGTGAATGAGTTCATTAGTCACATGACAAGGACTCTGAAGTCTTTAAGAAAACTGAGAAAGCAGAGAGCTAGAAAATACTTAATCTTTCGTATTAATTAGAAACGCGTACGCTACACATAGGACGTAGAAACCCAGAGTGAAGTCCCAGAGTACAGTTTCGTGTGTACTTGAGATGTACCGAGTCAGTGTTCCCTGAAACCTCATAAGAATTCAGAAATAGTCCGGTATTCAGGGTATGAAAAAGCTACCTTGGATCCCAGGGTGGTGTTGCTTACTAGGGCACAATTTTCTTTCTAATTCTTGTTTTTCCTTCACACTCACGATCGTAAGTGGATGTGCGTCTGCATGAACATCAGCCTTGATATCTGGTTTCTGGAGTAGATTCTTAAAAGAGAGGAAACCTATCTGCTTTCCGAGCATCTTCCAAACCTTAGCACGTTGCTCTGCACAGGTGCATGAGGATCCTGAAATCGCTCAGAAATTAAAGTATTCTGTGGGTGATGCTTATTACTTTTATGGGTTTTGCTTAATAATTACCCAGTCAGACTTCCTCCCTCTCTGTTATGCTAGAAGCACTGGTTTCTCATTCCTAAGAAGTAAAATGCCCACAGGAGAAAGAGAACAATCAGAGTGTTTGATCCTTTTTTTTTTTTTAAAGAATAAAAGAAAGAAAAAGGAATTCCAATTCACTCAGAGTGGGTCATGCTTCTTCACTTAGCTACAGGGAAATCCCAACTCATGCAAAAATAATTCTGTCTTCACTATTCCATAATCCAAGGGTGTCTACAGTAATTTCGCCACTCCTTTTATGAAAGGAGATCAGTGTATGTGTCTTGATAATACATTCTTCTCGGTCTTACCATAGTGTCGCGTTAGTAACTGCATTCGATTGTGGCATGACCCGGCTCAGGCCCCTGCTGTGCTCTTACAGACCATTATTAATGCGGACTCCTTCCAGGGCTGTAATTTGGGATTCAATTTGCCATAAAATTGTCCTAAGTGTCACCTTAGTAATCGGAGATCATGTGACCCATGAAACACATTGAACGGAGAGATGGCATCTCTTAGAAATTAATGTTAAATTGTCCCCAGTCGTAAAAAGGCACTAGCCATTACATCCCAAGTAAATTTCGCTGTGCTTTAGAGATAGCGGGGGGTTAAGAGGAAGGAGGATGCTCTACCCACACTCCTGAACTGGGCCTCTGAGGCCTCAGAGTGGACCTGCCTCAGCAAATATCCCAAGGCATAGCACACAGGTCCATCCAGTAACCCCTCTGGTTGATTTTGATGATTTTGATGGTACTTTTGATGGTATTTGCACACATTTCTCCTCTTTTTAACCAAAAGTCCTTATGTGGTCTAGCAAAGGAGTTTTAATCTAATTCCAGATAGAAAAGGCAGTTTAGATGTTAAGTCTGGCCAAACAGAAGGCAGTTGGGCTAATCACTAGGGAATTGCAAGTCAAACCACAATGAGATACCACTTCTCACCCATTGGGACAGTTACTATTAACAAGCAAAACAAAATCAAGCAGAAAATAGCAAGTTCGTCAAGGATGTGGCACCTGCCATGGAAAACAGTATGGCAGCTCCTCAAAACCTTAAATGTAGGATTACCGTGTGATCCAGTAATTCTACTCCTGGGTGTGTGTGCGCAAAAGAATTGGAGGCAGAAACCTGACCGGATATTTGAACGGCAGTGTTCATAACAACATTATTCACAAGAGCCCAAACATGGCAACAGCCCAAATCTCCAGTGATGGGTGAATGGATAAACAAAATGCAGCATATGTGGTACACACACTGGAATATTATTCAGCCTTAAAAAGGAATGAAATGCTGACACTTGCTACAGCGTGGAGGAAACCTAAGGACATTACAAGGTAAATACGCGACACACAGGGGTGCTGGGTGGCTCAGTCGGTTAAGCTTCTGACTCTTGATTTCGGAGCAGGCCATGGGATCAAGCCCTGTATCGGGCTCTACGCCGAGCGTGGAGCCTGCTTGGGATTCTGTCTCTCCCTGCCTCTCTGCCCCTCCCCTGCTTGCACACACTGTCTCTCTCTCAAAATAAATAAATAAGCATTTAAAAAAATAAATAAGCCACGCACAAAAGAACAAATCCTGGATGATTCTGCTCATATGAAGTACCTAGAGTAATCAGATTCATGGACACAGAGTAAAACGGTGGTTTCCGGGGCCTGAAAGGAGACAGGAATGGAGGGTTGTTGTTTAATGGGCAGAGAGTTTCAGATTTATCAATAAGATGCAAGAGTCCTGGAGATGGGTCGCACAGCAACGTTGAATGTATGCAGTGCCATGGAACTGCGCATTTAAAAATGGTTAAAAGGGGGGCGCCTGGGTGGCTCGTTGGTTGAGCGGCCGACTTCGGCTCAGGTCACGATCTCGCGGTCCGTGAGTTCGAGCCCCGCATCAGGCTCTGTGCCGACAGCTCGGAGCCTGGAGCCTGTTTCTGATTCTGTGTCTCCCTCTCTCTGCCCCTCCCCCGTTCATGCTCTGTCACTCTCTGTCTCAAAAATAAATAAATGTTAAAAAAAAAAAAAAATGGTTAAAAGGCTATGGGGTGCCTGAGTGGCTCAGTCAGTTGAGCATCCGACTTCGGCTCAGGTCAGAATCTCATGGTTTGTGAGTTCAAGCCCCGCATCAGGCTCTGTGCTGACAGCTCAGAGCCTGGAGCCTGCTTCAGATTCTGTGTCTCCTTCTCTCTGCCCCTCCCCCACTTGTGCGCTCGCTCTCTCTCTCTCTCTCTCTCTCTCTGTCTCTCAAAAATAAATAAATGTAAAAAATATTTTTTTGTAAATTTAAAATATGGTTAAAATGCTTAACTGTATGTTTTATCACAATTTCTTTTTTGGACATAACCCAAAATGTGTGCAATCTGGGAATGTGCTAGAAAAATCTAGGCATCGGGGCGGCTCTCTTGTAACTGCTGTAGGTAAGACAGGTCAAGCCCCGGACACCCCGGGATATGTAGGCAGAGCCATGGAAACGGAGAAAAGGGAGGTGTCTGCCTCTGTCCCTGCAGGTGGGCGCAGCTCACTGTCAGCCCCCCGGCTCTGCCTGCAGGGGCGGCCAGCACCACACCTTTGACTAGCACGCCTGCTCTTCCGGAATTTTCAGACAAATCCACTACTTTGCAGCCTTATTTTACAGCGTGTATTTTTTGTTCCTTCTTTCCTGGTGACTCTCTTGATTCTGAATTTGGGCGGGCAGAGTGAGGTGGCCTGAACAGGGGCCCTTCAATACATTGCATATACCCTTCTATAGCCTCACATATGTCTTCCCCCATCTCTCACCCCCAGTTACAAGGCACATGCTCCAACATTCCTTTATGTTCTGTAGCAGAGATCAGAGTCCATATAAACTGACGGTAATAGGACGTACGGGCCGCTACACACAAGGCACTCTTTGATGATTCTACTATAAAAAAAATTCCCGTGATTTATCTGGTCACCTGGAGGGACCGGACACGGTATGATCATGATGCTCTTAATAAACGCGAGAGTACTTTTAGAAGCAAAATCTTCCTGACATAAGATTAATATTCTTTATCACATTATTGAAGGCATGCTATATTTGGGCATTATCTGTCTCCATTATGCCTACCTCAAAACAGGCTATGAGAAACCAAAAAGATGAATGGCACTTTTGACAGCTTCTTGGGACTATGGGGCAAAAATTAGAGTCCAGGGCTCGGTAACAAGGGCCTGATAATCCCTTCTACTTAGGTTTTAGACAACAAAGGGTTATACCCTAGGAGGGAGGCTGAATTGGGGTAGACTGAAACAGCTTCACATCATCTCAGTTCTTGAAATTGCACTAAGGTAATCCAAGATTGCTAGTTTGCCTAGCCAAAGTAACATTTTCCCACATATTATTTCTGTAACTTTATATACAATGAGGATATGCAGTGTTATATACTTAAGTAAAAAGAAGACAATCAGGCATACAAAGATAAAAACAACACAAAGAAAAACCAAAAGAAACTACAGATACTTCAAACAGTTACATAGAGGCCCAGATAATGGCATGATACAGATTTTCAAATAGGTAAGCTTAATATATTCAATAAGAAGAAAGACAAAATTGAGAATTTGTTGTAGAACCTGGCTATTAGAAAAACAAACCTTTAAAAAAACAAAGTACGTGAAATTTAGAACTATTAAAAAATAAACCTTTATGAGTAAAAAACAAAATAGTTGAAATTTAGAACTAAGTGGTTAGGTCTAACGGCAAATTAGACTCGGCTGAAAACAGAGTTAATAAACTGGATGAAAATTCAGAAGAAAATATCCAGTATGAAGTGAGAGTCAAAAAAAAGGACAATAGAAGAGAGGGTGGGAGACAAGGGGGCACAGAGAAAGGTCTAACACATATGGAATTGGAGTCTCTGAAGAGGCAATGAATGGGTCAGAAGCAATATTCAAATAGATATTTGCTGAGAATTTTCCATAACAGTGAATGACCTCAAGCCACCAGTGGTTCAAGGAGAGCTACAAAGTCCAATCAGGATAAATGGAAGGAAATCCCAAATTGGACACATCAGAGTAAACCTGCGGAAGGAGGAGAAGAAAACAAGCTACATGGAGAAGTAAAGCCAATTATCGTCATAGGAGCAGTAATAGAACAATATGTGACTTCTCCACAGAAACTGTAGCAGTCGAAGGCAATAGAAAGAAATCCTCAAAGTGCTGAAAGATCGCATCTGCCCATCTAGAATTCCAGTGAAAATATACTTCAAATTTGAAGGGGGAACTGAAGCCATTTTCAGACAAATGACAGCTGAGAGAATTCAGCAACAGATCCTCCATTAAGAAAAGACCAAGTGGCATTCTTTAGGCAGAAGGAAAGTGACCTCAGACAGAAGTTCAGAAATGCAGAGAGAGACAAGCAACAAAAAGGTAAATGTGTCGGCAAATCTAAATGAACATCGATTCTGTAAAACAATCTCATGGGATTTAAACTGTATATGATACGATACAAATACACAGCAAAGCTAGCATGCAAATCAGGAGAGACAGAATGAAGTTAAGAAATGCTAAGAGGGGTGCCTGGGTGGCCGATTCTTGGTTAAGTGTCTGACTTTGGCTAAGGTCATGATCTCAGGGTTTGAGTTTGAGCCCTGCTTTGGGGCTCCATGCTGACAGGGAGGAGCCTGCTTGGGATTCTCTCTCTCTCTCTCTCTCTCTCTCTCTCTGTCTCTGTCTCTGTCTCTGTCTCTCTCTGTCTCTTCCCCTCCCTCTCTCCCTCTCTCCCTCTCTCCCTCTCTCCCTCTCTCCCTCTCTCCCTCCTTGCCCCACCCCCCACTCATGTGCATGCTCGTTCTCTCTCTCTCTCTCTCAAAATAAATTATAAAAAATACTAAGAGTTTTGCATTGTCTAGGAGGAGTGTGAAAGTACATGAAATGTTAGATTTTGATGTCAAAGATGCATGTTGAAATTTTGCAGTCACCACTAAAAACAGTACGAGAGTGTCATCTCCAGCTGATAGAATAAAAAATGTAAAAAGACTAAAAGAAGACATGAAAGGATTATAGATCAGTTGATATAAATGGTAAGCAATAACAAAAAAGGTAAATTTAAACCCAAATGAGTAATCAAAATATTAAATAAACTGCTTCAATTAAAAAAACAAAGTTTGTAAGCCTAGATATTTTAATGTTTATTTATTTCTGAGACAGAGAGAGACACAGCATGAGCAGGGAAGGGGCAGAGAGAGAGAGGGAGACACAGAATGTGAAGCAGGCTCCAGGCTCTGAGCTGCCAGCACAGAGCCCGACGCGGGGCTAGAACTCACGAACTGTGAGATCATGACCTGAGCCGAAGTCGGACGCTTAACCAGCCTAGATATTTTAAAAACAATAAACCATGCATGCTAAAAGAGACCTATCTAAATGATAAAAATACAAAAAGTTTGAGATTAAAAAGCTGGAAAAAGTTGACCTTCATTAGGTAAAGTTATCAAAGTGGTTGTATAAATTTTACTCCCTTGTATGGGTGTTTTAGTCCCTTCACATCCTGCCAACACTTGTACTATCAGATTTTTTTAAATGTTTATTTATATTTGAGAGAGAGAGACAGAGCACGAGCAAGGGAGGGACAGAGTGAGAGGGAGACACAGAATCTGAAGCAGGCTCCAGGCTCTGAGCTGCCAGCACAGAGCCTGATGCCAGCTTGAACCCACGAACTGTGAGATCTTGACCTGAGCCGAAATCAAGACTTGGACACTCAACTGACTGAGCCACCCGGGCATCCCTGTACTGTCAGATTTCTAGAAACCTATCCAGTCTGACAAGTGTGTTGTGGTTTAAATTTCCATGTCTAGGGGCTCCTGGGTAGCTCAGTCGGTTCAGTGTCCGACTCTTGATCTCAGCGCAGGTCATGATCTCCCGGTTCGTGAGATCAAGCCCCACATTGGGCACTGTGCTGGGTGTGGAGCCTGCTTGGGATTCTCTCTCTCTCTCTCTCTCTCTCTCTCTCTCTCTCTCTCTCTCCCCCTCCCTCCCTCCCTCCCTCCCCCTCCCTCCCTCTCCCTCCCTCTCCCTCCCTCTCCCTCTCCCTCCCTCTCCCTCCCTCTCCCTCTCTCTCTGCCCCTCCTCCTCTCTCGTTCTCTCTCAAAATAAATAGATTTTAAAAACCATTAAATTTACATGTCTAATTAGTAATATAGTTCAGCACAAGATGATGTGCTTTCACTGGCCATTTAGATTTCCTTCTTGCCTCTTTTTGTGTAGGTTTTCTGCCATTTGAGTTACTTGCCTTTCTTCATTAATATGTATAAATGAGTTTGTTAAACCTTCTGGTCACTAGTCTTTTGTAATTTTGTGGCTATTTACGCTTTTGAAGTACGCTTTTTCACAAGTTCTTCTGTAAGAGATGTATATACTGGTCACTGATTCAAAGTACAGAAAACAGCCATAGCACAGGGCCAAGCTCCTGGGCTTGTGTCTAAGTCAGTGATTTAACTGAAAGTGCGTTGGATTGTACTGCTGTTCTGTCCGCTCAGTTACTTCTGGATGATGGGGTACCTAAGACTGTTGTGTTCCTTGGATTTGAGCACACGGGCACATTACCACGTTTGGTTTGCTGTAAAATGAGTTAGGATTAACTCTAAGAAGTTAGAAGCAATGTTGTGGAGGATACTAAGCAAGTAAATAAGGCATTCTGCAAATAGACGGTCAGTGGTTCTGGAAGGAAAACTAATCATACAAATACGTAAATACATATAAACATAAGTTATAGAATGTATTTGTATATGTACGTGTACACGCACACTGCAATATATACATACGTACGTAGCCAGTAAGGGCAGATCATTTTCCCTTTCATGATGAAATGTATCCAGTATAACCAACTTCAGTCTGTCTCCAGATGACTGGCCGGTCTGTCTAGGAAATGGTGGTTTTTGGGGTCTCTGGACATCCCGCAGTGGCAGCAGCCACGTCACCCTTAATAAGAGGCATTCTGTCTTATTCAGTCCATAAATGGTCTCCATTCCTGTCTACACAGTCACTCTATACATAAGTTTATTGATCACACGCCAGGGTGGCTGGGAAGAGACGCTGAGATGCCGAATAGGTCATTTTGTCCACCCGCGTACCGAGAACCACCTTTGTGGTAGATGTGTTTTATAGAGCTATCGAGCATAAGAGAGATACCTTCGTGTTCCCAGATTTAAGAGGTATATCCACGTCTCTTCCCTGTAACTCCTTGTTACCAATCTTCTTATTTAATATTTCTTACGAAGCACCTGATTACACGGCCTGGCCACTAGCCACTTCCATATGCATTAATGACTACAGCTCTGGACCCCAAGCTGTGTTTTCAGCCAGATAAGATGGAAAACTGGATGCACTTCTTGAAGTTCTGCCCATTGGGAGGATTTACTTTCATCGTCTTTCGGGAACACTCTTAATGCTGTCATACTGCACCAGTCTACCTCTGGCTAAGGCCAGCCCATCATGAAGAACAGTCTATACACCAGGCGCGTTTTTTCCTTCCTCTGCCCACTGATCATAAAGAATCCCTGTGAGGCCAAAAGTGTGACTTAATGGAGGCAGTAGTGCATCAAGAGTCTGTGTCATGAAAACCTGAGCCACCTGCTCATGGAACTTCCTTGTGCTTTCATGACTTACTTGTTCCTGATGCCTATTGTGGACCACTTCTGCTTGGTGATGGATTGAATCTTCATGTACCACATCTGATGTCTTGATGAATTAGATAATGCCCAGTGCATGTTGGGCAAGCCAGGTGCCGATTATCAAAAGAAAAATTCTCTGAAGAGGAAGCATCTTTGCTCCTAAACTCGAGAGATCTTCACTGTGATCTTCCTCTTGGTGAATGGCGGAGGGTCTGTGCAGTATCTCTGTTTTCCATAAAGACTTCAAATACCCAGGTGAAGAGAATCCCCAAAATTCTCTACACTGTTATAACTTAGAAACTTCGCTTTTGTTGTGAGGTCCTAAATTTGGGGGAGGGCTTATCTCCTGTTTCTGGCACGTATGGACTTACTAAGTCAGTGACAGTACTTTGCATTTACTGTTCACCAACTTAACTTGGCGTGACATCATCATCATGGACCATTGTGATGCTCCAAGGGATGTCAGAATAATCAAGATCAGCAAAGGCTAGATTTTGGCAGGAGAATGGCACAGCCCAGAAGCAAAATGGTGAAGGCCTTTCAACACTAGCACCTCTCACCATTCTCCCTGGGTCTGAAGAGCACAGCCACCACAGAGTTTTTCTAAGGCTGTTGATACTTCTGTCACAACTGCATCTTTCAGTGATTAATAAAGGGGGTGTCCTCTCAAGGGTATTCTGGAGATTGGGTGGTCATGGGAATGTGGTAGCACATGATAAATCATTCCAATATTTTTATCTCCTTAACTCTTTGGATTCTTTCTGCATTATACCAGGGAGGTTCTGACGTCCCAACCTCATTGAATGAGGCAGTTGAACCTAGGTTTCAGTCAACCGAGCAGGCAGATTGTTAGAGTCACTCTCAGCTCTCAGGTTAAAACATTAAATCCATGATCTCTGCTTTCTATACCCATATCGATAACTGCAGCCTAATCCAGGATTATGTTTTGTTTTCCTTGCCCTAATATCTTTAGACTCAATTCCTACACTTATTCCTCAGGATATGTAAGCTATCTCTTCCTGAGGCCCTCCCCATATGGTGTTTTGAGAGCTGATTCTAGTTATGGGTCTGGAGATAATGAAGGGTACTTAGGTTTTTTTCTCGATGAAAGAAAAAATCATTGTTCCTTCCCCTTCGATTCTTAAATCTTTTCTTTTCCTTGCCTTGCTACACTGATTAGGACCTCCCATACAATGCTGCGAAAAGTCTTGATACCAAAAGCAAACTTTCTATTTTTTAACTGAAATATATTTGACATATAACATGTGTAAGTTTAAGGTATCAGGGTGTTGATTTGATACATTTATATATTGTATATATTATATATTTATATATTGTAACATTGCCATTGTAGCATTTAGCTCCTTTATCACATCACATAATTATCACTTCTTTTCTGTGATAGGAATTATTAAGATCTAGTCTCTTAGCAAGTTTGATGATGATAATTTCTGCATTCATTATACTGTGTATTATTACATCTTCGGGACTTATTTTCTATCAAAAAAGGCACACTGTAAACATCCACCATTAACTATGATGTTTGTTACATGTAGGCATTTATAGGTATCCTTCACCCTTTAAAAACTTTACATCTGGGGCAACTGGCTGGCTCAGTCAGAAGAGTGTGCAACTCTTGATCTCAGGGTCATGGGTTTGAGCCCCACGTTGGATGTAGAGATTACTTAAACAAATTTAAAAACTTTAACAAAACAGCTTCCTCCAGTTCTTAGTTTGCCGTGTTTTTTTTTTTTTTATCATGAAAAGGTGTTGAATTTTATCAAATGCTTCTGCACATCTCAGATGTTCACATGGTAATATCTTTCTAATGTAGTGAATTAGTGGATATAGTATAGTTTTATATGTTGCTAACATTGGCTTAGCAACATACTATGCGTTGCTAACTTCTGTTTGCTATTATTTCTTTAGAATTCTTACACCTATATTATTGAGTGAAATTGGTTTGCACTTTTCCATTCTGTCAGATTTTGGTATTAAGGTAAAATGAATAAATTAGTTGGGAAATATTTCTTACTATTCTGTTCCCTGGGAAAAAAACTGTAAAGAATTGAATTATTTTCTTCCTTAACGGTTTTGGTAGACTATACTAATGAAACCAAATGAGCCTGTCATTTTCTTTGTGGAAAGAGTATTAAAGAGTATAAATTCTTCATCGTTTTCATTAATGGTTTTATGGTGTTTCAGATTTTTTAAAAATTTTCTTGAGTCATCTTTGATGATAAATTATATAGTTATTAAGGAATTTGTTCATTTTACCTGTCTTTTCAAAAATTTGGCATGAAGTTGTTAATATGCTCTTATCATCTTTAATGCCAAGGCATCTGGAGTGATGTTCCCTTCCATTCCTGATTCTAGACATACGTACCCTCTTTTTCTCTCCATTAATTTTACCAGAGGTTTTATTGGTCTTCAGAAAACTCACTTTAGTTTTGTGGTTTTTGTTGTTGATGCACTCTACTTTGAGCTTGCTTTATATTTCGAGTTCTGCTCTGATGTTTATCATTTCCTTTCTTGTATTTTTTTGGGGGGGGCATATTTGCTGAACTTTTTCTAGTCTCTTGAGATAGGGTCTTAGCTTATTTATTTTTAGCCTAATCTTGTATTTGTACAATACAAGGACCGTAGAACGTTTTTAGCATATGTATTTATAACTATCTATATGTAAGTTAGTATTCCTACAATTTTTTTGTTATCAGTTAGAATATGCTCATATTTCCGTTGTGATTTCTTCTCTGATTCATGAGTTGATATCGCATTATGATTGTTGATATTTCTTTTTTTAAAAAAAAATATTTATTTATTTTGAGAGAGAAAGAAAGAGAGAATGAGCAGGGCAAGGGCAGAGAAAGAGGGAGAGAGAGAATCCCAAGCAGGCTCTGTGCTGTCAGTGCAGGCCCCAATATGGGGCTTGATCTTATGAACCATGAGATCATGACCTGAGCCAAAATCAAGAGTTGGATGCTTAACTGACTGAGCCACCCAGGCACCCCTGATTTGTTGCTACTTCTGTTTGTTTTAATAATTCTGTTCATTTCTGCTTTTTATATACTAATACTATACTACTACATGCCCACAAATTTTAGAATTGTATCTTCCTGGTAGACTGAACTATTTACCATGATTAATATCTCTATTTCTAGTAATAATTATTGTCTTAAAATGTATATGTTATGTTGTTATTATATTATTAGTAGCCACACCAGATTGCTTTTGGTTAGTATTTGCATATTATACTTTTACTTTAAACATTCTGTATCCTTACGTTTTAGATGTATCTTATTAACAGCACATAGGTGGGCTTTTAAACTCCAGTCTGATACTGTTTTACTGGAAATACCTGCTCTGTTTATATTTACTTTTCTTAATAAAATACATTTAGTGTGATTAGTAATATATTTTGATTTAAATCTGATACCTTATTTTGTGCTTAAAAGTTCCCTACCTCTTATTTTTTTTAAGTTTTGCTCCCTCCCCTTCTCACCCCTTCCCCCCCCCCACCCTATTTTTTTTAATGAGAGGAGATCTCTGAGTATTCTTAAAATCATTCCCTTTTGGGGTACCTGGGTGGCTCACTTGGTTGAGCGTCCAGCTTCTGCTCAGGTCATGATCTAATGATTCACGAGTTCAAGCCCTGCATCGGGCTTACTGCTGTCAGCACAGAGCCCGCTTCAGATCCTCTGTCGTCTTCTCTCTGCCCCTCCCCTGCTCATGCTCTCTCTCAAAAAATAAATGAAACATTAAAAATAAAAATAAAATCATTCCTTTTTTTCTTTAAGAGTTTGTAAGTTATACACTCTGACTCTCTTTTGGTACTTATCCTAGAAATTAAAACATGCATAATGAGCCTATCAAAGTCTCAAGTTAATCAAAATATTTCCCTCAATTTGGACGATAAAAAGACATTAGAACGTCTCAAATTTATTTACTTCTTTATGTACTGTTATCATACTCTAGAGCTTATGTCTTATTTTTAACCCTAGTGATGTTATTATTGCTGTTTTGTAAAAATAAACTTCACATGTACTTGTCCAAGTATTCACTGTTTTCTTTCATTTCCATTTCTTCTTGCAACTCTGACCTTCCATTTGCGATTACTTTCCTTCTGCATCATCTCCTTTAGCATTTTTTTCAGCCCTCTTGGTTTTTGTTTTTAAATGTCTTCATTCCACATTCATAATTGATGGATCCCTTTGCAGGATATAATATTCTAGGGTAACAGTTACCTTGTTTCATCAACTGAAAACACCATTCCATTGTTTCTGACTTCTATTTTTTTTAATATAATTTATTGTCAAATTGGCTTCCATACAACACCCAGTGCTCATCCCAACAAGTGCCCTCCTCAGTTCCCATCACCCACTTTCCCCTCTCCCCCCACCCACCCATCAACCCTCAGTTTGTTCTCTGTATTTAAGAGTCTCTTATGGTTTGCCTCCCTCCCTCTCTGTTTGTAACTTTTTTTTTTACCCTTCCCTTCCCCCATGGTCTACTGTTAAGTTTCTCAAGATTTACATATGAGTGAAAACATACGGTATCTGTCTTTCTCTGACTGACTTACTTTACTTACCATGACACCCTCCAGTTCCATCCACATTGCTGCAAATGGCGTGATTTCATTCTTTCTCATTGTCAAGTAGTATTCCATTGTATACGTAAACCACAACTTCTTTATCCACTCATCGGTTGATGGACATTTAGGCTCTTTCCATAATTTGGCTATTGTTGAAAGTGCTGCCGTAAACATTGGGGTACAAGTGCCCCTATGCATCAGCACTCCTGTATCCCTTGGGTAAATTCCTAGCAGTGCTGTTGCTGGGTCATAGGGTAGATCTGTGTTTAATTTTTTGAGGAACCTCCACACTTTTCCAGAGCGGCTGCACCAGTTTGCATTCCCACCAACAGTACAAGAGGGTTCCCGTTTCTCCACATCCTTGCCAGCATCTGTAGTTTCCTGATTTGTTCATTTTAGCTACTCTAACAGGTGTGACGTGGAATCTCAGTATGGCTTTGTTTTGTATTTCCCTGATGATGAGTGACATTGAGCATCGTTTAATGTGTCTCTTGGCCATCAGGATGTCTTCTTTGGAAGAATGTCTATTCATGTCTTCTACCCATTTCTTCACTGGATTATTTGTTTTTTGGGTGTGGAGTTTGGTGAGTTCTTTATAGATTTTGGATACTAGCCCTTTATCTGATACATCATTTGCAAATATCTTTTCCCATTCCGTCGGTTACCTTTTAGTTTGGTTTGTTTCCTTTGCAGTGCAGAAGCTTTTAATCTTGACGAGGTCCCAGTAGTTCATTTTTGCTTTTAATCCCCTTGCCTTTGGAGATGTGTAGAGTAAGAAATTACTGCGGCTGAGGTCAAAGAGGTTGTTGCCTATTTTCTCCTCTAGGGTTTTGATGGTTTCCTGTCTCACATTCAGGTCTTTCATCCGTTTTGAGTTTATCTTTGTGTATGGTGTAAGAAAGTGGTCTAGTTTCAGTCTTCCGCATGTTGCTATCTAGTTCTCCCAGCACCATTTGCTAAAGAGACTGTCTTTTTTCCATTGGATGTTCTTTCCTGCTTTGTCAAAGATTAGTTGGTCATACATTTCTGGGTTCTCTATTCCATTGGTTTATGTGTCTGTTTTTGTACCAATTCCATACTGTCTTTATGATTACAACTTTGTAGTAGAGGCTTAAGTCAGGGATTGTGATGCCTCCTGCTTTGGTTTTCTTCTTCAATATTGCTTTGGCTATTCGGGGTCTTTTCTGGTTCCATACAAATTTTAGGATTGTTTGTTCAAGTTTGAGAAGAATGCCTGTGCAATTTTGATTGGAATTGCATTGAATGTGTAGATTGCTTTGGGTGGTATTGACATTTTAACAATATTTATTCTTCCAGTCTATGAGCATGGAATGTTTTTCCATTTCTTTGTGTCTTCAATCTCCTTCATAAGTTTTCTATAGTTTTCAGCATACGCATCTTTTACATCTTCAGTTAGGTTTATTCCTAGGTATTTTATGGTTCTTGGTGCAATTGTATATGGGATCATTTCTTTATTTCTCTTTCTGTTGCTTCATGATTAGTGTATAAAAATGCGACAGATTTCTGTACATTGATTTTGTACCCTGAAACTTTGCTGAATTCATCTGTCAGTTCTAGCAGTCTTTTGGTGGATTCTGTTGGGTTTTCCATGTAGAGTAACATGTGTCTGCGAAAAGTGAAAGTTTGAATTCATCTTTGCCAATTTTGATGCCTTTGATTTCACTTTGTTGTCTGATTGCTGATGCTAGGACTTCCGACACTATGTTAAACAATAGTGGTGAGAGTGGACATCCCTGTCGTATTCCTGATTCTCAGGGGGAACTGCATATTTTTCCTGTTCTTCACAAAACAAGCTCTCAGTTTTTCCCCATTGAGGATGATATTAACTGTGGGATTTTAATATATAGCTTTTATGATGTTTAACTATGTTTCTTCTATTCCGACTTTCTTGAGGGTTTTTATTAAGAAAGGATGCTGTACTTTGTCAAATGCTTTTTCTTCATCTATTGACAGAATCATATGGTTATTATCCTTTCTTTTATGAATATGATGTATCACGTTGATTTGCAAATATTGAACCAGCCCTGCAGCCCAGGAATAAATCCCACTTGATCATGATGAATAATTCTTTCTATATGCTCTTGAATTTGATTTGCTAGTATCTTGTTGAAAATTTTTGCATCATTGTTCATCAGGGATATTGGCCTATAGTGCTCTTTTTTTGTTGGGTCTCTGCCTTCTTTGGGAATCAAAGTAATACTGGCTTCATAGAATGAGTCTGGAAGTTTTCCTTCCATTTCTATGTTTTAGAACAGCTTGAGAAGGATAGGTATTAACTCTGCTTTACATGTCTGGTAAAATTTCCCAGAGAAGCAGTCTGGTCCAGGACTCTTTAGTTGTTGGAGATTTTTGATAACTGATTCAATTTCTTCACTAGTTTTGGGTCTGTTCAAATTTTCTATTTCTTTCCGTTTGAGTTTTGGTAGTGTGTGGGTATTTAGGAATTTGTCCAATTCTTCCAGGTTGTCCAGTTTGTTGGCATATAATTTTTCTTAGTATTCCATGATAAATGCTTGTATTTCTGAAGGATTGGTTGTAATAAGTCCATTTTCATTCATGATTTTATCTATTTGGGTCCTCTTTCTTTTCTTTTTGAGAAGCCTGGCTAGAGGTTTATCAATTTTGTTTATTTTTTTCAAAAAACCAACTCTTAGTTTCATTGATCTGTTCTGACTTTTTTTTGTTTTTTGGATTCTATATTGTTTATTTCTGCTCTGATTTTTATTATTTCTCTTCTTCTGCTGGGTTTGGGGTGTCTTTGCTATTCTGCTCCTGTTTCCTTTAGGTGTGCTGTTAGATTTTGTATTTCGGATTTTTCTTGTTTCTTGAGATAGGCCTGGATTGCAATGTATTTTCCTCCCAGGACTGCCTTCGCTGCATCCCAAAGGGGTTGGATTGTTGTGTTTTCATTTTCATTTGTTTTGATGTATTTTTTTATTTCTTCTTTAATTGCCTGGTTGACCCATTCGTTCTTTAGTAGGATGTTCTTTAACCTCCATGGATTTGGAGGTTTTCTAAACTTTTTCCTGTGGTTGATTTCATGTTTCATAACATTGTGATATGAAAGTGTGCATAGTATGATCTCAGTTCTTTTATATTTATTGAGGGCTGTTGTGTGACCCAGTATATGATCTATCTTGGAGAATGTTCCATGTGCACTCCAGAAGAAAGTATATTCTGCTGCTTTAGGATGCAAAGTTCTAAATATATCTGTTAAGTCCATCTGGTCCAGTGTATCATTCACAGCTATTGTTTCTTTACTGGTTTTCTGTCTAGATGATCTGTCCATTGATGTAAGTGGAGTATTAAGGTCCCCTGTAGTTACCACATTCTTACCAATAAGATTGCTTACATTTGTGATTGTTTTATATATTTGGGTGCTTCCAAATTCAGTGCATAGACATTTATAATTGTTAGCTCTTCCTGGTGGATAGACCCCATAATTATTATATAATGCCCTTCTCCATCCCTTGTTACAACCTTTCATTTAAAGTCTAGTTTGTCTGATACAAGTATGGCTACTCCAGCTTTCTTTTGACTTCCAGTAGCATGATAGATAGTTCTCCGTCCCCTCACTTTCAATCTGAAGGTGTCTTCAGGTCTAAAATTGGTCTCTTGTAGACAGCAAATAGATGGGTCTTGTTTTTTAATCTATTCTGATGCCCTGTGTCTTTTGATTGGAGCATTTAGTCCATTTACATTCAGTGTATTATTGAAATATATGGGTTTAGAGTCATTGTGTTATCTGTAGGTTTCATGCTTGTAGTGATATTTCTGGTACTTTATGGCCCTTGCAACATTTCACTCATAGAGTAGGATCTCTTGTAGGGCTGGTTTAATGGTGACGAATTCCTTCAGTTTTTGTTTGTTTGGGAAAACCTTTATCTCTCCCTCTATTCTAAATTACAGGCTTGCTGGATAAAGGATTCTTGGCTGCATATTTTTCCTGTTCTTCACATTGAAGATTTCCTGCCACTCCTTTTTGGCCTGCCAAGTTTCAGTAGATAGGTCTGCTACTACCCTTATGTGTGGACCCTTGTAGGATAAGGCCCATTTGTCCCTAGCTGCTTTCAGAATTCTCTCTTTATCCTTGTATTTTGCCAGTTTCACTATGATGAGATGTGCAAAAGATCAGTTCAAGTTACGTCTGAAGGGAGTTCTCTGCCTCTTGGATTTCAATGTCTGTTTCCTTCCCCAGATTGGGGAAGTTCTCAGCTATGATTTGTTCAAGTACACCTTCAGCCCCTTTCTCTCTTCTTCTGGAATTCCTGTGATACGGATATTGTTCTGTTTGATTGAATCACTTAGTTCTCTAATTCTCCCCGTGTGATCCAGGATTTTTTTCTCTCTTTTTTTCAGCTTCCTCTTTTTACATAATTTTATCTTCTAATTTACCTTTTCTCCCCTCTGCCTCTTCAATCTGTGCTGTGGCTACCTCTATTTTATTTTGCACCTCATTTATACCATTTTTTAATTCATCATTACTATTTTTTAGTTCCTTGATCTCTGTAGCAATAGATTCTCTGCTGTCTTCTATGCTTTTTCAAGCCCAGCGATTAATTTTATGACTGTTATTCTAAATTCTTATTTAGTTATATTGCTTATATCTGTTTTGATCATTTCTTTAGCTGTCATTTCTTCCTGGAATTTCTTTTGAGAAGAACTCTTCTGTTTCGTCATTTTTGCTAGTTCTCTGTCCCTTATGTATTTTATTTTTTTTTATTTTTAAAACAAATTTTTTTTTTAACGTTTGTTTATTTTTCAGAGAGAGACACAGCATGAATGGGGGAGGGGCAGAGAGAGAGGGAAACACAGAATCGGAAGCAGGCTCCAGGCTCCGAGCCATCAGCCCAGAGCCCGACGCGGGGCTCAGACTCACAGAAGTCGGACGCTTAACCGACTGAGCCACCCAGGCGCCCCTGTCCCTTATGTATTTTAAATGCTTGTTATGTGCTCTGCACCTGGGAGCACTGCTATATTAAAGGGAGGTCATACACTGTCCAAAGCCTGGCCCTTCAGGAGATGTTAATTAGAGAGGGTTACTTGCTGTCTGTTGTTGTGATTTGGTTATTTTATTTCCCTAATCATAGTGATGTTTTGGACCTCCCAGCAGGCGTGCTTTGATTTGTTCCTTGAAGTAGCCCTGGAAAGGAAGAAAAACAGACACACATAAAACAAAAACACGCAGACACACAAACAAAAAAAAAAAAAAAGGAAAAAAAAAAACAAGAAACAAAAGCGAAAAAACAGAAACACCAGCTACATGTAAAGAACAGGATGGAGGTGGTGCTGATGGGAAGAGCACATACAAAGAGAGAAATGACAGGAACGGGGGCGGGGGGTGGGGGGAGAAAAAATAAACACTGACAAGGCAGAGAGACTAAACGGCTTAATCCAGAGAGAGAGAAAGGAAAATAAAGGAGATGGGGAAAAAGAAAAGAAGATAAAGTTGTCCAGACAGAGAAACTATATGGCTTAATTCTTCCAGCGAGAGAGAGAGAAAGGAAAGGAGGTGTAGAACATGTATCAAGAGAATGGATTAAATATGTCTGCTTAAACAAACCAACAACCAGAGTAACCAGACTAGTGGAGGAAAGAGATAAGAAGGAGAAATGGAGGGCAGACTACATCTACATAACAAGAAGTGTCCTAGAATGAATCCAAGCAGTGCACCAGCGCTGGTCTGGGGGAGGGGGCTGTCTGCTCCCTCAGTATCTATCCCGCTCCAGTGGATTCGCCGTTACCCTGAGCGGAGGGGCGTGGTTTGGTGTAGGCTGGTCCCGCCTCCACTGTGGGCCCCGCCTTGGTGGTGGTGGTGGTGGTGGTGGTGGTGGTGGGGAGAAAAATGGCGACCCCCCCAGTCTCTTCTCCACGATCCGGTGGACTCTGTTCCAGCCGTCCTCACTGTGCTGTGGGTGCAGATGGGGTGGTCTGTCTCACTCTGCTGACTCCCGCATCCTGGAGCTTCCCTGGGATTCAAACTCCCACTTCGTGCCTCCCACCCCCCCCCCCCCCCCCCCCCCCGGTACTGGGGAAGCACAGCTCCGGGCCACTGATAGGTGGTCCCCAGGGAGGGGATCGCTTTCTCCTACTGCCGACTGCGCCCCTGACTAGCCACCGAGCCCAGATCTGGCTCCCCTCCTGCCCAGGTGTGCAAACAGGGCAGACGACCCCAGTCTGGACAAAGCTCCACAGTTAGAGATTGGATCTTTTTCTGTCCTGGTCCGAGGTTTTTCTCTTGTCCAGATACAATCCTTATGCTTCCCCAACAGCTCTTTCTCTTCCCTTTGTCTCTATGCAGAAGGAGATCCCTTCCCTACATTCGTTTTCTCTCTCCCAGTTCACAGTCATGCACCAGTGGCCAGTCAGGTTGTCCCGGTGTATCCCTGGTAGCGACTCAGTCTCTTTTCCTCCCAGATTCTTGGGGTTCAAAGTCCTTTGGCTTCAACCTTCTTTGTTTAAGAGACACGGGAAGTTCAGATACCCCTACTTCTCTGCCGTGTTGGCCCCTCCTCCTCTGTTTGACTTCTACTAGCGCTGATGAGAAGTCATCTGTTACTCCAACTCATATTCTTTTGAAAGTAATTTGTCCTTTTACTCTGGTTGCTTGTAGGTTTTTGTCTTTTTCTGTAGTTTGCTTTAAATTCCCAAGGTTCTATCTGTTGTGAATTTCTTTTTATTTATCGTGCTTGGGATTTACCGAACCTTAAATCTGTGGATTAGTGCTTTTACCGATTTTGGAAAATTTTCAACTATTGTTTGCTCAACTCTGTCCTGCGTGTTCTCACTCTTCTCACCTGTGGCCTTAGATCAAATGGACAGTAGACCTTCTTACTATTTCCTCCTCATTGCTTGACTTATTTATTATGTTTTGTGTATTTTTTTCCATGCTGAATTATGGGTATATCTTCTGGTTTATTTGCCAGTCCACTAACTTTCTCTTCTGTGATGACCAGTCTGCTGTGAAAGATGACCACTGCAGCTTTCATTTCAATTATTGTATTTTTCATCTTTAGCATCAGTATGATGATTTTGTCAAATGTTACTTTTTTATAATTCTTAACTGACTAAGCCACCCAGGTGCGCCTCTATAATTCTTTATTCATTGTAGTTTAAAAAAGTCTAACTTGTATTTATTTAAATAGTGAACTTAATTGTTTTAAAATATGGTTATGGTATTTCCAGTGTTCAGAATGTGAGTAAGTTTGTTGCTGTTGCCTGTTGTTTTTCTGGAACTCATGTTGTTTTTGTTCTTTGATGATTGATTACCATTGGCTGGTCATTCACTGACCTTCAAAAATGATCTCTAGGCTTTCCTAGAAACCTAGGATGAATGTATCCTTCTGCAGTGAAGTTTTTCATTTGTTTGTACACAAATTTGAGGGAACTACCAGTTGAGAACCACCTCAAGTCAGTTCACAACGAGATGTCCCCTCGTCAACCCAGGCTTCAACTACTTGGATGGCAAACTCATATAAAGGCTGGTCTTTAGTCACTAGTGTTATGGGGTCTTCTTTATCCTCTCCTTTCTTCTAACTTTTCATTTACTGCTCTTCTCATCACCAAGACATCCCTGAGTCTATTTCTCCTTCCAAAACTATTTAGTTTTTTGAGGTCCCTGCTCAGTATTGACAGAATTGCTTTTAAGTTTTACCACCTAGAATTTCACGAGCCTTAACTTTTGTTCTCTTTCTCCCATAAAGCCTCTGAAGTCCAAGTATGTAGCACTGACAAATGCCTTTAGTAGGCAAGCAGCTTTGATCCTGATACCTAAAACTCTGTTACAGACTTTTATCCAAAAAGTAGCCTGGAAGCTCCCCAGGGTTTGTTTTTTTGTTCTTTGTTTTTGGTTTTTTGTCTCCTCAGTGATTTAAGTTATTTTTCTGTGTTTTTCCCTTGACATTTTTTATTGTTTTTGATGGGAGAGTTGTGCCACAAAACTCAGCATTCCAGATAAGAAACCATAAACTTTTCTACCCTTCTAATGGAATCTTGCTCCAAAATATGAGCAAATAGCCAATGACCACCAGGAAAAATATGAAATGATACAGAGAATATGAAAGATAGAGACCAATATAAACAATAAGAAAAAGTAGAAACAAATTATGCAATGAAAAAAAAAATCACCTTTCTCCTGCTGTCATTACCAGACAGAGAGATAAGATAACCCATAAAACAAAAACAATGCTATTTAAAAAGAATATTTGGGGGCACCTGGGTGGCTCAGTTGGTCAAGCATCCAACTTCAGCTCAGGTCATGATCTTGCAGTTCATGAATTCAAGCCCCACATCAGGCTGTGTGCTGACAGTATTGAGCCTGGAACCTGCTTCAGATTCTGTGTCTCCCTCTCTCTCTGCCCCTCCCACTTCACGCTGTATCTCTCTCAAAAATAAACATAAAATTTTTCTTAAAAGGAATATTTAAAGATAAAAATGTACTTATGAGTACTAAAAATACTATTAATGAAAGTGAAAAAGTCCTGTAAAAAATTCAGAAGTAAAGTGGAGAAAACCTTTCATAAAGTAAAGCAAAAATACAAAAGATAGAAAATAGGAGACAGAGACAAGATAAGAAAATTAGAGAATTGGGGAGGGTATAAGATAGCAATGTAGGAAGACCCTGAATTCACTTCCTCTGTGGACACACCAAATCTGTACCTATTTACATAGCAATTCTTTCTGAAGAACTGAGAGCTGATTGAACAGCTTCTACACAATAAAAAATGGAAAGACCACATAGAAAAAGGCAAAAGGGATGGAAACACAGTGGTGAAGGGAATACTCACCCCCGATACTGTGAACTGCATTTGGAAGAGACAGAACTGAGGCACCAGGAGCAAATTCATTTGCCCTGGGGCATAGATAAAAGCCATGATTTAAAGGGCAAGTAGACTATAAAGGAACTAGACCTAGAACCTTGATAAACAGCAGGGAAGCTGCTGAAACTCCCTGGGCTGCAGGGGCTGGTGAACACCACTACTTACATTCACCTTCCACCTTGACTGTGCAAATGGGAGCAGGGTCTGGGTGCCACAGCTGGCTGCCATTTCAGTGAGCCTGGGGCTCCTGCCCATACCAGCACTAAACACTCTGGGCACAGAAAAAAATTTGTGGTTTAAAAGAGCAAGTAGAATATAAAGGATCCGTTACCCATTGAGAGATGTCCAGAGAGCTGCTGGAACTCTCTCCAGTTAGAGGGTTGGTGAGCGCCACGGTTGATGTTCCCCTTCCACCTTGATAGCTCGGATGGGAACAGAGACCAGGTGACTCAGCTGGCCTACCACCTCAGTAATCCTAAGCCCCTAGTTCATACCAGCTTCAGCCATCCCATCAAGATGGTCTCAGCGCAGCACACACCAGGACACCCCTGGTCAGCACTCACTAAAGCTCCAGCCTTTGTGTCAAGGTGACAAAGGTGCAAACCATTCTGGAACATTACAGGCCAACTTCAGTTCCAGATACATGCCAGGGCACTCCCTGCATGGAGTGCACCAGAATCCCTCAGACTGCACCCACCTCAGCACCAGCCATCATTGGACACCCCAGCTTGCACCCACTTTAGCTTCACCTGTCCTGTCAGGGTACCCTCCGTATGGAGAGCCCTGGGACCATCCAGCTTGCACCTACTTCAGCTTCATCTGTCCTGCCAAGGGACCCTCTTGGTGGAAAACCCTGGAACTTCTTTCACCCATGCTTATCCTGGGCTGTCCTACCATGGCAACCCCAGCATGGAGTGCACCAGGACCCCCAACCCAAGCCAACCAGCCAGCCAACATCACTGGGCACATACAGTCTACATAAGGAACAACCACACACAAAATCAGTCCCTCAAGTTTAAAGGAGGTAAGAATCAGTTCCATCTGATTCATAGAAACAGAGTCAAGCAAAATGAGACAGAAGCATATGCTCCAAACAAAAGAATAAGACAAAACCTCTGTGGGTGGGGAGGAATTGAAAGAAATACAGATATGCAATCTACCTAATAGATCGCAGAGTAAAGGTGCTCACCTGACTGAAGAGAACAGTGGATGATTCAGTGAGAACTTCATAAAACAGAAGATACAAAAAATCATTCAGAGTTGAAACAGTAACTGAAATGAAAAATACAGTATGGGAAATCAGCAGGACATTAGCAGATGGAGAAGAATACATCAGTGCTCTAGAAGAAAGGGTGAAGTGCCTGAGCTGAACAGAAAAAAAAAAAATTAGAAATTAGGTTGAAAACAATGAGGATAGATAAGAGGATCTCTGGGACAACATCAAACATATCAACATTCACATTATAAGGGTTCCAGATGAGAAGAAAGGGGCAGAAAACATACTTGAAGAAAAATAGCTGAGAACTTCCTTAATCTGGTGAACAAAACAGACATTCAGGTTCAGGAAACAGGTCCAAACAAGTTGAACCCGAGAAAGTCCATAGCAAGATATATAATCATGAAAATGTCAAAGATGAAACATAAAGAGATAATTTTAAAAGCAGCAAGAGAGAAGCAACTAGTTGCATACATGGGAAACCCCATAAGGTTGTAAACTGATTTATCAGCAAAAACTTGGCAGGTAGGAAGGGACTGATACATTTGAAGTGCTTAAAGGAAGAAAAAACCTACAACCAAGAATGTCTGGCAAGTTTAATGTTCAGAGTTAAAGAGGGTAAAGAGTTTCTCAAACAAAAATTAAAAGTGTTCATCCCATTAAGTGAGCCTTACAAAAAATGTTAAAGAGACTTCTGTAAGCAGAAATGGCCATAATTAGAAGAAAATTATGAAAGGAAAAAATTTCATGAGTAAAGCAATCATATAGTAAAGGTAATACAGTACTCATTTCCAAAGCTAGTATTAAAATTAAAATAAAAAAGTAGTAAATTCAATTACATCTAAAATTAGAGGACTCACATGCAGAAAGATGAAACATCCAACAACCTATATATGAAATGTGGAGGGAGGAGTAAAAATAAAATTCTTTTAAAATATGTTCAGGGGCATCTGACTGGCTCAGTCAGTTGAGCATCCGACTCTTGATTTTGGCTCAGGTCATGATTCCAGGGTCATGGGAATGAGCCCCATGTCAGGCTCTGTGCTGAGCATGGAGCCTGATTAAGATTCTCATTCTCTCTTTTTCTCTCCCTCCCTCCCTCTCCCTCTGCCCCACCCCTATTCACATCTCTCTCTCTAAAATAGAAAGAAAAGAAAGAAAAGAATGAAAGAAAGAAAAGAAAGAAAGAAGTATTCAAACTTAAGTGACCATCAATTTAACATAGACTGTATATGCTTAAGATGTATGTATGAATGTGTTGGTAACCACAAACCAAAAACCTATAACAGATGCAAGAAAAGTAAAGAGAAAGGAAGCCAAGCATAACATGAAAGAAATTAATCACAAGGAAAGAGAGCAGGAAAAGGGAACACAGAAGAACTACAAAAGCAACCAGACTCCATTTTTTTTAATGGAAATAAGCACATATATGCCTATCAATAATTACTTTAAATGTAAATTGACTAAATGCTCTAACCAAAAGGTGTGGGGTGATGGAATGGATGGAAAACAACATCTATCTATATGTTGCCTATAAGAGACTCACTTTTGACCTAAAGATACATACACATTAAAAGGAATTGGGATGGAAAAAGATATTCTATGGAATCCAAGTGAAAACAAAGCCAGGCATACTTTTATCAGACAAAATAGACCTTGAAATAAAACTGTAGCAGACAAATAAGGGCATTAACTAATGATAAAGTGATTAATTCAGCAAGAAGATGTCACAATTGTAAATATCTTGGCACCCAACACTGAAGTACCTAAATCCATAAAGCAAATATTACAGACACAGAGAAGGAAGCTGAAAGTCATACAATAATAATAGAGAACTTTAACACCCATTTATATCAATGAACAGATCATCTGAGCAGAGAATCAGTAAAGAAACAGTGTCTTTAAATGACATATTAGACCAGATGAATTTAACAGATATATACAGAACATTCTGTCCTCAAACAGCAGAATACACATTTTTTTTCAAGTGCACATGGAAGAGTCTCCATGATAGATTACATGTTAAGACACAAAAGAAGTCTCAATAAACTTAAGAAGATTGAAATTATATCAAGCATCTTTTCTGACCACAATGGTATGAAAGTAGAAATAAGTCACAAGAAAACAAGTGCATAATAATGTGGAGGGTAAACAACATGCTACTAAACAACCAGTAGTTCAATAAAGAAATCAAAGGTGTATTTTAAAAATACATGGAGATAAATGAAAATGAAAACACCATGGTCCCAAATCTTTGAGAACCAGCAAAAATTTTGAAGAGGAAAATTTATAAGAATACATGTCTACATCAAGAAACAAAAAGATTCTGAAACAATCTAATCTTACATGTAAAGTAACTATAAAAAGAGCAAAGAAATCCCAAAGTCAGTAGAAGAAAAGAAATAACAAAGATTAGAGCAGACATAAATGAGAAACGAAAAATACTATAGAAAAGATCAATGAAACCAAGAACTGGTTCTTTGAAAAGATAAACAAGGTTGATAAACTTTTAGCCAGACTCATCAAAAGAGAGAGAGAGAGGGAACGAACCCATATAAATAAAATCTGAAATGAAAGAGGGGAATCTATAACAAATGATACCACAGAAATACAAAAGATTATAAGAGACTGGGATGAAAAATTATATGCCAACAAACTGGACAGCCTGGAAGAAGTGGATAAATTCCTGTAAATATACAATCTTTCAAAACTAAACAGGAAGAAATAGAAAATCTGAACAGACTGATTACTAGTAATGAAATTGAATCAGTAATCAAAAATCTCCCAACAAAAAAAGTCTAGGACCAGATAGATTCACAGATGAATTCTAGCGAACATTTAAAGAAGAGTTAATACTTATTCTTTTCTTTTCATTCATTCTGTAGATTTATCACCATAAGTGGGATTTCTTCTGGGGATGCAAGAATGGCTCAATATGCACAAAACAGTGTGACACACCACATTAACAAATTGAAAGATAAAAACCGTATGATCATCTCAATAGATGTAGGAAAAGGTGTTGACAAAATTTAATATCCATTTATGATTAAAAAAAAAACCTCTAAATGAAGTGAGTTTAGGGGGAATAACCTCAACATAAAAAAGACCATATAGGATAAACACACAGCTAACAGTATAGTCAATGGTGAAAAACTGAGAGCTTTTCCTCTAAGATTAGCAACAAGACAAGGATGTCCATTCTTCCCCACTTTTTTTTGGGACTTCATATATATTTTTTATTAAAAAAAAATTTTTTTAACGTTTATTTTTGAGACAGAGAGAGACTGAGCATGAACGGGGGAGGGTCAGAGAGAGAGGGAGACACAGAATCTGAAACAGGCTCCAGGCTCTGAGCAGTCAGCACAGAGCCCGACGCGGGGCTCGAACTCAGGGACCGCGAGATAGTGACCTGAGCCGAAGTCGGCCACTTAACTGACTGAGCCACCCAGGCGCCCCTATATATATATTTTGAAATTTACATCTAAGTTAGCATATAGTGCAACAGTGATTTCAGGAGTAGATTCCTTAATACACTTACCCATTTAGCCCATACCCCCTCCAACAACCCCTCCAGTAACCCTCTGTTATCCATATTTAAGAGTCTATTATGTTTTATCCTCCTCCCTATTATGTTTTATAATTTTATATTATTTTTGCTTCCTTTCCCTTTGTTCATCTGTTCTGTGTCTTAAAGTACTCCTATGAGTAGAGACATATTTGTCTTTCTCTAATTTCGCTTAGCATAATACCCTCTAGTTCCATCCATGTAGTTGCAAATGGCAAGATTTCATTCTTTTTGAATGTCGAGTAATATTCCATTGTATATATACACCACATCTTCTTTATCCATTCATCCATCGATGGACATTTGGGCTCTTCCCATACTTTGGCTATTGTTGATAGTGCTTCTGTAAACATTGGGGTGCATGTGCCCCTTCAAAACAGCATACCTGTATCCCTTGGATAAATACCTAGTAGTGCAATTGCTGGGTCATAGGGTAGTTCTATTTATAATTTTTGAGGAACCTCCATACTGTTTTCCAGAGTGGCTGCATCAGTTTGCATTCCCACCAGCAGTGTGAAAGAGATCCTCTTTCTCTGCATCCTTGCCAACATCTTTGTTGCCTGAGTTGTTAATGTTAGCCATTCTGACAGGTGTAAGGTGGTATCTCGTTGTGGTTTTGATTTGTATTTCCCTGCTGATGAGTGATGTTGAGCATTTTCTCATGTGTTGGTTGGCCATCTGGATGTCTTCTTTGGAGAAGTATCTATTCATGTCTTTTGCCCGTTTCTTCACTGGGTTATTTTTTGGGTGTTGAGTTTGATGAGCTCTTTATAGATTTTGGATACTAACCCTTTATCTGATATGTCATTTGCAAATATCTTCTCCCATTCCATTGGTTGCCTTCTGGTTTAGCTAATTGTTTCCTTTGCTGTGCAGAAGCTTTTTATTTTGACGAGGTCCCAATAGTTCACTTTTGCTTTTGTTTCCCTTGCCTCTGGAGACATGTTGAGTAAGGAGTTGATGTGGCCGAGGTCAAAGAGGTTTTTGTCTGCTTTCTCCTCCAGGATTTTGATGGTTTCCTGTTTCACATTCAGGTCCTTCATCCATTTTATTTTTGTGTATGGTGTAAGAACGTGGTCCAGGTTCATTTTTCTGCATGTTGCTGTCCAGTTTTCCCAGCACTGCTTGCTAAAGAGACTGTCTTTATTCCATTGGATATTCTTTCCTGCTTTGCCAAAGATTGGTTGGCTATACATTTGTGGGCCTTTGTGGCCACTGATTTGAGTGTCTGTTTTTGTGCCAGTACCATACTGTCTTGATGATTACAGCTTTTGTAATACAGCTTAAAGTCCGGGATTGTGATGCCTCCTGCTTTAGTTTTCTTTTTCAAGATTGCTTTGGCTATTCAGGGTCTTTTCTGGTTCCATACAAATTTTAGGATTGTTTGTTCTAGCTCTGTGAAGAATGCTGGTGTTATTTTGATTGGTGTTGCATTGAATATGTAGATTGCTTTGGGTAGTATTGACATTTTAACAATATTTGTTCTTCCTATCCAGGAGCATGGAGTATTTTTCCATTCTTTTGTGTCTTCAATTTCTTTCATAAGCTTTCTCTAGTTTTCAGTGTATAGATTCTTCACCTCTTTGGTTAGATTTATTCCTAGGTATTTTATGGTTTTTTGGTGCAATTGTAAATGGGATTGATTCCTTGATTTCTCCTTCTGTTGCTTCATTGTTGGTGTATAGGAATACATTCAATTTCTGTGCATTAATTTTATATCTTGAGACTTTCATGTCGTGTGAAGAGTGAAAGTTTGACTTCCTCCTGGCCAACTTAAATGCCTTTTATTTCTTTGTGTTGTCTGATTGCTGAGGCTAAGACTTCCAATATTACGTTGAATAACAGTGGCGAGAGTGGACATCCCTGTCTTGTTCCTGACTTTAGGGGGAAAGCTCTCGGTTTTTCCCCATTGAGGATGAAATTAGCATTGGGTCTTTCATATATGGCTTTTATGATCGTGAGATATGATCCTTCTATCCTTACTTTCTTGAGGGTTTTTATCAAGAAAGGATGCTGTATTTTGTCAAATGCTTTCTTTGCATCTATTGAGAGGATCATGTGGTTCTTGTCCTTTCTTTTGTTGATGTGATGAATCACATTGTTTTGCGGACATTGAACCAGGCCTGCATTCCAGGTACAAATCGCACTTGGTCATGGTGAATAATTGTTTAAATGTATTGTTGGCGCCGGTTGGCTAATATCTTGTTGAGGATTTTTGCATCCATGTTCATCAGGGAAATTGGTCTATCTATAGTTCCCCTTTTTAGCGGAGTCTTTGCCTGGTTTTGGAATCAAGGTAATGTGGGCTTCATAGAGTTTGGAAGTTTTCCTTCCATTTCTATTTTTTGGAACAGCTTCAAGAGAATAGGTGTTAACTCTTCCTTAAATGTTTGGTAGAATCCCCCTGGAAAGCCATCTGGCCTGGAGTCTTGTTTTATGGGAGATTTTTGATTACTAATTTGATTGCTTTACTGGTTATGGGTCTATTCAAATTTTCTATTTATTCCTGTTTCAGTTTTGTTAGTTTATATGTTTCTAGGAATTTGTCCATTTCTTCCAGATTGCCCATTTTATTGGTGTATAATTTCTCATAATATTCTCTTATTATTGTTTTTATTTCTGCTGTGTTGGTTGTGAGCTCTCCTCTTTCATTCTTGATTTTATTTATTTGGGTCCTTTACTTTTTCATTTTGATCAAACTGGCTAGTGGTTTTTATCAATTTTGTTAATTCTTTCAAAAGAATTAACAACCAGCTTCTGGTTTCATTGAGCTGTTCTACTGGGTTTTTTTTTTTTTGGTTTTGATAGCATTTATTTCTGCTCGGATCTTTATTATTTCCTGTCTTCTGATGGTTTGGGGTTTATTTGCTGTTCTTTTTCCAGCTCTTTAAGGTGTAAGGTTAGGTTGTGTATCTGAGACCTTTCTTCCTTCTTTAGGAAGGCCTGGATTGCTATATACTTGCCTCTTATGACTGCCTTTGATGCATCCCAGAGGTCTATGGCATTATCATTTTCATTGGCTTCCATGTACTTTTAATTTCCTCTTTAACTTCTTGGTTAGCCCATTCATTCTTTAGTAGGATGTTCTTAGTCTCCAAGTATTTGTTACCATTCCAAATTTTTTCTTGTGGTTGATTTCCAGTTTCATAAGTGTTGTGGTCTGAAAATATGCATGGTATGATCTCGATCTTTTTGTACTTGTTGAGGGCAGATTTGTGTCCCAGGATGTGATCTGTTCTGGAGAATGTTCCATGTGCACTAGAGAAGAATGTATATTCTGCTGCTTTAGGATGAAGTGTTCTGAATATATCTGTTAAGTCCATCTGGTCCAGTGTGTCATTCAAAGCCATTGTTTCCTTGTTGATTTTCTGATTATATGATCTGTCCATTGCTCTAAGTGGGGTGTTGAAGTCGCCTACTATGATGGTATTATTATCAGTGAGTTCCTTGATGTTTGTGATTAATTGATTTATATACTTGGGTTCCACCACATTTGGAGCATAAATGTTTACAATTGTTAGGTCTTCTTGGTGGATAGACCCCTTAATTATGATATAATGCCCTTAGTCATCTCTTGTTACAGTCTTTAAAGTCTAGATTGTCTGATATAATTATGGCTACTCTGGCTTTCTTTTGTCAACCATTAGCATGATAGATGGTTCTTTATCCCCTTACTTTCAATCTGAAGGTGTCTTTAGGTCTAAAGTGGGTCTCTTGTAAACAGCATATAGATGGATCTTGTTTTCTTATCCATTCTTTTACCCTTTGTCTTTTGATTGGAGCACTTAGTCCATTGATGTTTAAAATGAGTACTGAAAGATAAGAATTTATTGCCATTATGTTTCTTGTAGAGCTGGAGTGTATCGTGGTGTTCTCTGGTCCTTTCTGGTCTTTGTTCCTTTTGGTATCCTATCTATCTATCTATATTTATTTTTTCATCTTTTCTCCCCTCAGAGAGTCCCCCTTAAAATTTCTTGCAGGGCTGGTTTAGTGGTCACGGACTCCTTTAATTTTTGTCTGGGAAACTTCTAATCTCTCCTATTTTGAGTGACATCCTTGCTGGATAAAGAATTCTTGGCTGCATATTTTTCCCAAATCAGTACATTGGATATATCCTGCCACTCCTTTCTGGCCTGCCAAGTTTCTGTGGATAGGTCTGCTGCAAACCTGATCTGTCTTTCCTTGTAGGTTAAGTAATGTTTTTCCCTTGCTGCTTTCATGATTCTTTCCTTGCCTGAGTAAATGTGAATTTGACTCTGATATGCCTTGTTGGTGGTCCATTTTTGTTGAATCTAATGGGAGTCCTCTGTGCTTCCTGGATTCTGATTTCTGTGTCTTTTCCTAGATTAGGAAAGTTTTCCACTATGATTTGCTCATATAACCCTTCTACCCCTTTTCCCTCTCTTCATCTTCTGGGACCCCTATGATTCTGATGTTACTCCTTTTTAATGAGTCACTGATTTCTCGAATTCTTAAATCGTGCTCCTTTACCTTAGTCTTCCTCTTTTCTCCTGCTTCATTATTCTCTATAAGTTTGTCCTCTATATAGCTGATTTGCTGTTCTGCCCCATCCATCCTTCCTGCTGTGGCATCCATTCGAGATTGCAGCTCAATTATAGCATTTTTTATTTCATCCTGACTAGCTGTTACTTCTTTTATCGCTGCAGAAAGGGATTCTAATCTATTTATGACCCCAGCTAGTATTCTTATTATCATGATTCTAAATTCTGGTCCAGACATTTTGCTTGTACCTGTGTTGGTTAAGTCCCTGGCTGTCGTTTCTTCCTGCTCATTCTTTTGGGGTAAATTCCTTTGTTTTGTCATTTTGAAGGCAGAAAAGGAATTAATGAGGTCAAAAAAATTAAAATTGAAAAATTAAAAACAGCACACACACAAATCAAATAAATGATACTAGATCTTATGTGTGTTTTGGTCTGGATGTTGAAAGGGACTTGATAGATTAGAGAAAAAAGGGCGGGGGGGGGGGGAAGAAAACGTTTGAAGATTTGAAAAAATGAATACAGTGAAATAGAGTAAAATGAAATGATGAAAGTAAAATAGAATTTGAAAAATTTACAAAAGTAAAAAATATAGAAAAAATTAAAAATACTTTAATGAAAATCAAAAATAAAAATAAATTTTTTCTTTCTGTATTCAAGAAAAAGGAAAGGAAAGAGAAAATTGAATAGATGTACCAGCTAACAGACTGAAATACGATTGAAATTATATTATTTTCCCCTAGAAGTCAAACTGTGAAGCACGTTATGGTCCATAAACTAAGCAGGCAGAAGGACTTGTGTTCCTGAAGAGCAAGGTTGGCCCAGTTGGGCGGGGCTTAATATAATGGCTCTGTTCCCTACTGGATGGTGCTGCTTAGCTTACTGGGGTGTATTGTTGTGGTGCTTGTAGATGTGTACGTGCATGCACGGGAGGGGTTAAAATGGCATCACCCAGCTACCCAGTCTCTAGTATCAGAACTCTGTTCTCCCCGATCACCAATCACGCACCCATCCTTTGTCTCTGGTTTCTGTCTGCTCCCCGCTTTTACACTGTCTGTGACCAAGCCGTCAGGTTGACAGGTGGCACCTACCTCTTAACTTCATCTCAGATGAGGCTGTTTTTCCCAACCCCTTACTTCTGAGGGACTGCAACTTTGACCTGTTCTGCCCCTCTACGGTAGGGTCTCACCAAGCAATGGCCGGGTGCCAGGTGTACCCAGGAACGTTCACGGGACCTTGCTGCTGCTGATGCCCAGAGACTGTGGCTGGGTGCTAGCCTGCCCTAGAAGTAGTTCATGCGATCGTATAGCAGCAGTGTTTCAGGGATTATGGAAAATCACAACATACATCTGGCACCAGGCTTCACCCTTAATGACCTTGTTCCAGCACCAGCGAATGTGCTTGTTCTCTGGGCTCCACTGGGGCCTTTGCCTGTGGGGGGCACTATACAGCCTCTACCAGATGTCCTCCCAGCAGGGGAACCACCTCTCCCCGTGTGGCCCGAGGACCCCCGGACTTCACTCTGCTCCTGGGGATTCCCCCTTCTCACCAGAGCACCACCAGGTATCGAGCTACAGAGTTTTAGACTCTGTGCTCCCCCTGTTTATAGAGTCGTAATGGAATTTAAACCCTCTCCTTTCTCCCTTTTTAGTTCAGTCCCTGGGGATGTTTCCACTTTTCCAATTTGTCTCCAGCTGCTTTTGGGGGGGTTCTCTTCCCATACTATCCCCTTGTCTCTGTCCTCTCTCCACAAGCAAAAATAGCTCCCTGCCCTCTGCAGCTTCTCTCTCCCCCAGTGCACCTCTCTGTGCTGTGTACCTGCTGACTTCTGTGGTTCAGGTTGTGCAGATTGTTGTGTTAATCCTCAAGTCAGTTTTCTAGGTGTGCAGGATGGTTTAGTGTTGATATGGCTGTATTTCATGGACACGAGACACACAAAAACGTTCATGCTGTTCTGCCATCTTGGATCCTCCTCTCCACTCTTCCCACTTTTAATCGACATAGTATTGGGAGTCATAGCCATACAGTCAGACAAGAAAAAGAAATAAAAAGAATCCAAAATGGTAACAAAGAAGTAAAATTGTCATCATTTGCAGATGACAATGCTATACATAGAAAACCCTAAAGACTCCACCAGAAAACTATTAGATTAGAAGTAATAAATGAATTCAGTAAAGTTACGGGATACAAAATTAATATACAGAAATTGGTTGTATTTCTATATACTAATAAAGACATAGCAGAAACAGACATTAAGAAAAATTTCCATTTATAATTGCGCCCAAAAGAATATCTAGGATAAACTTAACCAAGGAGGTGAAAGATCTGTACTCTGAAAACTACAAAACACTGATGAAAGCAATTGAAGACAACACAAATGGAAAGATATACAATGTTCATGGATTGGAATTAATATTGCTATAATATTCATATTACCCAAAGCAATCTACACATTCAGTGAAATCCCTAGCAAAACACCAATAGTGTTTTTCTTAGAACTAGAACAAATAATCCTACAATTTGTATGGAACAACAAAAGACCCCAAATAGTCAAAGCAATCTTGAGGAAGAGGAACAAAGCTGGAGGTGTCATAATCCCAGATTTTGAAATATATATAGAATCTATAATAATCAAAACAGTATGATACTGGCACAAGCACAGACACATAGATCAATAGAATAGAACAGAGAGCTCAGAAATCATGCTTATATGGGCAATTAATATACAGCAAAGGAGGAAAAACTATACAATGGGGCAAAGACACTCTTCAGTAAATGGTTCTGGGAAAACTGGACAGCTACATGCTAAGAATGAAACTAGATCATCTTTTAACACCACACATAAAGATAAGCTCCAAATGTATTAAACACCTAAATGCGAGATCTGAAACCATGAAACTCTTAGAATAAAACATTAATCTCTGTGACATCAGCCTTAGCAATATTTTTTTACAGGTCTCTGCAGGCAAAGGAGAGAAAAGCAAAACTAAAGTTTCTAATGGCACTACACCAAAATAAAAAGCTTTCATACAGCAAAGGAAACCATTAACAAAACAAAAAGAGAACCTAATGAATAGGAGATATTTGCAAATGATATATCTGGTAAGGAGATAACATCCAAACTATATAAAGAATTTCTACAACTGAACACCTACAAATAATCCAATCAAAAATAGGCAGAGGACCTGGACTACCATTTTTTCCAAAGAATACAGACAAATAACCAAAAGATACATGAAAAGACACTCAACATGTCTCATCATCAGGGAAATGCAAATCAAAGCCACACTGGGGTGTCACCTCAAACCAGTCAGAATGGCCATTATCAAAACAAAACAAAACAAAAAAACCAAAACAAATAACAAGCATTGGTAAGGGTGTGGGTAAGAGGGAACCCTTACACAGTATTGATGGGATAGTAAATTGGTCCAACCACTGTGGAAAACAGTATAGAATTTCCCAAAAAAACTTAAAAGTAGAAATACCATATGATCCAGCAATTTTACTCCTGGGTAATTACCCAAAGAAAATGAATACAGTAATTCAAAAGATACATGCACCCCTATGTTTACTGCAGCATCATTCACAATAACCAAGATATGGAAGCAACCTAAGTATTCAGTGATAGATGAATGGGTAAAGAGGAATGGCATGTGCATGCCCATACACATGGAATATGACTTAGCCATGAAAAAGAATGAGATCTTTTCATATTATCCTAAGTGAAATAATTTATACCAAAAACCCAAATACCACATGATTTCACTTAATATGTGGAATGTAAAAAACAAAACAAATAAACAAAAAGCAGAAATGCCCATAAATACAGATAATAAATGGGTGGCTTTTAGGGGGGTAGGTGGGGAGATGAGCAGAATGGTAAAGTGGAGTGGGAGGTACAGGCTTCCAGTTATGTAATTAATAAGTCACAGAGATGAAAGGTATGGGATAAGTAATAGAGTCAATGGTATTGTTATAGCATGTGGTGACAGATGGTATCTATACTTGTGGTGAGCATAGCAGATGTATAGAGTTGTTAAATCACTGGGTTGTATACCTCTGATGTAACATTGCATGTCAACTACAAAAAAATATATAAATATACTTAAAAAAGAAAATTAGAGAAGTCAGTCATCCAGTAGGTCCTATGAAAGTATTCATGGGAAGCACAATTGGGAGAGTTCCAGTCTTTATATTTACTTATTTTTTTTTTAATTTTTAATGTTTATTTTTGAGAGAGAGAGAGAGCATGAGCAGGGAAGGGGCAGAGAGCGAGGGAGACACAGAATCTGAAGCAGGCTCCAGGCTCTGAGCTATCTGCACAGAGCCCAATGCAGAGCTCGAACCCATGAACTGTGAGATCATGACCTGAACCCAAGTCGGGCACTTAACTGACTGAGCCACCCAGGTGCCCCTCTATCTATATTTACTTTTAATATGCTATGTTGGCACATATTTTTAAAAAGGGTTGTAAGTCATTTTCTCTCACAATTACAGTTAATAATGCACTTGTGGAATTTTTGCTTCCTAGCCCTGTGACTTTTCGATCTGCTAGTTTATATGTCTGGGTTTCTAAAGGAGAAATGATTCCTCCAGGGAATACAACAATGGCTCCGTAATCACGGACAGACTGCCTTATGGCCATTTGGACTCATCATGCCTCTGAATCAAAAGACAAAGAAGCAGATTACTATTCTGGTTGAATTGACTGAATCCCAATCTCTAATTGCTGCTATATAGTGGGGTGGAGCAAGTCTGAGCCAGGGGATTCTCTAACAAGTATATCAGTTTAATGGAAGATTGAGGCATCCCAACATGGCAAGACCATTAAGTGTCAAGAGAGTTCAGGAATGATAAACTGAACTTCCACCAGGTGAAGAACTTTGACCAGGCAAGGTGCTGGCTGAAGACAGGAGGATGCCAGAATGTTGGAGAAGAATGATTTTTTAAAATATCAACTTAACTCAGGAACAGCTAAGAATCAGGAACCATTTGAGGAGGATTCATGATGCTTAACTTTACAACAGGACCCCGGCTTACCCTAGAGTAGATTTCTTATGAAATGCCTTTTTGAAAATGCTATCCAAAGGAACTCAGGGCAAAATATTAAAGAAAAGTCAAAAAACAAGTGACAAACTGAGAGATGAAATACTACAGATAAAGGGGAAATCTTCCTAATATAGGAACGACCAAAGATGAGGGAAAAAAGACGAAAAGGAAAAAAAAAACCACAACAGCCTGATAGAAAATTGGACAAAAGACAGGCAAATAGCATTCACAGAAAGTTAGACAAAAGGCTTTTAAATATTTGAAGACATCAAACTTCGCCAATAAGAAAATTAAAAGTACACTGGATACCATTTCTCACCCATGAGCTTAGCACAAATTCAAAAGCTGAAAAACCCACCCTGTTGTCAAGACTGGGGGGAGGCAGGCGTTGTCATACAACCGGCTCAAGGTAAATGCCACAGTATTTCGCATATGCGTTTACCCTTGACTCAGGAATTTCGCTTGTGGGCTACTCTGGGTGTCACATCGTTTCCTGATTGGGCCAGAATTCTCGAGACAGAGCTCAGGGGAGGGCCCCCACGCAGGACTGTCTCTTTCATTCCCGCTGTGAAGCTTGACGGAGGGACCTCTGTGGTTTGTGGCTGTCTGGCCTCGCCACACTGTGGCCGCCCTCTCTGCTGCCTGCATTCCTGCCCGGCTAGAGGAAGGCCGCCTTGAGCTCCCAGGGTGAGCAGGCCTTCCAGGCAGCCGTCCTGCCTGTACTCTTGGCATTCATATGGCATGGCCATAAATTATGCCCAGTGTGTTCATTTTCAGTTTAAATGTGTTCTTATCCCAGAGGAACAACTAATGGCGTCAAGTTACTGATGTGAAAAAAGCCTGCCGCTACAATCTATGGATTAATGGAATAGCAGTCCTGGAGGCTGGGGCGGCAATAAATCGTCAGCCACCGGTGACACAGATTTTAAATTATGTTCTCCGTCCCCTTCCCCCTTCTCCAAAGTTATTTTGCTGTAAAGATGTTGGGTAAACATTTAGCATTGCTTAAATGTTTGCTTTCTATTAAAGTTGATGCAAGCAGGGCCCCTCCCTCTTAGGGGCCCTTCTCGCAGACAACGGGAAGTGAGCTGAGAGGGATTTAAAAGCTTGTCATGCTTTCTCGAGGAGGCGTGAGGGCAAATCTCCTTATCCAGGATCATCACTGATAAATTTCAGAAAATTGGCAAACACAGGGTTCTATCAGCGAACTCTGCTCATTTGGCACGTGAGTTCCTACCCCGACCTTCTGTTACGGCTTTTTTCTTTCCCTAATGAATTTAAAATGACGAGCCAACGTAATTCCCATCAGTGCTTTTGAAAGGTAGCAAATCTACTTCTCATTAGGCGAAGGACTCCAGGGAGTCTGCTGATGGACCACAGGGAGCTCAAGAGTCCCTGATCCTAAAAGCAAATTGTTCATATGTACATGGGTTTCTGGAAAGGTCTATGAATTTCATCCAATTCACTCAAAGTTCTATAACATGGATTGCATAGATGGCCACAATACCTCCCTCTCTTTCCACACCTTGCAATTGGATGACTGAGAGAAGAGGCTCTCCCCACCCCAGACTCTGGACCGGCCTTGTGAATGGCTTTGGCCCGTGGGATATTGGCAAATGCAACACAAGCAGTTACGAGAAGTGCTTGCACATTGGGGCTTGCCTGCTTGCCTTTCCTGGAACCCTGCTGCCCCGCGAACAAGGCTGGGCTAACCCCGGGAGCTACAAGCCTCAGTCACCCCCATTTCCCCAGCCGACCCACCTGCAACTGCAGACGGTGGTGTAGGCAGCCAAGATCAGCCACGCCTGGGCCAGACCAGAACTGTCTAGCTCAACTGCTAACGTACAGAATCGTGAATAAGTGTTATCTTGAGCCACTAAGCGTGTCACACAGTAAAAGCTAACAGACACAAATACTACACCAGAGAGTGTGCATTTTGAGAACAAGGGGCATAACTTATTCAGTCTTTGTATTGCCTTTTCCTAAACACACAGTAACTATCCAATATATATTTGCTGAATTGGGTAGAGTTGGTTGTTCATAAAGACTGAGATGAAGCCACTTTCTCAAGGTGACTTAGTAAATTAGGAGGGATTCCAGAGCACTGACGCTGGGCCTCTGTTTTCTTATAAAATGGGCTTCAGAATATCTACTGTGTTATGCTACTGTGGTTATTGGAGATCCTGTGTGCCCCGGAGATAAGGCTTAATACTTGCCTGCGGCTGGGGCAGAGGCCAGCTGACAGAAAGGTGCAGAGTGCACCAGCAAGCCCGATACTGAGCACATTTCCATGGTCAGAGTAACTGCCAGGCATTGGGCAAGTGGATTCCGGCTCCAGTGGCCAGCTTTTTCTGCCGCAGAGTGAGATTGATTCCTTCCAGCCTGATCAGACGTCCCTGTGTCACTCTGGCACTGCCTGTGCCTGCCGTGGCCATGTGGCTGGAAGCCTTGTCTCTCCCTGTGTGAGGGGCCATGCCACAACTCCCAGTAAGTAGCTCCTTTCCTGGCTTGTAAAATAAGGTGTGGCTGACTGGGGCCTCCCTAAGAACGCCCGCAGCCGCCGGAACCAAGGGCTGCAACTCCTGCCCGAGCCCCGTCCAACCAGGAGGGACTGAACTGCTCACAGGGTCACGGAGCCATAAAACAAACCACCTTTTTTCTGAATTTGTCTAATGCAGAAAGGTGGAAAAGCAGCCATGGGATTGGGAAATAGGAGGAAGCAAAAACAAACCTGATGTGAGCTGGGGTGCAGGGTGAGGGAGCTTCGTGGCACGCACGTCACATGGTCAAGCCACAGATGGAGGGAATTACAGAAAAAAATTCCAAGTTAAAAAAACATGACATATACAAAGAGTTACAGAATGCACAGAAGAATTATACAAAGAACCCAAGACATTTGAAAAAACATTTTTTTTCCCATTAAGACTTCCTGTGCTTTTCTAATAGCACCTAAAATGACTTCTTTCTAGGACGTAGGATAAAACTTTCTGTGTTAGAGATGTATTGGGGTGTAAATAATGGATACATATTATTTACTACAAACAGTAAAGAAAACATTCTGGTTTTTTGACAAAATGGACATTAAGTTTTTGCTTGTAAAAACATTGATTTTTATCCAATTATACCCCCAGATATTCAAGGAGAAGATTCAACGTACTCTGCTATGCTTTTACTAGAACTTTCTAGCCTTCATGTTGAGATGTGGAACATTAAAGTCACCAATGAGTAAACAAAACAATTAGCAGATGACATTTTCAACCAATTTTTTGTATTTATTATTGTGCTTCTCTACAACTAATGATTCTTGTGGTTTGCACATGGTATGCCTGCTTATTTACCTACATAAACACAGCCTAGCATTCCCAGAGGGGAGGCCCACAAACAGTGCGGCACATGTGACCTCCACCAGGCATTCAATATGGATATAAGCCATCTTTGCCTGCGCCCATTAGGATGCTCTTATGTGGGCGTCACATTCTTCTAAGAGGAGAATCAAGTCTTCAATCAGGCTGTGCTCTCTGCCGTGTGTCACTCTCATAATATCAAAAGCCTATTGGAAAAAGAAAGAAGACAGATTATGTTAGAGTAGACAGTTAGTTAGGTTTCAACAGGACACCTGGAGACCCACAAAAGGGAGTCATGGCCAGCTCTTGGGGGCAGCGGTTAGAGACCTGTCGGCACCACTCCAAAACAAAGCCACAAGAAGCCAGATCTAACCAGATAGGCCCAAGACAAAGAAGGCTGGAAACCCTGACTAAGGGAGAAAAGGCATGAAATCCTGCTCCCAAGAGATCCCCTCCTCAAGTAAAAAGTATTCCACCTCTAGTTAACAACGGTCAATAAAGATGGAGACCCAAACTCCAGGGCACGCAGCTCTCTCTTGAGCTCACTTGCACTCACATCTTGAGAGCAAACACTCCCTTTAACAAACTTTCCTACTTGCACCTCTCAACCACTGTGTCTGGTATATCCTTGAATTCTTTCTTGTGATGAGACCCAGAGCCTTTGGCAACACTGTGCGGATGGGCCGGGTGGAGGCCTCAGGGCTCGGTGTCTCCCCAGTCCACCCGATAGCATCTTGATCCAAAAGTAGGTGGGCCCCTGCCTGCTCATCTCTTTCGCACGATGCTTTGGTGTGGAGAACCCGTGGTCTGCAGCGTGAGCAGTACTGTGATTCTCCAAGCCACACAGTAAGGGGCAGGGTGAATTTTTCATGTGTTTGTAGACCGCACACTCCCAATGAGTAGTGCCAGGTGTGGTGTCCAACAGTGATCTTCAGGGCTTGTTAGTGCAGGGGGTTGTGGGTGGTTAGGTTTAAGAATAAAAACTAAAAATAATTAAGTGGTATTAAAGATGAGATTCTATGCTGCCATCACCTTAAAATTTCAGTTTTGCATGCTGCATTCAGTTCTCATCTGTACGCACTGGGCTTATGATGTACACATATTTTTGTATTCTTTTCATGTCATATTACAGTGTCAGCATTTGGACAATCGCTTCTTTCACTCCCCGTGTTCAATTCAGCCTCCATAATATTTCTGAAATCTGGGTGGGCTTGTGACCACTTGAGTGAGAACAGTATAAGGAATGCTGTTGACTTCCAGGGCTAGGTTAAAGAGGCCGTGCAGCCTCTGCCTCGTTCACCAGTGTGTTTGCTCCTGGGGCTGTGAGTCGCCATGCTGTGAGGAGGCCCACGGAGAGGCCATGTGTACGTGCTCTGGTAGACGGTCCTCGCCGAGCCCATCTTTCAGGTCCTCTGGGCCTAGACACCAGAAATTGGCATAAAGAAGTGTTCAGGGGTGCCTGGCAGGCTCAGCTAGAAGAGCATGCAACTCTTGGTCTCAGGGTCGTGAGTTTGAGCCCCATGTTGGGTGAAAGCATCCAGGTGACTCCAGCCGCTAGCCAGAAGACATCCAGGTTCCCGTCTTCCTTGCTGAAACCCCAGACGTTGAAAGAAAAGGGCCAGCTGCTCCTGTTGTCATCTGTTTGAATTCCTGACCCACAGAATCTGTGATCATGGTAACGTTGTGGTTGGAACTTTGGAATAGTTTTGGAATATTTGCTCAGCTTTGGAATGGTTTGTTACAGAGCAATGATATTTGTGCAGTAAATAAATTAGAAACCCTGTCCTCGTGCACCACCCGGTAGGGGGCTGGCAGGAAAGGGGAGGGGGGCACAGGTCCATTGTACCGAATGTGGACATGTCTTCACACAGGCTCTCAGCCTTGGTTGCAAAGTATTATCAACCAGGGAGCCTCACAAGAGACCCTAACGCCCAGACCCCACACACAGGATTAACCAAAACCTGGCCTCTGCGGGGGGGGGGGGGGAGGGTGAGGCTGGGGGTTCAGGGGATTCTGATGTGCCCTTGGGGTTGAGAATGACATACAGTGCGCTCTTAACAAACACTAGCAGCGTTTTATTATTCAATGTTAATTTATAGCCAGCATAATTACCATTTTAATGGTTGTGTGCAATTAATTCTATCATGTTTACAGACCATCAGTCACTAAGCTACTCTTGGAAATTCAGATCACTTTCAATTTTTGCCAAAAAAATGATATGATACAGATCTTTCAACTCAGGACACTTTTTGCCTTTGCTGAATATTTGCTTAAGATCAATTCCTAGGGATTCCTGAGTAGGAAGACCTTTGCAGCTAGAGACATAAAAACTGGAAGCAAAGTGGTCGCATCCTCAGACCCCTTCGTTCTGTGGGGGAGGAAACCTAGACCCAGAGAAGCAAAGCGGCCAGGCCTGGAAATGCTTTCAGCCTGTGTTCCTGGCTTCTCATTCCGGCCTCTTTAAAAATGTCCCCTGCACAGTAATAAAGGAAAACAGGCAGGCAGAAGGGTCTGGATGTAGCTGCTGGGAGAGAGAAGAAAGAGACAGCAAGAGGAGGACCCGCCAGCTTGGGCTCTGGTCTCCAGCCTGAAGGAGAGCAGTGCTCATCACAGAGTCCAGACACGACCCTGCCGACAGGCAGTCCCGTCACCCGGTGACATCCCAGCTGGGAAACCCAGAAGGTTCTGATTAACTTGAGTGGGTCTGGCCTGGCGGGGAGGGTGGTGGAGGCAGCCCCACCTTGCCGGCAGCCAAGCTCTGTGAGATCCCTCTGGACGGAGGATCAAAAACAAATGTTTGAAACCATTCTGGGAACAAAGGTGTCCCATTTCATCCTCCTCCCTTCCCCCCCCCACTGGGGCTCCTCTCTGGGTCCTCAATCAGTCTAGACACCTTAAGGTCTGAGGTGGAAAGCGGCCTGAAAGCAGGACTGCAATGAGAGATCACAGAGATGCTTCAAGTCTTTGACGGGAAAGCCTCTTACTTGAAAGCTCTGGGATGTTCTCATCCCTTCTACTTGGCGGAGGAAGGTGAGTGGGCCAGAAGCACTGCCTGAACACCTCTCTGCTTAAAGGGAAATGACCCTCTGCCCTGCCCCACTAACCTGTGGTCCAGAGAAAGGTCAGGCCTAACCTGGGATGGCTCACTTCCTTCCTGGCGCCTCATGGAGGCCCTCTGCCGGACGAGGCCTTGGCCTTATTGCCCAGGAGGACACCTCCAATGGGCTGTGCGTTTGACTCTGGCTAAATGACAAATGTCATCTTCGTATTCCTCTGACAAGGTGAGGTTGATGTGCATGTCTTCACACACTATGGGCTGCAATCTTTCCTCCAGCCATCATTTGCACTTTCTTCCCCCTTCCAGCTTTAGAAATAAGGTCTGTTCCTCAAGAGCTGAGGTTAACTGTGGCTGATCCAGTGTCTTCCTGTTCATGAGAGGGACAGACCTGCTTAGGACACGTGCCCAAGCGCCAGTAGGAGGCTTGCAGCCGTCCTGGAATCACAGAGCCCCAGGAAGGAAGGGGAAGCTGCCTGGCTTTCCCCAGGCCTCACTGCCACACCTCCGTGCCTGCTTCCTTACAGAAGGGCCGTGAGGACCCTCTGGTCCAGTCACGTCGTGGCCTGACTCGTGGGCGCAGGGTGAGCGCCAGCTCTCAGGACGCGAGCCGGTGTTCACTCCATGGCTGCATTGTGTAGCCTCCACCTGAAGCCAGTCTTCATGACCGAGGGGGGGACCAGAGGTTCCCCTGTACCCAGACATGGCTTCTGAGACATCTAGAGGGATCTCCCAGTCAAGATGCTCTTGGTGGTGAACGCAGCAAGGGAAGCAAAGGCAAGGGCAGGGGGCAACCCCCGGACATTATGTACAAGATTTGAGACACTAAGATTAGAAGATTTTGTCCACGGGGGGCTGGAAGCAGAGAGCAAACAGGTATAGCTGGGGCACTGGACCGACTGGAAGACATTGAAAGAGCGTCTGCATCATTTGTCTAGAAGATGAAACTGAGTAGAAGTACAATAAACAAGTAGGCGTTACAATTTATGAGGGACGGCTGGAGTGGAAGAGAACCAGAGAGAAAGGAAAGAAAGAAATAGCATTCAGTGTGTGCAAAGTATGTCAGAGCCCGTCCTCTGTATTTGTGTGAAGGACCGGTCACTCTGGGTGGACAGGGAGTGAGTGGGGACTCAGACCTGGTGATAGAAGAGATCTGGTCCTCGTCTTGGGCGTCAGCCCTCATTGACGTAAGACAGGAGCACTGTGTGGCTGGGGCCCAGATCTCTACGGGGGCCACAAACCTTCAGCCCAGTGGGCGAGGGGGGCTTTGCCCTCCCAAATAAAGTTACAGTAAATCCCTGACAGACCGGAGCAGCCGTTTCCTGTAGCTCTGCGTGTCCCCTCAGCCCCTCCCACACATGCGCACATCAGACAGAAAGGACAATTTTAGTTTAATTTCCTGCAGCAGTATATAAAACAGATTAAGGAAATATAAAATTGGAGCCGGCTTGCGCTGGGAAAAGCTTATCTCTTTCCATTAAATTTTATTTTTATAATAGTAGCATTTAAAAAGAGCCTCCACATCATCTTCCACAGAGGACTCGTTTGGAGCCTCCAAGGGGGGCTGCTGGGCCATGTATGGACTCTAAATGTCACACGAGAAATGGCAGCACTGATTGTCTGCCACAGGACATGCGTGGTTCATTCAGGAATAAAGGCAGGGGCCCAGGACTGATTTAAATCTCATCACGTCTTTTTTTTTTTTTTTTTTTTTTTTTCTGAGTAATTTTAAAATTGTGGTCTTATATTAAATAGGTTGAATCAAATTATGATTTAAAGTTGCAAACAATAGCTTTCTTATTAATTTTTAATACAAATATATTAAGCTTATCAAGGATCTCATATACTCTCTACCCGGAGCCTGAGGGAATCCAATAAATGACTTCCCCAAGCATGATTTAAATATGGATTTAAAATCAGAGGGAGGGGCTCCTGGGTGGCTCAATGGGTTAAGCGTCCGGCTCTTGACTTTGGCTCAGGTTGTGATCTCCCTGTTTATGAGTTCGAGCCCCACATCCTGCTTGGGATTCTCCCTCCCTCCTTCCCTCTCTGTCAGGATAAATAAACGAAAAAAATCAGAGGGAAAAGAAATGTGTGCCTGATAAGAAGCTCTGGAGTCACATCACATCACACCCAGTGTACAGGATGTGTGTATGTAGGTTTTTCTCTAGCAAGTCAGTGGTTCTTACGAGATTCATAAATAACGTGAGCAAAGAGGTTAGCAGGTTAAGGAACAGGAGCAAGAGAACCGCGAGCTCCAAATCAGCCACGTCGGGGCTTACGTTTGGGGTGTAGGCGGGAGTGGGAGGTGCATTCAGCTTTCTCTGGCTGTGCCTGAATAGCTCATAGCTGTGTGGGGTAGACGGGGGGGGGTCCGGGGCTCGTGGCCTGTGCTAAAGGGATCCTCAAAACGTAAGATGCTTCAACAGAATGAAATGAGAAGGGAAACAAACAATATGGTGTAATGTAAAAAATTTACATCTAAATAACAAATGATTACTGAGGGGGAAGAAGTCTGTTTTCTTCCAGCCTGCTTGCAGCTAACAGGGCACTAACAAAGCGGTTAGTCTAGCCCAGGGTAGGGGGATCAGCAGCTCGGAGAGCGAGGTTACGGGACAGAAACAGGCTCACTGAAGGACAGCCCAGCCGAGGGCGGCTGCAGGGGAGCTCCGAGAAGTCAAGTTAGATGCTAACAAAATCCTTCCAAGGAGTAAGTGGCAGGGAATGGAAACAGATTAGAGACAGGAGAAAGCAGCAGAGCAGCATAGCGAGGGGACCCCAGGACTCTCCTGCAGCAGCAGTCACAAGGATTTCAGCAGGGCCCGGTGATGAAAGCTTAAACCAAATCTGTGTTGGGCTAAGGGGATCCCTTTCCTGGAGGAGGCTGGCCTAATGGAATCTGTAGCAAATTTCTGTTTCTGAAGCGGCACTCATTTCTGCTCCAGAGTCGGCCTTTGAAACCCAAAAGGGTTTCAAGCCCTTTCGTCCTATTGTTTCCAGAGTCTCTAAGAAAGAATATGTAGGGGTGCTAGCCTAAAGAGAACATCAGCTTCGGAAGGCAGAGAGCTTCCCTTTCCCCTCTCCGGGTTCCCTGAGCCGGGAGAAAACTCAGGAAAGAAGGCTTTCTACAGGATGAAACTGGCCCGCTCCTGTTCCTAGACCCCCAGGTCCTATGAGCTGGCAAAGAAATGGACATGTGGCCTGTGTGATCCGGTACTTTGTAATACGGAGACATGGATAGATAGGTAATTTGATAGATAGCTAATATCCTAGCTTCTCACAGAGATTCTAAAACCCTTTGGAATTTCCTAAGTGCTGAAAGCAATAAAGGGGTCTCATGTTAACAAGGTGACTTTCAGAAAGCGCCTAAGGATGGGGGCTGGTTGCCAGGAGAACCAAGCGCGTGACTGACCTTTAGGAGAAGGGAGAGGTTGGAGGCTGAATCACTTGCCAACAGCCAGCGATTTAATCAATCATACCTAGGTAATGAAGTCTCTGTAAAAACCGCTATAAAGGATGGGGTTTGAAGAGCTTCCGCATTGGTGAACACGTGGAGATTTGGGGAGAGTGGTGAGCTCTGAGAGCACGGGAGCTCTGGGCTGTTTCCCCAGACCCTGCCCTATGCCTCTCTTCTGTCCGGTTTATCCTGATTTATAGAATTCTACAATACACTGGTGAGCAAACTGTTCCTCTGAGTTCCGTGAGCCACCCTAGCAGATCAGTTGAACCTAAGGAGAGGGGGTCCTTGGAGTCTCCAGTGTGTATAGCTGGTCAGTCAGAAGCTCAGGTGACAACCTGGCGTGCCCTCAGCATCTGCAGTAGAGGGTGGCCCTGTGGGGCTGAGCCCCTAACCTGTGGGATCCGGTGCTGTCTCTGGGTAGATGGTGTCAGAATTGAACTGAACTTAGGACACTCAGCTGGTGTGGGAAAACCCTTGCCACACACTGGGATTGGGTGATCAGACCCTCACTCTGCCAGTAGGTGGTCAGGAAAGGTCCAGACAAGATCTGGTCCACTAGCCACAGACACACTACATATGCACACTAGCTAAAGGGACAGGACCAGGGTGGGACTTTTAAAGATCTCAGTTCATTAAAAAAATCTATTCATTCAAGTACGTGTTGAACAGAACTTGCTGTGACTGGGGCATGTGTGTCTATGTTAGGCAGCACCAGGAGATACACAAGGTAAAGTCGGGGCCCCTTGTGGAATCCTACACAACTTGGGGAAACAGAACATGTCCCTGTGGAATGCTGGGGAGCAGTTACATGACATAATTGTCAGCAATGGAAACGCCGTATTATCCCAAGCTACAAACATCAGTGCTGAAGGGACGGCAGGAATAGCGGCGGGAACGATCGGCACGAGGGTTCCTATAACCATAAACATCCTTGATCGTCTCAAAATACATGGGACTTGGCAGAACAGTCTCACATACTACCTCATTTACTTCTCAGAACCACTCTGTGGAGTAGGTATTATCCCCGTTTTAAAACTAAGAAAGCTAGATTCGGAGCAATTAAGAGACTCGCGTCAAGGCATGGGACTGCCACGTGAACCTCCTCCCTCGAAAGCTGAGCGCTCTCGACCAGGCTACACTGCCAGGCACACGTCTGTCTGCATTCTGGTTGACGATAAAACCTGGTGAGACACTCAGTGACTTCCAGAGCCAAATGGGAAGTCTGGGGTCAGGCCATGGTGTAACACAGGCCTCGGGGCAGACTTGCTGATCCTGCTCTGAGAATCTCATTCGTAGCTCTCAGGGTCCTTGCAGGGGTTCACCTTTGGTACCAGGGGAAGGAGATGCGAAATAAGACCGTTAACAGAGGAAACTTCTGGAGGTGAGGTTAACATCGCGAGAACGTGAGGAAGGCAGTATGGAATGGGGGCCTGAGGGATACAGAAGGGCAGAAAGTATGAGATGGGTGGGGATGGCCACAGCAGCCACCCAGCCCATGTGACCCCGGAAATCGACATGTAAATGTCTGCTTGGGCTCCTGTGTCTGCAGCTGAGGGTATCAGAGGTCCCCTTCCAGAGTTCTGCACACACAGGCAACATCAAGCCTCACTCGATGAATGAAGAGCTCCAAACCGCCCCCGGGGCTGGCATCGGGGGCTTGCAGATCAGAAGGGGTTTCTGCACATGGGGTCTTACTAGAGAGTCCCATCTATTTCACTGGGCCAGTGTAGGAGAAAAGAGAGCCTTGGACTCCAGCCTGGACTTAGTGACCTATTTGTTTACACGTTTGCCCCCTCCCCTAAATTGGAAGGACAACGCTGGGCCTTACTCAGATTCATACAAGAATTCCATCAATCTCCTAGTTGAAGAACCTAGAGCGGGCTCCACGTCAGTATGACTCTAGACAGGCTCCTGCATGCCTCCGTGCCATGACTCCTTTGTTTCTCTTCTTTTTCTTTCTTTTTAAATATTTATTTTTGGAAGAGTGTAAGTGGGGAGGGGCAGAGGATTGGAACTGGGCTCTGCACTGACAGGCTGACGGCACAGAGCCCAAGGTGGGGCTTGAACTCATGAACCCAACCGCGAGATCATGACCTGAGCTGACGTCAGACACTCAATGGACTGTTCGGAAGCCATGGTTTGGGGGAGAGGAACTCGCTGCTGGGGTGGAAAGGCCAGGACCAGAGAGCCAGCAGCACAGGAGCCTCATCAAGAGGGTGAAAATAAACCTCACCCTTTCTTGTCTTCCAACACAGACCCAGTTCTCCCATGTAGTTTCTCGGCACTTACTGCCACCATCGTGCTGACCTCTCTCCCTCCACCCCCCCTTCTCCAACAGGGAATCCCTCCTAAGTTCCAAGTACCTTGTCTGCCCCTGAACTGGTTACAGAGGTAACTGCAAAGACCTCACGGTCACCTGGGCATCAGGTAGTCTGTTTACAGGATACCTCATTTTAGTGCTTTACTGTGCCTCTCGGGTGCCGTGGTGGTGTTTTTTTAACTGAGGGTCTGTGGCCATGCTGTGAAGCAAGTCTGTGGGTGCCCGTCTTCCGAGAGCATTTGCTCACTTCCTGCCTCCGTGTCACATTTTGGTAATTCTCACAGTATTTCAACTTTTCCATTATTATTGCATTTGGTATGTGATCTGTGATCAGACATCTTTGATGTCACCATTGTGTAATTGGTTTGGGGCCCCACAAACCATGCCCATATAAGACACATATAATAAATATGTATATAATAAATATTGTGTGCTCTGCTCCACCAACTGGCTGCCCCCACCCCAGCCTCCCTGTTCCCTGAGACAGGGAATTAGGCCGTATTATATTGAATATACTGATTAATAGTCCTACAGTGGCCTCTGTGTGTTCAGGTGAAAGGAAGAGTTATACATCTCTCACCTTAAAAGCTAGAAATGGTGAAGCTGAGTGAGGAAGGCACGTTGAAGCTGATAGAAAGCCAGGCCTCGTGCACCAAGCAGCGAGCCAAGCTGTGGATGCAAAGGGAAAGTTCTTGAAGGAAATTACAACTGCTACTCCGGGGAACACACGAATGACAAGACAGCGAAACAGCCGTACCGCCGACGCGGACGAAGCGTCCGTGGTCCGGACGGAAGAGCCAACAGCCACGACATTCCCTTAAGCCACAGCCTGACCCAGAGCAGGGCCCTGGCTCCCTTCAAGTCTGTGAAGGTTCAGAGAGGGGAGGAAGCCGCAGAAGAGAAGTCTGAGCTGGCAGAGGCTGGGTCACGAGGTTTAAGGGAAGAAGCCGTCTCCGTAAAAGTACAAGGTGAGGAAGCAAGTCCGATGGAGAAGCTGCACCAAGTTCTCCAGAAGGTCCAGCCGAGACAATTGAGGAGGAGGCTACACTCAACAACAGGTCTCAGTGTAGACAGAACAGCCTCACATTGGAAGGCGCCATCTAGGACTTTCATGGCTGGAGAGGAGTCCGTGCCTGGCTTCAAAGCCTCAAAGGACAGGCTGATTCTCTTGTGAGGGGCTAATGCAGCTGGTGACTTGAAATTCTGACCTACTACTTAGAAAAAAAAGATTCCTTTCAAAACATGACTGCTCATTGACAATGTACCTGGGCACCCAAGAGCGCTGATGGAGACGGACAATGAGATTAGTGCTGTTTCATGTCTGTTAACACGACATCCATTCTGTAGCCCAAGGATCAAATAGTGAATTTCCTTTCAAGTCTTATTACGGAAGAAATACATTTCATTAGGCTACAGCTGCCACAGATAGTGATTCTTCTGATGGATCTGGGCAGAGTAAATCAAACACCTTCTGGAAAGGATTCACCTTTCTATTTCATCTATTCTAGATGCCACTAGGAACATTTGTGATCTGTGGGAAGAAATCAAAGTACCAGCATTCACAGGGGTTTGGAAGAAGTTGGTTCCAGCCCTCAAGATGCCTTCAAGACGTCAGGGGAGGGAGCCCCTGCAGCTGTGGTAGAAACAGCAAGGGAACCGGGGTCAGAAGTGGGGGCTGCAGACGGGACCGAAGGCCTGCGATCTCCTCGTCAAACCTGACCGGGTGCGCACATGGTTTCTGGAGGTGGAAGGTCCTCCCGGTGAAGACGCTGGGAAGACCCTTGAAATGACAACGGAGGATTCGGAACAGGACATCAGCTGAGCCGATAAGGCAGCGGCAGGGTCTGAGGCAGGACTCCAGTCCCGAAAGAAGTTCCGCCAGGGGTCAGATGCGATCAGGCTACGTCGCGTGTTCCAGAGAATTCGCTCATGAAAGCAAGAGTCCAGCGATGAGGCGACCTTGTCTTATTTTCAGAAACTGCCCCAACCCCAACCTTCAGCCCCACCACCCTGACCAGTCAGCAGCCGCCAACAGGGAGGCAAGACCCTCCAGCAGCAGGCAAATCACAACTCACTGGAAGCTCAGATGGTTAGGAGTGTTTAGCAATAAAGTATTTTTAAATAAGGTATGTATACATATTTAGACATAATGCTGTTGTATTCCTCATACACTATAGTATCATGTAAACATAACTTTTACATACACTGGGTAACAGTCCACTGGACCCTCTTTATTGCAATATTGGCTTTACTGTGGTGGTTTGGAAGCAGGCCCGCGGTGCGTCCGAGATGTGCCTGTACCGTGGGGTGAACACTCTGCTGGCAGGGTCGGCATGCGGAGAGGAGCACATGGGGAAAACCAGGTTGCAGCTGGGCCAGCCCAGGGAGTGGTTGGGGGGAGAGGGGGTGGGGGGGGGCAGCATTTGAGGCACAGGAATTGTCTTGGTAAAGACCTAAGTGTGACCGGTTCAAGGTGTCCTGGGCAACCCCGGGGGGCCCAGTGAACGCTGGCCGTATGGAGAGGCAGGGGCGGCTGGAGGGGGTGCAGGCTGCAAAGGTGGACTGCAGACAGGTGGTCCAGAGGCCAGCCTGACGGGCTTACGGACAGTGTCCTGTGGGGATTGGGTGGGGAGGCGTGGAGAAGGGTGGGGCCCGAGTGCAGGGGTCCTCTGAAGGCCAGTTTGTACCAGTTGGCAAAAGCCGACCGTTAAACCGTCCTGATTTCTGGGGGCTGATTTGCCGTGGGGAGTCTGAATCAGCCACGGTAGGCACATTTCTACCATGGAAAGGGGCGAGCAGCACAAATCACGTGTTTTCGCAGCCGGCTGTGAAACACGTACAGGCACGTGCCTATGTGCACTCGGCAAGTGGCCCAGCGCACCGCACCACCAGGCCTCCCTCTCCGCGTGCACACTCACCAGCCTCAGGTTCTTCATGGCCTGCGGGAACATGCCCTGGTGCAGCTGCAGCTTGCCGACCTTCATGACCTGCACACCTCTGACCGGGTGGCTTCCTGGGAAGAAGATCCTGGAAGAAAGAGAAGGGCACACGGCGTGAGTAGCTCTCACCTTTGCAGCCAGCATGCCATCAGGAGCCCAGGAGAGGGCGGCCGACCCTGGCTGGACACACTGGGGCCGAGAAAGTCAGCTGTGCGAGCAGGTGGAGGGTGCGGGGCTGGGGGAACAGACTCCCGGGATGACGGGGCTGGAATGTCGAATAAACACTGCAGAAGAGACACAAGGTGGCACCTGTGCGTTTCCAGCCGGGTAGGGGTGGGGGGTGGAGAGACCAGGTGCGATCTCACCGTCCACCTCTCAGGACGCTGCAGCACCTGGAACATTGGAGCAGAAGATGGCCGCTTGGTTCAAGCTGAGTCAACAAATCAACGAACGTTCACGGCTCCCCACAGAGATGCTCCCGTGCCCTCCTTTTCCCTGCAAAGCCCTTGGAATCCCAGTTGTAAGGTTCATCATGGCCCATCTCTCGTGTGGGACCTGTGTATTTATCACCTCACTGGATGACAGAGCTGGATCGCGGGGCCCCATCTGCGTTTGCCACAATGTCCTGCCAGAGGACCTCCATACACACTGACCTCTTTGCCGCATAAAAGAAGAGGGTGTGTGGCAGACTGAAGAATGGAACCTCAGGGCTACGTTCCAGACCTCGTACTAGGTCAGTATGATTCAACAGTTTATTGTATCAATAAAACGTGCTCACCATTTCTGCACACCGCACCCCCCCCCCCCATATCCTCTATCCTTAGAGTCTACTGAACCCCTGCTGTATGTACAGGCCTGTTCCTGGAGATGGGGGCTGTACAGGTCTGAGCTGTTCCACCAAGGCCCAATAATCCCACCAAAGATTCCTACCACAGTTACAAAATATCACAGGAGAAGGCGAGATCTAGTGCCAGGATGAGGCCTACCTTAGTACATGGCAATGCTCAGCTCAAGATGGCTGAATTGAATTGAGAGAATAATACGGTAGTTATGAAGAGAGACCGGTGGATGACGGTTGGTTGGACAAGGAAGGTTTCCCAGAGGAAGGAGACAGGATGTAAACTGGCTCCCAAGGATTTGGGCAAGCTTGGCTGGGTCCGGAAAAAGGAGGCACATTCTGACCCTTAGCAGAAGCGAGGGCGCACTCCCAATGCTGCTCGTCCAGAGACCATGGATTCTGCCCTGAGGGCCATGACTCACATAGGGCTTTCCCTGTGCCAAGCACTATGTAACCACTTTTTGCTTGTGAACTCATGGAACCCACGTTTAAGCTCTACTGTGTAACAGAGATGAGCTACATTTACCAGGAGACACAGATACTCTCTGATAGGTGTGCACATGTCTACAAACCATCCCTCCTCCCTGAACCTCAACTCTTCCCCACATTAAATGTAACACAAACTCCTCTCATTCATGCTCTTAAAAAAGCATAAAGCAGTACCTGAGAGGGAGGTATTTAAATCAACAGAAGGCCAGCCATGCTTCATTTAAAGAACCGCGAAGGGAGGGAAGGAGAAAAACAAAGGAGACACCTGGGTCTTGGATTTTTCTTTACCCCTTGAGGATGCCTGGACATCAACTACTTTACCTCTCACTCCCTACAAAAGGAACATCAGTATCTACTTGTGTGGAAAAGATTTTAAGATCCCCAGACAAAAGGCTTATGCACAGGACACCATTATCAGAAGGTGACTGCCCTGGACACTTTCCTCAAAAACACACCTGGACTTGGGATTTTATTTTATTGCTATGAATGTGGACTAATTAAATTTAGAAGCCAAAAAGTAATTTTATACTAAAAATCATTCCACTAAGTGGATGTCTGTCATGTCTGTTAGGAGAAGGAAAGAAATCTCTGGTTCCGTGATGGTAGAGAAAGTGGTCCATAATTACGCCACGACAGGTACCTGGTCTGGTTGCTTAAAGGTATTAAAAAACCAAGCAAAGTTTCATCTGGAGAGGATGAGGAGAACGGGACTATGAGGGGACTTCCACGTGGCAGTGTGGGGGCCAAAGCAGGAGTCTGAGCAGGAGAAGGAAGGAACGGGGTGCCCGTGAGATGCCACCTTCTGTGCCACATCCAAGGGCAGTCCCTGCCCTGGTGGGGACACTGGCCAGTTGCAGAAATAAGGCCAATAAAGTCATGACATAGGAGTATGAGAGCTGCCTTGGCACAGAAAACGGGATTCCAGAAGCGGCGGGGCCCTCGGTGACCAGGGTGCGGCTTGAGCTGGTCCAGATGGGAAGGGGTGACAGGCTCCCGGGACAGGCACGCGGGGCATGGGGAGACACGGGCAGCCCGGGAGATGCCAAATACAAAGGGCCAGTGAGCGCACCGGTCCGGCCAGGCTGTGCAGAGACAGAAACGCAAAGCCAGGAAGTTCGGCCTTCAGCTTGTCGGCAGCTGGGCACGACCCAGCGGGGCCAGGAGTATTTCACCAGGACGGAAAACAAAACTGGATGAGAGACACTAGAGGCAGCCGGACCTGAGGTGGGACCATGTGAGGGGGACAGAAAAGAAAGCTCTGACACGGCTGGCGCAGCAGGGCTTGGGGGCTCGCCGGGTGCGCAGGGCTGCGGCAGACCGCGACACAACAGAAATGCCGCGGTGGAAACACAAAGTGTATCCACGGGAACAAAATCCACAGGCATTCTACTTGTCCGGCCTTATGAATGCCCTCTTCCGAAGTACACGCTAGCGATCACACGCTCCAGGATGCTGGGCCCAGAACGGAAAAACCGCCTTTGGGGTTTCCGTGGTGAGTGGGTGCATAGGCAGGAACGTGTTTAAACGAGCAGACAACCGCGGCAGCACGCGAACCAGCTTCACTCAGACCCACGAGCACCAAGGTTTTGCTGCCATATTTTGCGCAGAGGCCGAGAGTCAGGAAACTGAAAGGTCTCGAGTTAAAAGGCTGCAGAGAAGACCTGGGGGCAGGACCTGCGTTCCTGGTCTCACCGAGGTTTTCCTACGTGATGTGATTACCAACTACGCTGTTCCACGACAGGTAGTTCTGGCATCGAAAGCAGGAGAAAAGATTTACTGCTCAGGATGATTTTTTTTTTTTTGTTTTAGAACTGATGCAAAAGACATTACCGGATTTAAAAGAAGAGCTTAATTATATTTCAGAGTAATCAAATAGCTCTAGTGTATGATTTTTGGCTGATAAATGTGAAATGGTGGTGGAATAAGAAAAATCATTAGTTTGCAACTCCTGGTAAAATAATTGATGCAGGAAAAACGTATCTCTAGATGAAACCAGGAGGACAAGGAAGGATGGAGAATTTTACAATGGATGGATGACTCTGTCACCGTCAGAACCCACTGATCAACGTCAGCATCATTAAAGTGTAAAAACCAGACGCCGCGTGCTATCTGATGCCATGCAACAGGAATCATTCTGCGCTACCTATAAAAGCATCCTTGCCAAAACCAACCAACCCACCAACCAACCAGCCCCGAATTTCATCAAGCCCATACAGTTAGATTCCGTTTCACAGGAAAAACAAGTGATAGAGGATCAAATAAAAGCAACCAGACATCTGAGATACGGGAAATTCTATAGGACCTCGACCCAGAATTTCAGCAGGTCTATGACATGAAAAGAAAAAGATGGCAGGGAAGGAGAACACTCTAGATTAAAAGATACTCAAAAGATACAACAACCAAATGTAATATATAGACCTTGTGCATCTGAACTCAAACAAAATAACTATTTAAAAAAACATTTCTGGGGCTCCTAGGTGGCTTAGTAGGTTAAGCATCTGACTCTTGATTTCGGTCATGGTCTCAGGGTTCGTGAGTTCAAGCTCCACGTTGGGCTCCACATGGATAGTACAGAGTCCGCTTGGGATTTCCTCTCTCTCTCTCTCTCTCTCTCTCTGACCCTCTTCCCTGCTCTCCCTCTCTCTCAAAATAAGTAAATAAAAAAATTTTTTTGAGAAAATCTAGGAAATCTGAACATGAAATGACACTGTAAGAAATGGCATGTAAGAAAATGTCCGTGTTTTTCCAAGATGCAAACTAAAGTATGAGTGGATGATGTGATATAATGTCCAAGATTTGATTTAAATTTCTTCAGCAGAATGTCTCCTTTCAGCAATGGTGGATGAGCTGATTTCAGACCAAAGTCCTTGCTAAAAACAAAAGTTAGACAAAAATTACAAAAAAAAAAAAAAATTGCTTGAAGGTATCACCCACTGAGGCAGGGGGATCTGGAAGAGTAAAATGGCAAAAAGAACAGAGGCTCAAGAAGGTGATCCTTGTATTTGTTGCTACTTTTCCCTCCACTGATTTGAAACCAGAGGCAAAACAAGCTCCACAGCCGAGCAGAGGTTCAGGCAGTCTCAGGGATATAGACACACAGAAATCGGGGCTCTGGGTGCAACAATCTAAGAATACTGCTAAGCCAGAAACAGACCAGCCCTCACAAAGACTAAACCAGTTTGAACCCTGATTGGATTAAGGTGATCTGTTCCTACAGACTTCCAGAAGCAAAAGTGAATTCCCTTTGAAGTAAAATGTCATCCTGAACCTAAAATAGTCCCCCCAATTTTTTTGACAATGTCCTGCAGTCAGTAAAATTATAACCAGGCATACAAAACGAGAAGAGCCATCTGAAAACCAAGAGAAAAAAAACACTGACAATGAAACACAGACCTATAGGTACTCAAACATTTAGGTTCTCATACATAGCCTTTAAAGTAAATGTACAAAGTACATTTGAGAACACACAATGAAACACAGACCTGTAGGTACTCAAATATTTAGGTTCTCATAGACTTTAAAATAAATGTACAAAGTACGTTTGAGAACATAAATAATCAAAAAGAACTTTACCAGAAAATCAGAAAAAAGAAAATCCTTAATGAAATTTCTGGAACTGAAAAATAGAAAACTGGAGTCAAGAACTCAATAGCTTAACATCAGATATGTCACAGCCAAAGAAAGAATTAGTAAACTGGAAGGCAGGTCAAAAGAATATATCCGTTGCAAAACACAGAGAGGCAATAAAATGGAAACTAAAGGGCACGGGTCTCACATGTTAACTGGGATTTCAAATCAGAGAAGAAAGGATTGGGGCAGAAGATATGAAGCCATAATGGTCGAAAATTTCCAAAAGTAACGAAAGACAGCAAGGAACAGATTCAGAAATGCTAAAAACTGCAAAATAGAATAAAATAATTCAACAAAAAGGAGGGGGCTGAGAAATAAGGGTTGCAACATTTTGCTAATTATTGAATCTGGATGATGGATAGAAGAAGGTTCATTATATTGTTCTATTTTGGGGTATGTTTGACAATTTTCATGATAAAAAAACAGGACACTGGGTTTTAATTTTTCATTTTCAGGAATTACGGATTCTGGTAGGTAACTGCCTCAAGTTTCAAAAGAGTTTAGACTTTTCATGAATTCTTTTTATTTATTTTATTTTTTTTTATTTAAAAAAAATTTTTTTAACGTTTATTCATTTTTGAGAGACAGAGAGAGACAAAGTATGAGCAGGGAAGGGGCAGAGAGAGAGGGAGACACAGAATCTGAAGCAGGTTCCAGGCTCTGAGCTGTCAGCAGAGAGCCCGACGCGGGGCTCGAACTCACAAACTGTGAGATCATGACCTGAGCCGAAGTCGGACGCTCAACCAACTGAGCCACCCAGGCGCCCCTAGACTTTTCATGAATTCTAAGCCTTATATAGAAATGACGTGGAAACTCACGGGGAGCCGGAACAAGGAAGCGTGAAGAGGCAGAGAAGAAGGAAAGTGTGTGATGTTCCTCGGGGTCTGCTTACGTTAAACCGGCTGCTGTATGAGAGTTATGCTTCTGTGGTGGGGTAGCTTCATTTGTGATATAACACTTTTGTGTTGTTCTTAGTCCTTGTTTTTTTTTAAAAAGAGATCAAAACATTGGGAAACAAAACCAAAGAAAGAAAAGACCGACCATACTGTCCAAGAAATCACTTCAGAACGAGAACTATTTCTCACCATGACCTTAACTAATTACACAGGTAGTCTGGGTAAGCGCTGTTCCCCAACAGGGTGATAAATCCTTACTTCTCCATCACCTCTACTGGTCAGCTTTGTGGGTGACAGGAAGATCAGAGCCATGAGTTCTTATTTGTGTCCAAAAAAAGGAAGATCCTGAGTTCTCACCTCAACTGAACCCTCCCCTCCTACTTTGTCTATTATACATGCCGTTGGCTCCACACCACTGACAGGTGCATCTGCCACACACCCCTACCACCTACCACCTGAGTCTGAGAAAACAAAACTCATGTGCCCCTCATAATTCCACCACACAACAGCATTTTTTAACATTATAGTGAGATTTTGTCTCATTGCCATTTGATTTTTCTTGGGTTTATTTCATCACACAAATGAGTAAGCAGAATCACTTCCTTATGCAAAGAATGTATTTCTAGTTCTAAATAAGTCTTCCACCCCAAAGAGCAAGGCTTTCTTACTCTTGGAAGTTTAAAAATTTATATAGTTCTTTGTACGTGACCTACTTATAGTATACATCCTATTGTTAGAATCTCTAACTCAGGTTAAGAGCAAAAGAGCTTTTTGTTTATTTTAAATGTTCATGTAGTTCAGGCTCAGGACCACAGGTTTTACTGTGGATAAATTCGAATGAAGGGGTTATGATAATGAGGTTTAAGATCTTGCTTCTTCCAAGTAGTTTTGGTTGAGTGACCACTTCACATCACAATTAACCTGGTGCTGAGACAAGAGACGGGAGAACACTTGGAAATGTTCACAACTACGTACAAACACAGGCTAGTATCATTAAGTGTCGGGCTAGTGAATGTATGAGAATGCCCTGTTTACATCCACATTGAGGTAAACAAGGTGAAAAAAATTGCCTGATTTTATTGCAAAGCTTAAAAAAAAAAAAAGCCCAGTAGCATAAAAAGTGATTTTCCAACAGCCAAAGACCCACCTGGCTCACCTGTATGTTTGCGTGTAGTTGTGTGTGTGTGTGTGTGTGTGTGTGTGTGTGTGTGTGTGTGTGTGTTTTTAATGCAAACTGAATGTAGCAATGCCAAAAAGCCTGGCAGGCACCGCAGTAGTTGAGAAGGTACCACCGTGTGAGTGGTTTGGAGCTGCCTTTGCTAAGGAAACACTTAGTTGCAGATGGGTTGACTGTCCAATTTTGAACCTGAAAGTTTGTGTTTTCGTCTTCTTCTTGAAAAGTGAACCAAGAAGACACTGCCCACATCTTATTTGTAACTTTCAAATTGTGTTCAACTATTTTCGTTTAATTCTGGATCTGTGCATCGATTTTCTCACCCACTGGCCAGACCCGCTCACGCGCAGCCTGGAGCCCTTGGTGGTTTGGCCAGCAGCAGGGAGACCTCCTGGGCCTGTCCCCAGAGCTGGCGCTGCATGTGGCACAGTGGTCTGGACTGGCGGGAGTCCTCCAGGCCAGCAGGGCGGTCCTCTGTTGTATGTGAATAATGTCCTTTAGTGCTCATAATGGTGACAGTGCTGCCCTTCGCCTGGCCTTTGCACACTTCATATCACCCTCTTGTAGGGTGTGAAATATTTACAAATATTTTGAAATATTTCAAAAAGGCCAGCCAGCATGACTGAATTATACTATAACTGAGTTATCAAGCCCTTCAGAAAAAATGGCCACGAGATGTTTATTACCGAAGTTGTACTTGTCCTGCATAAGCTCTATTTATACACTTAACGTGCGCAGTAAAACACACCTGCAAAGTTCCAGATGCATACCCTAAGCCCCCAAATATCTGAGTACATAGATGGTCACATCATTGTGAGATCACTGCCCAGGAAAAAACTTGTGAGCAGAAATGTTAACACTTATTTTCAGGGGTGCTGGAGTGGCTCAGTCAGTTAAGTGCCCAGCTCTTAATTTCAGCTCAGGTCATGGTCTCGCGGTTCATGGGGTCAGGACCCTCATCAGGTTGTACGCGGACAGCACGGAGCCTGCTTGGGATTCTCTGTCTCCCTCTCTCTCTGCCCCTCCCCCCTTCAAAATAAATATTTAAAAAAATTTATTTTCATAAATTGATTTGTTTGATCCTGTTCAAATTTATGAAAGTTAGTTTGGATCCTGTTTCTGATAATATGGCAGGCTTAGTAGCCATTCTCATTCTGTCACAGAAAACAATGTAAAATGCTAGATAAGATACTCTCAAAAGTAATGTAATGCTGGCAAGATAGTAAAGAATTGTCAGGCCAAAACCTAAGTGAAGAGGGAGCCCTGAGAAGTAAGTAGAATGGCAGAACTATGGCACGTGAGAGCTTCTGGCTTCACCTGCTTTGGGGAGCTCGGGGGACATAGTGTCAACCTGACACTGCAGGGTCCAACAGAGAATCCTCCCTTCTTGCCAAATGCAGGAGACAGACTACATTCAAAAGAGTCACAGTAAGGCAACACAAAGCCACAAGCCAGTAGAATAGTATCTCCAATGTGCCTAGGACAAAGAATTCCTAATCTAGTGTATTTCCTCAAAAATACCTTTCATGAATCTATATATACAGCTAAAGGGTTCAGGGTTACTTTCTGAGGTGATGAAAATGTTCTAAAATTTAATGTGGTGACAGCTGCACATATCTTTGAATATTCTGAACCGTATGCTTTTGATGGGCAAATTGTATGGTTCTATGAATTATATGTCAATAAAGTTATTTAAAAAAGAATGAGACATTAGCACTGAAAATAAAATACTAAGGTACAGATCTAATGACATATGTATAAGCTCTATTAAAGGAAAGCTACAAATCTCTGATGAATGAAATCAAATAACTAAATAAATGGAAAAGTTTTCCATGTTGATAAGAAGACTCAATATTGTCAAGATGTCAGTTTTTCCCAACTTGCTCTATAGAGTCAATGTGATCCCAATCAAAGTCCCAGCAAGTTATTCTGTGGATATCAATAAACTGATTCCAAGTTTATATGGAGGCAAAAAGACGCAGAATACCACAGCACTGGAGAAGAACAAAGCTAGAGGATTGATACTACCCAACTTCAAGGCTTACTGTAAAGCTATAGTGATCATGATGGTGTGGTACTGAAGAAAGAGCAGATCAACAGAACAGAATAGGGAACTCAGAAAGACCCACATGAATACAGTCCACTGATTTTTGACGAAGGAGAAAAGGTAACAGAGTGGAACAAAGTCAGGTTTTTTCAACAAATGGTGCAGAAACAGCTGAACACACACATTGCAAAAAGTGAATGCAAACACGGGTCTTATGTCCTTCACAAAAATGAACTTAAAATGGATCACAGACCTACATGTAAAATGCAAGGGGCACCTGGGTGACTCAGCCGGTGGAGCATCTGACTTTTGATTTTGGCTCAGGTCATGATCTCATGCTTCATGAGATAGAGCCCGGCATCAGGCTCAGCACAGAGTGAGGAGCCTCCTTGGGATTTTCTCTCTCTCCCTCTCTCTCTGCTCCTCACCTGCTCACTTGCATGCACGGTCTCTCTCTCAATAAATAAACAAACAAGAATGAACGAACGGATGGATGGATGGATGGACGGATGGATGGAAAATCCAAGCCGTGAAACTGCTAGAAGATAAGCCCAGGGACAACCTAGATAATCTTAGGCTTGTGCTATATTTTCAGATACAACACTGAAGACACAATCCAAGAAAGAATTAACTGATAATCTGGAAAACTGAAAACTTGTGCTCTGCAAACACAGTGTCAAGAGAATGGATAGGTAAGCCACACAGACTAAGAGAAAATATTTACAAAAGACACATCTGATAAAGGACTATTATCCTAAATATACAAAGAACTCTTAAAATTCAACAACAACAACAACAAAAACTACAAAAATGGGCCAAAGACCTGAACAGACACCTTACTGAAAAAGAGATACAGATGGCAACTAAGCACATGAAAAGATGCTTTCATTACGTCAGCAGGGAAATGCAAACTAAAACAACAGGGAGATACCACTGCACACATTTTAGAAGGGCCCAAATCCAGAACACTGACACCACCAAATGCTGGCGAGGATGTGGAGCAACAGGAACTCTCCTTCACTGCTGGTGGGAATGCAACATGGTGCGGCCACTCTGGAAGACAGTGTGGTGGTTTCTTCTAAAACTAAACATACCAAATAAACTCAACCATAGGATCTAGGAATCAGGCTCCTTGGTATTTACTCAAAGTGGTGGAAAACTTATGTGCACACAAACACATACATAAACTTACAGCAGCTTTATTCATCACTGCCAAAACGCAGAAGCAAGCAAGGTGTCTGTCAGTAGATGAATGGATAAATAAACAGTGGTCCATTCAGATAAGGGACTATTATCTGTTACTGAAAACAAATGACCTGTTACTTTCTGAAAAGACATGGACAACTTTAAATGAGTATTACTAAGGGAAAGAAACCAATCTGAAAAGGCTACATTTCAATGGTAGGACATTCTGGAAAAGGCAAAACTATGGAGACAATTAAAAAAAAAAAAATCGGTGACTTCCAGGGTTAGGGAGTTGGAGAAGGACAAACAGGTGGAGAACAGAGGCTTTTTAGAGCAGTGAAAATACTCTATAGGATACCATCGTGATGGACACATGTCATTATACATTTGTCCATATTCATAAAATGTATGCCACCAAGGGTGAACCCTAATGTAAAGTATGGACTTTGGGTGACAATGCTGTGTCAGTGTTGTAACAAATGAACCACTCTGGTGGGAAATGTCCATAATGCAGGAGGCTGTGCAAATGTGGGGGTAGGGAATATATGGGAAATCTCTGTACCTTCCACTCAATTTTGCTTTGAACCTAAAACTGCTATAAAAATAAAGTCTCAGGGCACTTGGGTGGCTCAGTCAGTTAAGCATCCGACTTTGGCTAAGGTCATGATCTCACAGTTCATGAGTTCGAGCCTCATGTCAGGCTCTGTGATGACAGCTCAGAGCCTGGAACCTGCTTCAGCTTCTGTGTCTCCCTCTCTCTCTGTCCCTCCCCGCCCTCTCAAAAACAAACACTAAAAAAATAAAGTCTTAACAAAACAAAAGGAAGATGAAATAGAGACATTTTTGGAAAAAGAAAAACTGAGACTGTCACCAGATCTTAAAAGGAGTCTCTAAAGGATATACTTCTGGAGAAGTAAAAGTGAAGAAAGAAGTAAAAAGTAAAAAGAAAAGTGAGCCACGATGAAAGGTCTGAAGTGCAAGTAGGAATGAAGAACAAAAAGAATGTCTAATGTGGGCAAACCTTGGAATACCGACAAATGAAACAGTAATTGTGTGGGAGCTAAAAACATGGTAACAAAAATATACAATAATCAGGGCATACATCTCAGTAGTAAAGAAAACAGGATTCAAGTGCTCTGAAGTCCTTCTATATCCAAGAAGAACACACAGTGGTTACATGCCTATTTATGATTCTTTAAACAGTTCATGCATGCTTTATATAACCTTTGGAATGTATGATATATTTAACTCAAAAGTCTTGGGGGCGCCTGGATGGCTCAGCCAACTTTAGCTCAGGTCATGATCTCACAGTTTATGGGTTCGAGCCCCGCATCTGGCTCTGCCTTGGGCAGGGGCCTGCTTGGGAGTCTCTGTCTCTCCCCCTCTCTCACTATCCCTCCTCTGCTCACGTGTGCAAGCTCTCTCTCAAAATAAATAAATAAACAAATTTTTTAAAAAAGAAGGGAGCACTGTGGTTTAAAAGATGTACGTGTCTTACCCTTGTCTGGAGGGAAAAATGGTACTTAGAAAAATTAAAACCTCATAAAAAAGCTGCATAATCTAGTGTTGAATAGTAGATGAAACACAGTTTGCCACTGATAATATTCCAAGTTGTGTGTCCGTGTCTCTAACCCCGCGTGTCTGTATCTAACAACACCAGAAGTGTTGTGGACGTGAATTCCGGAAACGTGACTGATACTTTTGTTGAAAAGAGCTGATACTGATGCCAAGCACTCAAGAGCCCGAGGCCCAGAAGAAGGCTCAAGCTCCCGCAGCACAGGTGTTGGGAGGTGCTGGAGTGTGATGCTGGGAAGCAGAGATGTTCTCTTGTCTGGTTAATTAAAAAAATAAAATAAAATAGAAAAAAGTCTGTTAGGGCATAAAAGCTGACACTGCTTAGATACAGAATCGTGAGAAAACTGAGTCTATAGTGGGGATTGGCAAACTCTGGTGCCAAGGCCAGACCCCACCTATGCTATGTTTTCCCAGTTCTACTGGCACGCAGCCACACCCGTTCCTTCATGTGCCATTGAAGGCTGCTTTCGTGACGCATCAGCAGAACTGGGTAGTTGACTGTTTTGCTTGCAAAGCCTCAAATACTTACCACCTAGCCTTTTATAGAAAAAGCTTGCTGACACCTTGTCTACAGTAAAGGACTTTCTAGAAGTTAAGAGGCTAGAGAGAAGATCTCAGACCAAAAAAAAAAAAAAAAAACCCTCTATAATGGATATATATAATACCATTATAATGGATATAATGGATGTACTGGAAATGTGACTGTCTAGTTGTCTTTGTCACTAATGACAATAAGATGATTTTAACAAATCCAGTTAGAGCCCTTGCTACTTATCAGGCCCTGATCTAAGGACTGTACCTGCTTAAGCTCAATTTATTCTAAAACAACCGTATGCACGTAAACTTTGGTGATGATGATATGAAGTCATCAGAGAGTCTTCTCTGCAAAAAAAACATTATAAAACTGGACACAATTGCCAACAAAACCCAAAAAACAAAAAACAACTCAGGGCATGAGAAATTGACCAAAGGGAGACAATAAATTATGAAAATTGTTCATTCTTAAGAAAAAAAAAATACAGCTAGAGCTTAGGATTAGAAAAGGATCTAAGGCCTGCTTGCCTGGGGTTATGCCCACCCACCATCCTCCCCATGCCCACGATGTACCCAGAAGAACAGACACGCGCTCTCCACATCATCTATAGCTGGGAAACTGCACACACCTAAGGGACGTGCAAGAAAGCCTGGCAAAAAGTAGCAGCCAAGGGAGACAAGGACCAGCTATATCTTTGAATGCATACACTTGCCCACACACAGAGGAGCAGGGACCCTTTTAGGTTGAAGGTGTTTGAGCAACACCTGTGTCCACATTGCTGGCTGACGCTAGACTATGTGGTCACAGAGGAGACCTCTAGGGAGCTAGGAAGAAAAAACAAAGAACTGAGCCAAGACCATGAACAAGGTCTACTGCCCGCTCCACAGTTTCTGTCCAGGCAAGTTACAAAACACTGCACGACAAAACCACCACCACCAGCCTTCAGGACAATAAAACGGAATGCAGAATGCGTCATCTTAAATGTTCGATTTTCAGTGAAAACATTTTTCCAGACTGGCTGTGGTAGGAAGCAAAGTGGCCCCCAGATAAAGCTACTATCTAATCTCCACAGCTCGTGAATGTGTTACCTTCCACAGCAAAGCAAACTTTGCACATGTGATTAAGGTTATAAAAAATTTGCGAGGGGAGAATAGCCGAGGTTATCCAGGTGGGTCCAGTCTCATCTCACGAATGTGTAAAAGCGGAGACCCGTTCCCAGCTGTAGGCAGAGAAGGATGTGATGGCAAAAGCAGGGTCAGAGAGTTGGTACGTTGTTGGCTTTGAAGATTCAGAAAGGAAACCATGAATCCAGGAATGTGAGCAGCCTCCAAAAGCCAGACAAGGTAAGGAAACAGGTTTTCCCATAAAACCCCAGGAAGGAGCACAGCCCTGATGACCTCTTGATTTTAGCCCAGTGAGACCCGGGTCTGGCTTCTGACCGACAGAACTGTAAGATAATAAATTCGGGTTGTTATAAGCCACTGAGCTAGTAATAATTTGTGACAGCAGCAAAAGAAAACTTGTAATGTGCATGTAAAAGACAGGGAACCATACTTAGGAACACAGCTGTCAAAAGAAACAGACTCCAGGTGGGCTCAGATACTAGATTTAGAAAGAAAAATCATTAAAGCAACTATGACAAATATTTCCAAGGAATGAAATTATATTCAAAGAATTAAGGGAAAATAGTAAAACAAAAACAAAGCAGTGGGAGGAAGTTTTTTTTTGTTTGTTTTTGTTTTTTATTTTTTTTTTTTTTATTTATTTTTTTTTTTTTTAATTTTTTTTTTTTCAACGTTTTTTATTTATTTTTGGGACAGAGAGACACAGAGCATGAACGGGGGAGGGGCAGAGAGAGAGGGAGACACAGAATCGGAAACAGGCTCCAGGCTCCGAGCCATCAGCCCAGAGCCTGACGCGGGGCTCGAACTCACGGACCGCGAGATCGTGACCTGGCTGAAGTCGGACGCTTAACCGACTGCGCCACCCAGGCGCCCCTGGGAGGAAGTTTTGATGGAAAAAAAAATGTAAAAAAGAGCCAACTATAAATTCTAGAGTTGAAATGAAAAGTTCACTAGAGGGGCTCGATGGCGGAGCTGATATGAGAGAAGAAATAATCAGTAAACTAGATCAGCAAAATATCAAATCTGCAGAACAGAGAGAAAAATAATTGAAAAAAGATAAAAAGAACACTCAACTATCTAGGAGAAAAGGTCAGGTGTTTCAATGCGTGTGTAATGGGTATCCCAAAAACAGAAGAAAGAGAATGGGGCAGGAAAAATAGAAACAATTATGTTCAAAACCTTCCCAAATGTAATTAACACAAAATTTAATTAATACAAATTTAAAATTTAATTAATACAAAGTGTTAGCCTATAGATCCACGAAGCTCAACTATCTCCAAGTAAAATAAATGCAAAGAAAATCTCATCTAAACATATTGCAATTAAACTTTTCAAAGTTAAAGAGAAAATACTCAAAGGAGCAAAAAAAAAACAAAACAAAAGCACCTCATCACATATAGGAAAACAGCTGACTTATCACAAACAATGGATAGAAAATGCAAAAGAATAATGCTGAAAGAAATACAAAGTCAACCAAAACATCTATACTTCAAACTATCTTTCAAAAGCAAAGGTGAATGTAGTAAAGATGTTGATTCTCCTCAAACTGAGGAGAAATAAAAATTATTCTCAATAAAAATTAGTGTAATAAAAAACTAGAGTTGTAATAAAAAATCCCAACATGATATTTGTAGATATAGACAAGCCGGTTCTGAAATGTACATAAAAACTTAAAGACACCAGAATAGTCTAAACAACTCTGAAAAAGAATAAAATTGGGGGACTCACATAACCCAGTTTTTAGATTTACTATAAAGCTACAGTAATTGAAACTGTGTGGTACTAACAAAGAGACACATAGATAAATGAAACACAACAGATATTTCAAAAATAGAATTACACACATACACATGGCCGATGTATTTTGGACAAAGACACAAAACAAAGTAGTAAGGATAGTTTTTTCAGTCATCCATCGGAAGAAAAATGAACCTGGACCTGAACTTCATACCTTTTACAAAGATCCTTTATGAGTCCATTAATTCAAAATGAATTATCAATCTAAGTGTAAAATATACAATTGTGGAACTAAAAACAAAACAAACAAAAAAGCCAGAAGAGAAAATCTTCATGATCTTGTCTTGTGTTAGGCAAGTATTTCTTATATATGACACTAAAACACGATCCAAATAAGTAAACACTGACAAACTGGATTTCATAAAAATTAAAAGTATGTCTTCTCTAAAAGATACAGAGAATAAAAATAAGCTACAGAGTGGGTGAAATTATTTGTGAAATATAGGTCTAAGACCTCTAACCAACATATATGAAGAACTCTTACAACTCAGTAATAATAAGACCTAAACAAAAAAGGTGGAAAAATGGGCAAAATATTTGATAGTATTTCATAAAGAAAATATGAATGGCAAGTCAGCACCTGAAGAGGTGCTCAAAATAATCAGTCACCAGAGAAGTGTTTTACAGTACCACTATATACCCACTAGAATGGCTAGAACCAAAAGCAACTGACAAAATTATTTGGTGTGTGTGTGGGCAAGGATACAGAGGAACCAGAACTCCTGTATATTGTTAGGGGAATGTCAAATGGGACACACTCTTTGGAAAACACTTCGGTAACTCCTTAAAAAGCTACACAGGAGACAAATAACCTGATTGAAATGGACAAAGGATGTGAAGAGACATTTCTTCCAAGAAGATATACGAATGGCAATAAACACTTGAAAAGATGTTCAAGATCATTAGTCATTAGACAAATGCAGATCAAAACCATAGTGATTTATCCCTCACACCTATGATTCTATTTATGTGAAATGTCTAGAAAAAGCAAAACTCTAGACACAAAGTAGTACTGTGGTGGCCTGGGGCTGGGTGTGGAGGTAGGAACCAACTGCAAACAGGTGCAAGGGAATCTCTGGAAATGACAGAAATTAAAAGAGAATTTTTAATGCTTATTTAGTTTTGAGAGAGAGAGGGAGCGAGAGAACATGAGCAGGGGAGGAGCAGAGAAAGAAGAGAGGGAGACACAGAATCCGAAGCAGGCTCTGGGCTCTGAATTGTCAGCACAGAGCCTGACGCAGGGATCAAACCCACCAACTGTGGGATCATGACCTGAGCGGAATCAGATGCTTAACTGATGAGCTGCCCAGGTGCCCCTGGAGATGACAGAAATTTTTAAAAATTGGACTGTGGTGCTCACTGCACAACTGCACAAAATTTCTAACACTCCTAGAGCTGTATACACTTAGAGTTGTTGAATTTATGGTATGTAAATCATGCGTCAAAAAAAGCTGTTAAAAAGTCAAAACTACCTACGAGCCTGGAACTACTATCATGGTTTCACCACAGAGGACACTGCAGCAGAGAGATTAGGGGACTAGCTAGAAAACAGTGGCACTGTGAACTGATCCCAGGCAAAACTGCTGAGTCCTTACCCACAGATCAGATCTGCGTCATCTGCTAAGTACAGACGGTACTGGGGACATGCAGAAAAGTCCTGCCCCCCTCCCCATAGGCAGTCGTTCGACATGACACAGAGGAAACTATCACACGGGGAGCTTTACCCTATAAGCCTCACTCGGCTCAAGGAACCTTCCTTGCTTCCATGCTCTGGAATTAGCACAACGATCTGCCAGGTACTTGCTATTATCCTCTAATGTACAAATTAGGAAAGTGGGCACAAAAATTTAAATAATTTGTTGAAAGTCACACAGCTAGTATGTCATGTGAGTGGAATTTAAATCAGGGACTGACTCTAAAATCTTTGTACAATACCCCAGTTTCTCAAAAAAAAAAAAAAATGGATTCCTCTTTTAAACATGTTATTTCTTCATGTGATAACAAACTATCTGGCCTTTTTACATTAAAATACATCATTTTTTTAAAAAGTAATGTACCAATTTTTTTCAGGGTGCCTGGGTGGCTCAATTGGTTGAATATCTGTCTTTGGTTCAGGTCATAATCTTGTGGTTCATGAGTTCGAGCCCTGCATCAGGTTCTGTGCTGACAGCTCGGAGCCTGGAGCCTGCTTCAGATTCTGTGTCTCCCTCTCTCTGCCCCTCCCCCGCTCACACTCTGTCTCTCTCTCTCTCTCTCAAAAATAAACATTATAAAAATTTTTTTTAAGTATTATGCAAATTTTCAATGTTTTCCCTGAATTCCACAGCGTCTGTAAGAGAAAATACATTTTTCTGATACCTGTGTATGCAAAGCTTTCTTTGCTAACGGAGGGATCCTGTAAACAGTCACAGGAGGCTACTTCTCTACCCCTCCCTCTGAACCCAAATATAGATCACTCCCTTTAAATTACAGAAATACACAGACATTTTATATACTTAACTATATTATCAAATCCCTACTTAAGAGGCCAAAATTACTTCAGTTCCTTTAATCTTGTTTCTAGATGAGCCACTGCAGCCATGACTAATCTTTTTTCATGCTTATCAACTTGTAAGATTTTGACATTTTTCAGTAATGCAGACATTATACACAGACATAAATAGTGCATACACAGAAGTTTTTCAAAGGGAGGAAGAAGGGAGAGGAGATCAGGAGGAGTAGATGTCCACAAAAAGAAGGATCCCTCTTCTGTGGATCTTGTTTATTCTGCCATTGTTGAAGGGGAAGTGAATCAAGAATTCAAACACAGTACAGAAACAGCAAAACCATTTGGATTTAACCTGATGGCTGCAAGAAACCTCCAGCAATACTTTTCTTCTGAGGGAATAATTAATGATCTGCTTGCTATTTAATGCAGGGAGTATGCCTGCCTGTGACAAAATCGGTGAGGGTACTCACAGTCCAAAGAGCATCTAAAAAGTTACCTCTGATAGAATGCTCCCAATTTACTATCAAAATGCCTATTAGATACAAATATAGATAAAAAATCACAATACAACTTAAAGCTAGTACTAACAGCCAACCTGATGCCAGAGTCTAGGAAGCGTACTTAGCCACAACTTGGCTCTAAACATGCATAGTGAAGCCTCACGTGGATAAGCCTGTTTGCTGGAAGGTGTTGGAAGGTTCCTTCCTACTGCTTCGATCATAGACCAGAAATGCAAGTCTGGACCAAGCAGGAACTTGTGCGGTTGTCCATTCGTTATTGGGGCCGGGGCGGGGGGGGGGGGGGGGGGGAGAGGGTTGTAGTAGTCAAAGTTAGTCATTCTGGATCCCTCTTTCTCCCTAACCAATTCAGACCTGTATTCCATGTACAGACTAGAGCTCCTAAGGGGAAAAATAGGGTAGAGAATGGGGTTAGGGAACGAGAGGAGGAGGAGGTGTGCTAACCTGAATACTGACAACAGCAGGTGCCTAACTGTAACAACTAAGTAACAACTGGTAAGTGGAGGCTGAGATATGAGGAACCCTGATAAAAGTGCATTGTGAGGTGTTCAGTTTTCACTATACTTTATCTGGTTCATGTCCCAGAGAGCCAGGATAAGGAAAGATGCCATTTAAGTCCACCTATTTTCAATTGAGGAAAATCCACTAGATTATGAGAACCAGCTGCACACTGAGCCTGTCAATCTGCCATCCAGTTTTAGATCTGATGAGATTCAAAGAGCCCTGGGCCAAGGGCAATTTATATACTATGTCCGTATAGTATATATGGCAAACACAAAATATATAGTGTTGGCAAACACTAATACTGAATACTTTCTCACTAAAATTGGGAAAAAGGCAAGGAAGTCCACTGTTGAATTCAACATAGTACTAGAAGTACTAGCCAGTGCAAGAAGAAAAGAAAAACAGGTTTGCAGAGACATAATCACCTATGTAGAACATCCCAAGGAATTTACAAAATCATTCCCAGAACTAATACATAAAATCAGTAAAGTCACAGGATATAAACTCAACACACAAAAATGAATCACATACGTACATACTAGCAATGAACACACAAAAACCAAAATTAAAGATACAATACCACTTATAATCCTCTTCCCTATAAACAATGAAATACTTAGGTATAAATCTATTAATATCATCTATAGCATCTATAGGCCGAAAATTATAAAACAATGGTGAAAGAAATCAAAGAAGATCTAAAAAAAAATGCTGTGTTCATGGTCTAGATCACTCAATACAGTAAAGCTGTCAATTCTCCTAAAATTGATCTATACATTAAATGCAATTCCTATAAAAATCCCAGTAAGAGTTTTTGTAGATATAGCCAAGGTTATTCTAAAACTTAAACAAAAGGTAAAGAAGCTGGAATAGCTAACATGATTGTGAAAAAAGAAGAAAATTGGCGGATTCACACCATCTGATTTCAAGCATGTCTATGGAAGAACGGTAATAAAGACTCAGTAGCAAACCCTAGTTCTCTTCCTCGCTCTTGGCATGATCACGTACCACATGTCCTCCTTGATCCCAGGTTTCCACTGTACCCTGACAAAGCTCGTATGGAAGTAACCTAGGAAGAGTATCTAAGTGTCTATGGATGACACATTTGTTCAACATTTGAACTGTCTACTGCTATATAATAAACCATTCCAAAATGTAACGGTATAAAAATAACCATTTTGTTATGCTCACATATTTTGTGCATGAGAAATTAAGAAAGGGCATAACAAGGAGGTCTCTGCTTATATGTGGGGCTGGGATGACTGAATGGCCAGAGGCGTCTCTGAACAGCTGGGGGCTGGAACGACTGGGTCAGAGGATATACCTGATGACACCAAGATACTAAGTTGGTTTCCTCATTCTCCTTCTGGCACCTGAACTGGAATGGCTGACAGAGAAGCTCAAGCAGGGACTTGTGACCAGAGTACTTATGTGGCTTCTCCACACAGCTTCTCAAAGCATGACAGCTTGGTGCTGAGAGGGAACATCCCAAGAGTGAGCATCTAGATGGCGAGTGTTCTAAGGGCCCAAGGCAGAGGCTGCAAAGGTTTGTGTTATCTGTAGAGAAAAGAGCTCTGTAAGAATAAGCATCGAGTTGAGATTGGTGTTGGTGTTGGGGCCAATAGTGGCAACAGAGCTCTAAGATGCAAAGAAGGCTATGGAAGGGTGTCAGGGAACAAGGCAACAAAGACTATACTCACAACTCCTTGTGTACAACAAAGCAATTTCACATCTACAATTTCATCGATAAATAATTACAACTGTGCAGTTTATGATCTTTATACAGATGTACGGATGTAGACGCCAAGGTTCTGAGAGGCTGTGTGATTTTCTCAAAGTGGTGTAGCCAGTAAGTGGAGGCCCTGAGATCAGAGCCCGGCAACTGTTTCCTGAATCTAGTCTCGTTCCAGTCTATCTCAGTAAGCCTCACCACCAAACGATTAGATACCGTTTTGCCTTAGATTAGCGCTGTGCACTTTGTTAACTTCTTAGAGTATGACTAAAACATCTCCAATCAATTCCCAACAGCCCTTAATACACAACTGATTCCACTGGGTACAAACTTGCCTGCAGGCTGGCATTACCACTCACCACCGGGACCCTACAGGTGAAACCAGATTCATCACTTAACTGGAAAGAACAGTGTTGGAAAAATGTGAAGCCAACGGATGTGCCAGCATGGTTGTCTTACATGGAAAACCTGAAATCCAGCATCCAAATAAATGGCAGAATACTGCTGCTACCAGCTGTTTCCATTTCAGATGCCATTTGTAGAAAATATTTATCACAGGCTTCCATTTTCTCTGTGAAAAATCAAAGAAAATTGAGAAATGCCAAATTACGTTGTCTTCAAAAATCCCATCACTGAGTAACTCCACTCTTACAAGCTATTTTCTGAAGACATTATCAATGTCCTACCAAGAGTAATATAATTTGCTGGCCGGAAAAAAGGCTGCCAAACAGAACTGTGTTCATTAGAGCAATGTCTTTACAATGCCTTATTCCACTTCCATTACTTTTCACGATCACACATCATATCACAGGGCAGAATGGTCGCCTTGCTATGCCCTGGATATTTCAGTACTTTTATAGTTGGAAGTAGGTTTTTAACACTTCTACAAATTATAGCTATTCTTGCTAGAAAAGGCTCATTTATGCTGGGGTAGAGAACTCTCTCTGAAGACCGAGTTTACAGGCAGCTACTCTTGCTTCAGACTCCTAAGTTCTGGTGGGGGCCATCTCTTCCATAATCACTTCATAAGTCCACTCCTAGCACTGGACCAGCTCACATCAAAGTTTTGAAAGATGTACCATTTGTCTTGTCTCTCTTTTCCTCTCTCCTACTTTCTAGAAACTTCCCTCTCTCTTCCAAGCTGAAGGAATTCCCAGCTGGTCTTCCCAGTGGTGCCTCACACATGCCACCTTCCCCAGTACAGCTCCCCACCAAAGATCCCTCCTCACCCAATCAAAATGCCCAAGCTTCCTTTAGAAAAGTCTCATTTCATCAAGGTGTTAAGAGGAAGCAATCCTATTAAATAAAATTATAGCTGTGAATGATTGATAATTTCATAGAAGCATTTGCATTCAGAAGGGGAAATTCTTACCAGCTCAAAAGAATTTCCAATGGACAAAAATGAAAACAATGTAACCAAATGATGAGTTTCCATCAGGGGGAAGGAAGAACATTTTCCGGCGCAGGTACCTCCCAGGATTTTGCAAAACCATGGTGAGCCGAGGTTCACGTGTGTGGTACTCGACAATGAAGCACGGTATGGTCGAGGAGAGCAATGCTCGTCACACCCTCAGCCTTGCTGCTGAGATGTCCATGTGAGGAAACTGCGACTTGCCTGGAAGGGCTTGAAAGCACCTGAGCAGACGCCACCACAGTGAAGAAGGAAGAGAGGATGGGGCCTAGGGCACACTCTGGGGACTTCTTCTACTTCCTAAGCTGTTAGCATTTGCAAAGATTTTATACTATGGGCTCTGTTGTCTGAGTTCCTCTCCTTCTTACCAACCTTTCGTGTGACTGGAATGGCCAGATGGTATTCCCGGCACGTGTCTGGTAGTGTAAAGGGGTGGGAGGTGCTTTGCTTACAATGGTTACAATGAATAATAGATTGTTCAGAGCTAGAAAAAGTCAGGGATCACCTACTTCAATCCCTTCAATTTAAAGATAATATAAGAGCCTACAGAAGTTGCTCCTGGTCCACTGACTTGCTGTAGGTCACGCAACAGGATAATATGGCATCTTTTGGGAACTGAATGCCTAGTAGGATATAACTCCTTCTAGAGAGATTTTCATAGGCAATGAAGCAAATGTCCCCATCATTATGAGTACCTGTACACAGAAAGCTGTTGCATAGAGGGGATGAGGGCCTTTTTGACTGAAGCAGGGCAGGAATGGCACTAGAACCCAGTGCAATTCAGCACAGACCTGGAATTATCAATAGTTTGCAACACTGCAAGCTATGAGCAAACAAGGAGTCCAATTTAAAAAAAGCTTAAACCAATCAAAGAGCTGTAGTCAATATTTGATTACATTAAAGTCAATGGAGAGAGAACACATGGCTGGGTAATACAAAGAGGAAATGACCCTAATCTTTTATGCTGGCTCCAGAATATTATTTTTCACTTTGAGTAGAATTGTGTGGTCTGTGTTCTGGAAATTTCCTTCAAACTAAACACTTGTGTCAGACAAGTGAGTTCCAAAGTAAAGAGAATTTCATAAGCTCTCCATTTTACCTATTTCCACCATTTTCCAACTCCACTCAACACAGACAGCTGACTTCTCTTCACTGCTCTCAAAGGTTGTGGCACAAGGAGTGTCCATGGGTAAGTGGGTTTCCCTACTCAGGAGTCTAAACTTTCCAGCTAGAAAGCAAAGCTCCTTAATATATTCTTGATCAAAGAAAAAAATCTCATCTTTGATGTGGCATACATCTTGAAGGAGACCCACCAGGAGAATCCATTTACCTGGTCTTTCGTTCATTCATTCACTCAGTCATTCGCTCATATATATTCAACTCTGCTGAGCATCCATCAAGTGACAGGAGCTATGAAGTAGGAAGTGGTTCCATCCTTGTGAAGCTCACATCACTGTGGACACCGAGAAGCATTACCAAGTCTGGTAAATATGGGGTAGGCTTCTGTAGGAGTCTATAGCAGGGGGACCTGCTCTAAACTGGAGGGTCAGGAAAACTTCCCAACATTTTAGTTGGGGGCCGAGAAGAACATTCTGGGAGAAGGGACAGTTGGTGCAAAGGTCCTTGGGCACAGAGCACCACTAAGCATTTGAGAAACTGACACAACGTCCAGAGCATCCTGAGTATAAAGTGAGGGTTGTACAGAGAATACTGATTTGCAGTGAGGAAAGAAGGACAACTGCCTACCTGCCAGATCAGCTGAATGAACCCTAGCGACAAATGAACGGGGCACCACCAGACAGAGCCTGCCCTCATCCACCCCCTTATGTGGCAGGCAGGTCTCCGCAAGGGAGACTCGCCTGAGTTAGGGCCAACAGAGCTCTTCAAGGACAGGGCCTGGGACTTGATGGCACTCATACCTTGCACCCTTCACTCCACATGAAGCCGGTGCCCATCACTTGTGAAAGCATTCAAAGAAGGGAGAGTCCCAAGGCCGCCATTAAAGGAAGCGCCTTCAGGCAGAGCAGCAGCCAAGTTTGAGGCAGTAATCGCCACCGAGAAGCTCTACCCAGAGAGGAGTGTGCTCCACGACTCTCTGGCATCATCTGCATGTTTGCACCAAAACAGCTGAACATCGTCATGGGTCCACAAAATTTGAACCTTTAGGGGGATGGCTGAAATAGAATCCCAGACTCTGGATGGCTCTCTTCTCCATCCAAGCAGACCCATTAGTTTCCACTGTGAAATAATAAATTCTTTGCTTAATTCACTCTATATTCCTGAGTAAACTGTTTTTCAGTGGAAAAAGTAGAATATCTACCTCAAGAGCCCATGGAAAACGAAGGTGGGTGATACAGATGGACCCTTTCTGTAATCACGGACGTGAAGTTGGTGTTTGTCATAAGAAACAAAGCCCGGGAGACAGAAGGAGTGGGCAGCACTGGAGCTGATGTGGCCACAGGTCTTCAATAAGCTGTGCTGTTGAAATTCAGATGTCGCTATCAGAGAGGCAATTCCTCCCTGGCATCGAAGGACTCTGTCGTGTTCTCCAACCGGTGGCTTTCTTTCTCATCCACCAGGGATGTCTTTACTAAACTGCTCTGGGCATTTTGTAGAGGACGGTATCAGCTGGGAAAAAGAGAGCCTGCGATTTCACTGAGACAGAGGGGTCTGCCAAGCACAGCAAGAGTCTTTCCAAATCCCTCCCGGGTGCCGAAGTGCTTCTTGCCACACTTATTACTGCAATAGACTGGTTTATCCCGTGAACTCTGTGATGCTGAGAAATAGCATATGGAAGCGGCAGGAGTCCTAAACACGGGGCATCGTGACACCGCGTCTCTGCTGGTCACCAAGGCTTCTGTGCTCGCTGTCTGTGTTTTTCTCGAGTAGGGCTGTGGAGCAGGGCTCTGCCAGACGGATTAGCATTTTCTCTAGTTAATGAGTTTATCTGTCTCTTAGGAAAGAAATGGAGAGAGAGGGAAGGAGGGAGGGAGAAAGGGCGGGACAGAGAAACAGGATGCGAGCACGCTCCCGTGAGCATCAGTGGACATTTGTTCTGTAGAAATTCAATTTATTGAACGGAAATTCTGGCCTTTCGTGGCCTCCGGCCAGATTGCTCCTGGTACCCAGAGGTCACATGTATTTGGGAGCCGGTGAAGAGGCGACAGTGAACAGCTTCGGCAGGATGGCCAGCCTCCTCCCTTCCTCCCTGGTTCTCTCTCCAGAATTGCTGCCTGCTGCCCTCTCCCTGCAGATCACTCTCAGGCTCTCTCGTTCCTTCATTAGTCCTCACGGCCAGGCCCAATGCCAAGAACCACCGCTCCATGCCTTTTAAACACTCTAATCTTACACGTGTACATGTGTACGTGTTAGCAGCATATGTAAATTTCCTCCTCAAAGGCTGCTCTATGGAATTCTGTTTCTGTCATGGTCCTTGGCTCCCTCCCTTCCGTCCGTATTTCTTGAGTACCTGCCATCGGCTGAGCACTGTTCTAGGAGCTGAGTACTGCTCTAGGGGAGTGTTGCCTCTGTGGATCCTCATGGCAAACACCGCTCTTCCCGATTTCTGTGCGAGAAGACACAGCTTGCAGAAGTTACAGAACTGTCTGTCACGTAACTGGTACAGTGCAAGACCGGCCTGCCTCTAACTCCTAATACGCTTTTGTGATGCTACACGCTGCTAGCAGACAGGGACTTTCCTGGGAGTCCGATTTGGTGAATTAACATGCCTCGTTCTTCATGCCACAGTCGACTCCAGAAACGGATCTGTTAATGATGGCAACCAATGAGCAAGATCCTGACCCCTTTGAGAACAAGTTGAGGGAACGGATTTCTGTCCCTCTTCGTTTCTCAGTAAGCATGGAATTTTGGCATTCTAACTTTTTTCATTTTAGGGGGGTACAGGACTAATGGGGAGCACTATCAAAAGTGCCTGCTGGCCAAGACTTCAGCAATATCTGAAAATGGTCTACAGTGAAGCTTCTAGATTGTCTAAACTGTCTAGAGTTGTAGCTTCTTTACAAACGGTGGCCCTAACAAGCAGCTGAGAGTGCAGGAGCCACCTGAGGGTTGGGCTGGGGGGGATGTGGGGAGGTCATGGGTGGATGGGGGGTCAAAGTTCAAAGAGCATGGAAACCTCTCGGGGTTCCACACAGGCTCGGCTCATTCATCTTGGGGGCCGCTGCCATCAGCACCATAAAAATGACAAAACATGTGCTGTAAAATACTGAGTTAAAAATAACACTCTCTGATAAAGACTGGAGTTTCAGAAGAGTTGTCTCACGTCCTGTGCTGAATTTCTCATCGGAAATTGTCTTCCACGTAAAACCTCACTGCACATCTCCAGGGGATGGCCCACACCCCACGGTGCTAATTTGGCCACGCTTTCCAGACCAGACGCAGGTGGGCGTCAAGACTGGGGCTACTTGCTTCCTTCTGGCCCAGCTCAGCGCCTCCTGGACCTGCACGCCCCACACCGCCACGCTGCACTGATCGCCACCCAGGGCCCCCTGCCCTCCTCACCCCTCAGCAGCACGCCGGCTCGCCCTCTCTTTCCTCCTAACGGGCCCTCCTGGCATCGCTGAGATGCACCTCTTACTCCCCCTGCCCTCCAAACCACTATTTTCTGAAGTGACTGCCCACGTAGGAGGACGCACAGCCCCCTCACCAAGCCCCCAATGACCTGCTTCTGCTGACCCCTCTCCTTTGTAATTATAGAGAATTTTATCTTTGCTAGTGCTTTTGTTTTTCCCTAAAGCCTACACTGTCTGATGATGATGATGACAACCAGCCTTCTTCTGGTTCATGTTGTCTTGTTACATCTGTCTCCATCTTACTCTTTTTAACCATTTGGTGTCCTTTTCTCCTGAGGCAGCATGCAGGGTGGCTTATTTCTTTTTAATTTCTCTGAGAGCCCCCTTTTTAAAATGTTTATTTATTTTTGAGAGAGACAGAGCATGAGTGGTGGGGGTAGAGAGAGGGGCACAGAATCCAAAGCAGGCTCCAGGCTCCGAGCTGTCAGCACAGAGCCTGACGTGGGGCTGGAACTCACAAACCATGAGGTTATAACCCGAGCCAAAATTGGACGCTTAACTGACTTGAGCCACCCAGGCGTCCTTTCTTTTAATATTTAAATTAATCTTAATCCATTTGTATTTATGGTGATACATATGAATTTATAACCTTCTTGTCATTGTTAACCAGAATGTTCCGTTTCCCCTTTTGATCTAAATACGGAGGAAATAGTTACTTTTGCAGTCAGTGTTAGTTATATTTATGGACATCTCAGTAAATTCTATGCAACCTACAACTTCCGTCTGGGATTACTTTTCTTCTTGTAACATGCATTGTTTTACCGAGATTCTTGGTGCTTCTTAAAATATCTTTATTTCATTCTTACTCTTGAAAGACCAGTAAACTACAGACTAAATTCTTTCTTGACAGTTATTTTCCTTACCACACTGAAGGTATCATGTCATGTGTCCTGGGATCAATGGCTGTTGATAAGAGCTGTTCTGTCAACCTCACTAAGATCCTTTGTCCTTCATGTTTTCTTTGAAGTTTCACTACAACTTGTCCAAATTGGGATTTCTTTTATTGATCCTACTTAGTACTTGAGAGTATGCTTTGTATTTGAGGACTCATGTCTTTTTTAAATTCTGTCAAATTAACAATTTGCTGGCCACTGATTCTATTCTTTTGTTTATAACCTCTTATTAGAAGTTTATTGGAGAGTCTCAAAATAGCCCTCATGCCTATTAGCTGTTTTTTTCATATTAAAAAAAAAATTCTTTTTTCTTTCTGAGCTGCATGCTGAACAAATTCCTAAGTACTATTTTTACACTTGATCTGAGCCAAAAGGCCGAGAAGTGATGTAAGTACTGTTTTTAAATGCAGTGTATCTGTACTGGTTTTTTATTTCAGTGACTACAGTTTTCATTTCTAAGATTTCTAATTGGTTCTGTTCCTATTCTCCAATCCAATTTCTTTATGTCTGCTCCCCACCATGGTAGATATTTTTCTCTTTAAGGCTTAAAATATATTTAAAACTTTTATTCTATAATTTTACTTCCTTCTAGAATTTATCTCCTGACTTCAGATTTCACTGGTCCACTTCCTTGATGTTATATTTTCTTGTGTGTTTTGGAATTCCAGTGTGCAAGTCATTTTTGGTGGGACGTTCTCCCATCTGTCTGTCTCTGTCTCTGTCTCTAGCTGTACCCTGTCCCCACAAGCATCTGGGCCCCCATCTTGAGCAGTATCTTCAAGTGATGGCTCAGGGACCCTACCCTCAGTGACAGGGGGTGTTGCAAATCCAGTCACTGAGCCAGCAGGTGGTTTCCCTCAGGTCCTGGTCAAGGTCCTGTGTCCAGGATGCACAGATACACAGACTTCATATAAGCCATCACTTCAGGCTGTGGACAGCAGTCAGGAGAATGATGAAAGTGGGGGCGCCTCCTTCACTTATAAACTACCCCGGTTTTACGCAGGGAGCCGGACTCCATTGCCCAGTTCACAGAGTACATATCTAGTCCCCAGATCACCAGCCATTCTGCTGCTTCATCCCAGATCCGGGCAGCCATCCCTGCTTTGCATTTCACTTCTTTCCCTGGAGCACAGAGATGTCTGCCTTGCTTTGAGCCCAGCTAGATCTTTTTGTTTCCTCTTGTTATACTTCGTCTCTTGTGGCTTCAGATATGATCCACCAATGCCATGTCACCAAGAAATCCACTGCCTACCTTTATAACCTCCTCTCGGGCCACTGAACCATGTCACCTACCATGGCTTCTCCTAGCTATCTGGTCAACCAAGACTTCTTCCAATCTTAGGAGACAGACTCATTCCTGGAGAAGAACAGCCAGGCACTGCAATCGCCATGTTCCTCCTCTACCCAGATGCTAACCTCAGCCCTTCCATTTCAGCTTCAATATGTCTTCAAGATTCCATGGCTGAGCACTCTATCTCAACGGTGCACCCCCTACTATTTCTTATGGTGTCCGGTTAATTTTCAATTACAGTTGAAAATTACAAAGTTACAAGTTATCAAGCCAAGTAACAAATAGCCACAAGATCTCCAAAATAGCAGCCACAGCCCCATTTATGTCTTTTCAGCAAAACCTACCCCTATAGCTTACTCTGACAGCAGTGAGAGTACCTCACAGAGACAGTATCTACACAAATAAGGTCAAGAGTATATACAGGAACGCCCTGATGTGAAAGGAAGCTTGCCTCCTGGATGAGGAAGTCTGATTTACTTTCAGGACTGAGATGACAGAATTATTTGGTATTATGTCCAATAAACAACAGTTTGCTATTTCAGCATTTTATCGAACAGAAAATAATAACACCTTATTAGTTAGGATTAACTGGGATGGTGAAACATCTCATTTAAAGGGTTATCAAATTCTAGATTCTTTCAGTAAAATAGAGTTTGATTTTTTTTTTTTTTTTTTTGAGCCTGTACAATAACACAGAGTACTGGCTTACCGAACATTGCCACATAGACACTCTGCTGGGACCTGCTTTAATGAATAGTGAGGGACTGTCTGTGATTAATAATGTTTATTTGGGATTGCATACTGTAAAGGCAGTGCACAGATGGGTTAGTATTTCCCCTATAATTTCCTATGGATTCATCATTTGCTTAAAAAACGTGGTTTTTTTCTTCCACAGACACCAGAAATGTGAACGTCACCAAAACCCTTACTAAAGTGCCATACATTCAAAACCAGTGAAGCCAGATCAGTGGGATTTGACACGCACACATGTCTTGCAGAGTTTGATCTGAATGTGGGAGCGCAGTGAAGGCACATCCCAGTCCCAGCCAGTCTCTGCGTGTGCAGCGTGCCCTTGGACCAAACTAGATCAGTCCACCTATCAGTTTCAGACACGCAGCAAATATCTGAAGTGAGGAGTCTCAGGGTTTCTCTCTCACACTCTCTCTGCGGAAGGCATCAGTGTTCTAGTAAGTGTGTCAAATATGAGAGGTGCAAGGTCCCCGACAATAATGATGCATTTGGACGGAAAGGAGGAGACGTCTGTACCAGCTGGTGTGCTCAGGAACAGAGGCAGTAGAAGGGAAAGGTTTTCAAAAACACTCACTACGGGAACTTTCTAGTCAAGTACCAAATTGCAGGACTCAGAACATGAGAAGATTTGGAGCATGTTTTCTTAGGAATGGGGCTTTACTTCAGACATCTGCTAGTGTCCGTGTAGGAAATGGCCGATTCTAAAGAGATTACGGGTCTGCTGTAAACACCCCCTACTGGCAGGTGTTCAAAACCGGGCCAAGATGTGTTCCTGCCATCGCTTCTGGGTTCCCAAAGAGAGCTGGACCAAGAGACTGTCAAGGCTCATTACCGGTGGTCTGTTTCCTGTATGTTCCAGGAAACTCCATTTTCAAAAGCTGCAGGGCTTTTCATGGTATGGGTTCAAGGATGCTCAGTATCTGAGATTAGTCGCTTGGCACACAGAAACCAGATGAAGATTAGGCATAAATGTTCCATGTCTCCCTCCCAATGTAAATGAATCTCAGTCTAGAAAGTAGGAACATTCTTACTTTAAAAATATATATAACTCTTGGCTGTTACTGGCTATTTCAAATTGTAAGAACCCACGGAGGACTCTCACTTCAAGCAGTTGTCCCCAGATCCCCCCATGCCTGCCCCACCACCCAGCCCGGCCTGTTACCTCACTGGGTGGGGCCCGTGCTGTGCTTGGAGGGAGTTCCAATGTCAGCAGGGGGTGGGGAGCCACTGGCAGGAACTGCGGTCCCAGGAGCCTCTGAGTGAGGAACCTTGACTACTCATCACGCGCCCCAACACACACACATACACCCTAACACACGCACGCATATGTACCCCCACACACATACACATCCCAGCATCCCCCAACACACACATACCCTAACACACACGCCCACACCCTTATACCCCCACATACACATCTCAACATAGACACCCTAACACACACACTCACACCCCGGAACACATGTTCACACCCCAGCACGCACATACACATGCTACACTCACACTCCTGAGTCTTCTCCAGGTGTGAGAGTCACTCAGCTTCTCAGACTGCCCCCTCCAGAGCAAGGACAAGAGGAACGTCTCAGAGGTCGTGGGCTAAGTTCTCTCTGACCCCCAGAAGTGTCCCCTCTGGGCTAGGCTGTCCCAAGTGAGGCCAGGGGACAGCATGGCGGCCATCCCGACTCTGCCACTGCTACATTTCCCACGTGCCCTGGTTTTCCTCACTCACGCCATCTGAACCTCTTCAGATCGCACTGCCTGCCTTCACTCCCCATTTTCCTCCTTGCTCCGAGGACGTGTCTCTTTCACTCCCCCAGGAGCAGACAGCCCTGTGCCCAGTGTCCTCACTCCCCTCTGACTGGTCTTGGCGTCCCCATCATGTCCCCCGCCCTCCACTGCCAGCCTCACTCCCTACAGCCTGACCATGTCCTTGTTAGGCTTTCTCCCTTTTTGTTGAGATGTAACTGACACACAGTGCCATGTGAGTTTAAGGTGTGCTGCACAATGTCCTGACATCTGCTGTGAAATGACCACAGTGTACAGTGCATTAACAACACACATCTCTCACACACACACACACACACACACACAGAGTGGTTTCCTCAGGATGAGAACCCTTAGAACCTACTCTCTTCACAGCTTCCTTGCACATCATAGGGTAGCGTCAGCCACTGTCACTGTGCTGTTGGTGATATCCCGGTGCTTATTTATCTTGAATTCTGTACCTCGGACCCCCTTCCTGCACCTCCCCCTCCCCACCTCTGGTAGCCACAAATCTCATCTCTTTCAGTGAGCTTTTTTAAAGCCTCCACCTCCAAGAAAGATCATACAGTGTCTTTCTCTTAGTTCACTTAGCATAGTGCCCTCAAGATCCATCCATGTTGTCAAAAACGGCAGGATTTCCTTCTTTTTATGGCTGAGTAATACTTCAGTGTGTGTGTGTGTGTGTACGTACACCCACCCCATCTCCTTTCTCCTTTCTCCATTCATCTGTCGATGCTCATTTGGGGCTTCCTTTCATGTCTTGACTGTTGTTACTTCCTCACAACCCTCATGTCCATCCATCTGACACCATTCTTCCCCCGTCCTCACACCCTCCATACTCCTCACAGAACAGCCTTCAGCCCTTCCCACACCCAGAGAACCTGCTACTCTGGGAAACGAGCATTCCCAGGGGAACCAAAAATGCCCGTGAAAGCTTCCCAACTACACTGGGTGCAGAGAGCACAACAGGAGGGGCTGAGCACCTAAGTCCGTGCTCCTCTGACACAGGCGTGCAGGGGCAGGGCAAGGAGGTCAACAGCACAGAGAGGGACGGGCAGCAGGGGTGGGGACGAGCCTTGATGACTCGGTAGGAAAGTCCACCCTGTGCACCACATCTGAAGACCCAGTCCCGCGAATTCTGACTCCTACACCCTGATGCAACTCAACTGCTAGGACCCCCAAACCTGGTCTCCGTGAAGCATCTGCAAACCGCTCATTCATCAGCATCACTGGCTCATGCTGTTCTAGGCGGGAAGCACTACCTTCCATTCTAGAAGTCCCTCTCCTCTCCTTTCTAATTAAATGAAAGCTTTATGGGTTTGGATGCATGGAGTCTGGGGTATTTATGACAAGAAGTAGGCTTAGCTGCCCTGGAGCAGACTAGATGATGAGTGAGTTTATGCAAATGAGCATTCTGATGCTTTGCTATAAAGCATAAATCACGTTAATCACGGGAGCGAACCGCTCGGCACATCGTTCCCTTTGCACGCGGGCTGCGGAGCCGACACAGGAGGCGTCCTTCCTGCCCTAGATGAAGTTCTCTGTGACGGCTGCTGGTGAAGCAGCGAGCCAGGGAGCATTTCTGTGGCATCTGCAGGCCCCAGCTGCACCTGCCTGCCCACCCACCCACCTCGTGGTGCAGTGCCGGAACTCACGCCAGCCACAGGAGCAGAGGGCATCACCTCCCAGACAGCCCAAGGTGAGCACCGGAAGTCACGCCAGCCGCGGGGGCAGAGGGCATCACCTCCCAGACAGCCCAAGGTGGCACCCGCATTTACTAACAAAACCCCTGAGAAACCCACCATACAGCAGTTGACCTAAGCACGTGCCTCCCTCACCAGCCTCTTCTGGGGCCGCCCCTCCTGCCCTGTCCTTCATCCCCCCCTTGCCCCTGACCACACTGCCTCTGTGCAGGTTGAGGGTTACATACCCCTGCAGCCTCAGGGCCCCTGGACGAGTTTTGCTCTGAGGCTGTGGCTCGGCCCCCGGGTTAATCCCGATCATCCTCTGGGAACATCGGTCCCTCCCAAACACACCCCAGACCGTGGCAAGTCCTTCCATCTCAAGCTTTCATAATAACAGATCTTTCCTTCAAGCTCTTAACCCTGTTCATCACCATACGCAGTGTTTTTATAATTATGTTGTTAAGGTGTGCCTCTCATGCTAGGGCGTATGCTACCTGGTGGCAGGATTCATATTTATTTTTACAAAACAACACTGTATACTGTATCTAATAGTGCTTGGCACGTGGGAGATACTCAATAAAGATGTAAATATTTGAGAAGTTAATACACAGATGGTAGCAAAAGTACAGTCAGGGGGACCTCAGCAAGACAGAGAGCACAGCCCCATCGTGCAGCCATGCCTATAGAAACAAGCAGCGAACGTTTGTAGAGCATCTTGGCTGAGAAAAAGGAAATCTACGGATAACAACTGATACCCAAACTCTGTTCTTAAAAGACTGTATGTACAGCTGACCCTTGAGAAACACAGGGGTAAAGGGCACTGACCCCCTCCACAGAGTTGAAAATCCATGTCCAACTTCTGACTCCCTGAAATCTTAACCACTAATAGTGTATCGCTGACCAAAAGCCCCACTGATAAGGTCAGTAGTTGATTAACACAACTTTCTGTGTTCTACATATTATACACCGTATTCTTATAACAAAGTAAGCTAAGAAAATTCTCAGGGGTAAGTGGTAAGCCACCTGGGTGGCTCAGTTGGCTGAGTGTCCAGCTTCGGCTCAGGTCGTGATCTCACGGTTAGTAGCCCCGCATCAGGCTCGCTGCTGCTGGTGCAGAGCTCGCTTCGGATCCTCTGCCTCCCTCTCTCTCTCTGCCCCTCCCCCACTCACACTCGCTGTCTTTCAAAAATAAAGTAAAACATTTTTTAAAAAGAAAATCATAAGGAAGAGAAAATACATTATAGCACTATACTGTATATATATATAAAAAAAAATCCGTGTATAAGTGGATGTGTGCAGTCCAAACCCATGTTGTTCGAGGGTCTACTGTTTTCTCGTACGGAAGCTTAAAAAAGGCTGCCTTTTTTTGGTAATTAGTTAGGGCCCTAAAGCAAGTACTGGACAAGCCAAACCACCCACAGGAGAATGAAAGACACCCGGGGGCAGGTCCCCAGGCCCTGGGAGAAGGATCCAGGGTAGCTGATGATAGAAACCCTTTTCTTGGACCCTGTGGCTAAAGACTGGCACTACGTTCCCGATGGGGAAAGAATAGAAACCAACACAGCAGGGCATATTTGTGCTATGATTGTGTACAATGAGATTTACATGGTTCTCACTGCAGAGCACAAGGAGTAGTGATTCTCAACAAATTCTCTCCTCATCACAGAACATCCTGAGTTGAAGAAGCCCTCTGGATATTCCCAGGTAGGGGTGCCAGAACTCACGGAGTCCGAGCTGGCTTTTAAAATCAAGTCTCTGATGGACAAACCAAAGAAAAAGCCCCGCTCAGAGAATTAATAGTAAAGAAGTTTATTTGTGTCCGGGCATGCTACGTATTACCAGAGCCAGTGACAAATGTTTAAAATGGCAAAACTTTAAAAAATGTGTTTGATGCTTTTCTACGTGAAAGCATTTTCAAAAACAATAATAATGCCAATAAAAAGAGTATCAGATTTGACAAGGTGGATTACTAAGTGGTTGGAAAACTGTTCCCAGAGGATGCTGATTAACGTTTCCCTCCGGCCCTGGAGGGCACTGGAAGCAGGCCATCGTAAGGCTGGATTTATTCAGCATTTTTAGCTACAATCTGGACGAAGATATTTGAAACCTGCTTATCAAGCCTGCAGCTGCTACGAATCAGAGGGAGGGGTAATAGCTCTCCAGTCTTGGCCACACCACCTAATCCCCTGGACTTGCCACTTCCTCATCTGTGAAATGGGGATGCTGATGCCTACCTCATAGGTTTCTGTGAGGAATTAGCTGAACGCATGCCAAGTGAACCAGTAAAACAGTTGGTTTTCACCCTTCACACACAGTGGTGGAATCGGGATTTTAAAAGAGCCTCAAGTTGGGAAAATGGGTTGAAACTAACAATCATTAATGCCAGAATAAAAGGGGAATCCTGCATTTAATGAAAGAAAGAAAAAGACTCTCGAAAAGCATCCACACAGAATCCATAACACAGGCAGAAAACAAATGAATGGCAAAAAACCCAAAACCAAACAAAACAAAAAAACCAAAATATCCCAAAATAAAACATCGAAAAATAAACTTGGAATAATGTCACCAAATCTGTTCTTCCAAAAGACAACAGTGCCATTTGCAGAACCTTGATTAAGGCTTTGCTGTGAGTCAAGCAATCCTAGGAGTTAAAGGAAGGGGCGTGGTCCACAACCTCAGCACCATTCCCCGTGAACCGACTTCAGCAGGCATAAATGTCACTGCGAATGAATTCTGTGGTGTTCTATCTCATCACCATTGGATTTGTTTAAAGTAATCTGAGTTGCCTTCAGAATAAACCTGTGTATAGGCAAAGGTTACTGAAAACTCAGAATGGGAGAGATCAGACTTGGCAGTGCGCCAGAGATGGGCTTCTGGAAATTTCTACCGGCCACTGCCACCTTCATCCAGCACGAGTCCTGCAGTCAGGCCAGATACTAACCTCCCTTTCTCGCCAGTTCACAAGAGGTGTCTTCTTCTTTTACTGTAAATTATGAAAATAGCTTCTTGGTATGAAGATCTAAATGAATTCTATTTTATCTACTTGATCTCTTCCAAAAATGATTGGTTGTTTTCTTTTGTTTACCTCTTCTGCCTCTCCAGAGCAGAAGGACTGCTACCCTCAAGATGGGATTCAGTCACAGCTCATCCATCCCGGGTCAGGGGCTGCAGGAGGGAGTCTAGCACCTGGCTCTGGGCTCTGCCGGTTTCTGACTTCTAAGATGGTTCCAGTTTCCAACACTCCCTCCTGGGCCTGTCTGAGACCTCAAGCTCTGAAGCTCCTTTAACACAACAAAAGCCAAACCATGAAGGGGGTGGAGAATGATCCCAACCCCCGACTCTGGAAGGCCAGCACTATTCTCTGAAATGATGGACCAGGAGGGACAGGACCAGGAAATGGGGCCTTGAGCCCTATCCTTGCTGTGACCCTAAGCACATTTCTTAACCCATTGAGACCTCACGGTCTCGTCTGTAACACGAGAGGCTGTAGCTAGCTCAATTTTATGGTTCTCTCTAGTTCTGAAAACCTATCATCTGTTGACTGCTTGGCACACAGTAGGTTAGCCTCCTGGGGATTTATGGACATCCACCCCCTACCCCAGCCCCGCCGATGGTGGCAGAGACGAGTTAAAAAGCATGAAATGTTCAAGACTAGGACTGTCAGGGAAGCTTTATAGCTTCTAAAAACGTCTTCTATCTTTCTTCATTATCTGATTCACAGAACCTAATTTAATGGTGAAATTCCGGAACGGCATGCCAGAACCTCCGACTGTGACATGAAAGATGGTCATCTTGGGCACAGGGCTCAGTTATGAATGACTCTCCATATGTTCAAGCGCTCTGTCATTTGCCTCCAGCTGTTTATACATCACACCGAGGCACAGGAGAGGTACCAGGAACAAACCGTCAACAACAAAACAATACCAGTTCATGCAAGGGTTTTCAAGACAAAATTGCTACCCCTGCCGCATAACATTCCCCACTGCAAACCTGCTATCTTGGGTGGAACCACAGGGACTTGCCAATCTTGTAGATCAAAAGTGGCAGCCTATTAATAGCTTCATAAAGTTACATCCACAAAGATCCCTGAAGGCAGGGAAAGTGGGGCTGTAGAGGTCTTCCTCTGAGTGTGGTGACAAGAGGAAGGAGATGGCCACCCAACACAAAGCCCGGACACACAGATCATAAACGCCTCTTACGTGACGAGAGGACAATTATGGAAGAGCCTTCTGGAAGTGTTAGAATTAGGTGAGAATTCCTAAGGAAAAACACGAATTCCTTACTTCTAAGAGTTAACAAAGATGAATAAAGAAAATGACAAAGTCACACAAACCCATCAGTTTAAAAAGTTTGTAAAAATTTGATGTGCTTCTGGTGCGGCCACTCTGGAAAACAGTGAGGGGGTTCCTCAAGAAATTAAAAACAGAACTACTCTACGACCCAGAAATTGCACTACTAGGTATTATCCAAAGGAGATTCGAAGGGGTACAGTCACCCCAATGTTTATAGCAGCACTATCCACAATAGCCAAATTATGGAAAGAGCCCAAATGTCCATCGACTGATGAATGGATAAAGAAGATGTGGCTTATATATACAATGGAATACTATTTGGCAATGAGAAAGAATGAAGTCTGGCCATTTGTAGCAACGTGGATGGAACTGGAGGGTATTATGCTAAGCAAAATAAGTCAGAAAAAGATAAATATCATATGATTCCACTCATATACGGAACTTAAGATACCAAACAGATAAACATAGGGAAAGGAAAGCAAAAATAAGATAAAAACAGAGAGAAGACAAACTGTAAAAAAACTCTTAAATACAGAGAACTGAGGGTGGATGTTGGAGGGGGGATGGGCTAAATGGATGATGGGCATTAAGGAGGACACTTGTTGGGATGAACACTGGGCATTGTATGTAAGTAATGAATCGCTAAATTCTGTTCCTGAAATCATTATTACACTCTATGTTAACTAACTTGGATTTAAATAAAAATAAAGAAACAAATAAATATTTATAGGCAGCAAAAAATTTTGATGTGCTTGATTATAAAGCCAGCAGACAGGTAAACAGAGAGATGGAGAGAGACAGTGTCCTATTATATCCTTTGAACCCTGTATCCAGCTATGCCTGAAGCCTGACACCCTAGATTTTCCAGTTACATGCAGTAAACCCCTTCCTATTAAAACATATTCACACACATACACCACATAAACAGCGATTATGATACAGATAAAAGCTTATGATGCTAGACCAAAGTGTCTTAAACTTACTGAGCTGAATCACAAGAGGTAGGACCCACTTCCCATCAAAAATTCAAGCAAGCTTAAGCTTCTAGTCTGATTCACAAACCCATGAGGTGAAGACCCAGGCAGCTGCAGAGATGAGCTGTTTATCTAAGATTCTGGGTGAAAGAAGAAAATAAATCTGTGTCCTGTCAGAACAGGAGAAATGACAGGGAAGCTTCTCACCTCCAGAGACTGGGCCAGCACCCTGGTGTCCAACGGAGAGCCGAGAAGGGCAGAGTCAGGCTATTCCATAATCGGGTCTCCAGAATGTGAGACAGGAGCAAGCTTGTTATGCCCTCCTCACAGGCACGAAGCTGGAGGTTGGGCGGGGTGTGTAAAACCGCCCAGGCTGAGAACGAAGGCTGGATTAAAATGATCAAGCTGCCATCAAGTTAAAGCTATTAGAACATTCCCATGTTATTTTAATAATGAAAATATCAGACTACAAACAAGTTTGGTCTTTCCTGAGCCGGTCAAACACGTGCAGCTGTGTGACACACGAAGCAGGCCACCTGCTCGTCGTGGCCTCGGCCCCCCTGCCTGCGTTCCGCTCTTATAATTTATCTCCTTTGGCAAATAAAGGCTGATTTTAATTTACAGCCAAAATCGGTGGCATGGGCAAAGGGCACACTGGAACCAAAAAATGGTTTGCTTGTTGCCACCTATTAGTCACCACTTGCAAATCAATATTCAGTGTTCACCTCATCCGTGGCTGCCGACAACCAGAAGAAAATTGTGAACCGCTCCCCATCCAGACCGATGATGCATCGTGCCATTATCCTGCGAGTTCATATGAGATTCAGTGGCTGCTGTCTTACCTGACAAATATGCCTTCAGAATCCAGGCGCGGGCACGTTACTTTCAGAATCTGTGGCTAGGACCTTAACATAATTTATACTCCCAAGTCCCTCACTGCCACTTCTGTGTGTGCAGCTTGTGAGTTGGGCTAGAACGATAAAGAAACCAGAGTGGTTCCCTTCTTTCCCAGCCCGTCGCAGAACTGGCTTTGCACCTTCCTCCCCTCCCAAAGCCATCTCTTACATACAAAGTGCCTCCTCTGTGCCCTGCGACAAGTCAGCCGCTGGGAAGATGGAGATGAATTCGACACAGCGTCTTTTGAGTTGTTCGACTTCTTTGCTATTCACAGGAAAGATCAGGAAGAGAATGAGAAGAGGTGCTAGGAAGTAATCTCAAATGACTGAAAGTGCGGATGTGGAATTAAAACCTACCGAACAAAGAACGCGGATGCCGGAAGCCCGTGGATCAATCATGGAAACGTCAGCTGCTAATATCTGCTGAGCGCTCATTTTGTGCCATGCGCTTTGCTAAGATTTATCTCATTTGGGGCGCCTGGGTGGCTCAGTCGGTTGAGCGTCCGACTTCAGCTCAGGTCACGATCTCGCGGTCCGTGAGTTCGAGCCCCGCGTCGGGCTCTGGGCTGACGGCTCGGAGCCTGGAGCCTGCTTCCGATTCTGTGTCCCCCTCTCTCTCTGCCCCTCCCCCGTTCATGCTCTGTCTCTGTCTGTCTCAAAAATAAATAAACGTAAAAAAAAAAATTTATAAAGATTTATCTCATTTAATCCTTCTTACAACCCTATGTGGCAGGTAGTGTTACTACACCCACTTCAGAGATGGGAAAGCTGGTGCTCAGGAAAGTTTAAAAATCCCGTGTCTCAAACAAGAGACCTCAAAGCGATGCAGTTGCAGCACAGCCCCGTTTGACTCCAGAATCTGAACTCTCACCTGCTACGCGATATTGCACTCACTGTACTCCCAAACTTACACGCTGCCAACTGGGGACATGCGGTGTTCCTCAAGATGAATTTTCAAAATGAGTTTCAAAACAGGTAAGCGGTATCTTTCCTGAAGTGACAAACAAGCAAAGAGAAACGAATCTGATGGAGGCCGGGGCGCGCAGGAGGGCCTCTGAATGCAGACCTGTGAGGCTGCCGTCACCAGCGGCATCAGGCCCGGCCCGCAGTGCAGGCAGTCAGGTCCCTGGCAAGCGGGGTGATCTGCGCAGGTGCACCGCGGTGGGCAGCCCTCACCCCTGCCCCTGACCACACCGGCCGGGGTTTCTCCCCTCAGCACGGAGACAGAAGAGCTGCCTGGGTCTCTGTGGGGCCACTAGCCTCAGATCAAAAGTCAAGAAATTACTTCCTGGCGCGGCTCCGCCACGCAAAAACATTTTTACCAACAAAGAAACGGGAGAGCCGTGAGGACAGGGAAAGGAAAAAAGCATCTGGCCGAGGCCGCAAAGGGTCACCCAACTGAGCCCAACTTCTGGCCAAATGTTGCTACCCTTCCTGGTGACAACTCAGGACGGTACCCTAAGTTACACAAAGCTACCAGAGGGAAGCAGGCCTGGCGGCAGAGACAGAATTAGTAATGGTACCCATTAGAGGGAGCGATGGCAGCCAATTCAAAACCGGCCTTTTGTTCCTGCACTGGTAGTTATTTTCTGGTCTCTGAGAAGCCAAATAAAATTAAAATGCACCATTAATAACAAAACAATACTTTACAATCCCTCTTTCCCTTCCAGAGACCCATCAGTGACTGCATCTGATCAAAGCCGAATTATTAAATGTCTATAGATTAATCCCATAACTCTCAAGGGCCTGGAGTTTGTAATTTCCCTGAAAAAAAACAGACACAATCTCCACCGTGAAAAATTTAATTGCACTTTAATTACCAGTTAAGCTGAATAGCATGAGATATGGGTGCCTTCAATTTTTAATAGTCATTATGATTCCAAGAGAATTTTGAAGGGAAATAATTGAATCTCTTGGGAGTATTCTCTTCTTCTGCACTGCCAAAATCAAAATGAGAATGGGGGAAAAAAAAAAAAAAGGAAAGGGTGATTCAAATTCTTCCAGATCATAACCCAGGACGGCCCCCAGCAATAATAAACTGGCCGCTCCCAGACAGCTGCAGCATACGTTTTCGTGATATGCTAATACCGAGATGCGTCTCCCGCAGTTGAGTTCTGCTACATTAAACAGATAAAGGCTCTTGGCTGGGGTGTTTCTTCGCTTTCTGCAAATCAGGTCCAAAGATGCCATACTTGTTTCTTTGTTTCTCAGAGGGAGACACCAGTGTGGGCAGGTCCCCCTGAGCCCCACAACACACGCATCCACGCTCACACGCGCACAGATACACACACATTCTCCCACCTGTTTCCACGAGGCTTCCAAAATATCAGGCTAAAGGGAAACGGGAAGGAGGTGACCGCACTGGGCGAGTCTCAAGCAAAATGGAACTTGAAGGCCTTGGCGAGAACTCAAAAGAATAGAAGAGGCTTGGCCTTTGACCACTTCCATTTTCTCAGGGAGCTGACTGACTCAGGAGAGAGCAGGCCTCCTGAGAGCTGGTGCAGGAACAGGGCGGGAAGAGACCACTTCTCCCTTTCCTCAAGTGCATGCAGGCCTTTAAAGCTTCCTGAGGTTCTTGAGGTGTTCGATGGCTGTGTGTCTGTGTCCGTCTGTCTTCGTCTACACTGCAGGATGCCTCACCCTCTTTTTGGGGATGCTGTCCCACCCCAGTACAGGGCTTTCCATATGGAGAGAAATCAGGCTGTGTTTATAAAAAGTCAGGCTAGGGGGCACCTGGGGGGCTCAGTCGGTTGAGCATCTGACTTCGGCCCAGGTCATGATCTTGTGGTTCACAAGTTCAAGCCCCACGTCAGGCTCTGTGCTGACAGCTCAGAGCCTGGAGCCTGCTTCTGATTCTGTGTCTCCCTCTCTTGCTCTCTTTCAAAAATAAATAAAAACATTAATTTTTTTAACATTTATTTATTTTTGGGACAAAGAGAGACAGAGCATGAACGGGGGAGGGGCAGAGAGAGAGGGAGACACAGAATCGGAAGCAGGATCCAGGCTCTGAGCCATCAGCCCAGAGCCCGACGCGGGGCTCGAACTCACAGACTGCGAGATCGTGACCTGAGCTGAAGTCGGATGCTTAACCGACTGAGCCACCCAGGCGCCCCAATGTTTTTTTAATTTGAAAAAAAATAATAAAAAGTCAGGCTGGGGTCACATGAAGACCCTTCATGAGGCTCCAAACAACTGAGCTCTGTCTTGCCACTGTGGTCGTTACGAGCAGATTCATCACAAGCGCACTCCTCAGTATTAGTGAACGTCTGATAATTGGATTGCAAGTTCATCTGTCAGGCGAGTAAGAACAAAGCACTGTGCAAAGCCATCTGCCACTTTTCTCCTCTCCAACTGTGCACCCATTTCCTTTCTCCCACCACCTCCAACCCTCCGTCAGACCCGTGCCAACATGCAATGCTGGACTGACTGGGCTTTGCGGTGATCTGCACGCATTTCTCGCGGGGACCCGACACCGGGTGGATCTGCAACCATCCTGCCGCGTGGTTCCCAGTCCACAGGGGAGCGGTGCAGGCCCCTGCTTCTGGAGCCCAGCGGGTTCAGGAGAAAAGAGTAGTGTTCTTCTAACTCTGTGCACCAGTCCTTAGAGGTCGCCCTTGTCGAGGCACCTGCTGCTGACTCCCTCGCGGCGACAGCTAGTCCCACAGACACAAAATACCCAGGCTGGCGAGACAGAGGGGGATCTTCAGGCCGCTGTTCTCCGGGTTACCAAGTGAAGCCTGCAAGTCTGCAGTGGTCAGGAAGCAAGACTCGGCACACGTCCCAGCTCAGGCACATCTGGCTCACAGGACAACAGGGCACCCTGAGAACGGGAGCCAGGCCGGCACAGAGGCCGGTCCCAGAGCCACACGGCTCAGTTTGATTCCCTGGGGACAAGGGCCTGACACCTGGCAGCAGAAGTGCCTCTGTACGCTAACAGTGTATCATGTGCGAGCACTGGGAGGAAGCTGTGTGGATGGTGAGCCCTCTCCCTCTCAACTTCACAAAGCCTGAAGGTAAGGAGAACCTCTAGGTAGCTGACATGGAGGTGCCCCACTCGCCACGGAAGCCAGGACTGGGTCTCCGAGGGGCAGACCTAGGTCATCAATGCTTCGTGGACACTATGCATGTCACCAGCCAGAGGCCAGTCTCATGAAGGTTAAGCCTTCTCCCTGCTCCCTGGGCAGAAGGAGGCCCGGCCTCCCCGGATTCATGCTCTTCGGGTTCATGCCAGGAGAGCACGGCTTCCGAGCACACCTTTTTTTAAAGTCTATTTATTTATTTTGAGAGAAAGAGAGTTGCAGAAGAGTGAAGGCTGCATTTCAGCGGTCACCCTCGGGCACATCACCGAGGCTCACCCCTGCGGCCCCTCTGCTTTCCTGGTGTGACGCAAACGAACACTGCGGCAGGTAAACAGAGTGTGTGTATCCATGCACGCACACGGGGGAGGGGTAGAGAGAAAGGGAGAGAGAGAGAACCCCAGGCAGGCTCCACACTGTCAGCACAGAGTCCGACGCGGGGCTCCATCTCACGGACCACGAGCTCATGACCTGAGCTGAAACCCAGAGTCAGACCGTCAGGCTACCGAGCCACCCAGGTGCCGCCAGAGCCGCATTTTGGGGGCCAGCACTACCTCCCCTGCTGGGTGCCAAGGAGAGGCCCCTCGCCCAGCAGGCTAGGAGGGGCTGTGGTGGTCCTGCGCTCACAGAACCGAGAATCCAGAACTTCGAGAGCCCCTCGAGCACGAGAAGCGCTCACGGCACAGCAGCCTGTCCCGAAGACCTCTCCCCGGGGGAATCACCGCCCACAACCACGGTGCTGTGGGGCTTCCATTCTGAGTCTCCCCAGACGCTCCTCACTCCGTTCCCAGAAACGGGAGCGGGTTGATGCAACGACGGACCAGCCGCCGTGCTGCTGACGGCCCGTGTTTTCAGGAGCACCGAGGGGGTGTGTGCTGACAGAGCAGAATTTAGGTCCGGGAGGATGGAAACCAGAGGCCTGTTACAGCTGGTGCGTGTGCAGCTGTGTAAGCCCTGGGGTCAGCGTCCAAATGCGGGCACCCGAGTGGCTCCGCCGGGAACGCGGAGGGGGCACACTGGAGCGGAAAGCAGGCATGGTGGCAACAGGGTGCTGCAGAGGGGCTCAGCTGCCACAGCCGAGGGAGACGGAGGGAATGCAGACTGGAGACGACGACGTAAGCACCGGAGCAGGCGGTTCAGCAGCTACCGAGGCTACCAGACATTCCGGCCGAGGCCCCAGTGCAGATTCTCTGGACAGTGGTTTCTCACTTCCCTTGGGCTGGTCTCTGAAAAGAGGGCTGGTCCCTCCCAGAGTTGCAGAAGAGTGAAGGCTGCATTTCAGCGGTCACCCTCGGGCACATCACCGAGGCTCACCCCTGCGGCCCCTCCGCTTTCCTGGTGTGACGCAAACGAACACTGCGGCAGGTAAACAGAGTGCCGCCGCGCTGAGTACGGTGTTTATTTATAGACCAAACACCTGCCATCAATTTAAACAGTAGTTATCTAACTTGAAAGTTGAGCAAGAGACTGAATGCACCCTTGAAGCAAGTAATTTCCAAGCAGCAGTTCATGTATACAGATGTGTTTAAAGCCCACTTCGGGATGCTGTAATTATCATCAAAAAGACAGATTCCATTAAATATCTGTTATGCTTTTAGTATCTGTACTCCCAGACAGATCTGCAACACTGGGGTTTCTTAACACTATACTTTTAAACATTATTTCTTTAAAGGACCGGGGGCTTAGGATATGCAGAATTTGGAGAACTGACCGATCAGAGGTTTCTGCAACAGTGAATGAGACAATTTGGTTGTTCCTGTCATGCTGTCTTTGCAACCACAGTTCTGTTCCCAGCCTCTCCCCCTACCAGATACACAACAAACTCAGTATCTGGAGAAAGCCATCTTCCTAAACACAAAGAATGAAGAGTAAACAAATCTCTAACCACAAGCAACTAATAAGCATCATGTCCCGAATGTTAAAAATTAGGGGACGTGCAGTATAGGTGCTCTATGGGCATTATTCCGTTAGCACTTTCGATGAACTGTGGGAGGCTCGGGTTGTTGTCTTCATTTTGCACATAAGGGAAACTGAGGTTAAGTACGCTGCCTGAGATCACTCAGCTCCTAAGTGGAAGGATTTGGATTTGAGTGTGCATTGGCCTGGCTCCGAAGCACCGTTCTTTCCACTATGTCATACGAGCTTAGAAAATGCCCCTTCTTCTTGGCATACGTTGTTTCAAAATTGATTTTCTATTTACAGGGGTAAGGAAGGTCATTCTGGAAGCAGGCGATGACTACTTTCCATGGCTCGAGACTGGCTTGACTTCGGGACGTGACGCAGACCACAGACACAATTCAGCTGCAAGTGACATCAGTCAGTCACGTGTGTGGGCAAGTCGTTTACTTTTGTGGATCTTTCTTCTCTTCCAGAACATTGTAAAATGTGTTAGAGGACTTTTAGAGCCCCTTTTAATTCTAAAATTCTGTTTACCTCTGAGTCAATATGCTCTGCACCGATGAGGACCGACTGGTACTCAGAAGGGCCTAGACCAGTTCAGTTGCCAAACGTGCCATCCGTCCTCATGCAGGAGACGTTCCGTGGTCCCCCCCTCCACCAGGCACCACGACTGCCGTTCGACGAGCGGATGGGCACCGAGCGAGCACAGTTGTGCACACACTGGTACCACGCTCTGTGGGAGGGTGTGCTGAGCGCCTGGTCGGCGCCTTCCTTTATGACCAACATAACACCTACAGCCTCATTCAACCCCAAGTGAGGGACGTGTGTTTTCTGGGAGGACATGCTCTGGGTCAGTCTAGGGGACCATCACCTTGTCGGAGTAACTGGACAGAGAACATTTCTCGTCGTTCGGCATGAATGAGAAACTCCCCTAGTGGGAGGAGCAAACAAGGAAAGAGGTGCTCACCCGGAAGAGCGGGGTGAGAGGGCAGCGCATGGTCATTCATCAAGATATCATCTTTTCTGGGCTGCAAAAACTGCTGCCAGTGAGCGAATCCCATCCGATGGGCACGGCAGAGTTCGATCGGAGCAAGGAACAGAGACCTGGCTGGGGTGAGGAAGAGGAGGAGTGGTAACCAGCCTTCTCCCTTGACAAGGTCCCCTCAGGTGAGATGTACCAGGGTCCACACACAACCTGAGAGGCAGACCCCCCTCCCAGGTGAAAGGTCAGCAGCAGCCTCAAGAGGAGAGTTAAATGAATCCAACCCTTGAATGAGGGAGGCTGCCAGGCCGAAGAATCACATCTTATAGATGGCAAGGAAGGAAGCCGTTCCCTAGCCTAAGGGGATTTGGGACAAGTACAGGAGTAGTAATGAGCTGAAAAGAGATAACCAACAAAGATTCAACCAAAGAGATGACCAACAAAGGGCAAGTCCCATCATAAGTAATCTATTCACCTTTACAGCAAGGCTAAGGACTGGGTGGGTATGGGCCAGCCCATCAGAGTTTCCTGGGATTTTTAAAAGCCCCACAGAAGCCTGGCCAGGAAGACCAGGAAGCCAGGGAAGCTTCCGGAAACCACAAGAACCCGACCGGTGGAGGAGTTGTCCCATGAAAAAGGCACAACTTAGCATTTACGTTGTCCTTTCATTAGGGTGACTCCATGGACACTTAGCTATGGGCAGATGAATCACTGGTATGAAATGAGCTGAAATATTACTCGTTGCTTTTCGGTGATGGGATTGATTGTGGGTTTCTTCACGGCTTTCCCTTGCACATTAAAAAAAACCTGTAGGAATTTGACAGCGTTAACTTTTATAATCAGAAAAAAAAAGGGTGGGGAGAAATAAACAGGAGGCCCACTGTTGTCCTTACACACTGTGCGAGCTACAAAAATGAACAGAAGTCAATGTCAGTGCAAAGCCTGTCTTGCGAAGAAGTGAAACACGATTATTCAGTGAACTATTGACTACGGGTTGAACTGCAGTTCTGAGGGAATTCACTCGTGTTTCTGGTAGCCTCCTGCTCGGAGTAAGAACAATTTAATAATGTCATTTGTAGCTCTGTCCAATTATCCCAGCCATTGTCTTCACAGGAATATGAGAAAGTTATGGTGGAAAAATCTGTGAGGCAGCAACAAGTGTAAGCACAGACAGAGCTCGGCTCTAAAAAAAAAAAAATTTCCTTCTTTCTTGATCTTTTCATTTAATTGGGGGCAAGGAGAGAACTCATCTGAAAGCCTTGTCCTTCTGGTACTGAAGGCAGGCAGCCCCAGGGACCGGAGAATGGATGCTGCTGCAGGATTTCATGTAAATGTTTGATTTACATGTTTGATCTCCTGTGCTGTGTGACTGGCACCGGGGAGGAGCTGCTCTTTCTAAGGGATCTGAGGTCACCTCGCTGGTGCCAGGTCTGGCAGGGATATGGACGAGGGAGACTTCAAGACCTTGCACCCGACAGAACTGTCAAATTCCCAGCCCGTGTGTTTTCACAGCCTCCAGATCTTCAGGAGCGACCTTACAGCACGGATGTGATCACACGCAAAGTCTCCTCACTGCTCCCAAGGCACGTTCCTCACAAAAGGGCCTTCGGTCAGCGCTCGAGATGAATGGAGGGTGAACTAAGCTCACAGAGGTCATCGGGTTGAAGAAGGCCAGTGCAGGACGGGGGCCTGGATCCCTGTCCACATCTCCAGATTCAACCTCTAAGGAAGACGACTCTGAGGCAGGCCAGGCAACTCCTGCTAGCACAGTGGGATCTTCCATGCGAGAGACAGGAGCTGCTCCTGCCCGTGACCCCCGCCGGACCCAGGGCCTCGCGGGCGCAGACGCTCGGAAACCCCGTGGACTTCCCAGTTGTGGAAACTGTAGTTTGGGATGTGCTCCAGCCTGCCGTCCAAAGTCATAAATGGATTCAGAACTTGGTGGCAGAAACCTGCGAGCCCAGTGTTGCTTGTTGCCCGTGACTGCAAGAAGCCAAACGTCTCGGCCGGAGAAAAACAGGAGCCCGCACAGGAAGCTCTCGTAAACAAACAGGACACTGTGGTGGCTGAGCCAGGATCACTGCTGGCTAACTCAGCTCGAAGTGGTCCCCACCTGCACCCCAAGGGTGCCTCTGGACACTGCAGTAGACCCGCTCTTGTCCTGCACGCCCCATCCGCGGCCACGCAGTCCCTCTCTTTGCTCTGATTTTTCTCGAAGTATAACTTGGGGACAACCCACATTAGGACGGTTGGGAGCTAGTTACACACACATGGATCCCAGGCCAAGTGAGGTTTTCCAGCCGTAGGGCCTAGACGGTCTGCGTGCTTGATCCCCAAGTGATCCTGGTGCATCCCCCCCGGAAGTACTCTCAGCCCACTGTCATGGCATCCAGGTGAGTGTGAGAGAAGCGAGTCTGTCCCTGCAGTCCCTCCTCGGTGTCACTGCTGTCCTGCTCGACGGCGTTACAACACCCTCCATAGAGGAGGACGGTGACAAAAGGGATTTCTTTAGCTCTTTACAGTTTACAAAGTTTGTCACTGCATCAACCCCCCTGACAGGGAAGTAAGAATCCCCATTTTCACAAACTCAGAAATTACAGGCCCTAAAAATGTCACGCAGCCTGCTGGGAAACAGCGGGGGTTGAGGCCTTGGGCCCGGGCTTGTGATTCCTTATCTGACGGCTCTTCCATTCCCCAGAGCTGCCTCCGAGCACCTGTGTGCCTGCCCCGCAGCGCGTGCCTTCTCTGGGCGGCTGCGTAAGTGGCAGCCGCGATTCTCGTAAAGGGGCAGCGCAACTCCGTGGAAGAAGGTGGGCCGGAGCACCTCGGACACTGTGGTCGCGGCCTGGGGGTGTCGGGGAGGAAGGAGTCAGTGTGTCCCGTGAGGCTCAGAGAGCAACAACGGTTCCCGGAGCTCCCGCCACAGTCAGCCTCTCGCACGCATCTGTCGCAGGAAAGCCAGAATTTTCTCCAGATGGGTTATAACTGAGCATCTATCGACACAGAAGGGAAAATCGAGGCTGTCTCAGTGCAGACAGCCGTGCTACAGACAGCGCTCCTTGGAGGCACGGCACCGTCACCGTCAGCCCAGGCCGTGGGGCTCACGCTCCTGCTGGCCGTAACCAAGCTGGCTGACAGGGCGCTCAGACACCCTTCAGAACGGGAAGATGGAAGCAGCGAGCCCCTGCAAGGCCAGATGTAACCCTTCCAAGGTGACCTCTGCCATGAGGGCTCCTCTTCCGCCAGGCAGAAAAAGCCGGAGCCTGCTGCCTCGGTCCCGGGGGCTCAGGGCTTCACCGCTGACACTGCGCTGTTGTGGCATCCTCTGCGTGGCGCTCGCTTCCCCAGCTGAGGACCAGGACTCACCAGCAATCGTTCTCTACTGCGATCCGGCCGGCCTCCAGGCCACCGCCACCCACCGCCCCCCAGCGTGGCTCCTATACGGGCCCCCCTTGCACTTGGCCCTCTATGCCTCCCCTGACTCTTCAATCGGAAGACATCTTCACACGTGTGGCATAGAGCTCATTTGTATAAAACCCTCCAGCAAAAGCCTGCCTTTAAGTCTCTACTGGAACAGGGTGGAGTCAAAGTGAGGGCCTGACAGACACAACTGGACAATGGTGACGACAGGCTCCCTGCTGCGGTTCCTGTCAGTCCAGGGTGGGTGGTGCAGAGCGCTCAGACGCCACGAGAGCGACCGGGGGGTGGGGGGGGGGTCTTCATTCCCTGCCTCCTCCATCACCACATCCTCTGCCTGCCGCCCCACAGGCACGAGAGCCGGATGAGGGAGACCGCGGTTCCCTGGTGCGAAATACAGAGTGATGGAGGCTTTAGGAGAATGGGGCTGGATAAGGAAGCAGGAAAGGGAACACAGCTAGTTAGACGAATGGCATTTATCTTCTTTCCCTTTAAGATAATCTTATTTTTTACATTTTTAATCGAAGTATGGTTGACATACAATATTAAATGTCATAGTGATTCAACAATTATATGTGTCACAATATGTTCACCACAGTACGTGCATTGCAGTATTATTGACTGTATTCCTTATGCTGTAGACGTTGCATCCCCATGATTTATTTACTTTATAACTGGAAGTTTTTATCTTTTTAAGTGTATTTATTTTTTCAGAGAAAGAGAGAGAGAGTATGGGCAAGGAGGGACAGAGAGATACAGGAAGAGAAAGAATCCCAAGTAGGCTCTGGCCTGTCCGTGCAGAGCCTGATGTGGGGCTTGAACTCATGAACCATGAAATCATGACCTGAGCTGAACAAACGATCATACACTTAACCGAATGAACCGCCCAGGCGTCCCGGAAGTTTGTGTTTTTTAATTCCCTTCAGCCAGTTCAACTGTGCCCCCCCGCCCACTCCTTTGGCAGACACCCGTTGGTTCTCTATATTTATGAGTCCATTTCTCTCTTTTTATTGTTGTTGTTCATTTGTTTTGTGTTTTAAATGCCACATATAAGTGAAATGATATGGTATCTATCCTTCTTTGTCTGGTGTATTTACTTAGGTCCATCCATGTTGTCATAAATGGAAGATTTCATTCTTTTTTATGGCTGAGAAATATTCCCTTGTGTGTGTGTGTGTGTGTGTGTGTGTGTGTGTGTGTGTGTTGTGTGTGTATGGCACCCTTATTATATCTATCGTTCTCTACTGAGATCCGGCCAATACACACACACACACATACACACACACACACACACACACACACACACCACATCTTCTTTATCTTAGCATAACAGTGAGAGGAAAAAGAAATAAAAGACATCCAAACTGGTAAGGAAGAATTAAAATTGTCTACAGATGACATGACACTCTATATAGAAAACTATACAGATTCCACCAAAAAACGATTTGATTTAATAAATTCAGTAAAACTACAGGATACAAAATCAACATAGAGAAATCTGTTGCATTTCTGTACACTACTAATGAAATAGCAGAAAGGGAAATAAATCAAACAATCCCATTTATAGTTGTATCAAAGCAAATAAAACACCCAGAAATAAATGTAACTAAAGACCTGTAAACTGAAAACTGTAAGTCATTGATGGAAGAAATCAGAGGTGACACAATAAATGCAAAGATATACCATGCTCATGGATCAGCAAAATTAGTATCGTTAAAATGTCCATCGTACCCAAAACAATGTAATTCTATCAAAATACCAACAGTGTTTTTCACAGAACTAGAACAAAACATCCTAAAATTTGTATGGAATCACAGAAGACCCTGAATAGTCAAAGGACAATTTAAAAATCCTTATTTTTTCTCTTGCCCTTTATCTCTGCTTCTTTCCTAAGCTTGTTTGTGCTTGAGCCCTCCCTCCCTCACTGGCACAGGCTGGCACTGTCTGTCTGTCTGTCTGTCTGTCTCTCTCTCTCTCTCTCTCTCTCTCTCACACACACACACACACACACACACACACACACACACACCTTCTTCTGAAGCTGTAAGCATCTGTGCATGGACAAGCACACCTTAGGAAGGCATGAAGGGGAAATAAAAGCATGTATCCTTCAAAACGAACATCTAAGTTTGGGCTGCACAGTACTGCAATTTCTTGGGCCAACTGCTTCATCCAGGCAAAGCTCCCGTCCATGTCAACAGTCTCGGCGCGATTTATCAACTTTGGCCACGTGGACAATTTTCATAGATGTGCATTCAAGAAGCTCTCGCTATTCCTCCTTCCACTTCTCTCCTCTGTGACTTTCTCTCCTCTGTTTCCTCCCCAAGCCATTCACTTCCATTGTTGAGGGACCTTGAAGAGAAGCCTGTGACACAGGGAACTCTGCTCTCCTACTCTGCTGACAAGAGGACCAGCAAAATAATAAGGGTGCCAGCTGAGCAAAGAAACTGGATGAACCTCCCCGACTCTGTACCAAACTCGTTCCGGGATAAGACTGCACTCTACCACACACTCTGGCAGGGCGCCGGGCGCTGTGGGGGAGGCGAGGCTCCCGGGTTCAGCCTGTCACAGCTGACTGCGTGAGGGAGAGCAGCGTGCTGCCAGAAACGCATGGTGTGGGGGACGCGTGGCCAAGAGGATGGCAAGGCATCGGCTCCTCACACCCAGGGACCCAAAGGGCCGGAGAGCACATGAGCCTCCTCTCCCACGCAGGGTGACAAGGAGCTGTGGCTTCTGCCCCTGGCATCACGGCAAGCCTGGGAGCAGTGTCTGGAGGGCATGGCGCCCACTGCTCCCGAGGTGGGCGGACACGGGCAGCAGCACCTGGCACAGGCCTGGCACGGTCTCCTCGCAGCTCCCTGGCACTTTACATAGTTGGCAGTTGGTCCGGACAGCAGTCACCGTTTGGGCCCAGAGTATGGAAGAAGGGGCGGGCTGCGGCAGAGCATCTCGTCCACACTGGGCACCGTCTACATGCCGGCTGTAGAGATGGATGTGGACACGAATGCGCTAAAGGGCAAACAAAAGGAGGCATTGTTCTCTCGTGCGAGCTGAGCACTAACCGGCTTGAAAATGAAGACCAGCAGGTGACGAGCAGGGACCTGGATACATCACCCTTAGGGAGACACCGTAAAAGACACGCCCACACACGAGAATACAGCTTTGCCTCCGGCCAGACATCGCAGGAAATTCTACCTTCTCTCTCAGCAACCCGTGCCACCATTTGGTATCCATCACCCTCGGGAAGCTTCTTCCATTTTCCTGCTTTCTCCCAGACTCAGCGGCCCCCAGCAGCTCCCAACAACCTCCTCCAGAAGGCTCCACACCTTCTGTCCGCAGTTTAGGGGCCTCATCAGTCATTCTTGCCTCTCCCTGTCCCGGATCTAGGAGATTCGACCACTGGTAAGTCCCTGGGACGGGTCCTCTTCCCGGCCGGCCGGCAGCCGGCTGCCTGCACACGGCAGAGAGCTGGCTCTCTGGTCTCTCTTTAAAATCTCACCACGAGGACCCCACTCTCATGACCTCTTCTAAACCTATCACCTGCAAAGGCCCCACCTCCAGATACTATCACACGGGGGGTTAGGAGTCAACATATGAAATCGACGGGGGCGGGCACACCGTCCGCCCATAACAGAGGCCCCTTCATCTGGCCCGCTTCCCTACGTCCAGCTAGAAAGGGCTCGTAAGGCGGATGGGGCCGGACTTGGCCCTCCCTGAGCGTTCACTTCTCACAATGCCTTCGTGGTCTGTCTTGTGGACGTGACTTTGTCTTGCCCGGCCCCCGAGACCACGAGCCCCGTTGAGAGAGGAGTCAACGCTAAGCGCCAGAATGAGATAGATGGTGGCAACTGTGCTCACCGGGCACGCGGAGCACGTGCTCACGCCAAACACATTTTCATCCCGTGCCTCTGACGGTCCGGGAGATGGATCTGAATTATTCATACTTTTATCCACAAGAATGTAAAATTCAGCAAAGTTAGGTAACTTGCCCAAGATCACAGCCCCACCAGTGGCGCCTCTGGGATCTGAACGGAGGGATCTACGACCCTCTCCATTCCTTTCTCCCCTGCAGGCAGGGGCTTCCTCTGCGTTACTTACCTTTGTGTCTCTGCTCCCACATCTAGCACCTAGCACGGAGCCTCACATGTTGTATTTGAGTATTTATTAAATAAAAGTTAAGGAATATGCATCCTATATTCACTCCAGATATCTTTTTCTCCACCACAGTTCAGTGGTGTTGAGTATATCTACATCGTTGTGCAACAGATTTCCAGAACTTCTGCATCCTGCAAAACCAAAACTTTATACCCATCGAACAGCTCTCCATTTCCCCCTGCCCCCAGCTCCTGGCAACACCATTCTACTCTGTTTCTAGGAGTTTCACTACTCTACATAGCTCACCTAAGTGGAATCATACAGTTGTTTTTTTTTTTTTTTTACCGTGACCATCTTATTTCACTCAGCATAACGTCTTCAAGGTTCATCCACGTACAGCACGTGACAACATTTCCTCCTTTCCCAAGACTGAATAAATTCCACTGCATGCTCCCACAGGTGTCTTTATGCCCTCAAGTTGTCTCCTTAGAGCCCCCTTTTAATTCAGATTCAATAATATGGCAATCACCACTGCCATCTGCTGAACACTCACATTGTCCTAATCGGTCCTTCTCACACCATCCTCAGAGTGCCCCTTGAAGGTCATGATTCCGCTCTGCAGGGGAGAAAACTGAGGCCCAAGGAGGTGAAATAATATATTCAAGGTCACACAGCTTCAAAATGCAGCCATCTAGACGACGTTCTCCCAGGCCCCTCTGACTCTCCAGCCTGCTGTCCACCATTATCTTTCAAGGAGTGACAGGACAGAGAGGGAGCCCGAGGCCCAGACACGAGGTGACATGACACACTGCCCGTTACTGTGCGCCTTTGAACCCTGAGCTCACAACTCCCGCCCACGGCTCTCTGCCCTGTTCAATTGCCTCCCACCTCACCAGGCCATTCCCTGGCTGGGTGACCTGTGCACGTGACTTCTCACTCAGTCCCCAGACTACCACTCACTTCCTCGGGATCATCAAAACCTCCCACTGACACTCCGTGTACTCTCCTCCTGGGCTCTGCACAGCTGAATCCAGGTGGCATTACCCACTGACGTGAGGGCCTCGGGAAGGGGTGTGCGTGCCCCTTCCCACCACCCCACCAGACTGCGCCATGGGGATGTGGCCCGGATAATTGAGCAGACACACCCCAGAACTATGTAATTTAAGAGCTGGACGGACCCTGAGGGAGCATCTGCCTTAAGATTCTTTTCCAGATGAGAAACTAGGACCCAGAGATGCAAAGTGACTTGTACGGTTAGAGAGCTAATTAATGAAGACCGGGGTCCAGAACCCAGTCTTCTGCCTCCTGGTGCTGGGCTCCATTTAATCAGGATTCTTTAGGATTTCTCTGCATCAGAATTTTGCCTTAAGGCCCTAAGTTGGCAGACACAAAGAACGAGAGGTTAAATCCGACATTCAGTCATTTTGGGAGGATATGAAAGTACTACTTTTTTATTTCTACAGGGAAAAACATATAAAAAGATATATTGAACAGAAAGAAATGAATAATGAGCAATGCAAATTCTCAATCCTTATCCAGATATTAAATGGCTGGAAGACGAGACAGTGTCTCTCCCCATACTTTTCCCATTCCAATATTGCTTGCTCTTAAGGCTGGCCAGAGAAAATCCAATTCTCTCCAGGATGAAGTGTGAAAATCTAGAGGAGGGTGTTACGTTCGATGACCTAGAAATTCTTCAATAAATTAACTTTATTAAAGGATCGCTGGTTCTTTAGTACCTTGAAAATGAAATTACACCTTCTAGAAAACACATATTCACCTCATTTGCAGGTTTGCTATATTGTTATAGCTACCCACATCCCTCTTCCCGCTACAAAGAAAGGAAATCATGCATTTCAGTAGCATTTTATAGTTTATAAAATACTTGAACACATTATTTAAAAATTTTTTAAGGTATACTTATTTTTGAGACAGACAGAGAGAGAGAGAGAGAGAAGCAGAAAGAGAGGGAGACACTGAATTTGAGGCAGGCTCCAGGCTAATAGCACAGACCTGACATGGGGCTTGATTCCATGAACCGTGAGATCATGACCTGAGCCCAAATCAAGAGTTGGCTGCTTGACTGAGCTGCCCGCATGCCCCGTGGGTTCAGATTCCAATTAGCTCCCCTTTCACGGATGAGGCAAGCGAGCCCTAGATAGGGATTCAGTGATCTGCCCAAGGCTGCTCGGTGTGTGAGCAGGAGGGCCGTGGCTCCGGCCAGGGGTTCAGATGCCAGCTCCAGCGTGCTCTTGCTTCGGGTATGCAGGTGTTTGTTTTCCCCGAAATCAAGAGTCTTTATGTCCTTCTGACACCCGCTCCTCAACTGCGGGACACAGCTGTGCAGGGCGGGTAGTCCCTGATAAACCCACAGTGACTAGGTATGAATGTAAGGTAGGGCTAGACCCCTAGCTCATTCCATATACAAAAGTTAACTCAAAATCAGTCGAAGACCTAAATGTAAAAGATAAACCCACAGAACTCTTAGAAGAAAACATACATCTTCACGGCCTTCTGTGAGGCAATGTTGTCTTAGATACGGCACCAAAAACACAAGCAACAAAAGAAAACATAAATAAATTGGACACCATTAAAATTAAAAACTTTTGTGCTTCAAAGAAAAAAGCAAAAATATAACCCACAGTATGGAAGAAAATAGGTGCAAATCATATACGTGTCCCTTGAATATATAAAGAACTGTATCAACTCAATAATGTAAAGACAAATAACCCAATTAACATACGGGCAATGATCTGAACAGGCCCTCCTCTAAAGGAGAAATTTGTGACAAATGGCCAATAAGGCAAATCAAAACTCCAGTGAGATGCCACTACACACCCACTAGGATCAGCAGAATTAACAGACAGACAATTATAAGTGCTGGTGAGGAGACGGAAGGACTAGAACCTTTATGTACTGCTAGCGGGGACATACATCTACTTTGGAAACCAGTTTTGCAGATCCTGAAAGCTTTAAATATAGTGTTAACAGAGGATCTAGCCATCCCACTCCTATGAATACCCCAGAGAGAAATTAAAACTTATGACCACAACACACGCAAAGATGCTCAACGTCACTGATCGTCAGGGAAATGCAAATCAAACCACCATGTCCCATCCCCTTACGCTTTTCAGAATGGCTGCTATCCAAAAGGCACAATAAGTGTTGGCGAAGATATGGAGAAAAAGATCCCTCGTGTGCTGTCGGAGGGAATGGAAATTGGTGCAGCCACTGTGCAAGAGTATGCAGGCTCCTCAAAAAATTAAAAATAGAACTACCACAAATCTCATAATTCCACTACTATTTATCCAAAGAAAACAAAAACATTGATTTGAAAAGATATATGCACCCCTCTGTTTATTGCAGCATTATTTACAATAGCCAAGATATGGAAGTAACCTAAGTGTTCATCAATAGATGAATGGATAAAGATGTGGTCTGTACACACACACACACACACACACACACACACACAGTGAAATATTAGTCAGCAATAAAGAAGGATGAGATCTTGCCATTTGGGAAAATATGGATGGACCGTATTGTGCTGAGTGAAATAAGTCAGAGAAAGACAAATACCAAATGAATTCACTTACATGGAGAATCTAAAAAAAAGAAGACAGACAAAAGCAGAAACAGAAACACAAGTACAGAGAACCGGTCGCTGCCAGAGCAGAGCGGGCGGGGAATGGGCAAAACAGGTGAAGGAAAGTAAGAGGCACAGGCTTCCCATTACAGAAGAAATAAGTCACGAGAATAAAAGGCACAGCACACAGAATACAGTCAAGGTTGGGTGATGACAGATGATAGCCACACCTGTGGGGAGCACAGCAGAAGGTAGGGAGTTGTTGAATCACCATGCTGTACACCCTGAAACTAATTCAACATTACTAATTCAACTGTACTTCAATAGATAAATAGGTAGATAAAGTCATGCATATTTAGTTTCCAAAACAAACTTATGTCCACAAAAAATTTGTACACAAATGTTCCTAACAGTATTATTCTTAATAGCCCAAAGGTAGAAAGAGCCCAAATGTCCACCAACTAATGAATGGATACATGAAATGTGGTATATCCATAAAAAGGCATACCATTTTTCTTTTTTTTTTTTTAATTTTTTTTATTTTTACTTTTTTAACGTTTATTTTTGAGACAGAGAGAGACAGAGCATGAACAGGGGACGGGCAGAGAGAGAGGGAGACACAGAATCTGAAACAGGCTCCAGGCTCTGAGCGGTCAGCACAGAGCCCGACGCAGGGCTCGAACTCACGGACCGTGAGATCATGACCTGAGCCGAAGTCGGCCGCTTAACCGACCGAGCCACCCAGGCGCCCCAAGGCATACCATTTTTCAATAAAAAATATGAAGTACTTATCTATGCTACAAAATGGGTGAATGTTGAAAATATGCAAAGTGAAGGAAGCCAGTCACAAGGACCACATGCTGTATGATTCCATTTACAGAAATGTCCAGAATAGGCAAATCTAGAGAAGAAAGCAGACTGCTAGTTGCCTAGAGCTCAGAGAGCCAGGGAGATTGGGATGTGAAAGCTAAGGGGTACAGGGTTTCTTCTGGAGTAATGAGAATGTTCTAAGTCAACTGCATTAAAAAGATGGTTATATAATTCTGTAAATATACAAAAAGCCATTGAGTTGTACATTTTAAATGAGTGAAGGGCGTCTGGGTGGCTTGGTCGGTTGAGCGTCCGACTTTGGCTCGGGTCATGACCTCACGGTTCACGAGTGCGAGCCCTGCATCAGGCTTGTGCTTCGGATCTTCCGTGTCCCTCTCTCTCTGCCCCTCCCTCGCTCACGCTTTCTCTCAAAAAATAAACATTAAAACAAATAACAAATGAGTGATAATTGTATGCTGTGTGGATTACATCGCAATAAAACTCTGCTTAAAAAAGCAAAGGTGGGGCGCCTGGGTGGCGCAGTCGGTTAAGCGTCCGACTTCAGCCAGGTCACGATCTCGCGGTCCGTGAGTTCGAGCCCCGCGTCAGGCTCTGGGTTGATGGCTCCGAGCCTGGAGCCTGTTTCCGATTCTGTGTCTCCCTCTCTCTCTGCCCCTCCCCCGTTCATGCTCTGTCTCTCTCTGTCCCAAAAATAAATAAAAAACGTTGAAAAAAAAAAAATTTTAAAAAAGCAAAGGCGATGCACGGCCTAGTATGAAGCTACGTTGAACACTAGTGAAAGCCCCAGTAGCTACGAGTGCGTGAGCAGGTGACTGGCCCGGGCACCGACTTGTCCTTCAACTTCTGAAGCCTGCAGACAGGGCTCCTCCAGGGAACTTTCTAGACCGAAGAAATGTGACACACAGGAATCAAGAAATATTTCCCAGACTATCATAGGAGGAGAAAGCTTAGCGATGACTGCTTTTGCATGCAACACCCAGCCGCTGGTGACATTTGCAGTTCACCAGGGCGGCACAAGGTGTATGCGGGCCCGCTCATCTCTCCCTTGAGATAGCGAGCGTGCCTTCAGCCCAGAAGAGATAGATCTGCCTTCCTCCTCTCCAAATGTCCCTGACCCCACCCCCACAATGCCTGCATTGAGCTCCAGAACTATCATCTGGAGGAAGACGCAGATTCCTGGTGGGTGGCCTGTGGGCCTGGCCCCCCTTCCCTCTGCACCTCAAAAGCCCTGGCCTGGTTTCTCTCACCACAAACAGCAGGATCGACAGCCTCGTCCAAATTCCGCACACCTCTTAACCAAACCTGCACTGATCCCAAGTAAACAGTACTTGAACTTCAGAGGTCTGGGTCCATACGTGTGTGTGAATGCCACACTGCTCAATATCTTGGCCTGGGCCCGCCCTCAGGTACCGTTTACCTACACAGTTCTGTGCAGTTCTCGACCTTGCAGAGGCTAATGAGTGGCGGGCCTCCACGAGAGAGCTACACATAGGAGCTCGGACAGCGGACTGGCTAACCTCTAGCTGCTCCAACGACACTGATGGAGCTCTCCCCTGACAGACGCAGAGCGGGAAACCGCCGTCTGTCATCTGCACCAGCGGGAAGGTGGGGCTAAGCATTCGGCCGAGACGTCAGTCTGAGAAGTGCTTCTGGGACCTCTCAGACCCGCCATCCGCGGCTGTGCCGGGGAAAGCATGTGCCTCAGTAGCATTCTCTCTCGTTTGCTATTCTGCCACGGCAGGGGTTGACGCTGCCCTTACAGCCTTCTCTCCGAAGAGCCGTTAATAACTCGAAGTTTCCATCAACTACAAACATTCTCGTCACACAGCCCACTTGACTGCATTGCTCACACAAAGGTTGCCAACATTTGGACCGAGTCCGACGGGATTTTTCATTTGGTTGAAGTGGTTTCCAGTGTTTTCTTGTTTTCCAGTGACTGAAGGTCAAGTCTGGAGCAGGGGATTGTATTAATAGAGCCCTTGTGAGGCAACTGCTGAAGGGACATATTAACCCCTCACTGACCAGAAAACACCGCCAAGCGAGGCTCTGTGGGCGAACAACCTTCACATTGGCTGATTCTGAACAAGGTCAAGGATTATAAGTGTGTGTGTGTGTGTGTGTGTGTGTGTGTGCGCGCGCGCGCACGCGTGCACGCACGCGTGAAGGAGGAGAATCTTGGCTCACAATTAGGGAGGAGTTTTGAACTGGAAATCTTTCCAGACATCACCCAAGCCAGTGTTAAAGGAATACTTGCTTTCTCCTGTCAGTGACAGACCTGAGTTTCTACAGCTCACCGCCTTTCTCGCAGGAGGGAGGGAAGGCTTTTGCAAACCACGTGACTGCCGTGATTTGCAGGCATATTTTCTAATGAGTGGGTGGATTCGGGGCTTGCTTACCACACATGGGCGGTTAAGTTTGGAAAAACATACTCTACCCCTGCCTTACTCTGGGATTCTAAGACATCATCAGTTTTAAGCTCCTCATTGATTTCCTAGCAGGTTTTATTTTGAGGGGGAAATGGGAGAAACACTGATTACAGGTATATAATTTTGTTTTTAAATTATAGGAGCCTACATTCTTCTATACAGGCACTTAAGAGACTTTCTTCTTCAATAGTTCAATTATACATTGTAGCTAGTCATTCTCTGCCTTCAGAGTCTAAAGGTTTTCTGAGTCACTTTGACCTTCAGAAGTTAGGTTCAGTATCACTGTGCCTTCTATAAACTCTGCATGATCTGCAAATATCTTTTCCCATTCCGTTGGTTGCCTTTTAGTTTTGTTGGTTGTTTCCTTTGCTGTGCAGAAGCTTTTTATCTTCATAAGGTCCGGACAAAGGGCTAGTATCCAAAATCTATAAAGAGCTCATCAAACTCCACACCCGAAAAACAAATAACCCAGTGAAGAAATGGGCAGAAAACATGAATAGACACTTCTCTAAAGAAGACATCCGGATGGCCAACAGGCACATGAAAAGATGTTCAACGTCGCTCCTTATCAGGGAAATACAAATCAAAACCACACTCAGATACCACCTCACGCCAGTCAGAGTGGCCAAAATGAAGAAATCAGGAGACTATAGATGCTGGAGAGGATGTGGAGAAACGGGAACCCTCTTGCACTGTTGGTGGGAATGCAAATTGGTGCAGCCACTCTGGAAAGCAGTGTGGAGGTTCCTCAGAAAATTAAAAATAGACCTACCCTATGACCCAGCAATAGCACTGCTAGGAATTTATCCAAGGGATACAGGAGTACTGATGCATAGGGGCACCTGTACCCCAATGTTTATAGCGGCACTCTCAACAATAGCCAAATTATGGAAAGAGCCTAAATGTCCATCAACTGATGAATGGATAAAGAAATTGTGGTTTATATACACAATGGAATACTACGTGGCAATGAGAAAAAATGAAATATGGCCTTTTGTAGCAACATGGATGGAACTGGAGAGTGTGATGCTAAGTGAAATAAGCCATACAGAGAAAGACAGATACCATATGGTTTCACTCTTATGTGGATCCTGAGAAACATAACAGAAACCCATGGGGGAGGGGAAGGAAAAAAAAAAAAAAAAAAAAGAGGTTAGAGTGGGAGAGAGCCAAAGCATTAGAGACTGTTAAAAACTGAGAACAAACTGAGGGTTGATGGGGGGTGGGAGGGAGGGGAGGGTGGGTGATGGGCATTGAGGAGGGCACCTTTTGGGATGAGCACTGGGTGTTGTATGGAAACCAATTTGACAGTAAATTTCATATATTAAAAAATAAAAAAATAAAAAAAAAAAAAACTGGAATGTACAGAAAAAAAAAAAACAAAAACAAAAACAAAAACAAACAAACAAACAAACAAACAAACAAAAAAAAACTCTGCATGATCGTGATCTCTTTGCACCTTTAAGATAAACAACATAATTCGGGGCGCCTGGGTGGCGCAGTCGGTTAAGCGTCCGACTTCAGCCAGGTCACGATCTCACGGTCCGTGAGTTCGAGCCCCGCGTCAGGCTCTGGGCTGATGGCTCAGAGCCTGGAGCCTGTTTCCGATTCTGTGTCTCCCTCTCTCTCTGTCCCTCCCCCGTTCATGCTCTGTCTCTCTCTGTCCCAAAAATAAATAAACGTTGAAAAAAAAAAAAAAAAATTAAAAAAAAAAAAAAAAAAAAAAGATAAACAACATAATTCTGAATCCTATAAAGGAATATTCGCTTAATGTGTCTTCTCTTTTCGTCAAGGTTACAGTTCCACATTTTCCTTAATTGAACACATCACTGGAAGGTGTCCACCTTCCAAGGGTCCTCATAAAGAGGGGATCATCATTCCAAGAATGGTCACTCCATCTTACTCGGAAGTTTCTGTGATCCATTCCTAGAAATCTGGCCATGTCGGTCACCTTTAACTACACTGCCCGGGCTGTGGCAAAATTTTCCTTGACAATGCTGATGCACAACAATCTTTTCTTTTTAAATACATATTTTGGGGCACCTTGGTGGCTCAGTGGGTTAAGCGTCCAACTTTGGCTCAGGGCATGATCTCACTGCTCATGAGTTCAAGCCCTGCGTTGGGCTCTGTGCTGACAGCTGACAGCTCGCAGCTCGGAACCTGCTTCAGATTCTGTCTCAGTCTCTCTGCCCCTCCCCTGCTTGTGCTCTCTTTCTCTTTCAAATATAAATAAACATTAACAACATTTTTAAAAAAACATTATTTTGCTTGGGGACAATTATAGGTTCATTCACAGGAGAGTTGCAAAGATAGCAGAGTTCCCATAAACCATTCTCCAATCACCCCCATTAAGATTACCAAGGAACACTGGGCAGAACCAAGAGACCAGTGTTGGCATATCACTACTAAACAAACTGCAGACTTTATTTGGATTTTACTCATCTCTCTACCAATGTCCTCTTTTTGCTCGGGAATCCAATTCAGGGACAACAGTGCATTCAGTTGTTACATGTCCCCAGTCCCCTCTGCTTGGTGGCAGCTTCTCAATCTCTCCTTGCCAATGTGGAAGGGCACCAGCCAAGAACTCTGTACGTTGTGCCTCGACATGGGGTCTTCTCATGTTTATCTCATGTAAATGGGAGTTACGGGTTTTTGGAAAGAATATCAGAGGGGACATGACAGACTCACGGCATCACTGACATTGTGAACCTGACCCCTTGGTTAAGGTGGTAACTCACCAGGTGTTTTCACTGCAACCCAACAATCTTTTTATTTTTTTTTTAACATAACAATTTTTTTCAAAGAGGCAATGGAAGGATCTAAGTTAAAACTTACCCTTGGCAGCCTCTCTGTGTTAATAATTCACCGGAGGGGCCATGAGATGAACAGGCCCCCAGGAGGACGGCTGAGGCTTCACTGGGGGCAGGCGGGGACCTGCGCACATCCACACCCTCTGCTGGGGGCCAGGAGGGCTCGTTCTGACAGGTGGGAGCGACAGGCAAGGGAGGAGCCGGGCACATGCCCTGCGTGACCCCGAGAGGGAGCGCCTCCTGAAACCCCTGTACCCCGCACACCCAGGCCCAGCCTGCTTCGGACACGGGTCCTAAGTCTCCAGGTTTAGAAAGAGCAGGTGTAAAAGGATGTGCTCTTAGTTTCCGAATGACGTTTACTGTCAGGCCCTGGGACATCCCACGGTACCTCATTTACCCCACTGTTTCTCAAATCAGCTTGATCGCAGAACCCTGATTTTCACTTACAAGCCCTTCTTCACCTAAACCGATTCCTGCTCTCCGAGGAAAGAAGGGAGGGAGGGCAGCGGCGAGGGTCCAGCCACTGGGGTTGTGGGCCTGAATCTGCCTCTCGCCCCAGCTGCCTGATGTGGCTATGTTTCCGCATAAAAGAATGCTCTTCAGAGCCACGTTTGTGATGCAGTTAAGTGGATTTCCCTGACCTCTCACCGCCCCCTGCACCCGGGAGGGCTGTGCCTGCACTCGCGTGAGCTGTGGACGGCCGACTCCGTCGCCACGTCGGGGAGTAAACGCCATCTGACAGGCAGTCCCGCACTCCAACACGACCCCCTTGGGACCAGGTCAGGACCGCTCAGGGCTCCGCCATGAAGGAGGGGGCACGGGGGCTCAGCACCCCACTAACCTGCCAGCCGCACACGCGGGCGGCTTTAGCGCAGCGGACTTCGGTCTCTGATACGGGGCTTTCACGTCCCCTGGAGAACACGGCGCTGGCAGGCTGGCAAGCGGAAAATTTAGGAAGCGAATCACAATAGACATCCTAGCCCACCTGACCGCACAGTGGGAAGGAGCCCCGATGCAGCCATCTGCGGGCTGGGAAGATGGCCACACGAGCCGAGTCATCAACCTTTCACCCGTGAGCAAGAGACCGAGGAGGGAGAGCCTGATGCCATTTACACCCAGGCTCCGTCTTGGCTACTGACAAGGTCCTTCAGGACACGAGGCTGGAGTGCCCCACGCTAAATGGCGGTAGCATTTGGCAGAGAGCATGCACACACAGGTGTGGAGGGCCATCCATCAAATGAAGGGCTCACGAGCGGGAGTTTCTGGGGGCAAATTCCACATGACGAGAATGGGGCCTTTTTAATTACGGGACAAGAAATGCGGATAATAATACCTATTTATGAGGATATTGTAAAGGATCAAATGAGATAATCTGTCTAAAGCTTTTTAGCCAGTGCCTGGCATAGAGATGATGAGTAGCCTACACGAATCCCCTTTCGCACAAGCTTCCTTTTCACGGCAGACTGTTTTGTAGTTTGTACCATATGGTATGGACTGAATTCTGCAGAAGCGTGGTACTCTAATACCCCGGCCTTGGGAAGGCCTCAAGAACAATCGAGTGAGGCAGGAGACCTTTCAAAGCAGTCCCAGGATTCTATGGCACCATCCGGTAAAACACAGACGTCAATGTCCTGATGTGAGTCCATCTGGGCAATGCAAATGTTACCCGGGAGGCCACGGTGTCTTCTCTCTGGATGTGGTCAGAGTGGTCTTTCTCCCTCCCTCTCCCGATCTTTCTGCTCTCATGGCTTGTCAGCATTTACACTGCTCACGGGCAAGAATCAAGAGGGCAGCTAACACTTATTTTGCCATTGTAATCATGTCCACTCTGCTCTGAGTCGGAGAGGTGAGAAAAGTCAACCCCCAGGTGGGTTTCCAGCACAAGTGGGTCGATTTACATGTACAGGTTTCAAGGCTTGAGATGGCCCCCAGACCACTGCTTGGTTGGTGCCTGGTGACAAGACTGTGGTTTTGCCATAGTCTTTGATTCCCTAGAACACGCAAGTGTCCTTGGGAAAGCCAGCTTAATGCTAGCCTGCCAGTTGAGATCCCACTGGGACAGGAGGATCTCCGAGTGCGTTTAAAAGGGGTATAGGGAGACCAGAGCGAGGCCTGGAGCCCCGAGGGTCTGGAGGGGCCACTGCTGTTGGGAGGCAGGAAGGGGTATGAGAAGAATGGCACCAAATAAGAGGGTGGACGCCATAGACCAAGCTTGTACCACAGACTCGCCAAGCACAGGATCAATGAAACTGGTTCCAACACTGACCTTCGGGACAAGTGACAGATCTCAGTCCTTCGTCCTGTTCCATTCCTCCCTCTCCCTGAGCACAGCTGCAGGAGGGCCTTCATTAGGCACCAGTTCCCTATTCCCAGTGGTCCTGGGAGGTGGCTTGGGAGCACAGCCCCTGAGCCCCTGGCACCTGCCTCCTTCCAGCCAGAACCCGGAGCCCGCCCCCCCGCCCCCTCCCACTGCAGGGCGTGACCCTCACAGCAATCTCTCAGGGAAAATGCCATCAGGCAAAAACAAATTCTGGCCAGTTTGGTTAGTTTTAAATACTTCTGTGGCCAGAAAGCAAGGATGACACCATTTGGGCTGGATATAAACCCAAGCGGGAGATTGAAGAAGAGGTGGGAGGCAGCCAAAGTCAGGAGTCAGCCCAGGATGGTCTGCCGCTCGCTGAGCTGGCCCTAGACTGCCGCGCACGACTGCGGCTTTGGGGGCCAGCCGCGGGGAATGCTCCTTTCGTGCAAGACATCTTCCTGAGAGAGGAGTCTGTGTTTACAAAGGTTAACCCCAGGCCCAACCAAAGGCCACCTAAGGCGCAAACGCTCTGAGTCAGACTTTACAAGTCCCATCTGGTGCCGAGCACCGCGCCGTGGCACACATTCCCAGTCAGCGGACCGTCCTAAACATTTTAAGCTGCTGACAGATGAGAGCTGGCCTCGCTCGTGGCACACATTCCTTAGTTCTCACGCATGTTCATATAAGGAAGTGGAATCCACTCGCTCCGGCTGGGGGACTGCTCCTGCTCACAGCGGTGATCTGACCTGGACCTAGGGATGGCTCCAGCGCCTTTCTGTGTCTTTATTGTCATCACTGTTGGCGACACCTTAACGAAGCAAAGCTGGAAGCCGAGTGCACCCCGAGAGGAGCCTGAGAATTGACCCTGGATGGACAACTTTGCTTCTGATCTGCCAAGGAACGGGGGCGTCAGACAGGAGCCTCTTTTCCACTTCAACACCCCTAAGTTATCAAATTGCGTCAAGAGGAGGTGTGATTTTTCAAACTGTTTAATAACCTACAATATGGTACGGTCACAGACCAATCAGAAGAGATGCCGGTCACAGCAATGGAGCAGGGCCCCAGGGGTCACCTCTAGTGCATCCCTCTTCAGTTCCTGGGTTGTGGGAAGGTCACCAGAGGGGGGCCTGAGTAGCTGGCAGAGGGGCAGCAAGTATCCGAGTGCTAAAACGAGCAGTGGTCAGCACCCAGTCTTGTGGAGGGTCGGGCACAGAGGAGGAAGCAGAGAAGGAAGGCTCTGTAACCCTCGCTCTTCTGATCGTCCCATGTTAATACTCAAGAGAGTTTGGTTGCCTTAAATTGCTAGTGATCGATAACTTCGGAATAAAGAAGTCTAGTAAGAATGAAACTCTTCCCAGAGCCAAGTTCCACACTGGCCTGGGGGCCGGTGAGCCTCCCGAGATGCAGACCTGAGACTCCGGGAAATCTCTGGTCCATCTCGAGGGAATGGAGTTCTGTCCTCCAACAGACTGAGAACATCTCCTCCAGGCACCACCGGCTCATATTTCCACTCAGAACACATCCACTTGTGTCTGGGGAAAGGCAAGCATGAAATATACCTCATTGCAAAGTTGAAAAGCATGGAGGGTAAGTTAATTTCCAAAGAAGAAAGTCAGCGGCACAACACAATGGGATGATTGATTTTCCCACCTGGGAGAGTCGCCGAATGGGCTGGCAGTTGAAAATACGATCTCTGACTTTTTTTTGTTTCATTCCCTTTAGATCGTACATTTTATTTTAAGACCATGAAACAACATGAGATTAAAAGTCTCATTCAGAAACAGAAGTGGAAAGGAGGATTCAGTATTTCTCTTTGTTCAGAGAAAATACTTTCAAAGGTATTTCGTAACTAAAACTTAAATGTGCAGGTGAGGGTGTGTGTGGCCCTTCTCGCGTGGTTTGTGCTAGAGAGGCAGCCCGAGCTTCAGAGGGAACAGAAACCCCCCACCTACGGTCACTGCCAGGGCAGCGCTTGCTGACAGACGTCTGCAGAAACCCCAGGTCCTGCCCTGCTCCCGGCGGCTGGTGTTCTCATCAATCAGAGGTTGTACCATCTTCTTGCAGGGGTGGGGAAAATAAGTAGGAGAAACCAGTCAGGTATGAAATGTTCTGCCACTTACTACGTGTGACTGTAGACAAGGCACCCAATTCTCAGAACCACGGCTCTTACGGTTCGAAATAGACAGATATCTTCTGCTGCTATCCAGAAAGACCCAAGTTCAGGTTTTCTGACAAAATGTGTTTTGTAGGCCTTCTCTAAGAAAAAGAATTCAGGGGCTCTTGGGTGACTCCGTCAGTTGAACATCAGACTCTTGATTTTGGCTCAGGTCACGATCCCAGGGTGGTGGGATCGAGCCCCATGAAGGGCTCTGTGCCAAGTGTGCAGCCTGCTTAAGATTCTCTCTCTCCCTCTGCCCCTGTCTCCAGCTTGTGCGCACACACGCACACACACACACGCACACACACACACACTCTCTCTCTCTCTTTCTCTCTCTCTCAAAACAAAATGAAACAAAACAAAGAATTCCAAGTTGACAAATACAGAATTGAGAATAGGGTCTTGGAAGGGACTCATGCAAGTGAAGGGTCTACAGTCTAAGCCTCATTAGCTCCACAGTGAATCCACTTTTGCTCATGGGCCTAGTCGAATGACATATAAGGATCCAAAGACAAAAGTGCTTTGCAAATCGTAAGGCGTAACACTGAATTACTCTATGAATATGTAATACCTACTGTGCGCCGAGTACAGTTGCGAACAAGCCAGCAGTGATCACCCCTCGTGAAACCTAAGGTCTAGTGGCACAGTGTCATCACCTGTGGCCGAATATCCTCCTCTGGGTCCTGAATACAGAAGTGAGGCTCCCCAACATGGCGCAGTCTGACTGCTCACCTGCCACACCAGCCCCTCTCGGGGCCCTCTGAGGCCCGGATGCCCGCACCTGACTTTCCGGAACTTGGGTCCTACTCAGTCTCAACCTCGGCCTTTTCCTCCCTCCCGGCCATTGTTTTCTTCTTGGCTTCCATTTTGAAACCCCCAGAGCAACAAGCCAGTCCTTCTAACCCCTTTTTTCAAAATATGAATAAGCAGTGGTTGCCTAGTGCAGAGGGGATGGGGAGAAGGTTAGGGGGCTAACAGGTAAGGAGCATTGGGTTTTGTTAGGGGGAGATAATAAAAATGTTCTACAGTTGATTGTGGTGACAGGTGCATAGATCTGTGAAGATACTAAAGCCCCAAATTATGAACTTTAAATGGGTAAATGGTATGGTACGTGAATTATATCTCAATAAAGATGTTTAAAATATGAATGGACAACTAAGAAGCCTCTAAAATTCAAGGAAAGCATACAGCAAGAAAAAGACCAGAATAAACAGAAAAAACTTGGAAGAAACCAAGATCATTCAGAAAATGGAAAAAAGAATTATTTTATTTATTTTTTTAAAATATTTTTTAATGTTTATTTATTTTTGAGAGAGAGACACACACACACAGAGTGTGAGTGGGGGAGAGGCAGAGAGAGGAGACACAGAATCCAAAGCAGGCTCCCGGCTCTGAGCTGTCAGCACAGAGCCCAACGCAGGGCTTGAACCCATGAGGTGTGAGATCATGACCTTAGCCTAAGTCAGATACTTAACCGACTGAGCCACCCAGGTGCCCTGGAAGAGAATTTTTAAAAGGCAAATTACCCTTAGAGAAGTTCAAGAAGATGTTGTGTCCACAAGATAACAGGGAGCTATGAAAAAGAAACCATTCAAGAACAAGAAAGAGTCTTATAAATTTAAAAAACAAAAATTGGCTGAGATATAAAAATTCTATTAAAGATCTGGAAGAGAAAGTCAAGGATAACTCCCAGAATATAAAGCAGAAGGCCCAAGACATTGGGTACATAGAAGTTGAACATCTGACTACCAGGACTTTGAGAATGAAAGAACAGAGAAAAGAGAGCGACTGAAATCAAAAAGAAAAAAAAAAATAAAGAAAAATTTCCCCAGAGATAAAGAAAGTCTTTAATACAAAAGGGTCTAGCATCAATGAAAAGTGCCTACGCCCAGACATATCCTACGAACTTTCAGAACATCAAAGAAGAACAAAACCTAAAAACTTACAGAAATATAGAACGGGTGATTGACAAACGGACATCAGAAATAACAGACCTTAGAAAAGACTGCGACAGGCTTTTAAAATTGTCATTGAACATGATTTTGAACTGAGAATTTCATATTCTAATTCTCCATCCAGAACGAGAGTAACTAAGCCTCTAATGCAGCAGGAGATCAAGGGACACTGCCTGAAGTCGATGACACAGGAAAGAGAAATTTCAGGATACTGTTTGAAGTTTTGCAGGTAGCCATTCAAAGAATGAAAGAATCACCATTTTTAATGGAAAAGGAAATGAAGGATAGAGAAAAAAAGAATAGCTTAAGCTAGATCTTTATTTTCTTATAGTTAGGAGTATGTAACTTCTTTAGCTAATATATAAGACACATAAATCCGAAGTTATTTAGAGGTACCAAAATAACCAACAGAAGTGCTGAAAACAAAGGTTTTTGGAAGTCACCGTTAAGAAGCAGGCCTGAAAGTTGGGAGGAGCGAAGCAGGAGTCAACCACTTTTTATTTTAAAAATGAGATTAAGGTGGGGGAAAAAAAAGTTTAAAACTAATTAATGGGACTTTCAAACAGAGCCCGGAAGCATCTAAGCGGTTTCCAAAGTGAAGCGAACTCCTTCACAATCCATGGCTTTTACAGGCGTTTGAGCTCGGGAAATGTCATCTGAGAAGCCTCTTCACATTCGAAATACACCTTAGTTTACTAGAAATTGTGAGAAGTTCTGCAGCCAAGAAACCAGTTTAACTTCACTGGAAAACCAGGTTGATTCACTGAAAGATCAATTTGGTGAATTATTTGCTGATTTTCATAAATTTACCAATGGTCACTCAGACTTATGGCTTATGGGAACGTTTTCAGAGCTGCGACAGGAATGTGCGAATGGCCGAAGACTAGGAAAGAGGGAAAGAGTTTGTAAAACAAATTAATATAAATGGATAATTTGCTACGAATGAGATTGCTTAGGCTGTCTCTGGTTTCTTTTGGATGTTTCTGAATGTCGTTTTTAACTTGGTTTAAAATGTTACGCATTTGAAGTTTTTCTTTTCCTCAATTCCTCCAGTGGCCTGTCAGCTTTAATTTAGTATCTCTAGCAATTAACATTTAAATTAAACATAAATTCAAAAGCATCCCTGCAATATCAGAATTTTAAATCAATCTAAATCTAATTAAATTCTAAATAGACAGAAATGCAAAATTAGGGCTAATAAGTTACTTAGGAATTGGTGAGAGAACATTATAAGCGCTTAAAAACCGAAAGAAAATTACATTTCAAAAGCACAGAAAAGAAGCCAAATATAGCTGAAACAATCCTGACACAGAAAAAGTGCCAAACCTGAATACAGAAAAAAATGTATTTCACAGAGGAAATTTTCAAACACTACTGAGTTTTGTTTTGCCAACCTTCCAGATTTTTTTTCTAGTGATGTCTCAGGAAGCATCTCAAGGTTAGTTTACTCCGAAAAGCATCTTTCAGTGTCCGTAAATCCAGACTGAACATTTCTGAAAAAGCTGCTAAGTAACCATTGGTAAATTTGGCATATCTCACAAATGGATCTTTCATGGAATTTGTATTTGGTGAACTGACTTTTAGTGAATTGGCTACTGGTGACTGATTTTCAGCAAACTGACCTGAAGCTATTTTATTTAACCTAGCTTTGCCTGAACTCATTTGACCAGGATCCTTTTTTCATATCATATCAGTGGAACAGTTATCCCCAGGGAACAGACTTTGGAAAACACTACTTAACAGGAATGGAGTCAGATGCTTGCCGGGGGCCCTAAAGAATAGCAGATTTCGAGCATATTAATGAGAAACCGATAATGGGGGAGCTAATGAGAAAAGGAACTTGGCTTTTACCCAGATGTTCTACTTCTACAAACCTGCAGCCTCTACGTTCTATTCGGCCATCTGTGAGAGTGAATAATCCATATTTTGTATTAATTTAAGTTTATTTATCTGTTTTGACAAAGAGAACGAGAGAGCGAGAGAGAGAGAGAGGCAGAGACAGGAGAGAATCCCAAACAGGCTCTGCACCATCAACACAGAGCCCGATGCGGGGCTCCAACTTGTGAGATCGTGACCTGAGCCGAAGTCAAGAGTCGAACACTTAACCGACAGCCATCCCTGCATTTTGTATTAATTTTAAAAATTAAAACATTATACTTTCACAGCAAACTCATGAGTGAGAATGCAGTATTTGCTTTCTTCTTCTCCCTCTATGGCCTTTGGGTCTGAGAAGCAGACCGTCCTCACGTTTTACTACTCTCCTGCTCACACAGGCAAATGTGGTAGCTGCCAGCAGAGTGCCCAGTAGGGAACAAAGCAACATTTAGGGCACGGACACAGACTTGCAACCCCACCAGGACAGAGAGGAAGCGGACACTTGAAGCTTGCCTGGTAGGGAGTAGCAGGGACCTAACACCCTGCTGCTGCTGCTGCTGTTTGGGGATAGGAGTCCATTGTCACCAGACTTCCCATTTCCCAAGCAAAGATAGAAGCCTGGTCTTTCTAAAAAGTGTAAACATCTCCTACTCTTAGAGATTAGCAACTATTTCTCTTCTTAAAGTTTATTTACTACTTTAGAAACAGAGAGCGAGTCGGGGAGGGACAGAGAGAGAGGGGGACAGAGAGAGAATCCCAAGCAGGTTCTGCACCACCAGCACAGAGCCCATCGCGGGGGTCAAACTCACAAACCATGAGATCATGACCTGAGCCGAAACCAAGAGTCCGACGCTAAACCGACTGAGCCACCAAGGCACCCCAGAGATCAACAACTATTTCAATTTAAAAAAATACCATGCAACTGATTGGAAATACATACTTTTAAATACATACGAATGTATCCACGTGTGTGTATACAGGTAGATGTATATGTGCATAGCTATGTGATACTACTTTGTGAGATATCTACGTCTCACTTATCTTATTCCACCACCTCCTAAGTCACAGAAAAAAAATGATGAGCTATCGAAGCTCTAATTGTCCCTCAGGATGTTCTCTTAGAGGCAGGCAGAGGAAGGAGAGGGCACACAGAACCAGAACTTAATGGTAATTCAAGCAACAGAGAGGTAGAACTGAGCTGGTTTGTTTCTATACTCCATTTGTAACTGAAACTGAAGAGGTTTTGGAGGGTTCTGGAACTCAGAATCTCAGCCAGAAGGGGCGATGAAGTTCATGTGGACAACCCTCCCACCCCGTACAGGAATTACTTCTAAAAAATCCAACAGATTGTATGAACACTTTCAAAATTGGGGAATTACTACTCTTCAAAACTCAACAATCCATTTATGGGCACCTGAACTATTATAAGCTATTCATGTCAATATCCCACCTGAAATGGGTCTCCCTCTGATTCCAGGTCCCACGGCCTGGCCCCTCCTCCTCTATCATGGGGGATCTACTTCCTTCCTGCTCGACAGCCCTTCAAATATCTGAAAGTTGATAGGACGTCTACTTGTCCTTCACAAAGTCTTTTCACCTTGTGATGAAACATCCCCATTTCTAATATAATGTGGCTACAGAATTCTCATTCTGGTCACTCTCTGTCAGAAATTCTAGACACACTGTGATGGATGCATGCATCCAATTCCCGGAAGTTGACACTAACCATGCAACAATGCAGCCTAAGGCTGATTAGCTTTCCTGGCCACAGCACTGGCTGCCCTTGACCCCCCAGATGTATTGGTAAGGATTTTTTATGTCGTATGAACCAAGAAATCCAACTGAAACTGGCTGACAAAAGAAAGAAAGAAAGAAAGAAAGAAAGAAAGAAAGAAAGAAAGAAAGAAAAAGAAAGAAAGAAAGAAAGAAAGAAAGAAAGAAAGAAAGAAAGAAAAAGAAAAAGAAAGAAAGAAAAAACTATCAGCCTAAGTGTTCATGTAGCTGCACAGTTACAGGGGTAAACTTGGTTTCAGGCAATGTGCGAATAAAGTGACCAGAATCTCTCCATCCCTCACCTCTGCTTCCTGGATTTGATCTTTCTCTCTCTTTGAGGTCGAGAGACCAAATAGCCTACATGTCCTGTGGCTGCATGCTTCCTCAGTTATGAGCAACAGGAAAGGGAAGTCTTTCTTAGTATCTCAAATAAAGTCCAAGAATGGACCATCATTGGCTCTAACTGGTCTGACTTTGGTCAGGTGACCAAGGAAATGTCCAGCTTAAGCTAATCGTAGGCTGCCCCCGTGGCCAGTAACATACAAACCACACAGCTAGGACATTTGAGGTCCTCTTGAAAAAGAGAGTAGAGGGATTAATACTAGTGTGGTGACCAGAAACAATCCGCTACAATATACTAGAAGAATTCTCCAACCTGTTACTAAATTTTTAATCAGAAATTTTAAGGTCATCTTTTTGGTAACGACTAAATGTTTCTAATTAAGGAGGTAAGTTTCGAAGTTTGGATTAGTCCCCCAAAGCATTAGTTATTCTTCTCAGGTTCACAACCCTTACAAATTTGATATACACAACTTCTATCCTTTCATTCCATTAAGTCTTTGATAAAAATGTTGACTTAGGACCAAAAAAGAAAAAAGAAAAGAGCTTTGAGGCATCCGTTATGTTTCCCCAAAGGGGTCTATCAATCTGTTCATGACTCCTGCTCAGAAACAGCTCTCTGAAAGGTATCAGTAACCCTCGCTAGCTCACTAGCCCACATGTTTCCATCCACAGAAACCGTACCAGGAGACCTCCAATACCTTGCTGAGATCAAAGTGCACTCTTTCTGTCGCATTTCCAAAATGAATGCCGACCTCCGCCACGTGCCTCAGTGCCTCCAGGCAGCAATGAGCGACATACACTGGGACTGAGGAGCCCTCACAGAACATGGCGCACACGGCCGCCAGGTACAGCGGGTCCCCCCGCCACTCCTCTGCCTCAGGTGGGCCTCACCGGCCTCCCGCTCCATCTTCTCCTCCTGTGGCCTAAAGACTTGTCCCAAGCTTCTAGCCTGTGTCCTGGCACGAGAGGGTCCTGGCGCTCCCTCGGGGATCCTAGCCACCCGCTCTCACAGATCTCTGTTCCGACGTAGAGCTTGGACCGTGCGGGGCTTGCTGCTTTTCTCTCTCCGCGTCACAGTGTTATCAGCCTTTGGGTGCTCTTTGCCACCTTTGAGTCTCCTGACATTTTTACTAGACCGTTTCGAAGCAAAACAGTACAGCGGACATCTGTTCTGTTTGTCTATTATCCCCACGCCTGCCAAGCTTGTGAACAACTTCTGTCCCTTGGGAAACGTGTGCTCCTGGTAAGGCTGCCAGCACCCCACCTCTCCTGGTTCAGGCAGGGGTGGGCGTGAGACCCAAACGTGCTACCAAAGGCCACCCCAAATGCTTATTTTAAAATCTGAAGCTAGTGGGAACAGACCTTTCCTTTTGCCACAGGGCCAGAAGATGCAGGCTGGGGCTGCCTGACACGATCTTCACTACCACACTGTGCAGAAGACTGTGTGGGAAAGAATAAGGCAAGACAGAGGAGAGAAGAACCGAGAGAGAGCGAGGAAAAGAGTGCACCATCTGATGACCCAGACCGTACCCCTGAATTCTGTCACCAGATCTGTCTACGTAGGACATGCACACAGCCGTGCGGGCAGCAAACTCCCTTCTCGGTCAGGCCGTCCGAGGCGGATTTCTGTCACTTGCGACAAGAAAAGAATCTTGACGGATTCATGTAGGAAGAAGGCGGGTGGCGTAGTGGGAAAGACCACTCAGCCCTCTAGAGTGTTGTGTGGTCTGGACTCTTACGACCAAGCAAATCTGGGTTCAAGCTGATTCCAATGCCTTCTGTGTAAATGCAACAAAAAAAAGATACATGAACCTAAAGCCAGAGTTTGAAGCCTCGCAGGCAAGTCACATAGGCCTCGGCCTCCTTGCGTGGAAGGTAGGACTAGGCAAACTCCCTCCGCACCATGGCCGTGAAGGCTAACGGGCAAGCTGCTGGGTCTGCAGCAGGCTCTGAATAAGTAACAGCAATTCCTTTCCAATCTGAGAAAGCTGGAAGGCAGAGGAGAGCTCGTAAAGTCCTCTCACCGACTCCTCTGGAAAGATGCTGCAGATACTTTCACGATTGTGGTGCCCAATCTATCTCACTTTGGGAGGATACTGCAGTGATATTTCCCATTACAAGTGAAAGCAGATTTGTTCCTCTTTAACTCTGAAGGGCAGTGGATAGTATGATTGGTGTTCTTTGTTCGGAAAGAGAGATTTCCATCATCTGTTCCCTGGTGGTAGAGCGGGAGCTGTCTACACCCGCCCCCCGCCCCGCCACTGTCCCCAGGCCCTGCCCTCTGTTTGTTCAAGGGCCCAAGCTCACTGTTCCCCTGCATTCGTTTCCTAGAAGCTGGCCAGGGCCACCCCCTTTGAATCTATGTAGCAGTAAGAATATTAGACATTTTTTCCAGCCAGTATGCTGTCATGAGCTCAAGAGCTTTGTACTATCTAGCCCAAAGGATTTTTGTGCTCAAAATAACCTGGCTATCTAAAACACTGGGAACTATCATTTGTGGGCCATTACTCCCCATCTCTCATTTCTTTCAAGGACCTCTTACTGTTCCTTACAAATGCTCTCACCATCCTCTATCAGTGATTGGACTCAGGAGGGTTGACGAAACACGTTTACCTACAGTTTAATGGATAGCTCATTCATTTTATCCTTAGAGAATTTCTGAAAACTCAGGATAGAACTCCCTTAAAATACACAAATAGCATGTGTGTGGGCTGACATTTTTTTAGATCACAAAACATGTACTTTACAGGAAGTTAAAATTGATTTCAATCAATTCTTTCTGAGCCTTTCAAAGTTATATGCATCCCTTCCCAATTCTCAGGCCTACCTGATTTTCTGCTGGCTCTCTACAGGGGAAAATGGGTTCCCCCCCGGTTCCCCCCCCCCCCCCCCCCACTTTCTCTTCTAAGAGCTGAGAAAAAGGAAAAGAGATAGCAGCTAGTTAGCGGCAGGGGCAGCCAAGCAAGAGATTGATTCAACAGGAGAAATTCAATGCATCCCAAAAGATTCTCTAGGATTGGATATCCTGCTGCTTAGGGTACAATTGGTTGTAATAAGGAACTGAAGATTTTCTGTTAGGAGAGTCAAAGTGCTCAGTGATGGCTTGTGAAAGTTAAAAAAAAACAACAACAGTGAACCCCATGGGAAATGTTTTTATTTTGGAAACGCTTTCATGAGTAGGACGACCACAGACCATTTCTCAGAGTGCATGCTGTTCACATACGCTGGTGACCACAGAAGACTAAATGTTTTCCTGTGCAGGTGAGCTAGCCCCAGGGGTTAGAATATGGCTTTCATCCTGCTCTAAAAGGAGGCTGTTGACTGGGAATCAGGCAAAGGCAACAGAGGAAAAGTATTTCCTGTGTCCTGTCCTCGCCCTAGATCTCAGGAGTCACGGTAGGTACAGGTGTGGGAATGGATGGGGTTGGTCCGTGGCTGTGGGATATTTGAGCAAAGAGGAACTGGTATTCTTGTCCCAGATAGGAGGGGAAGCAAGGGAGGGTCTGCGATGGGCAGAGAGAAAGTACGTGAGCCAGAATGAGGATGTCCTAGGAGGAAGGCCCAGGCAGGAGAACAGCAGGGACTTGGACACAGACCCTGGAATCAGCACTGGAAGCGTCAGAGGTGAGGAAAGGGAAGACTTCCACGGAGCATGAGCGTCCGCGGACTGGGTGAAAGCTACGAGTGGAAGCTTATGCCTTCCTTGGACACTGCCACCAAGGGGACACAGGGCTTGGGTCCCTTCAGGTTTGCTTGGAGAAAAACTCGAAGCAGGGAGTTACCCAAAGGTGGGACGCAGATGCCAGTGGCTCTTCTCCTGGTTTGAAGCCTTCCCAGTAGGCTAAATGCTAGAATGAGTCGTGCTGTCTGGAAGAGCCTGGAACCTTCACAGGACACGGTCCCGACTGGGAGCTTGAGTGTTGAAGGAGGGGCTCGGAGTATAACATGGAGCAGGATTTGGTGAAGGCCACACGGGAAAAAGTGGTGTCAGACGGGTATGCTACACGTTGCTTTAAAATAAAGGTTTGAGGGGGCGCCTGGGTGGCTCGGTCGGATAAGCGTCCGACTTCGCCTCGGGTCACGATCTCACGGTATGTGGGTTCGAGCCCCGCGTCGGGCTCTGTGCTGACAGCTCAGAGCCTGGAGGCTGTTTCAGATTCTGTGTCTCCCTCTCTCTCTGACCCTCCCCCGTTCATGCTCTGTCTCTCTCCGTCTCAAAAATAAAATTAAAAAAAACGTTAAAAAAAAATTAAAAAAAAAAAATAAAGGTTTGAGGACTACCGATGACTTTAAAGAGACCCAGGGGGTACGTTCTCCAACTGCCAGCAGGGGTCTGCAATGCATACAGACTAGAAGTTGAGTCTGATCACATGGCCACTTGGGTGATTTCTCTAGAACCTGGGGCTGATCAGGGAACTACTTACCAGACCTCAGACCTCTGTTGGCCCAGGTACCTCCCAGCAGATAAGTGAATATGAATCTGGAAGTGTCTTTAATAATGCAATTCAATGCAAAAATCCAAGCAGGTAGCCAAAGCTGGCAACTGAGTGGCTGGGTAACCCATGGGGACAAAACACTTTTTTTTTTTCTTTTATTGGTCAGATGAACTGGACAGAAACGGTGTGGACAGGGAGTTCCGTTCAGAAATGTTACCACTACAAGGGTGGCATCATTTATGTGCAAAGGTAACTACAACCCACAAATGTGCCATGGGAAGAAGGGGATGTTTCTAGGCATGAGGCCCTGGTCAGCCGCTGGCCTGGGTTCAAGTTCAATGGAAGGTGAAAGTAAGGCAGGATTATTGGTCTTAATTTGAAAGTAGAAGTTCTGATATTCACTCTCTGATGATGACAGGGAAAAGGTACATGCTTCTTGGGTCCTGGCCTACCCTGGGGGCTCAAAAGGCAGGGAAGATTGTAGCAATGGGTAAGTCTGACTCATGGCTGTCGGGTTTTGGAGCAAAGAGGAATTGATAGTCTTGCCCCAAGTAAGGACGGGAAATGAGGGAAGATTTAAAACGTAAAATGCAAGCAGTGTCATGCTGTCACAGATCACTCAGGCCAGAATGTATAGAGCCACCTAACTTGAACTACAGGCTTTCTTAACACCACCACCCACATGGTCCCCGGGTGCTCAGAAATGCCACTGCACTATTATGTACAATTTTTGTTAATATCTAACCACCTGGTCAGTTTCTGATGGGGCTGAAGAACCTGACAGTGTCCCAGGCAAATTATCTCACAGGGAAGAACCTCTATTGTACACATTATCTTATAACAAAGGTAGCTGGGAGTTTAAGCATTTGGTTTTAAGGCTGTGTCAAAATGGTTGCATGAAAAATGCCAAGTCCAATCACTACCTTCTCTCATGAGTGTCCCCTGGAAGGCCAGCCTCTGGAAGAAGGATCCTCTAGTGACCCACTAGCACCCACTATTCGTACCAGCACTGGGTCGGTCATGAGCTGAGAGTCGAGGTTTACCCTAGTTACTCCTAGAGACTCATGCATGCTGGCCCTTAGAGTTCCTGAGCTCAACTGGAAGCCCAAGAGGCAGGAAGTTCCTTTTCCGAGGCAGACGGGTGACTTCCAGTAGGTCCAAATACACCACGCAAGATAAGCGTGGGGGAGTGGTCCTTGGAACTGGTATTCTCCCGGAGTGGAGAATCAGGAGGCAGTGGCTGAGGCAGATACAGCCGGTGTTAGGAGCTGAACTCCATCCCTCCAGAATTCAGACGTTAAAGCCCCAACCCCCAGTACCTCAGATTGTGTTTTTGGAGATAAGACTTTTAAAGAGGTGCTAAAGTCAAAGAAGGCCCTTGGGGTGGGCCCTAATCCAGTAGGACTGGTTGCTTATAAGAAGAAGAAATTTGGACACGTAGAGACACCAGGGCAGCACGCGTGCTGAGGAGAGATCACAGGCGGACAGGGAGAAGACGGCCTAGTGCAAGCCAAGAAGAGAGGCCTCAGAAGGAGCCAAACCTGCTGGAACCCCGAACTTGGACTTCGGAAAACAAATTTCTGTCGTTAAGCCACTCAGTCTGTGGTATTCTGTTATGGAAGCCCGAGCAAACTAATACAGCCAGGGCCGGCTGGAGTGGGGCACGGCCGACCTACACGGGATGCGAGCTCCCAGAACGGGGTAGCGAGGGCTTTGGGAAACCAGAGCCACCAACTCTTCTTTCCACGCGAGGCTTCAACACAGGAGGCCAGTGAGTGAAGTCTTGAAATTGGCCAATAAACTCCACAAGGTACAGGTACTCGATCCACTGAAGGTACTCCTCCTCCAGCACTGCTAAAATCTCATTCAGGCCTGTCCAATCAGGCCAGCCTTGATTTGGCTCAAGAATTCCTCTCAGGTTCTCAAATGCCTGGATTTCTGGAAAGACCCAAGTGGGGCACACAGCTGGCTTCTGAGCACTGTCCACAAGCTCCACCGGAGTCAGGACTCTGCTTTGGTTTGCCAATATCTATCACAGTGCACGTAGTAGGTCTCGGTAAATCCTTCTCTTGAGGAAACGAGTATGTGCCTGAGCCAGGAGCTTGAGATATCCCCATTCAAATGATCCTATGTATCCAGAAGGCCACGCAGGATGCTGTTCAGCAAGTGTGGAGGGTGGGTAAAATATCCCACTCCGGCTCCTACTACCAGGCATAACGAAAAGACCGTCTTCTACTCATGGAGTCGGGGAAGGTGGACTTCCTACAGATGTCTGACTTCCTACAGGCTCCCACTCACGGCGTCCACGTGGACAGACACGCACAGCGTCCGTGTGGACAGACACGCACAGATCCCATGTGGACGCACATGCACAGAAGGGCGGGGGCGTAGGGGTGCTCACGCGGGGGAGGGGCAGGAATGAACAGCTTCTTAATTTTCTCGTCTGAGAAGAAAGTGGTTGTGGACAATATGTGGATCTAATCCTCGTGGCACAGGGGGAGTCGGTGGGAAAAAGCTCAGCAGAGGATTTCAAAAATATGATCCAAAAGAAAACAGATAAGAGGCAGGGCCTCAGAAAGACGGTCAGGCGGTGGCCCTCCAGGAGCCAGGAGACACCGTGTGGAATTGTGTGACCAGAAGCTGACAGCACAGGTTTTATCCGTGTTCTGCCACGTGCAGCACGCTGGAGGTGATGCGTGGGTCACCTTCCCCGCCCCAGTCAGGGCCTTACGAGTATCAGCAGCGCCCGATCACTTTGTGTCAGCCTGAAGTCAGGTGGGAAAGAGCCAAGTCGGATTAGGGCTTGGTCTGAGAAACTGCCAGATGTCCCAAGCGTGTCTGCCATCACCCGGGGCTCTGTCAGAACCTGGAACATTCCTTCCAGTGCCGGGGGCCTGGGGTCAGGGCTGCGGCCTACAGGAGAGTCGGGGGGCGGGGCACGGCCACCCACTCCTCTCGTTCAGAGGCACTGGGGGGTCAGAGCCCCATGCCAGGGCCCGGCACAGGCTGTCCCTGATTCCTCTTCCGGAACTGTCACGAGATTGTCACTACTGCTGTGCCCTGTTTTTCTTTTCTTCTTCCTCCTTCTCTTTTGTGTTTCCTTTATTGTATTTCTAGACTCTGGAGGAGGAGAGCCCTTGGGGACTGAATTAAAAGGCCTGATATTAAAAAGTTTAAACTGGAAGTTCTTGGGCCCCGACAGACCGGGTTGCCCACTGCCACGCAGGTGGTCACCACCCCAGTGTCCAGACGGCAGCCGAGGCTAAGAAACCAATGTTAAGAAACTGGCGGCAAAGAAAAGGAGGTCCTGGTTAGATGTTATCAGGCAACTCAGTATTTTACACACACACACACGTAGAGCTCAAAATCTTGGACACGGTTCTGGCCACCAAAGACACTCTAATTAAAAATTATAGCGTGGAAAAAATGACTCAGTGGCCAAAGGATTACTGTCCCCGTCAGCGGGCAGAGAATAAAACATCTGTTCACTCGCCGGGTGAGACAATTCTCACTTGTGAGACAAAGAAGGCGAGTGAGCAGGACACTGGGGGAAGTCCAGATGCTCATCTCCCCTCCTGGGTGGGGACCGGGCCCCAGCTTGGTCTCCAGGTGCCACTCTGTGGGTGCGGCTGAGGAAAGTTCCACGCCAGATACCCCGGCCAAGGCCCCTGCCCTCCAGGAAGGAGCTTCCGGACAGGGACACAGACACAAGCATCGTCAGAGGGCAAGCTAACGGCACCTGTGCGACGCAGGGATGAGGGGCTGCGAGGGCAGGCCCAGGTCAGGGCCGGGTGGGTGACGGCACCCACCGCTCTCCCAGCCCCAGCCGTGCCCACTCGCTCTGCTGGCTCCTGGACCACCACGTCACAGTGACTGATGACAAAAACCCACCAAAGAGCCAGCGCAGGCCTTGAGAAGAAAAGCCAGCTTGAGAACAGCAGCGGCAGGCGTCGCTGTGATGAAACCTTACATTTCATCAGCTGACCAAAGCTTCCGAGGAAAAGTTAAAAAATTGCTGGCAGAATGAAAATGGTGGGGCTGCTGTGTAATCGCTGGCGGTCTCGAGGTTACAGGCACCTGACCCATGAGCACGTCGTGTCCCCAAACCACCAGCTCCCTTCACTTCTGCGCTCCCACCATTTCTTCTGACAACAGGGCACAGGAAACTATGGGGGCTGAAGTCACTCTTCTCAGCCTTGGCTTCCACAAGGCGGATTTCACGCCGCTCCCGTCTCGGATCCCACGCCCGCTTGTTCAAATCCCTTCGTGGTTCATGTTCTGCGCTTTCCCAGGATGCTCACAAAATGTCCTTCCCGCCACCACAAAACACTGTTTGTCAGGTCAATGGCAGCAAATCTCACCCTGTAAGAGCAGGCTTTGGTCAAGGGAAAGGAGAAGACTCATATATTTTGAAGTGAATTTAGAGCAGATATATAAAAATCATGTCACCCATTCTCCGTTCTTTGGAGGAAACTGACATCTGGGTGGATGGGGGACACAGTTTGGTGACTGTTACCTCCATTTAAAATGAACGTACATTTTGGGACGCCTGGGTGGCTCAGTCAGGTAAGCATCCGACTCTTGATTTCAGGGCAGGTCATGATCTTGTGGTTGATGAGTTCAAGCCCTGAGCTGGGATCTGTGCTGATGGTGCAGAGCCTGCTTGGGACTCTCTCTCCCTCTCTGTGGGCCCCTCATGTGCACGCTCTCTCTCAAAATAAGTAAACTTGAAAAAAATTAAATGAATGCACGTTTTGATGCGGCAAGTTAGCATTTAGGAATTTACCATATGGATTTGTCCTATATATCTTTACACAAAGATCCAAGTACGTGGACGTTAATGGCAGCATTTCTTCAAATAGTAAACATAAATGGAAACAATAGGGACTAGTCTGCAAATTACGGTACAGGAATGTACATGAGAGGACACTGTATATATCTGTTAAAAAGAACGAGGCAGACATACAGAAGCTGATCTGCACCATGTCCTCACTCTGTAGTGAAGTGAAAACAACCACTAGTAGAACATGGGATTTTCTCTTCTCTGACCACTAAGAAGACTGCTTGGCTCCTCCCTCGCTTCTCTGGCTCCTCCCCCCTTCCCCACCCACCGCCTTGCGGGGCGCAGGTAACAGATCAAGACTGGGGCTGAGTCCCTCCACGACAAAGACAAGAAGAGGCAAGACAGAAAGAAAGGAGAGGAAGGAGAGGTATAAGAGTCCGACGGAGCAGTTTCAAGGGGAGAGTGGGGGGGAAATCAGGGTCTCCGAGGGTGTGAGAATCACTGGGAAACCGAGAGAAAGAACGGAGGCCTTAGAGAACCCCGTAAGTGTCCTGTGGACGCAGGTTTATGTATGGGTACTGAAAATTTCAGGGAAGAAACTCATCCTGCTTATCTCCAGGGAGTGGGACCTGACTTTGAAAAATGAGGGTGATCTTTATCTCGTGTTCCTTTGAAAGCACCCTCTCCTGGAAGTAATGCTATTCTCCCAACAAAAGTTATGTTACCAGAACACGTGTGAATGTACTGAAGTCCCCCTCAAAGCCTTAAAGAGCCTCTGCATCTCTAGCTCTTTCTCCAGGTCCTAAAGAAAATCAAGTCTAATTTATAGCCATCATGATTTAAATCTTAAGTTTAAGGTAATGCTCAGTTTTGTTTTTGTATTAGTTTCTCCTTTTTTATCTTTTTAAACTGTATGGTAAACACTGGTGATATCTGGGACTGAGCAGACTTTCAAGGGCTAGTCTCGTGATAGCACCATAATCATGAACACCTTCTTCAACAGGAAAATGTTTCCCAAACTCTGAACTACCACCAGCAAACTGACTTTCGGAACTCAATTCATCTTGTGGTTAAGATTTTATTTAGGGGCGTCTGGGTGGCTCAGTCGTTGAGCGACTGACTTCGGCTCGGGTCACGATCTCACGGGTTCATGAGTTCAAGCCCCACATTGGGCTCTGTGCTGACAGCTCAGATTCTGTGTCCTGCTTCAGATTCTGTGTCTCCCTCTCTCTCTGCCCCTCCCCCACTCATGCTCTGTCTCTCTGTCTCAGAAATAAACAAAAAAAAATCTTTTTAAGATTTTATTTAATTATTTTTTATTAAAATTTATGAAATACCTTTAAATTGCTTTCATTCTGCTTAATGTTCATAGTGCTACAGGACAGATGACCATGCATGTATAATCACAGAACCTCTCAAGAGGAAACAGTATGAGCTAAAGATGATAAATTCTGTTGGACGTGAATTAACGCCAACCTACTTTATGAAACATAAAGATTTTCATGCTGCGTTGCAACATAAAGGGAACTTATTTCTACTGAGTAAAAATAAGTGACAGACGGGCAAGAAGGGAGCTGAAGGCAATGTGGTGATTTGGACAAAACCAGAATGTGGACACCTTCTCCTCTGAGGTCAGTAGTTGTTAAAATTTAGCCAAGGTCAGGAGTGAGAAAAACCACCCCTGGTGTCCTGACCTCAATCTAGCTGTTACAAACAGTATATTAACATTGTAAAACTGTTGGAGCAGGTGGCAATCCGGTCACCTCTCAGTAACTCCTGCCGAGCTAACTGCCCACGTCCTCGGCCAAAGGTGAACCCAAAGTCTACCTAGATCACCTGTGGGGAGACCGGGTAGGTGTTTGACGGCCCACAGCGTAAACTCCCTCGTGTACAGGCAGGGGGCAAAAAGCGTCACCAACTTCCAGATGCCCACCTCACAGTTAAGATCGCTGAAGGGCTTGCACCGCACCTGACCCTGTGTCCCTTATTTTCACTCTTGCTGCGCTAAAGCGAAGAAAGGCCAAGTATGACAGCGTCCACCTGACTTCTCTCTGTCGGTTCTCGGTTACTCATAGCATCTTCCTCTACGATACCGCTGCAAACTGTTCAGATCCCACTCGTTTGAAGTGGATCGATGCAGACTGGATTTCTGGAAATACAGAACACCACAGGGCAAGTTCCTAACAAGCTCCAGGGGAGGGAAAGTGAGGGAGGCTTTAGAAATCTGCCACCCAGCACGAGAACAGAGCGTCTACTTACGGAGAAACTGTGACCTGCCAAACACCAGGAAAAGAGAACCAAACGTATCCCCGATATACGGAGTCCATTCTGGTGGGCTTGGCCTCACTTCCAAGAAAGGCTTCTTTGTCTGACTCAAGTCAGTAAAACTGCCAGTTAATTAAGGAGTTAAGCAGTCCTTCAGAGAAGCCTTGATAGGTGGGGAGAGAAGATTCAAGAACACGCGGAGGAGCGCCCTTGAAGTGGGGTCCTCCTGCGTCTGTGCTGAGCGGCCCGCAGGGCAGCCCGGTGGGGGTAAGCATGGAGGGAGGGCAGGAGGAGAAGTGGGCGCATGTCCCGCAGCAGCCGGAGTGGGGGGAGGGGCAGCGGAGGGACCGCAGGCAGGATTTTCCCAGCCGGCGTCTCCTGGCCTCAGTCTATCCGCTCAGCCTGTGGTTTGGCTTCCTCACACCGAGCCCCGGAGTTCAGAGCGAGGTGACACCGACCGTCGCGGACCCGCCTCTCGTTGCAACACTGAGGCTCAGAGAAGGAAGCCTTATCTCTCTGTGCTCGGCTCATGTGCTCTGCAAACCCACAAGATTCATCATACCAAACAGACGTTTCCCGCTCATGGGAAAGTCGACAGTCTCAGCCCTCAAGGCGATCTCTCTTAAGTTTGATTAGCGCTGACTCACAGTCTGGATTCCAGAGCTGTTCCACCACAAGCAGTGGAAGAAGCCACCTACGGAAGCTCTGAAAACACCCTCGGGCACCCCAGGGCCACGGCCGGCCTGCACACCCCTGCCGCCCACCCGGCCGGCGGGGTCTTCAGGCTCCTCTCTGCCGGCACCGCGCTCCAGGCCCAGGCCCGGCCTCCCGGCCTCGTGTCTCACTTCCTCGTGTCTCAGTTCCCACCTGAACGGATATCCTAGACCCTGGGCTTGCTTCCGTTCTCACGTGGAATCTCGTCACCTCCCCTCTCGGTCCTCTCCCGAGGCTCTCCTCGAGGCGGGACAGGCAGTACCCGGGACTCTGCCCCCCTCTTCACGTACAGCCCCTCCCCGGCCCGTTGACCCACGTGGCCTAGGTGGAGACCTGGTTCTCCCTCTGCTTAGCCCCTCGGGGCTGACGTCGTGTCCCCATGGTCTTCAGAGCTACCCGGAATGGAGCCTCCGCTCTCCAGGGACCTCCCCCCCTCCCCCACGCTCCCCAGGCTTCAGGGCACCTTCTCAGCAGTGGGTGATCTGATCCAACCTCAGACGGTGGTACGAACGGCTGTGCCCCCTCCCTTGGGCCGATCTATCCCAACTTCCACACTTGTGTCCTCAGCCCCACCGGCACCAAAGCGCAGCACTGGATGTCAATTCTGCCAAAGCTCCTCTGAGTTACCGCAACATCCAGGGACAGAACGCCCACTGGTCCGAGGGAGCTGAAGTCAGTCAAGGAGCAATCAATCGCCAACAGCTCCTTCGCCTGGCTCGATGACACGTTTGAGCCTGGGTCATAAGGGGGCCGTGAGGCTAAACGGCTCCAGCGAAGGCACCCCGGGAGCCATCAAGGTGGAAGAGACGGTCACTTGTCGGCCGGACCGAGGGCCCCAGACGGGCCACCCTCACCTGGATCAGCAGAGGCTAATGCCGCGGCCTCCCCCGGCTGGTACGGGCCACGTGCCCCCGCGGCCGCCCTCAGCACTCCGCCTCCACCCCGTCGCCGCAAGCAGGACACCGCACTGTAACCACCGGCTCCACACCCACGGCGCCTGACACGCGCAGGAACGACGAGTGTATGCACAGGAGCCAACGCACAAAGGAGTGGACGAAACAAGGTCTGGTTTTGCACGCTGACCGAGAAGCGGATGGGAACGGAAGCGAACACTCGGGAAAGCAGAGTAAGCCGAGTGACTGGGGGATGTCGATCCCACGCCCACAGAAGACACCGCGGCCTTTCCTCGGGCCCTCTCGCTGGCACGCACCTGTACGGCTCCATGGTCCGAATTCCGTAGAACAAGGCCTCCTCCAGCAGACCCAGGTTGATGCAGGCGTCCATGGCGCAGTCGAGCACCTTCAGCTGGTAGATGTTGATATCGGGAAGCCGTTCCGAGTTGCTGCTGATGATCGCCTGGCACATGGCCAGAACCTGCTCCCACTCTGTTATTAACCTTAGTTAAGGATTCATTGTCTTCAGCCAGAGAACAAGCAAAGTGCGATTCTCTAACGGGCTGAAGAGCTCCCAGGCACAGGAGGGAAGGAAGAGCCCATTATTTTGCACAGATGAGCTGCCTGCAAACACACTCGAGAAACAAAAACATGTAAGTGGTGTCTCAGACAAGTAAATTCTGTTTTTACATCAACAAGCCATCTTCCACGCAAGCCTGTACTTTGGGGGATTAAGATACCCAAAGAACCGTTCTTTCTTCCGACTCCTGTAAGCGTTCTCTTTACATCCAGGCACGGAGTGAATACAGCTGTTTATTAAACTGGACTACCAGTTAGGTCCAGTTGAAATTATGCATGCCGTCAGCTTCCGTTACAAAACTGGTCTGAAATTAAAGAAGCTTCAGGCAGATTCCGTGTCTAAGAGGAGGAGCTCATTTCTGCTTCTGTGTCGTTTGAACCTCGGGCATACGTGAAACCAAGCCCACAGCCACTCACTGGCCCACGGGAGGGGAAGCAGGTTGAACAAGTACATCCCCACTGGGCCTCATATTGAAGTTTCTTTTTTTTTTTTTTTTAATTTTTTTTTTTTTTTAACATTTATTTATTTTTGAGACAGAGACAGAGCACGAACAGGGGAGGGGCAGAGAGAGAGGGAGACACAGAATCCGAAGCAGGCTCCAGGCTCTGAGCCATCAGCCCAGAGCCTGACGCGGGGCTCGAACTCACGGAGCGCGAGATCGTGACCTGAGCTGAAGTCGGACGCTCAACCGACTGAGCCACCCAGGTGCCCCTGAAGTTTCTTGATTATAAAGCAAAAGTGATCCAAGCCTATACTTAACCAAAAAAAACCAATTCATATTTTGAGCCCCCAAAGCACAAGATAATATTAAGAACATGGCTCCTGCATGTAAACTGTGGGCAGGGCGAATGATACTTTAAAAAGGGCAGGGAGAAGACCCGATACCCACTTAGGAGCAGCTCTGACTTTCTGACTCGCTGTGAACCCAAAACTCACTCCCGCGGGACTTCGGTGTGATCGCACTTTTGACAACGGCTATTACTCCCCGTGCTGTTCCAGAGGGAGTCGGAGGACTGAGCGCACGGTGTATGGAGCGTGCTCTGAATCCCTCCCAGGTGGATCACTCCGGAAGCACGGCGGAAGGCAGCTCCCTTCCTGCACAGCCTCCACTGCTGGTGTCAGATGAGGGGAGGCCACGAGGACGCCGGCCCGGGGCCGGCCCTCCCCGCCTTCAACCTGTGTGGCTCCAATCCATCTGCTTTCATGTGCAGAATTCCACTGGGGCGAAATCTGCACTCGGTTTGCAGATTTCAGACGCGACAGAAATGGCATAGCCTTTGCAGATAAAGCTGGATGTCAGTGTGAGCTACTTCTGTCATTTGTCAGATCTGAGGCTCTGAGGATGTCACCCAGGTGAGCACCTAGGGGACAGGAGCCCTGATCGTGACCAGGCGTAAGGAAAACGGCTCAGCGGACCGAACCCCCTCCTACCCACGCCCCTCACCTCCAGCACACAAGCCAGTCTCTTCGCGATCAGTGCCCCTGACCGAAGCCCCCTCCATCCTCCATTGGGCTCTCACACCGCACGCCCGCCCTGAACGGTGCACTTCAGCGCCCCTTTATCCCACCCTCCAGCAACATCTACCGCTCCCAGCCTCCATGCCGGCCAGGCGGTGCGGCCTTCCAGAACGTCAGCAACACTTGTAATAAACCAATCAAGCTGCCTGTGTGAGTGGGAACTAATGTCTTCATTAACCCTCCAGGAAATATGCTTCTCTTCGCCTAGAGGCAGAATACCTCACCCCAAAGGCACGACTTCCTTACTTAGAATCACAAGTGCCGCAATGCACAGGTTTTACTTCAGACTTCTGCACACTACGCTCTGTAATTTCAGCATGAGTCCTGTCTCTGAGGGGTCGACTCTGCTCTCAGAAGAGGTACATTCATTGAAGAAAAGTGAGTCGGTGCCTTTCTTTCGTACCCATCTGACACACATGTTTAAAGTGTGCCGAGTGTATCCCCAGAGGTTGGGGGTAGGCGGTAGCTTAGGCAGTGCACTGATTTTGTAACAGATTGCCGGGCTAACCTCTGTGGCTTTTCATTCCAGGATTAGATATATGACGAACTGTCAGGAGGAATGACTGTCTCTTACACAACGCTAGACATTTCTGTGGCAAGACTGTGCACCTTATTTGAACATTGTGTTGCTTGACCTCCGTTGCTATTTGCCTATTCGTTTGTATACGCTCCGACTCATTTCAAAGAGGTTTGAGGTGACAAGCCTTAGAAATAAAAACCAGATGTGATATTCTGCAGCCACTGATAGGAACACATCCACTTTATCCCCCAGCAGGCTGGAAGGGAGCACGTGCCAATTTCCCTTCGTAACACTGGCAACTGTCTCCTGGCAAACAAGGCCAGCCTTTCCTGTAAAACACCCCAGTGAGCAAAAAAATGGAATAATTTTAACTAAGAGGCTTTTCCCCCAAGCTAATGTTGACATTGTATTTGCTCGAAAATGCAGTCACCGGCATTTGCTTGGTGTCGAGTACGATCCGTTCTGTTCCAGTGAGGAATTGAGCTCTAGACCGGAGCAGGGTGGAGAGCCTACCCGAAGCGGACAGAACGGTCCCTCGGATACCCTTTTTCCTGCACGCTTTTCAATGACAGTAAGAGGAATGGGGGGGAGGAAAAGGGGATTAAAGGGAAATTAGTCAACTCCTTGGAACCACCGAGCTTTTACTCACTTAGTATCATATTATTCTGCCTAAGTCCTCCACGGGCCCCTCTCCCCTAGAAAGCATCATCTCCATGCACGGCCTGTAAGGCCTTGCCGGGATGCCCCCCCATACTGAACAAGCATGATCTGAGAACAGCACGTGATTTCACATTCTGCCCGTCTACACAGGCTCCCCGCTCTGGCGGGTGCCCTTCTTCACGGCGTCGGCCTGGAGAATTCCCACTGTGCCTCCCAGACACAACTCAGTGGTCACCTCCTCTCTGGAACCTTCTTTAACCTCCCAGAGCTGACTATTCTGCCTTTGATGCCTCTCAAATACATATTTACCAAAACAGGTATTCATTTACGTGTGAGAGTTGTGAGTGCAGGGTTGTGTCCTCTTAATAGACCCTCCGATCTATTCCACGATTAAGGGTGGACCAAAGGCTGGGTTGTGACTGGCAAGGTGGCAGGCACAGAGTCAGTTTGCAGTGAAACCCAACTGTAGCAGGGTCATCAGGGCCCTAATTCTACCGCATGGGACAACAGAGAATGACCCTACTTCTCTAACTGTAACAGTTCTCTGAGCCCAAGGAGGACCCCCTCTCATTCCCAGATTTGACTGTTTTCCTAATAATGCCAATCCTTCCTATGGACAGGGTTTCAAATTCCACTGGGATCCTGGCTCCATTCTTCAAAACCGATTCCAATTTTCCTACACCTTTCTTAACATGTCCTACCCTAAAGTGAAGAGAAAACTACAGATAGGATCACACAAAAAGCATCACCTTTCTTACTTTCTATTCTCTATTAATACAGCCTAAGATCACAGTAGTTTTTTGAGGGGTTATATCATCCTTGTAAACTTTATTAAACTTTGCTGTTTACTAAAACCCTAAAATTGTTCCACATGTTTTGCTATTGCTAAGCTTTATGTATATTTACAGACTTAAGCTTTTTGACCCAGATAGAAGATTTTATATACGTTCTTGTTGCATTTCATCTTTTTGGATTCAGGCATCATTCAAACCTTCAGGGATCATATCAGCCCCCCTCTGCCATCCTCCCCACTCTAACCTTTGGGAATGTGATGACCCTGTGCTCCGTGTGTTCACTCAAGGTACAGAGTCAAAGGTGGAAGAGAACTGGAGGCGGGGGGGGGGACAGAGAACTCCAGAGTGACAGGGACCCGGGTGGCAGCATTTTCTCATATGGCTGTTCAGCCATTTAGGAAGACGTCCGGCCAGGCTAGCATCCAGCATCAATTTCTTGGCCACTTCTAACTGAATCTCCTTCTGGAATCTACATACAAACTTTGCCAAAGAAAGCTGGGACTCCCTTGCTCTTGGCAAACCCTACAGCCTCGGGCTGATCACAGCTTCCTTTTTCCTTCCTTTAGTAACCAATTACAGATTCCTTACCCAACCTGCAACAACAAACAAACAAACAAACAAAAAAACCACCCACTGGGTACAGATTTCAGAAATTACTTATTTCACACCTTTGAAGGTAAGAACATCTATCTATCCACCTCTCCTATTCTTTACATTGCTTTCAAGAACACCTCGTCTGCAGATTTTCTTACTGATGGGGGTAAGAATTTCCCCGTGGCACCTGAATGACATTTCGATCTTTTTCATCTTGGTCTATTTCTTCTTACCGGGTGGTTTCCCTCTGTTGCATTTTTGCTCAGGTGACCTCCCCTACTGGAAGCGACCCCCTCCTCAGCCTCTGCCCATCCAAACCCTGTCCCTGATTTGGGCCACCTTTCACTCGGCATAACGTCAGCGTAGCCTCCCCACATGGCCTCCAGCATAAGTGCTCTCTCCTACTCTCTGAACTCTGACCCACTCATGGTCCTTACTGTTTATGCCAAGAAAATTTATTATGTGGTGACTCCCACTGCCATTCTAGTTGTGGTTAATTTAATATGAAGCTTCTAGATCTGAGGGTCAATGACATTAAGTTATAAGGATTCTGAGTTATTCTTTCCCAGAGATGTACGTTATAGGCAAAGGGAATTTAGAAATTTGTTATCTTGTATACAGACTACTATTTACTGTCCAATTACTGGTCATGACTTTTGATTACTATTGAATGGTGGTGAGGTACTCACACTGATCCGGCCATGGCCTTCCCTAGCCATTACCCAAACTGTTGGCAGGGATTGGGATGCAGCCTGTGACCATGACACAGAATGAAGCTCACTGGCTCACACAGAGGTCAAACCGTGGACTTGGGTTTCATTAACACCAAGCTCCAACCAATAAAGAAGCAATCCCAAGGGTACAGCTCAATCCACAGGTAAAAGGATACTCCAATGTGCCTTCAGTTCCTCAATTTTTTTCAGCGATTCTTGAACTTCCTTCCATACTTGCTCATCACCAGTAAGCATATCAGCATCCTGCCCAGGCCAAATTAAGAGAACAGAAAGAAAGACAAATGATTTAATTAAAAAACAGCAAAGGAAAAAAAAATGGACAAAGGATCTGAACAGACATTTTTCCAAAAAAGATATACAAACGGCCAATAAGCACATGGAAAGATGCTCAACATCATTAGCCATTAGGGAAATACACATGAAAACCACACGGAGGTATCACTTGATACCCATCAGCTTGGCTATAAGGATGTCAAGAAAAAACATAATACCAATGTTGGTGAGGATGTAGAGATACTGAAACTCTCATGTATTACTGGCAGCAATGTGAAATGATGCAGGCACTTTCGAAACTAGCCTGGCAGTTTCTCAAAAGGTTGAGCAGAGCTTCCATATCATTTAACAATTCCACTCTAGATACCCGAGAGAAAGGAGAACCTGGGTTCACACACACAGTTGTGCGTCAATATTCATAGCACCATAATTCTAGCAAATAAGGTGGAAACGACCCAAATGTCCCTTAGCCAATGAATGGATACATATATATATATATATATATATATATATGTAATATATATTACTAATTGGCTAGGGAGGGGGACGGGGTTGGGGAGAACTGGGCAAGGACCACTAATGGGGATGGAGTTTCTTCTTGGGACAATGAAAATGTAAAATCCACTGTATTAATGGTTCTACAACTCTGTAAAAATACTAAAAGCCACTGAATTGTATACTTTACATGACTGAATTGTATGCTATGTGAATTATATCTCAATAAAGCTGATATATATCAGGAAGAATAAGAGGGGCAAGAGAAAGAATCATTTGTTTGGAGACCAAAGATAACTTTAATCAAAAATGTTGTTATCAATCAAAACGGGTCTAGGAAAGAGTAAGATGAGTACAATTACACCCATGTGAACGAATTTTGACTTCTGCAAAAACTAGAAAAAAGAAAAGGGAAAAAAGATACCCGACATTTTAAAAAGTAATTCAAAACAAAATAAAAGTGTAGGTTACCATTTATTAAATGTTTGTCCTCTGGGTTAGTAAGCAAGTCCTTTACTCTTCCTGTATGTCCACATTTTAGGAGTTCAGTAGCCACATGTGGCTGTGACCACCATACTGGGCAGCGCAGATACAGAATAGTTCTGGCATCACAGAAAGTTCTGTTGGACAGAGCTGCTTTAAGGAGGCTACTCAAAGCTTAAGAAATTGTCATCAGACACCATTCAAAACCAGGTATTCGATATTCATTAAACTCTCGATGGGTGTCAGGGAGAAGAGCCATCTCAGGAAGTTATATCAAATCACGGCCAAATCACGGCAAAGGTGCGGGAGGCAGACATTTTCAAACAATGGAGGTCTCCCTGGAGATTTCTGCATGCCTACTAGAGGAGGTTTATACAATGACCCTTGTGAGAACCACCATCAGAGTAAGCCTGTGTTACCGGCAGGAAGATACACAGCACACAGGTCTGCCAGGGCAGAGAACAAATGAGGGCCACAGAGAGCCACAGAAAAGAGATCCCACGAACAGGGCGAGGCAGCAGGTACACATGTGAGGAAATATGTGAGCTTGTGTGAATGTGTCTGTGTAGGAGGGCTTCATGGGTCTCTGTGTAGACATGTCGTGCATATGAATAATAATATTGGGTGGTTTTTAAAAGGAATCCAGTGTTTGCTTCGACAGTACATATACTAAAATTGGAACAATACAGAGAAGATTCGCATGGCTCCTGTGCAAGGAGGTGATGCAAATTTGTCAAATGTTCCATACTTTTTTGATTTCAGTTCAGGTCACGATCTCCTGGTTTGTGGGTTTGAGCCCCACATCAGGCTCCATGCTGGCAGTGTGGAGCCTGGATGGAATTCTCTCTGCCCCTTCCCACTCCTTCTCTCTCTCTTCTTCTCTTTCTCTCTCTCTCAAAGTAAATAAATAAACTTAAAAAAAAAAAAAAAGAAACCATAAGTGGACCCTGCTTTTTTGGGTAAATTCTTTTTTTTTTTTTTTTTTTTAATATTTAAAAAAATTTTTTAACGTTCATTTATTTTTGAGACACAAAGAGAGCACAAACAGGGGAGGGGCAGAGAGAGAGGGAGACGCAGAATCTGAAGCAGGCTCCAGGCTCCGAGCTGTCAGCACAGAGCCCGATGCAGGGCTGGAACTCACGAACCCGCGAGATCATGACCTGAGCCGAAGCCGGCCGCTTAACCGACTGAGCCACCCAGGCGCCCCTTAGGGATATTCTGAGTAAGAACCTAGCTTTCTATACATAGGAGAGGAAACAAAAATGAATTGCTTTAAAAAAGGTAAACATCAATCTCCTTCTAAATACCTGCCCTAAGTCCACATTTAGCTCCTAAAGCCTCAGTCCCACCACTTCATTCCGAAGCAACTTGTTAGCACCTTCCAGATAAAGCCCACGTGTTAAATCTCGACAACCATGGCGGTTTAGGATGACATTTTCCTGTTTGATATTTCGCTACTGGCAGCTCAAGCCTTAGGCTCTAGGCAAAACGTCTTGCTTCTTAGACTCTCCGGTAGGCGGCACAGATGCCCCCAAAGATGTCCACGTCCCGATCCCTGGAACCTGCACACAGGTTTGGGTACACAGCAAAGGGGAATTAAGCTGCAAGTGAGATTAAGGCGAGTGCCCTGGACTCCCCAGGTGGGCCCAAGGGAATCACAAGGGTCTTGCAGAGTGGAAGAGGCAGGCAGAGTAAGAGGTCAGAGCGATGTGACGGGAGGGCCCAACCTCACCGTTGGCTGAGAAGGCGGAGGAAGGGACCCACAGACCACAGAGCACAGGCCACCTGCAGAAGCCAGCAAAGACAAGGATACAAATTCCCCCTGGAGACTCCGCAAAGGAAGGCAGCCCTGCCAAGACCTTCATTTTAGCCCAGGGACACCAGTGTCAGGCTTCTGACCCACAGAACTGCAAGACAATAAATCTGTGTTGTTTCAAGCCACTGAGTGTGTGATCGTCTGTTACGGCAGTCATAGGAAACTAACACAGTCCCACAGGGAGCACTGGCCCCAGGGAGTTCCATTTAAGCAGGGTTATCCAGGAAGGCCTCGCTGATAAGATAAAGGTCTGGGAGAGGTAGAGGGGTGGGAGATAAGAACTCCCGGAAGAGGGGCCAGCAGCTAGTGCCAGGATGCCGAGGCAGGGCTGGCCCGATGTTTCAGAGATAGCAAGAAGGCCGGTATGCATAGAGGTCCTCAGCTGCAGTGTGTGTGCATGTCATATCTTTCCCATAAAAATTTTTTAAATGTTTATTTCTTTTTGAGAGGGACAGAGTGCAAACAGGGGAGGGGCAGAGAGAGAGGGGGACACAGAATCCAAAGCAGGCTCCAGGCTCCGAGCCGTCAGCACAAAGCCCGACGTGGGGCTAGAACTCACGGACCGCGAGATCGTGACCTGAGCCAAAGTCGGACGCTTAACCGACTGAGCCACGTAGGCGCCCCGCATCTTTCCCATTTTAGAGTTAAACATAGGTCTTATTCTTCTTTGATCCTGCCTCTCCCAAATACCAGCACAGAGCATGGTATGTAACCAATGCCCAGTTTAATGTCTCTAGGATGGGTCTGGAAGATAAAAATTCACATTTATTTGGCAATGACCTGGATGTCTCATGTATGTATTTCAATCGTTCGTCACAACATCCTCATAGGGCATCAACACCTATAACCCGCAAATGAGGCACAAGATAGCCCTAATGCTTAATTAACTGCTACAAATGTCCTTCTGTCCCTAATTGCCAGAGGTGAGATTCAAATCCAAGTCTGTCTGGCCTCAGAGCTCAAGCTCTGAAAGATGCAACAGGTCTTTGAGGGGGTAGCTTCAAAATTCTCTTCAACCCGTGGTCCCAGGATCTTCCTAACAGCAGCACTTGGAAAAGGGCAATCAATCCACCAACATGGAACCCATAGTGGATCTTGTTGTCTTCCACAAAACAGGGAGAGACCATGGCCCTCATGACCTCAGGGTAAGACAGAATAATTTCATATGGGAACTGTACTCACAACTAAACCTGCTCAATAATCTGACTAGCTATTCTTTGGGTTGAGCCTAAGACTTCATCACCTACCAGAGGAGAAGGCAAGCTTTGAATCTGTTTCCAAACACTCAGAAATCGCTCCTGAGAGCACTCTATATTGGAGTGAGACAAGCGGCATTCACTAATGGCTAACCGTCAGTTCCCTGGAATGTTCCACGATGATGAGAGCGTGTATTCACTACATGCTCAGGTTCCCAACTCCCCCCACTCCCACAGACTTTGTTATATTCTGTGACTTCTCCTGTGACTGTCCCCACAATAGGGTCTGTCTCTCCTCTCTCCACACCAAGGAGGGGTACATTCAATAATGTGTGTACATATGCATATACACACGTGTTCATATATATAGGAAATATATGTGCATAGAAACTACTTAGGGAAGCATAATTTACATCTATTTCTTCAATTTGCAAATATAAGAGTAAATTATCATGTTCTTTTTCAAGGTCCCTGAGGTATAAAACCAGTAAACTTATATCCTTATTTCACTATTTCTTATCTGAACACATCCAAGATACTTGCTATCATTCAAGATAGAGTTATTTAGGGGGAAAAAATCCTTTTTGAATTTTAGCTTTACTATGTAAACAGGGCTTAAACGGGTAAGTCCTGAAATTTGTTTCCAGTAGGTGGAAACATTCATTTTATGCATATATATATACGTATATATACATACATATATATATATGCATAAAATGAATGTATATACGTATATATACATACATATATATATATATGTATGTATATATACGTATACATATATACATATATATACGTGTATATACGTATATGTGTGTGTGTGTGCATATATATATTTTTTTTTTTCTTCTTTTAAATCAAACGTACCATTGTTGAGTTTTCTACAAATGATAACAATAATTCAGACTATAAGCAGAAGGGCTTCTGAGAAGCTCACTCTGCTGGGAGATGATGGAGATAATTCAGGACATGTCGGTTCCAGGACCGGTAATAGCACCTCTGCCCTGACTGGCTGGACGTCCCTAAGCAAGCCTTCCTCTTCCTGGGCCTCAGCTCCCTCACCCAGAAAATAGGAAGTTGGCTTGGATAACCACCACCGTTCCTTCCACCTGACCACTCTAGAGGCTGAAGTAAAACACAGCCGGGTCAGCTCTACCTCTGGACCGCTCTCTTGCACAGTTCCAGAAAAGCCCTTAAAGAGCGTGTCTTCACTTGAACCAGTAAAAACATGGCAAGAATTCCTTGGAGGCAGAAGTATGGCGGCTGCTCCCAGGATGTGGTAAGAATGAGTCTCCCAAGTGTCTCCCTTCTGTGGCCTCCCAAGCTCCTCTACTCATCACCCCCATTTCCCCGCCGGGGGCCAGGTGCAAACTACTCCCCACAGTTCAAGAGTCCATTCTCTAGATACCTGGTTCCTTCTTACCCCCATTCTTTCCTCTCACAGCCCCACCCCAATCTGACGCGCCCCGGGCTCTATCTTACTGCCACGATACCAACACCTACTCTTCAACTGCAATCCTTCCCTCTGGACTCTGGAAGGACCTGGACTGCAGTGCCTGTCCGTCCCCTGGGTCACCACTTCCATTCACTTCTTTGGTTTTCTTCCCATTTGTCCCTGAAGGACCGGCCCCAAACGTCCTCATCAGGAAATCTTGTTCTACTTCCGCCCTCTGAGTTAGTCCAGCCCCCCCTGGACAACTGCAGCTACCCAGTCACACTCTGCACACCTCTCTCAGCACTGAGCTGTCATTCGGGCTCGGCCTTACTGTGTCCCCCGCAAGCCTCAGAACTGCTCGAGGGACCACGACCCAATCACGTGTGTTCCCAGTGCCAGCATGGGACGTTACTTGGTACGTGTTTGGTGACAGAGTAAACGAATGAAGAGACACATGATCTTCGATCCACGGGGACCAGTATTACAAGAAAACACCTCGACTCCACAACAACAGGAAAGAGAATCTCAACCAAGGAAACGGAGGCTGGTTTGTTTCACACCATACTTGTATCCTGACCTGTTTCTCATATTACTATGTCACGACTCTGTGGGAAAAGGCTACGTTTCCACTGTAGCTGCCGGTATTTGCCGGAGGCCCAGAGACCAGTCTAGAACATAGCTGTGAACTCTCCCCCGGCATAAGAAATCCCTCACTGGCTCCGGAACCAGGCTCTCTGACAACCGCATCCCAGCCATCTGGGGGCAGACTGTGTTGATTCCTGGCTCCTCCCTCCGACCTCCTCCTGAGAACCCTGTTGCTCACTTGGCCCAGAGGCCCCTGCCTCCATCTGACCCTGAATGGATCAGTGAGGCCATTTAAGTTCCCTCAAACACAGCTGCTAAATCAATACCCTAGCATCATTCCCTTCGCTGTGGAAAAAAAAAATAGGTGCCAGATGATATGAGATAATCTCACCGCTACATAAAAGGGTGCCACTCAACACAATTACATTCAATCGGCCAAGTGCTTCCTTTGGGTTTCAGAGTAGGAAGCATACCTGCCAGGCGCCAGTGGGGGATTAGAAATTCGAGTTTCTTCAACTGGATAAGGTTGGAATTCAGCAAGGCTGTCCGTCCTTGGGAAAAACCATGGGCTCTATCAGGCTCAAACATCGGATGCAGCCATCCAGATCTACTCTGTACCTGAAACACTTAAACAGATGTGCTCACTCGGCTCACGAGTGCTGGGTGCCGGAGCTCCGGCACTGGGCTGATTTCAGATGGTTCCCATTAAAAGGAAAAGGAGAAAAGCAATCTGCTTCCAGTACTTCCTGTTATCCAATCCTCCTGCAAAGCCTAATTAGATTGGATTGAAGGGAGATGAGTAGAGGATGGGAAATAAAATTACCGAATACTTACAAACTTTTCCAGTAATTCAATAATTCTAGTGTCTCAAAAGAAGGAGAGGCTTTCTCCATGTGTTTTGTTTTTAAAGCAAAGTGAGATTGAAACATAGTGTCTGCACTTAGGGGAGAGATGGAAAATCTTAAAGTTCAAAATCTCGAGGGGAACAAAGTTCAACCTGAAGAGCCTTGACTGAGGTACCCTGGTTCGTGGATAATGTACTGGGACTAACAGATTAATATACAACATCATTCAAAACCTTTGTGATTCACAGGAAACATCTCTGCTGGAACCAATTTCCACCTCCTCTGGCAAAAACAACTGAAAGCAATTCAGATTTAACTTGAGGGGGAAAGTGGCTCTTTCGTAAAGTGGAAAAAAGAGTGGTTAAAAATAGAGCGTTCATTCTCCTATCAACGGCCCACAAGTCAATGGGCATTATGGATTCGGGAAGAACGTGAAGGAAGGAATGTTCTCCGCCCGAAGCACGTTCAACTTGCAGCACGTTCTAATCAGCAGTTAACAAACGATTGTACACAACAGTTAGAACGTGGCGAGAGGGGACACTGGATTTAGGGTCCTAAAACGTAGAGCCGAGTCCGTGTTCCACACGTGTGTGACCTTGGCAGGGCAGTTGTCCTTCCTGAAGCTAATCTTCAGTGTAGTAATTCTCTAGCAGCTGCACCTTCTAACCCTTTCTTGTGCACCCTCTAGAAGTACCAAGGTCACGAATGGCACCGTGGTCTGAGTTTTCAATTCCCACCCGAGCAGGCAGGGGTCCCTGGAGGTCTGACTGGAGTCTGCTCTGTTTGGTGGGAGGGAGAAAAGTGGTCTTGTTCTACCATAGGATGTGCCATCGAGCTCTGACTATGCCGTGCCCCACATCTCTGCACGTCCCACTCCCTCTCCTCGGAAGATTCTTGCTCAACTTCGTCAACAAGCTTCTCCCGTTCACCAAGAACTACACCGAACGGCCCCTGACCTCCGCGGTCACAATCCCTCGTCATTTTCCAAGGGGTTCCATGATAACTGGAGCATCAGGAATGACTGATGCAGGTGAAAAGGTCCTCCAGGGGCTGTTAAGAGACCCCAGGTGAAATGACACGGCCTTACAAAGGTTATTTTCTCACGTGCTTTGTGAAATGGTGAGGTCTCGGAGCCTGCACGCGACTTGCACAAGCAGGATGCCGCAAGGCTCTAAGCCCTGTGTCCTCAACTGGAGCCCGAAGCTCCGGCCTCCCGCCCCTCACACCCTCCAGGCGAGCTGGGTGAGCCGGGAGCGAATGTCCTGTCGCCGGGGTGGTATGCCATCTCCAACCAGCCGGTCCCACCACTAGCCGGCATCCAGCCCAGGAGTATTCGGGCACCGAAGGGCACTGAGCCCAGTCCAAATAAATGCTGCTGTTGAAGAGGGCTCATGAAACACCCCGGGCCTTTAGCAGCAGCACTCCATTCAACTGTCACCTGGTTTTATGTTCTCATTGTCACTGTCAGCATCGGCCAACGCCCATCTCACCCATTTATTTCTCAGATAGAAACAGGACTCTACTGGGGCGCCCGGGTGGCTCAGTCGGTTGAGCGTCCGACTCTTGATTTCAGCCCAGGTCACGATCCCAGGGTTGTGGGATCAAGCCCTGCATCGGGCTCTGTGCTGAGCATGGAGACTGCCTGAAATTCTTCCTCTCTCTCCCTCTCTCTCTCCCTCAGTCCCTCCCCTGCTTGCACTCTCTCTCTCTAAAATTAAAAAAAAAGAAAAGAAAAGAAAAAGAAATGGGATTCTACAGCAACTACACATTTCCACAAGACCACAACATGGGAACCAACTGCAAGTTCAAGGTCAAGTCTCCAGGTACACAGAATTGCCGGAAGGGGAATGTCCCCTTCACCACTTCTAGGAAAGTGACAGCAGCCTTGTGAGGGTGAAGTTAGACCATCTAGAACCACTGTAGGCCTTTTCCAGCTCCCATCTCAACAGCTCCCCTCCCTCTGTCCCACGCATTCTTATCCCAGTGACTAAACCCCGTTCTCGGAGAAATCAGCTCATTGCTTGTAAAATCAGGTCACTCAGGGGAAATGAAAAGCACTTGGCAGTCACACACTTGGGGCAATTTGAGAGCCCACCCGGGTCAGTGATGCCTGCTGAAAATCTGCCTTGGGTGCAACATTTGGTGGAAAACGAGCACGACTGGCTGATACAGAAACGCAGCTCGACATGACACTCAGACATTTAGGGAGGAGGCCCTTCCCTGCACTCTCCTTCCAGCTGGAAAGATGTGTTCCTGAGAATGTATATCAGGGACTACGTGAGGCAGAAGGCTACTGGCTCAGCTTGCAAAAGCACATTCAAGCAAATTCTTTTCACATTTGTACAGAGATGATCAAACGGTGGCCGTGTAGCTGTAAACCCGCAAACCCCTCGAGGGGTCCTGCCAGCCCCGTGGGGGGAACCCCACAAGGTGGGAGGGTTGGGACTGGGGAAAAAAGGCAACGATTTTATGGGAACAATCGTTCTAATCGCAACAGTCACTAAGATCAAATACACCCCCAAGTTTCAGGGCGGGTTTTGTTTTAATGGAGACCCAATCCACGGCCCTCGGCTCCTCCAGCCCGCCACACCGCCATCTCTCGCGTTCCTTCTTTGGGAACAGATGCGAGCGTCTGCCACAGCAGCAGGGCAGAATCCCGCCAGGGAGAAGGGGCAATGTTCTGATAGCGAAGGTCAGGGTAACCCAGACGTGGTGTCTCCAGAGACATTTGAAACGGGAGGAACAACAGCAAGATCCCGGCTCGGCGCTCCTGGCGTACGTGAGGGCGTGACGGGCAGACCGGGGAAAATGGAAACAGGCAGGCTGCAGCCCCCGTCCAGCCTCTGCCGCCGGCCGCTGGGGGACCAGAGGCTAACAACGCCTCCCGGCTCAGCCTCCCCAGGTGAGCACCTGACGGAGGTTACCATGGAGATGGAAACTAATCATTCCGCTCCACCAGTCCCCTACGTATATGGTGTGTGTATTGCGCATGAGGAGAGACCTGAAATTAGGGAAGGGGAGAGACTTTGGAATCGGCGGCTGGACAATAAATTGCAAATATCTCCCTTCTCTAGATTTTTCCTTCATTCTGTTTTAGGCTGAGTTTTCTCACGTGTGAAACACACCAGTCAGAGCCTGGAGAGTGTGCAGAGGACTGAACAAAGACGGCACCTAACCCAGCAGTGCTCTCTGCCAACCCAAGGATTTGACAATGATTATTTAATTCACACGTTCCCTCCAACATTTGTATGTAGAATGATTACAGCGGGAGACATTCCGGACTCACGCGAGAACACGGTATTCGTTCATCCGCTAAAGCAAACACATCCATCCGGTTATTTAATCTGTGCTCCCAAACCAAGGGGACGGTGTAGTTGGGGTCCACGCTAACAATTTCAGACGATGAGTCCAGGACAGAGGTCTAGACATGCTTTTTTAGGAGGTAATCGTAAGGGCGACCAAAGGAAAGTATTTAATGTGACATCAGGATCTGTCCCTTTACATCGGTTAATGCGATTTCTGACAGCCTCCCCTACCTTCTCAGAGCTGGCCTGCACAAATTCACCAGTTCTTATGACCGCCTTGTAAGGCAGCAATGACATCCTCAGACCATGTACCAAACAAGCAAAAAGTTCAAATGGAGTATGTTCCAGTTTGAGAGGAAGAATTAGTCCCAGAAAGGAAAGAGCCCAGAATTGCACTGGTCTCTCAGCAGACAAAAGCCAGTGTACCTCCAATTATTCAAAATCTGTCGTCCCTGGATTAGTCTGTGCCGAGTTCCGTTCCTGGAAGCTCAGGGGTGGGTCATTCTAAAGGGCAATCACTCACGGGCTGAGGGTCTGGCAGAGAAAACACTCTTTCTGAGGTCTGGGTGGAGGGCTGGGGGGTGAGAGGGGACGGAAGGGACCAGGTTCCGTGGCTCAGCTCTCCTTCCGCCCCACCCCATACCCGTCAGAGACCCTGCATAAAACTGCCAGGGCTCAGATGCTCTGCCTGGCAACCTTGCATCCTGTGGAAATGAAGTGCTGGTGGAATGCAAGGGGAGCACTCGCCCTGGCGCCCCACCAACAGGAGACCGCACGCGTCTGCATTCTATATCCCAGTAAACCCCAGGCTGGCCCTTGGCCAGGGGACCTCTTTATAACGTCAAAGATAAAAGCGCTGGCCACGTTTGGCACCCTGCCCTCACCTCCATTCTCTCGTAACCATCTCTCACACCGGGCACGCATTACTGTCGACAGGGCCTTTCAGACAAAGGTCTGGTGGGGCTTCATAAACATCACCAGATGATGACCAGAGGTGTCCCGGCTGCACAGGAAGAGAAAGGGGTACAGAGAGGGGCCAGTGACTTCACAGAGGGCATGCCGGAAAGCATGGGGAGACCTTGAAATATGTGCCTGTGTACTCAGAATACCCCTGCTCCTAAGGGGCCGAGTCACAGGCACCGTTCCTCACGGCAGGCTGGCAACGGCTAATTTCAAATCTGCCCCAAACGGCGTAGGTATAGATAAAATCTGTGTATTGCTGTCTGACAAGGCCCTTATCCCAAGTCTGGATGTCCAAAATGGCATTTTGGGTGTACAAGGTGGTGTAGTTCTCTCTTCTCGTACCCCTTGCCTCCGGGAATGCCACGATGCCAGTCACGGAGAGTTTATGACATCAGTCTCTTTTTGAGTCATACGTTGTGGGTCAAAAGCATATAGCCCAGCTGTTTTCCTTTAACATTTCTGTTTTACAATCTGTTTGACTTTCTAGACTAGGTGAGAATAAGATTCTAGTATCAGTCAATGCTTATCATCAATTAGAGTAGGCAAGGACTTCTTGAAGTAAACAAATAAGAAAATTCCTCCTGTTCCATGCAGGAGTAGACAGAACTTCATTCAGAGAGTTTAACCTAGGGGAAAACCTGGTTTTCATCACCATGGGGAGCTGAGCTATTCAGGATATGCCCTTTTTTTATAGATCTCGGAGGCTTGAATTCGCCCTAGGGCACTGGACTGGTCTGACTTGCTGCCCTACCCTACCAATCACAGACCCACCCCAATCCGTGCCAGGAATGTGCTTTATGGGGTCCTGAGGTCTCTGACTTCCCTTCAAACTCACACCTGTTCGTTCCTGCAGCTTTGATCCTCTGTTGTCAGGTGTGATGCCCTGGGTATATATTTACAGTCACCTGGAGAGCTTTTAAAAATACAGAGGCCCAGGCCCCACCTCTGCAAGTGACAGCAGAACCCCTGCCAGCGCAGGGGGGGGGGGGGGGCAGGAGGCAGGGATCTGTGTCTTTCACAAGCTCACCAGGTGATTGTGATGCACAGTCAGGAACAGGGACCCCAGCCTGGTGTGTGCTGCCTCACCCCCCCCCCACCCCACTTCTAATCTCTGTGATCACACCTGTGTCCACAGCATCAAGATTTGCCACAAGCACGTAATGGTTTAGGCTTTTTCCTGGTCTCCTCAATCTACGACGGCATCTCCCATTGGCACAAATTAGTTTATTCATAACAGACACAAACAGTGATCAAGTTCACAGCACTGTCATACCGGGCCCTTGAGACTATCTTTAGTTCAATACACACATTTCCTCCCCACATACACGGGCCAGGTGCTGGAAACGCAAAGACATACATGGGAGGTGGCCTAGCCCTGAAGGGCTCACAGTCCTGTGGCTGACATACACGCATCATTTCTGAATGTCGTGCCATAAGAGATGAGTCCTGGGGATCTGGGGACACAGAGCTGGGGCATCCTTTACCCAGTTAGGGCTCACCAAAGTATCCCAGGGAAGATAACAGTTGAGTTCAATCCTGAAGGCTCCAGCAGTATTAGCCAAGAGTCAAGAGAAGGAGGAAGCAGCATGAGAGAGGGGCAGAAGACGGCAGGAGGCGGAGATGGGGGGCAGAGGTGGTGACTCAGAGCATGGGGGGTGCACCTACCAGGTCTGAGCAACTGCTGTTTTGAAGGCTGCTTTTTCATAGGTAGATGCTTAAAAAAATTTTTTTTAATGTTTATTTATTTTTGAGAGAGACAGAGCGCGAGTAGAGGAGGGGCAGTGAGAGGGAGACACAGAATCCGAAGCAGGCTCCAGGCTCTGAGCTGTCGGCACAAAGCTCGATGCGGGGCTCGAACCCACGAACTGTGAGATCATGACCTGAGTCAAAGTTGGACGCTCAACTTACTGAGCCAGCCAGGCATCCCAGTAGATGCTTTTTTTTTAGGGGGGGGTGCTAACTGGGGATCTACTTCAGGATACGTCCACAGACCTGAAAACAAAAGGTCAGTTAATAGAGGGACAGGGGAGAAAGCAAGGGTCTCAAGATGAGGTTGAAGAGCAGGGCGGAGGCCCCAGGAAATGATGAACTTGATTCTGTGTGGGCAACAGAGACATGGAAGGATTCTAGATATAATCTATGTTGTTCAAATATCTACGTGGAAATACACGGAAAGGTAGAGGGAGTGCGGGTGGGAAGAGTTAGGTAGATGTTGCAAGAGTCCAGAATGAGATGACATGAACCTGAAGAAGGCAATGGCCTTGGGGACAGGGTTGGGAGTAAGGAGCTAATTTAAGAAAGATGGTGATGGCTCTGGAGGGAGTGGCCCATGGAGGGGACACTAGAGTAACTAGTGAGCATTGACTCCATGATGAGGGCTGCAGGGGAGCCCAGGGTGTGGAAAGGCGGCGTTTAGGACACTTTTGGACCTTGAGCATGAGGTGTACAGGAGCACATGGCTGAATTCATCCATGGGTGGGACCACGGGGGCCAGGATGGCAGAAAAGAGGGAGTTGAAGCAAACATGAGCTTGGACGGAGAAGTAGGGGAAGCCAGACAAATGAGCGAATCACCTTTCTTCTCTCCAACTATGAAGCCAATGCATGCTTGCCTAACCTCCAGGAAGACCGCCAATGTTTCCCGGTCTCACGACGCCGATGACAGATTTTTAGAACGGCTTGCCCATCTCTTTGCTCCTGCTTCTAATGCATTTTTGCATTTGAAGTTTTACATTTGTAACAAAGCAGCTGTGGTTTCGATAACGAGGACATAGTTATCACTAATCCATTTCGAGCTTGTATAAGGGCACTAGTCCACCTTCTAGAACAAAACCTGAGAACACTGATGACAAATGCCTGTTAAGCTCTCTAGTCGGAAGCAGGACTAGAGGACCAACCTCACAGGGCTGGTATCAGGACAGAATGAGACAGCAGCCCACGCATTACGCTCACTGCTAAACACACAAGCTCTATCATCACAGGAGGTGAGACCAAGGGCAGACGACCCCAGGACATTCACAGAAAAAAAGCAGTGATTTATGAGAATAGCGTGCACTTACCGCCTGGGACAAGTGGTCGAAGATCAACAGAGATGCTAGATTCTTAGTTTTTTTCCCTTTCCATTCTCCCCAAATTATCCCAAAATAAGACAGAATAGAACAAGGTATTTTAGAAAAGGTCACACATTTAATTCCAGATGAACTATATCCCAGAGAGGTCAAAGAACTTTGGGAAGACACCAGTGAAAGCACTATCATTCCTTCTGCTGAGCTGGGAGGAAGCAGTGACAGCGGAAGCCCAAATTGGTAGCAAACAGAATCGCAAGAGAACGGTGAAAACGAAAGTCTGCATGACGGCAGCCTGTAGTCAGATAACCGACTGTCCATCTCTGACTCAAGCGTACTGTGACCTAAACTCGAGACAGCACGGCACCATCAAGAACAAATCTTGGCAATATGCACTCATTGTTACGTAAGCAGATCAGGTGAATATTACCAACACCATACAGTTTTACTTCAACATGTATTAACAAGGTCTTTCCTAATATTCTCTGTCGGCGAGATGATGAAATCTAATGTCTACTCTACAACACGGTGCCTACAGTTGACAACAGTGTATTGTATTGTATTCGCTAAGAGGGTAGGTCTTAGAGAATCTTTTTGTGACAAGATTCAAGTGTTCTTGTCACCAAAAAATAAAATAATAAAGAAGTAGAAGAAACCTTTTGGAAGTGATGGATATATTTATAGCATAGAGTGTGTTGATGGTTTCCAGGGTGTGTGCTTACCTCCAAACTCCTCAAATTACCTACATTAAATGCACACAGCTCTTGGTGTGTCCATCGTATCTCAATTCAGTGGTTTAAAAAAAAAAAAAAAAAAAGACAACACAATCTGGTTAGGATGGGAATGCGTGTGTAGATTCCCGGCTGGCTGAACACCCAACCGTGTCTTAGGACTGACTGATGTCCACCCAGGACCATGCTTGGTAGGAATCTGTCTCCTTATTTTGCAAGTGGGGTGGAGTCTCGGAGAACCGGCCAGCTGCAGGTGAAGTAACAGTAATAGTGTTTATTGAGGGTCCGCTGTGCTAACTGCTATAACTGCTTTATCTCACGTAATCTTCTCAATAAGAGAAGAGAATAAGAGAAGATCTATAGAGGACGGCCGCAGCTGGGGAAGACGATGGAACATCCTCAAGGTCAAGTAGCGAGGAAGTGGGGGCGACGGATCCCAGCCCCCGGTTGTGTGATCCGAAAGCCACCATGAATATTCAAGCGCTTGAAGACTGGAACAAGGAGCAGATTTACACTGCTCCACGGGGCACACAGAGCACTCCGATGTGAGTTACAAGAGGCAGTTTTTAGTTCGTGAGGTTAATTAACTTTACAACCGCGGCTGCCCAAGAGTCGAACGGCCCGACAAAGAGAGCGCATGGAGATCTCCGTTAAAATGTTCACACAGAGCAGGGACACCGGCCTGGCAGGCCCTGGAGAGGAGGGTCCTGCCCTGGCTGGTGCGGCTCCCATGGGCCCCTACGAAATACACAGACATCCAACAGGATAATGGGAGTAAGATGCTCCTGACCAGATCAGAAAACTCACAAACCTAGGTATACCACCAAGCCTGTGTTACCGAGGTCTAGTTTCACAAACGCCAGAAGTGTGTGCTCTCTTGGGGGAGATACAAATGTTAGGAGCACGAACTACAGACCGGAGGGAACCTTCCAAGCTGATAACCTGTCTTTCCATGGGGTGATTTACTTCTAGGTTTGTAAATCTTGGTGTGGGGAGCCAGGGTAGGTCATGTTCGGAGCTGAAAACTGTTGGAAGAAAGGACAAGAATATTCCTTCCTGATGGCCTACTACTGTTAGAGCTATTATAAAATTGCTTATGGACAAAAGTCATTTACAAGCTTCAAGTAATACAGTTACTTGGCACACCCTATAGAGCTTAGCTCAATGCTAGGTAAGTAACAGTATTTATTGACTTATCCATTCATGCAACACAAATTTGTTAAGCACTGTAATCGTTATGGAAACACTGTGTGGCCATTGAAGACACAACAGAAAACAAGACTGATAAGGTCATTCTTACTTTCTTCACAAGCAAGCCGACAGGCAACTACAAAGAGACAGACTCAGGACATGCTTGCCACAGCTCAGACAAGGGAAAATGGGGCTAAAGAAACACCTGTGGAATTACAGCTGTCACTGGAAAGAAAGAGAGACGATGGTCGGCCGTCCGTCATAAGGTCTTGAATTAACCTCAGCTGGTTGGCAAACACTGGTTTGGTTTACCGACCCAGCCCTGCTGCCCCAAACATCTGCTAAACCTTCCCCAAGGGTTCAACAACAAAGGTGCCTGTGTGTCTTCTGTATTCTTGACTCTAGGTCATCAGACCTTTCCCTCCTCTGAAAGAGAGCCCATCCACAGCTTGAAGTTCCCACAATATGCCAAAAATGAGTTTATAATTCTGGATGATGGTTCTAAACCTATTTTCAACCCCAGGTCGGGGAATGGAAAAGAGAACCAAGTTTGGAAAACTTGCAATGAGGGGTCTGAGTCAACAATCTAACGACTCAAAATAAATAAATAAATAAATAAATAAATAAATAAATAAATAAATGTGCTCAGCGCCCTTGGGTGCCAGTTATTCCGTTACACATCTGTTCGGCAGTAGAATGAGGAAGTTAATTACTTTTCTGTGACATGTATGGATTTTGTGAGACACCGCATTGCACCAGTTAATAATGATCTACCTTCTGTTGACACAAAATGTTTAAATTAATAAAAATCTAAATGATACATCTCATAGCAAAGCAAACTTAATTGAAAGGCTGGATGGCAGGAGCAGTAATTTTCCTGGGTAAAAATTACTGAGATGTGCTTATGGTAGCGTGAAAAGCTCCATCAATAAAGGGACTTGTGTAGGCAAACTGCTTTCTAGAACACATACTTCATAGGAAGGGCCGGCTGTGCATCTCTCACTGCTAACGTAGTGGCAGTGGGACTGTCAGAGAAAGAAATGGAGGTAGATATCCAGTAATTGCCCATAATTGACAATATTAGTGATTTTACACTTAAACTTGTCTGTTCAATCTTTAGGGTATGAAATGACAAATGCAAAAAGGGTAGAAACTATCCCTTGAAGCTCTGCTATTAATATTAAAAATCTGCCTGTTCTCCCCTGACTGTACCCTTGGTAACCGGATACTAAGCCAACAGCATTATGGAAACAGTTTATTCTTCCCAAACGATACAGTGATATTAGATTACCTCAGAAAACTCCAGATAGCATCTAAAGTAGGCTCCCAGCACAAAGATGGAGGGGCGCACTCTGAATAAACTTGGCAGGGGTGTCTCGTGTAAGCTCTGGAACTGCCGAAAGGGAAGTCTGAAACCCAAGACACCCTGTGAGAATTCTGCTTCCCACTGATTTGGGGTGAGGAACAAAACAGTACCACCACCTTTCTTTCATTTGTAAACTACTGCCCCTCACTTCTCTCTGCCACTTTCTCTTGCTTTAAACACTGAACAGAATACAAACTGAAACAAAACAAAATACTGGGGCTGAGGTCAAGAAGTAAATTTTATTTCCTGCATAACAACTCATTTCTTTTTGGGGTGCTGATGCTCTAGGACCTGGGGAGGATGCTACCTCTTTGCACTGGCCTTTGCAATGGCCATTCCACATCCTGTACAGCACTGTCCTTGTTACTTAAAGCAGGCTTTGTCCATGGAGACCAAGAGACTATCACGACGTGCAGGCGGGCCTGATACAGTACGAATTTAGGCATAGACCTCACAGGCCTAACCCTTTACTCCTCATTTCCCTTTTTTGGCTTGCTCTTTGAGGGGTTCTGTTAACAGTGTCTTCTTTTAGGTCTTTGGTTTTTTTTTATTTTTTTTTTAAACATTTATTTATTTTTGAGACAGAGAGAGACAGAGCATGAGCAGGGGAGGATCACAGAGAGAAGGAGACACAGAATCTGAAACAGGCTCCAGGCTCTGAGCTGTCAGCCCAGAGCCCGATGCGGGGCTCGAACTCACGGACCGCAAGATCATGACCTGAGCCAAAGTCAGATGCCCAACTGACTGAGCCACCCAGGTGCCCCTCTTTTAGGTCTTTGAGTCACAGCAGGTACTCAGCAAATGCTTGCTGGTTGTCGGTCATGAGAATAGACCGATAAAGGTGAAACTGACCCAAACCCAGAGTGGGTGAATTTTTATAAAATATAATTAGATAGGTAAAATTTTTTAGTGGTAAAATATGTGATTTTTCTTTTTTTTAAGATTTTTTTTTCAATATATGAAATTTGTTGTCAAATTGGTTTCCATACAACACCCAGTGCTCATCCTAAAAGGTGTCCTCCCCAATACCCATCACCCACCCTCCCCTCCCTCCCACCCCCCATCACCCCTCAGTTTGTTCTCAGTTTTTAAGAGTCTCTTATGCTTTGGCTCTCTCCCGCTCTAACCTCTTTTTTTTTTCCTTCCCCTCCCCCATGGGTTTCTGTTAAGTTTCTCAGGATCCACATAAGAGTGAAAACATACGGTATCTGTCTTTCTCTGTATGGCTTATTTCACTTAGCATCACACTCTCCAGTTCCATCCACGTTGCTAAAAGGGCCATATTTCGTTCTTTCTCATTGCCATGTGGTACTCCATTGTGTATATAAACCACAATTTCTTTATCCATTCATCAGTTGATGGACATTTAGGCTCTTTCCATAATTTGGCTATTGTTGAGAGTGCTGCTATAAACATTGGGGTACAAGTGCCCCTATGCATCAGTACTCCTGTATCCCTTGGGTAAATTCCTAGCAGTGCTACTGCTGGGTCATAGGGTAGGTCTATTTTTAATTTTCTGAGGAACCTCCACACTGTTTTCCAGAGTGGCTGCACCAGTTTGCATTCCCACCAACAGTGTAAGAGGGTTCCCGTTTCTCCACATCCTCTCCAGCATCTATAGTCTCCTGATTTGTTCATTTTGGCCACTCTGACTGGCGTGAGGTGATATCTGAGTGTGGTTTTGATTTGTATTTCCCTGATAAGGAGCGATGTTGAGCATCTTTTCATGTGCCTATTGGCCATCCGGATGTCTTCTTTAGAGAAGTGTCTATTCATGTTTTCTGCCCATTTCTTCACTGGGTTATTTGTTTTTCGGGTGTGGAGTTTGGTGAGCTCTTTACAGATTTTAGATACTAGCCCTTTGTCCGATATGTCATTTGCAAATATCTTTTCCCATTCCATTGGTTGCCTTTTAGTTTTGTTGGTTGTTTCCTTTGCTGTGCAGAAGCTTTTTATCTTCATAAGGTCCCAGTAATTCATTTTTGCTTTTAATTCCCTTGACTTTGGGGATGTGTCGAGTAAGAGATTGCTACGGCTGAGGTCAGAGAGGTCTTTTCCTGCTTTCTCCTCTAAGGTTTTGATGGTTTCCTGTCTCACATTCAGGTCCTTTATCCATTTTGAGTTTATTTTCGTGAATGGTGTGAGAAAGTGGTCTAGTTTCAACCTTCTGCATGTTGCTGCCCAGTTCTCCCAGCACCATTTGTTAAAGAGACTGTCTTTTTTCCATTGGATGTTCTTTCCTGCTTTGTCAAAGATTAGTTGGCCAAACGTTTGTGGGTCTAGTTCTGAGGTTTCTATTCTATTCCATTGGTCTATGTGTCTGTTTTTGTGCCAATACCATGCTGTCTTGATGATTACAGCTTTGTAGTAGAGGCTAAAGACTGGGATTGTGATGCCTCCCGCTTTGATCTTCTTCTTCAAAATTACTTTGGCTATTTGGGGCCTTTTGTGGTTCCATAGGAATTTTAGGATTGCTTGTTCTAGCTTCAAGAAGAATGCTGGTGCAATTTTGATTGGGATTGCATTGAATGTGTAGATAGCTTTGGGTAGTGTTGACATTTTGACAATAGTTATTCTTCCAACCCATGAGCATGGAATGTTTTTCCATTTCTTTATATCTTCTTCAATTTCCTTCATAAGCTTTCTATAGTTTTCAGCATACAGATCTTTTACATCTTCGGTTAGATTTATTCCTAGGTATTTTATGCTTCTTGGTGCAATTGTGAATGAGATCAGTTTCTTTATTTGTCTTTCTGTTGCTTCATTGTTAGTGTATAAGAATGCAACTGATTTCTGCACATTGATTTTGTATCCTGCAACTTTGCTAAGTTCATGTACCAGTTCTAGCACACTTTTGGTGGAGTCTATAGGATTTTCCATGTATAGTATCATGTCGTCTGCAAAAAGCGAAAGCTTGACTTCACCTTTGCCAATTTGGATGCCTTTGATTTCATTTTGTTGTCTGATTGCTGATGCTAGAACTTCCGACACTATGTTAAACAACAGCGGTGAGAGTGGACATCCCTATCGTGTTCCTGATCTCAGGGAAAAAGCTCTCAGTTTTTCCCCATTGAGGATGATGTTAGCTGTGGGCTTTTCATAAATGGCTTTTATGATGTTTAAGTATGTTCCTTCTATCCCGACTTTCTCCAGGGTTTTTATTAAGAAAGGGTGCTGGATTTTGTCAAAGGCCTTTTCTGCATCGATTGACAGGATCATATGGTTCTTCTCTTTTCTTTTATTAATGTGATGTATCACGTTGATTGATTTGCAAATGTTGAACCAACCCTGCATCCCAGGAATGAATCCCACTTGATCATGGTGAATAATTCTTTTTATATGCTGTTGAATTCGATTTGCTAGTATCTTATTGAGAATTTTTGCATCCATATTCATCAGGCATATTGGCCTGTAGTTCTCTTTTTTTACTGGGTCTCTGTTTGGTTTAGGAATCAAAGTAATACTGGCTTCATAGAATGAGTCTGGAAGTTTTACTTCCTTTTCTATTTCTTGGAATAGCTTGAGAAGGATAGGTATTATCTCTGCTTTAAACGTCTGGTAGAACTGCCCTGGGAAGCCATCTGGTCCTGGACTCTTATTTGTTGGGAGATTTTTGATAACCGATTCAATTTCTTCACTGGTTATGGGTCTGTTCAAGCTTTCTATTTCCTCCTGATTGAGTTTTGGAAGAGTGTGGGTGTTTAGGAATTTGCCCATTTCTTCCAGGTTGTCCAATTTTTTGGCATATAATTTTTCATAGTATTCCCTGATAATTGTTTGTATCTCTGAGGGATTGGTTGTAATCATTCCATTTTCATTCATGATTTTATCTATTTGGGTCATCTCCCTTTTCTTTTTGAGAAGCCTGGCTAGAGGTTTGTCAATTTTGTTTATTTTTTCAAAAAACCAACTCTTGGTTTCATTGATCTGCTCTACAGTTTTTTTAGATTCTACATTGTTTATTTCTGCTCTGATCTTTATTATTTCTCTTCTTCTGCTGGGTTTAGGCTGCCTTTGCTGTTCTGCTTCTATTTCCTTTAGGTGTGCTATTAGATTTTGTATTTGGGATTTTTCTTGTTTCTTGAGATAGGCCTGGATTGCAATGTATTTTCCTCTCAGGACTGCCTTTGCTGCGTCCCAAAGCGTTTGGATTGTTGTATTTTCATTTTCGTTTGTTTCCATATATTTTTTAATTTCTTCTCTAATTGCCTGGTTGACCCACTCATTCTTTAGTAGGGTGTTCTTTAACCTCCATGCTTTTGGAGGTTTTCCAGACTTTTTCCTGTGGTTGATTTCAAGCTTCATAGCATTGTGGTCTGAAAGTATGCATGGTATAATTTCAATTCTTGTATACTTATGAAGGGCTGTTTTGTGACCCAGTATATGATCTATCTTGGAGAATGTTCCATGTGCACTCGAGAAGAAAGTATATTCTGTTTCTTTGGGATGCAGAGTTCTAAATATATCTGTCAAGTCCATCTGATCCAATGTGTCATTCAGGGCCCTTGTTTCTTTATTGACCGTGTGTCTAGATGATCTATCCATTTCTGTAAGTGGAGTGTTAAAGTCCCCTGCAACTACCACATTCTTATCAATAAGGTTGCTTATGTTTGTGAGTAATTGTTTTATATATTTGGGGGCTCCGGTATTCGGCACATAGACATTTATAATTGTTACCTCTTCCTGATGGATAGACCCTGTAATTATTATATAATGCCCTTCTTCATCTCTTATTACAGCCTTTAATTTAAAGTCTAGTTTGTCTGATATAAGTATGGCTACTCCAGCTTTCTTTTGGCTTCCAGTAGCATGATAAATAGTTCTCCATCCCCTCACTCTCCATCTAAAGGTGTCCTCAGATCTAAAATGAGTCTCTTGTAGACAGCAAATAGATGGGTCTTGTTTTTTTATCCATTCTGATACCCTATGTCTTTTGGTTGGCGCATTTAATCCATTTACATTCAGTGTTATATAGAAAGATACGGGTTTAGAGTCATTGTGATGTCTGTATGTTTTATGCTTGTAGCGATGTCTCTGGTAAAATATGTGATTTTTCTTTTTTTAAAGATTTTTAAGTAACTTCTACACCCAATGTGGGGATCGAACTTACATCTCCGAGATCAAGAGTCGCACACTCCACCGACTGAGCCAGCCGGATGCCCCGAGATGTGTGATTAAAAAAAAAGAAATCCCCAAATATCTAACTTATCTGGGGATTTATCCAAGTCAAAGGATTTCAGAACTTGAGGACTGGGAAGCTTCTAGGGAATTTGAGAGATCAGACAAATGGGAAAGGCTGTTCTTAGAAGACCCGCAAGAGAAAATGCTACCATGTCTTTAAAAAAAAGTTGAGAAAATCATAAGGTTCAGAAGATTCAAAAACTTGTAGTTTAAGTGTATTTCCCCAAGCTTTGCGAAGGCAAACACAAGCTGAAAGTTCCTGTTCACTCTGTCTTTCCTTAGGAGTCTCTGGTCCCCCCCCCCCCTTTTTTTAAAAATATTTATTTTTGAGAGAGAGAGAGCACGAGTGGGGAAGGTTTAGAGAGAGTGTGGGGCAGAGGATCTGTTAGCACAAAGCCTGATGAGGGGCTTGAACTCACGAACCATGAGAGCCAACGTTGGAGGCTCAATCGACTGAGCCAAGCAGGCGCCCCTTTCCTGGTCCCTTTTTAAGTTACAGGGCTGCTGGACAGAGTGAGTGGATGCTTCAGGAAACAGCTCATGAAGGACATTGTTCTGGGTCTTTTGCTGAGTAAGGAGGCAACAATAGGAAACTAAAGAGGTGAGTATTCATGATTTTTACAGTGATTTTAATGGACCTTCTTCATACCATGAAGCAGTTTTAAAAAGTAGCTATTCACTGACAGGATGCCAAACATGGGCAATTTTTCTCACCTTCTGAGGCTGCATTTGTTAATCCTACCAAGGAATTTCCCCACACTGAATGCGGCCTCACTGTTTAGAAATAATTAACGTGTTTTTATTTCAGTCGTAGAAAACATAATTTATTAATTGGCTGCTCCTTTATGTGTTCCATTTTAAGAGGCACAATAAATCGAGAAATTAGCATAAGAAGGTATTGAAAAAATGCCAAGATTGGCTAAACTGTGAAGAAAGGCAAGATGATTCTAGGTGAAGGATGAGTAAATGTACTGCATAGTGGGGATTCGTGACAAATGTTCAGACAGCTGTTTTTATGGGCGGTGAGCTGCAGCCTTCGAATTCTCATTTTAGAGACGGAAAGGCATTATCAACGCTTTTAATAATTCCAGGATTCTATTCACGTATCGAAACAAGAGACAGAGGAAGCCCAGGTCTCTCTTTACTTTTTAGAGTTCTAGGGCCTTGAAAATGCCTTGGCAGCCAAGGTGGAAAGAAAAGAGAGCAGAAGATATGCTGATGTCCACAAATGAAGCACGATGGGGAAGTACGATCAGATCGGAGAACCATCACCCCCCCCACCTGGGCAACGAATACTCCGTGCAGCCGGTAAACATCCTGAGCTTTAACTGAAGCTCCCAGAAAGAGTAATTCGCCACATCCCCGGGTATTAACTGGATGCAGTAACTTCGCATTCTTAGTGGGGAAGGGAGGAAGGCCGCCAGGACGGGGGTGGGGAGGCCGCTCTCTGAAAGCCCTCCTTCTGGGGGTAATGGTGTGAGGGCCATGCTAGTGTCCTGGCCTGTTTTCAGGATCTTTGAGTCTCCTTCCTTGTGCCACAGTTTCTGACTTTTTGTTCCTACGTGTGCCCCCGTGTTCTTTTGGCTGTTACCGGCCAAAAGCCCGCCCTCACTGTCCTTCACTGGCTTCCCAGCCTTCCTCCGCGATGGATATCCAAACTCTCTGCCTGGCATATCCGCCTCTCACCCCGGATCACCGGCCTTCCGGCCTGTATCCTTATGGACACTGAACACACGCACGCAGTTCTTGGATCCACTGCCCTCTCCGGACCTCCGGGACATTTCACCGCGTGTGTCCCCAGTCTGAAACACTCCCTCTGAACCTACGGCATGGGAAACTCCTACACAGCCGTCGCACCCCTCTGTGCACCCCGCTCTCCTCCCCGACCGACGTGGGAGCCATCTCTTCCCCCTCTGCTCCCGCCGCACTTCGCACAGGCTGACGGTGAGATAACCCCACGCGGCGGGTGCTCTGTCTCTGTGCTAGAACGGAAGTCACCTGCAGGAAGGGGTGCCCTGCTCCTCTTAGAGTCCCACAGGCGGTACACTGTCAGTCACTCCTAAATATCGAGGAAAGCGGGGAAAAAAGGACGGAGAGAAGAAACACTCAAGCAGGCTTGCTGAGAGACTGGAGACAAATGTAACTGCAGATGAGTAAAAAGCCCAAACAGGGACACTTGAGTCTTAACTTGTAAGCAACAGCAGAAGCCTGATTTCCAGACGGCTTATGCTCCGCCCGGGGACAGAACAGACTTGCTGCAAATCACAGCCCTTGTTGGGAGCGTGAGTCCCCACTCCGTGGACGCCCCACGGTGGCTACCGGAGTAGTCTCCTCTTACAAGACCAACCGGGTCTCGCCCTCCCAGCTGGGCAGTGGAGGCTTTAGCGAATGTTCGTCCAGCGGCTTGGACAGACGTTATCATCAAAATGTGCTAACTTACCCAGTACCAAAACCAATCTAAAAACACATTTTTTCCTGATTTATTTCTGTAGTTCAATTATCCAAAGGGCTTGAGAGAGTGGATAAAGGTCAGAGTTCAAGCCCTCTAAAACGAGGAACAAATGGAAGTGCTCTTTCAGGAAAAAAAGGGGGACTTTCTAGATCAATTGACTGTCTTCCCTTTCCCTGTGCCTCTGCACCCAGGGGCAGTACCCACACTGCCTCATCAGGAGGGCCGTGCCGCAGGAGTAGGAGGCCCGGATTGCCTGGTCCTGACTCTCCAAGGTCACTCAGTTAGTGAGTGCCACAAGTTCCTTCTCCTCTGTGTAAAAAGAAAGTATTGAACCAGACGCCTACTATTTCTTCCAGCCGTTCAAATTTAATTGACGCTTTCTGATACACCTCGTAGCCTCTGTATGGGTGCGAGCAAAAACCCTGCTCTCTCCTTTCCACCTTTGAGGCTCTGCAGCTTGCCATCAACAACACGGAGGAAGAGCCCAATCTGACTCTCACATCAGCAGGCTTCGGGGAGAGGATGCGGAGAAATGCGTGTGCTCGATCCGCCATATTGAAAAGGAGCCCAACGGCCACTTTTCATAGTGGGGGCGTACGTCTGTGGAACCACACTTGGTAGGGCATCGCTGAATCCACAGAGCTGCACCGTATATTCTCCTGGAGCTCACCCATGGCACCAAGTCCCCACTTTCACACGTCCGAGGAGGCAGTGTCACTGTAGGTAGCTGTCTATGACTAGGAAACAGTGACCCTAATAGTTCCAACATTCACTACTGAGTTTGCCTCCTCTGGAAGTCTGTGTGGCAGAGCCGCAGGAGTCCAAAGTTTTATGAAGTGAAGCATGTCATGTTGTCATATTTTAGGGTCTTTGGGCAGGGACCGTAGACCAGAAGTGTCCAGCTTCAAGTTCACTGTTGAGCCCAGCGAATAGGTTAGGGGGAAAATGCAGTTTTCAGGCAGAAGAAACCAAAGTTATTTTTGAATGGCAGCATATGTCCTCCATCTGTACACAAAGGAAGATGATTGAAGGGATGAGAACACTCCATATCCCCACTCCTGACCTCTGGGACATCCTTCCCGTGGTCGCTGCAGGGAAGCCACAGGTCTTGGACCCTCTGCTGCCACGCCCCCTGCAGAGTGAGGGCTTTCCACTTGTCCAGGAGCCCTAAAGCTGCTGTGGCCCGCAGGCGACCTGTTTTCCAGCTCAGGGCACGGAAGTGTGGGTGACTCTCCTGAACTGTAATGAGTAGGGAAAAAATGGCCAGGGAAGCCTCGTCCGGTCTCTGCCCCACATTGTTCCAGTATTTGTTTCACTGTGAGCAAGAGATTCCAAGTGTGGCCTCACTCAGAAAGGGACAAGAGTTCCTACGTGGCAAATCTTCAAAGAGGCATCACCTCCACTTGGGAGAGAACTAGGGGAGACACAGGGTCCAGGATGACTTCTACTTTGTCCGGGGACGGGGGAAGGAGGGGTGGTCTGGCACGTGACTCTGTGCGGTGCCACTCAGGCGGGCCCTGTTGCCTTCTTAATCTGCCTGAGGGCCCCCCCAGTGCACCTCCCCCACACATACGCTCCCCCCGCCACGCCTCTACACTCAGCCCCTGCACACCATCAGCACGAGCAGTGTCCACAACAGCAGCTGCGAGCTGGCGTGACCACATGAGTGGAGACGAATGGCAGTGACTCGCCCCCAAAGTGTGGACAAAGGTCAGCCTGCGTCTCAGGAAGGAGAGCCCAGGCTAGGGAGAGGGGCTATGCCAAGGACAACACAAGAGAGAAGAGCACCCACCACCCAACTTGGTGCCCACAGAAACCACACAGAAAGCACTAGAGACAGAAATGGGGGAGGAAGCAGAGAATACAACAAGTTGGAGCAGGAAGACTTGAAAAGCTGCCAAGAAGATTATGTAAGAAGTTCAGAGACCCTGACTAGCAGATGATGGGAACTGAGGAGGCTATAATTCCTGGAACTTTTCGTATAGACTATGTCCTGAGAACATTCAATAACAGTAATGACAGCCATTATTAAGTGTTTACCAACTTCCAACCTATACTTAGATTGTCTTACTGAACCCCCAAAGCAGCTTTTGCTAGATACAGTGTTCTCATTTTATAAAAGAGAAAACAAAGACAAAGAAGGGAAACTGGCCAATGTGAGATGGTGAGTAAGCAGCGGAACGGAGGACCATCAGACTCGAGAGCACGTGTTCTTTCCACCGTACAAGCTGTCCTGTTACCCACCACCCAGATTTGATCTCTCAGGCCAACGCCACTGATGTTACAAGTACAAGCTTAAGGACTAGGACCAAACTCTTCCAACATCTAATTCTGTACACTCTCTATAATATCCTACTGCCTTAAGTAAGATGTTGGTTCAACAAACGGTACTGGGAAAATGGGACCTCCACATGCAAAAAATGAACCCTGTACAAAAATTAACTCAAAATGGATCGAAGACCTAAATGCAAAACCGAAAAACTATAAAATAGCTAATAGAAAACATAGGAGAAAGATCTTCTCTTAGATTTGGCAGAGATTTCTTAGATATGGCATCAAAAGACTGATGCATAAAAAAATACTAAAAAGTGGACTACATTAAAATTTAAAACTTCTGCTGTTCAGAAGACTGTCAAGAGAATGAAAAGCCAAAAACACAGATAGAAAAAATAATTTACGAAGCACATATCTGATTTAAAAAAACCAAAAACAATCTTGTGTACAGAATAAAGAATTCCAGACTTTAGGAAGATGACAGAGTAGGAGGATCCTAAACTCACGGGTCCTTAGATACAACTAGATTACACCCACATCGGTGTAACCGAGAACACGACCCAAAGACTGGCAGGAAAGACTCTCCACAATTAAATGTAGAGAAAAGGCCAGGAAAAGGGTAGGAAGGGCAGAGACGTGGTTGGGAGCAAAACAGACCCACTAGACTTCACGAGAGGAAGGGACCCGTAGTCGCAGAGAGGGAGGAGGAGCAGACCCCCACACAAGGCACCCAGGCACAGGGGACCTCCCGTACGGGAGATGAATCCCCAAAACATTAGGCTTTGAAAACCAGAGGGGCCTCACTTCTTACAATCAGTGGGGATTAACACCTGGAACTTTAAAAGCAGGGGGCGTGGCTCTGGGAGAGCTGGGAGGGCAACAGAAAACTGAATCCCTGCCTTTAAGAGATAGCACAAGGAACAGCCAGCGTAGAAGCAGCAGTTTGGAAAACGCCTGGGGGATACAGGATGGACATTTATTTACTAACCTCAGAGCTTGTGCTGGAGGGGCAGGGATCTTTGGAGACTTCTCCAAGAAAAGAGCTGGTGGGTGCCATTTCCCTCCCCTGCCCACCTGTCTAGATACACAGACACTCACAGAAGCCAGCGCAGCACCAACACTGTCCTTCCACCTAGCTTGCTAACAGCACACCCTGCCCCTGCGTGATTCTGCGGATCTGCCCCTCCAGCCCAGCGGGGCTGAACAGGAGTCATCCCTGGATGCTGGAAGTGCCCCCCTGCCGCGGGCCAGCACTGACATTGCTGACACGGCACACCAGCATTCTCTGGAGGTCCTCCCCCTCCAATACACCCCTGTGGAGCTCATCCAAAGCAGTACCACAAGTGTGGCAGTGTGCAAGCAGCTCCAACAGGGGTCAGCGCCACTCAAAGTGAGTCCTGCCCAGGGGAGCGGGGACGATAACCACACACCAGTCCCCTTGCCATCCCAAAAGTGGGCTGGGGGCAGACATCTGGTCTGACTGTAGGTCCCGCCCATCAACCCAAGCTTCTCAGGGGAAACACAAGGAAAGCCCCCTGCAGTTTGGTGCTACTGCATCTCTGGTAAACATCTGGTCTGACTCGACTCAAGCCCGAGGCGGCCCCATACTGACCCACTCATAACACAGGGACGAAACCCTCCCACAACAGCGAAGAGAGTCATTGCAGAAAACCGGGCTGAAGGCAAACGAGGCTCAGCCACAATAAGGCACATGCATCACACAGGAGACACCCCTGAAAAGTCAGGGTCTGGTGAACGGGGGACGCTGCACTGCAAGGCACTGCGGGACCTCTTCTTCATCAGGCCACTATTTTCAAGAGCAGGAGATGTAGCTGACTAATACACAGAAACAGACACAGAGAGTTAGACAAAATGAGGGGACAAAGGAATATGTCCCAAGTGAAGGAACAGGACAAAAATCGCATCAAGAGATTTAAACAAAACAAAGATGAGTGATGTATCTGATAGAGAATTTAAAGTAATGGTCATAAAGATACTCACTGGACTTGAGAAAAGAGTGGAGGATCTCGGTGAGGCCTTCGACAAACAGACAAAACATAAAAAAGAACCAATGAGAGATGAAGAACTCAATAAATGAAATAAAAAAATACACTGGGGGAATACACAGTAGATGAGAGGAAGCAGAAGAATGGATCAGTGACCTGCAGGACACAGTAATGGAAGTAATCAAGCTGAACAGGAGAGAGAAAAAATGATAAAAAATGAAAATAGACGAAGGAAACTCAGTGACACCATTAAGCATAGTAAGAGTCGCATTAGAAGGATCCCAGAATAAGAAGAGGGAGAAAAGGGGTCAGAAAATTTTTCTGAAAAAGTAATAACTGAAAACTTCCCGAATCTGGGCAAGGGAACAGAAATCCGGATCCAGGAGGCACAGAGAGCCCCCAACAAAATCAACACAAGGAGGATCATATCAAGACACTTAGAAATTAAAATGGTCAAAAGTGGTGATAAAGAGAGGATTTTAAAAATAGAAAGAGAGGGGCGCCTGGGTGGCTCAGTCAGTTGAGCGTCCGACTTCGGCTCAGGTCATGATCTCACGGTTCGTGGGTTCCAGCCCTGCGTCGGGCTCTGTGCTGACAGCTCAGAGCCTGGAGCCTGCTTCGGATTCTGTGTCTCCCTCTCTCTCTGACCCTCCCCTGTTCATGCTCTGTCTCTCTCTGTCTCAAAAATAAATAAAAAACATTAAAAAAAAATAGAAAGAGAAAACAGTTATATACCAAGGAAACCACAGAACGCCTATCAGCTGATTTTTCAGTAAAAATTTTCCAAGCCAGAAGGGAGTAGCATGATACATTCAAAGTACAGAAAGAAAAAAAACTGAAGCCAAGAATATTCTATTCAGCAAGGCTATCATTCAGAATAGAAGGAGAGATAAGGAGTTTCCTAGACAAAAAAAAAGTTAAAGGACTTCATCACCACTAAACCAGCCCTACAAGAAACGTTAAAGGGGACTCTGAGTGGAAAAACCATAAGCAAGAGTAAGAAAAGTAGAAAGCACATGGGGCACCTGGCTGGCTCAGTCGGTTAAGCGGCCGACTTCGGCTCAGGTCATGATCTCGCGGTCCGTGAGTTCAAGCCCCACGTCAGGCTCTGTGCTGACAGCTCAGAGCCTGGAGCCTGTTTCAGATTCTATGTCTTCCTCTCTCTGACCCTCCCCCGTTCATGCTGTGTCTCTCTCTGTCTCAAAAATAAATAAACGTTAAAAAAAAAAAAGAAAGCACAAAAGCAGTAAAATGAAGTGTATCTATAAAAATTAGTCAAGGGATTCAGAAAATAAAAGGATGTAAAGTATGATATCTAAAATGTCGGGCAGGGGGAAGAGAAGTAAAGAATGGGTTCAAATTTAAGTGACCATCAACTTAATACAGACTGCTATGGGGCTCCCTGGGTGGCCCAGTCAGTTAGCTGCCAGCTCTTGATTTCGGCTCAGGTCGTGATCTTACAGCTCATGGGTTTGAGCCCCACATCGGGCTCTGTGCTGACAGTGTGGAGTCTGCTTGGGATTCTGTCTCCCTCTCTCTCTGCCCCTCCCCGGCTTGTGCTCTGTCTCTCTCTCTCTCTCTCTCTCTTAAAACAAATAAATAAACATAAAAAATGTAGACTGCTATATACATGAGATGTTATATACAAACCTAATGGTAACTACAAATCAAAAACTGATAACTGATATGCAAAAAATAAACAAAGAAATCTAAGAATATCACTAAAGAAAGTCAGCAAACTGAGAGAAGAAAGGAAGAGAGGAGAAATACAAAACAACCATAAAACAAATAAAAGAATGGCAATAAGTAAATACCTGTCAATAATTACCTTGAATGTAAATGAACTCAATGCTCCAATCAAAGGAAATAGGGTGACAGAATGGATAAAAAAGCAAGACCCATCTATATGCTGCCTGCAAGAGACGCATTTCAGACCTAAAGACAGATGCAGACTGAAAGTCAAGGAATGCATTTACCATGCAAATTGAAGTGAAAAGAAAGCTGGGGTAGCAATACTTATATTGGACAAAATAGACTTTAAAACAAAGACTGTAACATGAGACAAAGAAGGACACTACATAAACATAAAGAGAATAACCGAACAAGAAGATTTAACAATTGTAAATATTTATGCACCCAACATGGAGGAACCCAAATACATAAAGCAACTAATAACAAACAGGAAGGAAGTAATAGATAGTTATACAATAACAATGGGGGACTTGAACACCCCACTTGGATAGATCATCCAAACAGAAAATCAACAAGGAAATAGTGGCTTTGAATCACACACTGGACCACATGGATTTAATAGATATATTCAGAACATTCCATCCTAAAACAGCAGAAACACATTGTTTTCAAGGGTACACAGAACATTCTCCACAATGGATCACATGTTAGGCCACAAAGCAAGTTTCAACAAATTCAAAAAGACTGAAGTCACACCATGCATCTTTTCCAACCACAATGCTATGAAATTAGTAATCAACCACAAGAAAAAATCTGTAAAGAGCACAAATACATGGGGCTTAAATAACATGCTATTAACCAACAAATGGGCAACCAAGAAATCAAAGAAGAAATAAAAAATTACATGGATACAAATGAAAATGAAAACATGATAGCTGAAAACCTCTGGGATGCAGCAAAAGCTGTTGAGGGAGGGAAGTTTATAGCAATACAGGCCTACCTCAAGAAGCAAGAAAAAGCTCAAACACACAACCTAACCTGGTACCTAAAGAAGCCACAAAAAGAACAAACCAAACCTCAAACCAGTAAAAGGAAGGGAATAATAAAGACTAGAACAGAAATGAATAAAATAGAAAAATAGAAACTAAAAAAGGAATAAAACAAATAAATGAAATCAGGAGCTGGTTTTTTTGAAAAGGTAAATAAAATTGATAAACCTCTAGGTAGACTCATGAGAGAGAGAGAGAGAGAGAGAGAGAGGACTCAAACAAAATCAGAAAGGAGAGAAAAAATATAAAAATGACATCACAGAAATTCAAAGCATTAGAAGAGAATTATTATGAAAACTTATATGCCAACAAATTGGACAACCTAGAAGAAATGGATAAATTCCTAGAAACATACAACCTCCCAAAACTGAATTAGGAAAAATAGAAAATTTGAACAGACTGATTACCAGCAATGAAACTTAATCAGTAAATAAAATACTCTGAACAAACAAAAGTCCAGGACCAGACAGCTTCATGTGTGAATTCTACCAAACATTTAAAGATGAATTAATACCAATTTTTCTCAAACTACTCCAAAAATTAGAAGGGGAAGGAAAGCTTCGAAATTCATTCTATGAGGCCATCACTTGCCTGATACCAAAACCAGATAAGAGACACTACAAAAAAAGAGAACTATGGGCTAGTATCTCTCATGAACATAGATGTAAAAATCCTTAACAGAACACTAGCAAACCAAATCCAACAATACATTAAAAAAATCATTCACCACAATCAAGTGGGATTCATTCCTGGGATGCAAGTGTGGTTCAATGTTTGCAAATCAATCAATGTGATACAACACATTAACAAGAGAAAGGATAAAAACTATATGATCATGGACAACAGATGCAGCAAAAGCATTTGAGAAAGTACAACATCCATTCATGACCAAAACCCTCAATAAAGTAAGTTAAGAGGGAACGTACCTCAACATAATAAAAACCATATATGAAAAACACACAGCTAACATCATACTCAATGGTGAAAAACCGAGGAACAAGACAAGGATGTCCAATCTTGCCACTTTATGCAATAGTACTGGAAGTCCTAGTCACAGCAATCAGACAAGAAAAAGAAATAAAAGGCATCAAGCGTGATAAGGAAGAGGTAAAATTTTCACTACTTGCAGATGACATGATAGTATATATAGAAAACCCCGAAGACTCCACCAAACAACTACTAGAACTGATAAATGAATCCAGTAAGATTAGAGGATACAAAATCAATATACAGAAATCTGTTGCATTTCTATATACTAATCATGAAGTAGCAAAAAAAGAAATTAAGAAAACAATCTCATTTATAATTGCACCAAAAGTTTATGCTTAGCAATCAACTTAACCAAAGAGGTGAAAGACCTTTACTCTGAAAGTTACAAGACACTGATGAAAGGAACTGAAGGTGACACAAACAAATGAAAAGCTATACCATGCTCATGGATTGGTAGAACAAATATTGTTAAAATGTGTATACTACCCAAAGCAATCTACAGCTTTAATGCAATCCCTATCAAAATACCAACAGCACTTTTCTGATATCACTACACTCTATTGGAATGATCACAACAGAAGAAAAACTGACAAAAAAATCAAGTGATGGCAAGCATGTAGAGTAACTGAAATGCTGCCTCACTGCCTGTGGGAATTCAAAAAGATACAGCTACATTGGAAAACAGTCTGGCAGTTTCTTATAAAGTTAAACATACACTGACCATGCAAGCCAACAAGCGTACTCCTGGGTATTTACACAGATGAAACGCAAGCTTATGTTCCCCCAATAACCTGTGCGTGAATATTTACAGTGGCTCTACTGATAACCACCAACAACTGGAAAAGAACCGAAAGTCCTTCAACTGATGAATGGATAACCTGTGGAGTAGCCACATAATAGAATACTATTTGGCAATAAAAAGGTACCAAGTACTGAGATTCCATAGTCATACGTGTGTGTAAAATAACATAGCTAAATAGCAAATGCATTATGCTAAGTGAAGGAAGACAGAATCAAATGGCTTTTAGGATCGATTTATGTGATGTTCTGAGAAAGGTAAAGCTACAGTGACAGGAAGCAGATCAGAGGTTAGCAGGGCTGGAATTGGGGGCAGGGGTGGGCTAGAAAGCGGTATGAGGGAATGCAGTGGGGGTGGGGCTGTTTCACATCTTAGTGGTGGTGGCTGCAGACGATATGCATTTGTCAAAACGCACAGCACTGTATGCTAAAAAGAGTGAATTCTATGGAATGAAAATACCTGAATTTTAAAAAGATAGGAAAAGTATACTTGTTATTCATAAAATTCTAGAGACAGTGAGGAGAGGTTAGGAATACAGCCTCTGCAGCTGACAGCTTCTACTTCATCTGCAAAAATGGGAAGAGGAGTGACCACCACCCTCATAAAGTCATGGGGACGAAGTGAGAGGAGGCAGCACCCAGCACGTGGGCAGTGCCCCCAAAGCTCCAGCAGGCATCGTAATGTAGAACATTCTCTGAGAAAGGTCACTCCTACAGCACTTCTTGAACACCGTGTGCCGCGTGTGGGGTGGGGACCACGCCCGGCGCACACGAACACACGCCGTGTGTCACAACAGCTGCTGTCCCTTCAGTCTGTTCCCCGAGTCAGAGCTTTTGTGGACCAAAAGCCAGAAGAAGAAAAGCATTTCTGCGCAAGAACTGGGAAGGTCGTGAGACAGAATTACGTCACCACAACCTGTGGAGCCACCCTCTCCTTACCCCGGGGTGGACTGTGGACAAACCGGAGCCACCTGCAAGGGCTCGGGGGCACAGCTGCCCGCTCTCCGGGGAGAAGGCAGAGCTGAGGCGCGACGTCCTGTCATGCGGCTGGCGGCATATTCCGAGGAGACACAATAGCTCCATTGTTCGGTTCCCGGGCCAACTTCAGAGCCTGTGGTACCCAGCCCAGAAGCCTCTCCCTTATTTCAGGGCAGCATCGCAGATGGGATTATGTGGTCATGAAGTCAATAAGCTGCTTTCCTACCTGAACATTAGTGACAGCCAGCACGGTGCTCACTCCGGGGAGAGCCTTTCTCCTGTGGTTTGCAGAAGGAGACGGTGCTGCGCCCTGGCCACTTAAAATCTGTCTCTGTCTCTCTCTCTCTCTGTCTCTCTCTCTCTCTCACACACACACACACACACACACACACAGTTCTTCAATCTCCTGCCAAACCTTCCTAATCTTCCCGAAGATAATGGAACTCCGTTACAATGCAAACATGAGAGACACAGGAACACTTCTGCTTAGGCTGTTAAAACCTGTGATAGAAAACAAGTCGGAGCCGGTGGAGTTCACGGTCGCACCACGAGGCATTTCTGCTTACAACTAATTTAGCAAAACAGAGGAAGGCAGCAGAAAAAAATCTTGGTTTAACTGATGACCTTTTAGTAAACGCTCATATTCGAAATAGACTCAAGTTACCATAGAGTTTGTCTTGGGCAGAGAACTCTCATTTCCTTTGACTACGGCTTTAATTCTAACATTCCCTTTATTGCTCCTTCAGTCTCCGTTTCGTCCTTGCCTCGCTCCTACCTCTTATGCCCGGTTATCACAGCTTGGTCACGCTCTCGCTGGGGTGCAGTGCCTACGGAAGGTGCTCTGGGAGGACGTCGGGCCACTTCGGGCTCCGTGACGCACACAAGTGTTGCAGAGGGCCTCAGAAGGGACCAAAGAAGGGAAATTCCGTGCTACAGGACAGGATCTTCAAAGAGGGGCTGAAATATTTACCCAGGACAGTAATTGACAGCGCTTTATGTCTACAGAAGAAAAGAAGAGGAATTGGGCTTAGCACTGGAGCATCAAGGGATGAGAAGCTTACTGGGGCTTCTCCCCTCCACAGAGCCATTTATTAAACTATTTTCAGAGGGCATATGTTTTCAGCACGACTACTCACGTCTCTGTCCTCAGAAGGCCCTGTGATACGAGATCTAGATCCCTTCTCACAGACAGGCTGGTGTTGGGTAAAAGGCTCACACACACTTGGGAGCCCTCAGGAGAATGAGATCGTTGTTTATCCTCACGGTTTCCCTTGCCTCCAAAGACCTGAATTCGTACCTATGTACTTGGAAAGCAAACTGCAGATGTCCAGTCAACAAGCTATAAGGTCAGACTTTGGGGTGCTCCCCTTTAGCCCAAATCCTAGTAAGAGTGGGTAAAATAGAAAAAGAGAAATCAAAAATAGCTTTACTAATTCAAAGACAAGAGAAACTCTCCTTGGACCCAAAACAGAACAGAAAGGCAAAGGAATAAACCAAGCGGGAACTAGGGCCTCGGGTCTGGGAGCAGGCAGTAGCTGTGGTTGAAAGGGACGAGAAATGCTTCATGTGAGAAGGGTGAGTAGAGGGGCGCCTGGGTGGCTCAGTCAGTTAAGAGTCTGACTCTTTTTTTTTTTTTTTTTTTTTACGTTTATTTATTTTTGAGACAGAGAGAGACAGAGCATGAATGGGGGAGGGTCAGAGAGAGAGGGAGACACAGAATCGGAAGCAGGCTCCAGGCTCTGGGCCATCATCAGCCCAGAGCCCGACGCGGGGCTCGAACTCACGGACCGTGAGATCGTGACCTGAGCTGAAGTCGGACGCTTAACCGACTGAGCCACCCAGGTGCCCCAAGAGTCTGACTCTTGATTCTGGCTCAGGTCATGGTCTCACAGTTCGTGAGTTCGAGCCCTGCATCAGGCTCTGCCCTGGCAGCGCGTGGAGTGTGCCTGGGATTCCTTCTCCCCCTCTCTCTGCTCTTCCCTTGCTCGCACTTGCTCTTTCTCCAAATAAATAAAAAATTAAAACAAAAAAGTAAAGGAGAATAGAGTCAGCTTTAAGGCTTAAAGCCAGGGGATGAGGTAAGGCTCCCTTGTAAAAAGAGGTTGAAGACACAGGGCTGATGACCTGGTCCCTTAAGCTAAATATGTTCCGGAAGCGCTGGGCCTGCACAGATCAGAAGACACAGACAGTCCTTCTGTCACCCATCACCTAAGTAACCAGATCTATAGTAGCCTCGATATCACTGTGGTGATTACATACCCCCTGTCCGGGGTAGGCAAGGGCAAGGTTAGCAGACAGAGGGGCTGAGCACAGAAGGAGAGAAAGGAACAAAACCAAAATACTTTCCCCTAAAAACAAGCCTGCAGTATAAAATTCCAAGCCACTTCGTGAAATGCAACGCTAAGGAAGGTAACTGACCAAAGTCAACAACCGGAACATGATTTCAATCCAGTGAATAGGCTACAGCACTGACTGACTGCGACTCTTTGGGTGCGACTGAGATGTTCAAATACAGAAGTAACAGAGGAGTACTCAGTGGAGGTGAATAGGAAACTATGAAGCAGAAACAGGTGGAAAGATATAAAACATAAACTGGGAGATATGGGGAAAAAAGCAAATATGAAATCCTAAGAATAAAAAAAAAAAAATAGTCATTAAACCAACTGAATAGCAAACAACATCCCTACGGTGTGATTTAAGGGAGCTTCAGTTTAAAAACACGGAGTAAATCCCAGAAGCCAAAAGGGGGTTATCTCGGGAGTAGGATGTGGGCAGGAGCAAGGAAGGAAAGTGTACTAGTGTTCTGAACTGGGTTCTAGTACTCTGGCTTTTCAAACTATATGCGTGTATCACTTTAATACAAATTACAATAACGAACTGAAAAGACTGTAAGAAATACCATTAACGGAGGATCGTCTAAGGATGCACAATCCTTGCTTTCCTCTGTACAGCCTAAATTTTATTCTTGGGATGAAGCAAACCATCAGAGAGAGAGGACACAAGAGCGTATGAGTTTTAACCCTTCTTGTTACTTCTTTTATTACGTTACAATGTGAAATGTCTATCAACCACATTGGAGAATATAAAAATCAGCTATTTAAATAACTGTGGCAGTCTGACAGGAAGCTGATCACTGAGTCTTGTGGGACCCTTTGGAGTGGCTCTGGCCTCAGGGCCAGGAAAAATTGCTTCGGCAGAGCAACAGGTGTGTGTCTGACCTCGCAGCCACTGTAACTTCTGAAACTACTCATTCAGATTTGGCTGCTGGGAAATTTAATATGTGATTTATTTCCAGTCACTTTACAGGATCATATGGATTGCTTTTTGGACACTGACTTGCTTTCCTCTTATTTCCTGTCACTCTTATTTCACAAATCAATATAAGATTGACAGCTGTTAGAGCCTACATACACGTCTACCTATATTTATATACTTACATTTATACATAAACAGATGTGTGTGGATATGTGCCTGAAAGCCAGGTTGCAGGCTTCTGAGAGGTGAAAGGATGTGATCAGATAGAATGAGTTGGGGAAAGAAGAGAAAGGAAGGGAAAAAAGGGCAGGTTGGGCTGTGGGGTCATCACTTTGGAGGACACTGAATGCTAAGAGTCTGACATTTACCCTGAACATTAGAGACAGTGGTAAATGCTTTGAAAATTCTGAGCAAAGCAATGACATGGAAACAGCAGTAGCTCAGAAAACTTGCTGTGCTACAGGGTCAAGGCTGGGTGAACGAGGACATTGAGGGCCAGACGACGAGTTAAGGGCTATTTTGATCATGAAGGAGTGAGGCACGGATGTTGTTAGTAAGCTGACAGACACTGTATTTTAGGAGAAGGATTGGATGTAACAGGCTTTAGGAAAGAAAAGGTGATGTGGCCAGTAAATGTAGCTTTTTCTTGCAACAAAGCGCGTGACATCCAAGGAAGCAAGCTCTGTATGACCCACAAACTTATGGAAACAATCAATCCCATTTGGTCTATTCTGCTTCCACTGCTGAGCATTCTGACCTGGGCAAGCCACAGGAGAAGCCAAATCATTCCAAAACCTCTCTTAGAAGGTACGTTTTATTCCTTCCAGAAATTAGGCTGCTGCTGATTACAAATGACAGCTAACTCCACACATGCAAATTACACCCGCTATTAAAGGCCTCCTGCCTTCCTGAAACATGATACCATGTGAGCCCAGCACCTCGCAGATGGAGACCCCGTAATAAATACTTCTCGACACAGAAACCTGTCGAGGTGAATTTCTTCGGCTCCAAGAAAAGCAGAAAAATAATCTCGAACACTTTGAATCTAGGAACTGAAGTAAATTGAATTTTGACCGAAGTAGTTTTGAATTTAAAACCTCTGGGGAATGCACTAAGCTGGATTTACCTGTGCATGATTTTTTCAAAGCAAATCAGCAATACAGAGATTTCAGGAAGGGCGTTTACATTACAAACAGAACAAAACTCTCAGATAAATAGAAGCCTGAAATATAACTGATGAGCTAATTGAAATCAAGTTTATATTCTCACATGAATACACACCCCACTCATTTCTACGGGGAAATATTTCAGAGAAACATGGTACAACAGAGGAGGAAGGGGCTTTATGACCACCTAGTTTAGTTCTCTCGTGTTACACACGGAGAGAACTTGTTTATCTTTCTCTGACTTATTTCCGTTAGCATCGTGCCCCTGCGGTCCATCCACGTTATTGCAAATGGCAAGATTCCTTTGTTTTCAATGGCTGAATAATATTTCACCACACACACACACACACACACACACACACACACACACACCACGTTTTCTTTATCCATTCATCTGTCAGTGGACATTTAAGGTCATTCCCTGTCGTGGCTATTGTAAATAATGTCGCAAATGAGGGTGCAAATAACTTTTCAAGTTAGTGTTTTCATTTCCTTTAAATACCCAGCAGTGGAATTGCTGGATCATGTGGTTTTTCTATTTTTTTAAGGTTACTTATTTATTATGAGAGAAAGAGAGAGGGGTAAAGAGAGAGAGAGAGAGAGAGAGAGAGAGAGAGAGAGCGCGCGCGCGCGCGCACACGTCTGTGTCTGAGAGCAGGAGGGGCAGAGACAGAGCACCCCAAGCAGGCTCCTGCCCAGCAAGGAGCCTGATGCGGGGCTTGACCTCACGACCCTCAGATCATGACCTGAGCCAAAATCAAGACTTGGACGCTTAACCAACTGAGCCACCCAGGCACCCCCTATTTTTAATTTTTTGAGGAACATCCATACTGTTGTCCACAGAGGCCGCACCAGTTTGTATTCCCACCAACACTGCCCACGGCTTCACTTTTCTACAACCTCATCCACACTTGTTATTCCGTGTCTTTTTGATTCTAGCCACTCTAACAGGTGTGAAGAGACACTGATGGCTAGGAGGTACATGAAAAGACGCTCAACATAGTGATCATTAGAAAAATGCAAATCAAAACCACAGTGAGATAGGAGTCCCTTGGCTACAGATGACAGGATAAATCAGAGAGCTTGAATGGCTTTCCCAAGGCCACCCGGGGTGTCAGATACAGAATGGAATAGAGTCCAGCAGAACAAGCAAGTATGTTTTCCATTTTACCACTTGGCCTATCTCTAGCCCATCTGTGATGGTTAATGTTGTGTGTCCATTTGACTGGGCTACAGGGTGCCCAGACATTTCATTAAACATTATTCTGGGTATGTGTGAGAGGCTGCTTTTGGATGAGATTAACATTTGAATCAGTAGACTGCCCTCCCCAGTGTGTTAGTTGTTATCGTTGTTACCCAATCAGTTGAAGGCCTGACTAAAACAGAGACTGACCCTACCGCAAGAGGGAAGTCTTCCTGCTCAACTGCCTTTGGGCCGGGACACTGTTTTTGCCCTGCCTTTGGACTCAAATGGAAGTCTGGCTCTTCCTGGGTCAGACCGGAACTTCCCTGTTAGCTCTCCTGGGTCTCCCACTCACCAACTGCAGGTCTTGGGACTTCCAAGCCTCCACAATCACATGAACCAAATCCTTTTCATAAATACCCCCCCGTCCCAGCTACTTTTCAGACACACACCCTGTCGGCGCTCTTTCTCTGGAGATTCCTAATATAGTATTAGACAAACTTTTAGCTCAAAGAAAAGTCTCGATGAATATGGCGGATACCGTGGATAGGCTACCCAAAAACCATTCCCAACCTTCCTCTCCCGTCTTCCTCTAATTTAAAGGCTGAAAACCTAAAATGTAGTTTCCTCACCTCTTTCACAGTAAAGGTGATCATACGACACAGTTCTGAACAATAACATGCAGGTGGAAATCCCCAGGAGCCTTTTCCTTGGTTCTCTGCCTTCTTTTTCGGGTCCAGAGGCTGGACACACTGACTCAGCGTTGAGGGTGCCAGTCACCCTGGGGCCATGAGGACAACTGACACATGTAGGGATGGGTACGGAGGAAGGTAGAAGGATTCTGGGTCTGTGATGAGGCCTGTGAGCGGCTGCTCTGGTCTTAGACTGCTTCTCCAGAAGTCTGGAGACAAATGTACCGTACCGACCAAAGCCAGTTTTAGTTGGGTTATCTGTTATTTGCAGCTCAACCTTTCCCTAATATACTATTCTAGCCGGGTTTCAACCAGAACAAAAACCAAAAGGGAACATGACCCCAATTCTGGAAATAAATAAATAAATAAGTACTTAATCAAATCCTTTGTAGGTCTACACAACACAGATGGCATGGGAGAGGCACGAAGTCCGAGACTTCCCATCCAAGCGTGCTGGCGGGAAGGAAGCTCGCTTCCCGCTACTCCTGATTAGGGTCTGGTCTGGGGAGAAATCCCAAGGGATCCTCTAGAACTCCAGCATGCTTGGTTGTGGCAAAAGGCTAACACCGAGGTAGAATGAATCTTGGGGAGCTATGAGCAGGGGTTCCAACTTTTCCCATGTAGCTCATTTATTTCTAAAAGTTCTTTCTAATGAAAAACTAATCATGTTCATGGATTCCTGCATCATTAGAATGAGCTCAGGTCCTCTCTCCATCAATGCTGCCACCAGAGACCACACATGGCTGCGGCAGTGGAAGGAACGCTAGATTTAGTCAAACGATCTGGGTTTGAGACTGGGTCCTGCCACGTCTTGCTTCGTCCTTTCCCACAGGCAGATCTGTGAACGTTCTGAGTTCCACTTCCTAATTTACAATTAGTGAGTTAAACGACACTGGGATTACAAAAGAATTCCAGCAAATGCAGAATACTCTACCAAAGTAAGATTTAATCAGGTCACTCGACTGTGTGCAAACTCAAAGCAGATAGGTCTGATGTGAGGGAAGTACAGGAGAAAAGCTCATTCTTTATCTTTATGGCATTTTTTTGGCCCTTCTTCCTTTCTCAGAGAGACAAAGGTGCTGGATAAGTGATCTCTGTCTGACGAAGTGCTACAGCAAAAAGCCTTACAGAACAAACCCGAGGAAATAAAACACAGGCTACAACTTGGTATGCTTATTACCGAGAAGTAGCGGTTACCAGTCGTAAGGTCACCTGACCCTCTCGTTGTGTGCTCTAACAGCACCCTGGCCTCAGTGTCCTAATGACCCGTTTAATGCCTCTCTGCCCTCTAGAACCTGAGCTCTCTAGATCCTTACCTGGCAGTAAACCTCTCACTGCTTCGTGGGGGATAAAAGTTCAAGAGGCTAAAATACATGCAGCACGATGCATCTTTTTAGTTTCCCCCTCCGCGCTGAGAGTCCTTCTGGATTCACGCAATAAAAGCAGAGTTCTCTGAAAGACCACAGGAGTCTTTCCGGGGAGATGTCCCGAGCTGGTTCCACACACATACCTTGTCTTGGGTTTGGCATCGAATACAGTCACATTCAAAACAGTACTGGTCCCTCAGCTGCTTCCGGCGCTCCTCGCTGGTCATCAGCATGTCCAGGTAGCAGATGGTGAGCTGGGGGGGCCAGAGAGAAGAGGGTCACGTGGCTGTGGTGCTCATTTTCTTTAGCAAATGGTTATTGTCACTGATTATTTAAGCAACACTTTTTTTTTTTTTTTTTTTTTTAATGTTTACTTATTCCTGAGAGAGAGAGAGAGAGAGAGACATAGCATGACCGGGGAGGGGAAGACAGAGAGGGAGACACAGAACCCCAAGCAGGATCCAGGCTCCAAGTTCTCAGTACACAGCCCGATGTGGGGCTCGAACCCACAAACCGCGAGATCGTGACCTGAGCCAAAGTTGAACTCTCAACTGACTGAGCCATCCACGTGCCCTGCAGCAACACATGTCTTTATTACACACCAAAAAGTGCAAGAGGAAAGACACTACTAACAATCTCGCTACGCAAATAATCACATGTAAAATGTTAACGCCATTACCTTCCAGCATCCGTTGCGTGGTGAGCGCACGTATATTATATCTTTATTATAAAGAACTGGACTCGTGACCTCTCTACACTTGTACACCTCACTTTTTATTCACCAAATAAGAGACTACCGAGAGCTGTTGTGTTTGGTAGTACTAAGGTTGGGCAGTAAAATCGATCACCGCCAGCGATGGGAGAAGGTGGATCAATCCTGGCCCCCGAGCGGGTGGCGGACTGATGCACCCAGGCGCTCTTAAATCCTGACCAGTCCTGCAGCTGCCTCATGGAACGAAACGTCAACCAAATTTGGTGCCTCTGAAGTTGGAGACTCTTTTCTTACTTGTGACGAGATAGGGAAAGAAAGAAACCACTTCCAAGTAGGGAGAATTAATGTCAGCATGTGATCTTGGGGGGAGGCTCTCAAACTGACTTCCTTGGACACTTTCGAACACAGTAATTACACCATCTAGGATGAGGTTTCTCTGTAGCCCTCAGGTTCCCCTTCTAGTCACAGGTCTTCAGGCAACGTCACGATGTCCACACATGCCTCACTCGACCGCATCTATGTGCTCAAAGTCTAATTCAAAATAAACAAAACGGAACCCCTGAGTCCCCTGGCCTGTTCCACCTGGGCTGGAGCCGTCCCAGTCCCCGCTGACAGGAATGCATCTTTTGTGTCCTTCAAGCAGAAACCCAAAGTCACCCTTGACCTCTCTCTCCCTCTCACGCCCTCACCTGATCCGCCAGGAAATTCTGTGGGCTCAATCTTAAAAACAAAACCAGGAACCCACCACTTTCTACCTTTCCCAATGTGACCACCCAGGTCTGAGTCGCCCTCCTCTCTGGCCCGTAAAACGCATGTCTCTGCCAGTCTCCCTGCTCCCCCCACAGACCCCGATGCCCCCTGTGCTCCACCCTCCAGGGCTCCCCGTGTCCCCTGCACTCTACCCTCCAGGCGTGATTCTCAGTGATTCTCTTCAAACAGAAGACAGATAGGCTCTTCCCTGTGCTCAAAACACTCCAACGGCCCCCGCTCTTGCTTACAGGCCAAGTCCTGATGAGGGATTCCTACAGCACAGCTCAGCCTGTGCTTCTGTGCTAAAGTCAGGAAACAATCGCAAGCTAACATTTAGAAACTTCTATAGGAACCTGGTAAGAGAAACTTTACGGGACTCTAATAATAAAACATTAGACTTTTATTTCCTATGATTTTAAAATTTCATTTTTCTAGTAATTTTTGTCATTAAGTTCTACAAAAACATTAGTCTGCAATGGATAAGAACTAGTAACAACCACCACCAGCCCCACTCCCTCTCTGAACTCCTTCCCCCGCCAGCCCTCGCTCCTCCTGTCCCCATGCACTCACACGTGCCAGACCGACACAGGATGTGTCCCGGGGCGCTGCCCCCAGAACCCTCTATGGGGCCTCCCTCACCGAGGTCTAACCTGGACCCTCCCTTGCTTAAAAGAACACTCTGACTCCGGCCCCACCCAGGGTCCCTCATTCCCTCACCCTTTTCTAGTTTTTCCTTTTCAGTGTCATATGTCAGCTTGTGACATGTTGTGTAAAATACTTCTTTATTTGCTTTTACATGTAGAAAGTAATCATGGGGGCAGGTGCGGCAGGCAGGAGTGGAAGAAGGCAGGACTGTCCGCTGAAGGAGGTAACTAAAGCTCCCAAGAGCCAAAAAAAATCCCACGTGCTTTTTCTTAGACTCAATAGAAAGCATCTCACATCTACCAAGCCAGATCTTACATGCCGGAAAGTACGGCAGGGCTCTTGACAGAAAACATAACTTTGGGTGGGCCTCAGTCTGCCAGCCCTTGTCCCACCCGCCGTGGCCATCACCAGGGTGACAGAAGCCAGGGCCAGGTCTGGCCGGCTGGCTCTCTCTCTAGATCCTCTCGACGGTGTTACCGAGGATCCGCTATGTGCTAGGCACTCCCAGAGAGAGGCAGCGTGAGACTGTGGAAATCAGCAAACGTCTGGGATCCATCTGGGATTTGCACCCACAGCCCTTGACTCAAGCCTTCTTGAGTCAAGAAGGCTTCTCATACTTCAGTGGGCCCAAGGGGAGGTTCGCTTCTTGGGGGGCTGTGCCAGCATCAACCCTAAAACGCGTAGGTCTGCGCTCGGCAGTGTCCTGTGACCACTGGGCTCCTTTAGCCGGGACCACAGCCACTTTTTCATTCCCTGAGTCCTTTTCCTTCCTTTGTGATGTGCACCCAGGGCTGCCCGGGAGATGCAAATGGCCATGATATCAGGCGAGTTCTTCCTGTTTACACACAACACTGTGTTCCAAATTCCAAGTAACCCATTTCCGACCACAGTTTTGAAACCGCCCGTTAGTAAGTCTGGGGCAGTACACGTATCCATCGGGTCTTAACAGGCTCTGAGGGTCCCGGGTTCCTTAAATGAGGTGATGGTAAAACGAACTGAACTCCGTGCTCCCTCTTGGGTTAACCCTGGGGCTCGAAGTCTCCATCTGCCCCGACGGCTCTCAGTCATCGGCCCCCCCCCCCAGCAGATCAGATCAACTCGCAGTAGTTCCTGGGAGACTACCACGTGCCCAGTGGGAAGCCAGTGAATCCAGGGCCGGAGAAATAACCTCGACTAACCCAAGACTAAACTGCGAGGGCCAAAACTCTGAGTGATCGCGCCAGGAGGCAAACGGGCAACAGGAGACTACTTACTTCATTGAACCCCAACGAACAGACTCGGACAGCCTCCCGCACTACGCCGTAACTGCCTGCGACCGCTACCGCTATCGGGACACTGGCTTTCCAACGGGCCTCCCTGCTGCCCGCCGTCCACCTCTCGTCTTCCAGACCGCTCTGAAAGAGCTTCCTCAAACTCACATCTGATCACGTCTCTACACGAAGACTGGCGACGGCCTCTGGCTGCCGGCGGGGATAAGGCACACAAGGGCTTCTCCGCTGCTCTTCGGTCTGCCTTTCTGCCTCAGTATCTCTCCGCACACCCTCCCGTCTTCAGGCACGCACACCACTAGGCCTCTGGAACAAGGCACACGGTGCCAGCGGGCGCTGCGCCTCCCTGCCCTGGCTAGCCAGTGCCTTCCCCACACTACCCACTTTTTCAGAGCATTCTCATCCCGCAAGCTTGGCTCCAAAACACTTCTCCAGGGAAGACTGCCCCGTTCCCCGCCTCCGTGCCTCCTCTGTGCCCTCTATGTCACCAAATACACTGTGTGAAAACTGAAGGTCTCAATGGCAAAACATTGTTATTCCTATTTTGGGGGAGAAAACACAGATTACTAGCTGGTAATGACAGTTAAATCATTTTATCAGCCAAAGATAAAAACCTTTATTGAAGACTGACTGATTCACTGCTCTCAATGAAGAATCTGCTCACTAAATGTTGGGCTCATTTAGCAGGAACGTATTTGTGAAACTCTGCCATTGATCAGTGGATGCCTTAATGGCACAGAACAAAATCGCATTAAAATATTAATGCCACTGACCATTGCTCTGCCATTTGAGAGCAGTTTTTATGGGAAAGGCAGTAAATCATCCCAACGTTAGAGTAATAACATGAAAGATATTTGCTGGATATCAGACATGCTGCTTACTTGAAAATTTCAAGGCAAAATGAACGCTTTTTCCATGAAGCCCATCTTTTCATTATGTACAACAGAGTGGGTAAAAAGATCAAATTAAAATTAGACTTCGCTTCCATTTCTGGAATTACACTGTCACAATTATAAATTTTTCTGCTAATACGGGCTCTGAACTGAAAGATGGCAAATCTCACTTCTTTTTTAAAATCAAACCTGAGTGTTATTCTTTCTCTTCTCATTGTCACACCCTTGTACTCAGCCATTATCAAATCCTGCCAGTTTTAGCTTCCAGCATTATTCTCTTCAGATCCCCCATCACGAGCCCCCAGGTGAATGCCTCCCGACCTCAGGACACCACTGTCACCTCGCGCCTGGATTACTGCATCCACCTGACCCTCATGCTCCCACACTTGCTTACACGTGCAAGGTCCGATCACACAACTCCTCTGCTTCTGCGGTGCCCCACTTTCCGTCCCCATCCCTTTGACAAGTATCTAATGAGGACCTCCTATAGGCCAGACGCCATAACGGGCCCCACGGGTCCCTATGATAATGTCTGGTCCCTGCATATTCCCTCATCTGCCAGTCACATTTGAAGTCTTCAGTCTATTGAGAAGAATGCTTCCTGTTCCTTGAAGTCACCATTCTGTCTCTTGCCTCTGTGCATTTGTCTAGGACGCCTTCCCTGTCTCAGCCAACCTGAGCTCTGTGGGTCCTTCGAGAGTCTAGGAGTTACTTCTCTGGAAGTTTTTTGGTTTTTTTTTCTGTTGTTTTTTTGTTTTTGTTTTTTTTTTTTTACCTTAACTGGAAAAAGCAGGAATATTTTAATAGCCTTCACAGATAATTATCACGGATATTCTTCTATGGTATTACACCAACATTTTACAAGAGGTAGTTTCTTAAAGATTAGTAGAAATGTGGAATCTAAAATCACATAGGTAAATGTCTTGAACTCAGTTATGTTCAAATCCACTGGTCGAACTTGGCATGGATCTTCTATTCAAGCGTGATCTGGCAACATCACGCATCGGTCCACTGAACCATGGCAACCTTCCAGATATCGACACACTTCATCATCCAATATGAAAAAATCCAGTCACCGCCATTGCCACCAGTATCGCAGGGAAAGTCTTTCGAGATCTGAGGGGCTGTCATGCTACCGGTGGTGGATACAGGTCTTCCAAAATACTGACTTGTAATTGAAAGCTTCAGTTTTTTTCATTAGCAACAAATACTGGCAGTTGTCATCCTTCAAGTGACAGGCTCACTTCAACCTCTTCTTCTCTCCCTCTTTTGTATTTACTTATTTTTTTTATTTAAATTCATGTTAGTTAACAGACAGGGTGGTCTTGGCTTCAGGAATAGAACCCAGTGATTCATCGTTTACATACGACACCCAGTGCGCATCCCAACAAGTGCCCTCCTCGAGGCCCATCACCCATTTAACCTACCCCATCTCCCCTCCAGCCACCCTCAGTTTGTTCTACGGAAGCCTTTTTCAACCGCTCCCCGCTACTGCCCCTTACCACCGCCTGGGTGCCCCCAGTCTGAATGTCTACAAAGCCCTATGTGTATTTATACCATTGTCCTCTTTATATTGTTATTGTTCGCTCTTTTCTGTTCTGTGTCCGTTTCCTCCATTATACCTCGAGCTCCCGAAAGCATGGGTGGATCTTACTCGTCTTTGTGTTCCCAGTGCCCCCCACGGTACATGACACCCAGTTAAGTATGGAGTGAATCTGTCAAGTGACTTAGCACCTAAGCAAAGATGACTGAGAGGAGAAACACACTGCCTGAAACCCACAACGCTTTAGATCAAAACTAGTATTACAGATACTGATATACTCAGCTCATGCAAATCACGTTTGTCCTGAAAATGCTGGCAGCCAGAGGCATTATTCATAACAGCTACAGCCTCTTCTAACGAGGAATTCCCACAAGGGTGCCCCCGACTGTCCAGCTTTCTTCCCTGATCCATATTTTGGAAGACTGCCAGCCGATATATGCATTTCATAGCGTAACAAAACCCTGAAGCAGCCATCAGCAATCCAGCACGTGAACCATGCCTTAAACCCTACTTAAACATCACTGCTGGATGAGGAGACAAAAAACCCAAAAGCAAAACCAAAGCAAACCAAACCAAACAGACCTAACAACTCAACATCACAATGAAAATCCTTAAGTAGCAAAGTGTTGTAAATGGTGCTGGTTTGAAGGGAAATGGTCCAAAAGTGGTCGGAAGGGTGGCTTTATGTGAGGAGATGTCACGGGTAAGAAATTTCCATGGTGACCTTTGTTATTGTGGAGACTGTGCAAATTCCCAACTCTCCTCATTTGGGTCTAAGATGCTCTTATCTCAAACTGGCAGTGCCTGGCTTTCATGTTACTTTCCTCGTGGGGCCCATGGGATATACCTGAAAATTAGCAATAGTTTCAAAATGGCTCTAAGATTCTATCCCACTTCTAGTTGTCTTTAACAAGCTTTATTCATTCACTCAACAAACACAAATTAAGAATCTTCCCTATTATAGACACTATATAGTCTTCCTCGTGGAGCCTACATTCTGGTACTTATATCCCACTGAGCACATAATAAAACTGGGGTGCCCTCATGGGCAATAAAGCCAAAATGCAAAGTTGATGCTGTGAAATTACCAAAATTCTTTTTTTTTTTTTTTTTTTAACATTTATTCATTTTTGAGAGAGAGAGACAGAGGTGAGCAGAGGAGGGGCAGAGAGAGAGAAACACAGAATCCGAAGTAGGTTTCAGGCTCTGAGCTGCCAGCACAGAGCCCAATGTGGGGCTCGAACCCACAAATCATGAGATCATGACCTGAGCCAAAGTCGGACGCTTAACTGAGCCATCCAGGCACCCCAAAATTACCAAAATTCTTAAATTTGCTTCCTCACCCAACTTACCAAAAGCAACTATTTGCACAATAAAAAGGAATTACCTCTCTTAATCCACCTCAAAATAGCTCTTCTCCTGGTTCTCCCTCTGGCCCACCTCTGCCAGTTTTAAATGTGCAGGATGTATGTTAGTTCTTCGAGGCAGGTGGCTACAGGCATTGGCTGAGCAGGGACTCAGGACACCAGCCTTCAGTGACCCAAAAGTGAATGATGAACAGCGGATCCATCTAGAATGTCAACAGTGCCCTTGGTGAGAAGCACTCCTGGTCTTTACAGTAAGGGCCATTTAATAGGAAGTCAAATCAACAACGAGTAATGAAATGCCTCCTGGGTGCAAGGCCAAGTGCTGGGTGATAAAGGAGATAGAGAAGTATGGCAAACAGAGAAGTCACCAAAAGAGCCAGAATAACTGCACAGAAATATAAATAACCACCGTAAAGGAGATCTCAAAGTGAAAGACCTTCCTTTAATTTGGGACATCGGGAAAAGCTTTATTGACAAGATGATGTTTGAAAGGTCCTGGAAGGGTATGTAAAATGGGGGCGGGGGACAACTGTGCAGAGAAATGTCACCCACCAAGGCATGCGCGATGAGGTGGGGAAATTTTTATTTTCTGAAAAAAAGAAATCCAGCTCATTGACAGACAGAGAAAACAGACTGGTAGTTGCCAGAGGTGGGGTGAAGCGGGTCAAAAGGTGGAAAGTTCCGGTTATAAAGGAAGTCCTAAGGCTGTGATGCCCAGCACGGCAACTATAGTTAACGATCCTGCGAAGCACATTTGAAAGTCACTATGAGAGTAAATCTTAAAAGTTCTCATCACAAGAAAAAAACGTTCTGTGACTATGTGTGGTGACGGACGTTAACCGGACGTACAACGGTGATCATTTTGCACCAGATGCAAACGGCGCATCGTCGCGTCGTCCACCTGAAGCTTACATCACGTGGTACGTGAATTATGCCTCAGTTACACCACATCATCTTCCGAACAGGATGGTAGAAAAGGCCTTGTAGGGAGAATCCTGCCTCTCTGGTAGGAGAAGCCTCTCTGGTAAGTGCCCGGCGGGAAAATACCCGAGTCTGCAGGGCCCGATGCTGAGCACAACTGTTCTGGGTGAAGCCGGAGAAGGGATCTGCTCGTTGCTCCAGAGATGTACGTGAAAAAAAGTGAAATAAGCACCAAAACATAAGACGCTTTTTCAACTAAATGAAAACCAACCCAGGAAAATAATTGGCAGCCACGCCTAGAAAACAAGACAGGAGAAAATCTCTTTGTCGTTCCTGAGAATTGCAACGGTTTCTAATGGTTTTTCTGTTTGCTTCTCATGTGGCCGATTTATTTTAATTCAGTAAAATCATCATGATATCGGCAGCAGCGTCGTCAGCAGCAGCCGGCCTTCAGCTCTGTTACTAACGCTGTCAAAAATGCACAGATCCCTTTCTCAGCCGCCCTGAAGTCACATGTGTCCCCAGGAAAAACCATGAGATTCTCCACATCACTGACAGATACCCCAGTGTACTGAGTACACCGTTCCTAAAAGCTGGAAATTCGGCAAGTGGCTGCATAACAGCTCATTTGGTTGAAAATCCCTTTGGAGGGAGTCTTATCAAAGCCAATTCCCTGTCTACGTAAAATCTGGTGCCTCTGAGTTCAGATTTTATTGGCTGGTTTTATTTATTTATTACCTGCATAAATGCAATAAAAGAGCATGATACTCTGCTTTCCTTGCAATAAACATCCACTTTAGCAAATTGGAAGGTAGAAGGAAAGTGGGTTCTCACAAGCGTAGACACCGATAACCCCGCATTCAGGGTGGTGCTTGTGCCAACCTTGTGTGGGCCCCCGTTCACCCTCAGCTGCCTCCTGAGACCTCGGGCTTCTGCAAACGAGGCCGGTGCGGCAGGCTACAAACCCAAAGGGTCAAGGCTTAGTCACTGCTGAAGGTTCTACGCCCTGGCCTCTCTTCCCCGTCACATCTTTGCTTGAACAATCACGCAGAGAGGCTTTGTAAAGGCCCAATGACAACTTGAAAGAGTGCAATTTGCTTACTTTCTTAGCATGAAGGGGAAAATGAGTCACCTTCAAAATGTGAGGAGTGGCCTTGGGAGTAAGTAAGCCCTTGGGATCCATTCACAAGCCGGCTGCCCTCCTGCCCGTGGAGGGATGACGACTGGCAGAGAGTGAGGGGGCAGGGAGCGTCACACACGGGACACGTACGCTCGTCACACACTCTCTCTCTCTCTCTGGCACACGAACAACAGGAGCTACTGATACCCAGAGACAGTCCATCTGTCATCCTGGACAAGTACTGATGGGCACACGGGTCGCTGGGTGGACCGTTACGGCTCCTTTCCCCAGCAGGGGGATGATGAGGAGCTGCCCCTCAGGCACAACCGGTTTCCGGAAGGGCCGTGTGGAGAGCGAGAGGGTCTCTGATGCGAGGGCAGGCCAGGCGCCGGGAAATCTTACCTCCTCTCCCGCCTCGATGTCACGGACCGCTCGCAGCAAGAGGTGGGGCCCGTTGAACACGATGGAGCAGTTGGGGTCACAGCTGTGATTGAGCAAAGACATACTGCAGGAAGGAAAAACGGGTACGGTCACTCAGCAGATACAGTCCAACATGTAAATTTCATGACTATAATGATAATGAGAAGGCACTTCAGCCCGGGGTGCGGGGACAGGGGAGGCTGACAGTGCACCAGGGGCTGAGTGCTCTGGGGGAAGGCCCAGAGCTGTCACCAGCCCATGTCACAGTGAAATGCTCCCAGACACAACACGGAGGCTACTTAGGGAAGCGTGCTCTGAGTCCTTTCTGCGGGTGAACGCGGGGGACGGCTGTCTCATTAGACAGCAGCCGGGGACCCCACCACACGGCATCTGGTCCACGCGGCCCCTTTGCAGGACGCGCACAGCCAACGCTGGGGCATGAGGAGAGTCCTCCCTCTTACACAGAACGCTGGCGGCGTCCTGCTGTCTAGATCCCGGCGTGTGCGGGGCCACGACACAGGCGTCTTAGTGCCGGTGACCATCCGGGAAGGGGACTGGGTTTAAGCCGCACCATATCCGATAGTACTCAGAGCAGGTGCGAGTGAGCATTTACTGAGCAGGGAGCACCCTCCTGGCCCTTGCACGTGCTTTCCAAATGTAGTCACCACGCTTATCTCATGAGGGTCATTTACAGATGAGACAGACACGGGAAGCACACGGCACACGCCAGCATGTGGGGGCCGAGCCGGAACCAGGCGGTGCCAACCCAGCCAACCCAACCGGCACGCCTGTGCCAGTGCTTTCGGATGACCCTCACCAACAGACGTGTGATTTTTCAGGCTTGTGAGAAATACGAAAGGAAGCCGACTTCTCAGGCTCACGATTAGTTACAAGAAGGGCTATATTTGCGTCCGGACCTTCCCAGCATGCAAACAAACGGAAGCGAGGCGGGACTGCGCTCGCGGAATGAGAACTGTGCGCTTCCGCCCAGGGGGCTGCGGTGTCAGACCCGGGCAGGGACCAAATCCCGGGCTGTCGTTTGTCAGCAGCCACGATCCCCAACTTCTCAGGTTCCTGAGGGCAAGAATTTAGGTCTGAGCTCTGCCTAAAGCTCTTTGTTGACACCACAGCATATAAAACGGGGTTATACAATTCTTCCCTGTAAAGTTCACATTCTCCATTTTCTTATCGTTTATCATCAGGTTTCAAGCGTTGCTTTTGAACCCGCCGCAGCGATAGCCTTTCTAACACCTTCCGCAGGGCTGGGGAGCTGGCGGGAATTACGGTCGCTCCTCCCAGTAAAGGAGTAAGGGAGATACCGTTCGCCTTACCTCGGATACAGGCCAACGCCAACTTCCTGCATCTCCGCATTACAGACGGTGAAGGAGTTGCAGATCACCTGCAAAAACAAGGGGGAACACCACCAGGATTACCAGAGTCACCTAAGGAAAGTGGCAGGCGACAGAACAGAAATTTCCAAAAGAAAATGCAGGAGTTTAATGATTTTAGTAGCTGCTTTGGAAAGATCCAAGCCAAACGTGGATGCTCTTTCACTTGCAAAAGAATGTACCTGGAACACACTTTCCACAGGAAGGTCAGGTGGGTAAGTGCAGAAATGTCAACAACCTGCATAAAAATTCAGGCTTAAACCAGCACAGGGCCTATTAATTTCAGTCTAATCCTCTCCCCCGAAGTTACACAGTTACATGAAAGGTTCAAATTTCAGAATACACATAATGTATTTACTGAGAACCAGACTCCTACCACATTGGATTTTTTCCCTCAAACTGCCTGCAGTTTCCAGATACTGTGTATCTGATGAGTAACAGCAGCCTGTCTTTCTCCTACAAAGAGGGAAGTACACCCCGAGAGAGCCTGTGATCTGAGCGGACGGGCCACAATGCGCTCAGAAAGTCCTTCCGTCAAGCCACAGCATTTTCTAGGCATGCGGGATGCCTCAGAGTAGATAGCATGGTCTTATACCCAATGGGGGTGGTGGGGCAAAAGGAATAAAAGATGGAATCACTGTGCTCAAGGGACCTCAAAACCTATGGACAGCCACCCAGAATCATGAGAAGAGCCTTGACTTAGAATCAGAAAATCTAGATCCTGGCCACACATCGCTGTCTCAGGCAGGTGCTGGGGATGAGCAGTGAAGAAATTAAACAAAGATCCTGCCTTCATGAAGCTTAAATCTTAGTGGGGGAGACAGATAAAAACTCAGATAGAAAAATGTCACAGGTGAATAAAAGCTAAGGAAGAAACAAGGCCAAGGGACAGAGGAAAAAGTGCTCAGGAAAGCTCTTTAGCATAAGGTGACATTTAAACAGAGACCTAAAGAAGCTGTGGAAATGAAATGTGCATATTGGAGTGGTGAAGGTTCGTGTCAGGAGAAAGAGCAAGTGCAAAGGCCCTGAGGTGTGAATATCCTTAGATATAGAGTAACAGCAAGAAAGCTGGCATGGGCAAAGCAGAGTGAGGGAGAAAAAGAGGGGGTAAGATATGAGATCAGAGAGGCAGCTAGATCTTGTATGGATTTAGAGCCACATCTAAATTTTATTCTAAACGAGTCAGAAAGCCACTGGGTTGCTTCTGAGCCAAGGCAGGAATGGATCTGATTTCTGTTTGGAAAGGATCACTCTCCTGTGATGTAGAGAATGCGGCTATAGGAAGACAAGGCCGGAAGGAGAGGAAATGAGCAGCCCCGTGAGACTGGAGGCCGGGGGTGCCGGTGGCAGAAGCGGGGGGCTGTGAGTGGTGCTGCTAACAGGATTTGCTCACGGACAGCCTACATGGGAGCAGCAAGAGCCACGGATCGGGTTCGAGCGTGGGCCAGAAGGAGATTACAGTTGCCATTCGTTAACGCGAGGAAGGCTGTAGAAGAAACAGGTGCGACTGCGGGAGGCCGGGGGCGAGTCCAGTGGCTCTGTTTCAGCCGCTCAGTCTGACACGGCCCGTCACACGTCCCAGCCAAGGCTGCGTATGCACGAGCACCCAGAGTTCAGGGCACCAGCGGGGCCGGAGATGGACATTTAGGACAATACAGAGCAAAGCCCATCAAGAGTGTAGACTCGAGAGGAAGCGGGGACTACAAAGAGACGCTGACTTCCTGTTATAGTTTCTGTAAAGGGCAAAACAAGTGACGACGAATTTCTCTAAATCAGGTTTATATGAAAGATGTCATGTACGAAAGAGCGTTCGGTCCTTTGAGACCCTTCCAACTGCTCTAAAGAGCTCTTCCGTGAAATGTAGAGCAACCTATGGCTTGGCGTTTGCTCTAAAAATCTGATCAAACTGCAGTTTCCAATCAGGAAATAAACTGGTTGGTGCACACGCACATATTTTGAACACATACTGGTTAAGTGGCTTTAAGGGCATGTGTTTCACATTAAATTGCAAGAGAGTACCGTCTGTACATATTTATGCATAAAATGGAGGGTGGAAAGACGGGACAAAAGATCCTGTGTTTTCTTTTTGAAACTTTAAACATTAAATGGGTGTGAATTTGGGGGTGGGGAACAGGAACTTTAACACTTATGTTTAAAGCATAATCAGGACTTTACCGAAAGTAATCCACCAATGAAAAACCAGATCAGACAGATCTAATTTGTTAACTTTTGGGTCAAACCAAAATGTAAACATCTTTTCTGCACCATACAACACATGAGAGGCTCTTCCAAAATCAGTTTACTCTGACGGAATTTTTAAAAAGAAAGAGCTAACAAGGGGAAATGTCAGCTTGCTGTGTCTTCCTCCAGGAAACTTCCCGATCCCTCGGACTTAGCCACTTACTCATCTCTTCGTGGCATTTCTCACACGGGGTCATCATGCACCCTTTTACTCAGCACCACACACACCTATGGGTGTAAAATACACACAGGGCAGTGTTGGTGGTTCCTTACGTGCAAGACACTTCTAAAGGGTTTTCTGATGGATGGATGGTTGTGTGGGTATGGTCCTCAGTGTCCCCAGAGGGTCACTGTCTAGAACGAGGGTTGGAGAAGATGCCAGAAATCACAGGCACCTGGTAGGTGCGGAAGACAGATGGATGTCTGTGCTCCGACAAGGAGTAAGAAGTTAACCTTCCATTTCTCTTGTCTTTAGCCATCCAATCTCTTGACATCCCTTTGTGCATTCTCTCTCCACTCTAGCTCATCTTCTGTTTTATGCTCTTTTCCATTAGTCCACTGGATGACAGGCTTACACATCAGAAGAGCACAAGGGGCTGTTTGATCCTCTGCTTAAAATGCCAAGGGCCTGAGGGGCACCCGGGTGGCTCAGTAGGTTAAGCGTCTGACTTCGACTCAGGTCATGATCTCACGGCTCATTAGTTCGAGCTCTGCACTGGGCTCTGGGCTGACAGCTCAGAGCCTGGAGGCTGCTTCGGATTCTGTGTCTCCTGCTCTCTCTGCCCCTCCCCCGCTCATGCTCACTCTTTCTCTCTCAAAAATAAACATTAAAAAAAAAATGCTAGGGGCCTGGTACACAGGGCACAAAATAACTGTGCAAAATGAATGAATGAATGATAGTCCCCACATCTCTTGCATTATCTTTTCCTTTGTTTACTTTCCTCCCTTCTTTTCCTTTTCCTGTCTTCACTGGTACCAGTCGGCTACCCTCCTCTCTCATTTCGCCTCACTCCACAATAGAGGTAGGAGATTTTAAATTTCTACTGAACAAATTCCAGACAAGTTCCTCATTCATATTATTCTGAGAGGCGCTGAGTGCTAGTGTTCCTGAGCTAAAACAGTTTAACTTTTTGCCCACTCTCACTTTTTTTAAATATATATTTTTAAATATTTATTTATTTTGAGAGAGGGAGGGAGGGAGAGAGAGAGAGAGAGAGAGAGAAGCAAAAGGAGAGAGAGAGAATCCCAAGCAGGATCCTTGCTGTCAGTAAGGAGCCCAACACACAGCTCGAGCCCATGAACTCTGAGATCATGACCTAAGCCAAAATCAAGAGTCAGATGCTCAACAGACTGAGCTACCTGCCTAAGCATGCCTGCCTACTCCCACTTTTATTAAAAATATTGATTTCACTCACTAGTATATCCTTATGTGCTCAAGTGAAAATCTGAGAATGAAGGAATTCATTCTTCAAATAAAAGAATGGAAATAAAGTCCAGAAATAAAGTTTAACCACTTTTCAAAGCATTTCTTTGTATAAACTGTTTTCTTGGGGAATTACACAGGTTAAATAACCAATGAATGAATACTTCACACAAAGATGCCTTTCAAAAAGCATATTATAGGGTGCCTGGATGGCTCAGTTGTTTAAGTGTCCAACTCTTGGTTTCAATTCAGGTCATGATTTCACGGTTCACAGGTTGGAGTCCCATGTCAGCTCTGTACTGGCAGCACAGAGCACACTTGGGATTCTCCCTGTCTCCCTCTCTCTCTGCCCCTCCCTCCCCGCTCTAAATAAATAAACTTAAAAAAAAAAGCATATTACTGGGATTATTTCAATAAAAAAGCAATTAAGTTAAAAAAATTCTTTCTAAAACCTGTTGGATTATTACTTTAAAATATTTACCATGACATAAAATTACAACACACGTTTAAGTTATCTTCTAATTATCAAATATAGCTATGTATACTCTTCACAATATTTCTTTTGAAATATTCAGAAGCCTTCATAATATAACACTGTAGCCTTTCTATATAGTAAAATTCTAGTGAGCTAGCACAAATGATCGCTGAACCTCTGTATTTTGTAAAAACAACTAAAGTAAAACTTTAAATGTTCTATGAACCATGATAAAAACTCTCAACAAAGTAGGTTTAGAGGAATGTACTTAAACATAATAAAGACCATATAGGAGATACACACAGCTAACATCTTACTCAATGGTGAAAAACTGATAGCTTTTCCCCTAAGATAGGGAGCAAGACAAGGATGTCTACTCTCACCACTTTCATTTGTCATAGTACAGAAGTCCTGGCCACAGCAACAGAGAAGAAAAAGAGATTAAAGGCATCAAAATTGGTAAAAAAGCAAACTTTCACTATTTCTAGATGACATAATACTATTTACAGAAAACTCTCAAGATTTCACCTAAAACCTACTAGAACTTATAAATGAATTCAGAAAGGTTGCATGATACAAAATCAACATATGGAAATCCATTAACCTTCTCTTCATTATTAGTGTATAGAAAGAGAAATTAAGAAAACAATCCCATTTACAATCACACTAAAAAGAATAAAATACCTAGGAATAAACTTAAAAAAATAAAAGACACATACTCTGAAAACTATAAAACACGGATGAAGGAAATTGAAGACAACACAAACAGAAAGTTATTATATGTTCATCGATCTGAAGAACAAATACTGTTAAAATGTCCACACTACCCAAAGCAATCTACAGATTTAATGCAATACCTATCAAAATTCCAACAGCATTTTTCAGAGAATTAGAACCAACAATCCTGTAATTTGTACGGAAAGACAAAAAACCCAAATAACCAAAGCAATCATGGAAAAGAAGAACAAAACTGGAGGTATCACAATCCACAGTCCCAGATTTAAAGATATTCTACAAAGCCGCAGTTATCAAAACAGTATGGTAGTGCCACAAAAATCGACACATAGAGCAACAGAAAAGAACAGAGAACCCAGAGACGAATCCACAATTATATGGTCAAGTGATCTTCAGCAAAGCAGGAAAGAATATCCAATGGGAAAAAGACAGTCTCTTCAAAAAATGGTGGTGGGAAAATTGAACAGCTACATGCAAAAGAAACTGGACCACCTAGTTACACCGTACAAAAATAGAAGTTCAAAATGGATTAAGGACCTAAATGTGAAACCTGACACCATAAAAATCCTAGAAGAGAGGGTGGGCAGTAATTTATCTGGCATCGGCTGTAGCAACATTTTTCTAGCTATGTCTCCTAAGGCAAGGGAAACAAAAGCAAAAATAAACTATTGGGACTACATCAAAATAAAAAGCCTCTGCACAGTAAAGGAAACAATCAACAAGACTAAAAAGCAAGCTACTGAGTGGGAGAAGTATTTGCAAATGACATAGCAGATAAAGGGTTAGTATCCAACATATACAAAGAATTGATACAACTCAACACCCAAAAAACAAATAATCCAGTTAAAAAATGGGCAGAAGACATGAATAGGCATTTCTCCAAAGAAGACATCCAGGTGGCAAACAGATACACGAAAAGACGCTCAACATCACTCACCGGCAGGAAAATACAAATCAAAACTACCATGAGCTATCACCTCACACCTCTCAGAATGGCTGAAATTAAAACACAAGAGACAAGCGTTGGTGAGGATGTGGAGAAAAAGGAAAGGAAACCTCGCGTGCTGTTTGTGGGAATGTGAACTGGTGCAGCCAATGTGGAAAAGTAAAAGTATGCTCAAAAAAAAATATGGAGTTTCCTCAAAAAAATTAAAAATAGAACGACCACATGATCCAGTATTTCCACTGCTGGGTATATACCCACAGAATATGAAAACACTAACTCAAAAACCTATGTGCACCCCTATGTTTATTGCAGCATTATCTATGGTAGCCAAATTATGGAAGCAGCCCAAGCGTTCACTGGTTGGTGAATGGATAAAGAAGCAGTGGTATGTATATAATGGAATATTACTCAGCCATCAGAAAGAACGAAATCCTGCCGTTTGCAATAACACGGATGGATCATGGAGAAATAATGCTAAGTCAAATGAATCAGTCAGAGAAAGACAAATACCATATGACTTCACTCATATCTGGAACGTAAGAAACAAGGCAAATGAGCAAAGGAGGAAAAAAAAAGAGACAAACCAAGAAGGGGAGGTGGGCAGGGGGCTAAGAGAAGTAGGTGAAGGGTATGCAGTTCTCAGGATGAACACTGGGTAACGTACAGAAGTGTTGAATCACCATGTTGTACATCTGCAGCTAATATGATACTGTGTGTTAACTACGCTGGAATACATATATGTATATATATTCATTCTACAAATCAAATTCTTATGTCATGTGGTTCAGGTTCTAGGTCCAGAACCTGACGTTTGTGTTCTGGGATCAAAAGTTCCCCTGCAGCAATCATACCAACACGCAGGTGAACACTTCAGAGAGTTATCTTATACACATGTTTAAAGTTCACATTTTTCCTTAAATTTTCTGAATTAGAAGCTTTTTACTGTAGCAGAAGATAAATGAAGGCATTTGAGACACTGGGGAAAATCGCCGACATACCATTACCTCTTGACGGCGAAGCTGAACAGCCGTAAGAAAACGAACAGCCCGTTGCAAACAGAGTAATTCGACCCCATAGCAGGAGACATCCACTTCCCAGCACCCCCTCGCCCTAATTACTCACTTCTACAAAGAACTTGGTCTGTGTGCAAGTAGCTATAGCTGGCTTCTAGCCTACTCTAAAGAATGCTTTCAATTTCAAAAAATATTAACTTTAAAACATTTATAACAAAAGGGAACTCAGTTTCTAAACACAAACATAAGGCAGTTTCCTCAAAGACCATCTGCAGCTCCTTTATAATTTCTCTATTTAAGGCATAAGTACAGTATTCAGGACACAGGAGTCTGACACACAGAGTTCATTAATTAGAGAGGCTAAGGTAAATTTTCAAAAGAGCTTACTGTATTTATTTTATTGGGGCCTGTGCATAGAAGGAAAGGAAGGCGGGAGAGCTGGCAGAGATGAAAACCAAAAGCAGAGGTTTTTGTATAAAATAACCACCACCACCCTCCCCCCCCCCCCCCCCGCCCCAGCACTATTAATTCTCTGCCTTTAGAAGCATGCTAAGTGTTTCAGTCAGGGTACCTTTTTCTCCTCCACGGCAATTGACATTTTACTAAACACGGAATTATTTTTTTAAGTCTTCTTATAAACCGCAAGAGACTTAAAATTGTACCCCCCCCCCCCCCCCGCCCCCGATCCCTCCTATCTGCGTGGCAGACACTGAACCATCTTCCATGATTCAACCCAGGCCTTCCCTGATATCCTGCTCCTGCCTTTGGTCACTGGCTTACACTCTTTCCCTGGGCCTGAAAATGGGCGGTCTGCAGTCCACACACCAGCGTGGGAAGGAGGTGCGCTCAGGCATGAAGAGGCAGCACTTCTCAGAGGACAAAAAAAATCACAAATCCCCAAATTCACAAAAGCGTTCCAGGTTTACAACAGTAAGGATCGTTATGGCATCTTCTCGATTTCAGACTTTAAAAATGAATCCCTGGGGGCATCCGGGTGGCTCAGTGGGTTGAGCGTCCGGCTCTCGATCTTGGCTCAGGTCATGATTTCATGGTTCATAGGATCAAGTCCCGCATCAGGCTCTAAGCTGACATCATGGGGCCTGCTTGGGATTCTCTTTCTGTCTGCCCTTTCCCTGCTTGCTCTCTCGTGCTCTCTCTCAAAATAAACACTTAAAAAAAATCAATCAATAAAACCATTAGTGCAATATATCTTCCCTTTGTTGGGAAATAGCTGGAGAGCCTCCACATTTCATCCATGGAGGCTGTGAGCAGGTGTGCTCAGGGCCCGTCGCTGTGCTGCACAGCCAGCCTCATGGAGTCTGATCTCACGGAGTTTCTTCTGGTTTCTGTCGTAGGCTATCCCGTTTGCAAACGTAATGGACCACTGGCTGAAGACAGCAAGTGAAGATGTTGGAAAAATGATGGCAAGCGAGGAGGAACATAAAAATGATAATTTTATAAACTTGACTCAAGGTGTTCCGTTATAATGACTTTTATCTGGTAGAAATTCTTACAAACCACCTCAAGATGTTTCTAGTATTTAGAAAATGCTAGAAGGAGAACGTATAATCTTATTTTTAGCAGATGGCATGAAAACTATTGATGTCTCCCATGTGTTATTTGAAATGTGCTTGCACCTCGCCACCTAGAACCTTCCCTTACCTCGTCACTTAGAAACAGACATGAAAATTATAAAATTTAATACCCTGTCTAGTTTTCTAAATAGTAGACAGAATGGTAAACATCAACCTATAAAAGCACAATGCTAACGCCCAAACCAAAAATATTCACTTAAACATTTATATAGCATTATAAATGATGCTTTTTCGAACAAAACTAATTTAAAGCAAATTAAACCACGTATGCCTCTTGTTAAGTGGGAAAAGTAAAAATTTGCCCTTATATTATGCGAATATCATTAAAGATTTTGAAAACAATGCAAGCCAAGTAAAAAATAAAATGATCTAGCTTGAGAACGCTTCTTACCACGTCCTGTATCACAACATACTTGGACATGTGTCCCAGACCCTCTATATTCAAGTACTAACTGTTCCCACAACTGTGATGGTGTTGGTCAGATTTCCAGCTGTGGTCACAAACAGCGCACGCTAGACACACGAAATACTCAACAACGACTTGCAAAAGCTAAAATCAACATCGAGGCCAGTATCATAAGCAAGGGAAGAACAGTCATACGATTGCGTTTCCTGCTTTAAATCCTTCCCGAGGTCAAGTGACCCAATGTCAGCAAGTGAGGATTCACAAAATGAAGCCCTCTTGGACGACAGGTCTTCTAAAACCCACCCAACGCTTTCCTATTTCTAAGGGCTTTCCTCACAGCAGAACCCATTATATCTTAAACAAGTGTCCTTGAGAACAGAAAGCAAAAACAGGAATGATATTCACTAATTTGTCCATTTTCTTCATGCTCCCCCTCAGGATATTCCCTGGCATCTTACGTCCTTAGAACTCAGCTGATGAAAACAGCACTTGCAAAAGAGGTCTGTCAAGTATGTATAAAAGTATAAAAAGCTCTTAACATGGTTTCCATTGTTTAATTTTCCTCCCACATCCCGAGGCTCAGAAATACTGATACTCTTAAATAATTTATTACAGGATATTGTTATAGTTTCCATAGCTCTGCCATAAGCATCCTTCCTGTCAAACATTTCGTGCAGCCACGCTCCTGTCCAGAAAGTTTATTATTGCAACGAACCCAACTTTCCCCCCCAGATAACACTTAAAGATTCATTTGTTCAGCTTGAGTCTCTGAAAACGTCCTCTTTCGTGATAATCTAGTTTTGTTATTCTTTTTCCACGTAATTGAACCAAAAACCTACCCCCAGGCGTGCCAGCACTCTCCACTGTAATTTTTGTTAGTTCTAGTGCTAAAATGCTAAACTAAGTATGCTGGGTGAACCACCTGACGAAGGCTGAACTGGATACGGCAGAGGGCGGCTCAAATCATCTGTGTTTCCCTCAAGTTAATGGAGAAAAAAAACGACAGGAAACACGTTCCACGTGGAAGAGAAAACTGAACACGAACCAGCGAAAGATAAGTTCTAGTGTGAGCTGAGGTTACGCTACACACAAATTAAGGCGGGCACTCTCCCCAGGAGCAGTTGTGCCCGGCAAGGGTTTGTCACCCTAGTCATACCTGACATCTCAGGGAGCGCAGCCCCAGGAGCACGTACGTCACGTCACACGAAGTGTGCGTGACTCATCTACAAGCCGCATGGGCACGAGGTGTCTGGGGGGCTGGTACCCAGGCCTGTTTCCGGCCGGCAGTGGCAGTAGACAAGGGGGCACCTCAGTGGGTCAGTCCTTCTGGGGTGGCCCACGCACACCCAATCCCTGACGGTGCACACACGGGCAGGAGACAGGGAAGGATGGACAGGGGCCGGACAATGGTCACAACTCTATGCAGGGCAGAGTCTACAAGAAATTAGCCTCTGAGGTCAGACAGCCCCACTTATGATCTCCCAGGGGGACTCCTCTGTTCTCAGGAACACAGAAGGAAGGAAAGCAGAACATGAATCGTGGCTTCAGTCCCACCTCCCAGCCCCCATTTCTCTAGAGGTAGCTCATGATCAGCAGCCCCCCTTGCTTCCTTCCAGCCACTCTTACAGCCAGCCAGGCACACAAAACAAACGGGTGGGATTTGTAGTTGACTGTCCGCCTCTTTGGGCAGCAGAGTCAATACACAGATGGCACTCTCCCCAGCCTCTCTCCAGACTGGATTCCTGAGCCAGCTGCTGGAGAAAACACTGTCACACCGCCCCTGCACCATTTCAGGGGTGACCTACAGAGATTCCTAAGGGAGGACGCCTCCCCCTGTTCAGAGTTCATCAGAACATGGAGAGGAGGGAATTTGGAAAAGCAGATTCAATGCATCTTTTCTTTTTTAATATCCACCGCAGAAAGTAAAGGTTGACAAACTCTTTTTTGGCGAGTGTGTATTTTTTTTATGTTTATTTATTTTTGAGAGAGAGAGCGAGCGCACACAAGTGGGGTAGGGGCAGAGAAAGAGGGAGACAGAGGATCCAAAGCAGGCTCTGCACTGACAGCAGCAATCCCGATGCGGGGCTCGAACTTGCAAACTGTGAGATCATGACCTGAGCCAAAGTCAGATGCTTACCCGACTGAGCCACCCAGGTGCCCTGACAAACTCTTATTAACTAGTTCGTGGGGCTCCCGAGTAAGAGCAAAAGAAAAGCACGGGTTTTAAAAAACACAGGCAAACCTGACCTAGGTGGAGGCTGACCGCTGAGTTTGGATCTGGTCCCGACCTAATCTTCTCGTTTTCGTCTCTTCTCTTGCCTGCTCGTGCTGTCCTCTGCACTTTTCGCTCTTCCCACCTCGTGTCTCTGCAGGGCAGGCCAGCCCCTGTGCCTCGATGTCCCCCACCTTTCTTCATCTACTGAATCCCCATGACCCTCTGAGGCCCAGCTCAAAACCCTCCTCTTGGGGGAGGCCTTCCGACTCGCTGGGGGAGGGAGGCTCTGCGGCCTGTGCTCCTGAGCTTGCCCACGAATCCACTCCCACATCCCGCACCGTATGAACAGCCATTTCTTCGCATTCGAGTTCCCGGAGGGTCGGAACTCTGTTTCATTACTTTCCCCCGCCACCTGGACTCACACTGGCCTGACACGCTGAGTGTGCTCAAAGTGTCTTTGCTCAGTAAACGGCTGCAGACAGAGTACGTTCAATACCAGTGACTTTGTGAGCCTTTGTGACGTCTCTATAGCATTGTTAATAAACCAAGGCAATCGCTATTCTGCAGCAGAAAGAGAAAGCTCTTCTTGTTCTCTTTCCCTCCTTCCTCTCTCTCCCCTTCTCCATTCCTCCCTACAACAAGCACTCACTCAGTGACCTACACAGACCGGATTCTGGAGCTACAGGAAGGTGCCAGTAAGAACCAAACCCTGCCCTCAGGGACTCTGATGCCAGCAGGGCAGACAGAGGCACGAGGCAATAAATCACGTGCAAACTGCACCAGAGCCCAGCACGGGGGTCAGTAGCTCAGCTGGGACAAGTCAGGGAAGGCTCCTTGAAGAGGGGACGCCAAACGAGGTACTTGCAATCTGGAATCGCAAGGATAACCCTTATGTGACACAGTGGGGAAATGTCAACCTAATTACATCCTGGAAAATGTTTTCCTTAGATCAAAGAAAGTTGGCATAAACTTACTACCCATATAGATTACACTCTGGCTCCCAAAAGTTGAAGGTGGTGACATCTGATAATAGCAGACGTTACAAAAGTAAACAGTGAGAAGTAAAAGGAATAGAGACACCGGGTTTGGCCACGGCTTGTGGAACAAAATGTCTGCCGCGCTCCTTGGTTTAAGAAAATCTTACAAACGTCTAAAATGTGTCCTGTTCTGGGGCGCCTGGGTGGCTCTGTCGGTTAGGCGTCCGACTTCGGCTCAGGTCATGATCTCGCACTCCGTGAGTTCGAGCCTCGTGTGGGGCTCTGTGCCCACAGCTCAGAGCCTGGAGCCTGCTTGGGATTCTGTGTCTCCCCCTCTCTCTGCCCTTCCCCCACTCAGGCTCTGTCTCTTTCTCTCCCCAAAATAAATGAAGATTAAAAAACAAAACGTGTCCTGTTCTTATTCCACGTCACTGGAAGTGGAGAGGAGGGAACAGGCAGAGTGATGTTGAAGACAGTAGTGCCTCAAAAGCCACGATGCACCTCTTTGTGTGAAGAGCCAGGGCAGGTTGGGGGCAACCTGGTGGGGAGCGCCGTCTGGACCGGGTGTCAGGGGCGCCGGGACCCACGGCCCTCAGAGCTTTCCTCCCCCACCTGCTGAGGCCCTAGAAGTCACGCCACAGGACCCACCCTTTCCAACGAGGGGAAGCCCCCGAGGGCACCCGCCCCGCCTGGCCCTCCCCTGCGCTCATCCTGAAGCACTTCTGGTTCATGGCGTCTCGGGGTCTCCAGCCTCCTCACGAGGGAGCTCCGAGAACAGTCCTCACTTCGGACGAGGAAGGGAGGGCGAAGGGAAATCAACACACTCTTTGTTCCAGGGCTCGGTCTTCACCTGCTCTCACCCAGCAGTGAAATTCAGTCGGTCAAAATAACCCTTGCAGCAGAGCACTCGGCCCTGCGCTGGAGGAATTCTACACGTCAGGCCGGGAGAAGGGGGGGAGCGCCAGGCGAGGTCTGGAACGGGCCGTACCCGGCCCTCAGAACAGAGCTCTATGCGTTCATTTCTTCAGGGCCCGTTTATGTAGCCCGCAGAGTCTAGGCACTGGGAAGGAAGGAGGAAAGACCACCCCTTCCACCAGTTTGCCTAGTGAAATGAGAAAAAAAAGTCACGTTTTTCTGTAATTCAGACAAATTTTAGCCTTTCTCGGCCAAGATTGTTTTCCTATTGGCCATATTTCTGTGTAAGTCGACCTGTCAAGAAGCAGGCTGCGGGAACACAGGAGGCCCTCTAAACGGTCAGATCAATTCAGAAGCGCAGCATTCTGCTGCTCGTCCGCGGCCCTGGGGGGCACGCTGGCCGCCCGCACCCCGATCGCCCGCAAGAGGCCCTGATGGCGATTCCCGAGGCCAGCTGGAGACGTGCAGGAAGATGGATGGCCTTGGAATTTTCCACTCTCCCGCTGTCTGACTGCGGCCAGCCACCATTACCGAATTAGTGCCACAAAGGAGGGGTATCCTCTCCCGGGGCAGGCGGGAAAGATAGATCAGCGACCCACAAGCAAGTGGCTAAAAAGGAAGAAAGAGACAATGAGACCCCGACGCTGTGGCACGTGAACGTCACGGGATTTACAGGTAGTCACACACGGAGCGATCACAGAGAACTGAAAAGAATCCCTCCTCCCATCCCACCCCCCAAATAAGTTGTTTTCTCTCATTGTTCACCAAATGCCTTCTGCAGTCCCACTCGGCCACGTTTAAAGGCATCAGGGAGGACTTTTATGTGGGGTGCAATGTGCTAAGTTACACATGCGTCTGCACTTCTACATCACGGGCCAGTTAATTTTGATTAGGAAGAACCAGAAATAAGGAACGAGAATTTACCAGAAAGCTACGAAGCAGAAAAGCTGGGAGAATTCAGTGAGACGCCAATGCACGCAGGCCCTGATAGGACGCTTGGTAAAGAGCAGCGAGAGTGTCATTACCAACGTCCATCGCCTGGAAGATGCACTAGAGAAACTGTCAGAGGCACCATTTTATTGTGTTTTGCTAAGAAAAAGCATTAGCAAACTACGTCAGGCTATCGGCTATGCAATGGATTCCAACTCCAGGAATATAAAATTGTGAAAAAAATACACACTTTGGGATTCATGAAACCCGGTATGACCGTGTCTACCTCCATGTTTTGACAGAACATAAGCCACGCTCTGCGTAACTGACACCTGAGTGCAGGACGTCTGCGTCACCACAGCCACATCAGACTCCGAGCTCCTGACCAGCCCCCTGTCTCTCCGAGCTTCTCCCGCTACACAGACTGGGCTGCTCTCCTCGACCCCTGGTATCGCCCAAACTCACTCACCACCGCTTCCAGTTCTCCCCTTCAGCGTCCTCTGAGTCGGCTGTCAGAAAGCAGACAATCGTAAGTCACTCCAAACCCAAACTACAACCTTGCTCTAATGTTACGTTGCTTATGCCAAGCTAATGGCCTTGCCAAATTTGGCTGCACGCGGGAGGTGACTTAATGCACATGTGTTCCCAGCATCTTCTTTCAATCCTGAGTTAAGCAGTGCAATTTCCCTTGGAACGGAATTTAAATTAGTTACTTTAAAGCCCACGTTCACATTTCTTCTTCCACCTACCACACAGCTCTCTCTAATTATCCAAGTGAAAGCACTTAGCAGGATAGTTTGGGTAGAGACGTGACAGATGGATTTCAAAGCCAGTGACAAACCGTACAGACAGGTACTGAATGCTCTGGAACCTGAGTTGGCTACTTTTCACAGGGAGCACTGGCCTTGAGACGATCTAACATATAAGGGAATGGAAGAGAGATCTGTAAAGACATACCAAGAAACTATATACGGCAATCAAACAAACACGGGGCACAAGTTTTCTGCATCACATTTATTACCTTCTATTCCAAGAAGAGGACACTCCCCTAAAATACCAGCCAGAGTCCTTGGTGGTCAAGAGTCCACTGCATTCCTTGACTAGACAAAGATCTGAGAGTGACGTGTTCACTCAGTGATCATTTTTCCATGATGCAAAAACACTCTTCAGATTTTTTTTTGAGAGCGCGAGAGAAAGAGAGAGGGAGAGAGAGGGACAGCATGAGCAGGAGAGAGGGGCCGAGGGAGAGGAAGAGAGAGAATTTTAAGCAGGCTACATGCCCAGCACAGAGCGAGGGGCTCAATCCTATTACCCTGGGATAATGAACTGAGCTGAAATCAAGAGTCAGATGCTCAACTGACTAAGCCACTAAGATGCTCCTTTTCAGATCGTTTAAAAAAATACTTTTTCATGACTATAGAAAAATCATAACTATGCTGGTCTGTTCGTGAAAACTCCCCACTTCCTGTGCACTGTCCTTCATAATGACTGTTCCCGGTATTGCCTCCATGAAGGAAAAAAACACCTGAACTTCCTAACTTGTGAGATTCAACAGTTATACTACTGCTCACCATCACAAATAAAAGAGACAAGTTTTCCTTCTCTTGGGTTGTACACAGATTTAATTAGTTACTCAAATAAAAAAATGAAACTCCAAGTGATTCTTTCACTCCAGTCTTCTTTTGTTCCCCCAACATCTACATGCAAAATAGAACATATCTGCTAAAGGAATCAGGGTTTGATAATTACAGGAAGCATCACTGAATTTGCACATGTGAAGTCTCCAACTTTGAATTCGGAGACAATGAAGAACGTAACAGTCCAAACAAGAATTAATCTGTTTCTGAAAAAACTTTAGTAAGTTATCAATGGGGAGAAAAGAAATGCTGGTTTTAAAGAAAACAATAGAAATGCTCCCAAGAAAAGATTATTATGGGAAAGCCTATTTGGAGGAGAAAAAGAAACCAGAGCATTATCTATAAAAGGTAAGCCTAAAAGAAGTGAGATGCATTTTTTCTCCATTTCCCAATCACCTTGAGAAGTGGAGAAAAAATGAAACCGAAGGAAACAAGGCACAACAAGAAGAGGCTTAAGAGAACAATGAGTTGACAACAAAAAAGTTACAAAGACTCACAGGAGTGAGAATTACTGACGGTCAGTATGTATTTGGATTATCATGAAGAAAAAGAGATTGACAAGAATTGAAAAGACACAATGATGTCACATGGCAGTCTCGTGACCTAGTTCAGCCCAAGGAATCAGAAAGCTGATTTTCCCAAGCAAATGAATGAAGCTGCAGCGGCAGCTTAGAGATAAATGGGGAGGGAGCTGGTGATGGGGATCGCTGTCACCATCGTCCTAATCAAACTATGGAGAAGACTGTGATATTAGCTTCAGAGAAGCTCCTGTTAGTGACTAAGGCAAGGTGCCCTCCCGCTCCTAGCACAGCTAGAATTCTGGGCCCAAGAGACACCGAAAGTTGACACGTGCCAACAACAGGTTTTGCAGGATGGTGTAAACACTCCAGGTTTTAACTGGGCTAAAGGAGACACGGCACTGGCTACGCACTGCAGCAGAGAATTGCAAAAACACTTCCTCAAATGGTGAGCCTCAACTCTCCAAATGTCCTCAACGGCACATAGAGTGTCCTGGCCCAAGAAAAGCCTTTGAACACATCCCACTGCCCTTCCTTATTCAGGGGTCAGTGCATACCTAGATGCTGTATCAAGATGAAGGTACTAAAAGTATCTTTAGTTTTCATAAGGCACTGGATTCCAAATGGAAAGGTAGTCATCAGATGGGGCAGGTAGCAATTAGAGGCTGAGCAGAAGGCTGCAAGAATCTAAAACAAAGGAACTCCATAGGCATGTAATCACGAAATCCCCAAAACATCCCAGAAAGTGATAAAAATACATACCTCTGGGTAAAGTGTTGTTATTTCCCCAAAGAGGAAGATAGTTAGACCTCTTTGGTCATAATATAAACTATTATCAGTGTATTCCGGAGAAAGAAATGAGGCAAGATGATATTCTTTTCTTCTTCCACATTTAAATTTATTTACCACATTGGGAACTTACTCACTACATTGTCTGCACATGGACAGACCGGACTCCAACTATGAGAAATCTTTAAATCAACTAACAATATTTTCCAGGATATTACTCTGAACAGAATAAGCAAAAGCAGCAAATCTCAAGATAACACACTTACATAAAGGGTTCAAAGCCAAAGAATGAATGGCAGCAGTAACAAAAACTGCTTGTACTTTCCCAAAGCACATTCTGTGATTAGCTCTTTGTCCGTTCTTCAACCATAGTATTATATATCACAAATGAAGCCCAGAAGTCTAACACCAAGTAAGATTAAAATGTGTTTAGTTGGGGCACCTGGTTGGCTCAGTTGGTTAAGCATCCGACTTTGGCTCAGGTGATGATCTCACGGTTCGTGGGTTCGAGCCCCAGGTCAGGCTCTGCACCGACAGCTCAGAGCCTGGAGGCTGCTTCGGATTCTGTGTCTCCCTCCCTCTCTCTGCCCCTCCCCTGCTCGTACTCTGTCTCTCTCTTTATCTCTCAAGAATAAACATTTTTAAAAAATGTTTTTAAAACATTTAAACATTACAAAAACCTTTTTTTAAAAAAGGTTAAAACGTGTTTAGCAAATTGTACCTTAAAAGCACAATAGAGCTTTAGAAAGATTTTCAATAATGATTTTTGTTGAAATAAAAAAAGCACTTCCTGTTTAACTTTTTGAGCCCAATAATCCTTTTCACCTTGAATAATCAGAAATAAAATGCTAATGAATGTAAAACTTTTATGTGAAAAGAAACTGACGTGTGCATAACAGGCACCTTTCCACACTAACTCATTGCTGTGATTAAACCACAGATAAGTAGTCAGCGTCCTGAGGGATCAATGGTGTAATAAGGAAAAATATATTTCTCTCTTTCCTCTCCCTGTCATTGGCCCCAGCATAAACATAGTATAAATATTTGTAGTGGTCAAACACTGCTCATCTTTACCAGACAAGTGCTTAAAAAAATGGCGGCTAAAATGCAGTTGGAAAGCCCTTTCCTGGGGTGCCTGGGTGGCTCAGTAGATTAAATGTCTGACTCTTGATTTCAGCTCAGGTCGTGATCTCCCAGTTCGTGGGATCAAGCCCCCGGTCAGGCTCCTCGCTGACAGTTCAGAGCCTGCTTGGGATTCTCTCTGTCCCTCTCTCTCAAAATAAATAAAATAAACAAACAAAAACAAAAACAAACCCTCCCTTCCTGAGTTGCTTGCTACATGGCAATTACATAAATCAAGGACACAGATGGACATGAGACAGACATGGGAGTCAGTGTGGAACCAAGGCCACACGACAAGGTAAAGAAAGCGGAAGATCCTTCCGAGCTCACTTGCCCATCAGGTCATGGCTCTGTGTCACTCTCACATTCCCTCCTTTCTGTTCATTTCTGTCACTGTCACCTATCTTGGACCTTCATGATTTCTTGCTTGCAATTTTCCAAGGTAGGCTCTCTGCCTGCCCACCCCACGGTCTTTCGTCAATCCACTCTTTAAACTGCCACCAGAAAAGAGAGATATGAGATCTACCCTGTGGCTGCAGCATAAAGACAAAATTCTTCAGCAGGACATCAAAGGTCCTCCACAATGTGCCCTTGAACTACCTTTCCACCACACCCAACGCTCGCTGTGTGTTTCCGTTACACTGGCTTCTTTGCCATTCCTCTGTCATGCCCTGTACTCAGTTTTATAGCTCTGTCCATATGCTTCCTATGTAAAAACTACTTTGAGGGGCGCCTGGGTGGCTCAGTTAGGCGTCTGACTTCCCCTCAGGTCATGATCTCAATGTTTGTGGGTGTGAGCCCCACCTTGGGCTCTGTGCTGACAGTTCGGAGCCTGGAGCCTGCTTCGGATTCTGTGTCTCCCTCCCTCTCTGCCCCTCCCTTACTCGCACTCTGTCTCTCAAAAATAAGTAAGCATTAAAAAAATTTTTTAATACCTTGATCACTGTCTACGCTGCTCATAATTCTGTTCATCCCTCACGATACAACTGAAATGACACCTCCTTCAGGAAGCTTTCCTACACCCTATGAATTTTACTTCTCTATACTCTCATGGTACTTTATGCACGTGTTAGCTACAGCATTTACCACATTCTACTCCAAACTGAAGCTAATTATGTAAAAGTGAATCTCTACGGCTACACTGTAAGTGCTGAACACCACACATCACACCTCATAAGCACTTTATGGCATTTATTTGCTTCTATGTCTTTTCTTTTCCAACAAACCATAAATTCCTGAGGTCATGATCTGTATCTCCCTTTAAAAAGTATTTCAAATGGGGGTGCCTGGGTGGCTCAGTCAGTTAAGCATCCAACTTCAGCTCGGGTCATGATCTCACAGTTCACTCTTATCAGCACAGAGCCTGCTTCAGATCCTCTGTCCTCCTCTCTGTCCCTCTTATGTCCCTCTGCTTATGTGTTCTTCCCCCACCCCCCCCCAAAATAAATAAATAAACTTAAAAATGTTTTAAATGAAAACTTAAATACATATTTACATGATATAAATATAATGCTTAATATAAATACATAATACGTAAATGTATAAGCACACGTATACTCTGCTTTTTGAAATTTCACATTACGCCACTTTGCTTTTACAAAAAAACCTATGTTAATTAGTGTCTGTTTTCACTAACCAGAAGAAATCTGAAGAAGATCTCCACTTTCACTGAAAAAGGCAAAAAGCGAAAATAGGGGTCAGGTGTTTATTTTTCAGGGAGCCGTTACAAGCCCCCCACACCCCACCCGGGCCCCCAGCTGAGACAGCGCCCGCCCATCTCCCTCCCTGGGAGCTCACTACACTCAGCATCCCACCACCAGGATGGGCTGTCTGGTAGCATCTTTCTCTCTCTCTCTCTCTCTCTCTCTCTCTCTCTCTCTCTCTGTGTGTGTGTGTGTGTGTGTGTGTGTGTGTGTGTGTGTTTAACATTTATTTTGTGCATTTATTAGCAAGATGTGTCTTAAGATTATCAGAAAAGCCCGAGAGGGTGTTTTTTGGCTCAGAGAATGCTCGAATTTTTTTCCATATAAATTAACTATAATTGCTTCTCCGTTTTACACCATTTCGGATTAGTAAAGATTTCATTAAAAAACGCTCTACTTTCAGATAGTGGGGAAAACCAGTATATTATACATGGAAGTATTTATAATGTACATCAAGGTTCCATTTACCTAGTACCCAATGAATAAACAGGATCACCCACACCTTGAGTATTGGTAGAACAAGACAATATCCCTTATGCTCCCGCCCACCTCATTCCTTCCTCATCTTCCGGAAGTAATCGCTATCTTAATTCTGTGTTTCTTATTCCCTTGTTTTTATAAAGTCTTATCCCATATGCATGTATCCCTAAACAACATATTGTTTAGTTTTGCATGCTTTTGGTTTCTTATAAACGGAATCATATCACATTTATTATTTTGCAAATTTTTTGTGTTTGTTTTTGCTTTTTAGCTCAACATTATGTTCATAAGATTCACATATGTTGATGCATGTAGCTATAGTTCATTCGTTTTCACTATCTAAGAGAACCTCTTGCAAATGAGCTCTGGGAGGCACACAGGAGAATGTCCACAGTAACACTGTTAACACAAAACACTGCAAATGACCCAAATGTTTATTATCAGGAGGCTACATAAATAAATCATGGTATTTTCTACACTTGCACCTGCTAATGTGTCTGGCATGTAGTAGGCCCTCCATAAATATTTTTTGGAATAGATAGACTTGAGGAAGAAAATATAAGTGACTTATCATGGCCTCCTCCTCTGAGCCCAGAACATGCTCAGATGCTCAGTAAACATCTGAGACATCCATCCACAAAATGTTGGCCCCTCAGGCTTGCAGTGGACAGATCGGCAGATAAACTGACAACACAGGCCATCTGAGTCGAGACAAGTAAGAGGACAAAATGGCAACTGTGACACGTCTGCCTGCAAGAAACTCTACAGAGTGGAATTTCCGAGGGTATTAATTCTGCCTGCTCACTTCTGAGTTCCTATGCACCACTGTGGCTCACAGGCGCCCCTCCCCCCCCTACTCCATCTTCTTTGCTATCCCCTCTTCAGATGAGTCTGCTCTGGTACACCTGGGAAGGATTTAGGGATGGGGCAAGAACTGACTTTTGATGTCCCATCGCTGCCCAGCTATATCAAGCTCTCAGTCCCATGATAATTACATTCTGTTAGACAATGATTTGTCTCTCACTGGGTCCCACCTGAACGTCGCGTATCCATTGTAAGGCAGTCAAGCCACCCTGCTTGTCACTTTTTCACCATATTTGATGTCAGCTCTTCGGCAGAAACAACCCCCTAGAAAAATGATCACCATCCCAGTATGCTATTAGTCTCTTTTGCACTTTACTGAAATAGAAACTAATTCTCAGGATAACACTGATGGTGAAGATTCAGGGAAGACAAATTAGACCAAACCAAATGAGTATGTGTTTATCTGCAGCGTTGGCCAATCACTTTCAAAAGAACTGGGTGCAGAACATAATGAAAAGGCACTGAATCCAAAGGTAAAGAAAAGACTGCCAACGACAGACAAGTTTCCCCATGAAAGTGAGTATTATTCACATAAGTTCATCTCACTTTGACTTGACTTCATCCTTTTATCATGGTCGTAATTCAGACCTGAATATTTAGCTCCCAAAAATGAAAAAGGAAGGAAAGAAGGCAGGCAGGGAAAAAGCCATGATTCTGATGCAGCAGATGTAATAAAAATACAAATAAAGCCCACCCATCATCCTTCCCTTCATTTCTGTTTCCACAACTGAGTCTTCCTCCTTCCCCTTTCCCATCACCCCACCCCCCACCCTCCGGCTTGCTCTCTCTTCTGTTTCTCTTGCTTCTCTTGGCAAAGACCCTGGGAAAGGATTAAAGCGGCCAGTCCTCACTCCTTAGATTCAACTTTTCTTTGGGCTTTTCCTTTCAAACGTGAACTACCATTGCACTGCAAATAACTAAACTCTTCCTTTTACACTGCATCTTTCCCAGGGTTGCTGCATTTCTGATACACGCTTGGGCTAGAGGATGCCCTCTGCTCGCATATATCGCTACTATATTTGAGTAGACGCAAACCCGACTTCAAGCAAAATGTTTCTGTGCTACCAGGAGAGTCTCCTCCACACACTTCAGCCCAATCCAGCAGCTTCCCTCACCTTTTGTCTACCTCTTCCCAAAGACCCTCACCAGCTTACTCGTTAGTTAGCCTGCTTCAAAGCAGGAGACCTGGAAAAGCCGTAACTTACCCTCTGCTAATTACTTTCCCTCTCAAGCCTTAGGAAGTAATGATGGAGATCTTTACTTCAAACTTGATTTCATTCCAAAATGTAGAATTGTGTTTGTGGGTAAGAAGGACAGTATCCTTGCGAGAAAATGCCAGTCTAACGTCAGGGCCCATAACAGCCAAGGTAGGAACTCTGCATGTAATTATTACAGAGACTTTAGGAAGAGAAGGGAAACCAACGTTTTTTTTAACAGCTACAGTGAGCCAGGGACCAAATGAGGTATTTTCACACATTCCCTTATCTCTATAAAAGTTGGGAGGAGTTACTGTCACCTTCATTTTGTAGATGAGACAGGCTCAGAGGGGCCTGCCGGTGGTGTCAGATTCCGAATCCAGGTTTTTCTGATCCTCAGGCTCCAAAGCAGGAAAAGTTAAATCCGAAGGCACCTTCAGAGGGCTGAAGGCCACAAAACACCGTTCTGACAGCACACCCTGCGTGATGCACTCTGTCTACTAAGCAAGGCCCTCCACGCCCCAGCCCCTGCTTCTTTCCTCACTTCCCCACCCTTTGCCATAAATCGCCCTTCCTCCAGTCGCACAGGACACCGTGAGGCTCCCCGAGTGCCGTGTTGATGAATGGTTCTGTGCCTTTCCCCAGGCTCCTCCCTTTTTCTGAGATGCCCCTCCCCCTTGCTTCATCCATCTACCTCCTTCTCTGCGATTCAGCTCAAGGGTGGCCGCCTTCAGGGAGCCTTCCTCACCGCTGCCCTGATTTAGATGCTCCTCATACCCCTCCGTAGTACTTATTCTACTGACCACAGCTGCTCCTATATTTGTAGGTTTCTCCTACTAAGCTACAAAGTTACCCTTTTTAACTTTAGCATATAATACAATGCTTGGTCCACCAAGAAAGAAAATGGATTAATGACCAGAAACCACAGGGTAGCACACTGGAATTAAAAACCAACGTGGTGGAGTTCATGCCAGTATCTTAAGCAGAAGCCAGACAGTCACCTGCCGGGACCGTAAGGATCGGCTGACAGTACTCGAGGGTCAGGGCTCCATGAGCCCTAACATCCATTCGGGCTTTGATGGTCTGGGGCTGCAGACTGCTGCCGATTGTGGTTTTCTGATGAGGACGAGCCAACATCTCGGAAGTAAGTGAGGCAGGACAGTGAGAGCACAGGTACAGGAGGCAGAAAACCTGGGAAACAGTCCTGACTACAGGCCTGACTCGGCCAGGTGTGACTTTAAGGGAGAGGAGTTTCCCCATTTGTAGAATGAAAGGGGAAGAGGTGAGTGGAGGTGACCAACTAGATGGCCTGTTACCCTATGTCTGAGAAATGTTCCCCGTTTTCCCGCCGTTCACGGTGTCCCCACGTGGCACGCCGATGCCCAAAGCCCTCTGCCTGCGCATCCCACACCTACGCTCCCTATGGTCTCATGGTTCTTCTTCTAAACAATAAGGTATAAGATGCAAAGAAAAAAATGAGTAAAATCTACCTATTTTATTGACTGCAGTGGACAGGATACTTTTGAAAAAAAAAATAACGAAACGAATGAATGCAGGGAAAATGCGAGTCCAAAGGGAAATCGGTATCAACAGAAATTTTAATCAGCCACATGTCCCACAGACACTCAGAGTTCATGGATGTAACGCTTGCATGTTTGACTATGAAGCTGACGGTACAAGATATGTAATCATTTGTAATTTTATTGGAAAAGGTATTTGCATCCTCCTTGTAAGGTAGAAGTCCACAGGAAGATGTCCATTAACTAAGGACTGTGATTCACAGGCCTGGTTATTCTTGGCTGTTTGTATTAAAAGCAGAAACTATGGGGGCGCCTGGGTGGCTGAAGAGGCTGACTTCGGCTCAGGTCATGATCTCGCGGTTCATGAGTTCGAGCCCCGCGTCGGGTTCTGTGCTGACAGCTCGGAGCCTGGAGCCTGCTTCGGGTTCTGTGCCTCTGTCTCTCTCTGCCCCTCCCCCACTCACACTCTGTCTCTCAAAAATGAATAAATGTTAAAAAAAAAAAAAAAAAAAGCAGTAACCTGGGCGACATGGCAAGAATCTTTTCTCTGCCTGAACATGATCCTGAAATGAAAACCACCTGACAGTGTTGGTGACAGAAGTGAGTAGAAAGACCAGACAGAAATTAGCTGTGTGACTGGGTTTAGTACTGAATTTATAAAATCATTACATACTTGGATTACGTAATTTTTTTCATTATATTTTACATCTTTCAGGGAGAGAAAAAGACTTAGGTTATATGGCATTGTTACATTTGGAAATTCATAACTTGTCTTGGGACAGATTCCACCAATGCTAAAGGTCTCCTGTGTGGTATTTAGCCCCTTAAAATGGCAACATAAAAAAACAAACAACAACAACAACAAAAAAAACCTAACCCCCTTCCCTCCAAAAATCAACTCAGTGTGTTAAAATTCTACCGGATTCCTGAGGGAAGGCACCATTAGGTAAGGTTCAAATGTTCACAGGCGACTGAAAAGAACTGTAGATAATCACAAAATTGTGTTCATTACGTGCTGCTCTTAATTCCCTCTCGGGTGCTACAACAAAGCTGTTTCTCTGATACCCTGCTCAGCAGAGCTGCGCACGCCCGTGCTTCTCAAATCAGAGTCAACCCTGATTTTCAGAAACCTCATTTTCAAGCCAACAATTTTCTGAAGTTCTCCTCTTCCCCCACATCAGCTGGCTGAGAGAAGATGTCTGGGTTATAATTTCATTTTTAAGGGTTAAGGGAATGAGTCTTTAGAGAATACACTTTGTCTTGCAGCATTTGGGATCCAAATTTCCTTCCCACCCTTTCCCTGGAAGGATCGGCTTGCAGAGGACGCAGAATGAGAACAGAGTTGCGAGTGCTCAAGACGGCTAAGGGAGGAAAAACAGACAAGTCGCTAATTTAGCTCTCCAAACTGGACCCTCAAACACACGGAGCATCCTCCTCTCCTACCTGGTGTTTCTGGAAGAGTTTATGTCAGTAATGGAAAATTTAAACACTGTCATAAAATCCCAATTTTTTTTCCACTGCAGCTCTGAACACCCTCCTGGATATTTAGCCGCGAGGACTAGCGCTGGGGTTTCACACAGGGCCGGCAGGAGGCCTGGGGGCTGAGAAGAGAGGGGGGCACTGAAGGAGCCGCCTCATGTCTCCTACACCCAGTTTCCCAGGATTCATGTTTATGAGAACATAAGCTCCATGAAAGCAAGGATTTCTGTCCGTTCTGTTCAGCAGCACAGCCCCGTGTTTGGAACGGCCTGGACACGGGCAGGTGCTCAGTGAGAACTTTCCCAATAAAGCCGCAAGAGAATGGAGGGACTGCATCTGCCCCAGGCAGGCCCACTCTGGTTGACCTTAACAGCACAGCTCTGAGGAAGGTTCCAGAGGTCCCAGGGCTCGGCTCCCTTGACAGGCTGAGGGCAGCTCGGCTGCAGGGTCGCTCCTGGGACTCTGTGGCCCCCAGCGCCTCCCACAGGGGCCAGCAGCCTCTCTCGCCACACCCCAGCACTTGACAAAGGAAAGGGTCAGTGGTGGAGAAAGAAAATATGCTTAAAAACCACTGACTTTGGGGTGAGATCCAAAGGCTGCAGGTAACAAATCTCGCTTCTCGCCATGTTTAGCACTCCCCTTGGGACTTCAAGCAAGTGGCTTAATTTCTTCCATTTCACTTTATCATTCATCATGCAGGGCGACGCTACATGAAATGACTAGAGAATCTGATGCTGTCGGAAACATAACTTTACTGATGCCGATTCCAGAACTGTAAAGGGCTAGGTGGCCGCTACACTCCTTCCGAAGTCCGATGCCTCTGCGACCAAAAACCTTGTGCAGGGCTGTCCGTGGGGTTGTGTTATTCCTGAACATCCTTTCTGACTGAACAAGCCATATGGCTTTCGGTTTAGTTGCCAGGCAGCCTGGCCAAGCTCCTATCAACATGTCAACCAGATGAGGTGGGGGGGGGGAGGGGGGGAGGAGAAACAGAACGCAGGATGCTGGTTGTGCTGAACAGTAAAGAGAAAACAGGGACCCCAGACCGTGGGCCAAGGTTTGACCTCAGCAGCTGCAAAACCAATCGCTTCTGAGTTTCACTGTGTTTCAAGGAACATCCACAGAGGAAAAATCACAGTAGCCCATAATATATGATAATGCCTCTTCTGGGCTTTGGTATGATATTTTAAATACATGACTAAACCCAAAAAGCTACAGTTTCAGATCTTGCCAGAAATTGGGGTTTTACTTGAGCTATAAAAGAGTCAAGGGAAGTTCACTGGGCAAGATACAAGGTTCTTCTTTATAAGTTCTTATAAAACTAGAAACCACTGGGGCACCTGGGTGGCTCTGACTTCAGCTCAGGTCATGTATTCATGGCCTGAGTGTTCGAGCCCCACATCAGGCTCTCCGCTCTCAATGCAGAGCCTGGAGCCTGCTTTGGATTCTGTTGTCTCCCTCTCTCTCTTGCTCTCTGCCCCTCCCCTGCTCTCACATGCTCGCTCTCTTTCTCTGAAAAACAAACATTAACACACACACACACACACACACACACACACACACACACACACACCCAGGATGAGACTTTGGTCTCCAGTCTAGCATGTGAGGGGTGTAGAAGTCACCACTCCATCCTAACAAGTAACAAGCTAACAAACTGAAAATTCCACAATTCTTCTCAGAACTGTTAGACAAGGGAGGTCACGGGCAGACTGCTGCCCCCAAACTGGAGAGACGCACACAGAGAGCCACAGCTTGTGGAAGCGGAACCCTCTGCAGGACCAGGGCTGGGGCACGAAAACCTGAACTCAGTAGCCAGACTGCTGGGGACTTAGTGTGCCCGAGTCAGAGAGTCAAGACATCCAGGGGGACCCAGTCTGAGGGGCCCCCACACTGTTGTGAGTTTTCACCTCCAACAGCTCCATCAGACGTTCACAGTTAATGCCAGAGAAAAACCGTCTCACGTTTCTAGCAGAGGGAGGGGAAAAGCAACCACCTTGAGAAACACCACAGAGTTCAGTTCTTCACCAGGGCTGGCCTTGGGAGAAACTATTTTACCCTAGCCTACCCCCTGGGGTTTCACCTGAGCCTAACTGACCTGGGGGAAGGGAAATACCCGATTCCAGCTCACTTCAGACATCCTGTCCCGCCCAAGAGGGGAAAAAACGGAGAAGCACTGGTAAAGTTCACAGGACCTAACCACTGCTGATGATTCCCAGTCCCTCAGACATTACCATTATGCTATTAAAGGCCGGTCGACAGCAGTTCTTTGACCCACTACCTCACATCCGCCTTTCAAAAAAAAGTACAAGGCATACTAAAAGGCAAAAACAGAATCTGAAGACTGAACAAGCGTCAGAACCAGAGTCAGATACGGCAGCAATGCCGGAATTATCAGGCCAGGAATTTAAAAATACTGATTAATACGCTAAAGGCTTTAATGGGGAAAAAAGGAAACAATATGCAAGAATAGGTGGACAGTGTAAGCAGAGGAATGAAAATACTAAGAAATAATAAAGAATGCTGGAGATGAAAAACAATGTAACAGAAATGAAGAATGTTTTAATGGACTCCTTATTAGACTGGATGCAGTGAGGGGAAAAAACACAATCGCTAAACTTGAGGCTATAACAATAGAAACTTCCAAAATAGAAAACAAAGAGAAAAAAGGCTAGGAAAAAAAAACCCCAAAACAAAACCCAGAACAGAATTTCCAAGAACTGTGGGGCAACTACAAAAGGTGTAACATATGTGTTATCAGACTATCAGAAGAAGAGAAAGGAACAGAAGCAGTATTTGAAGCAATGATCTCAATGACGGCTGAGATTTTTCCCCCAAATAAATGTCAGACACCAAACCACAGGTCCAGAAAGATCAGAGAACACCAAGATCATGATACACGCCAAAAAACTACACCCAGATATACCATATTTAAACTTCAGACAATAAAAGATAAAATACTTCAAAGAAAATCCTCCTGTAGAGACACAAGAATAAAAATGACATCTGACTTCTTGGAGGCACTGCTTCAGGAGGCTTTTTTTAAGGTTTTTTTTTAGTATATGTGCTGCCGAAGCGAGCACTTTAAGGTTTTTTTTTAAAAGTAGGCTCCAGGCCCAGCATGGAGCCCAATGTGGGTCTTGACCTCAAGACCCTGAGATCAAGACCTGAGCTGAGATCAAGAGTCAGACGCTCAACTGACCACGCCAGCCAGGCACCCTGATTTTCAGGAGCATATTAACTAAGCCTTGATAACCATTTTTTCTTCCTCTCTTCATCACAACTACTACTTTTCTGAATTATTTTGCTATTTTTAGCACGCAAGCAAAACATACACGGTACATAAAATGTGAAAAACAGAGGGAAAAAAGAAAAACAAATCGCCAAAAGTCGTCTAACCAAAACTAAAATTATGGAATATTTCCTTCCAAGCCTTTTTCTAACCATAGATCTTTTTTTTATAAATCTGTTTTAATCAACAGAAAGTATCATCCTGCCTGCTAATGGTCTAGCCCTTGGAGAGACAGACTTTCAGATAATCCATGGCCTTATTTCCTCCTTATCCTCAACCTCTGCCCTGCCTGAGGTGGGACCCTGCCCTAGGAGCCCGAAACAGTGAGGGTGAGACAGCACCCTCCCCCCAGTTGGAGGGATTAGAGGGACGACCTTCTGCATCTAACACCCCTCCCAGCTCCGGGCATCAACTCACCCTCTTCAGTAGCTGGCTGCTTTAGTTTCTGAGCCTTCCGGGGTGTTTTGCAGTAAATCTGCTGGCTTCTCCCTGACAGCCGCTGGTGTAGACACTTAGGTCTTGCCCGGCTCTACCCTGCTCTGCAGCCATCAGACCTCCAGGGACTTGCCGGCCTCACTGTTGGTGGACGAACATTTCAGCTGACTCTAGACCTCATTGAAAGTGGAATGTGTGTTTCTGTTCCTCGTTCTGTCACTGCAGGGTGATCAGTGAGTTCTGAGAAAGGAAAGGCTGCACCATAATTCTTGTTCTTACACGGTATCCTAGCACTGTATGATCTTCATTATTACAGCTTTTTATAGATTTCGCTGTCGAGTAAGGAATATACCAGTTTCAAATATGACTGAATGCCTCTGCAAGTTTTTTTGTTTGTTGGTTTTAAAAATTATAAACAAGTTACCAGCTCAATGAACTGGAAAAGAAGTTCAATATTCCAAACTCCAAAAATAATGCCAGGCACATAGCTGGTGATGAATACCTGTTGAGCGATTATGAACAATCTGTCTGGGAAAAGTCAATAGCACAGGGCCACTTATGGAAACCTGGGATTGTTCCTGAAAATCGGTTGTACTGTGAATCTGTTTCAGTCTGAGAAGAAATGTTGACCTGTGTGACCACATCTCGTGGCTATACCTAGTGCAATGTGTGTTGGGCCAAAAAAAAAAAAAACCAAAAACCAAACAACAACAAACCAAACCAAAAGAAAACGGAAGCATCTGTAACCCATACTTGGTTCATCTGGAAAGCTTACAACTGGGCTGCTGACTGTGTGACACAAACTTCCTGGGGCCCTTAGATGAGGGCAGGCATAACTCAAAATTTTCTTCTTAATTAAAGCAACAGGGATCAAAGACCTAAACAGAGGGATAATGGCAGAGCATTAAATGCAAAGTAAATGTATCATTCCTTGAATAATTCCATTTGTGACCAATTTACCCAAACAGCCACAGGAGAACTCAGGTTTCAGTGGGATGGCTGGTGTGAGGCAATACACGGGAGAGTGGCATGAATTACGTTTTCCTATTTCCACTGCTTACTCACCACTTCTAAGGAATATTTAATTTTTGAACATCTACCTCATGGCTTACAGGTGCCCCTTAACTTCCCCAAGCCTTGCCTCCTTGACCAGCGTGATACCGTATTAATTCACAGCTCTGGGAAATACATGCAGAAAAGTTCACGGTTCCTGAACCAAGATAAATGAAAATCCAGATCCCGCTACCCCGGTAGCTTGTATGGATAATGTTACTTCTCCCTCAGTGTACGTCCACACTGCTTCAACCTACTCTTCTGTGGGAACGACCTCAGGACACGGCTCTCAGCACTGGGACCCCCTTCAAAATGGCGCCCCTCTCTTACCAGCTCCCGGCCGAGGTTTTCAGTCTCGTCAGGATGAAACCCGCCCCCACTGACACACACAGATCTCCTCAGGCTGAACTGCTTCATTCCCTGACTAACCCTGCAACTTTCTCACTCCCATGGCCATTGCCCATGCTGTGCCTTCCGCCTGAAATGCCTTTTATCAGACAATAGAAACGGCCACGCAGTTCAAGACCCGAACTCCTTTCTTCAGTTAGGACTTCTCGTTGCAACAAAATGATTCAGAATTTGCATTACATTAAAAAAAAAAAGTGCTATCCAAAGCAGGAGGTGAAAGAAGGTCGAGGCCAAATTAATTTTGTTACCAATAGGTGGTTTTTTTTTTTTAATTTTTTAAAATGTCGATTTATTTTTGAGAGAGAGAGGGAGACACAGAATCCAAAGCAGGCTCCAGGCTCCGAGCTGTCAGCACAGAGCCCAACATGGGGCCCAAAGTCCCGGACCGAGAGGTCATGACCTGGGCCAAAGTCTGACACCCAACCCACTGGGCTCCCCAGGCTCCCCTCCAGTACATGTTTTTTATTTTTTTTTAAAATTTTTTTTTCAACGTTTTTTTTTTATTTTTGGGACAGAGAGAGACAGAGCATGAACGGGGGAGGGGCAGAGAGAGAGGGAGACACAGAATCGGAAACAGGCTCCAGGCTCCGAGCCATCAGCCCAGAGCCTGACGCGGGGCTCGAACTCACGGACCGCGAGATCGTGACCTGGCTGAAGTCGGACGCTTAACCGACTGCGCCACCCAGGCGCCCCCAGTACATGTTTTTTAAACCACTGTGAGGCAAAGCAGAGAGTATGGACTTCGAAGTCACATACTTGTGGGTTTACATCCTGGCTCTGACGTATTTTAGTCTCATGACCATGTGCAAGCATTCACCCTTTCTAAAATGGAGTTTTCCATACCAGAAGACGGATATAACACAAATTTCCCATATTCCACTTAATAATTCTGTGCTGCCTACGTCCTTTCCGTGCTGTAAAATAGGACGGCTGGTGGGAGACAGCTCCACAGACTGCTGAGGAAATGTGCCCTCTTCCCATCCCTGATCACGAGAGAAGCTGATGATGTTCCGCACCAGGAAACTGGGAGACTTCTGGACTTGAGAGGTTGCTGCTGTGTTCCGTGAAAGCACCCTCCAAAATGTGTGATGCTGACGTTTTTCTCAGTTAATAATGTGTTACCTTGGTAATACTATTTAAACTGAACTTCTTCCAAAAAAAAAAATAAAGTGTTTGTGAATTCTCTTTGTTAAGTGAGAACAGGAGGCAAAATATAATAAAAATAACTGTGCTAGATTTTCTGTTTAAATTAAGAAGTTGAGAGCCTTGGATGAATTAAAATTAACATAGGGTCAGTGTGAGAATTCGTCACGAGAATTAATTAAGGACTAGTCAGTAGACGGCACCTAGCAAAAGGCAGCTAGGAGTGACGTGACCATCTTTAACAATGTAACGAGTACAGCCACGGTGACAATGACGCTGACCCAGAGCTTACGCAGAGCACCCTGCGTCCAGACCTCAGCCTCTCTCTGCTGCAGGGGGAGAAAAAAAAATTTTTAAAAAAGCTCTCTGTCTGAATCAGCCGAGTCTCTGAGCCAGGGTACTTGTCTGACCCTGTTTTCTGGGATAAATTTGCCATCCTGTTATAAATCAGTCAGCGGGAACCCAGAAGCAGACTCTGTTCATTTACTTAAGAGCACACAACCCTTCAAAGGGCAAGGGGTTTTGAGGAAATCCCAACTAACTGACAGGGAAAAAGGCCAAGAGTATGGGTTCCTCCGTTGGGAGATAAATGGTATCTATCAAATGCACACACAAATCCCTGAATAAACACCCGCAGCATTCCTCTGTGTTGTTTTAAAATTCAGATCCCATTAGGAAAAGAGCGAGGTGACTTACTTTTTGCCACACCACTAAGTCTCTCCTCCGTCACAATCCTATTGGCATTAATGGGAGATTTTATTACCTCTCAAAGTGTGTGTAAAAACGAGTGTCTCTAAAAAGTACACTTTGTTGACGTTTATCATAAGGACTATTAAAACAACACATAAAAATGTCAATGTTTCATCTGAATACCTAGTTGCACCCAAGCTAGCTATTGTCCAATTTCGCTTTACGCCGTCTATTAACAGAACACACACTCTGGTATGATTAGACCGAGTTATTCTTCCTCAGGGAGAAAACCTGTCGCTAGTCTGTGGTGGGCCCTTTGCTGAGCAGATCACTGATCCTTAAAACAATGCCATGAAGTAGGTTCAACGGACCTTACCTTACAGATGAGAAATCGCAGGCTCGGGAAGATTGAGAACTTGTCCAAGGTTACACACTTGCTAAGTGACCGAAAGGACGCTGACCCCAAAGTCCAACTGAAGGCAAGTCGGAAGTGTGCCATCCTAAGGGCAGACACGCATCACCGACCTGCCTCCTCCGAGACGACCGCCGGTCTTGCGGTGCCTCGGGGCGCCTCTGACCCACCCCTCAGTGTAACTGTACCACGTGAGTAGGGGGCACCAATCGCATGCACTCAGACCCCACGGCATCCCTAGAATATTTTAGTAGGACTGTGACAACCAGGCCGTCCTCTTGTCCTCACCTGGATCCCCGAAAGCAGAGCTCAGGGAAGCCAGATTCTGATGCATCAGGATCGCACTACATTTCGACTCCGATACTTGGCCATGAAAACACCGCGGCTGCAGAGGTAAGTCTGGCGGTCGGAGATGTGCTCCTTGAAGCCACAAGCGAACAGATATGCACGCGGTTCCACCGTAAACTCGGGGTCCGCGGCGAGGGGGTGAAAAGAACCCAAGCTTTGGAATGAGACCCAGCAGAGGACCTTCCCACTTCCAACCTGGTGATCTCGGGCAAACCAAGTTGATTAAGCTCTCCAAGTTCAATGTCCTCATCTGCAAAATGTGCAGAGGAACGTGCACCGTGGGACGTGCGGGACGCCAGCTGTCCGACGGCCCGTGGCCCCCTGCTCCCGGGCTCAGGCCGGAACTAGGCTTCAAGGCTCCTCCCCACGCCTGGCCACGTGACTGAGTTCTCTCCAGTGGCACCTGAGCGAGAGCGTTCGCAGCTGCTTCTGGCCGAGGCCCTGAGACCGGGGGCTGGCCCCTCTTTGCTTCCTTTTCTCCTCCTTGGAGAGAGCCGATGAGGACGAGCCCCCGAGGGATGGCAGAGAAACACCATGGAAGGATTCACCTGGGCCCTCACAGCATGGAGCAGGGCCACTCGCCAACTGGGAACACTCCCAGGGTACCACCACCGGTGAGAAAGAAAAAATATCTCTCTTGAGCCGCTTAATTATTGTCATGTCCCTTTGGTACAGGAGCCTGACGGTGCCTTAACCAACACAGTGTATCGCCAGCCATCACAACGCCGGGCACAAAGTAGACAGTCGGTACATAAACGGGGCACCAGGCTACTGTAGCCCCCACGCAGAGCGCCCCACTGCCCACACAGGCTGGTGGCTCCATGGGCACAGACCCCGCTGCTGCCCTCAGCGACGGAAAGGAAAAGGGGTGAAATGAGGGTGCCTCACCGGAAAGACAAAACTTCCAACTGCAGAGGAAACGCCTTCGGGTGGTTTTCAAAGTGCACAGCCTTTGACAAAATAGCCATCATCTCCGCTGCTTTTGCTGGGTTTCTAATCATGTTTCTGAGGCTCCACCAGGAAAGTTTACAGACACAGCACTGGAAGGAATTTCAGGAGGCCCCAGAACTCGGGGCATCTGTGTCGTGCACAGGTGTTCCAATCTACGAATACTTGTTAAACACCAGCTAAGTCCCACGTTGTCTGCTAAACGATGGAGGTGCAGACATTAGCTCCTCCCTCCTACTTCCACGAGACTTTTATCCAAATAAAGTCAGGTGAAAAGACTGTGTACATCTGGGAGGGGAAGGAAGAGGGGCAACAGGCACCCTCTTTGTAAGGCCGAGAGAGAGGGAACAAAAATACCAAAGAATCCTATTTATTTTCTCTGTAAGAGCCACATTCCGCCCATCAGCTGCTCATGTAAACAAACACTGTCCAAGGAGCCTGGGACCATCCTAATGCAACTAGCCACGCCTGATAAATCCTTCCCTCAATAACATCCTTTGATCTGCAGGAGGAACTCTACTTATATTAGTGCGTTTTTGGCTCACAGAATTGGCTACAGGCCTGTTTGTTACCAAATGATTCTGCAATTGAGTGCCCAGACACATCAATTTTCAATACTACAGAACTTTCTGGGTGTCAGCTTAACTCAGCTTCAGAATACTTTCCCACATGACAGTCACTCTGTAAAACAGATTCTGGCACCCTCACAAAATTGTCAGGAATACCTGTGCTTATCAGTCAGTTTCAGTCATGTTGCAGACCCACCCCAGGCCCCTCCTCCAGACTCTGGCTTCTGCTAAAGGCATCACTTCCCGGCACACGTCGTCTTCATCGCCCACATCTCTCAAGCTGTGTGTCCCACGGGGAGCGTCCTGGCTGTGACACTCATTTTCTTCAAAACTGGTTTGCGGTGAGCATAAGCCTCTCTTCAAGGGACGTTTTTCAAATTTAACATGACTGCGTTCTGCCCCCAAACCTATTCTTCCCTCACTCCTTCCCATCTCATCGACTCAAACGCTCAGGTCAGAAACCTGACGTTTTAAAACCTTCCTCTTTCTCTCACCCACCACATCCAGTTCATCAGAGTCCAGACGATTCTGTCTTCGGAAAGCACCCTGAGTCTGTTCCCTTCTTTTCGTCCCCCTAGCGCAAGCCAGTCTGTCTCCTGAGCTCCTGTAACAGCCTTGTGCTCAGCCTACACTCTTGACCCCTCAGACCCATTCTCTGCATCGTATCGGAATCATCTTCTCAAAACATGAATTAGATCTGGCCACGCTCATGTTCCAAACCTTTCAACGGCTTTCCGCTGTTTTGGATTAAAATGCAAACTTTTCCAAATGGCCGCTCTGCTGCTTGATCCAGCCCTGCCTGCTACCCAGTGTTCATTCCTGGTCTCTCTCCTCTTCACACACGCTCCCTCAGGCAGCTTACATACCACCTTTGTAGGGAGCCCACCGCTGGTCACAGAATCTAAAATAGTTCCTTTTTTAACATTCTCTCCATTGCATGATAATACTGTCTTTCATTTGCTCCCCCACTTAGCCCATTTCATACCTAGTTCTTTCTTTCTTTTTGACTTGTCATTAATAGCTCTGAAGTCAGGCTCCAGGAAGGCGGGGCTCATACTACTTTTGTAGCATGTGCCTGCCCTCACCCTCAGCCTGTCCACGTATGCTGATTTTCTCCTCACCCAGAACCCGCGTGGTAGGGACCAGTATCACCCTCACTTTGAAGATGAAGAAATCCGATTCAAAGAGAAGTTACACATGCCCTCCAGGTCAAGCAGCCAGGGAGAAGCGGAAGCACGCAGGAGCCGAGGGAGTCACGCCCCCGAGCCTGTGTCCCTCGTCACCGCACCATTTATGCCCACTCAAACAGGCCTGGTTCACGGTAGGAGCTCAATGACCAGTGCAGTAAACTTCTCTAAGTCTGGACATCCAGAGACACTTGGTATCTTTATACGTTCCTTTACCCACTCCTTGTTCTATCATTTATGTTCATATGCATACAGTCACCCTGATTTATAATTTATATTATAGTTTATATTCCAGCTCCTCCATTTTTTAAAACACATATACAGTGTACACATATGTAGAGAAAGAGAGAGTGTGCGTGTGAACAGTGAAGGGCCAGAGGGAGAGAGAGAAAGACAGAATCCCAAGCAGGCTCCACACTCAGCCCAGGGCCCGACGTGGGGCTCGATCCCACAACCTGGGGATCATGAGCCAAAATCACGGGTCGGACACTCAACCGACTGAGCCATGCAGGCACCGCCACCCCTCCATCCTCATGTCTCTCGTGGTGCCCAGCATAATGGTGGGTGCTCTGAAGCTTGGCCTAAGGATGCTGGCATTTAAAGGTTAGTAGAAATTAACAAGAATCACAATAAACTAAAAGTCGGCTAAGTGTTCCTGTGAAAAATAAGTACAACAGTCGCCATTTATCACTGTAGTCACTTAGAGTTAATTCGGTCCTACAGGAAACCCTTCTGGGGTTCTAAACTTAAATTTTACAGAGCCTGGCTTTCTACCCTGTGAGTGAGTAGGGATGGTCTTTATTAGCAAAACTTAAGCGGGGGGGGGAGGAGGAGAGGGAGAACTCTTCCCAAAGCTTTCCTGTGGTCTGTCCTGAATCCTCCAGTGCAGGCAGGAAGCATCCTAGTTGGCGAGCCCCTGTGAGGGGTCAGGACGGTGGGCTGCTCCCGGCCCCACCCCTGCCCAGGGTCCCCGTATCCTCTCCATCCTGGAGCTTCCCTCCACCTCTACCAACCCACACGGTGCTCAGGGCTGAAGAGTCTTTGCCCATATTAATACAGACCTCCTTTCCCGGGAAACACTTGGGAAGGGGACTAAAACTTCAGGGCGGTACAGCCTCGCCTCAAATATGCATCATCTCACAGTGGGCGTGTACTTTCTAAGGTACGTGGGCGGAAACGGTCTTTAGTGAAGAGAATAAACTCAGCTTCAAAGAGAAGCACATCAGATGACCGGAAGTCTGTCGTTCAATCCTTTTCTCTAACAGCCACCGCACTACCAGACAGAAACTTCTGGAAGGCAGGAGCAGTCGATTCATGGAGTCGACTCACAGAGACTTGTGAATCTGTTCCAGAGTAAAATAGCGGGAGGGGGGCGGGGAACAGGGCACTCTACCCCGTCTACAGGCTTCTGCTCACAAAAGATGTGAGGAAGCTGCAGCCCCCACTATCTCGGAATGCGACCCAGCAGTAGGGTCACTGCGGAGGTGAGTCACAATGAGGTCATGCTGGAGCATGGGGCCCATACGCCAGTGGGACTGGTGATCCTTGGAAGAAGGACGTGTGAGGAGAGACACAGAACTCCACGGGAAGGTGGAGGCAGAGATCGGAGTGACACATCTATGCAGCAAGAGACAGCGAGGATGGCCTGCTGTCACCTGTACCGAGAGAGGGGACCAGAGCAGACTCTCCCCAAACCCTCACACGGGGCTCACTCTGCTGACACCCTGATAAGTTTTTGTTGTTTTCGGCTGCATGGTTTGTGGCACTTCGTGATGGCAACGCTGGGAAACTAATACAGTGTCCGAATTCAGATCTCTAAGAAAACCTGTGTCGGTCCAACAACATGTCTGTGGGCTGGATCCAGGCCCCGGCAGCCAGGCCGCCTCGAATTTCAGTGATCACTCTTCAAGGGCTAGTGAGCACTTTTGCTGAAAAACAAAAATGCTGTTAACAAACTTTTTTTTTTTTTTTTTGGTAAAAGGATTGCAATGTGTCATATGTTACACGTTCACACACACACAAAGAGCAGAATTACCTTCTAGCGCCTGGAGGTGAGAAGCACGGGTGCTATAGTCAGACTGCCTGGGTTCGTATGCTAGCCCTGCCCCTCATTAGCTATGGGGTCTGAGCACTCTGGGCCTCAGTTTCCTCCTCAGAAGTGGGAATGACTCCCTGCTTCACAGGTGAGCACACGGCATGCTGGGAAGCCATGAGAATGACACAGAGCAGCGAGGACTCCACGATCCAAGCCATGCGGTCTCTACCACCGCACATTATTATTCGATTTATTGTGAACTCATCTAGGACCACGCTTAGGGCTTGGTCATTCTCACCCGGTTCACCTTGTTTGCACGTGACAGGTGGTCAGACACAACCGGGGAGGGAAGGCAGCACTTACTTCATCTAACTCCTGTAACTGTGAACTTCCCCAGGGCAAAACCCAAGTTTTGAATCATCCATGGCGCCCAGTTGAAAGGTTATGCTCAGAGTAAATGGAAGTCTTTCCACTGGAGGGAGGTCTGCGGCTGTACTGTTCCACCCAGTGGGAACGGGAGCGGGAATTAAATGCTTCATTCCAAGTTCAGGGTCTGGATCTGCGTTTGCCTGTTTCTTTTCTGCTTATCATACACACATGACAGGTAGAGCAAATCAGGCTGATACACCCTCACCGAGGAGTCTGAGAAAACCTATTAACCCAAGGCAGAGGAAATAATATCAAGCACATGACAAATGCAGCAGTCAGTAATTTTGCAATAACCAGCAAATGCTGAGAAATGCACTTAGTCTCTGTGGCTGCCTGATGCTGACTGGAGAGAGGCTCAGAGTACAGAAAACAAGATCCTAGTCCGAACTGCGTGATATGCAAGCTTCCCACTGGGTAGTGCCCACCGCCCACTGGCCTGCTGGCATTATCTTCACAAAGCCCATGATACGTCAGCCAGCTATTCTGTCAATAAAGTTTTATTGATGCTCAGCCCTGACCATTCACTTACATACTGCCTATGGCTGCTTTTGTGCTCAAGTACAGAGTAGAACTATGGTAACAAAGACCCAGAAAGCCCAAAAAGCCTAAAATATTTACTGTGTGGTCCTTCACAAAAAAGACTCTGAACCCCTAATCCGAACCATCCCACTGTGATTATATGAAAAATCAAGCTCTGAGGGAACAGAAACCTTGTTTGTCTGGCTCAGTCCTCTGTCTCTGATGCCTAGAAGACCTGATTTACAAAGGTGCTCAAAAACCCTTAAGTACAGAGTGAGTACATAGCCAAATAAATGTGGAATTTCTACAACAGGTCATACCAACAGCATCCACGGTGCTAGAAGATGCCCACTGGGCTGGGCCAGTGCCCATAAGCTCTGCCCTCTCTCTGAGAGGTCCAACCAGAAGTACCTAGGTCCTGCCACCAGATGTCCCTTGGTTGACTAACGAGGAGGCATCTGTGAGCACCAGCTTGGACAAACGAGTGGGACACAGTCATTACAAGAATTCAGTCATGCTGATGTGTCAGGGCAGATTAAACCTAACTACGAAGAACCTTTCCGAGTCCCTTTTGTCTCTACATAATCGTTTACGTTAGAAACGTCTGAAGGGAGTAAACACGGGCAAAACAGTACAGACTTCAGGTTTCCCTTACACACATGAACTCCAAACAGCTGCCAGAAGGCAAACATATACAAACACAAATGCTCCAGGTACTGAGCAAACAAAAAGATTTTCAGATCTGAAAGAAAAGGCCTGATCTATCCTGCCATAACAAAAGCAAAGAAAGAAACAGAGAAGCCAGACGTTTCTGAGAAAGATCCTTCAGTGTTAATATTAAAAGCATGTGCAAGTTCTGGCTCCAGTAAAATTGTTTATGGTTAGATTTATAGTAAGAAAGGGTCCTTTAACTTGGAAACTGATCACATAGAACGTGCTGCATAAAGAAAGAATTCACTATTATTTTTCTCTATTTTTTTTCCGCTCACTCGAAGAACTATTGCTTCCATACATGTCTTCAAGGCAGGCATGAGCAGGACACTCTTCCCAGTCTGCCCTCCAGTCTGCTCTGGGAATATCCATGGTCACTGGCAGGTTTGTAGAGCTGTGACTCTCCCACAGAATCCAGGCATAATCTCCCAGGAGGTTTTTTTGGATAATGCTGAAGTACCATCTTTAAAGGCAGTAGGGGGTTTAATTACACTTATGATAAGATCTCATTTAGATTTAAATAAAAGAGGCATTTATGGTGTCGGTTTCTGACGAAACATGAAAAAAATCAAAATGCCGGTCTGAAGGCTGACCTAATGTAACAGTAAAAAGTTCAATACTGTATCAAAGAGATCCCAATATAACAAGTTTTCTTTAATTAATTCCCTCTTAAACCCACTTAATTCATACTTAATTCATATCCCCCATAACAAAAACTCCAGGTACTAGGAAAAACGTGCATGGTCCATATAAACTGCTTATGCCATACTAAGAGAGTTCATTTATTCCATAGGATGAGCAAAACGAAATCAGACAAGGACTGACTCCGTGGACCTGATTTGAAGCGTGTTGCACTCCATTTAGAGAGGATTTCCCTATTGCTCTTGTAGTCACACCGTAAGACGTGGTTGAGCATTTCCTAAAAGACTCTCCAAGGCCCTGCGTCTCTGTGTGGCAGTAGATGATGTACCAACTTGACCTTGCTCCCCTACTCCAGCTCAGAGCATCTGACACTGAAGGTCTCCCAGACACAGTGTGTCCCACTTCCTCGCCTTATCTTATGTTGCCACAGCCTTCAGGATATTGTTTTCAATTGTAACTTTTCGGACCCTTTCACCCTTGAGGGACAGTGTGCCTATATTAGGATGGACATAAATGCATTTTCATCAAAAGGAAACAAAATAAGAAAAGAAAGTTAATGGCTAATTACAGCAGATTCATTGCTTTTCTATGAGAACCAGACAGGCCCTTCACAGTACTGCGATCCAAGAATAAAATGACAACCACCTTTTCACAACCAGCTAAGAAACACGTTGGATGAGATCAGAAGTCCAGCATAGATGGGCCACGGGGCCCCCTGACCAGATGCCCACAGCAGATTTTTTAATGGTTTGACTTTTGTTCTTAAACTATATGTCCGGCTTTCCCCTTATTTGTTTCAAACCCTCCGTGTGGGAGTGTTAATAAAATCTAACATCTGTAAGTCTCTCATATTGGTATGATGGATCCCTGCTTAAGTTTTCTTCTTTGTTCTAGTTCTCAATGATGGGATCTCAACAATCTCCCGAAAGTTTCCAAAGATGAAGGAAATGATGTAAAAGCCCCCACTGAAACCACAAACAAAAAGCCAAAACATGTGAAGACTAAGTCTCCAAATACAAACCATGATGGGATAGTTTGGGTTCGGAGGAATCAGAAACCAGTACATAAGAGGTGCCTGGGTGGCTCAGTCGATTGGGCATCTGACTTTGACTTTGGCTCAGGTCATGATCTCAAGGCTCATGAGTTTGAGCCCCGTGTCGGGCTCTGTGCTGACAGCTTGGAGCCTGGAGCCTGCTTTGGATTCTGTGTCTCCGTCTCTCTCTGGCCCTCCCCTGCTCGTGCTCGCTCTCTCGCTCTCTCTCTCTCTCAAAACTAAGTAAACATTAAAAACAATTTTTTCTAAGTACGTAAAATGTATTGCTGCTGGTGAGAAGGGCCAGCAGAAATAAAGAACAGAATGAAAGAATAAGGTATATTTCAGCTTAAAACGAATCATATTCTAGTTCAACCAGAAGGCAGTATTTCCCAAACCCAAATGTGTATGCTTGTGAATGGACTCGACCAACCCTACTCTCATCCCAGGATCTTTCATAGTGGACAAAGCTGTTTCCTGTTTCTAAAAGAAAAATTACATAATCAGGAGCAAACTCCACCAGCTTCACAAAAAACCTACCACGAAGCCATTTGCACCTTGTGCCCTGCTAAGTGTCTCCCCTTCCTGTGCAAGGTGTGTGCACCCCCTGTGCTCTGGGCCCCACCTGCACCTCCCCCAGGACAGGGCTTCTCAAACAAGCGAGCATCAGAATCACCTGGAGGGCTTGTTAAACGTACTCTGGCCCAAACCCAGAGTTTCTGATTCAGTAGATCTGAGGAGGGTATTGATGATTTACTTTTCTAATGAATTTCCAGATACTGCTGATCCCAGACCAAACTTGGAGAAACACTATTCTAAGAACTGCTACACTGATTTTTCTCTTTTATCCCAGATTCTTTTTTTTTTTTTTTTTAAGTTTATTTATTTATTTTGCAGGAGACAGAGACAGTGTACAAGCAGAGGAGGGCAGAGAGAGGGAGGGAGAGAGAGAGAATCCCAAGCAGGCTCTGTGCTGTCATGACCTAAGCTGAGATCAAGAGTCAGACACTTAACTGACTGAGCCACCCAGGAGCTCAAATCTCTCTCATCTTAAAAAATACAGCAAAAATTGGGGCACCCGGGTGGCTCAGTCGGTTAAGCATCTGACTTTGGCTCAGGTTATGATCTCGTGATTTGTTGAGTTCGAGCCCCATGTCCAGCTCAATGCTGACAGCTCAGATTCTGTGTCTCCATCTCTCTCTGTCTGCCCCTCCCTGGCTCATGCTCTGTCTGTCTCTCTCTCTCTCTCTCTCTCAAAGAAGAAAATAAAAATAGATATTAAAAAAATTTTTTTAAATACAGCAAAAATTTCCTTTGACCTCATCGGGACTGGACGAAGTATATTTCTCTCTTCTTTACATACACAAATTATTAAAAGAATGTTCTCCAGGGGCACCTGGGTGGCTCAGTCGGTTGAGCGTCCGACTTCGGCTCAGGTCACGATCTCACAGCCTGTGAGTTCGAGCCCTGTGTCGGGCTCTGTGCTGACAGCTCCGAGCCTGGAGCCTGCTTCTGCTTCTGTCTCCCTCTCTCTCTGCCCCTAACCCACTCGCATTCTGTCTCTGTCTCTCTCAAAAATAAAGAAACATTAAAAAAAAATTTTAAACAAAATGAGAATGAAAAAAAAGAAAAAGAATGTTCTCCACACACCACTTTCCTCCTTGCTGCTCTGCAACCTGATGTCTGCCCTCTCAAGGCCACTGCACACACCTGCAGGGTCCAATGGATACTTCAGCCCTGATCTTACTCACTCTGCTGTACCTGGCATCGCTCACCTGCCCAAATGGCATCCCTCCTCCCCAGGGTTTTGTAACATCTATCATGGGTCTCCTGCCACCTCTCTCCCTGTCCCTTTTTGGCCTCCTTTTTAGGAAAGCCTACTTTCACCATCCCCTTAAGATTGATAACCCTTCGGGCCCTGTCCCAGGTCTCTTCTTTTAGGGGAAAGACCTAAAAGGTCTTTTAGGGGAAAGACCTGTTTTGCCCGAGGATGCTCATCTGTGCCTGTATCTCAGCCCGATCCACATCCCGATGACCTCAACTCTAGACCTCTCTCCTAAACTTGCGTCCTAAGCAATTCAATCTGTCCAAAAGACACCTCGAGGACATCAACGCCTACAAGCAAACCCATTATCTTCTACCTCAGTCGTGTTCTCCCTCCTTCATTTTCTGCCTAACGAAATGGCTCCCCTAACTACTCAGTCATGTAAAGTGTGTCTTTCAGGACTTAAGGACAAGCACGTCCTCATGTCTCGTGCCCCATCTCAGTCTGTCCAATCTACCTCCTAAGTGGATCTTAAATCTGTCCCTTTGTTCCCATCTCTATGACCTCTGCCCCAACTTAGGTCAACATCAACTCATCTGGATGGGTGTGATGTTCACCGTTCAGGACTCCTGACTTCTAGCTCTCCTTCCTAATCTCCATATTGCAGAGACAGTAACCTTTGAATCACACCTGACGATCCTCTTTCCAAAATTACTCAGTGGCTGAAGTAAAGTTTTTACAACTTCTGCATGGCATTCAGAGCCTTCGATGTTTGCATCTTCCCTATCTCTCTAACCTCATTTCTAGTCACCCCTTCCTATTTTGAGCTCTAGCAGTACCAAACTATGTAATTACGCTTCTGGACATGTCACATTTTCTCACATCTAAAACCTTCTGTGTATCCTATTCCCCCTGCCTGGAAGACTACCTATAAAACCCCTGCACCAGCATTCTCTTCTTTCCAAAACCTTCCCCAGTCCGCTCGGATTTAGGTCCCTTTCCTGTTTCCACTCCACCTGGAACCTGCCTCCATTAAAGCAATCATCTGGAGGCGCCTGGGTAGCTCAGTCGGTTAAGTGTCTGACCCGTGATCTCAGCTCAGGTCTTGATCTCAGGGTTGTGAGTTCAAACCCCACTCTGGGCTCCATGCTGGGCTTGAATCCAACTTAAAAAAAAAAAAAAAAAAGCAATCATCTGCTCATAAGCCTATCACTGCACTAGACTGTAAGGTTCTCGTAAGTAAGTCTTTGAATCACCAATGCTGAGAATACATGGCTCAAAATATGAGCCCCACTAAAAATAATTTTTAAATAACATCTCAGCGACTGAACAAGGGAACACACACGTTTTAGGGTTACCTGAAATACTAAGTTTCAGACGGCCAATGTCATATATGTATTTCCCTTCAATTAGAACATGTTAAATCCCTTGTTCATGTCACCTCCTCCAGGAATTGGAGGAGACACAGACATTAGATTTGGGGATGCTTAGGAATCTGTTAAAATTGTTTTTGAAGAAGTTTTCTGGTTACAACAGTTTTCTCCTCTAGTCATTAGAAGAATGAGGGGAGCTGAGGGAAGCTGGAATTTGGGAATTTTCTCTTCTCTGTAAGTACCTGAGTTTGTTTTTCTGACGTTTTAATCAAAGACAGTCACCTCAAAATACATGTGTGCTACATAAAGCTGCACTGTCTCCCCACAGCTGAGCCCAGCTTTTCATACCACTTACACAGCCCCTTAGAGAGCCCTCCCTGCTCTTATTACAATACCATAAACAAAATTATATGAAATATTTTTTAATGTTTATTTTATTTTTGAGAGAGAGAGTGTGTGAGCAGGGAAGGGGCAAAGAGAGAGGGAGACACAGAATCCGAAGCAGGCTCCAGGCTCCGAGCTGTCCGCACAGAGCCCGACACGGGGCTTGAACTCACGAATCGCGAGATCATGACCTGAGCTGAAGTCGGACACTTAACCGACTGAGTCACCCAGGTGCCCCAAAATTATATGAAATCTTAAAGCCAGTAGTAAATGTCTCAATTAGCTGACCGAAACAGGTAGCATTTGGGCATTTTCAGGGTCTTTGGTAAAGGCTTTCCTGCTCCTGAACAGCCCGTCCTGCACAGACACCATAAGAGAAGAACAGAACTTCATTTCTTCACTCCCAGTCCCTCCGGTGCAAAGATACCCCACCCACACCCAAGGTGGCAAAGCCTCCTCATCGAGGGGCGCGTGCTAAGTGCCACGCGGCAGGCTGTCCGTGGCCTTCACTGAGCTTAAGTCAGTCTCGCCTCACAGATAATTTAAAGACAACCAGTTCGGACGGACACGGCAAATAAACGTGCATTTGGGGACCAAGAAAAAAGCTAAGTGGAACTAAGTGACCACACTTGCATTTTATGTCAATGTCACTGCACATGTGTGGCAGGCTGGAGAGAACACCTCATTTTGAATTGCTTATCGCTTGTAGCTGGATGGGGAAATGCTGACAGATCTGTGCTAGATGAAACAGATTGCCGCACTCTTGGAAACAGTCTACTTTTATGATGAAACCAACTCTGACATCCATGCCTCCAAACACAGCTTAGGCCTGAACCCAAGTTGAAGAATGTCCAAAACGTCTTGAAGAATCCAGATGTTCCTGTAATCATCACTGATAAATTTCCCAAGAGAGAAGAACTTAAACAGAGACGGGAAATTCCAAGATTTAATACCCAGAGAATATCTGCATGCAGAGAACTTTGCATTCAGACCACGGGAAGTCACGGTCCTACTGTTGGCTGACGTGGTCGGACGTCTGGGGTTTCGTGCTAAGGTATACCCTCCTGGAACACCACCCTTTCAGAAAGCGGAGGGGAATCACACAGGGGTAAAAGATACAGATGTAGAAAATACACTATTAAAAAGGACGGAAGGAACCAAGGAAGTTTTAACGATTATTAATAACAAGTGACATAAACGGGACCCTTTCTGTGCGCCGACATCGTGCTGAGATGCTTAACTTTTATTCCTCACAACAACTTACCTTCTACAGGCTACGTTATTTTTCCTACTTTACAAAGGAGGAAACTAAGGCTTGGAATTATTAAGAAACCTGCTGAAGATATAGAACATAGAAACCATGGGGAAGGCAGGTGAACTCTTTGGACTCCAAAGCCCCAGCTCTTAAGACAGAAGAGACTGGTTACGTTCCAAAGTAAGCGTTCCCAAACCCACTTGTGCTAGAGAACCACCTCGGGAGCTTTTTCAAGAAAACAGAATTTCCAAGGTCCCACCGCCAGATTCTGGTTCAGTTGAACTGGCATAAAGGCCAGGAAACTGTGTTTTTATAATGGTCTCTCTCAATGCTCTGCTGGGTCTGAGAACCACAGCTCCAGACTCCAGAACTGGAATAAACGCAGAGGAGACACCAGGAGGCACGTCTGACTCCACCTTATTATACAGACAAACCAAACCAAATTACACACAGACACACAGACGCACAGCCCACAGCCCTAACAATCAGAACTTCTCAAATATGGTTGCAGCTGTTATTAGAAAAGAGCTCAATCCTTGGAAATCGAGGCTGCCGGTCCCACTCCTGGTGTGGCCACTTCCTGGGCAGGCAGCCCTGGTCATGCCGTTTTCTCTGGGAGTCTCCGTTTCCTCAACTGGCAATGACAGATTGCTTCCCTCAAAACAGTGTCATTAAGAACTGGACACAATTAGGTGAAACTCCAAGCGTTGTGCTTGGTAGGAGATGGACCTTCAGCAACCACACTCCATCACTGTCATGAGCAAGTGATCCCTGCCCACCCACCCAGAATTCAACCGCCCAGCCAGGCTCCCATGGCAGGCCTTGGTGAGTGTTCCCCTCCCAGGAAGGGGCCTGTCCTATGAGGGAACCTGCTCCAAGCCCCAGTTTAGCACTGGGCCCTGACTGGCCTGATCTCCTCAGCCGACACCTGGCTCCCTTGCCCCAGGGACAGGCAATAACCAGGGCCTGAAGTAGGCAGCAGAGGGCACTCATCCAGCCACAGAGACTGGTTTGGAAGAAAGGCTGATGGATGTGCCCTAAATTGGGTCAATCAGAATGAACCCAATGTCTTTGGTTGAGAGTTGGAGGGAGAGAGAATGGTTCCTCTTCCAGGTCGTGGGGTATGTCATGACACCTGACACTCAGCAACCCCTTGCCACCAAACACCTTAATCAAACTGTATCTGAAGCCTGATCTCACTCTACGTTTTTTGAGATGTGTGCACCAATAAATCCCTTTTTTTTTTTTTTTTTTTGTAGTTTAATAGTGGTTTGAGGTGGTTTTTCTATTACAGAGACTGAAAACATTCTAACATAAAGAGAATCACCTGGATGGCAGAGGTGAGACATAACCACCAGATCACGTCTAACTTGGGTTCTGTGACTTCTTAGATTATTTCTACCAGTGCCTGTCGGAAGGTTCACAACACTTACGGTGATGAGTTTCTTCAGCCTGGAATGCCCTGCCTTCTTTCTCCTCCCTAAAAATCCTCCTCACCTTTTAGAGCCCAACTTAAATGCCACCATCGCTGCAAGAAGAAGCGGTTAATCAATCTTCCCCTGCACTCCCACAAAGCTTTACTGTCCCTCTTTTATCCCTCATTTCCCTGTGAATTGTTCTCATGCTTACCTCCCCTTAAATGTAGGCTAGGAGCACCCTGTGTAGCAAAGAGCACGAATCTAGCTCATTGTGCATGCCCAATGCCTGATGTGGGGCCAGACACGCAGTAGGCATGCAGTCAACTTCCACTGATCCATTAAATGCCAGGTGACCAGTAAGTTGGATAAACGGGATGAAAATAACACTGCCATAAGTTCCTGGACGTCTTGCCTTGTCCCCTGAAGGAATCAAGGAGAAATACATCCTCCAACTGTCATGGTTGATCATCAATGGCAAGTGGAGTTTTTTTTTTTTCTTTTTTCCTCTCTCAAAGTTCAACTCAGGTGTGATAGGGTTTGTGGTGAGGTAGGTGGCTATAGTCTTTCCCAACCTTATTACTCAGAGCTTTACGTGTACAATCAAGGTGGAAAACTCAGGTCCTGCAGATGCCCTGCCTTAAAGTGTCTTCAGTGGCCTCTGAAAAGATATAAGGACACCATCATCTCTTCTGTAATACCTCACAGCTCTAAATTCTAACATCATCCTATATCGCCTATGTTGGCAGGTTATTTCTCCTACATTTGTTGCATTTCACTTCTTCTCCCCCCTTAAGTGAGAAAAGTGGTAAGACAGAGGAACACTTCCCTAGTCCTAATTCCCTGCTCCTAAATCTGGACCTTAAGTGAAATTTTTGGATCTGTCATGGTTTCATATGAAACATTCCCTCAAAGGAAGGAAATATTCAACCCGAACAGGAGTGGATTTGCTCTCACATTCCCACAATCACATTCTCAGTAACCAGGAGATTTCCTGCAACTCCCAATTCCTCACTAACATGGATCATCTTAGCCTGGAAGAATGGGATACGAGGGGCCTTTAGAAGCTGGAAGCAGATTCCCCACCCCCGCTAGAGTTTCCAAAAAGAAACGTAGCCGAGTCAATACCTTGATTTTTATAACCCAGTGGGACTTGTAGTGAACTTCTGACCTAGAGAACCCTAAGGTAGTAAAGGCGTGGTTTTTAAAGCCACAGAGTTTCCAGTAATTTGTTATGACAGTAATAGAAAACTAACATACCCGCCTTCCTCTACAGGTGACTGACTGCTAGCTCTTTGGTATCCATAGCTGCCACCTTCCAGATTGAGTGGGGCTGTTTACAAGAAATGGGTAAGCTTATCAAATATGAAGCATGATTATAAATCATGGTCATAAGTTGAGGTCAAGTTAGGAAAAAGAAAATACTACTTAAATTTATCAAGGATCCAAAGAGGAGGAAAGTTCAGATAGATAACTACTCAAATATGAATATGAAACATCTCTCTCATATTCACAAAAGACATGAATGGATAGATGCCTTCCTTTAACTAAAATGCTTTCTTTTCTTTGTGTGGGTAAAGTGAATTTATTCACTACTTCAACACATAATCACAAGCCCCTTCCATGTGCCAGACACCGTGGAGAGGCCTGAGAAGGTTCTATCTTCAGGATGCTTACAACCTATGTGAGCAAAGGCTGGCACAGAAATGAATTCTTTCATCCAGGCTCAATGGAAAACAGGAGTAGAATCACGGCTCACAAGTTGTATCCTAATAGACAGGTGTACAGACTAAGAGCTGAGCCGTGTGTATTTGTCACCTAGTGTTACCGGCTCAGAGCATCTCACGAAGCTCCAGTCAAGCTGACGTCAGCAGGGACCACAGCCCACTCGTGGATGGACCAAGCCTGAAGGAGGCATTCCCAAGCTCACTCGTGGGGTTGCTGGCACACCTCAGTTTCTCACCGGCTGTGTGCCCAAGGCTTAGTGACCGCCCCCCCCCCCCAACCTGGGCTTCTCCATAGGGCTATTAACAAGAAGGAAGAATGACCAAAACAGAAGCCAATGTCCGTTACAATCTCATCTCAGAAACGATATACCGTCACTTCTGCCATATTGTATTGGCCACACAGACCAACTCTGGTCCAAGGTGGGAGAAGATACCCACGGATGTGAGGATCTGGAGGCGGGAATCCCTGGAGGCCATGACGGAGGCTGGCTATCACACCCTGTTCTTCCACAACAGCTCAACAAGGGAAGCCGTGTAGAATAAACATAGCTCTAGACTGGTGCTCATGAGGTCTGGAGGAGTCATGCATCTCTGGCTCTCTAGTCTGTATCAGTCTGTATCATCTATCAAGGCCCTCGTTTCGACAACTAGTCATAATGCCGATGGCACCGCTGCTCCTGCTACTCAATGTCACTGAGTGCCTCCCACGTGCCAGACCCCGTTTGAAGCATCACGTCCTCGCCGACTCATTTAGTCCTCACTACACCCCTACGACGTGGGTACACTTTTCACCCCCGTGGGACAGCTGAGGAAACTGAAACACAGAGAAGTTCATCCATTTGCCTGAAGTTGCATCACTGGGAACAGGCAGTCAGGATTTAGGCGGTTTAGCACCTGAATCCCTGTCCTAAGCCACTGTGCTCACCTGGCTCTCTAGCAGAGTATGGAAACAAGGCAAATAAATAAACCAGTTATAAGAACATTAACAGTCCTACAATTTAAAAGGAAAAACCACATTGAAAATTCTGCCTCAAAAATAGTATAATTCTATGAGGGACCGAGAGCAGTCGCACTTGTAAAGACACCAAGTAGAACAGTGGAGGCCACGGCTGGGGGGAATGGGGAGTTACGGTTTAATGGGTACGGGGTTTCGGTCTGCAGATGAAACAGTACTGGGCTTGGGTGGTGGTGACGGCTGCACAATACTGTGAATGTGCTTAACGGCACTGGCCGTACGCTTCAAAATTGTGAAAGTGGTAAATTCTGTGCTAGGTATATTCTACCACAATAAAAACAACAACTCAGTTATCTGATCCTGCATCCAGAGGCTCACTCAAAATGAAAAATCCACACATCTCATCACTTTAGCGGCTTAGAAAATAGTTTAGTTCTACAGCGTAGAAAGCAATCCGGAAGGATTTGCCCGTTCTGGTTGGTGCAACATCTTTCTCTCTTCTTCCGGCTGCTCCTTCCCTTGAAAAACATAAAATGTTAGAACAGCTTCCTTCACGCTTGTATCTCCAAGTCACGTAAGCAGCAATTTTCAAGTGGAAATTGCACTGGGTCCCAAACCCAGGGAAAACCTACCCACACTACTGAGTGCTCCACAGCCCGCATGTTAGGAGCTACTCTGTGATCACCATTATTTGCACCCTTCCCCAGGTGCATTTCAAGAGGCAGAGAGTGGCCCAACTAATTGAAGGCAGTGGAGTCAGCTGACAGGGAGCCGGGACTCTGGAGTAACGGCACATGATGGGGGGGCAGAGAGAGGGGTGGGGGAGAGAGAATCCCAAGTAGGCTCTGCACTGTCAGCGTAGAGCCTGACGCGGGGCCTGAACTCACGAAAAGGGAGATCAAGACCTGAGCTGAAACCAAGAGTTGGACGCTTAACGGACTGAGCCACCCAGGCGCCCTGACACCTGGGTTTCTTGTTAAACTGCTGTCTTGGATGTGCTGGATGACGAGCGGAGAGATGGGAAGGTTACTCTCGCTCCAGATCAGCCCTCTGGTTTAATGCTCTTTCCGTCACTGAGCGGCTCCCTCACCACCGTGGCCATCTTTCCTCCTGCTTGGGGCAGGAGTTGTACTTCCCTGAGGCATTTCTGGTCTCATTTCAGAAACAGGAAGACCCGTCATAAAAAATGAGACATTATGCCCTTAGTCGAGAACACGTGTTGTTTAATTCACCCATCACTTCCCCTTCTCCACAGGCACGATCACAAACCGGGTCGTATGGAGTGACATAAAGTAAAAGGTACAGAAATTAAAAAAAAAAAAGATACTGTAAAAGGACACAGGTAAAAGCTAACTTTCACTAAACATTCTTTAAAACTATATAAGGACAGATACCATGTTTTTACTCACATGTGGAACTTGAGAAACTCAACAGAAGACCATGGGGGAGGGGAACAGGAAAAAAATAGTTACAAACAGAGACGGAGGGAGGCGAACCATAAGAGACCCTTAAATACAGAAAACAAACTGTATGGGGTGGATGGGGGGGAGGGGAAAGTGGGTGATGGGCCTTGAGGAGGGCACCTCTTGGGATGAGCACTGGGTGTTGTGCGTAAGTGATAAACCACGGAGTCTACCCCAAAAATCAAGAGCATGCTTTACACACGGTATGTTAGCCAATTTGACAATAAATTATATTTTTTAAAAAACCAAAGAAATAAAACTACAAATAAATGAAATAAAAGACCTCCTTTACCAGGATGCTCCCGGTGCCCACTTACTGAGCAAACTGTCGTGATTGTTGACGCTGCCTGTCAGAGGGGCTCCACAGACCTGGGGGCCACCCGGGAGCACCCGGGGAGCACCGTGTGGCACAGACGGCGACCACGGGGAAGACAAGGTCCACACTAAATCGACTGCCACTTTGTGTGCTGTCCGTATGACAAGTGTCGAGCCTAAGCCTGCTTGTGCACCTGAACGATGGAGGGAACAGTAACGCACTTGCAGCGGCTGTGAGCAGTTATCAAACATAATTTACGCCAAATGTTTGATAAATCTTTACAGGCGATACAGATAAGAACCGTGGGGCTGGACGGCACTGAGACATTACTCTGTAATTCTTCTCTTGCTTTGGTTCCTGAGGGGGACTTCTCAGCACCTCAGGGGAGGCAGCAGGGCGGTCCAAAAGCCCAGATGAGTAGGGGGTGGGCCCTGACACCACCCAGGAGCACAACTAACCGGGGAGGAGGAGGTGGGTGAACAGAGCCACGTGCACCTTCACAGACACCCACGTCCTCTGTGTGACAAGGGGACATTGGGGAGCCGCCAGGCCTGCAGAGGCTGAGAGCCCCAAGCCCCTCCTGGCTTGGTTCTGGGCGTGACCCCAGAAACTCCAGAGGGAAGTGAGGTTTTCCACACCCCAGGGTTAAGAGGAATCTGCCACAAATTGGACAGCTTCAGAGAAAAGATTTTAAACGTGATTTCTTGCACAATGCCATCTCTGGACTAAGATTTCTCCCCATTACCACGTCTAATCTTCCGACACCTAATACCTTTCTGGCTGTTAACGACGCTCAATGCATTGAATGTCTAATTAATTTTCTCATTTTACGTTAAAAATACATACATGAAAGCCATCTTCTCTGACCAGAAACACACACACACGGAGGGGCTTTAATGAAAAGGGCGTTTGCAGGCACGTTCTGAAATGATTCCTCCACCCTGCTGGACACATGAAGGATGCTCGATGAAAACCTGTTGGCTGACCGGTGACGAACGGTCCAGAGCAGCTCCCCACCGCCCCGGACTCCAGCAATCAACAGCATCCACCTGCCAGCTCGCTGGCCAGGACCAGGAGTGCACTGTGTTGTGACGGACGGACCTCTTCTCTATGCAAAGTCAACGTGTTGGCACAGAATAGAATTCACGATGTGGGTGTGACTTCAGACGCTGTGAGCTAACCGGCTGAGGATGACACAGATAAACACGAGGACAGGGCCTCTGTGTATCTGGTTCCAGACACCGGAGGAATTCAGCAGATATCTGACAACTGTGGTCAGTCAGAAGGCACAAGACCTCTACCTCCAAGTATGAAATACAAAAGACGGGGAGCTGCAACACATGCGACCAAGCCCAGGATTCAGGAGCCCGACCAAACCCAGAACAGCGTGCAGAACGAGGGCTGGCTGGCTTTCCAGGGTCCCCACCCCAACTGGAGCTGCCTCTCCAGACACAAAAAGCTCAAAGCCTGCAGGAGGGAGGCAGAGAGGAGAGGAAAGAGCTATTTCTCAGTCCCAGGCTTGAACGTCCCTCGGCTCCTTCCTCTTGTTTAGCAAGATGTTTCTGCGCTTCCGAAGGAGTCGGCCCCACATTCTGAAGTGCCAACACGACCTACCGTCCAGGAAAGTGCTGATTTATGAACCGCCACTGAGACGACATCGGCTGGCGCGGAATGCCACGGCATCTGTTTGGGGGCGGGATGTGCATATGGAGTGATTTTCCAGGGGAACGCCACAGTCAGCTCCGGCGCTCTCAGGCCCTGTGAACTCGGTTCAGGGCGCGGGCTTTAATCAGAGAAATGACAGACTGGCCCTGAACGAGACACCGAATGAATTTATTTAGTGATGCCAAATATGGGGAGCCCCCTTTAAAAGGAGAAGCAGAACGAACAGGAAGAGAAAGACCCATCTGTTAAAAGACCTCTCAGGGCAACTGAGTCACCCAGTAGTTAATCAGAGGCCAGACCGGGAATGTCACTGGGGGGCGGGTCCCTGCAGCACAGACCTCACTGCGCAATCAGAGGTGTGAACATCTTTCTTTCGGCTGGAATTTCTGGAGCTTCTACGCTGCACACACTTGGTGCTGTAAGACGCAGGCGGCTCCCTCTCTCCTCAAGAAGCCTTGATAGATGTTAACGACTAGCATCTCGATTAGCAATGCGCTTGTCATCCCATGTGATCTCATTTCACCTCAGCCGTGAATCAGCACTGGCGGGGATTCCTGTCCCTGAGAGAAACTGAACGTGGGCTGGTGCGGGCGTGCCGTGCAGTAAGGGACCCGCTCGGGTCACTCGGCATTGCAAATGACATGGCCCCGCAGCCCCTGTTCGCGGTTCCCAGCCCTCCCCCGGAAGCTCAGAGCACCCAACGGCACCCGGGGAGCAAGGCCGCAGGGACTGTGTGAGGGCAGAGGAGGAAGTACAAGGGTGAGGCTAAGAGGGGGGCGGGGTGGCTCGCAAGCTGGGGAACGATCAGAACTGCTGGGAACGGGACCAGCCGCTATCTGGGGCATCTTCACGCCCTGAACTGCCGTGAAGAGATAACAGCTTTCTTTGGCGGCCGCTCAGACAGCAGGTCGTGCGTGGGCCCTTTTCTGGCAACGTCCGTCCAGACAAACCTCTCCCCATCTGAGCTGAGAGGTTTGACAATAGCGTAGTCTGTAGACAAGGAAATCCTCCGCGTGGCATCCCTCCAGGGAAAACGTTAGGCTGAGCCTGGGCCAGGGCTGCCGGCACCTGCCAGCAAGTGAATTCCCAAGTGAGGGCTCACAGGTAGGCCCCCCGGGCCCGGCGGCCGGCGTTTCATCAGAGAAGAGAAATGGAGACCCGGGGGGTATGTTCCTGCCGACAGCTCCGCTTGGGTGACCTCCCTCCCATCCCTCAATGGCCTTTTGGGAGGGCAAACATCATTCACCCTGCACACGAAGTACGATGAAACTTCATTTTCTGAACCCCCGGGGTTTTGAAACCTGATGCTCTTATCAAGACGCGCTTCTTGCTGAATAAATAATTCTAAGTCAGTGACCTAGGGACTCATGCCTGAACTACAGCCTGACGTCTTCAGTTTTTATTACTGCTTTATTTAATAGCTATGATTCTCCTAAGAGCCTCTGTGACCTCACAGCCATCAGGATGGCTGTTCACAAAAAAAACAAGTAACGAATGTTGGTGAAGATGTGCAGTGACTAGAGTCCTTCTGCACTGCCGAGGAGAATGTGAACGAGCACGACCGCCGTGGGAAACAGTTCGGTGGGTCCCCAGGGAACTGAACGTAGACCTACCGTACGATCCAGGGATCCCACGGGGATCTAGGTATACACCCAAGGGAATTAAAAGCAGAAACTCAAAACCTACTTATACGCCAATATTCATGGCAGCAATCTTCACAACAGCCCAAAGGTGGAAACAACCCAAATGTCCATGGATGGATGGATGGATGGATAAGATGTGCCGTACACGTACAATGGGCTATTGTTCGGTCACAAAAAGAGGTGCAGTTCCGACACCTGCTACACCATGGGTGACGCTTGAAGACATGACGCTGAGTGACAGAAGCCAGACACAAAAGGATAAACAGAATCCTCCAATTAGAAAGTAGATGAGAGATTAGCAGGGCTGGGGGAGTGCGGGTGGGGGGATTACTGCTTCGTGGGGCGCAGTTTCTGTTTGGGGTGGTAAGAACGTTTGGGAAATAAATAGTGGCAGTGGTTGTGCAACACGGTAAATGGAATGAACTGTACGTGTAAAGACAGTTAAAACGGCAAATTTTACGTGATGTACACGCTACAATAAAAACAAATACACAACCAAACATGAAGGCAAAACATAAGAGAAAACAGTGTGGAAATTTAAAAACAACAACATATAAAGAGCTTGCTCAAGAAACAGTTTTAAAAAGACTGTGCTAATGACACACGCTGTTGTCACACAGTTTACTTCCAAAGGCAGATAAAACGGGAAAGCGATAATCCTTGCCACAATGCCAAGTTAACCACATTTACATGGTATCTATTCTACACCAGGAATTCTTTCACGGGCCATACACATTCTAAGTCCTGCAATCCTCCCCATAACCCTTTGATGGAGGTTCTATTATTACCCCATCTCAACGTTGATGATTCTGAGAGCCCTACAGGTTAAGTAACTTCCCTAAGGTCACACAACTAGGACGTGGCAGAGACTGGATTTAAACCTGAGCCTGGACCCAGAGTCTACATTCTTTTTTTCAAAAAAATTTTTTTAGTGTTTATTTTTTCATTTTTGAGAGAGAGAGAGAAAGAGAGAGAGAGAGGGCGAGCAGGAGAGGGGCAGAGAGAGAAGGAGACACAGAATCTGAAGCAGGCTCCAGGCTCCGAGCTGTCAGCACAGAGCCAGACGTGGGGCTTGAACCCACGAACCGTGAGATCATGACGTGAGCCCAAGTCAGATGCTTAACCGACTAAGCCACCCAGGCACCCCCAGAGTCTACATTCTTTTTTTTTTTTCAGAGTCTACATTCTAACAAGGCTCCTCTTGTCAGGATAGGAGAATATAAACGTGAGTGAAACAAAAACCAAAAACCAAAAATGATAGGGATGTATAAATAATTACTGGCTAACTCAAGTTAAGGAGACAGATACAGGGTAATGAGGCCAACATACTCCTCTTCTTCCAAAATCAAACATTAACTGCTAAATAAACAGCACAGGACACGATGGATCTTCTGGGCTCAAGCAAGTCCCTTCGGGAAGATGAAGAAAAAAGCAGGAAGCGCGCTGAACTTGAGGTGACAGAATCTGGTTTTAATTCCTGGCTCTGTCGCTTACATCATCTGCTTATTCACTCAGCAAGCATTTACAGTCTGTCTGTCCGCTGGGCACGGACAATGGCCAGCTAGTGCGCTCAGCGTTTCAAATCCTAGTCCCTCCGCTGTAACATGGGCATTACACTGACCTCACAAGGTTGTGGTGAGAGTCAAATAAGATAGGCTGTGACTGTCCCCGACCCCCATTTGCACTGAATAATAGTCCATTGAAGACGTTTTCTCTTGCCTAATTCCTCAGAATGCAGATTCTTGATAATGATCAGATGTATAAATCTTGGTGCTGGTTTTTGCAATGAAAGCACCGCGCCTGCCAGACGAGGACAGATGCACAAACAGCTACCTTGTTGTCTCTGCCCCTCCCTGTTTCCTACCCAGCAGCCAGCCAGGTGATGACACACGGCGCGGCCCAGGTAAGTGTCAGTTCCTTTCTCTTCTTCCCAGAAGAGGTGGGAAGAGGAGAGTAGAGAAAGAAGAAAGGGAAAAAAGAGTGTGGAAGAAGAAAAGGAAACGGGATGTGAAGGCAGAGGTCGGGGAGAGGGGCTGCGGTCTGCAGGGGGCTCGCAACTTCTGTTTCTCTCTACAGTGTCCCACAGGATCAACCAGACCCCCACACTGGAAAGGCCCGGAAACTGCTTGGGACACAGGCCTGGGTCCAGAGGACTCATCCCTGTTTCCCAACCACCGCCTCCCCACCCCCGGCCTTTGACTACCACCAGACACGCATTTAAATTACCATCCTTTAGTTTGGCAATAAGGCCAAAACAGTCATTAAGGAGTGTCACCTCCACAGTGTTCACCAATCAAGATAAAAGGGAACTCAAATCATTGGTTATTCATGGAGTGCATCTTGTCTAGTAAACTGCAGGATTCTGGAAGGCAGAGAGCTTGCTTTGATATAACATAATATCAGTGAGTATTTGTTAAATTCATCCTTGGTTTATGCAAGGATGTTCTGTTTTCCAACATAAAGATAATGTTTCTTTCAAAATATCTTCTGTACAGGGGCACCTGGGTGGCGCAGTCGGTTAAGCGTCCGACTTCAGCCAGGTCACGATCTCGCGGTCCGTGAGTTCGAGCCCCGCGTCAGGCTCTGTGCTGACGGCTCGGAGCCTGGAGCCTGTTTCCGATTCTGTGTCTCCCTCTCTCTCTGCCCCTCCCCCGTTCATGCTCTGTCTCTCTCTGTCCCAAAAATAAATAAAAAAACGTTGAAAAAAAAAAAAAATTTTCAAAATATCTTCTGTACAGACTGAATGTCTAGGTAACTCAGAGACTGATCTATTTCAATGAATCAATATTTTACTTAATTTTTAAAGTCCTGTGGTGTCAAGGGGAAAAAGTCACCAACAGACAACATGTGTACATTATTTACTCATGTCCTGTGCAATGGGGCCATTGGCCTTCACCTCTGACATGGGAGTGTGGCAAAGTTAACGCAAATGATACTCCTTCAGCCACCAGACAGAACCACATTCAGGATCATTTTAGGCCAGTTCCAAATATTGCCTTCCAACCTATTCACCTGAACTTCACTGTAATTTGTTAGTGTGAACGACACCTTGGAAAGTGTTGCTTCTGACTGGTGAGGAAGTTATATTTCAATAGAAGATGAATTACACCAAAGAGAAAATACGCAGGCCAGTCCAGACATGCCTGCCCACCTACCAGCTTGATTCCCATGAGACAGCCTCCTCTTGCCAACCCACCTTCAACCTTATAGACTGCAGATGTTTTGGAAGTTTCTCTCTGCCCTGGGTGCTATGAAGAGACCATGTCTATCCTCCTTCTAGAAACCAAAGGATATGAGGAATTCATCATGTTTTGAAGATGGGGAATTTTTACTTTAGACACCCTTGCCAAAATCAAAGAAACGCGCCTTTTCCCCAAAACATGATCCATGGTTTTGCAAAGGTGTGGTTTGAAGACAGGAACGATAGTAATCCCATCAGCAATGACAAACACTTTTTGGGGAAGACTGAAATACTTTAAATGATTTTCATGATCCTCTTTTGAACTACAAATGGTAGTCAGACATAGGTCACTTCTCTGAGAAATCTTCAGAATTGCAGGCCCTACAATAAGGAACATTCACAAATGGCTCCTTTCTTTGCCTACCAAGACTCTTCCTCTCTGGAGCTGGCAGCTACTCAGAATACAGTGGCAAACTGACCAGGAGGAGACCTGGGATCTTCTGGATCTTTCCTTCCCCACCTCAAAATAAGGCATTTAGACCAAGGCTCTGGCAGCTCCCTTTCAAGTCTCGTTCTGGATCATGGCCAAGAAGATCAAGGTATTTGGTTACACGCCTCACACTCTGTATCCATGTCAGAGTCCCTATCCTTCTTCTTATTGAATCTGCTAGAACCAAACCCATGATTTTTGAGAAAGCACCAAATCTATCATAGGGAAAAGCAGCAAGGCGAGCCCACAAGGAGACCACGCCAGGTGTGAGGAAAGATTCCCATCTGAAGGGCAAGATGATCATGTCCTTGCAAAGTAGCCCCCATGGTTGGTCCCATGCATGGCTTGTAGAGAAATGTCTCAGTTTACCACTGTACAATGTAAGGGTGTTGTGCACCAACCCGTCAAAGAGAACACACGTGCGAAGGGTAAGGGAGAGGAGAGGGAAAGTTCTAGGTAAAGAGGATTGGTGGGCAGGTCACAGGAAGACATACAGGGGAAGGTGGGAAAGGGGGCGAGGAAATAGGAGGTGAGGATGTGCAGGCACACAGAAAGAAATGGAACCAGAACCAGAAATGTGAAAAAAGGACATTGGCCCGTGGGCTCTAATTAGCACTTGGTTAGGCTTTGGGGCTATCCCAACAGAACGCAAAGTTCTTCTCTGCTTCTCAAACCCATCCAGGGGGCATCAGGCAGATCCATGCTACCACAGCGCCATCTAGTGGCGTGGTGGGACTTGGCGTGACCTAACCAGAATTGTCTGAAAGTCAGTCTATATGGAAACAACCCAGTCAAAAAATACAGGTGACAAAACCTATCACCAAGGAATATGTGCCATTTTTCTGTCCTATGGATTGTCTCCTCTCAGAACAAGTGGAACATAACTTTACCCTCCGTACTCTGAAAGAACCACTCCCCATCCCAGCTACCAAGAAAATTTTTCATGAAAAAAACCATTGCCCTTGAGGAGATGTACTTTTTCTAGCAATATAAAGCCACTTTTCCTATTTTTCTAAGGATACTGATTTTAAGCATCTCTTAAAATTAGACAGGAAGATGGATGTCATGAAATACACGTGTGTCATACGTGACAGGAGCACTTCACACATACTGTTCTTCCTCCACGGTTTCCCATAAAATTCCCGTAAGAAGTTGTAACAGTGTAAATCTCAGTGATTTTCTGGACAACTGATTATGCTAGGAGTATCAGGACCCAGGACATGGGGCTCCATCAGTACTCTTGGTTTCTCTGTGGCTTCAGGTATGAGCTCTGGGAGGCAACCTAGCGCGGGGGCGAAGCACGCACTCTGGTTCTCATCTCAGCTGGAATTCAGGCACTATCACCTATTGAGTGACCTTGAACTTGTTTAATTTATTGGGCCTGCCTCATTCCCATCTATACAATGGGAATGCTAACAGTGACTTCACAGGACTGTCGAGAGGGTTCAGTGAAAACAGATTCGCAAAATGGCGGCACAACGCTGACACGTAGGAAGCACTAGGTAATATTCCGTCTTTTTCTGCTGCCCTTTCCTGAAGGGAGCCAGTAGACAAAGAACAACTCTCATGTTTATTCGAGGTATCAGAGTCAGACTGTTTCTCAAACCTGCAAAGATGAGGGAGAAGCAAAAGCCTTCCAAGATTCTGATACCCTCCACCCCACGTTCTGTTGAAAGTCAACCGATTAACGAGCACTAGGGTGAAGGCGAAATTCTGCCAGCCGTGGTACCTGGGAGAGTTCATAACACACTTGACTTTAATTCATGTGTACTATAATCCTGTGGGTTAAAGGGCCATAAAAGTTGTTCTGGTTCTTCTTATACTTCAAAGGAAGCAATTTAATGGCCATGAATTACAGTCTCCTGATTACACTGTAACTATGAAACACAACTGTTCTGGTATGATTTCCAGCCCAGCTTCTTTGCCAAAGGAACTTCAAGGAAAGAATTTAAACAAAATAACCTTTCCAGGCTTCCTTCCAGCTTCCTCATGCAGGAGACTCTATCCTTGGGAGCCCAAGGATACATGCGCACATAAGGAGTTACGTGGGGTTTGGGGTAAGAACAGGGTGGACCACAGTGTTGAGTTGGGGTGAGGCCAACCCATTAAATGGGAAGCAAGTAAACACCATTCTCTGGAAAGACCCATGAGATGACAGATGTTACCAGAAAAAAAATAGTAATAATGGGATAACAATTAAAACATACAAACGGAGGAGGGTCACATTAAGAATGTGAAAAAAGGAAAGAAGAGAAAGGCTTCCCAAATATGGGCTCTTCCTATCTTTCTACCATTTCTGAATCAGCCTGATAGGGCAGGTCTAAGATATTCCCCCTGGTCCTGAGACTCAGTAGAAGTATACATTTTTTGCACAGTAGCAAAGCAAATGCTTATAGCTGGGAAGTATCACATACAGTAGAAGAAAAGACTGTACTCGGAACTGGACTTAAATCTTGGTTTCTCAACTAACTAGCTTTCTGACCTTGGACCACTTCCCTGTACATTGGTTTGCTTATCCAAAACGGGCAGCCAGGGAAAATTAGCTAGTTTCTGCTGTCGGGGAGGCTGCTAATGTTTGGTCAATGCCAAAGGACAGCAGGTTAAGTCAATGAGGTCTGTTCCCAAGATATCTCAAAAATATATATGTCAAAACTAACCCGGATTCAGCTTCAGCATTCCTGGTGTGTGAATCAACGAACACTGAAATCGGCCACAGGTACCAAATGCTGACCTGTCTCCCGTAACAAGACACCTGTCTCTCCCGCCCACTGAGAACCCAGATGGAACACATACAACAGAAGTGAGTGGTCTGTGAAGGAACCTTCCATGCAGACCCCCTACTAAACTAATTGTACTGAACGTCATAAGCACAATGAACACATGATGGCGGGGCTACCGATGACCTGGCAATGAACCAAACAAGGAAGTCTGCAATCTCTGGAACCTGAAAGCAATTCACATCATGAGGTTCAAGAACAGAAACAGCCAGAGCTTAAGGAAAGACGCAGTGGGGTGTGTGGCCCAGAGAAGAAACGAGAAAAGAGTCTTTCCTGCTCCAGAACAAAAGAACACAAGGTCTGTCCCCTCCCCCGTCCCTCCCATGTCACTGGTAGGGGCTGAGGCATGAGCGGGGCTTTCCCTCCTGCTCCGGAACTGAGGCCCAGCCCCAAGCGAGGACAGAGTGCCAAACTCCCCACAGCCTAGAGAGCCCGCTAGCGAAGCTGCCAACAGTGGGCGCCCGACACCTGCCCCAGGCTCCCTGAGCAGAACTGTGCTATCGAGTCTCCTGGCCATGTTGTCTTTTCCAGTCTGTAGAAAGCAACAATTTGAATGGCGTGTCTGTCTTTGGCCTTGTGGAAGGTTTGTGTTCAAGATGAAAAGTGATTCCATGGGGGATGGGAGAGGGTGTTCAATGATCTGGGGTGCCTACCGGAAGGGACTCTGGGGTCGGTTCCCTGCTTAGAGCTACTTGGGCAGCCAATGTTCTGGTCTCCCCCTGCCTTCCTGCGCAGGGACTAAGAGAACGAGAGAGCTGACAAGGAGGCAGTGGCACATCCCGTAAGCCACCAACTGTTCTTCCGTGAATCCATGCGTGTCCCACGGGACAAGTGGATACTGCAGAGGCTGCTCTTACGCCACCTGCTACATACATCCCAACCCCAGAGGTGGCCACGGACCTGGGGCCAGAAATTCCCACATCTAGCACCTTCACAACGGAGGTAGGGGGAGGGGGAGGAAGGGGGGGCAGGGCACACCGAATTATCCACATTCACACGCAGCATTTGGACACCTGTTAGACAGCATGTTAGAGAAACAGGACAACCAGCACCTTCCTCGTGAAGAAAACACCACTGTTCCTGAATCGTCCCTCCTACTCACCCACCACAGCACAGGTTTCAGAAATATGGAAATATGAAATATGGAAAAGACTGGAGTTTTAAGTCTAATCTATGATGGGGAGAAAGAGGTCTGAATCAGGCATTAAATTGGAGGCTTATACTGGACTGGACTAATTTTAATAACCAAACTATGAGGAGAAAAGATAACTGCCCAAGGTCTCATTAAGGCTCACAAAAGGGGATTAAACACAGAACAACTGGCAGCAAGAACTAACTAAGTAAATAACTAAATGCTCTAGGGAATATGAAGCTTCCTAAAAAAACAGATTCACAAGTCTAGCACTTTGGGTTTCCTATAGGCGGACAGATGGAAAAGTCAGAGGATGAGAGTGAGATAAGGAAAGAATGGAAGATTCTACTTCATGGGTATTTACCCCAAACAACTGCAACCAGGATCTTGAAGAGATGCTAGCATTCCCACGGTCACTGACGCCTCATTCACAGTAGCTACAATGTGGGAACAATCTACATTTCCACCGAAGGATTAATGGATTAAATGAATGTGTACATACGTACAATGGAATATTACTCAGCTTTTTAAAAAAAGGAAATCTGCAATATCGACAATGTGGATGAACCCCGAGGGCATCATGCTAAGTGAAATAAGACAGTCACAGAAGGACAAACTGCATAATTCTGCTTACACGAGGCATCGAAGATAGTCAAACTCGTAAAAGCAAAGAATGGAATGGTGGACAGCAGGGGCTAGAAGGACTTGCTAATCAATGGATATAAAGTCTCAGATAATAATACTGCCCCGTACACTTCAAAATCCCTTTTTACCACAATAAAAGTTTTAAAGCAAAAAAGAATGGAAGAAAAGGCAGAAGGGTAAGACAAGAGATACACTCTAGGGCAATTTGTACTGAGAAGTCAGAAACTGAATTGTAGGAAAGAACCAAACGGAAACTTTGAAAAATAACAGTAATCAGTCAGTTAACAAGCTATTCCCCACATGCAATGGGTTGATTTTATAGAAGGAAAGAACAAAAAAGAAAAAAAGATACACATAAGTCATGGTCACGGCTCGCAGGAGCTTAGAATAACAGCAGGCCACTGAGTGGCTGGAGCTCTATGGTGTGGGGCGTCCGGAAAGGGAATCAATGACATCGCAGCTGTGAGACAGGAATAAAGTCCCTTCGCTTCCCTCAGTCTTTTCTTATCTGTAAACAGGGCAAGGGAGGAAGGTCAAAATACTCAGGGCTTCTACCTCTATGGCAATGAAGAACCACAGGCTGCATTGGTAGCTTGTCCAACCGACCTCAGAGAGACAGCAGAGATCATGCCCTCACCCACACACACTCGGAGCCCGTCTCGGGAAAACGTCTGTTACCACTAGGCTGCATGATGACCAAGAACTCCTACCTTCTACGACTCTACACGAATATGAAGTGAGGCTGGCCTCCGTGAAAGCCGGCGTGCCTCTGAGCTTAGCCTGAGTTTCTGGGGACGAGGTGGCCCATTACCATCCCTGCGCTTGGAAGTCCAGGGGGGGTCCTGCAGCCTGTAAGGGCTGGAGGAATGCCAGCGCTATTTTTCAAATGCTGAAAAGTAAATACTAGAAGCTCTGGCAAGGGAGGTGCTTTGGGAGGGGCTGTGCCTCTGAAGTTGTGCTGTCCTTTCTCCAGCGACACGGGGAGAGGTTCAATGAGAAGCCGCAAGCCAGGGACACAAAGCAGCAGTGTCTGCTCACAACGCGAGGTGCTGGCAGTTCTCGCTGCTTCTTTTTTTTTATGAATGCCAGAGTCATTTGTTTTGAAAATAAGAGCCTCTCCTTTGCCCTCAGCATGCCTGTTGAGAAATTCAACCACAGGACTGATTCTGTTTAGGCCTGCGGAGCGCGGGCAAATCCTGAGATACCGCAGCAGCTTTTCCAGGAGAGACGGGAAATACAGGGGTGAAATGTTTAGACTCTGGAGTCCAAGAGACCCAAGTTCAGGTACCAGCCAAGCCACGTGCTGGCAGTGTGACCTTGGGCAAGTCATTTAGTCTCGTGTCCCGTCCTCACCTGAAAGCTGGGGAAAACGTGGATGCTGTGGAAGGCCTGACCCCTACACAGTCACCACTCAATAAACATTAACTACAGACACAGTAGCAAAACCAACAACAAATCTCCAGGAGACGTAATTGTGGGCTGCGATGGGGGCACTAGCCGCTCAGTGTTTAACGTGGTGGCGTCTGTCCTAATGCTCGTGATGCTCCAGACTGTAGGGGGCCAGTTATAATGCCCAACAGATCCCTGCAATGCGGAAAATACAACATACAGAAAATTTATGCAGTTCATCTAGTTTGCTTCTGGGGCAGAACCGCTAGAGGACTTAATGAATCTATACTGAAGTGTCCTTTCCATGCCTGGGAAGAGTCTACAAATCCTGATTTTCCCGCATTCTCATCTAAACAGGGAGTTTTCACACTATTTGAAGTCACGGAAATATTTATGAACACTTACAGTTCACTGGAATGCTGATTACTCTCTAACATGTATATGTGTATATTTAGATGCAAGTACGAAAGGGTAACGAAGCAGAAAATAATACTGGTTTGTATATATAATAGAGTGGGAAAAATAAGAGATTCCAAGTTCAACGACCTGCTTCCAGCACTGAAGAAACAGGAGTCTTCTGACAAGTCCCAACCTCTCTGATCAGGTCTTGGTCTTCTCATTATTTAAAAAAGGAAAGAAACATTGAAACATACCTTCAAAATACTGTTGTGACTCCCAGAAGAATAACTAGAACAAAGGGGAAGAAGCTATTGACAGGTGACACTGTCTCGTACAAGCCCATGTATGTCATAAAGTTGGCTGTGAAGCAATCTTGGTATTACCCCCCTCTAAGAACAAGCTTGAGATAATAATAGTAATTTTAAAAATAACATTACAGATGCTATTTGTGACTATTATAAGATGCTTCTCTCTGTTTTTCTGGATTTCTGATGAAAAACAGACCATAGAGTCACATTTTCTATTTGGAACAACGATTTGGTTGCAGTAAAAATGCATAAAATGAATGAAAAGGAACCTTTACAAATGGACCTCCGCTCTTCTCCCTCTTCTTCACCAGTTTGCTACCAGACTTCACACCAGGGATGAAGCTTCTCTACCCAGAGGAGTAAGGTTGGACCTTAAAGTCTTGGCCTGTCACCAGAAGGAGTTGCGTCTAGCATGTGACCCTGGATAGAAATGTCCACTAACTAAACATTTATCAACATGAATCAGAGCCCAAAAATGTCGAAAGGAGAGTGTGTGCTGACAGCTCGGAGCCTGGAGCTGCTTCAGATTCAGCGTGTGTCTCTCTCTGCCCCTCCCTTGCTCACGCTCTGTCTCTCTCTCTCAGCGATAAACATGAAAAAAAAAAATTTTTTTTTTTAAGGAGAGCCTAAATACAATTTAATCAGCCCCCCCCCCTCTGTTTTCTTCATTTCCTATTATTTTGGTTTGCTTAAAGATTAGTTCTTGTAGAGAAATGAGTGTATTTTTGGCAAGGAGTTAACAGTATTATCTTTGTTGATTCATAGAATGAGTAGTTATGATGGAGAAAATCCAAATAGGAAAGAGAAAAGGAGATGAGGAAAGTTAATTTCTCCATCTTTAAATGTCCAGCATGAAATATTTCCTAGATTAAAGATAGTCTGATCCATGTTTAAGGTTTGGAGGTCTAAAGTAAGTGCTCCTTACTTTAGCTGGTTAGAAGGCATCAGATATTAAGTATGGTATATTCTTTATGAACATAAAATTTGTGTCATCTATTTAGACATTCTGTATTGAAGATCAAAAATATCAGGGCTGAAGAGAGTTAAGGGAAAATGGTGTTTTTCCCAAAGAAAGTTATGTTTATCCTAGTTTATCTTTGAGTCTTCTAGGAAAACACAGAATGTTTATCATGGAAAGAGCATGTAACCTTCTCCCAGAATCGTGAGGCCAGGCAAGGACCGGAGAGGTCATCCTGTCACCACATGGGAACCAGGGGAAGGACAGTACTGCACTAACATTAGAAGCTTGCTGTTTTTCCTTTTTAAAGTTTCTTTATTTATTTTGAGGTTGGGGGAAGAGAGAGAGAGAGGAAGAGAGAGAATCCCAAGCAGGCTCTGCATTGTTGGTGCAGAGCCTGATGCCGGGCTCTGTCTCACAAACAGTGAGATCATGATCTGAGCCAAAACCAAGAGTCATGTGCTTAACACACCAAGCCACCCCGGCGCCCCTAGAAACCCGCATGTTAAGCAGGATTATACATTTAGAAGTGTAACCGCGTGTTAGCAGGACAAACTCCAAATAAACACACCGACAGGCACACCTTGTCCTGTTGTTCTTCACTTTATTACACTTGCCAGATACTGGGCTTTTTTTTTTTCTTTCTTTCTTACAAACTGAAGGTTTGTCGCAACCCGGGACCAAGCAGGTCCGCCGGCACCAATTTTCCAACAGCATTTGTGGATTTGGTGCCTCTGTGTCACATTTTGGCAATTCTCGCAACATTTCAAACTTTTCCATCATTACGATATTTGTTACAGTGATCTGTGATCGGTAATCTGTGGTGTAATTGTTGTAATTGTTTTGGAGGCTGCACAAACCACAGCCACAGAAGACGGGAAAACTTAATAAGTGCATGTGTTCTGATGGCTCCACCAAAGGGCCGTTTCTCATCTCTCTGCTCTCCTCGGGCCTGTTCCCCGAGACACATTAATATCGAAAGTAAGCCAGTTAATAACCCTACGGTGGCCTCTGTGTGTTCAAGTGAAGGGAAGGGTCACATGTCTCTCGCCTTAAATCAAAAGCTAGAAATGGTGAAGCTGAGAGCTGATAGAGAGAAAGCCAGGCCTCGTGCACCAAGCAGCGAGCCAAGCTGTGGATGCAAAGGGAAAGTTCTTGAAGGAAATTACAACTGCTACTCCGGGGAACACACGAATGACAAGACAGCGAAACAGCCGTACCACCGACGTGGACGAAGCGACCGTAGTCCGGACGGAAGAGCCAACAGCCACGACATTCCCTTAAGCCACAGCCTGACCCAGAGCAGGGCCCTGGCTCCCTTCAAGTCTGCGAAGGTTCAGAGAGGGAGGAAGCCGCAGAAGAGAAGTCTGAGCTGGCAGAGGCTGGGTCACGAGGTTTAAGGGAAGAAGCCGTCTCCGTAAAAGTACAAGGTGAGGAAGCAAGTCTGATGGAGAAGCTGCAGCAAGTTCTCCAGAAGGTCCAGCCGAGAGAATTAATGAGGGGGCTACACTCAACAACAGGTCTCAATGTAGACAGAACAGCCTCGCACTGGAAGACGCCATCTAGGACTTTCATGGCTGGAGAGGAGTCCATGCCTGGCTTCAAAGCCTCAAAGGACAGGCTGACTCTCTTGTGAGGGGCTAATGCAGCTGGTGAGGACTTTAACTTGAACCCTACGTCCATGTGGCATTCCAAAAATCCCAGGGCCCTTACGAACTATGCTACATCTACTCTGCCTGTGCTCTAGAAATGGAACAAGGCCTGGATGACAGCACATCTGTTTACAGCATGGTTTACTGAATATTTCAAGCCCACTGTTGAGACCTACTGCTCAGAAAAAAGAATGCTTTTAAAACATGACTGCTCAGGGGCGCCTGGGTGGCTCAGTCGGTTAAGCGTCCGACTTCAGCTCAGGTCATGATCTCATGGTCTGTGAGTTTGAGCCCCGCGTCGGGCTCTGTGCTGAGGCTCAGAGCCTGTGCTCAGAGCCTGGAGCCTGCTTCAGATTCTGTGTCTCCCTCTCTCTCTGACCCTCCCCCGTTCATGCTCTGTCTCTCTCTGTCTCAAAAATAAATAAACATTAAAAAAAATTAAAAAAAAAAAAACATGATTGCTCATTGACAGACAATGCACCAGTTCACCCAAGAGCTCTGATGGACACGGACGAGATTCATGTTGAATTCATGACTGTTGACACGACATCCATTCTAAGCCCATGGATCAAAGTTTCAGGTCTTGAAAACATACATTTTGTAGAACCATAGCTGCCGTCGACAGTGATTCCTCTGCTGGATCTGGGCAAAGTAAACTGAAAGCCTTCTGGGAAGGATTCACCATCCTAGACACCATTAAGAATACTTGTGATTTGTGGAAAGAAGTCAAAGTACCAGCATTCACAGGGCTTTGGAAGAAGTTGGTTCCAGCCCTCAAGATGCCCCTTCAAGACGTCAGGGGAGGGAGCCCCTGCAGCTGTGGTGGAAACAGCAAGGGAACCGGGGTCAGAAGTGGGGGCTGCAGACGGGACCGAAGGCCTGCGATCTCCTCGTCAAACCTGACCGGATGCGCACATGGTTTCTGGAGGTGGAAGGTCCTCCCGGTGAAGACGCTGGGCAGACCGTTGAAATGACAACGGAGGATTCGGAACAGGACATCAGCTGAGCCGATAAGGCAGCGGCAGGGTCTGAGGCAGGACTCCAGTCCCGAAAGAAGTTCCGCCAGGGGTCAGATGCGATCAGGCCGCGTCGCGTGTTCCAGAGACTTTGCTCATGAAAGCAGGAGTCCAGCGATGAGGCCAACTTGTCTTATTTTCAGAAACTGCCCCAACCCCAACCTTCAGCCCCACCACCCTGACCAGTCAGCAGCCGCCAACAGGGAGGCAAGACCCTCCAGCAACAAGATCACGACTCACTGGAAGCTCAGATGGTTACCGTTTTTTAGCAATAAAGTATTTTCCAATTAAGATATATATGCTGTTTTTTTTAAACATAATGCTGTTGCAAACTTAATAGACCAAAGAAGAGTTTAAACATAACTTTTGTATGTACTAGGAAACGCCAAAAAATTCATTTGATCAAATTCAATGAGATAATCACTTTATTTAGGGGGTCTGGAGGTTTACCTGTAGTTATAGGTAGCAAAAACCTCAAACTCTTCTGATCTGATCTGATCTGAATTTCCCATTTTATAAATGGGGAAATTAAGGCCCTAAGAGCTTAAAAATGTGTCTGAAGTTGAGAACCAGCCCTCAAATGTCTCCTGGCTCCCTTCTATTATTTCATACTATTTCTAACCTTTTCTTTTACTATTCTGCCTGAGCTTGGACTTTCTTGAACCTAAAAGGTCAATATGAACACCACTGGTTGGTGTTGGTCCTCAGCAAGACAACTTTAAGTTTATTGGTAGTGGTGTAGCAGAGTCATAAAGTGAGCTCCAGGTCTATCCTAGGAGTATCAGAAATTGAGAAAGAGGATGTAAGGAAAGGGGAGAACTGAGAAAAGTCACAGGCCCCCTGTCTATGCTACGGTTAGGAGTCCCTACCAACCGTCTAGTGCAAGCTCCCTAAAAACCAGAAAGTTGAAAAATCATCTGAAAAAAAAAAACAGCTATGGCTTCAGAGACTAGAATCCAATAAGGCTTGTGTTCACTTGGCCTTGTGTTTCCTTCTGGTCTGTTTCTAAATACAGACTACTTTAACTGAGTGAAAGCTAATGAATTACACCATGGTAACTGGTACTGAGGGCACTGATCTCTGGCCATCACAGTCTGATAATTCACAAGACTCCATGAAACCTACATGACCACACGTCACCCGTCAGAAACCCCTCCTCCCATGAAGTTCACATCTGCTCCACTACATAAACTTAACACCAGCTCTGAAAGCTCTCAAGAGCTATCCTTTCCTCCCTACAGGACCCAGGAACAGAGCAAGACATCTGATACCCAAAGGAATCAATGCACGGACAGCAATAAAAGCAACTGATATTGGCTACCTGAGCTGTGGATGAACTGTTTGCTGGGAGAGAAAAATATGACTCTAGTCCCAGGCACTTTCCTACGTTCTCATCCATCATTAGCAGCTCTAGGGAAGAGAATTTCTTCTTTTGCCTTTGCTTTGTTTTCTTGAGAGAAAAAGCACCCAAAATCAAGAGCCCTAAGCCACACTGTGTGTAAGAAAGTACTGAAAATCACACACAGTGTAAACAAGGACCCAGTGTTTTCAACGTAAATACCTTCCTCTATGCTGTGGAAACCTACATTTGATAGCTCACTTCATAACACACACGTGACATTATAGATAAGAAGCTGGGGCTTCCCTGTGAGGGAGAAGAGATACGCTCACGGGGGTGCTTACTCCTAGGCTTTGCCCTTGACATTCCTGCAACAGAACTTGGAGCTATTCTCTGGTTTAAACAACAGGTGGCAGTGCCATTTCTACATTTTCCCTGGCAGGAAACCTTGGCAGTTTGGGGTTCCACCTTCCAGGAGGCATTGACAGTTGCTGTAATCACCTCCACTGATAGCATGTACATATGCTCCCATGTGGAAACTGCAAACACGAGCGGGAAACGAGTTTGCGTGATGGCAGTTTTACAACTGCCACCCCCTCCCCATACCCACGCCCCTCCCCACAGGGAAACACGGCAGCAGGAAAAGAGCAGAAGGGAAACAGAGTCTGTCACATTTGTTCTGATCTTCCGTTACGATACACACGTATATCCCCCACCCAGCCCCCTGACACACACAAGAGAAGGACAACATCACAAGGTCCTGGGGCACATATCTGGCAAATCTGGGACCTGAGAAGTATGTTGTGTTTTTAATCCACATGGAGAAAAAACACTCCACTGTCCATTTTTCATAAGCATGGTCTTCACTCTCTGCACCAAAAGCGCATGGCTTCATATTTGGAAAGAACGAATAGGTACACGAATTACATTTCCACAAGGAAAACACAGAATTCAGGACTGTTTTCAAATGTGCCAAGAAGACAGATTACCTTTCATAGGCTTCTTGTGTATGCTTAAAATACGAGAAAATTGTCATGTCAAAAACCTCTCATTTCACACCTACCGCTCATTTTTTTATACACATGCATAATTTTATTATGTAGCAGCAGTTAGTATATGATTTCTAGACTATAATGTAACAGTTATTGGTTTGACATATTAAATTTATTTAATTTTGAATTGGTGGGTTTTTTTTTTTTTATTAGGACAACTTAACAATGGACATCTTGCCAATACAGCACAGCAGAGATAAAAGTGACTGCTGGGTGAATCACAAGCCAGAAGGGACGTGCCAGGTATGAGACAGGCTGGCATGCTTCACTGCAGAAGTACTCAAAAATATATTTGTGTAAAGATGGATGAATGGATATGAGGAAAATTACACTGAAAATCATAGCCCGTACTACAAAGAGACGATACGCTTTTCTTGTACTTTCTCTGTTATATAGCATCAAATGTCCATACTCTTGACTTCTGAGAACAGAGAGCTGAAAATTCTACCCGAGAGGCCTTCTGGCATAGAGTTTATGCTATCTTAATAGTATTATCTTATAAACGGAGAAAAAAAGAGAGAAGGATACAGAAAAATAAAAATAAAAATACATGACCGAGAACTCAAAGGCATTGAAGAAATCCAGCTTTCATTAGGGGTTTTGTCGTTAAGGCAAAGTATGTGTCCTAAGCAATAAATTGTGTAGCCCACATGATTCCCTGGTGATCAGATAACATTGCATTCATGCTCTCTGGATGAACAGGGTTTCACATGCAGCAAAGTTTGGTGAATTTTGAACTAAGAGATGAGGGCTCAATCCTGACTCTACTACTTACACTAGCTGGTTAACCAGTCTCATTACTAACCTTTCCAAACCCTATTTTCCCAGCGTATGACACGACAACATACCAAATCCTTCGTAGGGTTACCGAGAGTATTTTAAAGGATTATTTATTTATAGGTGATGCTTTTAGAAACAGCCTCCTTCCAGGCTTTGTGGACGAGTAGTAATCTTTTTAATTTCCCACTGAAACATCCACAGAGATCTACAGAATCTAGTTAGAGTACTATAAACTAAAGAGAAGATCCCATACTCAACAGTCAGACGAGGGTTTCCTTGCTGCGGTGTACCGATGAATGAGTGCTCTAGCTCCTAACAACTGGCCAGAATTTTGAAATCAAAGATCCAGAAACCCAAGCGATCATCCCTGCTACCATCAGAGTGGGCATCCCGCATTGCTCTGACCCTGTCTGTCTACTGGCAGATTAGAAACAGTACAAGGGCAAGGGAATGTAACGTGACAGCACATGTTTGAAAATGTTTCCACACAGGAAACAGAGGAAATCCTGTCCTCAGGGAGATGCAAGGAGGCTGAGCCTCTCAGGAGGAGGGGCAGGGACAGGCTGAGACAAGGCAGAGTGAGGGAGCTGGGAAGCTAGTTCAGGTAAACGAAAAAGAAAACAGGGAAACTGGAACTACCTTAATGGAAATAAAATATATACTGAAAACCAGTAATGGGAAAATAGTTTAGCCAATGTGTGACCAATCAGAGCCCTCCTGCCTTGAAGGGCCAAGAATGGTGGGGGGAGGGGATTTCCAGTCTTTTCTGGTTATTTTTATAAATAATCAAGAATCCCCTGGATGGACAGTTTATTAAGATGCCTTATCCACGTAACACTATAATACAATTATCTTTCCAACATATTCTTTGTTCACTTAGGACAGAATACCAGATATCAGTCAGGATATGATGATTTTTTTTTCAAGATTTTATTTTTAAGTAATCTCTACAACGAATGTGGGGCTCAAACTCACAACGCTGAGATCAAGAGTCCTGTACTCCACTGACTGAGCCAGCTGGGCGCCCCTGGGTCTGATGGTTTTTAGGGCTTTGATACATATTGTTAGTTTGCTATTCAGAGGCTATATCAGGAAGACGACTGGCATTGCCATTATTAATTCTGGTAATTTTTTTTATGTTGAAAGAATCTCAAACTTAAGAGAAAAGATGCAAAACCAGTACAACTTATTCTTTCTGAACCATGAGAGTTGCCCCATCACCTCCAGACTGTGTGTTTCCCATACACAATGACACTGTCCTGCACACGACACGAAAATCAGGTAACTGACACTGACACATCAGTGCCATGTAATCCTTAGGCTCGATTTAAAGTTCACCAATCATTCCATAATCACCTCCTTAGCTAATGGATCCAGTTCAAAGCTTACAGTTTCCTTCATTTTCGTGACTTTGACACTTTTGCAGATTAAGGACCAGTTATTTTGCATGCTGTCCCTCAATTTGGGTTTACTTGATGTTTCCTCATGATTAGATTCAGGTTATGCATTTTTGGCAGGAATATCAGAGTAAAGACGCTGTGTTCTCATTATATTCTATCATGTGGTACATAATTTCAATCAGTCTTACCAGCGATGCTGTTAACTTTGATCACTTGGTTAAGGTGGCGCCTGCCCGGCCTCTCCACTGTGAAGTCACTCATCTTCCCTTTGAAATTAGTAAGTATTGGGGGATGGGGGAGTTACTCTGAGTCCATGCAAATGTCGCATTTCTCATCAAACTTAGACTTCAAGCACTGTATTCGGATCAGTATGGACTCATGAGTTCCTGTCTTATTTAATGGGTTATAACCTATCACCATCATTTTGATGCTTGCCTTGCCCCAGATTCCGTTAGTGAGAGCCCCTTCAAGTTGGCTCCTAAGTCCTTTTGACGAATCCCCCATGTTTCCTTGAATATTTCCATGAGTTACAGAGCAAGAGACTCTAGGCTTATCTTCTGCTTCCTCTATCTCAGCCCTAGTGTCAGTCATTTCTCCAAGGAGCGCTTTAAGTGGAGACAGTATTTAGAGAACAACACGCTACACTAAGTGTATACCAGCTACTTCTGCCCCCATGGTAGAGAGCCAGGAAATACAGGCGTGTGCAACATATACACACAGGTTTACGTCTATGGTTAACTGTGCACATCTCTCTCTTGCTCTAGAGAATATAAGCTCACACCAGTACTGCCAATGAATCGCGTTCATTCTTGCTTCCTCCCTTCCGAGCCATGTCTGTGCGGCTCCCCCATGCAGCTCCAACATGAACTTGTGAATGTCCTCCTCTCTGCCCCTGAGTTCTGACACTTTCCTCCAGGCCTTTGTGGCTCTTTCCTCTCCTGACCCTTTCCCAAAGCACCTAATTTGCTCTACCTCATCTAATGACTTATCAACTGAATTGTAGAGAAAGAGTAAGAACAAGAGAAATGATCAGTTTTTTAGATGAGTCTGAACGTTTCACACTTGCCATTACATTTCTATTTTTGCTTATTTGTGTGGATTTCTGACAATTGCTTCGTGATTAGTATGATCTCGGTATGGTCAGTGTATTAATACTTTGGCTTAACTGTTGCAAATAATTTCCCAATGTCTTCTTTGGTTCTTAATTTCTTCTTATTTTTTTTTAAAGTTTTATTTATTTAATTAATCTCCACACCTGACATGGGCCTGGAACTCACGACCCCAAGATCAAGCGTCATATGCTCCTCCGATTGAGCCAACAGGCGCCCCTCTTTGTTTTAATAGAAACATTTGTTTTGTTGACTGAATCCCTTGCTGCTTCTCTACTGCCTCTTAGCCATACTTTTTTCTGACGTTTTTTGCACATCTCCCTTATTCTCTACCTCCAGTGGTTCTCCGTTGGGTTCATTGTGCCTCACAGTGGACATATGGCAATGTCTGGAGACACTTTTGATTGTTGTGATTGTGGGAGAAGGTGTATGACCGGCACCCAGGAGGCATAAGCTGGGGACGCTGCAAACATCCTACAATGCACAGGATAGCCCTCATGACAAAGAATTAAATGTCACTACTGCCAAGGTTGAAAGACTCTGCTCTGTACTCTGTCTGCTACTTTAGAGGCAGCCTCAGTTTCTTCCCAAACAAGACACTGAGTAGAAAGGCTAAGAAGGGAAATATCTTTATGCAGACAGTGACTTTCTCCAAATGCTGGTTTTATTTACAAGTGCTGGTTGTAGAACCTTCTATAATCCAAAGTCATTGTCAAATAAGAAAGAAAGAAAAGAAAAGGGAAAAGAAATCCTTTATTTCCACAAAGGATTCTCTCAGTTGAGGTCGTGACATAAAGACACTTATCTGCTCCATGAAATCTTGAATCTGTGTTTGTTATGTTGTCAAGAATTCCTCTCTGGATTATCTGGATGTGCTCTATCTTGAATGCTAATAAAAAGGGCAGGCAATAAATAATTTAATTTTTTCACATCCTATAAAGCCAATACAAAGGACCACAGCAGTAACAAAATACTAATACATATTTCTTTTTTTTTTAGAAAATAAAGATGGTATTCAAAATAAAATCTCGCTTTCTTGGAATTCAGGTCTTTGAGAGAAATTATTTATATAACAGAACAATGTGAAGAAATATAATAAGAGTCAATCATACCTCAATACAGCTGAGGGGAAAAATTTAACAGGATATATGAGATACATTACAAAGAAAGGAGATTTTAAAACATTTTTCTCTTTACATAGACAGCGTGCCTCTTCCGCTTACAGAATTGTTACTGACCCGCCAGAATAGTTTACTGTCATTTTCGCAAGCATTCAATTCTTTGAACCAAGGGATTTGGTGATCTCCTCTAGCCAATTGGAGCAGCCCTTTGTTCTGGATCCGTCTGGGCATAATCCTATCCTGCTGTCAGTTCTGACATCTACTCAGTCACCATGGCGCAGGAACAGAGTGCAGTGCTAAATCCAATAAGACTTCTCCAGGGGCTAACAGGCACACAAAAATCAATGCCAGCTCCCTTTTCTCCAGCACAATACCTTAAAAAGGACCGTAAATAAAATAATGTTCTCAGAAACTGTGACTTTCGGTGAGAAACTGCTAAACTCATTAGAGAGGCTTCTTGCGGTCCGGGTTCCCTAATGAACCTTGAGAACCTGTGCACTCAGAACCCTTGGCCTACTCAGATTTCACGAGCTACAAGTTCTGTAAATGGTGTGCTTTCCTACAAGCACTAAACCTAGCTTTGCGTTCAAACTCTTGACCAGTTTACTTCAAATGCCTTTGTATCCTTCCTGACTTGTTATAAGAAAGCAGCCTGTTAGAATGACAAAACAATCATTACTGTATTGTAACACCATTAATAAAAATAACAATAATAGTAGCTGACATTTATTAAATTGAGGGCTTAATAGGTGCTTGATTCTGTTCTAAATGTTCCGCAGGTGTTAATTCACATAATCCGATGCCAATTTACAAAACAGACACTGTTATTATAATTGTGTTAGTCCCATTTTATAGATATGGAAACTGATGCCATGGGGGTTAAGTAAGTTTTTCTAGGTCAGAACCAGGAATGAAATCAGAGCATCTGACGATAAGATCCGTGGTCGTGACCACAATTATCCCTCTCTGTCCACTCTCCTCAAAGCATTATAGTCTCTCTTTCAGGTTCTTTTAAGTTATATGCTATAAGAAACGTTACTTTTTAATGGGAGAAAAGCAAGCTCTCTTCAGCTTTTATATCTGATTTAATCTGAAGCTTAAACATTATAGCATGAAACCCATAGCTCTTTTTTTTTTTTTTTTTTTTCCACGTGGCCTAACTGCACGAGCACGTACCCAACTCAGGTGCATACGGTCAGTTGTCTGCACAAATCTTTATAGGTTTGTCTACGTCAATGGTCAATTTTATTGCAAAAGTAAAAACTAAAAAGGACAATGTTTGCTCTGTTAAGGTGATGGGCAACTATTCTCAATGCCAATGCCAGAAACCTGTGACTGTCACATGACGGTCATCAAATTAACTGAGAAAAGGAGAAATCAGAGGACATCTGTCCAACTTCAGACGAAAGCTCATCTCTTCACCTTGGGTGAAGGTCAGGAGGACCCTTCTGCAGCCAGCCCTTGCTGCCACTAGCAGAGATCAGGGAAGACAGACGAGCTCTGAGGTCTCATGACATGGGTGCAGAATTCCTTTATGTCTTTCTATTTCAGCACGGAACAGAACCCTGCCGTGATGAGGAACACTCAGAGGCAGCCTCCTGTGGTGGGCAAGGTATGATTTCTGTCCCACCCACTGCACCACCGGGCCTGGGCCACAGGGCAGGCCGCGGTCAGGCAGTGACAGAGTGTGAACTGGCCCCACACTCAGAAGGACTGAAGCCCACGGATTTGGATCCCGCAGCCACAAAGACACCTGGCTGGCCAACCAGCCACCCAAATCCAGTAAAAGGATCTGTTGTGCAGATACAAGGAAAGAAAGAGGTACAGGAGGAGCTCCTTGAGGGGGCAGGAAATTCGCTTATCTATCATTATATTATTGATCCGCCTCCACACTCTGCGAGGTAGTAATTAATCACTCCATTGATGAAAAGCCATCTCAGCTTCACAGCTCTGCTGCTTTCTCAGCAATACAGGCCAAAATTTCACAAATGGAATTTCTGGTTTGCATATTCTTATTCCTTTTTTAGCAAATCAAGACCATTCAAATGGAAAAGTGAGAAGTAAGAGTGCACGCTTCGGTGTGAAACTGTGCATAAGATATCAGCACCCCACTTTGCGAATGCCGGGTTGCTTCGATACTCTGTGAAATCTCTGAAAGTGTGACTCCTGGGGAGTACCCCAAGTTGCTACACGATCAGGGTTTCCTCTCCGAGGCTCTGAATGACACTGATAGTAGAAAACATGGGGCTCCAGGAGGAACTGAGAGCACGTACTGCTGAATACAGCCCAAGACTGGTAGCTCTTGTGTTAAATAAATAAAAGCCTAATCAAATGACAAAAGAACTGAAATTCGTTGTCGGTATCCAGATGATATATTGCTATGCTTACTGCATAAGCTTCTCCGTAGATAAGCTGTAACCTTTCCACACAAGCCCACATAAGCTAAAATCATTTTTTAAAAGTAGGTCGGCTCTCAAAGATACACACCAGAAAAACATTTTCACAAGCATCTATGTAACAAAGATGTTCATTAAAGAAATACGTGTTATGGTAAAAAGTGAGAGAGCCATGGCCATCAGTAGAGGTCGGTCACATGAATTATAATGCACACATGGGTTCTGGTGCCACATGGCCTTGCTTTAAATCCCAGTTCTGCCACATACGGACCATGTAACCTTGGGCAAGTTATTTCACCTCTCTGAATCTTGGTTTCCTCATTTGTATATAAACGGTTTAGTACAACACCTGACACAGAATAAGAACTCAACAAATGTTAGCAATTATTATTATGCTATATTACTATTAGGCTATGTATGTGACCATTAAAAAAAGATGAATTATATTTGTACCTATTAAATACAGAAAGATGACTTTGAGTCACTGTTAAACAAAAACAAGTAAGTTGCAAGCTACAGATGAGGGTAAGAAACATAACTGCTTGTGTGTACACACCCATGTGTATATGTGTGCGTGCCCCTGTGTGTGTACACGCCCCTGTGTGTGTGCCCGTGCCCGTGTGTGTGCCCATGCCACTCTGTGTGCCCATGCCCATGTGTGTGTGCATGCGCATGACTGTGTGTGCACACGTGCCCCTGCGTGTGTGCCTGTGCTGCTGTGTGTGCGTGTGCCCCTGTGTGTGTGTGCACGTGTGCCCCTGTGTGCACATGCCCGTGTGTGTGCCCATGCCGCTGTGTGCCCATGCCTGTGTGTGTCTGTGTGTGCACACAAGCCCCCGTGTGTGTGCTCGTGCCCCTGTGTGTGTGCCTGTGCCGCTGTGTGTGCATGTGCCCGTGTGTGTGTGCACGTGTGCCCCTGTGTGCACATGCCCGTGTGTGTGCCCATGCCTGTGTGTGTGTGTGTCTGTGTGTGCACATAAGCCCCCGTGTGTGTGCTCGTGCCCCTGTGTGTGTGTGTGCCCATGTGTGTACGCATGCCCCTGTATGTGCTCATGCCCCTGTGTGTGTGCACATGCCCGTGTGTGCCCCTGTGTGTGTGTGTGTGCGTGTGCCCCTGTGTGCACATGCCCCTGTGTGTGTGTGAATGTATCCCTGTGTGTGTGCACAGGTATAAGGTCTGCAGGGGTACGAATCAGATTGTTACAGTGGAGATCAGCAGACAGAAGGCTTTACTTTCATACTTTCTAGGGTGTTAGGGTAATCCCACATCACAACAGTAAATAGCAATAATACATCATCTTTACATTTTTCATCTAAATTTGAATTTTGTGAAGAATTTTCTGTTTTCCTTTTTCATACCAGAATGGTAAGATGTAATGTAGGAAGAGTAAAATCATCTGTTAGCCTGTGGATTTTTTAAAAATTTTTTTTTAATGTTTATTTATTTTTGAGACGGAGAGAGACAGAGCATGAATGGGGGAGGGTCAGAGAGAGAGGGAGACACAGAATCTGAAACAGGCTCCAGGCTCTGGGCAGTCAGCACAGAGCCCGACGCGGGGCTCGAACTCACGGACCGCGAGATCATGACCTGAGCCGAAGTCGGACGCTTAACCGACTGAGCCATCCAGGCGCCCCAGCCTGTGGATTTTTAAAGCAGCAATAAAGTATACCACTCTGCCTTTCTACCAACCCACTGTCTACACGGCCCAACCAAGTGTGCCTCGCCATTTAGGACACAGGCATGGTTTTGTTCCTCTCAGACTCAATGGGTAACTGTCCCAGACTGAGTATCCACAGCGAATAAAAACAGCTAAGAGGCACAAGTGTTGAGGCGCCCGGGTGGCTCAGCCACTTAGGTCTCCAACTCTTGGGTTTCAGCTCAGGTCACGATCTCACGGTTCGTGGGATGGAGCCCCGCACTGGGCTCCACACTGACAGCACAGAGCCTGCTTGGGATTCTCTCTCCCCCCCTCTCTCTCTGCCCCTCCCCTGCTCTCTCTTTCTCAAAATAAATAAACTTAAAAAAAAAAAAAAAAAAAAAGCACAAGTGCTGAGAATTAAAGCCGCATGTACTTAAAAAGCGAACTCTTGCTACTCAGTGGGAAGAGTCTCAAGAAAGGCTATGGGAGGACACTGATGGAAGGCTTTGTTGGAATGTGTGTCCATGCACATTCAACGCCAGCCATTAGAAAGCACAGGATTGGGTAAGACACCGGGCTCTGGTTGATAAATCCACGCATCTTGCTGCTAGATTACGGAATTCAAAGACAGGACAGAGAAAACTAGATGTCTGAAAGTGACCAAGGGACACTGCTGGCGTCATCTTCTCTCTTTTTTTTCTTCCCTTCCACGGTTTTCACTAGAAAAGGGTCATTCCTTGTCATCTTCCAAAGTCAATACTATTTTAGGATTGTCAAGAAAAGATGGTACATGTTTTATTCTTCCCACTGTATAGGATCATGCGGAGAGAACTGCTTCACCTGGGGTCACAGCCTTGCTTGGAAGATGAAGCCGTGGGTTTCAACTTGGGACAAAGAGAGTCAGATAGCAAGGAACAGAGAGGGCACGTACAGGCTCCCCACTGTGTAGCTATGTGTGTTGGGCGAGTTATTTAACTTCTCTGGAGCTCAGTTTCTTCATCAGTTAAATGAGGGCACTACTAAAATCCTCTTCATGGGGTTGTTCTACAAATCATGTGAATTTATATATATATATATATATATATATATATATATATATATACGTACGTATATATATATACGTACGTATATATATATATATATATATATATATATATATATATATATATATGTAAATAAAGTGCTTAAAAGCAGCACCTGGTGCACACTTTGCATCTGTCAGCTACTGTTTCCAAGAGACATGTGTCGATGGCAAATACCACTGAGTGAAAATCAACAAAGAATACTATCATTATAGGATGGTTACTATTAGAGATATTAGAGAGGAGGGGCAAAATAAGGGATGACAGAGACCATCGAATTTACAGTCAAATGTCGTGGCCTCGTCATCTAGGAGTAAGGGGATGAGAATCAGGTCTCATACCACAGTCCAGTATTTTCCAATCATGCCCCGTTAGATTCCACTTTCTAAGGAGTTCTAAGATACAGACATAGATACACAAGATAGCTTACACTTTATCTTTTGCCTGAAAAAGAACCTCAGTCTAATCTCTGTCTGAACAATGACAGGTTAAAAAGTCTGTACAGGTGGACAGCTTCTAGAAAGGAAGTTATGACAAATCTGATCCAGGAGGAAAAAAAGAAATAAAATATAATAGATCACCCTGAACTTAAAAGCACCCATCAAAAAAAATGTTCCCCTTCCACCCAGATATGTGCCAAAAACAGAGATACTGAACATGCCTCTAGAAACAGAAAAGAGGCAGGTGACTGGGGAGGTCAGGTCTTGGGACTGAATTGATTGAATCATGAAGAGAATACCCTTAGGTCAGAGAGCTCATTACCCAGGTGGGCCAGGAGTCCTGCACACTCTACTGGCCTAAACCACAAAGAAGGCTCAGACTTTCTTTCTTTTTTTTTTTTAAGTTTATTTATTTATTTTGAGAGGGAGAGAAAGCACGAGTGAGGGAGAGGCAGAGAGACAGGGAGAGAATCCCCAGCAGGTTCTGCACTGTCAATGCAGAGACCAACGTGGGGCTCGAACCCACAAACCGCCAGATCATGACCTGAGCTGAAGTCAGACACTTAACCGACTGAGTCACCCGGGCGCCGAGAAGACTCAGACTTTCGAAGACTCAGCACATTCACAGAGGGGGACTTGGGCCTAAGCTCAGCAACACACCATCTTGATAAAGACAGGGAGTATCATTTCTCCACTTGACCTCTGAGTAAATCTGTGCTTAAATTAGAGGGAGGGAGGTGGGGGGAGAGAGGGAGAGCAAGAGAAACAAAAGTAGAGATAGGGACGCGACAGTCATGGTGACATCACTGAGAGGGAGCACTAGGATTTTCAGTGACCTAAGGACACAAGTGCTCTAACAGGAGCCTTACCTCAGGAAGAAGGCTGCCTTTTCTTCAAAATAAAAAAAAACAAAACAACACCAAAGCCATGTAGTCCTTTTAACCTTCCCTCAGTCCTGCAGAAGAGATCATGAGAACTGTGGGACTGAGTGTTCTCATTTAAATCAGTGCCTTTATTTATTGCCTGTTGGTCTCTAGGATATATACAGCTTCATCAGAGAACCTGAAACAAACTTAGAGTTTTCCAGTTTGTCTCTGGGACAAGACAGGTTGGAGGTTTTGTTTTGTTTTTGTTTTAGTACATTTATTAATCATACAGATAAAACTCAGAATTCCCTGGGACAAATACAATCAAGCAGATACTGGAGGCATTCTACGTCATATTCTAGGTAGCCAATCTGCGTAAGTAGCCTTAAAACAAACCCTATAATAAGCTTCTCCAAAATTCTGTTGTTGCCAAACTTGTCACACAGAAGATTATAAATATACCCTCACACAAATGATATGTCATTTACTATGTATCATTGATGACAGAGCCCGAGGAAGCCTTTTAAACATTCTATGGTTTTCAAACTTTTTTTGCAATGGAAACTTTGTATCAAACAATATATTACATAAACCATAAAATATAGAATCCCCCCCCCCCCAAAAAAAAACCTGACCCAATGTGACAGAAGGAAGACGTGTGTGTGTTTTGGGGACAGGCAGGGACACTTCCCCAGAACATTGTTTGAAAAATCACTGATGCAATATAAGCGTTTTGTTCTCAGACAAAACGATTCCCCGCCAGGTAAGGAACGTCCTTCTACATAAAACGAGGACTTTTCTCTAGTATTTTTTCCCTATATGCTCCTAGCTATATTTTTTGACCCCATTATGCAAGGTCCTCACAGGAAAACACAAACAAAGAAAGGATCACTGACATGATAATCTTTACAGTAGAGCATATAAACAATCCTGGTAGCAAATTATCTACCTGTCAAGAAAAGAGGGACAGCTTACTCAGACCAAGTTCTGGAATCAAAATATTGAGAGCAGAAACTGAGTTAAGTATATACTAGGAAAATCCATTACTATAACAGAAATAATATTAACCTCTGGAAATAAACGTTATTTCAGGTTAAAAAGATGTTAAGCTATGGAAGAAGCTGATTTCAAAAGGCTTTGCTATGAACATAAAATTAGGTCGTTTTCATTCTGGCTTCATCGCTGTCTGCAGGGACTAAACTGAAATCAGCCATTTTAATTCAGAAACGATATTTAGTCTACTGAAAGCAATAATAACCTGCCTTTGTTTAAAATGTCTGAAACAGAAGGGATATTTCCGGTAACGGCATAAATCACACAGGCTCCGAAGTTATACGGAAAAGACTCTCTCACTCTTGCAGCAATGTGCAATTTTGTGGTTGCAATTTTCTCAAGCTGCTTCATAAAACCTTCTCCTTTTTATCGGAAAAAAGAGTTAGCAAAAACCAATCGCTCCATGATAGATGCCCAGGTAACATCACTTCATTTATCAGGGCATGAAGAATATTAATAATTAACTGCTGGTCAGACACACTGAGTGAGCACTCTTCTCCCCAAGGACAGCCTGCTGTCAAGATATCACCCAGAAATAGCCCTTTAGATTACAAGAAGGTCCAACAACCCCAACAGCGCATCTAATAACCATAAACACTGTCAGGGTTTCAGTACCTGCCGTGATCAGATCATCCACCACCTAGGACTGTCTCACTCTCCTGCTTCCCCACCACCACCCCACATCTTCCCCACAAACACAACAATAATTGATAGCATTGCTGGTCATCAGCTGCCTGCCCCAGCCCTGAAAGCTGTCCAAGCTGAAGGGTAAAGGGCAACCAGATGGGACAGGGCCAGACAGCTTATATCCATCCAAGTCCTGGCTCTGCCCTCGATTCACTGGGCAAGTAGTTCTACCCCTTGGACTCAGCAAAGGGGCAGATCATAAAACTTGCTTTGTACCAATATGCCAGGATCCCAATCTGATCACATCTATCATGGACTCTGGTGCCTTTGGTACTGATATTTGCTTCCACTCCTTGAGATAAAAACACATACAGTACTTTGACCATGAAATGACCACCTCATTTGTAAGTGTTCCGAGGGCAGGTGGAAACAGCACCCACAGTCACCCATTCCAAACACCATTACTTGTCAAGGCTACATACTCTGAGATTCCTTGACTGGGAAAGGTATGGCAATAACAGAGGCTCGCTAAATGTACATTTCTTTCCTCTAGTAAGTTGCTCATGGATAGAATGTGTTCCACTGGATTTCTGTTTGTGGATCAAAAGAAAATGTAACTCCATGAAAAGGGAACATAATACAAATGCTTCTTGGCCCACTTAGCCTTTTTCCTCCTATAAATCTGGCCTTTTGGGAAAACCTGTATTATTTCATACTAAATAGCATGAGCCCAATTCCCATAGCAAAACTGTGCAATTCAGCTACCACCAAATTTCTTCACTGAAAATGTGAATAGTGAGGAAGGCTGCAGTGGACTGTAATTCAGTTGGCCAAGAGCCATAGTCAAAAGAGAAAAATCATGGCCCCAAATTAATTAGTATTTTTGTTATAGACAATGAAGAAAGAAAACAGATAGGATAAAACCTAGTTTTATGTGTTCAAGAGTTCACACCTAGTTAAGAGAGGGAAATCTATGATGAGTCAGAGACCAACGAAGTGGAGAACAGACCCATCAGTACGACAAACCCGCAGAGAAGGGAGAGGTGAGCATGGGCTGGAGATCTGGGCATGTGGCTGGAGTGGGGGGGTGGGCATATCTAAGCAGGATGCTAACTCCGCGTAGTACCACTGCTGTGCCATGGTACTGTTGGCTGGTACATGGCCTTGGCCTTCCGAAGGACTCTGCTGATGCTGCCCAGATCCCACCCTTCCCAGGGATCTCTACCCCCAACTGACCGCTGATGCTTAAACCAGCTTGTACGAAGCTCCTGGTTACAATCTGGGCGAGGGAAGAGAAAACATGCACACGTGGGCAGAGGAAAAAGCATCAGAGTGTTCTGGACTCAAAAATAAAGGAGCAAAGTCTTTGGCAGGGCAAACACTACCGCGCCTTTCCTCCAGGTCAATCAGGCAGGTTAGATAATTACCACGTGGCCCTGCTTAAACCCATCAATTCTAAATTAAGCTTCAAATGTTCCACATGCTGTCCAAATCATTTTTAGCCAAAATTAAGACGGTAGGTGTGTCTTTCTTTCAGTGATCAGAACCTAGCGATTTGCTATGTTACACCCCTACCCCACTGTCACATATTTGAGGGACTCAGACTTCCAGAGTGACATTTACTGCATAAATGCCATCTTGTCACAAGCCTCCCAGCGAGGAGAGTTCCCTGTAAGCTGCTGTTCCTGAGTTGATGTAAATGGAAAGGAATGAGGGTCACAGCCCCTTAGTAAAGTTCTTGGGAGAACTCCTGTGACGCTCACTGAGTCTTTTGACTGACTCCAACATGAGGACACTATTGTCATTTCACGAAGTGAGCTACTGGCAGACAGATGCATCTGGATCCCATTAGTTGGAACTTCTTGTCACAAGATAGCAGCTTTTCAATTTCTCTATGAATGCTGCTGTGCTACACATGCTATCTGGCAGGTGTAAGAATCTCCTCTCTGATTGCCTATATTCCCAATCTACTTCCTCCGCCTAATTCGTAGTGCAAAGCAATTACGGTTGAAAATCAGTTTGCAACATGCGCTCATCCATATTCAGTTCTTTCTACTTCAGGCAAATATTGCCCAGAAAAAAAAAATAAATAAAAAATAAAAAGAGAGAGATTTGAGAAATCCAGATTTGTTCCTATATTTTGATCCTCTGTCCAAATGTTGACTTGTTGGTAAGCCACAATTTGCTCTGTATCAAAATAAATATTCAAGAGACACAGCTCCAAATAACTAAAACATATCTCTACCTGAAATAAAAAAGGAGAGGTTACACACACACAGAAGTGTCAAAAAACCAGACCAATAGATGGGGGCAGACTGAATTAGCTGGAAACCCAAATGATAAAGAACATTTAAAAAACAAATAGCGTTGCTGATTTCAAGTATACTGAGACAAAAGGCGACTTAAGAGGTGGTAACCGGGATCAATACCAACTGGCCAAGGTTGAAACTGGGATGAGGAAGAGATGAAGCTTCCCCTCCGAAGCTGCCAGAGTCACCACTGATGTGGATTTGCTGACCAACCTCTCAGATCTTGTTTGTGAAATTATTAGAAGTCACAAGCCAGAGGCTAAAATTTTGAAATCCTCCTAACGGGTCCACAAGATTATTCTTTTCTTTTTAAAAAAACAGATAAAATACTGTCATGAATCAAAATTTAAAAGATTCAGAAAGATGAGATAAATCTCCCTGCCCCTGGCCCCGGCTCCAAAGGCATCCCATTTTATCATTCCACAGGTTTTCTCTTTCATGCACACCGAAGAAAATGTGTATGTATTCTTTCCCTCCTATTTCGTACACAAATGGCTATACACTACACACCCTATTCTTATTTTCTTTGTACTCTCAACATTAAACTTAGAGTTCACTTCGTATAAGAACATAAACAGCTTCCTCATTCTTTTTTATGACTTCACAGTATTCCATTGAGTGGATGTAGCATAATTTACATGACCAGTCCCCTGCTGATGGACATTGATGCGATTTCCATTCTTTTCATATTATAAACAAGACTACTGTGAATAGCCTTACTCATATGCCACTTCATGCACTTGCTAAAGTATCTGTAGGATAAATTCCTACCAGTGCAATTACTAAGTCAAAGGGTACACGCATTTATAACTTGGAGAGATAACTGCATTCATTCACACGCACATGCGCACAGCCCGTTTCCCTGGACGCTTTGCTCACACAGGGTGCTATCAACCATCTTTGTTCTTTTCCCATTTGGTTTTGGTAAAAGGTAACATTTCAGTGTAGTTTTCATAAGGTTCAGGATCTTTTCATCTACGTCCCAGGAGGCTGACCCGCGAGGACAGCTTTATGTAGGTTCCCTTGCTTGGTAGTATCTGGTTAGGTCAGTGCCTGGGATGCACCAGCGAGAGACTGGAAGGCGGCAGGAGAGACATGTTTCTATTTCTCTCTTTCCAATGCCTCTTTCTCACAGTGGTCCCTCCATCCCTGAGAACAGCCCTCCTTTGGCAATCTACCGTGCCCTGCCCCAGCTCTCACTGAGGTCCGGTAACACTGTTTGCTCTTTGGCCTTCAATCCAGGGATGGTAATGGCTTCCCACTCTTGCGTGTCCCTGAGAGTCTCCCCATGCCTTGTCAATCCACTAATCCTACTCTTTCATTTGAACCATCTGGAAGAAATCTGTCTGCTGTTGTTTTGTTTTGCCGAGACACTAATGTACGTGCCTCTTGCCTATTCTTCTTTGGGGTTGTTGGGTCTTTTTCATATTGATTTGCAGTTATAGGAGCTCACTATTCATTAGAGCAAGGACTGCCAAACTTTCTCTGTACAGGGCTGAGAGTCTCCGTGGGCCATATGGTCTGTTTCAACTACTCAACTCTGTCACCGTAAGGTGAGAACAGCCACAAATGCTGTGCAAACGAGTGAGTGTGGCTGTGTTGTAATAAAACTTGACTTACCAGAATAGGAAGCTTGTCACGTTTGGCCCTGGGGCTGTAGCTGCTGACCCCAGAATTAAGAAAATTATCCCTTCTCTGTCATCTGAGCTGCAAATATTTTTCTCCCAATTTGGTTTCTTACTTTCCTTATAAGGCTGCTGCTGTGCAAAAATTTTTAAATTTTATTGTAACAAAGTAGAATTTATCTGCTATTTATGGCTTCAGGTTTTTGTGTGACACTTAGAAAAGGAAGAGAGTTGTAAAACCACAAGAAAGTCAAGGTGGAAAGACCTATACCTTAAGCTGGGTCAGTAGCCTATGCTATTATCCAGATTCTTATTACGGAGGCCACTACTTAGCCAGCTAAGGCCAGGCTGTTCCCAACATGTCCTAATTAGCGGAACCTATTTCTCCAGTAAAATCTCCCGTGGAAGGCAGAAATATGAAACAGTAGGAGCAAAGGTACATACCCCCCAGTGAGTGGAGTGCTTGTGGGCCACTGGATTCTAGACCTTGAAAACCACTTCTCTAACGTGAACACTAGGGTCTCCAGAAATGAGAAAAGAGTTTTTTGCATTATATTCAAGTAAAAATTCCAAGAATTTCCCATTCCATCGGGTACAGAGCCAGACCGACTTGCCCACCCCAACATCTTTCTGTCAGTGGTGACACGGTGACATTTGCCACAATGCTCATCATTAAGGGGTCTCCCAGCATGTCCATTTCAGACCTACACCTTCATTCCTATACGATTTTGCTCCAGGGTATAAAGACTCTTAGGCTTAATTTGTAGTGAATTTATTTTCTGCCTTCTACAAATTAAAAAATAAATACCTTCAGGCAAATTTTGTAAGTAGAAACAGAGGGGAAGTAAAACACTGCTGATTTAAATACTTACTTTGCATACAGGCTAGGTTTTTCTCTTAGGAAAAAACACTGGACATTCAAGTCTCTAGTGGAGTTTAATATTTTAAAACCACAATTAGCTTTGCTTACTTTTTCCTACCATGAAGAGGCAAACAGTTATAGGTGAAGGAAGAAAACACAGACCATGGCAATATGGGGGTTTTGGCACAGATTTGCATCTTTTTTTTAAAATGTTTATTTATTTATTTTGAGAGAGAGAGAGAGAGAGAGAGAGAGAGAGAGAGAGAGAGAGAATCCCAAGCAGGCTCCGTGCTGTCAGCACAGAGCCCTACACGGGGCTCAATCCCATGAACTGTGAAATCATGACCTGAGCCAAAAGCAAGAGTTGGACGCTTAACTGACTGAGTCAGCCAGGCGTCCCTCAAGGATTATTTTTATAACTAACTGAGAAACTTCAAATTGTTATTACCCATTGCTAGTATTATCATTTAAGATGCAAATCAAGGAGGGCCTGGATGGCTCAGTCAGTTAAGCATCCGACTCTTGCTTTTGGCTCAGGTCATGATCTCACAGTTCATGGGACTGAGCCCTGCATTGGGCTCTGTGCTGACAGCTCAGACCCTGGAGCCTGCTTCAGATTCTGTCTCCCTCTCTCTGCCCCTCCCACTCTCACACTCTGTCTCTCTCTCTCTCTCAAAAATAAATGAACATTAAAAAATTTTTCAAAAAAATAATTTAAAAAATCTCTCAGTAAGAGCCAGACAAATCCTTTTCCATTTTAATCTGTGCATGTTAATAATATTTAGATTGTGCATATGATGCAGCAAATATCCAGAATAGCCCAAATTAATTATAAACCAAAATATTAGAGTATATCCATTTGAAAGGTGAATTCTTTCGCATTACAGGATCTTGTAAGATTGATTGAATAAATTCAGTTTAATACTATCCAAGAGAAATGGTGTTCTTAATTTTACATAGCCACAGATTATGCTGGACATTAACTATAATTTATACTAAGGCAATGTGCCGATCCACTCTGAATTAATGTAAGTTAATTTTCTAACACTTGAAGTGAATTTGGGCTCAGCCACTCTCTTTTCTTCCCAAATCTCTTTACATCTTGTAAGATGTTGAGTACTCTCAGGCCAGGCCCATGTCTTTGAAATACAATAAAGGTGATTGGTAAAGAGAGGCTTGAACCTATGGCCTCGCCTCCATTACAACATGACCTACTCAACTGAGAAAACTCCTACCACAGCTTTTCTGTGGAGGGTTCTCCTCTCTTTACTGCCATACGACTTGTAACTTAACTAAACTGTCACCAGTTCTGCCTACCTCTTAACCTCTCATGGTATTCTTACGTATTAGGGGCTTGGTAAAATTTATTGAGTCAATTAGTAAATGGAGACATGAGGTCTCTGACCAGTTTGCAAGCATGAGTAATTCCTTTGAGGAACACAGCAATATTATGATCACATTCCAAAGGCTGCCTCAGCTCATCCTCAATATTGTACTTATAATTGAACTTTGTCTTTCTTGTTCCCCAAAGTTTGCCTTGGTCACACTGATTTTATATGTCAACCTTTTATATATTTTGTAGGCAACAGAATGAGATGAAGCGGGTTATATTTTATATACCTATGCTTACATCTGAATGAACATATATATAAAATGTACATGTGTGTATGCACATATGTGTGTACACAGGCATCGCAATATGAATCAATCTGTTCTGCCAAGGAAAGAGCAACAAATTATAGTTTCAAGGATTTTTTTTTATCTTTTTAAAAAAGTTTATTTATTTATTTATTCATTTTCTAGGCAATAAAGACATTTTATTCAATACACAAATGTTCCTCAAGCACCTACTATGGACACGTGGTAATTGACAAAGGAGCAAAAGGAACTCAGGGAATGTAGTAAAAGTTTATGTATTTTGAGAGAGAGAGAGAGAGAGAGAGAGAGAGAGAGAACGCATGAGCAGGGGAGGGACAGAGAAAGAGGGAGAAAGAGAATCCCAAGCAGACTCTGTGCTGCCAGCAGAATCCAACACGGGCTCAATCCCATGAACTGTGAGATCATGACCTGAGCCAAAAGCAAGAGTCAGATGCTTAACTGACAGAGCCATCCAGGCCCGCCTTGGTTTGCATCTTAAATGATGCAAACTGCTGAACAGCAGTTCCTCGAACTGGGAACAGCGAGATCATGACCTAAGCAGAAGTCAGATGCTTAACCAACTGAGCCACCCAGCTGCCCTTTAACGCTGTATTTCTTTGAGAAAGAGCTCACGTGTGTACAAGCGGGGGAGGGGCAGAGAAAGAGTAGGACAGAGGATCCAAAGCAGGCTCTGTGTTGACAGCAAAGAGCCCAAGGCGGGGCTCGATCTCAGGATCCATGAGATCATGACCTGAGCCGAAGTTGGACACTTAACCAACAGAACCACCTGGGTGGCCCATGTTTGCCTGCTACTGAGAGATGAAAGAAACAGTAAAACCACCAGGATTACAACGTCTGGCGTGACACCCCACCATCACAAGTGGCCAACTGCTTGTGCTTCGTGACCACAAGCTGCTGTTGCTTATCTTTTCTTTTACACAAATATGAACTTGGGCTTCAAATGCCTCTGACACAGTGTTTTGCTCCTCTCAGATGAAATATCCCAATAAAGCTGACACTGCCTTCTGAACATTGCTTTCTGATGGGAATTTGACAAATTATTTCAAAATGCAGCCCAAAACAATCTGACTTTAGCCACAGTGGGACAAATCCCTCTGGGTGTCCAAGTTCTCAACTAGGAGTTGCTTTCCAGAACCTCCTCAGAGTCCAACAGGCTGAGCGGCGGGCAACCAAGGAGCAGGCACCAGGCTCGCCCGCACTCTTCTCAGCAAGCATCTACGTACTCTCACCAAAATGGCTCCCAGGATCTCCTTCACTTGGAAAAATAGTGTTGTGCTAAAATATTTTGACAACTCCTCTACTGGCTCATTCCTAATCCTGATAGGGCATTAACAGTTTGTGGTCTACACCTCACTGATTCTACTGCATCTTAACATCTTCTGCTGAGAATTTTGTTTGAAAATTGTTAAATATTGCATAAATGGCAAATAGCTGTAAGACAGATGGTTGTGCTTTTTTCATTTCTGACACATAAATGGGGAAGAACTACTTGCTAGGAACTACCTCCTAATTAGGACATACCCATCGTGAGAGGGGAAATAAAACCTTTACAGTCCTCCTGCAGTGAAAACACGTGGTACTCCTCACCCTCTTGCCTGAATATGGATGCAAGATAAAAACAATACGAAACATCAAAAGACAAAATGTTGCAGAAGTTGAAATTAACATTTCTCTAGAGTTTCTAATAACAAATTTCTGGTTACATTGTCCAGAGACTAGTATTTTTGTCAAAGAAAAGCATGTACACATGTATGCGCCTGTGCAGGTATCCCGGTGTTGCTGGGGGTCTAAGCACGAACACAGTAAGTCCCAAATCTGCCCTGTGGACGATTATGCAATGACTGTACAAGAAAGTAATCTTAAAGCCTGAGAAGCAAAATATTCACAGAGTGATTAAATACACTGGATATATCAGAAAAATCTTGGGGGACGTGGGTGGCTCAGTCGGTTAAGCATCGGACTTCGGCTCAGGTCATGATCTTGTGGTTCGTGAGTCTGATCCCCACATCAGGCTCTGTGCTGACAGCTCAGAGCCTGGAGACTGCTTCAGATTCTGTGTCTCCCTCTCTCTCTCTCTGCCTCTTCCCCACTTGCACTCTGTCTCTCTGTCTTAAAAATAAACATTAAATTTGTTTTTAAAAACAAGAAAAATAAATGTGTGATCAAATACATATGCTTTAGTCAAAATTCATATTCCTAGATGAAACTACCAATTGAATAGCTACTATTTCTTGAGTCCTTATGAGTTCTTTTAAAACATTTTCTCTAACACCGTCCCCCCACAAAGTTGGCTTTAGTGTGTGTTTACTTCATGAGGAAATTGAGGGTCAAAAAGATTAAAAAATGTGTTGTAGGTCATATGACTGGTAGGTGACATTTTGAGATTGTGACCCCAGGTCTATCTGATGCCAATGCCATGTTCTTCCCATGACAGTAGGTTGCTCGGATAGGTTGTCGGTATGTTCTAGAATGCAAGGCTGAAAAAAAACCAATGGAGAGCTAACTATTTCCCTCCAAATTCTATCCATAGGTAGATCATTCTTTTAATTTCTGATACTCTTCAATGCTAAGTAATATTCATTAAAGGTTCCTCTGGAGCTACAGATATATATTACATATTGTAAGGATGAAGGAAAATTAAGGTTAGAAACAAATTTATACGACAAGAAAAAGGTGGGGGAAAAATTCATAGGGAAGTTATAGGAAAGTAATCATAATTCAAGAACTATATACTCGGACTCTCTGTAAGTTCCTAATTGCAAATTAACAGTGAGGAGCATGGTGGCTTTACACGGTACACACTCCAAACCGCAGAACATTCAATGGCAAGAGTTTGCTCTTGGAGGATATTATTCGATTACAGACTCATATGAAAGGATTTAACATGATTAATAAACCAATTCTAAAATAGGGACCTAGAGTGACATCTGAGGTTCAAAAGGTTTCTTCCCATGCCCCCAAGAAGAAACTAAAGCTGTATTCTTCAGTCACTGATATTGGCTGCTTCCTCTGCCCCCTTCTCCCTTTCTAGCAAGTTACTCCTCCTTAATCTTCAAGACTAAACCCAAGATTCACTTCTTGAAAGCCTTCTCAGACTCCATTCTCATGCGGATGCTCCATTCTACACCCCCACCCCAAACCCTAAAGTTACCTTAATCAAAGCCTTGACCACACGGTTCTCTGCTACTCCTCCTCTGGACCAAGTTCTTTGAGGCTGTCTCCAGGGCTCTGTGTAGTACCTGCTCTTAGTACATGCTTACTAAATGGATCTTGAGAGATCCATGAAAAATCAAATGGTCCAAATGGCCTAAAGCAATTTCCAGAACACAGTGAGATATTTTTGTCTCTTTTTTCTGCCATTCTCACTACTGCTTTGTCCTCACTCTTGCCTCCATACGAATAAATACATGCCAATGGACGCACATAAGCACACATACACACTCATCATCATCATCATCACCATCCCTTCTAACCTCCCCGTGGACTTACAATGCCTCACTTACTACTGTCAACATTAAAAACAGGCAGAGGAATTAAGAAATCTAAGAATTTCTGATAACTGACACAAAACTTCATAGTCCACCAAAGTCTTACCACGCATTCCTGCCATGTGATTGAACAAAAATTCACGGAGTACACACTACTATGTAAAGCACTAAAGGCAAATCGAATCAACGAAGGACACTCACATATTCTGAACAAAAAATGTTTAAACATCACGGATATTCAGAAAGGTCCGGAAAAGCAAAACTTTAATCACTGCACATTATTAAAACATACCCTGGGAGAGCACCAACAGTACCCAAACGAGATGCCTGTTTCAATGCTGGGGATGGCCAGAAACTCAAGGGACAACTCAAAGGGACATGGGTGTAGCTCCCAGCTTGTGGACCTCTAACAAGACAAAAAAAGGAAACACGTGTCTCCTACGGGGCAGAGGTTTGGGGTGAAGACTCAGGGTGACTTGGAGTGGGATACCTGATGATACTCTGGATACACAGTTTGCCTTTAAAATGTAATTACATAGCATTTATAATGAGCATGCTTGGAGAAGGATGAATAATGAACGTATCACAAGTGCCGTAAAGGATAATATAAAATAACTGTCTGAGGGGGTAGTTCTCCCCCCTCAGCTTCCCAGAGCTAATAGGGTATGTTTCCACCTTTCTCAGAAACACTGGGGTTAGCCCTGCCGCCAGAGGCAACAATCCTGAACACCAAGAGTGGACCAAATAATGCTTCTTGCCAACAATTTCTGGCAGCCACAGGTAAAGGAAAACCTGTTAGAACACTCAACTTAGGAGGGGTTGCCTAAAGCTGCTGCGGGATCCTCATGTGGTTCCTGGTGAGAAAGGGCACACTTGTCAATGACGTCCTTTTGCAGCCTCTTTCATCCAAGACTTGTATTTAAAAAAATGGAAATAAACCATTCCACAGAATAATATGCATTACAATTTTCTTCCAATGCAGTTTTGTAAATAATTAAACACAGATCTAACGTGAACTGACTCACAGTATATTTTTCTAAACTAGGGGGAGTTCATTGGACAATAAAAATTCACTACTTCTGGGTCCAGTTCTTTATGAAAATTGTAACGATTCATGGTTCAGTTTGCAAGAAATAGTTTAAATCAGTCCATGTCCGTACACACGAAAATAACACGTTCTGGATGAGTACATTACTATTCATTAAAAACTAGAACTCTAAGTAAAAAGCAGATATTATATGATGTCCATTTTACCTTGAGAGAAACGTGCACAAACCTGTTAATGATTCTGCCACTATACAGAATGTCATATAAATGGATGGTTTGGGGTACAAATTATGTAGGTACACAAAGACGGAACTAATTTAGAGTTGACACAGCCTCTGTCTCTCGTTTCACAGATTGGCTAGAGGTCATAGGTCACTGAGATGAAATATGTCAAGTAAACAGATTCCCAGCCCTCTTCAGCAGGCATATAATTTTATGATGAAGAATTCTTGACTCTGATCAAATCTGCAGAACAGATAATAAGACCCCTTATGGCTCCCAGGATGTATATAACAAATTAGGTCAATAAATAAGTGTGTTAAAAACACTTAAACACGAAAGATGAAAACTACCTAAATATGATAAAAACAAAGATATATTTCAGCAAAATTCAAGAGCAAACGATGCTAAATGCTGAAGTACATTTATTAAAATGAGAAACCCAACAAGGATGACTATCATTAATTCTTTTAAAATAATTGCTTTGATGACCAATGTAAGAAGAAACTACATATATATGCAAATAGTAGCAGATGATAACATTATAGGCTTTGAAAATGCAGACAAGATTATATACTTTGAAAATTCAACTCTAATTAAACATTTAAACTAATAAAAGAATTTACTAAGATGCACAGATGCAAGATAAATGTACCAAAAAAAATGTCATTAAATTTATGCTCCACTAGAAATTTAATAAAAAAAATATTATACAAGAAAGTAGCAATACATATTATATGATACGCAGGACAAATTTATACAAAGAAGTACCCATACATATCATATGATACACAGGACAAATTTAACAACAAAATATAAACACTATATGAAGAAATATCAATAAGGAATACGACTTAGAGAGTAGTAAGCAGCCTTTTACAAAATGCACTGGAAATGAAGGCCCACAAATTGTAAGCCAATGTTCTTTTACTTCAAAATGAAAGATTAGAGGTTTTCTGTAGGCCACTCGACCCATAATTATGTCTAGACTTCTTATCTCTTTCTCCAATTAAAAGGAACATCAAAAAGCCTTAGCCCCCATGATGGTCTCCAGTCAGGTAGTCTGAGTCCAAAACACAAACAAATTTAATAGACATAATCCTAGCCAACTATAAAGTCAAAGAGCCTCAATGTACACTGTATTTCTTAAGTGAGAGCTTCCAGACAAACTAAGAGGAGAGCAATATACACAGGGAGCAAATGAGGAGGGTCTCAAGGCCAGGTCAGACAGGGAATGCCATTCATGGAGCAAAACCAAAAGCAGCCAGGCTGGAGGGACAATCTTAGTCACTGCTGAGGGAGGAAGCGGAAACATATAAAAGAAGAAGTGGTTCTGAGTGTCAGGTCCAACATACAAGATGACGTTGTAAAAAGGAAAAAGAATTACTAGGCCAGACACAAGGAAAATCAGGAGTTAAAGGGTATGGAGAAAAGAAATCAGGTGCCTGTAAACAGTTTGGAACTACAGTAGTGACTACTGAGAGGTTGTTGGGGGGTTTCTGCTATGTCACACCATTTACACAATGTGCTGTAGGAGTATGCAGAACGCGGGCCCGCAAGTGTATACAGCCAAACCAGGAGACAAGAAGAAAAGTACAGGTTTCATGACTTAAGGAGTGAGCAAGACCAACATTCCATTTAAATATTAACCATCACTCAACACCCAAAAAACAAACAATCCAGTGAAGAAATGGGCAAAAGACATGAATAGACACTTCTCCAAAGAAGACATCCAGATGGCTAACAGACACATGAGAAAATACTCAACATCACTCATCATCAGGGAAATACAAATCAAAACCACACTGAGATACCACCTCACACCTGTCAGAATGGCTAACATTAACAACTAAAGCAACAAAAGATGTTGCCGAGGATCTCTTTTGCTGGTGAGAATGCAAACTGGTGCAGCTGCTCTGGAAAACAGTATGGAGGTTCCTCAAAAACTTAAAAATGGAACTACCCTACAACCCAGCAATTGCACTACTAGGTATTTACCCAAGGGATACGGGTGTGCTGTTTCGAAGGGGCACATGCATCCAATGTTTATAGCAGTGCCATCGACAATAGCCAAAGCATGGAAAGAACCCAAATATCTACTGACAGGTGAATGGATAAAGAAGATGTGGTATATATACACAATAGAGTATTACTTGGTAATCAAAAGGAAAGAAATCTTGCCATTTGTAACTACATGGACGGAACAGGCAGGTATTATGCTAAGCAAAATTAGTCAGAGAAAGACAAATATCATATGACTTCACTCATATCAGGAATTTAAGACACTAAACCAATGAACATAAGGGAAGCAAAAATAATATAAAAACAGGGAAGGGGACAAAACATAAGAGACTGTTAAATATAGGGAAGAGAGGGTTGCTAGAGGGTTGTGGGGGATGGGCTAAATGGGTTAAGGGGCATTAAGGAATCTACTCCCGAAATCATTGTTACACTATATGCTAACTTGGATGTAAACAATAAATTAATTAAAATTAAAAATAAATAAATAAATATTAACTATCAAATCATATTTTCACATCGTCCCTTACTGAATGACAACTGAGAGTTGCTTGGGACCAGCCACAGTTAAACAGAGAGAAAAAATTTTACAAGGAGGGAAACGCTATAAATGTCATTAGGATTACATGATCAGAGCTGAAAGGATGGGCAAATTCAAGGCCACAGACACACGTTGATTGAGAAAATATAAAATTATTAAGAAGCCATTCCAAGTACAATTCTTTGGGAAGATAAAATTTTGGGTAAGCACAGCTTAATATTAATTTATTTTTTACCATGACAGACTAGGGAGTCACATAGAAGCTGGTCATTATATCTATTTTTTTTAATGTTTATTTATCTTTGAGAGAGAGACAGAGCACGAGCAGGAGAGGGGCACAGAGAGAGGGAGACACAGAATCCAAAGCAGGCTCCAGACTCTGAGCTCTCAGCAACAGAGCCCGATGTGGGGCTCGAACTCACAAACCACAAGATCATGACCTGACCTGAAGTCAGCCACTTAACTGACTAAGCCACCCAGATGCCCCCAGTCATTATATCTAAAACAGAGAGTAAAAATACCCTCAAATCTCTATATACAAATTACGTAACTAAGGCTAACATGAGTCACTTTCCCTTTTCAAATCAATTTCTAGCTTAGATATTTCTCCCTGACACTGAAAAAAGTTAGCAATTAAACTGAAGACCACAGAACTAATTTCTTCTCCAGTACAAAAACACAGCAAGCAAAATGTAATTTCATCTTTCTTTGACCTAGATTATGCCAATTACTTTAGATGTTTTATTTCCCAAATGTGCCAGGATGTTCAAATGATATATAGGCTTCTAAAAAGACTATACATCATTCCCAAATAGTACTCTCACTGAAAAAACAAACTTCACTTATTAATCATTCTGAAAACTGTATGCTCACAAAAAAGTGAACAAAATTGGAAGCAAGAACTTTCCAAAAATGAATGACCAAGTGAATCAGATAGGCAGATTTGCATTTTTTTTTCATCAGGCACTGCTGGCATGATTGCAGAATTTAAAAGACCCAGATGATTCTGTGTAAATCTAACTCATCATCTTTCTTATAAAAAGTCCAGCTCTAATGAAGTCCATAATGATCTGGATAAAATACATTTAATTAGATTATAAACTGCAACATAAAACAGCTGCACCATGACTTTCAACATTTTCCCCTCTGAAGATCAGAGGATTGAAAGGGGGTTATAAAACAGCCCATTCATTTTTGTCTTTTAAAAGGAGGAAGAAAGAACCATTAGGCACAATTAAAGTTCCAGACAACTTTTAACAAGATAAATCCAAGTGTGCCACATTCTGAGACCTCACATGCAGGATACGATAATGGTGTCAGGTGACCAACACATCAATGGGATTGTATGCAATTAGACAACTTTGGGGAATTCTAATGATTTCCTATGTGATACTGATAGCCCAAGACTTCTTTTCCATTTGATGGTATCTGGATGATAGAGACAGGACAAAAAATTTCAGGCCACTAACAATGCATTTCAGAGATAATCTTGACATGACTTTCTAAGGATAAGCAAGCCCACCATGAGTCTGTGATGGTGGCCTACAGATTTGCCTGTCCTTCCACAGGTATACCCATCTACTCATATAGTTTACATATCTGAGGGAGACAGGAGGTGGGGACAGCCATGCAACAAGAGTTAAGACTTTCTTTAAATAAAGTATCTGTAATTCCTAAACATATTATCTTGACTACTAGTAACTAAGAGCATGGCCTACCAGAGTCAGCAGATCTCTTTTAGATCCAAGTTCCAGCATTTATTAGCTCTGTGACTCCGGGCAAGTAACTTACCCTCTCTCAGTTATAGCTGTCCCATTGAACACAGTAAAAACAACACAATCTTCATAGGGTAATTATGGGGGATAAAGTATAAAGCACTTCATACTTTGCCTGGCCTAGAGTAGGTGTTCAATAAATTAAGTCACAACCAAAAGACAAAAGCACATTTGAAAAAAATTTAAAACCACTAAATAAATAAAGAGATATACCATGTTCACAGACTGGAAGATTCAATATTAAGATGTCAAATCTTACCCCAAGTAATCTACATCCAATGCCAATTCAAGAATCAGCAATCTTAAAAAAATCTAATGAGGGGCACCTGAGTGGCTCAGTCGATTAAGCGTCCGACTTGGGCTCAGGTTATGATCTCACAGTCTGTGAGTTCAAGCCCCACGTCAGGGTCTGTGCTGACAGCTCAGAGCCCGGAGCCTGCTTCGGATTCTATGTCTCCCTCTCTCTCTGCCCCTGCCCAGCTCATGCTCTGTCTCTCTCTCAAAAATAAATAAAATATCAAAAACAAATTTCAGAGGAGAGAGGGGAAATCATTATGACAACTTATGAGTTAAAAAAAAAGAAAAAATCTAATGAAATTATTCTGAAATTTACATGAAAAGGCAAACAATTTATAATAGCCAAATTGATTTTTAAAAAAGAAATAAAAAGTTCAAGAGCATACACTACCTGATTTCAAGACTCACTGAAGAGCCACACTATTCAAGATGGTATGTTATTGAAGAAGGGATAGACAAAGTCGAGAATCTAGAAACAGAGCCATACTTATGTGATCAACTGATTTCCAACAAAGATGACAAGGTAACTCAATGGGGAAAGGAAGTCTCTTCAACAAATGCTAGAACAACTGCAAAAATGAGCATTTATCTCACACCATATGCAAAAACTAAGAAGGATTATAAATTTAAATGTAAAAGCTAAATTATAAAACCTCTAGAAGAAAGTCTTTGTGACTTTCTATAGGCAAACATTTCATAAAAGAAATATAACCCATAAAAAGTTGATACGCTGGGGGCACTTGGGTGATTAAGTCCGGTAAGCATCCAACTCTTGATATCCACTCAGGTCATGATCTCATGGTTCATGAGATTAAGCCCAAATAGGGCTCTGTGCTGACAGCATGAAGCCTGCTTGAGATTCTCTCTCCCACTCTCTCTGCCCCTCTCCTGCTCACACTCTCTCGTTCTCTCTCAAAATAAATAAAATAAACTTTAACAAATTGATAAGCTGAACTTAATCAAAATTAAAGAACTTTTGCTCTTCAAAGATACCATTAAGAAAACAGACAAATCACAGATAGGGAAAAAATGTCTGTAATGCGTATCTGAGAAAGAACTTGTATCCATGCTATACAAAGAATGCTTACAACTCAATAATATAAAGAAAAACAAAACACAATATAAAATAGGCAAAAGATATCAATACTGCTCAAAAGAAAATATACAAGTGGCAAAAAGCACATCAAAAGATGACCAACATCATTATCTAAGCAAAGAAATGCAAATTAAGGCCACAATGAGTTACCAATGCACACCTGTTACAATGGTTGTTAAAATTAAAAAGATTAGCAATGCCAAGTGTTGATAAGGACATAAAGCAACGAAAACTCTCATTTACTGCTAGTAAGAACATAAAATGGTATAACTGTTTTGAAAGGTGGTTTGGCAGTTTTTCACAAAGTGAAACATAAACATCTAGCATAAAACCTCGCCACTATTCCCCTTGGTATTTACCTAAGAAAACTGAAAACTTATGCCCGTCCATATGAATATTTTATATGAATATTCATAGTAGCTTTATTCAAATTAAATGCCCATCAATCGGTGAGTAGATAAACAAAATCTGGTATGTCTACTCAATGAAACAGTAATCAGCAAGAAAAAGGAGTAAATACACCCAACAACAGGTATATCTCAAAACCATCATGCTAAGTGAAAGAAGTCAGAAATAAGGGTGCACAGTGAATGAGTTCACTTACGTAAAATGCAATCTAATATACAGTAACATAAAGGAGATCAGTGGTTGCCTGGGGTAGGGGATGGAGGGAGTAAGGGCTGGACTGAAAAAGGTACACATGCAAAGAAGTTCTACAGACGACCATTATTACACACATGAAAAGATGCTCACATTCCTAATCACTAGGAAAATGCATATTAAAACCACAGTAAGATACCACTTCACACCCATTATAACTATCAAAAAAAAAAAAAAAAAAACCCAAAAAATAAAAACAGAAAATAATAGCTGCTGGTAGGATGTGAAGAGACTGGAATGCTTATAGAGAATGTAAGAAAGTGCAGCTGCTGCAGAAAACAGTAGGATGCTTCCTCAAAACACAAAACATAGAATAACTATATGACCCGGCAATTTTACTTCTGGGTATATCGCCCAAAGTACTGAAAGCAGAGACTCCAACAGGTCTTCGTATACCAATGTCACAGAAGCATTATTCATAATAGACACAAAGTATTAACAGCCCAAATATCCATCAACAGATGAATGGATAAACTAACTGAGGTATGTCCATGTGATGGAATATTATTCAGCCATAAAAAAGGAATGAAGCTGTGACAGATGCTACAGCATGGAAGAGCCTTGAAAACATCCGGCTAAGCGAAATAAGACAAACACCAAAGGACAAATATTGTGTGACTCCACTTGTATGAAATATCTAAAAGGGGAAAATTCATAGAGAAGTAGATTAGAGGTCACTGTGGAGAATGAGAAATTATTGCTTTATGGGCACAGAGTTTCTGTTTGGAGCAATGGAAACTGTTGGCAACAGACAGTGGTGGTGGTTACACAACACTGTGAAGGTAACTGTGAATGTAAGGACATCGAATTATACACTTTAAAACAGTTAAGATGGCCAATTTCTTGTTAGGTATATTTTACTTCAATAACAAAAACAGTATAAAGGGTAAAGCAGCAGAGGGAATCTTTTGAGACTAGTGGAAATGTGTCCTGTATCTTGAGTGTGACTGTGGTCTCACCAGGGTAGAAAACTGTCAAAACCCATCCAGTTAAACAGATTCATTTAATTGTATAAAATTATTACTCAATAAAGTTGATAAGGGGAAAGACACCAACAAATTAACAAGAATGTAATTATGTCTCTCCTCTCTCTGCCTTCCTCCACTTCATCCTGCCATGCCTACTGGGGTTTTGGTTTTTTTTCCTTCCCATGGGAAGCCGGAGGAGAAGGGAGTAAAGGGGAAAAACAATTCACTTATTCACAAATTATTTGGGGAGCATCTCTGTCATCTCTTACTCCAGTGCCACTGAGCACTGCAGCTTTAAGGATGAGGACACAGCTAAGTACTCTATTGAGGTCACACAGAGTCAACAGTAGAGATCAATTTGCAACCATTGCCTATGTTTGCGGTCATCACAGACGTGCACTGCACAAGCTTTCTCCCTATCTGCGACCACACCAGGCCTACACACAAGGGGGGAAAGAGGCACCAGCAGGATCTCACACAGGAGGGGAAGTGGTAAGAAGGATGACATCTTAAGATGCCATGACAGTCGTGCATAACCGATCAAAATAACACGTGTGCATGTACGGACCTCTTGTGAAGCATTTAAAACCTTCTTTGGCTGTTTCTCCTTACTTATCAGTTCAGCACAGAGGTTAAGAGCGTTAAGTTCCAGAGTCACACTTCGCAGGTCCCACACCTGGTGCCGTGACCCAATGTGATCTGTTCTTGTCTTGTCTCCCTCCGCTGCAAAATGGAAATTATAATGGTATCTACCACAAAGGGCTTACGGTGATGCATTTAGTATAATGTGGGGAACAAAATAAACTCTCAGTACATATTAGTCTTCTTCTTCCATAAACTCCACCTGTAAAATCCAGGCATAGAAAGTACAGAGCTGCATGAAACAATGAAAAGGAAACAGTGGCTTCTTGTCTTCCTTCCTTGGTCCCTCCAGTCCTTCCTCTCTTCCTTCTCTCCTTCCCTCGCCTCCTTCTAATGCACTGCTGTTCATCAAATAGAGTTTTTGCATTAAAAATGCATGATGGCAACTAGGAATGATAGAATCAAACCTCCGTCAGTAACCTAAAGTAGCACATTATCTTATGAAAGAATAAATGATTCATTTCTCTCGGGCAGAATTGGGTCTTTTCCCTGCATTTCTCTTTCTGGGAAAATAAAAATTTTATTCTTTCTCAAAAACAGGGAAGATTACTTTTGAAAAGCCAGTATTTGGAAGCTTGAGGAAGTCTTTTTATAGCCAAGTATTACAGCTGGCTCTAGGAAGAGCCGTGTGAACACATTTCGCTGTTCAGTACAGACACAGCAGCTCTCAGAGCAAAACCACTTTTACTGCGGAAACAAAAAAACTTGTCGGAAATTTTCAAAATTATATAGTAAACAACATTTGTATAATAAAAATAATGCATAAAGAATGCTTCTCATAGTTAACAAAGGTGTCCATTTGCCTACGCAAATCCACATCTCTGAGGAAGTCCAAATTCACTCATGGTCAAAGTCCATGAGAAGGGGAACAGATCCTTTGGGTCTGATGTGATATTCAAGTTGGGGAGCAAACAATCATCAGGTCTTCCAAACTGGCAGAGTCAGAGATAGTAAAGGAAAGAAAAATAAAAGAAAGAATTATTCAAATTAAACTGACTGCAAAGATTCTATAATAATAGAAGACCTTTGAAATTAAAAGTAGTCAAGTTTAGGGGTGCCGGCGTGGCTCAGTCAATTAAGCATCCTGATTTCGGCTCAGGTGATGATTTTATGGGTTCATGGGTTTGAGCCCCGTGTTGGGCTCTGCACTCACAGTGCTAAGCCCTGCTTGGGATTCTCTCTCTTTCTGCCCCTCCAGCACATGTGTGCACACTCTCTCTCAATCTGTGTGTGTGTGTGTGTGTGTGTGTGTGTGTGTGTGTGTGTATAAATAAGTAAGTAAGTAAGTAAATTCATTGCTCTGAAAACTGAACAGGTCTCTGACCAACTGGAGGTGTCTCCTCTCCTGCTACCCCACCAGCATATCACTCATATTTTATTCTCAGGTAATGTTGAGCTGACCTGTATCATATCATAATGTTGCAGCATCTTAAAAACCAAAACTGAAAGCAATATCTTTCAGAAGTTATAAAAAGTAATTTCAGACTCGAGGCTGAGGGGATAAATGGGTTTAAGGAAAAGAAAAAAAAAAATCCTATCCCTCTGCTTTTTTTTTAAAGGTCTTACACTTTCTTAAGAAACTTCAGAAAAAGGCAAATAAGACAATTATCCTGTGGCATAATAATATTTCATTTTATGGAACTCAATTAGGAGAACTAATGAAGAAGAAATGTGTCTCTTGCTCACAAAAGCCAGCTTAAGCTGGTAAGAACCTAATTACTACCAATATTTGTGAAGCAAAATCCATTTCTGTTAGAAGAAAAAATATTTAAGCATTAATATGAAAGTTAAAATAGAGAAAACAGTGCAGAAAACTTAAGTTATATTTTCAAATTTGACACTGTTAACAAATGGAGCTACTTCAGAGATCACTAAATAGATTCTTTTTAAACACAACATAGCTGACACAATCTGCCAAATATAAATATTTCATTCAAACAGATGGTTTAAGCGTTCTTTACATTTAACATGAGGAACATATCGTAAAGCTATACCCTATCATTATCATATCTCAACTCTAAACATTTTTATTTAACAACACAAATGACATGACATTCCCCAAGGCAGCAGAATATCCTCCTTGATTTCTGGAGCTAACAAAGGAAGAAATAAAAAGAAAAAGCAGAGAAGAAACAAACTGACTCTTGTTTCATTCTAAATAAATTTTTATGGTGCCTCAGTCACTCCTAGGTTGGAGCACATAATAATTTCTCTTTCAGGCATCATTTATATTGATAATTTTTAGTTGCTGGTGTTGTTTCCATTTGCTGAGTGAGTCCTAGACCTGAGCTCTGACATGAGGACTCGGTTCCCACCAAGAAAGACATCCAGGCAATCTTGTTACTTTGCTAAGCCAGGCAATCAGAAGCCGGGGGAGATGGTCCCAGTCAAATACCTATGGCCTTGGTGGACATTACTATTGATGTACTTAGCTTCTATTCCTTTTTTCTTCATTTTAACATAAACCTGATTTTATTCAGGTACCCCCTCCCCCATCATTAGAAAGAGACGTTTAGGGGCACCTGGGTGACTGAGTGGGTTAAGTGTTCGACTTCGGCTCAGGTCATGATCCTGAAGTTTGTGAGTTTGAGCCCCGTGTCAGGCTCTGGGTTGACAGCTCAGAGCCTGGAGCCTATTTCAGATTCTGTCTCCCTCTCCCTTTGCCCCTCTCCCACTCATACTCTGTCTCTCTCTCTCTCTCTCTCTCTCTCTCAAAAATAAACACTTTTTAAAAATTTTAAAAAAGGAAGTAGATGTTTTAAACTCTTATCAATGTTTCATGGCTAAATAACAGGGAAGGAGAGTTGCAACAAGATATGTAATGGGGGTTGGGTAACGTGTGAGTGTTTAAGCACATACGTATCAAAAAACATGCTGATTCATTCTCTTTTAGGATCATGAAAAAAATGTGTATGATTTTAACATTTATTTAGAATATGAACAAAACAAGAAAAAGCTAAACCACAGAGAAGAAGGCAGAGAGTACTGAAGTTGGCTTAATGGCCACCCAATATAAATAAGCAAAACCAAAGTTTCTTTCATGCATATGAGCATTCAGAATCATTCTTTTAGGATCAAGTGTGTGGTATGATAATCCACATCAAGGCCAACAGGTAGTAAAAAAAAAAAAAAAAGTTATATTTAGTAAAATGCACAAAAAACCCACCGAAAACCAGTGGTGTGAATATTACCTTGTGATCCACTTGTAATGAAAGAAAAACTGAGCTGACAGACTGGCCCTGAGCAACAGGCAGCACTGCTCAGTATGTGAAACAACGACTGAGTTATTTTTCTTTGAGGAGTGGAAAAAAGATCATAATATTAGAGTCTAAAGATCTGAATAAGGAACACGAGTTGATTTTTCATCTCTTTGATAAAATGGCTTATTGGCTGATATTTCTTTAGGATCTCAACAACCACAAGCCAGAACTCTTCATGGTTTCTCAGTGCAACAAAAAGGAATCCTGCAAGTTAAGTGAGGAACTGCTCGTTAGGACTGAGAGCCAGGCAAGATTCCTAGTGCATTTACACGTGTTTCTCACCAGTGACAGTGGCACCATCCACTGTTCTTAAGTGAAAAAAACCATCTGAAGATTTCTCCAGGACAACGAAGTGGCTCATCCCTGATTTACAGGTCCTTTGAGTCCACCTGATCTATCTTCAAAAAAATACCCATCAGAAGTAGTTCAAAACACTGTGCTGAATTTGGGGCACCTGTCTCAACGGATGACCACTATACAACTCCTAGTAACAGCAAAGCCCGGAGTCTTAGCTGTAAACACATTGTGACATCAAAAGAGGAGAAAGATGACCCAAGTAATAATGAACCTGATAGGTGGCACATCCATTCTAAATTAAGTACAAATTTCCCAACTTCATATACTAGTCCTCTTGCCCATGAACTGACACAGGACCGCTTAGGGTATTTGTTTTTCTCAACAGCCAAAACACTGAAATAGTTCAGTCCTTCATTTCTGAAATGAATGCTATGTTATTTTTCAAAGGCAAATGTCTTACCTTCCCTGTGAAATGACAATGTCTTTCAACACTCAACCCGTATTCCTAAGCACCATTACGGCCTGCAAAATGTCTACCCGGTTCCAAACACTGGTTTTCAACAAATATATTGCTGAAAGAATTAATGAATAAATGTATGTCACAAAAAATTAGATTTTCCCGGTAAATTAATTCTGAAGAGGCAACAAGAGTCAGTAGCTACATGCTAGCTCAGAACGGCTCTGGTAAAGCAACACAAGAACTAAAGTGGCACACTGGCAGGGTAGCTTCCCGCCCCCTCACCCCCGAAGCTTTCCTCCTCCATCTCTGGGCGATGTGCCACCATGTGGAGAGACGGCTGTTGTCAGGGGGAACCAAGAACACTCTGAGTCTTGATGATTCACGGGAAGGACTCGCAGGACTCAGCAGAGTCATACTCACAGCTCTGTGATCTATCACAGTGAAAGGAGAGCAAATCGGCAACGGGAAGAGGCACATGGGTGAAGTCGGGGGTGGGGGGTGGGGAGCAGGAGTACAAGTGTTCTGAGGTCCTCTCCCTGTGGAGTCAGGTGGAGGGCGCTTCGCTCCTCCAGCAGGGAGTCAGGATAACCTGTGTGGATGCCATCAACCCGGGGAACTTGCAGGGATTCGGTGCCCAGGGTTTTCAGTGGGGACTGCTTACTAGCGCGGGGCAGCCTCTGACTTCAGTCGCGCAGCAGCAGGACAGCAGGTGTTCCGCAAGGACCACAGCGTCCACCAGCAGCCTGGGCGCCAAGAACCACCCGTGCTAGATGCGGGGAAAGGCCTCCCGGATCTACGCTCCCACCGTCAGCCGAGCACCAACCTTACCAGCAGGCCTTTGCACGCACGGTGGCGAGGCCTCTTGGGATACTCTGGTGTGCACACAGACCACACCGAAAACCAGAGCAACCTCAGGGCCTACTCCCTCAGCATCCCTCTTCTATTCAAGGCCAAGCCCGCCCGTCTGCCTCCTGACCTGCTCTCACACGACTCCCATCTGCAGAGGGGACACTGCTTGAGGCCAGGCCTCTGTGTCCCTGCCCCGAGTCACTGCGGGTTCTTCCCTTCCTCGCCGCTGTGAGGTCTTACTGCTGTGGCACAAGGTGACAGAGCCGTTTCTCGTGTCCCCTAGTTACCTGTCTTGCTTCTCCACACCGTCTCTCCCCTGCACACGCTCTAGCCAGCCACACGGAACCATTGCAAGCCTCCGAAGGCATCACACTTCCTTGCCTCTTCGCCTTCCACAGGCTACTTGTCCTTTCCACCTGGACCGTATTCTACTTTAGCCAGGGTTAAGTACCTATCCTTTAGAGCTCAGCCCAGGTTTCAACTCCTCCAGAAACCCTCCGCACAGATCCTCTCCCAGCCTGGATTAAGTCACGATACCCTGAACCCACTTCCCTCCACAGGATGTGTTGCACTGCCCTGCACTTTCCCAGTCCATCTGACTGATCTGAGGGGATGGTCCGTGTGTCCCGGTGTCCAGCTCGGGAACTGACAAACTGTGCGAGTTGAGTAAGTAGTTGTTGACTGACTGACAGGATGTCCCAAATTTAGCAGGGTATTCCTGGGTCAGCCCCATCCCTCCCCTTCAGGAGAGAACTACGCTTATTTCGGGCACAGACACGGGGAGTGTTGCATTTTCCTTGTTACCCTCTTTGCACTGGCTTTGTTCAAAAGCTAACAGCCAAAAGTGTGATCTACCTCTTTGACTCACAGTTTGCAACTTGTATACTAATCCCACTTCTGATTTCAACTTATTTTCCTTAACTTCTTATCCTAATTACTTACATTTTTTAATCTTGCTTTTTTTTTTCATTTATTTATTAATTTTGAGAGACAGAGACAGAGAGAGCAAGCAGCATGAGCAGGGAAGGGGCCATGAGAGAGGGAGACAGAGAATCTCAAAGGCTCTAATCTGTCAGTGCAGCCGCACTGAGCCCAATACGGGGTTTGAACCCACGAACCATGAGATTGTGACCTGAGCCAAAATCAAGACTTGGACCCCCAACTGACGGAGCCACACAGGTGCCCCTAATTTGCATTTTTTAATGTTTATTTTATTTATTTTGTGTTTTTTAATGCTTATTTTATTTATTTTTTTAGGGAGAGAGAGAGAACAAGCAGTGGAGGGGCAAAGATAGAGAAGGAGACAGAATCTGAAGCAGGCTCCAGGCTCCGAACTGTAAGCACAGAGCCCAAGGCAGGGCACGAACCCACAAACCATGAGATCGTGACCTGAGCCAAAGTCGGATGCTTGGAACCGACTGAGACACTGAGGCGCCCCTCTATCTGGCATTTTTGAACTTAAATTCTTTCTGGAACAAGGCAGAATAAACTAATATGTATACAGTCCCAGAGATGAAAACATTATCCTATTTTTCTCTAGAGAAGATACATCCTCAGTGTTTCCCAGTAACCCATTCCTGGCTGAATCCAAAGTACCACAAAGCGCAGCTTACAAAAGGAAATATGTTCCTTCTGGTTCTTCAGCTCAACTTCATGCAATTCAGTCAAGTCAAATAAAAGCATGCACAGGTGTGCCTGTATTTTCCTCCCAGGATTTAGGAACAAGGCTCAAAGAAGCAAGTCCAGATGTGTGCCTTGCTTTATTCAGTCAATGTGCTACTGAAAAGCTACGTGTAAAATGAGTCATGTAAACAGAATCAAAATTTAAATTTACTTGAGATGCTCGCTATTTAAGGGAACATGGCAAATCAATGAAGTAATTTGGGGGTAAAAGAAGCAATCATTCCAAAATTTATCTACACCGTAATCCTAGATTTATCAACGGAGGCTATTCAAAAGCGTGCCATTAGAAAACCCTTCTCAGATTCTACTGCACATAAATACAACATCTTCTTAATTTGTTTCAGCACCTCTAAACGGAACTCAAGTTCAAAACCAGCCAGAAAGATCAAATGAATATTAAATGCCAAAACACTGTTCTCATCAAATTTACACCAGAAATTATTAGCACCTCAAATGTGAGGATGTTCGCAAAGCCTTGTCAATTCCCTGCCAGCCCTCCTTCCCTGACAGCACAGGGTATCAAGTGGGATTCAAGGAGATTAAGGCAAGGATCCTGCTCTTGTCCTCAAAGAACTTCCTGCCTACTTAATGAGGGACTTCCTTCTGTTCCTTTTCCCATTTTTTCATTATTACAAGAATATCTATTACTGACACGAGACATGTTTTTCTTCTTCGATCCAGGTTTTTATTTTATTTTTTTTTCCTCTTTACATCTGCTTTTGTTTTATAAATTCCCAGGCAAGTGATAATTTTCACTAATTTGCTTTATAAAATTCCTAACAAATAACTACAAAGAAAAGGGAACATAGAAGAAATATATGCAGAGATGGAAAAAGAAAACAAACACTGAAGAAGATTTAAGGCTCATCACCATACAAATATCTACATTTAATACTAAATATTATTAATCTGAAATGCTGGATGAAAACTCCTTCTGAATTAATTACAGATCTGTATTTTTAAGCAATTCAGTTTACCTCAAGTGCAAAGACAGTAAGTCAAACTGGGCTAATCAAAGGTCGCTTACTGGACATCCTAGGAGATTTAATTTTAACGAATTAATAGATTTGTAATTTGCTTCTCAACAATTTGAAGATAAACAAGATACTTCAGAAAGCTGTTTTCATGGAGGTTATGCCTCAGTTTTCCAGTATTTCTTACATTACTATTTTTTTCTTCAAATCATTTTTTACAAACACTGAAAATGTAAATGTTAGCCAATTTATACCCTAAAATTATCACAATCTCTACATAAGTATGATCAGACTGAAACTACCTTATGAATGAATTAGCAATGAACCATGACTTTGAGCAAAAAGAAGACAGTACTGTTTAAGCTATTCAACAAAATGTGAGCTAAGCTCTACATTTATAAGCAAATACTTTCTAGAACATCTGATAGATCAATTTTTTAATGTTTATTTATTTTTAAGAGAGAGAGAAAGAGAGAGAGCAAGAGAGCACAAGTGGGGGAGGGGCAGAAAGAAAGGGAGACACAGAATCCAAAGCAGGCTCCAGGCTCCGAGCTGTCAGCACAGAGCCCGACGTATGGCCGGAACCCACGAATCATGAGATCGTGACCTGAGCCAAAGTTGGAAGCTTAACTGACTGAGCCACCCAGGCGCCCCTGGTAGATCAATGTTTTAAATGGTCCATTGTTTGGTTTTCCTTATTTATTATCTGTCACATCCTGTGTACTTAACCTGCTCACAGGTATTTATGCTAATCCATTAGCTCCCACAGGGTGGGAAGGGCAGCCTTGATCATCTTAAAGCACTGATGCATAGCTTCCTGGGTCAGAGACAAATAAATCTTTTAGTATAATTGCATGTTGCTTTATGTGCTGCTGTCTTCCTGCTGGGAAAGTGTTAAAATATTTAAGGTTTATTTTCTGGTGTGACACTGGTTTTATAATTAAGGTTTATTTTCTGGTGTGACACTGGTTTTATAATTAAAGTCTGGGGTGAGAGGAGAGAATGGCAGAATTTAGTACTTTATTTTAGTAGAACAATCTTTCTTCAAATTAGTAAACTTTTAGAGAGAGAGAGTCAGTAAAAGTAAAAGTTCTGGGTGGATCAGAGCTGGCTGAGTCCTTTTGAGACCACTCGTAACAGCCATCTAAAGACAGTATAGTTTAATTAAGACAGAGCTAGAAGAATAAGGGAGATTGTATAGATCACAGAGATCAGGATTGTCATCGGTGAGAAAAGAAACTAAACCGATCATCAGCCCTAAATACATCGCCGCTAAATACGCTATGCTCCAACACAACGACTTTTTGGCTCTCTCCATACTTGTCTACATACCCGACGGCCGGTGAGGAGAACAGTTTTGTTCCTAATTAGTGCGCTATCTGCAGCTGGAACTGTCTGACTGGCAAGCAAGCTGAGCGTTCCTTCCCCCCATTCCTCTAGCACACACACTCCCCTACCATTCTCCTCCTCCTCTGCATGAAATGAGAAAACGCTAGCCAGTGTGGGGAGCTGGGGAGGGAAGGGTGTGGGTTGGGGAGAACATCTGGGTTTTATCACCTGATGTGACAGGATCTGCATTTGCTTTGAATTCCAAATCTTAATGTTGTTCTGCAGACTTGCGTTTCCTGGTACAAACGACGGATACTCTCACACTAACACTCTCCATGGCCCACAGCCCCGGGGCTCTCCAAGGAAAGAGGAGCTCGGTACCGTCGCTAAGGACAAATTATTCCTGAACGTGAATCTAGCCAGCGACATCATTTTGATGAGACACGTAATTTAGAACTTGATTGAAATCGACTCGATTATCGTGTTTGAACGGAGAGCGTATGTAGAGCAGCAGAGCCTGGCAGACAAAGTAAAGACGTGGATGCACGTTGCTGTATGTGCCCATGCCCAGGAGAGGCCTGGCTCAGTCAGCATCGTGTGGCAGGAAAACCACAAGCAGCTATAAAGGCCACACACTCCGGGGCCGACCGGGCTGTGAAGCTGGAAGACAAGCAAATGGTCCTTAGCAAGATCCTACTCGGGGGGCACAGGAGACTGTGCGGAGGGTCTAGGAGAATGGATCTGTGGTTTGCAACGGGCCAGTCAGGTCTCAGTGTAAGTGAATCCACTGCCAGCGACTGTTTAGAAAACGAATTAAGCACGGTTAAATCTCTTGGCTATTTGGAGGTGTGGTTCGGGGAAGGCGTCCCCTGGAAACTATGATCGGAAAGAAGTGTTTAGTGTGAAAAAAATCAGTTCCAGATGATTTTGTTTGTATGTTTTGTGTTTAAATCCAGACTATTAAGTCTAGACACTGGAAATTAAACTACAGGTCAGCAAAAAAAAAAAAGAACACCCAAGCAGGAAAAAGCTGTCCTGTCCCTTTGCCTTTATTAAATGGGTACAATCCACTTTTTTCAAATCTATGTTTTACAGTGATTTTCTCCACAACAAAACCTCTTATGATACAAACAACTGAAAAAGAAAAATCAAATGTAATAACAAAGCAATTAAATGTGTAAGCTTAACACGTCCGTGCTGACACACGCAAGGCTCAGGAGGAGATGACTGGGAAGGCCACAGAAAGGCTGAGCATGAGCAGAGACAGAAACTTGCTACCTAGCCAAATCCCAAGCCACCGTTTCCGCATCTCTCCCCAAAGTGTGATACTGTATATAGCACAGAGTCAATGGTACTGAACTACAGGAGCATTTGCTACTGCCACACTAGTAAAAACCACAGTAATTACCACTCTTACTAGTAACCAATCAAAGAATCTCCTTCATACCAAAGCAGTGTAAATGGCTCTTGACAGGAAGCCAGTTTTGCAGGCAAAACAGCCATACATTTGCAGTAATTCAGCCAGAAGTACACACATAGAGCCAGCGGGGAAAGGGCCAATGCCTTCCATGCAGAAATTAAACATAAGATAGGTTCATAAATGCATGTATTATTTTTCATAATTATTTTAACGTTAATTAGCCAAACAAATCCAAACTCAAATCAAGATACAAAGCCAATGTAAAAGAGAAAGATGGCATCTTTAATCCCAAAAGATATGACCTCAAGCTTTTTCGTCAGGCAGCTTTCAAACGCCTCTCTCTATCCAACCCTAAAAGCGTGTAGACCAGTTTTGTTCCTTCTTCTGAACAAGGATTCAACATTCCCAGCAGGCTCATTCCTGAGCCAGAAGAAGGAGTATTCTCTCACTGCTCTAGTCACCTTTCAAGGCCTGAATTCCACTTGGGAGGAACTGGTCTAATTCTTCCCCCGGATGCTTAAGTAGGCAGTGGGCTATGGAAGTGCCTCAGACGCCATCACCCCCCAAGATCCTCACCCCGAGTAGCCCTGGTTATGAGAAGTGAATCACAACACTCTCCTCTTTGCTCTTCTGCAGTGAAGCATGCCCATGGACATAGCGGTCATTTGTTTGGCCTGGGTCTGTGCTCAGAGGGAGGACTTGTGCTTTTAGAGAAGCTCACCTTCCCTTCCTAACCCATTTTTAAGGCAGAGAGGCAGTGAGGACCCAGGGAGTCACAAAGACAACCAAAGAGGCATAGAAAACCAGCAAGGTGGGAACCAGCAATTCCTAAATCCATGGCAACAGCACGTCTCTCAGGCCCTCTGCCTTCTTTTCCCCTCCGTCCCGAGGGCTGGACTGATAGCATCCACCTTAACTCTTCGTGAAAGATGAGAAAGGATGCCACAAGTGAGTTCAGTTCTCATAGAAGGAGAGGGAGAAAGGAGTATTTAATACTGATCAGGTATAATCATACATTTTTGGTGTTGAGCCAGAAATACATGCGGGCATTTCTGTAGCAATCTGTAAGAAGCTTTATAAATGTATCTATTTCAAAATAATGAGCTTTAAGTTATTAGTTCTCTGACATAGCCTTTATTCATTCCATTTCATCTTTTGAAAATGATATCCAAAAATGACAAAAACCTTCAGGCTATCAGAACACCAAAACACAAAGTCCCTGGATTCCGTTCCCTACTACCCAGGAATCAGCTCCAAAGGGAGAAGTCCTCACCAAGAGGTGAACTCCTTACCCAGGGATCTGTCGGAACTCTAATCTGAAAGTAACAGAACCAAGTGAAGTGGTGTGATAAAATGGGAAGGTAATGATTATGTTTAAATTTACAAAGGCAGAGTACTAATTAGTGACAAATCTGACTGTGGAATTATTTTAATGGCATGCACCTTTTATTGCTTTCAAATGCACGGAGTAAACTGAACAAGCTACGACTTTGTTAGATAATGAAACACAGCTAAAAATTTATGTGTAATTGGTACATTTTAAACTAGTATTTAAAAGCTATTTACCTCTCCGAAAAAATATTCTTTTAAGTCATTAAGTGGCAACCATCCATTTTAATTCTGTTCTTGGTCTAATGATCACAAATTTCAAGTAAGTAGGCTCCAAAACAATGAAGCTTTACTGGTTCAATTAGAAACACCAGTCTGAGGGTTTCCTGAGAAGATTACAATAGGATAAATTAAATCTATCTATAGAAACACTGGAGTATAGAATATCCTATGTAGTATATTTGTACATAGGAAACATGGAAAGATTTCTAAGCCATATTAGTAAGTAAAAACAAGGATGTTAAAGATAGACAGACTGAAAGATAGATAGATGATAGATGATAGATAGATAGATAGATAGATAGATATAATACTATGCTACTCATCAGAACAGCACAAAACAATTCTCAGTTTTTTCTTACTGGGTGTGTGTGGGTATGTGTGTGTCCACGAATGTGTGTATAATCTTATTTATTTACCTACATACTTACTTATTCACTTAGTTATCTTAACTAAGCTCTATGCCCAATGTGGAGCTTGAACTCAAAACCTGGAGATTAAGAGTCGCACACTCTACCAACTGAGACAGACAGGTGCCTGTGTGTGTAATCTTTAAGGTCACATGCCAGAAAGCTACTGGCAATGGTTACTTCTGGGTGGGTGGGCAAGACAGGTAGGAGGAGAGGAAATAGGGATTGGGAACAACAACAATGATCAAGTGGGATTTCAGCTTTGTATGGATTTATTTTTAATAAAGTGATTGTGTTTATGCATTATTTTTGCAATTAAAAACTAATTTTTAAACTTCAGGTTATTGATAGCCCTCTGTACCTAATCACAAACAGGAACTGCTGAGTATTATAGAAACCTCACACCTAAAGGTGCTAGGAAAACACTGTGGTAGATGCTGTAGAAGTTCCTCAGTATTTCCATTTGTGTTCAGTCTCATAAGATCCATGTCTCAGCCACAATTTCTCAAGAAGAAATCAAGTGTCATGATTGGCAAACTGACCATGGTCTAGGCCATTAACACCAGAGGGACGGATATCTAGAAAGAATCACACTAAATTAAGAAGTAGTCTGCAGCTCTTAAAACTTACATGGATACTTCTGAGAGTCAAGCTAATTCTGAGTAAAATACTTTTTGCAAATAAAACAGGAGAAAATCTTGCCTTTCTTTTTTAGTGGCTTGATAAAAAGGCTGGAAACATATACTAGAAGGAATAGCTATTAAAAGTTACGATAAGGCTTCTGGCAATAGTGAAACACCTCCTATCATAAGAACAGTCTACATGTAACAACTATAAACTCTACATAAAATATGAAAACAACTATCTGAAGGCACTGGACAGTAATGAAAAGCAGAGAGAAGTTGGAAGGGAGTCGACACCTGAAATAAATGAACACCACTAGGTGACATTCTTGTTCTTAAGGCCTTTTGGCTGAACAGTCTGTGCCACCTGGGACAACTAAACTTGAAGAAACAGAAGAAAGTATAAAGTATCCCAGTGAGAACCATAGAATGGAAAGCCTAAATTTACTGCATAAATAGTACCTGAATCTCTGGCTGATCCCTGAAATCCTCATGCATCAGGTCACGCCAAGGCTAAAGTCAAAGTAGCCAAGTTAAGGCTAAAGGGACTGAATGACTGCCCTTCACATTAGTAACAAAATTAGAGCATGAGTTCAGCCACATTAATAGCTTCCTAAAACAAACAAAAGTCAGTAGCCTTCAGAGGAATATAACAGAATCCAGCATCCTATAACATATGAAAAATGTTCAGGATAAAATCCAAAATTACTAGACATATTAAAAAAAGATGAAAGTGACCTGTTCTCAAAAACAAAAACAAAAACAAAAACAAAAAACAAAACAAAAAACAAAAAAAACCCAAAAAAACAAAAACAGAAAAACCATGCAGTCAATGGAGACCAACCCAAGATGATCCAGATGTTGTAATAACTAAATAAGGATATTTTTAATCAGGCTTCATAACTATACCCAAGGAAGGAAAGTATAATATGCTTGTAAAAAAAATAAATAGGAAATATCACCAGAGAATTATGTTTTAAAAAAAAACAAAAAGAGGGGCTCCTGGGTGGCTCAGTCAGTTAAGCATCTAACTCTTGACTTCAGCGCAGGTCATGATCTCACAGTTCATGCATTCAAACCCAGCATCAAGCTCTTTGCTGACAGAGCAGAACCTGCTTGGAAATTCTGTCTCCCTCTCTTTATGTCCCTCCCTCACTTGCCCTCTATCTCTCTCTCAACATAAATTTTAAAAAATAATAAACTTTAAAAAAAAAAGAATGAACTGGAAATTCTAAAACTAAAAACTATAATATCTGTAATAATAAATTCACTGGATGGCTCAACAGCAGATTATAAACATTCAGAAAATTCCAATCTAAAAAACCATCTAATCTAAAGAACAAAGAGAATACTGACTAAAACTTCAGAAAGCCTGAGAGACTTATGAAAAAACATCAAAAGGTCAAACATATTTGTAATTGGAGTCCCAAAGAAAGAACACAAAGAGAAAGAAAATACAACAAAAAAATTCCTTGAAAATACATTACCAAAACTTTCCTAAATTTGGCAAAAGATATAAAAATATATAGTCAAGAAGTTCAGCAAACCTCAAGTAGTGGAAACAAAGAAAACAACATTTACATATCACACTCAATCTGGTGGAAAACAAAGATGAGAAGACCTTGAAAGCAGCCAGGGGAAAATATACTGTGCCCACACATGGCAACACAGAGGAAAATTATTCTGAGTTCTTCTCAGGAACTATGGAGGCTGGAAGACAGTGGAACAATATCTTTAAAGTGCTATCATAGGCAGAATAATGATTCCCCCAAACACCTTCAAGTCCTAAACAGACCCAATGACTACGTTAAATTAAGTGGCAAAAGGCAATTACGAGTTCAGATAGAAGTGAGGGTACTAATAATCAGCGGACCTTGAGATGGGAGACTCCCTGGATTATCTAGCCAGCTGGCCCCCATATTACCACAAGGGTCCTCTTAAGTAAAGAGGAAGGCAGAAAAGAGAGAGCAAGAGAAATGAAAACAGCAAAGACCCAGCCTGATGTTGCTGGCTTTGATGACGGGCCCAGGCTTCTAGGCAGCCTCTAGAAGCTGGAGAGGTAAGGAAGCAGATTTTCTCCTAGAATCTCTGGAAGGAACATAACACTGCCAGCTCCTTGATTTTAGGCTGCTGAGATCAATTTTGGACTTCCGACTTCCAGAAATTAAAAAAAAAAAAAAATGCATTGCTTTATGTCACTAAGTTTATGGTAATTTGGTACAGCGACAATAGAAAACTAAAAGGGAAAAAAGAGGATGGGGGGAACTGTCAGCCTATAATTCTCTACCTAGCAAAACTATTCTTCAAGAACAAAGGCAAAATACATTTTCATATAAAAGAAAAGAGAATTCACTGCCAGCAGACCTGCACACCGCAAGACCTAAATGATGTTCTTTAGGATGAAGGAAAAATGATCCCAGATGGGAACTTGGAACTTCATGGAAGAATGAACAGCATTGGCAACAATAACTGTGTAGGTAAACATAAAAGACACTTTCCACCCTCTGCATTTCTTCAAAATACACATGACTATTTAAACAAAATGCTAAAACATTGTATTGTAAGTTTCTAAAGTATGCAAATGTAATACACACAACATTATAAAGACTATAAAGATGGAAGAAGGATTCTACATTTTACATGAAATGGTAACATTTTACTCTAAGTAGACGGTGAAACTTTAACTGTGTGTATTGTAATCCCTAGAGAAACCACTAAAAAAGAATACAAAGAGGTACAGCCAGAAAGTCAAAAGTTAATATCTAATTAAAAAAAAAAAACAAAAAAAACCTTTCAATTGACCCAGGGAAGGCAAGAAAGGAGGAAAAGAGGAACAAAAAACAAACAACAAACGAAATATAAAATGGCAGACCCAAAAGGTACAATAACCACAGTAAAATTAAGCAGCATTTCCCAAAATAAGTGACTACAGACTAAATACTTGTTCCTCCATAAAATTCATACGTTGAAGCTTTAATTCCCATCATGATGATATTTGGAAGTGGGGCTTTTGGGAGGTGATTAGGTCATAAGGGTGGAGCCTTCATGGACAAGATTAGTGCCTTTCTTTTTTTATTTTTTTATTTTTTTTAATTTTTTTCAACGTTTTTTATTTATTTTTGGGACAGAGAGACACAGAGCATGAACGGGGGAGGGGCAGAGAGAGAGGGAGACACAGAATCGGAAACAGGCTCCAGGCTCCGAGCCATCGGCCCAGAGCCTGACGCGGGGCTCGAACTCACGGACCGCGAGATCGTGACCTGGCTGAAGTCGGACGCTTAACCGACTGCGCCACCCAGGCGCCCCAAGATTAGTGCCTTTCTAAGAAGAGAGAGGATTCCCTTTCTCCAGCACAGGAGGACACAGGAAGAAGGCTGCCATCTGCAAGGCAGGAAGGGGGCCCTCACCACACGCTGAGCCCACTAGCATCCAGGGTTTTGATTTCCCACGCTCCAGAACTATGATACAAATATCCACAGCTTAAGACATGCGGTCTAGCATAATTGTCATCGTGGCCCAGACTGACTAAGACAGGAGTACTCTTTGAAAAAAAGTGCTCTGCCATCGTGTAAGAAACACTGAGATAAACAAAGTTACACAAGAGGTTTTTTTTTTTTAGAGCAGAATTTCTCCTCCTTTACTACACGAATGTACACTGGGACCCTCAGGGGCTTACACCAGACAGCATCTCCCAAAGCCCTCATCTTAACACCATCACATAGGGTTTCCATGGAAAATACTATCAGAAACGCTACTGTGACGTCTCAGCAAGGATCTCATCCGTTCCTTGCCAATATGTTCATTTGCATAAGAGGCAGATTCAAACATGTACAAAAATACCTGACTCCATTAAAATGTCTCAGCTTTCTATTTTTTTATTCAATTAAATAAGAATGGAACCATAAAAAGAAGACACCAAAAGGCAAGGTAACAAATCCATCTCTGGTTCTGCCATCGGCTCTGTTCCTAATTCTCACTGAGGGAAAAAAGAAAAAATGCCTGAGCTGGGACTTCACTGTCTACATATTCAGGCAAGCAATGATTCCTCAGTGTCTCCTACCTGCTCACCTACACTGAAACGTGTTGCCAATAGAAACACCAGAGGCAGAGAAATGCTAAGTTATGTTTCAGTGTCTTTCTAAAATACCTCATTTTATTCAGGGCAGAATCAAATTTGATTCGATGTCACTTGTCTGGGTCCTAAAAAACAGTTCAAAATATTAGACTTTACTGTATGGTTGATTAACCAACATATAACCAACATATAAGCTAGTAATTTAAGAACAGTTACCAACATTAACCAACATATAAGCTAGTTGGTTAAGAACATTAACCAACATATAAGCTAGTAATTTAAGAACAGTAATGGTATTGGCTGAAATATTAAAAACAAAACAAAACAAAACAAACAAACAAAAAAAGCCAGGGCACCTGGGAGGCTTAGACGGTTAAGCGTCCGAGTCTTGAGGCTGGCTCAGGTCATGATCTCGCAGTTCGTGGGATGGAGTCTCGCATCAGGCTCTGCACTGACCACGCAGCCTGCTCAGAATTCTGTCTCTCCCTCTTTCTCTGCCCCTTCCCCACTCTCACACACACTCTCACTCTCTCAAGACAAATGAATAAATATTTTTTAAAAATAAATCAAAGGTATGTCGGACACCTGCCCTTTTTGGCTCATTTATTTCAACTGCTTCCACCAGCGTCCTATAATTTTTTGCCTTGGTCAAGCTAGATAAATTATTCAATTATCTTCCCTTCAGTTAACGTAAAATGCAGAAAAAAAGGCTTTGTTTTATAGTGAGTCTGCATTTATGGAATATATTTATGAGAGACTATCATTTGGCAGATCTAGATGGATATAAAGATGAGTAAGATAACCCGTATCCTCTCACACTTAAGTACAAGATACAGGCTATAAACAAAAATAGACAGAAAACAGGGCTGTCCGATGGAGCAGGAAGGAAGGAACTTTTTTTTTTTTTTTTTTTTTTTTCAGTTGGAGAATCAGGAGAAGCTGGGTAGAGAATCAAAAGCAGAAACAGGAGGCCGGGGAAGCACAGGGCTCTGGAAGGAAAGGCGGGAAGCCCGGTGTGGCTGCTGCTAAGCCAGGGGAGAAATGGGGGCCATGGAATCTGGGGTCTGGAAGCCAAGCTGGAGAGTGTGGACCCTACCTCAGAGGCAGCAGGGTTCACCGGAGATTTCTTCAAACTGTGGATTAACATGCTTCATCACTTACCAACAATATTCTTTGAGTTTTTATTATGTGCCAGCAACTATGCCCACAAGGAGTACAAAGCTGAACCCCACCAAGCCCCTGCTCAGGAAGACCACAGCTGACCCACAGAAACAGCTTCCAAAGCAGCGGTGCGGTTCTGTCGGGCACAGCCGCTGGGCTGGGCCTGTCCTGCCGAATCCCAGCCCTCGGGTCTGCATGCGATGATGTTCACAGAAGAACAAATGATTCAAAATAATAAGAAGAGAGAAAGGAGAGACTGGAGGAATCAATTTTTGCTGTAATCAGAATCCCCATAATCTAATAAAAGGCCGTAAAATAGTGCCAAACGACACCATTAGCCTGAGGCAAAAAAGTTTTTTTTTTTTTGAGCAGAAATTAGTGCAGAACCTCTTTTGCAAACAATGTAGTGTTCCTTTCCTGTTCTGGTGATATCATTTAAAAAAGAAAACAACAGTTTGTCAAATGAAAAAAACTAGTACCTTCTAACTTCTTTAAAGTTTCAAAATTAGTTCAAATAAAAATCTATGACTGTCAATGTTCAATAAAAGTACATTTTAGCAGCTTCTTTTAAAGTGTCTTCCATAAAGCAACACACACACTTAAAAAAAAAAAAACTTTCAGGGGCGCCTGGGTGGCTCAGTCGGTTATGTGTCCAACTCTTAATTTTGGCTCAGGTCACGATCTTATAGTTCACGAGACCGAGCTCTGAGTCTGGCTCTCATGCTGACAGTGAGGAGCCTGCTTGGGATTCTCTCTCTCTCTCTCTCTCTCTCTGCCCCTTGCCTGCTTATGTGTGCTCTCTCTCTCCTTCTCTCTCAATAAATAAATAAAAGTTAAAAAAATTTAAAAAAAACTGAGACAACGTACGCTTTCTCACTGTAAAACATGTTTATTTGCGCCATTAAAACATGTTTCCCCCCAAACTCCTTATTGGACTACTGCTACCTCAATGTCACTCTCAGACTAAAGAAAAAAGGGAATGAAGTTCACTGATGATTCAAACGGTACATACCACCCAAGGACCCTCCACCACAGTGTTCCCTAAGACAGAGCGCATTTCTAACAGCAACAGCTAAGCAAGCTGTCTCAGCTGGCTGTCCTCTCTCTACCCTGCATCTACGACTCTCCTGTCTCTAACAACACTCACTTCATGCTAGTCTTGAGAGTATGTGAAGGGAATCCATCTTTCAAGGGCATATTCAAGTCCCACTGAATTAGTCTTCCACTTACATTCAATATTTACTGCACGTGTATACCTTAGGTCAGACCTATGTTAGTTTCTAGAGCTACAAAAAAATTTATAAGACACACAGAAATAACAAAATACCAGAGGGCGCAGATAAAGAAAAGGCAATGAAATACCACAGGAGAAGTAACCTAATTATAGGGACAGAGAATCAGGACACTATGGGAGCATAAAGGTGTGGCATCTTTCCCAGACCGGAGAGCCCAGGGAAAGCTTCACAGGTACGGCCCTGAAGAACGAAGGCAGAGAGTGGGAGGGAGGCAGTCCGGGCATGCAGCACGAGTTATAGCAATTACCCCAAGGACACAAATCACGGCGGGGTTGGAGAACTTCAGTAAGGCAGGAGCAGGGGATGCAAAGTGAGGACACATCGTCAAAAAGACTGGAGTGATAAGAGGGGACAGATTAGGAAGGGTTTTATATTTATGCCAAGTTAAGGAGTCTGGCTTTTATTAGAAGCCAATGGAGAGTTATCAAAGGGTCTAAAGAAGGCTAGTTTTTCAATCCATTTGCTATAGAAAGATCTTTGGGTGAAAAGGGGCAGACGAGACTGGATGTATGGAAACCAATCAGGAGGTTGACTCGGTGACCAATGTAGTGGTGGCCCGAACTCAGGTGTTTGCAGTAGGGATGGAGAGAAGTGCAAGATTCAAAGAGAGTAAGTAGGTAGACCTGACACAAAGGCTTGATTGACTGGATGTGGAGATAAGAAGGAGGAAGAAGAATCAATGATGACCTTCAGGTTTCCTCTGCTCAGTCATTCTAGAATGTATTTACTAAAAGCACCTAGTATTTTCTACGGTTCTAGCTACCAGAGACACAGCAATGCACAAAAGAACGTCTTGTGCTCATGGAAATTATGTTCTAGCAAGAGAGGACAGACAAGAAACGAAGGCCCCCAAGAAGCCATCTCTGATCGTCCTATCCGATAATGGGTTCTGTCCTCTTACATATGCCAAAGTACACCTTACATTTTGAGTCCAGGTGAAACAGAAGAGGATCACGTCATATATACACTGGCGGTTTAATGAGCTCAGCTAGGAATCCTATAACACTTACAGCAAAGAGATGATGGGCTGGTCAAGTCTGAAAAATGGCATCTGTGTAGAAAGAATGCATGAATGATTTTAAGATTTTTCTGGCTTTTGGCAAAGAAGTAAGATATTGTCTGTACCTTTTGGACAGACAATTTAAGGAATTTTCAAGAGAATTTTGACCTTTTCTTACATTATGGGATAAATTTAAAACCTAATTTACTTCCCATCCCCACTTCCCCAGCAGATGCCAAGTATATTATTTGTTATTTTTCTCTAATTGCTTCACGTGGGTAAGTAAGCAAAACCACTTATGTAAGTTTCCAAGTAGTTTTACACTCAATGGAAGACAGAAGCAGCGCCTTGGATGTCTTCACACTCCCCACGGCCACTGGCGGAGTCCCAGGCACATATAAAATGCTCAATAAACATGAGCTGAGTGGAAACTGATGGGGCTCAGGGTATAACTTTATTGAAATTCTGGTCTCCAGTGCAAAAGGAAAAAAAGAAAAAGAAAAAGAAAGGAAAGAAAACATACAATGGAAAAAAACCCAGATGTTAGCAACAGAGCTAATGAAATCTGTCTCATAAGAGCAGAGAATTTAATAAACATTTCACATAAAATCATAAATGCTGATTTTAATTTCAAATGACCCTTGTCAGTCATAGAATGTGATCTCTAATGACTCACCTTGGAGCAGTTCAAGACCTGAATGATAACAAAAGAATGGGAGAGGTAGAATGAGGGAGGGAACATCAAGTAAGGAGATCTAACACAATTTGTAGGGGGCAAAAGGCCTTAATTTCAGATGCTGTGGGGCAATTTGGGACATTGGTGCAGCACAAGCAGGTTCGACTTGACCCCTAAATGTATCTTTTACTTTGTCAACTCAGCCTTCAATGCCTTGAAGGAGCCTTGAGGACAAGTCCTTACAGAAAGCAGGGGGCCCGAAGCACTATTACTGAAATAAAGACAGAGATGACCAAGGAGTCTTTTCCTCTCTTCACACAAGAAACCTTGAACTTTACATGCGGGTCTGAATTCAGTGTGCTCTTTTGTTATGTAATACACAACATCTTACTTATTTTGTTTGTTGTCTATCTCCCTGATTAGAATGTGAACTCTATAAGGGCAGATATTTTTTCCTGTTTTTCACTGTTACCTCCCCAATACCTGGAACAAAGCTAGATGAACAATAGGTGGTCAGCAGCAGCAGCTGAACGGATGAAAGATCAACACTTAGATGGCTGAACAGCCCACTTGTGAATTGCATGTATATTTTCAAAAGGATAATTAGTGTGTCACTGAGAAACAAAACTACTCTGAGAGAAGTCCATCACCAATGCAAATAAGTTACCAATTTGTTTGATTAGTACACACGACAAAACAATGGGATCCACTAGGGGAAAAACTCCCATGACCTAATCTTTGAAGGAAGAGAAATGCCATCTAAGCAGAGTCAGTTGGATTCCACTAGAGAAGAGTACATTCCCCTTAAAAGCTGAAGTCAAAACTAAAACCTATGATCTAAAGGACTTCTCTGCATTTAAGAAGGCATTTTCCCCCCACTTGGTGGGTATCTGCATATAAGCTACAAAACATTCTATTTCTTATAAGCTATAAGTGCAGTTAAATATAGGGCTGTTTTCTTCTTTTCCTAGCTTCCTCTTTTATTTACTAGTGTGCCATCTCAGAATTGAATACATCTTTTCCTCTGCTAGCAAAAATTTACAATAGACATAACTTCTCCTCTCCCAGGTTGGCCTAAAGGCCAAACAGCTCCAATATATTTTTATTTATTTATTTATTTATTTTTAGAGAGAGACAGCAAGAGCATGTGTAAGCAGGAAAGGGGGGCAGAAGGAGGCAGAGAGAATCCAAAGCAGGCCCCAAGCTCAGCACAGAGCCTAATGTGGGGCTCAATCCCATGACCCTGGGATCACAACCTGAGCTGAAATCAAGAGTCAGACGCTCAACCCTCAACCAACTGAGCCACCCAGGTGCCCTTCGAGCTCCTGGATTTTAAAGAACTCCCTTCACACAGAATGAAAGCTCCAAACCAACACACAGCCGGTCTAGCTTACATTTTAGGTAAGTCACAACTATTAGCCCCTTCCTTTTACGGGGCCCTGAGTCCGACTTCTTGATTCAAACAAATAAAACAGCACACAAAACACATACAAATATCACAATTTGGTTATCTGTTTAAGAGCCATACAATTCATATAAACGAAAGCCAAACTAAAAAATAACCTTTGTTAGGAAAAATTATGAAAAACTTGGAAATAAGTCAAAAGGATACTTTCATGTCCTTTCAATGTCAGACTATGTCACTAACATGCCCACCCAAGGGATTATTTAATAGATTAGGATAATGTACCTTTGTTCAGCTTATATTTATTATCTACGAGGGTGACGTCTGTTAAGTTACTTGTTAACTTGTAGATTTTTATCCACAGAGACACAAATGATTTTTCTGTTAGAAAGATAACCTCAAAGATTACAGTTTTATTGACTGAAAGATAATAATCAATTTACTAATCTTACAACCTTATTATAGCATTCTACAAGTGCCTATATATACACGCATACACACACACACACACACACACACACACACACACACACACACACACACATATATACATATATATGGGGGAATTTGGGGGGAACTAGCTTTACTTCTGTTGATTCCCACGCTCATTAAGCAAATGAATTTATGACACATGCTCAGCTCTGTGTGTGAGAATCATACTTTTATATATTTTTTGGAAAATATAGTTTGAGGGGCGCCTGAATGGCTCAGTCGGTTAAGCATTCAACTTCGGCTCAGGTCATGATCTCGTTGTCCACGAGTTCAAGCCCCACGTCAGGCTCTGTGCTGACAGCTCTTCTTAGATGCCTATGGAATAAAGGTAAATTGTTCTTGCTCTATCAGCTGCAACAAAAGAATGTAAACGACTGCATTATTTATTCTTCAGCACGCTGATTAGTGATCATCTTATTGTGCTACTATTGAATTATTTACTTTAAAAATCTAGTAAATAAATATAAATTATCAGGGATTATCTATATTCTTTAGAGCAGACTATATTATCCCCAAAGATGTCCATTAATATTTTGTGATTAGTGTACCCAGAAGAATATGGAAACAAGAGTAAAGCTGTTGCTGAATGCTTCCTATACCTGTTATTTTCCTCTTAGTGCAGCTTTAAAGCTGAGCATACTGAAGAATACTGCATTTTCTCTTTAACAATCACTGGATTTCCTCCTCCAGCAAAGGCACTGCTCTACGTCTGTAGTAACTTTTAAGTACTTTAATACAGAGGTTTAAAGTGTGATTTATGTGTTTTAGTTGAGTTTCCATTCACATCCTAATGGCATTAGATAACATCTCAAGTACCCTGACGAGGAATTACTCCAGGAGTGGTTATTTATTATCTGACATGCTCTAATCATATGCCACAAAGCCAGAAATAGCTACGAAAATTAAAATATCTTTGTCTCTGCCCAACCTTAAGGATTTGTTAATCTGCACTATAGAAGATAGAAATGATTTTTTCCTTGGTGAAACAATGAATATTTAAGATTTGTGCATGGAAGAAACAGTATCTAGGTATCTTTGCTTTGCGTGAACAGAGTATAAGAATCCAGCATGCCCACTGCTCGGGTGACCATAGGTTCCATCATCTGGTAGAGTCCCAGTTTACACCACACATCCCAGCGTGATTATTAATAGCTCCCTCTTTAATTCTCAAAAATATTCTGACTTGAACAATATATTATATAGACACCCTACACTAGCAAACCCTACTTAAAGGCCCCCTATATTTAACAGTACAATGGAAACTATATGAACTTCAGTCAGTCGACTACAACTACGCTATCGCCGAATCCTATACTGAAATACTAGGCCGAAAGAGCATCACATCTGCTTCAAGTGAATGGCTCCTTGTGACGTACTTGTTGGGATACCTAAAAGGACAAAGAGCTAGGGGCTTTAAGAAGTTCACAGAATGGATCGTGACAGTTTTTGTGCCTGCTTGATAGGAAGTGTTTGCATTTGTGTGTGATACAGTCTGAGCCTTGCTTTCATCATGATGCACAGCCTGGAACTGGGGCTGCACATACCTCTAACTATTGGAGGCCAAAAAAGTATTTCCCAACAATCAGGAATGAATAAATAAATGCACTCAGGTCAGTTTGCAAAGGATGTACACTTTGAGGACATCTTGAAGTTTGTCACCGTGCACATACCTCCGAAAGCCACGGGGAAAAAGCTGGGTGGCAAAAATAGTGACATGCAGGGGCTGTGCATTTCCAAAACCGTATAGTGAGGAAGCCAGTAAAATGCTTCAGTATCTGAGACAACAATATGACAAGGACAAACAAAATGAATGAAATGCAGCTGACCCCTGAACAATACGGGGGTTGGGGTGCTGGCCCCCAAGGGCAGTCAGAAATCCCCGTGTAACTTTGGATTCCCCAAAAACTTAACTGCAAATTGCCTACTGTTGACCATAAGCCTTACCAATATCGTAAACAGTCAATCAACACACATCTTGTACGTTGCATGCATCGTATACTGTGTTCTTACAATAAAGTAAGCTACGGACAAGTAAATGTTATGAAAAAAATAATCAGGAAGAGAAAATACACTTACAGTACTATCATGTATTTACTGAATAAAATCTGCATATAAGTGACCTGGGCAGTTCACACCCATGTTGTTCAAGGGTAACTTCAACTCTTGGAATGAAATCAACCTCTCTCTAAGTTGAAAATCTTGTGATGATCTGAATAATGACAGAATTAAATACACCATAACTGATCTACGGCAGCTACCAAGAACGTTCATCAGAGCTCTTCAAAGGAAACGTGGGTTTATTCCACAAAGGCCCTGAGCAGGTTCCTCTCTCCTTCCCTCATCCGGCTGAAGAACATGACAACAGCAGAGCCAATGACACGAATGCAGCCCCTGGCTCACTTTTCTTTCTCCTCTTTCTCATGGTTATTACCTACAAACATGAGGCAGATCATGTTTGTGTTTAAAGCACATGTTTGTGTTTAAAACATGTTTAAAACACGGCAAAGGTAACGAAGTACTTTTATATCCATCCTGCCACCTCATTCTCTAATGACTATCTTGGGTCTTTCAGATTGTCCTCAAATCCAAACTCCCCGTTTCCCCAGTGCCCGCCAGATGAATGCTCTTCCCAGACCTCAAGAGTAAACAGAGCTTTTGGCCGGAAGTGATGTCAAATTCTTGCCACCAAATCTTCAAATCTGTGTGCTTATTCCCAGATCCACCGTCACTCTTGTTTTAAGAGAAAACACTAGGCGATGGGCTATAACCTCAGAGATACTACATGTTCAGTTCCAGACCACTGCAATAAAGCACATATTCCCACAAAGCAAGTCAAATGAATTTGTGGCTATCCCATCGCATATACAAGTTATGTTTGCACTCGACTGTGGTCTATTAAGTGTGCAATACCATCGTGTCTAAAAAACAATGTGCATACCTTAATTATAAAAAAGTTCACTGCTAAAAAGTGCTAACCATCATCTGAGCTTTCAGAGAATCATTATCACTGATCAGATTACCATAAAAAAATAATAATGAAAAAGTTTGAAATACTGAGGGAGGGGCAGTTAAGCATCCAACTTGGGCTCAGGTCATGATCTCATGGTTTGTGGGTTCGAGCCTCACATCGGGCTCCGTGCTGACAGCTCAGAGCCTGGAGCCTGCTTCGGATTCTGGGTCTCCCTCTCTCTCTGCCCCTCCCTTGCTTGTGCTCTGCCTCTCTCAAAAATAAACAAACATTGAAAAGAAAAAAAAAAAAATACTTTGAAATACTGAGAGAACTACCAAAATGTGACACAGAGATATGAAGTGAGCAGATGCTGTTAGAAAAATGGCAGCAGTGGACTTGGTCAATGCTGCGTTGCCACAAACCTTCAATCTGTAAAAAACAGCATCAGCAAAGCACAGTACAGAGAAGCACAATGAAACGAGGTGTGCCTGTGTAAGCTCCATGAAGTCTGGATCACCGTCTTTCTTAATCATCTCTGGATCCTTGGGTTCTGGCATATTCAGCATGTACTCTTACAGCCAGTAAATACTTGTTAAATGAGTAAATGAAAGAAAGATCTCCTAGCTTCTCCTCTGGACTCCACCAGTTGCTTTTCTCCTTTTGAAACACTGGAAAAGCAATGACAAGAAGAAAATCTCACGAGTAGAGGCTCTCGTAACAGCTGCAAGAGGAAACAGTTTGTCCTCTGAGGCACCCATGGTATTTTTCTAGAAACAGGCAATGTCCTATAGGAAATACTTTTCACCTCCTACTGACACATCAACTCTACCTGCAAACAGGACATGACTGTACCTCCTGATTTTAATTTTTAATATAAATAACTCTCCACCTGGCAAAGTAGGGTTTCAACACTGCCATGATTAAAGATTAGATAAATAGCCATGATAAGATCCACCCTGGATCCCGCACGAACATTTAAACTCAAGTCCACCCCTCAGCACTTGCCACCTGTTAACCCAAACAGTCTTCATTTCTAATGGACCAGACTTACAGCAAGTCAAGGTTTAAATTTAAACTTAGAAAATAAAGTATCATCTCCAACCCGTTTCATACAATGTTCATCGGAAAAGAGAAGTTAGAATAACCACTGTTACTGTCCTAACAATAAATGGCGTGCACTTGCTCCTTTATGGACCCCTTTGATACATGTGTTGATTAACGTCTGTCATGTCCGGTGCAGACTGTCCCCATCTAAGGGAGGAGCCAGACAGATTTTCAGGAGGAAATACGCATCTGACAAGCCCAGAACTGCCACAGAAACGTAACCCATGTAACAAACACAAAGACATGCACGCACATAACACACTCCTCAGGATTTCTCAATTTCTTGTTCCTTCTGACTTACAAGTTGAGAGGAATGAGAAAAATTCCCAAAGGAGTTTATTTAAAATTTTGTTCTACTCAAGATGTAGGTCTGAGGAGACTGGTAACTGCTCATTTTTATTTTCAATACACCCCAAAATATTTTCAAAAAGTATCTTTGCATAGACCATAATACACTTCCTACGTTGCGTACCATTTTAATAACTTCAGGAAAGCTTGTAACTTCTATAGGAGGAAGTCACATATTTATTTACTTTATGAATATACATGTGTGTGCACACATACACGTGTACACGTGCACTATAGCCAGAAGGATCTTAACCATGCTGTCAGTTTTAGAGTCTTTGCACTCTTTGACTATTCTACGGGTAAGTACTAACCTACTTGAAATGTCAATGCATAAAGATTACACTTCCCTAGTACACTCCTTCTCCTGTAATTAAAACATTAGGCATCAGGAGTCAGTTTTGTTTCCATATCCATAAATAATATCTTATGATACTATATTTCCTAATATCTGTTTTAATTATAAATTTTAGATCCAGAGAATTATTATTTTAGAAAGGATGCATATCCAACCTTTCATATTTCTAGCCAGTATCTCTTAAACTGCCCCAAATCACTTAGACGAATCCTTTAAGACCTGTAGAAAGGAACATTTCCAGTCCCCATAAAACCTTCACAGAAGCTCACTGAAGTTAATCAGCTTCCAAAAATATTTGTTTCATCTGATCATGATTTTACATCTTAGATATCTTTTGTACATCCATGAAAACAAGGGAAGGAAGGAAAGAAGGGAAGGGAAGGGAAGGGAAGGGAAGGGAAGGGAAGGGAAGGGAAGGAAGGAAGGAAGGAAGAAATAAAGAAAGAAAAGAAAAGAAAAGAAAAGAAAAGAAAAAGAAAAGAAGCTTTGTGACTATTCAACCAAGGCCTCTTGCAGAAAACTGCCCCTTCACTTTACAGCGGGATGAGTAATAAAGGAGATGAGCAAACACAATGACAGACCTGTTCCCACTCCCAAAGCCAGCCACACACACACACACACACATACACACACACACACACACACACACACACACACACACACACACACACACACACACAGAGTACTGCGTCATCCTCCAAACTGCTCAGAGTTTCCATGATGCTGTTATCTAAGAGCTACTTCTTAGCATTTTTTTTGAGGGGAGGGGGTGTTTCTATAGGGGAGTTTGGGGGAAATGTGAGTAGGGAGAAAGTTTCTTCCCAATTCCCAGTGGCCAAGACATGAAAAATGTAGTCAGTTTTTTTCCTGCTCTTTTCCCCCTTGGTCCTGTAGGAGTTGCCCTCACCATCCAGTTTTCAATCTACTATCGTGAGGTAAGAAAGAAATCAAAGAAAAGGTGAAATTATTTCAAATCCAGGCCTAAAGCAGCTGATAAAATATTAAACTATTAAAGTAAACAATGGCAGAAAAATTCTACAGACGTATATGCAAATGGCTAACCTGACCGACATCTAAGCTTTCTCGTGAGCACTCTATGTGTCCTGAAAGAGAGAGAAACTACTTCTAGAAAAAAAGTTCCTGTCCTCACACACAAGAGCTCTTCTCTTCTATCTAGCCCCACAGTGACAGTGAAGTTGGTCATTAGATGGCACCGGGGAAACAGAGTATGGCATGCTCTTTCTGAACAAAACCCTGATGTCAGCCAAGAACTGAAATCAGTTCTGGGCTCATGCTGTGGAAATGTGCTTTAAATTTGGCTGTGGCTGTTTTCTCCAATGGTCAAGGAGAATATGCTACTGATTTGTGCTTTGGCATTTCCACTGTACACTGACAGGCAGCTTTGTTTGAACACATACTTGAGTGATTTAGACAAAGTTCTCTGTGTGACTACAGCCTCACTAGAAATCCTAATAGTTCTGGGAAAAGTATGTGCTCACTAAGTTAAATATAAGGCCAACAGGCATGAGTAATTAGCTTGGTGCTAACTCCACATCAGGAAAATTAATTTTGTACTTCAAATACTACTTTTATCTTTAATCCCAAAGGATATTTACATAAACATCAATCTTCCTAATACCTGTAACCTTTCTACTGGCCAAGGAAGACAAAGCCAAGAAGAAAATACGCGTCTTAACCAAGTTATTATCACTGTTCACCACCAGCAAAGCTGGTAATAATCACAGTAACAAAAAAATCTGGATGTTTCCTCTAATCATTTAACAAAATTTTTTCTTTAAAAGCACATGTAGCTTTTTCTCAACTATATTATACAAAAGTCTGTCCTAATTATGCATGTTATCCATTCAAACATTACTTCAAGCATAAAAAGTCAATTTAGATTAAAGGCCATGTGTGTGGTATTATACCTATGATAAAACGGGACTAATTAAAAATGCATGACTGCGGTTAATCTTACTTTTGGGGGGTTGGGATCATTGTAAATGTTTGTTTTTTTCCAAAAGAAAAAATGCTGAAATCGCTTCAAAATTCTGACTTGGCACAGTGTGCCAACTTACACTGCTGTTTAAAATTACCCAAGACCTATCAGATAAGAGGAAACCACTGGAGAACCAGGAATAAACACATTTCTACTTCTTGGAAAACAACCCTATACATTAAAAATTTGAAGTTTCCACGCTAGAAAACAGTTACCTTTGAGCAATAATTTTCCACTTTATTTTTTAACTCCAACAGAAATTATATTAGCATGAGGACAAAATCCTAAAATTTTATCACAGGACCCTCTGCTTATTTGGATACACTTAAAATATAAGTGAATCTCATTTATTGGCACTCCCCCCTGGGCCCCCACCAATTTTTTAAAAAAGAAGAAACACATAATCTCTACAAATAGCCAGTTTATGTGCGGTGTGTGCCTTACCATCCCACATACGTTCCCTATGTGGGAACGTATCAGGACAGGGGCAGGCCTGTGACAAACACCAAAACCCACTTGACCAGTGGGAAGGGAGGTGCCAACATGTCAGCATGGAAAGAACATGCTGGGGAGGGTGTTGAATTCTCACTACAGCGACGTCTCCAGCTCCCCTCACAGGAGCAGTGGTTTTAACATTCATGTTGTTTCTGGCCACAGGGAAGTGCCACCATAAAGCTGATGACAATCTTTTACTGCAACTGACAAAGAGAAAGAGACCTTGTGTGCCAAGCTCCTAGCTGGAGGTTTTTCATACTCTGCGCCCTTTAATCCCCGCACCACCCCCCCCCCCCACCAACTCTGAGAAGGAGCCCTAGCCATCCTAGGTAGCCTTCAATAGGGTAAGTGACTTCCGCGGCTCGCATGGTAAGAAATGACACAGCGAGGACCAGAAGACAGGCCTGTCCTTGCGTTTCTGCTCACCTGTCAATGCTACATCACTGACACGTTGCATAATTACGACTCAGAGTGGATGTCTCGATGCTTTGTGCTTCCCCACCCTGATCCTCTAGAGGGTGTTTTTCCTCCCACAGTCTCTAACTTTCCACACTTTCAAAGACCTTTGGGTTGTGGGGATCCAAAGAGTCATCCTTCATGGCCCAGGCAGGTACACAAAGGTCTACTAGCCTAACTGTTTTTTCTTCTCTTACTGGGGTATTTCTGGCGTCCTTCAGGGCTTTAAAGCCATATACCACACCAGTCACACCTGGTTTCTCCAGAAATACCAGAAGTTGTATCATAACAAACCTAACACACTTCATGGTTCCCATTTTTCATATCTAATCAGCCTGAAAATCTGTTGACTCTCTCTCTCACATTCTCCAACGTGGCTCTTCCTTGCCATGTTCACCTCCCTGCCCTGCTTAGACCCTCCTCTTCCTCGGCCTTGGGTATTTGCAGGAAGTGCCCGGCTGCTATGTCTCCACCTCTTCCGGCCAGTGGCTTCTCCACACCACAGCCCATGATCCTCTTCCCCTCAGGCACTGTCTGCTCCCAACAGCCTTCTCTGGCCCCTAAGGCTGGACCGGGCGCTCCTCCTCTTGCCCTTCCCGAGGCCCTTGCACACATCATCATACCACTGGGGGACAGCACCATTACTTGTTTCCTTGGCTGTCTCTTTCTCCCACGGGCTTCCTGGTGGCCAGCACAAATACAACTTTATATGTCTTCCCTTAACAGGAAGGAAAAATTAAAAATAAAAAAACAGGGGTGAGAATGTTGGGGGAGAAGAAGGAAGGACCCCATAATCACCTCATATCTCTTAGACTCTCAGGGGCTTTAGCTATTTAATAGTTCATTTAACAAATGCTTAGTGAACTTACACTCTGCTAAGCACAAAAAGCACAGAAATGATTAAGCCACAGTGGCTTACAGTACAGTAAGAAGGCCCATCAAGCAAACATTACACTAAAATGATGATGTAAGCACAGGTTCCATGAGAACACAGACTGGGAAGGCAAATCATGTCTAAAGATTTGGAGGAGACTGCCAAGACGCCTGAGATGAAGCCTGGGGCCGCGGTAGGAGTCCAGCAGCAGGAGACGGAAGGGAAGGGCAGTCCAGGCACCAAAGTCACCAGTCAAATCAAGTGAACCAGTCCCGGAGCCCTGATGACTGCGCTCTTCGGGAGAAACAACCTGAAATGTCACCTCCACTCCCATCATTACAGTACCGCCATACACAGAACCATCGACACTCCTTTTACATGAGCTCTTCACACGAAGATCGCTTCTATCAGACCATGACTGAGACAGTGTCTCCCCAATACTCAGTGGAAACTATATAAAATATTTTTCCATATAAATACCGGAAAGGCAATTCCATGGGGACTGAGTAAGTCAACACCAAACACTGGTGGATACCAAACACTACCTTCCTACAATTGAGATACAAGCAGAAACAACTTTTCTTCAATGGACATGAAAACGTTAAGAAGGAATGCAGAATAGCTTGCTGAGAGCACGTATGTGTTCACGCTTACTCCTACTGGCTCAAGGGTCTGGACCCTGCTTTGTGTCTGAAGCTCGCTTTCTTCCATCAGCGAACTCAGAGCAAGCAGAACGGACAACCTGAAACGCTCTGTCCTTAACTGCCCTTGCCAGGGGGCAGCTGAGGGCTTAGCGGCGGCTCTGTGTAGACAGTCTCTTATTACCCTCTTGTCCAGGCCTCTTTGCTGGCAAAAAGCACAACTGAATAAACAAGACAGACAAGATCTGCAATGCATCAGCACTAAGTAAATTACGACAGTGGGAAGAATGGCGATCTGAGGTCTAAATATTTTAAACAGCAATAATCTTTGCTCCACATAAGAAATCTGGCAACCACTGTATTTATGGGAATGCTTTTTAGATTCTCTGATTAACACAAGTACTCTGGAGCAGGACCACAAAGACCCAATCAGAGTGCACCGTGATCCTGAGCCTCGGTCTCCAAGTGGGTTATCGAGAGACTACCAGCCTAGGAAAATAACGTATATGAAAAAGATACCAGAACCAGCTTGCCCTGAACAAAAGGATTCATGGCTCTTGCGAGTGTTTATCACCTTCGCTCTATTTCCAATTACATGACAGCAAGCACAGTTTACGAGAAGAGACGCTTACAATAACGGCCGAATGATCTGCCCATCTTATCAAAGGCAAGCAAACGATGGGCTCTGTGCTGGTGCATGAACAATTTCTTATCCAAGTCTTTGGTTTGGAGTGTTCAATCCACTTCCTCATACAGAATCCAGGAATCAAAGGAGTTTCCAAGTACTGGGCAGAGACACACGATTTAAAGTTGCCCCACAGGACCAGTTAGTGTTCTTTCCTTACAAAGTATTCATTTCTTGAGTTCTTAAGTATTTAGAAAATGGATAAAACGTACGAAAAGGTAGTTTTTCAAACAAAGATCCATCACGCTGATCTTATAGTTTCTAACCCCAGAAACAGAATTCGCTTCAACCCGTTCCCTTTAAATGCATTATTTTCCCGATTTGTGGCAAGCACTGAGCAGAAGTTGGGAGGGGGTTATAAACCATGCTGATTCCTGGCTGTCCACCTCACTCTGGGCGAACCCAGCCCTCTGAAGGGGGAGCAAAGGCAGGAAGCGAACGGCACACAGCAGGCACCTGCGTGATTCCAAGTCAGCTCCCACTGGGCCCCGGGGGGCCCCTCCCCTGTTCCCCGGCCACGGCTGTCTCCAAGCCCCTCATGCTTCCCAACAAGCATATGCAAACTACACAGCTAACCCGAGGTAGCTGGAAAAGCAAAGGCTTTTGGTGCTCCAGTGTTCTCAAGCAGACGGGTCTAAAGACCCCTTGTTCCTCGGTCCCAACCTTTGAATCTGCCTCCCTACCTCTGCTCCCATTTCACCTCAGATCCCAACCAGTGCTTCCTACTGGGAGGGCTGTACAGACATGGGCAGTCACACATCCCTCCCGCTTTCTGCCGAAATCAGATTTGACCACTCACCTCCTGACCTACAGTACCAATACGACGTGGACACATATTTGGGGTCTGACACCTGGATTACCTTGTTCGGCACCTGCATTACCTTTCTTAGTGACAAGCCTGATTTGAGCTGGTTTTCTTCAAGACTTTTATTGCTTTTTCTAGTATGCTTCTGTGACTGTAGAGTGAGAAGTTTAGTTTCTGCTACCCTTAATAGACAGCAGTGGGCACAAGGTTTTTTTTACCTACTCGCTTTCCTATAGGCCTTACACTTCCTGTTGTAGCATTTGTTTTTGTTACAATCTCGTTTTTCCTTCCTGTGTCTACTGATTCTCAGTTACGATTAGACTCGTCGTATCTTACTTCCATCGGAAATTAGAGACACAAATACATGCCCTCAAAAAATAAGCAGTTGGTGGGGGGGTGGGGGAGGGGGGGATACTGTATCTACACATGTACCCAAACAGACACTGCCATTCAGTGCAAAGGTGTAAATTAAGAACAAGAAAGAAGATGGGATTCATTCTCAAACTACTGACCCTCACATTCATCTAGCTCTGGCAAGCCGATAAAGATATTTCAAATATTAGATCAACATCAACCTAAGAGAGCCTTATGTTAGAAGCCCTGTGTGCATTTGAGTTTTTCCAGGTATCCTACGTACTCAAGAACCTACTATGTACAGAGAGTTCACAAAGGTCCGGAAACACCAACCACAGACTTTAGGAGAAAATATTTTATATCTTTAATATTTAAATTTTTTAATGTTTATTTATTTTTGAAACAGAGAGCATAAGCAGGGGTGGGGCGGAGAGGGAGGGGGACACAGAAGCTGAAGCAGGCTCCAGGCTCTGAGCTATCAGCACAGAGCCCGACGTGGGGCTTGAAACCATGAGATCATGACCTGAGCCAAAGTCAGATGCTCAACCGACTGAGCCACCTAGGCGCCCCATTATATCTTTAATATTTAAAAAGAGCTCATTGAACATTTCACTGAGGAGCTATGGTTTCCTTTAAAAATATACCTTTCCAAAACTGTCCTGTAATGTTTTATTTCATTTGCAAAATAAATATATAACAAAACATTAGAAAAGTTTTCATGTCACATGACTTATTTTACCATTACTGCCCTGAATTTTACATTAAAAAATGAAATTATGTTCATCATTTACAACAAGGCATTGTAAGTCTTTAGGCAATAAGGCTTCCTTACTCTATTAAAATAGTTTTCAAATTATAAAATTTTTATACTCAACTTTTCAGAAACATTATATATAGACAGGTACGTCTATCTGTATATGTGTGTGTATATATACCCACACACTTTAATCCTTTGATTAAAACATAAATACATAACGTAAACCTTACACAAAAATACATGTTAAAATAGTGAAAAGAAGTTCCAGGGACGCCTGGGTGGCTCGGTCAGTTAAGTGTATGACTTCGGCTCAGGTCATGATCTCATGATTTGTGGGTTCAATCCCTGTGTTGGGCTCTGTGCTGACAGTTCAGAGCCTGGAGCCTGCTTCGGAATCTGTGTCTCTCTCTCTCTCTCTGCTTCTCCCCCACTCGTGCTCTGTCTGTGTCTCTCTGTCTCTCTCAAAAATAAGTATTAAAAAATTTTTTTAAATAAAAGAAGTTCCAAAAATAACTAGAACATCATTTGCCAAACTATTGTCAGGCTCTCTGTAAGCAAAGAAAAGTGGAATTTCAGTCAACCCTCCCAACCAGACTAAATCTTTACTATAGGAGACCTACAACAATTTTTAACTAACAGATTTGATCAGCGTGGTTCTGTGGGACTGGTGAGTGGAGAACAAAAGACTGTAGCCAGACAGCTTGCCCACTGTGATCCTTATGGGCACTGCTGTCGAACCTTCATTTGGCCAACAATTTTCAATTAAAAAGTGGCACCAAGTCTATGCTTACCGAAATGTCTGATAAACTGTTTTTCAGTATCTTTATTGATTTGAAAGAGAATCCATATTCACCATTCACTGCTTGATGGTGTCTTAAAAAGTATTGATGGAGGGGTGTCTCGGTGGCTCGGTCACAAGAGCACGCAGCTCTTGATGTCGGGGTTGTGGATACAAGTCCCACGTTGGGTGTGGAGATTACTTAAGAAAATAAAATCTTAAAAAAAAAAAAATGTACTGATGGAGTCTTTGAATCTAGGTCCAAAACAAGTACTTGAGACTTCAACAGAAAGTAGTTCTTATAAATTAATATCCTTGGGCCTAACAGGCAAGTTATTTCTTCAAAACAATATTCAACTTGATGATTTATTTTGATGTAAACAATTAGTCTGTGCCATGACTGGCTGTGAAATAAACAGCCTTTTCTCAGTTAGCAGTAAAGAAGCAGGAGAATTCGAGCACATTATCCACTGTTCTGCTTCTCTGTGGCAGCAAAGGGGTTTCTGTGCAGGCAGGACTACAGCAAAGCGGTCTGTTCAAAGGAAGTGAAACGGTGCCTTCAAGAGGCAATGGACCAATTATTAAAACGGAGCACTAAAGACAGTCACCAACGTCCAGAATAATAAAGGATGTAAAGAAAATCCAAGACTGATTCTGGTTTAGTCCCGGTGGAATGAAAAAAGCTATTGTCTTCTATCAAACACTGATTCACTGACAATTGGAGGGAAAAATACAAATTCCAACAATTATAACGTTAATAATCATTTCATCGGCAGCAATATTCAGAAGTTGATTAGATGATCCTAACGGGTGATTTGAAGGGTAAGGAAAAACACCCTTAGCATAATTTAATAAGATCTTCAGACTGAAGCATATTCAAGAGTTTCATGAAAGGCCTTCTCATGGCCTTTTAATAGCTCTTTCCAATTCCAATTAACTTTTAAAATGCCAATTCTCATTACTTCATCAGAAATCTAAAGCCAGCCCTTTCTGATTAAATCATTAAATTACCATTACTAGCACAATGCCTGGTAAGAATTTATGGACAGGCCAGCACACATAAGCAGATGACAATTCTCCACACCAACAGAAAAGAAAACGTGGAGTAGGTAATTAAAAATAATAAATTGTATTCATCTTTGGGGTGTGTTAGGTTATGTTTACCTACTATATCCCCCTTCCTAATTGTTTCACTGGGGTTAATATTTAAATTAGCATAATCTTTCTGTAGACCCTCAAAAGAGCAGAAACGTTGATCAAGAAAACCCATTTATATGAAAAAGCCAGGTTGGTACTGAAGGGATCAGAAAGCACAAGTCAACTGGGAGCTGGGCCGCCTGCCGGCTTCAGGAGTTAAATCACCCTGTTCCTGAGTCATTCAAACCTCTGCAGACTCCTCCTGGGGCACCAATCACACATGCAGGTGCTGCCTCATCAGTCCTGTGCTAACACCGAACTGCTCCCACGAATCTATCTGCCTGTAAGCTCCGCACCCCACCTTCCAGATGGCGTGCTGCCCCCCACCGCTGCACAAGCCTGGCTCAAGAGACCCATAAGCAAGCACATCCAGGGGTCTGGTTCAAAGTTCAAGGTTGCCCCACCCTCCCGGGTCAGAGGACACCCACCCACTGAGCTGTGAACAGGGGTCAGCTCTGCCACATCTTTCCTGAGACTTTAATCTCTTGTCATCCTGAGTGTCTTCAGACAGCAGCCCTCTGAGCAGGTGGGTATGATCCCCAAGGGAAGGTCCCTAACACCCTCAACACTGCCTGTGCTTACAACGTTATACAGGGACTCCTATGAATATTATAGCCTCTCTGTACCCCTCTTTTTTTCATGCAGTCTTACAAATATTATCATGAGAGAAAAGAGGCTTGGAAGATAGAAGACAAAATAAAATAAGATTGATAACAACAACCACTTAATTTACATTCTAGGTCACTATGTGAAAGCAAAGGCATTATTATTAAGTTCAGTCTCTTCCAGAAACCAGATAAATTGCTAAAACTTATTTCTTTTTGTTTACTATAAATATATTTAAAATACATAGGGGCGCCTGGGTGGCTCAGTCGGTTGAGGGTCCAAGTTTGGCTCAGGTCATGATCTCACGGTTGGTGGGTTCAAGCCCTGCGTCAGGCTCTGTGCTGACAGCTCAGAGCCTGGGGCCTGCTTCGGATTCTATGTCTCCCTCTCTCTCTGCCCCTTCCCTGCTCACACGGTCTCTCAAAAATGAATAAACACTAAAAAAATTTTTAGTAAAACATATATATGTTTTTAATTTTTAGAGAGAAAGAGAAAGAGAGAGAGAGCACAGGTAGGGGCAGAGAGACAGGGAGAGAGAGAATCCCAAGCACACTGTCAGCACAGAGCCAGATATGGGGCTTGAACCTACGAACCATGAGAGCATAACCTGAGCTGAAATCAAGAGTCAGACGCTTAATTGACTGAGCCACCCAGGCGCCTGGCTAGAACTTATTTCGATGAATGTGTTACTAGTAACATTTTTGTTATTTTATGGATTAAGGAGCTTGACATATGCAAGGCTTTGTCAACGACTCCTTGAGATGCCAGGATTGGTTGTGCTTAGAATTATACTTCTAGTCAGAGGCAGCCAAACATGCCATTTGACTGTGAAACAAGTAATTGCAATGCTAGTGTAATTCTGCACATTCCAGTTGAGGACTAAAGTCAGCAAACAAGAACAAATGTAACGGCGTCACATTCGTTATCAATGATTTGGTGAAGACGGTATTATCCTAAAAAAAACTGTTAAAAATGTTACCAGACGTTGGCTATTTACCCTCCCTGTCCCAGACAGCATCTGGCAAAAGGGGGTGCTCCTAAAACGTGCCGATCCCCACCCACACATCCTTGAAACTGGCAGGAAATGTCCCTGATTAAATGCCACTTGCAGGATTTTTACCTTCCTCTACATCATCACGGTACTTAAAGGCTTACTCTATAACTAACTGTATCACGCTTTTAAAAATATGGCTTACATAAATTTTATAAACATTATGTAATCATATGCTGAAAATGCTATTTTTATGCGATTATGTTAATACATTGTTCCTCTTCTCACATTAGTTGGTGCTCACATTTTTTTTTTTTTTTTTTTTTTTTTAGTTTCTTCAACTAAACAACCCAAGGAAAGGAAAGGTTTCCCCGTTTTCTCCTTTAGCGCCATCACACTCTTCCAGTAGATGATCCAAAGATAAACACCGGCCAGTTACACGTATACTGGCTTCTTTTGCCTTTTGAGATCAATTCCCTGAAATGAGACCTGCTTCCTATCTTTCAGGGTTATTGGGAAATTTTAGCTACAGAAGGGAACAGGATGAAGTTGTTTGAAATTCTCTCTGTTCCCCCTGTGGCAGCTCCTCCACGGTCAGTCTGAAGGATCACCTCCTACCTAATGACACCAGACAGTCCTCTCTGGCCTTGACTTCCCCATAGTACTTTGCACCATGAACACCTGCCCACCGGCTGGACATCTCCAGGGGCCTGGTTCAGTGTCTGCGGCCGAAGTCCTCGTCTGTCTGCCTGACGTGGCAGCCCAGGATCTGAGTGACGACCCCACCATTCAGGTAGCTCAAGCTTGACCTGTGTCATATCGCACGTCCCACTCTCTCACCTCTGACCTGAATCAGAGTCACTGTTCCCCATTTCCAGTACTGACTCCCTAGTCTGTGCCCAATATTGCTCACCTGGTTCAGACCCTAGTTGTTTCTCACTGGAACCTTCGCAGTGTCTCCCAGCCGGGCTCCCTAATTCTGTCCTTTTGGGGAAGAACTTACGCCCACTCTCACACCATGGCCAGCACGATCTATCTAAACCTAAAGTTGTTCCCTTACTGCCTCTATTTAAGCCTTTCCTGGGTTTCCTCGCTCAACCACAAATTCTCACATGCAACACTGGGCCCTCAAGAATCTGGCCCCAACCTACCTCTCCCCCTACCCTCCATATTCCCTACTTCTTGGAAAGTCCCTCTTTTCTTCACTTACCATGTACTCATCTCCTGAGACTCACCTCAGGAGACTCAGGAGACTCACCTAACACTCACCTCCTCCAGCGTCCTTCGTGGCCCCACAGTCATGTTAGTGAGCTTCGCCTTCGCCCTGTGAGCCTACCTACCCAGACCATATACTCCACGGATATCTCCATCCTCCTGTTTAGCCTGTGAGCTCCTTGCTCATAATCCAATGCTTCTCGAATGGCAAGCCTTCAATAAATACTGAAGAATGACTGAATATGTGGAGTTCGAAAGTGAGAGCCAATGATCTACACCAGAAAATAAGTCAGAGATCCGAGCTACTAAAATAAAGAAAACCCCATTACGTTCCCCGAGGCAATTTTATATTTTTTCCATTGTCACCAATTTCAGTGTTTATGCTACTTCTCACATTCCTGAAATAACTTCAATTATTTTGAGAATATCGAGGCCATTGAAAGCAATACTTCTTTTCTCTCTCCTCTTTGTAGCAAAAATTCTCTGTATCTTCATCCACAGGAAAACATGTCCCTCTGTGACTCAGTTTTCCATGTTAATGAGCCCCCGACCCTCCCCCAGCCCCTCTCCTCCTGCATTCCACTCCACTTCCACAAATGGTCCTTAGATTGATCCCCTGCTGTAAATTCTCAGAGCCAGGTCTTCAGCTTGGATTATTTTAACAGCCTCCTTAACTAGCTTCCCCTCTGTAGCCTCTCCCCTTATTAATCCACCCTTCATACTACCTGAGCCCTAACCACAAATCTGATAGTGCCTTGAAATCTCCTCACAGGAACAAGAAAAAGTTTAAACTTCTTAGCCTGAAATTCAAGGCCCTATAACATCTTGCCCTATCCTATCTTTCTAAACTCACCTTCCTTGGTGCATTCTAGAATCACCCTGATCTGCTGATTACTGATCACTTCTTATGAAGCTATGGCCTACCACATCTCTCCAATCTTGCTCATGATGCCCTTTGACTGTATTCCTTTGCCAGTTTGAAATCCCCACTCATCCTTCCAGAAGACCCAGTTCAAATAAGCTTCTCCTCGGTAAAAACTTTCAAACTGCTCAGTTACAAATCATGACTATTTTCAGGGTTTCCATAACATTTAGTTTATATACCTAGTATGGTACGTGAGATATTGGATCTATCTCCATTATAAAATGGAAACTCTTTGAAAGAAAAGTCTGTGAATTATTCTTTGAATATTCATGGCTTAAGGTAAAGCCTTAAGGCAAATCAAATGCTCAAAAAAAAAAAAAAAAAAGTTTGCTGAATTATGTTGTCTTCATTACATAACAAACTCTCAAAGGCAGGAACAATACCTTATTCATCTCTGCATTTTTAGGAGCACCTACCATAACTCCAAGATCAACACAATTTGTGGAATAAAAGAATGACCCATTTTGGGGGCAAATACACAGAACAGGTGAATGAGCTAATGTGAAATATTTTCAAAATGTAAGTATTTCCAAAATGATTTAAACACTTCAATTATGGATTTCTTCTGGCATACAAAGACCAGAGCAGGGGTACTCAGAGTATCCCATCGGCCAGGAATTCTGTTGCGGGTCCAGTATGAGATAAGACCTACAATGAAGAACAAGCATTTAGAAACTTTTATGACCACCTGACAAGGCCGAGACACCCATACATTCCAGCTGGGGCCTGTCTCACCGAACAAAGTGTTGGCTGGTGTTGGTTTTGGTGGAATGCATGTGCTAAGCGGCATGGGGGGCAAGAGCTGCAGGCCAGTCACGGCACAAGGACCAAGTGTCAGTCTGCGATAGATTGGAAATGAAAAACGAAAGGTCTTTCACCAGAGACAGTCTGAAAAATCCAAGCAAGGAGAATGATATAACAAACTCCCAATTTCTCTCCATGTACCTTCCATATTTGCTTGAGACCTTTCTCCCCATGACATAAACATTACATATGGAGCTAGAGCCACCTTTGTGTCCTTCCCCAGTCCTTGTGTCCTCCTTCCCCCTCAAGAGACGGCCTCCAATGTGACTTTTTAAAAAGGCTACGAAATCCTGTTCAGCAGTGTGAAATTTTCCTGCTGCGGTTTTAGAGCAATTAGAATTCCTTTCACACATACAAAAATTAAAATTTAACAATACTAAGTGTTATTTTGAAAACTCCTCTCTATTAATATTATGTGAGAACCTCTCTCTGTGACCCTTCAGCAATGACTGACAGACCCGAACTCCAAGTAAAGGGACGTCTGCTACCTCGGCCTTCAGAGGGAGAAAGACCTTCAAAAGCCAGTAACTTGAAAAGAAAGATGAAAGCGCATGTTGCCAGGGCGTAGAAAGAAAAAGATTCCCACTGACTTCCACTAATAAAACAGGCTTTCCAAGAACACTGGGCCGGTGAGACCTAACTATGAGAGATGCTTACTGATGTCAGGGGTTAGCGCGGAGAAGACACAGGAGGGAAGAAATGCCGGAAGTGGTGGGTGGAAATCACGGGCTCTCCCCGCTTCATCAGATGGGCACGGCAGAGCCACCCTGCCCCCTGAAATTCACACCTTCTTTTTCTGCATCACTGCCAACTCATTTCCAAAACAGCCACTGCTAATCAAACTTGTTTGGCTGCCTCCTTATCGAAACTTTACAAAACTTTAATTTTCAGCCTCATGAGCCCTGCAGCTGTAAATTAACTGAATAAAATTTACAAACATTATGCAGTGAGATAAAGCACTTTCAAAGTCTTTCCCCTGTTCAGTTGACTTAGCTGCCTAGCACACCAGTTTTGCTTGACATGAGTTCAGAGGCCCTGGAAACCTTCCTAATCCTACTCCCTAGGCCTTGTGCCATTCATGGAACCATGTTAACCCATATCCGGAAAATTAATAAACCTCACATGGGCTTAGGCACTTGAAATACTCCTGATACTTCTTGTCATTTATTATATTTAGGCACCCTTTGCAATGGGAGAATCCTCCTCAAAAGACCACAACAGCCGCAGATAAAATCCCCAAGGTTATTGGCATGCAACAAAATATCTCATTTAAGACTTCTGCGGCCTTGGGGCGCCTGGGTGGCGCAGTCGGTTAAGCGTCCGACTTCAGCCAGGTCACGATCTCGCGGTCCGTGAGTTCGAGCCCCGCGTCAGGCTCTGGGCTGATGGCTCGGAGCCTGGAGCCTGTTTCCGATTCTGTGTCTCCCTCTCTCTCTGACCCTCCCCCGTTCATGCTCTGTCTCTCTCTGTCCCAAAAATAAATAAAAAATGTTGAAAAAAAAATTTAAAAAAATTAAAAAAAAAAAAGACTTCTGCGGCCTCAAGCCAAAGCCAGGAATTAAATTCACTGAAGGTGAAATCACCTGTGCTTTGATTTAATGCAGATATTCCCAAAATGGTTTTCTGAACTCCTCCATTTCCCAATTATCACAATTTTTAAACAGCAAGGGGAGTAAAACTAACTGCTCCCGGGGAATGCCAGCTGAGTTGGTTAATCAGCGCTGATGTGTCCCTACATCACACAGAAGACAAAAGACTAGTAAGTTCTCAAAATGGTAAGTCCTGATACACTGAGGTGCCATAATTCATTTATGATTTCCATGGTTACCAAGAAAGAACTGAAAGGCCCCCTCTGGTTGGTTTTCACAGAACAACAGTCACCCCTTCCAACTGGGGTCAAGTCTATCAGTAGCTATGTCAGCAGACGGAGGCCCTCGAGCCAGGTGGGTCTCGGGGCAAAGGCATCTCTCCTACACGCGTGGGAGCCTTTGCTGGACTCAAACACCTGGCTTTCGTGCAACTGACTGCAGGGTGAGTTCTGGGGACTTCTTCAGCTCTCTGAAACACTGTTCTCAACGGTAAAGATAACAAAATACAGCTCAAGGAGGGGTGGTGTGAGTGTGATATGAGAGAAAGTATCCCAAAAGCTAGGCACATAATAGCCTATCAATGAAAAGATCTTTGCAATGTAGATATGTCTATCTTTTCCTCCTTTAGAAAACAAACTTGAAAAGTACACCCAACATGTCCCACTGTCAACTGGTGTTTTTATACATGGCCTTACACCAGAACTAAGCAAGATCACAAAGAGATTTTATAATTTAATGTCAGAAAAGATCAGAACATCAGTGCTTGATGGCTAAGAAAGTGATCGATCTCCCTGCCCTGTCCAACCAGGCAAGAAAGGGATACAGCCCCTGAAATAAATGCTCATTTTCTTCAGTAATTCTGCATAGTGGGAAAATAAGCTAATTCAAACAAAGTCCATTAAATAAATAAAATCCCAACACTTGTCTCTTTAGACAAAAAGCAGATGGTAGCAATACAAAAGATCGCTAATGCTTTGGCAAACTAATCTTTCTTCCAAATACCATTTACAAAAGGCCACCAGACCGCCAGCCGTAAGGATGCCATGGGAAACCCCTGTGGCAATTAGAAGTGTATTTAACTCAAGACCAGAACCACAGAGTATAAAAATAAATACATAAATAAAACTCCCAAATAAATAAATCTAGAAAGAAATTATTTACATCACATAGGTTCAAACAGCCAAAGTTAAAGAAGAAAAAAATATATATACATCTATCTCCACTTTATTGCGGAATCTCAAAACAGTAAGAGCTTTAGTGAGTTGTCACCAATGAAACAGTCAAGTCTGAGCCTGGGCAGTTTCTGGAAAAGGGAAGTCCAGAGAAACTTGCTCACAATGAAAATCACAACTGGACTGTAGAGCTGGGTGGTCTTATTTCTGACAAGAAACAAACACCTTTTTGGACAAAGGAAGAAGTCAACAGAGGAAATCCTGATGCATTCACCCAACACCAAGGGGCTCACCAAGCATCTACTACATTCCACACACGGTGCCAGGGGCTGGAATAGGGCAGCAGCAATACTGAAGTAAAACTAGTGCCCGACCATAGCAGATTACAGTCCAGGGAAGTCACTGGCAGCTACTATACAGAGTGCAACAGGTGTGTTAGGGCCCGGGTTAGCTATGAACACAGGTGTCCCGGGAAATAGCCCCACTTACAATTTCACAATCAGAGATGATGCCTTCCCATAGCTAATGCTATCGACATTCACCTGGTCCCTAAAGTTCACCCTCCAAATTCCGTGCTTGACTGAGTTCTTGATGTGCCTCTAGAATGTCATCCAAAGTGACTCTCACCACACAGTCAGGACCTGCTTCTTACCACCTACCTGACCCCTTGTATTATATGCTTCCTGATCAGATCAGCGTTCTCCCTGCCAGGGGCCACGGCCACACCCTTCAGTATTTACTAGTCAGCTTCTACAGTATTTTCCACAAACAAGAGTCTGATGTCACTCCCTTATTTAAAAGCCTCCAATAGTTCCTGTTGGATAGAGGATGAAGTTCAAACTACTTAGCACAGCTCAGCCCGACCAGCAAAGCAAATACTAGCTTTACGTCCCACCCCCAAGCAAGCTAAGACCGACAATCACACTGGATTAGTATCAGAGGAGGCCACGCTGTGATCTCTCAGGCCCCCACTGCTTTGTAGGTGACGTCTCTGTTCACGAAGGCCCTTTCCCCTTGGTCTTGCCCAGACGGTTCTTTGTCTTTCTTCGGGTGTACCGCCTTCCCCATACCTCCTCTGGCTGCAGAGATGTCTGCATCTTGGCCCTGTGTGGCTACAACACTGCGTGTGCCATACAACTGTACTCAGCACACTGTTGTGACTTTGTTGGCCATTTCTCTTCCTAGACAAGGACCATGTCTCAATCATCCCCCAGAACCTAGCACAATGCATGACACGAAAAATATATTTGATAAAAATCTGATGAACTAGGAAAATTACTCATCCACTCTAAATACAAGTCTAACAAAGGAAATTACTACCTATTAGGCTGGTACTATACCATCTTACAAAGATGAAATTATTCTGGGCCCGATAAAAAACTACGGTTAATAGTCCTGGAAACAGCTTGAATGAAAGGTTTTGTACAAATGGACTCCTTACCATTCGGCGGTGCCCGCCTGCTAAGGGGCGGCCCCACAGCACTCACTCTGTAGCCTGCAATGCATTCAGGGTCCGACTTCGCTCAAGGGAAAACAAGATCGGTATCTGACACACTTATTTTTAGGCTTGAGGCCAGAATTTATTAGAAAAAAATAAACGCTATGTGTCCTAATAATCAGGAAGATTTTTTTTGTTTGTTTTAATTTCTCTCTGCAGCTGAAATCTCTGTATGGTCAAGAAAACCTTAATTTCTTGCTTGCTTCCGGCACAGTCATTAACCTGCACTTAAAAATTCTGGCTTCATCAACAGCCTTGCACATCCAGCTGTCATGGGTAAGAGAACAGAAGCCTCGGACCGAGTTCTGACTTACTACCAAACCACTGATTGTAGGTCTCCTGGTCTCCAGCTTGATTTGTTTCACTAAAACAAATTCCTCCTGGGGCAGCAGGTGGACACGAGGGGCTGCTCAGTGGAAAGCAGAGGCCAACTTTACTGTGAGGATGTCTGTCTGCCATCTTGGAGCATGGAGAAGAAGCAGAGACTCTGGCAAGGGCTCAGGAGGGAGGGCCTTCCTTGCAGGCTCCCAGTTACCACCATCATAAGCTACTGGAAGGCCAGATCCTGGAACTAAGAGTAGGAGTCGAGACAGGCCATGGTGATGCTGGTTAATATTGTCAAAGCTCCAGCTCCAGCCACAGTGGCCCACACAACCAAGCTATTTCTCAGTCAGTAACATACACCTCCCCCAGGGTAGACAAAGTCTTAGGAGTGGCAGACCTTGCCAACAAGTGAGTGGAAACTGCAAATTACATGCCTGGGAACAAGGGCCACAGGTGTAGAAATCACAAATCAGGTTCTGTCTTGGCTTAGTCTCCAGCTAGATGTGTGACCCTGGACAAGTCAGTTAACTACTTGGGGACTCAGTCTTTTTGTCTATAAAGAATCCAATTAGATCACCTTTTAAGTCCCTTTTAATTCTAAACTTCTATAATTCCATGTTCTAACTTGTAAAAATGAAGACACTAGGATGTTAGGTATTTTTCAAATATAGATTTCAGGGAGAAGGCTTCATTAGGATGTTGCCCACAAGATAAATCACCAAATCCCCTCCAAAGAGAAACAAATATAAAATACAACAGAAATTACAATTAGTCCTTACCAAAGGCCCTGACCCAGGCCCAGTGAACACAGCATGACATTCAAACATGGTATTCACACGACAGAAACATGCCTGGGCTTTCATAATCTCCCTGAACAGTTCAGCAAGAATTTCATCCTCAAAGAAGACAGCTCACACACTTATGTTTCTCTTAGTTAAGAGAATCCAGGTGTTTTTACCACTGATATACTCCACGGGATCCCACAGTAACCAGTTCTACCAGTGTTACACTTACTTCAAAGTCTACTAAGTGTCATGCCTTCCTGTTATGACTCAGCACCAAGTATCTCAAAGGTAACCCAGAGGGCCAGTGAGGCCCTCTCCATGCTATACCACCAATAAATTCCTATGGTGACAGAATTCAGGGCAGTCTGAAAAATCTTTTGCTTTGCCTAACACTATTCTGGATATCTGTGATCAAGAAGAAGTCTACCCGAGGTATATATCTATCGTTCTTCCATATAAGCTCCTCTGTATCACCAGGAGTGGTTTTACTCATGTGGTCATATCTCCACACATGACTACATTGTATGAACCTTTCCTCTGGCTACTCTTGACAGGAGGAGTGCCCGATGTTCACCAAAACAGTGGACATCCACTTTGCATCCCTCAGCATTCTGCTAATTTATGCAGTATCACAGTCATATACACCTATCTGAAGTGGACCCATGATAGTACTTTTTCCCATGGTACTTTCCCACATGTGGTAAACAGAACAGTGGGCAATAGGTATGTTCAGTTTAAGGCCAGTACGAGACCCGGCTTATGACAGATCTTCAGGAACTGTTCATTAACCAGGTCTTATTGACCAGTTAATTTATACAAATACTGCTTATATTACACGGTGTTTAACCTCCCAAAACATTGTTTTTTAAATGAGGCCTGTTTACCCTGGATAGAGTAGGCTGCATACTCTCTGCAAACTTAAAACTGTTAATTGCTAAGTCACCCTGGGATTAAGAACGGATTGCATGTCAGAAGCACCCTGAAATTTACAATCATGAGTTATATCTTCAAAAGATAAGATAGGGGCACCTGGGTGGCTCAGTTGATTAAGCGTCCAACTCTGGATTTCAGCTCAGGTCATAATCTCATGGTTTGTGAGATCAAGCCCTCTGTCGGGCTCTGCACTGTCAGTGCGGAGCCTGCTTGGGATTCTCTCTCCCTCTCTCTCTCTGACCCTCCTCCGCTCTCTCTCTCTCTCTCAAAATAAATAAATAAAACTTAAAAAGGAAAGATACGATAATTTATCAGGCAGAAAGAAAAGCCAATTCCCATTTTCTTGTTGTTGCCAAAATCTAAGCTGTTTCTCTAGGGTTTCCATTGACTATTCTGAAAAAATTTCAATCTTTGTCAATTTTGGAAGAAATATGAAAGTGACCAAATATTCTAATAAGTTCTAGGTTATATTTTTGGTTCTATAATGATTGTATTACTTTGACTTACCCCAAAGCAATTCTTTTCTAAAGACTCCTTAATTGGTTTAATAATGAGTTTTCTTTAAGACAAGTCAATAACAATACACATAGATTTCTACCAAAAAAAAGAATAAGAAATACCAAACATTTAAAAAGAGTTAAGGGACACCTGGGGGCTCAGTCAGTTGAGCATCCAACCCTGCCTTAGGTGATGATCTCGCAGTTCATGAGTTCCAGCCCTGCTTCGGGCTCTCTGCTGTTAGTGCAGAGCCCCCTTGGGATCCTCTGTCTCCCTCTCTCTCTGCCCCTCCTGCACACATGCTCTCTCTCACTCTCTCTCAAAAATAAATAAACATTAAAAAAAATTCCCGAAACAAATTCAACAATATATCTAAAAAATCATTCACCACAATCAAGTGGGATTTATTCCCAGGATGCAAGAGTGGTTCAGTGTTCACATATAAATCAACAATATACACCAGATTAACAAGAGGAAGAATAAAACCATATGATCATTTCAATAAATGTAGCAAAAGCGTTTAACAAAATACAATATCCATTTATGATAAAAGCCCTCAACAAAGTAGGTTTAGAGGGAACATACTTCAACATAATAAAGACCATATGTGAAAAAACACACAGCTAACATCATACTCAATGGTGAAAAACTGAGAGCTTTTCCACTAAGGTGAAAACAAAACAAAAATGTTCACTCTCACTAGTTTTATCCAACATAGTACTGGAAGTCCCAGCCAAAGCAATCAGACAAGAAACAGAAATGAAAGGCATTCAAATTGGTAAGGAAGAAGTAAAACTTCCATTTGCAGAGGACATGATGCTACATATATACAGAAAAGCCGGAAGGCTCCACCAAAAAACTATGAAAACTGATAAATGAATTCAGTAAAGTTGTAGGATACAAAATTAACATACAAATATCTGTTGCATTTCTATACATTAATAAAGAAGTAGCAAAAAAAGAAATTAAGAAAACAATCCCATTTACAATTGCACAAAAAGAATAAAATATCTAGGAATACACTTAACCAAGGAGGTGAAAGAACTATACTCTGAAAACTATAAAACACCAATGAAGAAAATTATAGATGACACAAATGAAAAGATATTCCATGCTCAAGGACTAGAAGAACAAGTATTATCAAAATGTCCATACTACTCAAAGCAATCTACAGATTCAAAGCAGTCCCTATCAAAACACCAACAGCATTTTTCATATAATAAGATGAAATAATCCTAATATTGGTATGGAACCACAAAAGACCCCAAATAATGAAAGTCATCTTAAGAAATAAGAACAGGGGCGCCTGGGTGGCGTAGTCGGTTAAGCGTCCGACTTCAGCCAGGTCAAGATCTCGCGGTCCGTGAGTTCGAGCCCCGCGTCAGGCTCTGGGCTGATGGCTCGGAGCCTGGAGCCTGTTTCCGATTCTGTGTCTCCCTCTCTCTCTGCCCCTCCCCTGTTCATGCTCTGTCTCTCTCTGTCCCAAAAATAAATAAAAAACGTTGAAAAAAAAAAAAATTAAAAAAAAAAAAAAAAAAAAAAAAAAAAAAGAAATAAGAACAAAGCTGGAGTTATCACCATCCCAGATATCAAGACACACTACGAAGCTGCCAGTATCATACTGGCACAAAAATAGACATATAGATCAATAGAACCGAATAGAGAGACCAGAAATAAACACATGATTATATGGTCAGTTAATCTACAACAAGGGAGGCAAGAACAGACAATGGGGAAAAGACAGTCTCTCAAACAACAGTGCTGGGAGAACTGGACAGCTACATGCAAAAGAATAAAACTGGACCACTTTCCTACACCATACACAAAAATAAACTCAAAATGGATGAAAGTCTAAATGTGAGGGGTATCTGGGTGACTCAGTCGGTTAAGCATCTAACTTTGGCTCAGGCCATGACATTATGGTCTATGAGTTTGAACCCTGCATCAGGTTGTCTACTATCCATGCAGAGCCCCCTTCAGATCCTCTGTCTCTCTCTTTCTCTGCCCCTCCCTCTCTCTCTCAAAAAATAACTAAAAAAAAAAAAAAAAGACCAAAATGTGAGACCTAAAACCATAAAACTCCTAGAATAAACCACAGGCAGTGATTTCTTAGATATCAGCCACAGAAACATATATGTAGATATGTCTCCTCAGGCAAGGGGAACAAAGGCAAAAATAAACTTTTGGGACTACATCAAAATAAAAAGCTTTTGCACAGCAAAGGAAACCATCAACAGAATGAAAAAGCTACCTACTGAATGGGGGAAGATATTTGTAGATGATATCTGATAAGGGGTTAATATCAAAAATTAATATAAAGAAATTACACAACAAATCAATTGCAAAAACACAAATAATTCAATTGAAAATAGGCAGAGGACTTGAATAGACATCTTTCCAAAGACGGCCTACAGATGGCAAACAGATGCATGAAAAGATGCTCAACATCACTAATCATCAGGAAAATACGAATCAAAACTACAATTAGATATCACCTTACACCTGCTAAAATGGCTTGAAGCAAAAAGATAAGAAAGAAGTATTGGCAAGGATGTGGAGAAAAAGGAACCCTCGTGCACTGTTGGTGGGAATGCAAATTGGTGCAGCCATCACAGAAAACAGTATGGAGGTTCTTCAAAAAATTAAAAACAGAATTACCATAGGATCAAATAATTCCACTATTGGGAATTTACCCAAAGAAAACAAAAACACTAATTCAAAAAGCTACATGCACCCCAATTATTACTGCAGCATGACTTACAACAGCCAATATACAGAAGCAACCCAAGAGTTGCAACCCAAGAGTCCATCCATAGATGAATGGATAAGGAACATGTGGTGTGCACGCGCGCGCGCACACACACACACACACAGAGTGAAATATCACTCAGCTATAAAAAGGAGTGAGATCTTGCCATCTGGGACAACATGATGGACCAGAAAGTATAATGCTAAGTGAAGTAAATCAGACAGAGAAAGACTAATGTTATATGATTTCATTCACATGTGGAATTTAGGAAACAAAATAAATAAACAAAGATGCAAACAGAGACAAAAAAAAAAAAAAAACCAACAAACTCTTAAATACAGACAATAAACAACTGGTGATTGCCAGGGGGAAAGGGGGGGGGGGGTGAAATAGATCAAAGACATTAAGAATATACTTATCATGATGAACAGTGAGTAATGATTAGAAGTGTTGAATTATTATATTGCACACCTGAAACTAATATAACATTGTATGTTAATTGTATTTCAATTAAAAGAAAAAAAAAGAATCAGAGCTAAATGGGTCCAGTTGTTCTTCCGCATGCTACTTAAGACAAGGCTACTAAAAGATTTGTACTGTGAATTATGTATGGTTTGAAAACTCAAATTTTGAGAAGTTTTGTTTGTTTGTGTGTTTCTTTTGGTAACCAAATACAAAACCGGGAAAATTAAAAGCCAGGTATAGTAATGTTCTTTTTAAAATATACCAAAAACTATTTCATTTAATGCTACCTGGGAGAATAGTGGGCTTCAGTAATGCATTTTTACAGAAATAATTCTCCTGAAAGCATAATAAAGATACTAATGAAGACCAAACTTTTTCACAGTTGCTTTAAAAAAAAAAGAAGAAATTTAATAAAAACAGTCCATCCAATTTTCCACTAAAACAGCTCCCAAGAAAAATACATATTTTAAAAATCAGAGTTTAAAACGGCTTTCCATGCGTCAAACAGAATAAAACCCATCGCCAGTCTGAAAAATTATATAAACAAACAACAGATTCTATTTAGGTGGCTATGAACTAGATACATTAATAAAAAGTGTCACTTGGAGACGAACTCGGTCTCAGTAGGAAGAAATGTGTAAAATATTTTTTTGTTCAGGGCGCCTGTGTGGCTCAGTCAGTTGAGCGTTGGACTTTGGCTCAGGCCATGATCTCGCGGTTCGTGAGTTCGAGCCCCGCATCGGGCTCTGTGCTGACAGCTCAGGGCCTGGAGCCTGCTTTGGATTCTGTGTCTCCCTCTCTCTGCCCCTCCTCTGTTTGTGCTCTCTCTCTCAAAAATAAATAAACATTAAAAGAAATTAAAAAAAAAACTTTTAAAATATTTTTTTGCTCTTTGATGATTTGTTGAGAGTTCATAAAATAGACAGCTTTGTTTTCACCAAGAAATCCAGAGTACGAAAAACTACCAGGATGGTATTGTTCTGCTTTTGCTAAAAACAGTATAAGGAGTGACAGGGAACGTCTGTGGCTCCTAAAAGTCTCAAAGTGGGAAAGCCGTAGCCTGTCACATCACATTACAGTTTTCTACTGACACATTTCTTTCCCCTGAGGACAGCGAGCTTCCTGTGGGCTGGGATTTTGCCTTCTCGTCCATCCTCATCTTCGGCACCTGCCTGGTCATGATGGACAGAGAGACTTTAAAAGTACGGCCACTCATAATCTCGTCCTTGGACCTTTTCAGAAGGTGTGGGGAACAATAAACGTATTTTCTTAGAAAACAGCCACGTTATTCTGCTCTTCTTCGAACTGCCCTCTCTGTGCTAAGTCACCATCAAGAGGCATAGATGTGGTCACCCTCCTAATGCCCCCTGTGAACCTGTTTAGGAATCCACAAAGGGATGAGAAGCCCCCAGACAGCGTGGAGGTGGTATTTCCTGGGGATGCTATGTCCCTTTTCATGGCAGGGCCTACAGCCAGAACTTACACCACTGCTAACGGAACTCCGGCACCAAAAGGAAGGACAAGCACCAAGGTCACAAGGGCTCTGAGAGGGGACAGCTTTAAGAAGTTAGACGGAGACACTTGAGCTACTAGCCGAGATGGAGTAACAGTACCTGAAGTTACCCTTCCATGTGAAACAACCAAAAACCTGACAAAATATATGAAAAAACAGCTTTTGTGACACCGAACATCAGGAAACAAAAAGCAGTGATCACCGAGAGAAATGAACAAAAAGACTGCTCCCGCTTCCTAACCTAAGAAACATTCCAGACGGCACAGTACAGGGAGGGGGAGGCCCGGTGAAGCCTGGTGGATTCCCCAAGTTAAGGAGATGCTGTTGAGAGTACGGGGAGACCAAGAAGGTCAGAGTTCACAGGTCAGAACAACAGAAAGGAAAGAACTATGCAGAGACAAAACTCCAAAAATCTGCCAATGTCACCCTTACATATTAAACAGAGTACTGGTCAGCACCTGCACAGCAGGGCACTAATCTGGCCTGAGGACAGAACCAAGTGAAATGGTCAGAGGTAACAGTGCCAGGTACTCAGACAAGGCCAAGAATTGTGCCTCTTCCCACCCACCAGAGTAGAAAGCGTCCAGATTCGCAGGACATTGAACAGAAGTCTTGACTCAGTAGCTCACCCTAGACTAACACTGCTCGAGTGACGCCTAACAAATCTTAAGAAAGCAAGACTCCCTCAAATCACACTCTTCCCAAGTAACTTAACCATGTTCCAGAACAAAGCTCACTAATAATTTTAGGGAATACAAAACTATCCAACACCCATGAAAGTAAAGTAATAATGTCTAGCATTCAATCAAATATTATAAGGCAGAAACAGCACTGGGGAGCCTAGATGGCTCAGTCAGTTAGGCGTCTGACTTAATTTCTGCTCAGGTCAGGATCTCACAGTTTGTAGGATAGAGCCCCACATCAGGATCTGTCTGCACTGATAGCATGGGGCCTGCTTGGGATTCTATCTCTCCCTCTCTCTCTGCCCCTCTCCCCCTCAAAAATAAATAAATAAACATTAAAAAAAAAAAAAAAGAAATAGAGCAGGAAAATACATTATATTATAAACAAACCCAGAACCGACACAGATATTAGAATGAACAGACAAGGACAATTAACAGTGATTATAATTGCATTCCACAGGTCCCCCAAATTAAGTAGATACAAAAAAGACCCAAACTTCTAACGATGAAAACCACAGTATCTAAGATGAAAAGGAATTGGATGGTGGAGGTAAGATGGTGCAGAAAAAGAGATCAGTGAGCTGGAAGACACAGCAACGGAAAACATCCAAAAAAAAAAAAACACACCAAAAAAAAATTTTGTTCAAATTTTTTTAAAGGGAAAGAGCATCAGTGAACTGTGGTACCGCTTCAAAGAGCAAATACACCTGCAGGGAAAGAGCAGTACATTTCAGCACACTCTCTCTAGACAGTGGTCCCACAGTGTAGACAGGGATGTGGTCTGGGGTCACAGATGACAGCAAAGGTGACTGTTTCTAGATGAGAGCACACCCGCAGTTCTGTACAATTAGCACTTACCGACCAACACCTCCCACAAAGGGAGAGAATGGAAAGGGCCAGGGTCAAGAGGAGATGGAAAACATGAGCCACTAAGTGCCCTGAGTCAGAATGAACCACAGGCCTGTATGTAGAGCACCGTGAGACACACACACACACACACACACACACGTTCTGCTAAACCTAGGCCATGCTACCCATCCCCACCATCAGAGTACAACCAACACTTCTCACTTTGTAAATCACATTGAGGCCATTTATTTCACAGCTTCCCTTATAAAATAGGACTGTAACAAAGAAATCAATAGGTTAAATTTACCGCAATATAAAACAACACACATGATGGATTTAGAACAGAAATGTAGCTTTATCCTCATTGGTTTGGTTGCAGAGAAAGACACCTTGTGACTTCAAGATTCTTCTTTTCACGTGTAAAGCGGTGAAAAGACGCATTAGTGACCCGTTAAGCACTACACATTGATCTTTACCTTAAACACAGAATATATCGAAATACCAGATTGGGTTTCATAGTGAAGCCCTTAGTTATGCTAATCTACTATCCTGAATCACAGAGAAAGAAATATTGAACATTAATGAGAAACAGAATAGCTTTCACACAAGTAAATAAAATCAGTTAGCCAGGCCCATCAACAGGATTTAAACCATCCTTTACAGAAAAACAGTATTGCTTCAATTAATTAGGTAACACATGTTCAAAGGTCAAGAGCATGAAACCAATCGACTTCCTTAGATTTCATTCCTCTCAACAAATAGGAAAAAAAGTTTACAAAGGCGGTATTTTAAAAATAAAACAACAAAAAAATGAGACCATTAACTCCAAAACAAAAATTTAGTTGGAAGGCATTAAGTTCCCTTTGTTTTACGAAGTGGAATGGTTTTCCTCAGAAACTCTAACTCTGATGGATAAACATATGACAAGAAACCGCAAAAACCCACTGCAACATCTGCTGTTCTATAAACAACAGGGTATCTTCTGGAAAACAAGCCACATCGAAAGCTGAACTCCATTAAATAATCCACTCCACGTTCGCTTTTCAGATCTTAGAAGAACAACAAAACCCACAAACGTTACATCCATTTTGCAACATCTTGTATAACTAAGCCAAAACTAACAAGCAGAAATCCAGATCATGTTATTTTAACTTTTTTCTAGTAATTTTTAGGTTTAAATAAATTTAAAAATATTAATTTCAGCTTTCATTTCCTTTTCGTATGGAGTGCACAATCGCTTCTATTGGAAGGAAGCAGCAGCCCTGGACATCGGCTCTTTCTGACTGGTTTCTCTGCTGCCCCCTTCTGCATAAACAAGACACAGGAAGCGTGTTCCCCCGATGTCAAAAATACCTCAAAGCCAAGCTAACACAAGGCAAAATCCAGACTGGCACGGAGACTTGATTATTTTTAAAGAAGCTTTTCATTTTGCAACAGAAATCATTTCACGTGCATCCTGAAATCTGCTCCACGCTTCAGGTTTTACAAACCCGGGGATGACAAGGGGAGGTCCCCCCGCCCCCACACTTACTGGGCTCAAGTAGGAAGCAACTTAGGAATCCATTTTGTGCTGCCTGCAGCCAGCAATCTCACACTTACAGTAAAAATATCACTACTTTAAAAACTGGGTTCCTTTATTCCTAGAACACAGAGGAACAATATTCCTCATCACAGGTCAAATACATATTCTCCTTATGACAGGATTCCTTTCTGTGAGGCACATATAAACTGATAGTTAAAAAAATGTCATGATAGGGGCGCCTGGGTGGCTCAGTCGGTTAAGCGTCCGACTTTGGCTCAGGTCATGGTCTCACGGTCCGTGAGTTCGAGCCCCGCGTCGGGCTCTGTGCTGACAGCTCAGAGCCCGGAGCCTGTTTCAGATTCTGTGTCTCCCTCTCTCTCTGCTCCTCCCCTGTTCATGCTCCATCTCTCTCTGTCTCAAAAATAAATGAACGTTTAAAAAAAAAAATGTCATGATATGCACCTCACTATCACCACAAACTCATACGTTCCTGGGAGGCAAATAACAGTAACTGTCAATGCTGACACTGAACTTGTAAAAGAATGGGACTACAAGAAAAATAAGTGGTTCTAAAAATGCCTGTATATTATCAGTAACCACGTATATAAGAACCAAAGCACCATAAAATTTTACAAATAATTATTTTCAATATACAATAGAGAATAAATTTAAGGGACAAAAAGGAGCTGAACACAACTATGCCTTCTGGTTTATTTTTCCCAAAAGTCAAATGTTTGACAAAAATTCAAAATAAAAGAAGCGGGAGACCTCATAAGTGCTATCCTGAAGGCCATTCAAAGGGAAAAAATTCAAAGACCTACGAGGGACAGCCTGGCTGGCTCAGTCAGAGGAGAATGTGACTCTTGATCTAGGGGTCGTGAGTTCAAGCCCCATGCTGAGTGTAGAGATTACTTAAATAAATAAACTTTAAAGAAATTTTCAAAGCAGCCTATAAGATTTTTCCAAGGATCCAACAAAACATACAACCACAGGAAATACAACTCAATTCCACCCTTCACCTCAAATACCCTGAAGACTCACGGAGACAGCCTACAACAGCTGCACTAAATCCCACGGGCAGTTACACGAGTAGGTCTACAAAGAATATGGCACATCTTCAGCCAATGACCAAACTAACGAGGCTAGAACTCTCACTTCTGCCCGCTCTGGAATGTCAGCGATGGGAACCATCAATAAAGAACAAACTGTGGAGTACCTGTTTCTGCTCTTCATGTCTGTCCTAACAAATCCTTCACTCCATCCCCTCCCGGGGAGACCAGTACAAATTAAAATCTGAAGGCACTCCACCTGGTGAGAGAGTACACCATTTACTTTCAGACACCCACTCTCCCTTCCTTAATAAGAGACCTTTGCCTTTAAATGTGTGTGTGTGTGTGTGTGTGTGTGTGTGTGTGTGTGTGTGTGTGTGTGTGAGATAGGGCGCCTGGGTGGCTCAGCTGGTTGAGCATCAGACTCTTGATATCGGCTCAGGTCGTGATCTTGCTGTCATGGGACTGAGCCCTGCGTGGGGCTCTGCACTGAGCGTGGAGCCTGGTTGGGATTCTCTTTCTCCCTCTCTCCCCCTCTCCCTCATGTGCATGCATGTGCTCTCTCTCTCACCCTTTCTCTCTCTCTCTCTCAAAATAAATAAACTTTGTGTGTGTGTGTGTGTGTGTGTGTGCGCGCGCGCGTGTGTGTGTCTTTGCGTGTTAAATAGAACTATTGTGTGAAACTTAAGAGAAGCTCACTTAAAAGACAAAAGACATGTACCTTCTTTGGCTTTTCCACCTTTCTGCCTTCTTCCTCAAGGCAGGAATAATGGGTGATGTTCCATAGCCTCTTTCAACCATGAGGACCTTAAAGGTGAAAGCGAGGCACTGCACAGTCAGAAGACAGACCGAGCCAGAACCCCTGAGGACTTTTTAAAGCTGCTAGTCTAGCCCCAGAATCCTCATCTCCAGGCTTCTTCACATGATGGCATAAACTCCTGTGTGTTCACCACTGTAGTCTGGGCTCTGTTTCTTGCAATCAAATATTAGTCCTAATAGTGCACTAGTTTTCAGCAATTCTCTACCAATTCTCTACATCTATCAGATGTTCCCAACCCTGTGCCTTTCCAGCTTCATTTCCTGTCACCTTACTGTATCACCTTTCTTAGTACGTGCCCTAAATGTTCCCGATCGTGCCCTAAACGTTCACAGATAAGGTTCCTCTGCCTGAAACCAGACCCAACCCACCCACTCCGGGCTTACTAAATTCCTGGCCCCACCATCCTAAACTCAAGGGTCATTCCTGTGTGGTCTTTGCTGACCCTCCCTCTCCCAGCCCAAGTGAGGGTCTCCTGTGCTGTCTCTCTTCTCACTCTCCACCAGCATCCCATTCTCAGCTCTACTTGCCAGATTTTAATCATCTGTACCTGTGTCTGTCCTCCACAAATCCCTGTGCTTGAGAGAAGGAAGTATGTCATGTTCGTCTCTATTTTCTTAGCATTTGATACAGTGCCTTGCTCATGACCTTGATGGGATGGCCAATATTTTGATTTACAGATAATGGGTCACAGGCCAGCCAGCTTTGAATGTGATTTGTTCTGTGAAATCATTACCCTTAACCCAACCTCTCCCTCCTGTGTGACTCCAGAACACTCTGTACCTACCACTGAATCATGCGCTGGGACTAGCCATCCAGACATGTGCTTCTCTGCTAGACTGTGAGGGCCAGATGGACAGGGACCACATTATCATCCAAGCTGGTATCCCAACACTGCACCTGACTCACAACAGCTGCTCGATAAATACCCAGCGTGGACCACACATGACTGAATGATGTTCATTGCTACATTGGGGACACCGATGAATAAGATGTGGTCCTTGCTTTGGGAAGGCTGTGTCTAATACTAGTCAGAAAGTATGAATATACCTTCTAGACAGAGCATCGGACTGGATCTACGATCTTATATAGCCTGTTTTATGGACTAGTCTCTAAATATTTTGAAATACTCAAGACAAAAATAATCTTTTACTACAGCATAATACTAATACATGGTATTTCTTCTTCTATGAGTATTTAAAAAACCCACCTAGTAAATGTGTAGCAACAAAGAACCACTTGGATATTATTCTTGATGTTACAGATAAGGGTCAGACCATGGCTAACTGAGGTTCTTCCCTTGTGTTTGTTTTACTTTACTTTCCAGCATTAAGGTGAGTTTTGAAACCCCACCCATTTTGTCAAGGACACCGCTTTCCTAATTACTGGTCATTTTAATCATAATCTTTTAAAAATGAAAGAGCACAAAATTCTTTAAAATATGCCTGTTAGAATAAATAGGGGCTAATTTGAGATACTTTTGGTCTAGATATATTCTTTGGCCTAGATATTTAATTTTCAGTTTGTTCCCAGACAAGTAACAATGTTGACTATTTTTCTTTCCTGTCCTAAAATTAATAGCAGCTAACGCCAGAATCTTTTAATGAAGAATAAAGACTTGCCCTATAGCACAGTAACCACAAAAAATGACTGCTGTAGTAAGTAGGAAGAATGTACTGTTCTGGGAACCAGCCCTAAAATGAGTAATCAGTGATTTCATTCTGGGATAAAAAAAACACAGTGTTAATGACAGCATCTGGGAGTATATCACCCATGACAGTAGTATCACAACACAACAAAGAGTTTTACTAAGAGATTTCTAATCAAACAAAATATCATGAGCTAATTAGAATTTTCCGTGTTCAGAATAAAACCCCAGCACACACATACCTGTATCTTCTTTTATAGTAACCTACATCACCTCCAGGGAGCTATTGTGATATTCAAAAATATTTCCATTTTCAAGGGAAAATCCCCTTTTATTTTCTCAGATTTCAAAAATAAACATACTCTATAGAATGCCTGAGAAGGAAGGACTGATCCTATAGAAAGAAAGAATGAAAAAAGGGAATTTCCAACTTTTTACTGAGTCAAGTAGACAGAGTATCAAGAATATATACTAGTTTTAACTACGTACATCTATACATCCTTATGGAAGTGTATTCACACATGGTGGTACTAAGAATTTTGAAAACTACTACTCGCTGCTAAAAGACAAATTGCTAATGCTCCAAACACCTGTCATGTATTTCAAAAATAATTCACTCAACATTAATCCTATTAAACGTTAATGAAGTATCTCCAGTTGCCAAGTAATTTTTAAAAATGTACCAACTCATCAAAGAAAACAATCATATACTTAACAAAAGGGCATGTCAGTTAACTTGTGGCTGAATATGTTCATTGAACTCTGGGTGGTTATTCCGGTCAGCCCACGTTCATGACATGGCTGCAGCTCAGTAACCAAATGCAAGATGGCAGCACGGGTGGTGAGTAGGCCAAACCCAGCTGATGCCCTAAAAGGAAACCAGGCAAATGTACTCCCACTGTCCAGGACTATTTCCGTATCTGTACTAGAAAACACAATGCAGGGGTGCCTGGGTGGCTCAGTCAGTTAAATGTCTGACTCTTGCTCTCGGCTCAGGTCAGGAGCTCAGGATTCATGAGTTCAAGCCCTGCATCAGGCTCTGTGCTGGCAGCATGGAGCCTGCTTAGGAATCTGTCTCTCTCTCCATCTCTCTGCCCCTTACCTCCTCTTTCTCCCAAAATAAATAAATAAACTTTAAAAAATAAAAAATAAAAAATAAAAAACACAGGGCACCTGGGTGGCTCAGTCAATGAAGCATCCGACTTTGGCTCAAGTCATGATCTCATGGTTCCTGAGTTTGAGCCCCGCGTTGGGCTCTGTGCTGACAGCTCAGAGCCTGGAGCCTGCTTTGGATTCTGTGTCTCCCTCACTCTCTGCCCCTCCCCCACTCATGCTCTGTTTCTCTCTCAAAAATAAACAAACATTTTTTTAATTAAAAAAATAAATAAAAATAAAAAACACAATGCAAAGCACAGCAATGACCAACTTCAGGCAAATCCTGTGGTTCCCAAAAGAGGCATAATTTAAACCTACAGACCATGGAATTTATTCACACAAGTTTCTGACATGAGAAAACACACTTTTTTTTTTTGTCTTTTATTTTGATTTTCAGGGAACATTATATCTTTAATATTCAGTGAAGTACTGTTAAAGAGAAAGATTAAAGGGGAGATAAGATTCTGTCCTTTACAGTGAATTCTCCTCCTTTCCTACCCTGTTCACTCACCAAACACTGAATAGCTTCAGTCAACTGTAGAGTTCAAAACCACCGAAATCCAGAATTTTAAAGGGTCAGAACAACTGTCAGATGATAACTGGAGCTGAGTATGTTCAAAGCAATCCAGGAGTAAAGAGAACCTTATGGTGCAGGCATCTGAGGGCCCAGGGGAAGAAAATCAACTGTATGCGACAGGCCAGACCATCCTGTGTTGTAAACTTAACGCATTTGCTAACGGCGGGAGTTCTTGGTTGGCTTCTTTCTGTTTTTGTTCCTAGTCAAACTGAGGCCATTGGGATTGTCTTCCATGCTTTCATTGTTTTGTACAGGTAGGATGTTAAGTCCAAAGACCTAATAAAACCAACACACAAAAATGCATGCTGTCTTGGGGCACTTGACTGGTTCAGTCAGTGGAGCATCTGACTCTTGGTCTGAGGGTCGTGACTTCGAGCCGTATGTTGGGTGCAGAGATGACTTTAAAAAAAAAAACCAACAAAACTCTTTAAAAATGCATGGCTAGCAAATGTTCCCAGTTTGTTTTCTCCTGAGATGTAGGATGTTATATAGGAACTGTCACAGCCATACACCTCCAGCACCAAAGGTTGGAGCTAATTCTCCATCTGGTACCATCAGCTTTTCTTCCTATCAGTGCCTCACACCTATCAGGTCATCGCCATCCCTGTCACTGTCCTCGGTCACTGTGTTCATCTATAAATACGTTACATCTTCTTTATTTTTCAATCTCTCCGCTCAAAATCCTTTTCAGAATAAAATTTTTATTTGTATATACCTCACTGCTTAATACCACACCTTGTGCATAACAGTCAAGAAATATTTGTTGAATTAGTGATAAATTCCTCTACTATCATGATGAAAGCAGCACTCAGTTTCAGTAAGTGAAAAACAATCTCTTTCTAAGGTATTTAACCTCTGTTCTGGTCTTAGTACTGTTACAAACTGGCTACTGATTTGGGGCAAGTCACCAACTTCTCCAGGTTTCGGTTTCCTTATCTGTTAAATGTGAAGTTCGCCAAGGTGACTTTTAGAAAATTTCTTTCTGCAATGAGAGTCCGTAACTACATGTATGGTTTTTTTTAAAAAAAGATACATAACTGAATCAGTGTCTAAAATTATCTGAAGGTAATTAAAGAAATTGCATAATACTGAAAAATGCTGAGGGGTGCCTGGGTGGCTCAGTCAATTAAGCGTCCAACTTCCATTCAGGTCATGATCTCATGGTTCCTGGGTTCAAACCCCGCATCGGGCTCTGTGCTGACAGCTCAGAGCCTGGAGCCTGCTTCGGATTCTGTGTCTCCCTCTCTCTCTGCCCCTCCGCTGCTCATGCTCTGTCCTCTCTCTCAAAAATAAATAAACATTAAGAAGTGGTGACGGGGACCCCGAACAATAGACAAATACCAGTATGTGGTCTGAAACTTAGATGACCAGAGAAAAGAAAACAACAAGAAACAGTTCTGTGATCTGAAAGGTAGGGACTGGTACCTGGGGCTGGCTCAGCCAGAAAAGCATGTGACACTTGATACTGGGGGCCTGCAGCTTAGGGAGGACACAGGACCCCCAGGACGGCTTTCGATCAGCAGTTCTCAGTGGGAGTGTGACTGTTCCTAAAGGCAATTTTGGGAGTTGTTAGTTATCACAACGGCATTGGTCAGGCTGGAGCCAGGCACGCCGGAGAGAACAGTCTTGGGAAATAAAGAATTATTCTGCATCCTGCAAGTCCTTCAAATGTCCCAACAAGCTCTCCCATAGATGAAAAATCCATGTTTATAATTATCTAAATTTAGAACCCAGCTCCTCTTTACTTATAGACACAAAGTATTGCCTGTACATTTTAATACATATTGAATTTCCAAACTACAACTTCCTTGAATGTAAATGGAAGAAGGATTATACTTTGTTTTGTTTGGAACTATACCAAGGCTCGTTCACCGTTGTGGAAGAACATGTCACCAACTCCTGGTGTTTAAGTTACTAATATAACACACCTGTATCAATGTACAGATGTTACGTTTACGTAATAGGGATGGAGATTACACAGTAGATGTAGATGTTACATTCAAGGTGATCCTGTGTGCTGGTGTCTACTTAGACTTTATTTCAAAGTTTCAAATATAAAGAACTTTTGCCAATACTTAGTTGAACGTTGTCTTATTTCCTTTAACCCAAACTTCCTTATTGTAAGTAGGTTCAAACATCCGATTACTTCATTACGTTTCCTAGAACAGTCATTAGCAAGGATTTGCACAAATAAGTTCAAAATTATCTTTATTTTTTATTTACATTGCAATTTCAGCATTCTTTTAAGTTCAAAATTATGTATATATTTATATAATCTACAGATTTCCTTTCAGAACTAAAGGCGGACATTCTAAAATATGGTGTAAAGGGGGGAAACTATCTCCTAGGGTTGGTAACTACGACGGTAGCTACATCAGAGGAAAGCTACAGTGCATTCTGATATTCCCATAGAGAAAGGCAAAGGGCAAAACTATCAAACGGTGATGCAAGCACTGAAAGAGAAAACGCGGCCTGGTCCCAACCAGCAGAGGGAAATGCTAACAGATTAGCGCAGCACCAGGAACTGAACAGTAGCTTTCCTGCTCGTTCAGGTGCAGCCAGTCTGCATCCGAGGCCGGCCGCCTCTCACCTGCAGCAAAGGCATGAGCTCCTCTGTCAACATCCGCAGCTTACATGAGCCCAAGTATGTCCAGAAACATTGCTGTTGCGGGCCAATGATTCTCTGTCGGAAAGCATTTGACAAAAGACAGTTGGGAAATCCTCCAGCTGTAGAACAGTTCTCTATTTTCTGCTTTATTTTGTTTTTAAAGAACTAATTTCTTTTTTTTTTTAATTTTTTTAATGTTTATTTATTTCTGAGACAGAGAGAGACACAGCATGAGCAAGGAAGGGGCAGAGAGAGAGAGGGAGACACAGAATGTGAAGCAGGCTCCAGGCTCTGAGCTGTCAGCACTAGAGCCCGACGCAGGGCTCGAACTCACGAACCGTGAGATCATGACCTGAGCCGAAGTCGGACGCTTAACCGACTGAGCCACCCAGGCACCCCTAAAGAACTAATTTCTAACTAGTCTAATCCGTAAACTCACTGCATTGGCCAGAGACACAGGAGAGACACGAGTCGGGAGGAGAAGAGGTAGCTAAAGTGGATGTATATACAGTGTACTGTAATTTCTATGATCAGGGTTACATTTTTTTTAATGTTTATTTTTTGAGAAAGTGAGACAGAGAACAAGTGGGGAGGTTCAGAGAGCGAGGGAGACACAGAATCCGAAGCAGGCTCCAGGCTCTGAGCTGTCAGCACAGAGCGCAATGCGGGGCTCGAACTCACAGAGAGATCATGACCTGAGCCAAAGTCAAACACTTAGCCAACTGAGCCACCCAAGCACCCCAAATGAGCGTTACATCTTATTAGTATTAGTATTAAGTATTGATTTTTTTATTATTACCAAGTTGCACTATACATGGCAAGGGCAGAAATGTAGACACAAAGCAAAACCCTATTTGGTAGCATTAATAATATTTTTTTTTTTTTTTCAACGTTTTTTATTTATTTTTGGGACAGAGAGAGACAGAGCATGAACGGGGGAGGGGCAGAGAGAGAGGGAGACACAGAATCGGAAACAGGCTCCAGGCTCCGAGCCATCGGCCCAGAGCCCGACGCGGGGCTCGAACTCACGGACCGCGAGATCGCGACCTGGCTGAAGTCGGACGCTTAACCGACTGCGCCACCCAGGCGCCCCTGGTAGCATTAATAATATTAATAATCAAATACCTTCAACTCTTTGCTCAAATGTCATTTCAGGGAGACCTAAGGTGACTCGCTATTTAAAACTACAATCTAGGGGCACCTGGGTGGCTCAGCTGGTTAAACATCTGACTTCAGCTCAGGTCGTGATATCACAGTTCGTGAGTTCGAGCCCCACATCAGGCTCTGTGCTGTTGGCACAGAGCCCGCTTCAGGTCCTGTTTCCCTCTCTCTCTGCCCTTCCCCCACTCACGCGCACATGCACATTTTCTCTCTCTCTCTCTCTCTCAAAATAAACATACAAAAAAATAAAACTACAATCTATTCCAGAATCCTTCACTCCTTAACCCCTATAATGATGCTCAATTTCGTCCCACAGATCTGCTCAATTTCTACCATGCTACATAATTTACTTTATTTATTACGGTTGTTGCTGCCTTGTTACTAGAATATAAGCTCCATGAGGGAAGGAACCTTTGCCTGTTTTGTTCACCTTATGTCCAAGAACAGCGCCTGGAACATGGTTGGTATCCAATACATATCTGTGGAATGAAAAACATCACCTGCCATTTACTGAGTGCTTCCTATGTGTTGGACTCATTAAGTGCTTTACACAGAGGAATCTTATTTAATCCTTACTAAAAAAAAAAAGATAAGTGAATTGGAATTTAGAGGAATGGAGAAAGTTGTTCAATACGGTACAGCCAGTGGAGCCAGTATTCAAGTCAAGGCCAGGCAGTCTGACCTGAAATCCTATCTTACAATCAACCAAATGGATGTTAATAGAGCTCAGACAGTGTCCTTCTCCCCTCAGGAGATGAAAGAGGTCTCTGAATTAGTGAAGGCCTCAATGTCTATCCCATGTTCATTCACCGAGGCCCCTGGTAAAACACACAACATGAATAACAGCATCTTAATTTATCGGGATTTCTAAATACCTCAATTTGGGGGTCATGAAAGGTTTCGTAGGTAATTGCTGACATAACACCTTTAAAACAAAGAAAGACCTGCACCTAAACATTCCCGGAGACAAAAGAAAATTTATTCACCATGCAGTAAAAATGGAAATGAGGAACAGAGCAGAGCTCGGTTGATCTTGACATCCCAAATTGACATTTTATATTTTCTCATTTGGTCAAAGTGTCTTTGAGGGACTCACCTTTTGACACTCAGTGCCGTTTCCTTCCAACCCCCAGCATCTCCTGCTGCACGCTCGCTATTCACACTAGACCACAGGGAACAATGACGGTCTGCAGCTATTATTTTGCCGTTTAATCAAAACCGAACAAAGCGCTTGTGCACATAAGGAAAGAGAAAGGTGTCAAGGGGCTCAGTGGAGGTTACGTGAAGAGGCTGTCAGGAGAGGACTCATCTGTTCATGTAAGACGAGTCACTTCTCTGCCAGGATTGAGGAACTTCTGAACACGTTTCTTTCTCCGTTTTTTAGGACCAGAAGTGGAAACAACAATTCCGCAGCACCCGTTAGCCCGCTTCATAGCCTCTGTCTCCCTCTCTCTCTTCCCCTCGCTGGTGGGGGGCACACGGTGAATTCTCGACATGTAAATAACCATGAAGCCACAGCAGAAAATAATTCTCTAGCACGCCCTTCCCCAAACTGTCTCAGGTATGTTCAAACGTACGGTTCTGATAAGTCAAACATACCACTGTGGCTATAGCTACTCCAATTTAAAGGCAGAGACAGTGAGAACATACAGCAGAGCCACAACTCTGGCAACAAGAGCATTTCCAGAGCAGAGGTTCTTCAGCGGCAGGTACCGTTCAGATTTTCTAGCGCCACAGGATTCATCCAAGTTACCAATGGATGGAGTCCATCACCTGGGGAGGCTACAGTTTAGGACTAAAGCTTGAATACTTGACATATAGACAAAATTTATCCCCAAATCCTTAGGCTTCTGGGCTCTTCCATGTACTATTTCCCAGACCCCTATATCTGCAGTGTTACAAACACCAAAGAATTTTCTCAAATAGAACTTACCATTCACATGTACTGTACCAAACTGAGGGGTGCCTGGGTGGCTCAGCTGGTCACGCGTCTGACTTTGGCTCAGGTCATGATCTCATGCTTCCTGAGTTCAAGCCCCACATCGGGCTCTGCACTGACAGTGAGAAGCCTGCTTGGGATTCTCTCTGTCTCCTTCTCTCTCTGCCCTTCTCCAATTTGTTCTCTCTCTCTCTCAAAATAAATAAATAAATAAAAACCATGAAAAATTAGAATTACAAAACACATAATGCACAGTGACTGCATCCCATAAGAAAACCAATCGATGCTAAAGTGTACTGATTCTTACAGAGTGATTGCCCTTTTAAAATACATCACTCAAAAAAAAAAATTACAACCTATATTTGTTATTTGAAAAGAAGTTATAAACTTTAAGTGAAAACAGTGCATTTTTGGTTTCGAAATCCAATTTTTACTCTGCTTGGATAACACAGAATTTTGATTTCTTCCCAATCACAAGAAGAAAAGGCTACTTGGATTAAAAGCAGTAGTTATGTGCTACTCGCTGCACTTCAGATGGTTCTGACCTTTCTGAAGGAGACCAACTTTGCATTTCCGTTTCTCCTGCCTTAACTGTTGCAATGGCCTGATAGATGGGCTCCTTCCCTCCGGTGCCTTGACTTTCTTATCTATCACTGACACTATTACCAGAATTATCTTATGAAATCATCATAATCATGATATTCTCCTGCTTACAAACTTTAAATTACTCCCTGTTTACTACAGAATAAAGTCCAATTTACATACCAGAACATTCGAGAAAACCCACAAAGCCTGCCTCACCTTTCCAATCCCTCATCTCACAACAAAGTTCCACATACCCAGGCTCCAAAGACCAGGAAGAACCAAGTCCTCTCTACGGGTCTAGGACTTCACTCACATGGCTCCCCCAGTCCCTCCACGTATCTGCCACTGATGTGTAAAGTCAACCTTACTGCAAACATAACCTATTTTTTTCACGAAGACATCCTCGATACTCGTACTCAATTGTTCCTTTCTTTGCATGTCCAGCACACATGGGTTTTGCCTCCAGAATGATGCTGATTTTATTATGATCAGTATTATAGGTGGTTCTCGGCACTGTCCTTTTTCCTGCTACTATATGAGATCAAAGACCCTATCTTGTTTAACTCCAGATGACCGGAAGTACCTAACAAAGACCTACGTACATGATGGGTTCACAGTGAAAGTGTGCCGAATCAAAGAACGAATGAATCATGCAATCAACCATTCCATCTGTAAGAAGGGGAAAAGGCAAAGCTTTGAGTCAAAGACAGGGTTTTGACCACCTGCACCTAACATATGTCATTACCACCACGGGTTTTTCAGGATACAAGACAAACATACCAAAATTGTGGCGGGGGGAGGGGAGGGGGCTAAGCATGTGCACACAGACATATATATACAAAAACACATGGACACCCCAAATCTAATATTGAGTATTTATAATTGCTCAAAAAATGAAATACTTCATTATAAATCTGACAAAATGTGAATAGAACTTGTAGGGTGAAAAGTACAAAATACTGATGAAAGAAATCATAGAAGGTCTAAATAAATAGAGCAACACATCATGTTCATGGATTAGAAGACTCAATGAACTCACAAACCGTGAGATTGTGACCCGGGCAGAAGTCAGATGCCCAACCCACTGAGCCACCCAGGCATCCTTGTCTCTCTCTCTCTCTCTCTCTTTCTTTCTCTCTCTCTCCTCTGCCCCTCCCCCACTCGCACACACACATTCTCTAAAAATTAAAAATTAAAAAATTAAATTAAAGGGGAACCTGGGTGGCTCAGTTAGTTAAGTGTCCAACTTCGGCTCAGGTCATGATCTCAAGGTTCATGAGTTTGAGCCCCACATCGGGCTTTCTGCTGTCAGTGCAGAGCCTGCTTTGTATCCTGTCTCCCTCTCTCTCTGCCCTATCCCCCACAATCTCTCTCTCTCTCTCTCTCTCTCTCTCTCTCTCTCTCTCTCAAAAATAAGTATTTTTTAATAAATTTTTTTTAACGTTTTATTTATTCTTGAGACAGGGAGAGACAGAGCATGAACAGGGGAGGGTCAGAGAGAGGGAGACACAGAATCTGAAACAGGCTCCAGGCTCTGAGCGGTCAGCACAGAGCCTGATGCGGGGCTCAAACTCACAAACCACGAGATCATGACCTGAGCCGAAGTCGGCCGCTTAACCGACTGAGCCACCCAGGTGCCCTATTAATAAATTAAATTTGATTTAAAAAAATTAAAATATTTATAGATACAGGTTTAATGTAATTACCATCAGAATCCCAGCCAACAATTGTTTTAGATATACACAAGATTATTCTAAAACTTATTTGGCAATAAAAAGGAACCAGAATAGCGAATTGTGGAAAAAGAATAAAGGGAGAGGCATCAGTCTACTTGATTTCAAGACATTACATAGGAACAGTGATGAAGACTGTGCGGTACGAGGACAGACACACAACAAAACAGAACACAGAATCCAGACATAATGATAAAATCCTTGGCTCCAGGACTGGGCAAAGAGCTAGCAGGCTCAACACGAAAAGCACTGTCCAGAAAAAGAAAATACTGATGAACTGGACTCCATCAAAATCTAAAACTTCTGGTCTGCATAAGACTAGCTAAGAGGATGAAAAGGCAAATTATGGACTACACACACCATTTGCAAACCATACACCTGATAAAGGACTAGGATCTAGGATATATAAAGAACTCTCAGCAGTTTGAACAACTCAAACAACTGATTTAAAGCATAAAAGGTAACTTTCCAAAGCATGTCATTTAAGTCAATTCTGATGGCGTGACTGAGGAAAAGGCAGAATATCATGGGCCTTGCACCCCGAGGCTCTTGGAGCTCTTGAAAAGGACAGTTGGTCCGATTCTCACCAAGTCAGAAAAGGATGAGAATGTTTTCCCAGCAAACCTCTACACTTCAGTAAATGGAGAAGCCAAAAAGAAGTATTTTTTAAACCATAATAAACCTTTTCCAAAGGCTGAATGTTATTAAGCTTGCTATCTGATGATAATATCTCATTGTCCTTTCAGTGATTTTCAATTTTTTCTTACTGGAGAACGTGTATGAAAAGGAAAGCCTGTTACAACTGCTTACCTCATCTAAACTAAACCCATGATTCTTGGTTCACATCATCACTATTGGCAGTGACTAATGAGGAGGGCTGTGGCTTTATCAGGAGAAGCAAGGAAATCTCTTTAAAAAATTAAAACCTTCTCTCTCTTTCATGAACATCTTTAAAAAAAAAAAAAAACAAAGAGAATGAGAGGGAACAATAAAATCAACTGCTATCAAAATAATGCTTGAAAATGTTTCACTATCCTAATTACAGCCAAGTGAAGTTAGCAATTGCTGCTGTAGCCATTACTGTTATAATTAAAATTATACCCTAACTTAAGTTTTCATTTTAAAGTCTACAATTAAACTACGGCCATCGATAAGCTAATGGTACTTCAAAAAGAACATACTATTTTTACGATCGGCTATTTTAAAATGCATGATATTTGGACCAAAAGAACCCATTTCCATTTACAGGCAAAGATGGCCCTGAGGAAGGGCGTAGTGAACCTTCAGATAAAATGACATTTTAATCTTCTTTACAAACCACATTTCCTACCTAGCTTCATAAGCACGTCAGCTCACTTTGTCACTTGCTGTATTACATTAAGAAAAATGTTTTTATTTTCCCATCTTTCCTTCTGGAAGTGGCATAAGACTGACATTTCAAGAGGAATAGCCTTTACTTGAAAATACTTTCTTTTAGAAGTAATAACTCCAAACGTATATTCCAACCTAAACTCCACTCTTATTATTTTAAATTGGGGATTGTCATGTAAAACATTTCATAAACATACATGTATTCACCTCAGCTATATCATTTATGTAATTTATACATAATCTAGATAATTTATAAATTTTGTAAGCCAACTTTAAATTACACATCAATAACATAATTTTCATAAGATAAATTAACACATACTATTTATACGCCCCTCTCAGATCCACTAACATGCTTCGGGATCCATTAATCCTTTGAAATTACATGCAAATTATGTATGGGTGCGTATATGTGCTTAGCTTTTAACAGTTTCTCAAAAGTATCTATGAGCCCAAAAAGATAAGAACCACTGGCTTTTTCCCCAATGGCCATTATATTATTTACCTATGTAAGTAGCAATCTGAAAAGGAGACATAGTGTCTAACTTTTCAAGGGCTTAGGTAACTCTGTAGCTTTCCATTCATCCTTTGCAACTGAAATGGGTTTACCAGACATTCTTTTTTCCCCCACTCCTTTTTATGGACTCATTTTAAATTTCCATTCAAGCACCAAATAACAAAGGATGCTTGTTTGCATGTTAATCCAATCTAAAGATTATATCCCCTAGAAAATGTTCAGTCAAACCACACACACACACACATACACACACACACACACACACACACACACGCACGCACAAAAGCGGGCATATCTGCCAGAGGGGCTGCTGTCTGGTCCCCTGTTAGTGTTCAAGTGGGCAGGAAGAGCTAGAGAGGTAAGAGAGCTTCTCTGACTTAAAACTGCATCAGTATTTCAGTGCACAGAAACTACTAGGGTTTAGAACTCTAACATGCTCATACAAATTCAAAAAAGCAAATCTTCTGCCTTGATAGGCTGAAGAGCTACAGTGGTTCAGTGGGCTTTTCAATCCGAACCTGTTTAACAAGGTCCGTCTACACTGCTCCTCTGTATGCAATCTAGAGTGGGGCCTTCATCCCATTCATTCTTCGGTATCTAGTATCAGACATGTTAGTTCTAATAGCTTTGACTAATTAATACTGTATGACCTGATTAAATTCTATAATTTGAACTGTCAAAAGAGATCCTAATCCGTATAGCTTTAGTGTGCTCTAAAAATGATGGGGGGTCATAAATAAAACAAGCCATCTTAGGGACATGTGGCAAAATCTTCCAGAGAACCATCATTTTCAGTCACATTCCTTAAGTCATTTCATAACAAATCATTGCTAATAAACACAGGAGTAATTGGGCAAAGAACATAAACTTGCTTGAAATATAGAGAGAGTGATTCCAGTATCAATCATCCTAAAGCTTCTTAATGAAAATGAATGTGGCAATCGTCACCAAATATATAGAGAGATATAGAAACAGATCCAGAAACAGAATAGGAATACAGTTGAAATTCTTTGCATGTTGAAGCCAAAATGAAATTTAAAAATTGGTTTTTTAACGTTTATTTTTGAGAGAGAGGGACAGAGACAGAGAGAGACAGAGTGTGAGAGGGGAGGAGCAGACAGAGAGGGAGACACAGAACCCGACATAGGGCCTGAACTCATGAGACGTGAGATCGAGACCTGGGCCGACCGACTGAGCCATGCAGGTGCCCCCAAGCCAAAATGAAATTTCAAATAAAAGAGAAGCATATAAGGTCATACAAACAGAAGAAATTTCTAGGGGTCATCTACTCGTCACTCGAAGTAAGTGTCTTAAAGGCCCCTAGGATTGTAAAACGCGTTATTAGGTGCAAAGCTTTCCAAAATGATCCTCTGTTCCATGCAAACAGGGAAGAAAATTGGGAAAAGAAGAGGGTCTTCAAGTCTGCAAGTATCCACTGAGAACAGCACTTGGGTGAGTCACGTCAGAGGTGCAGGTCCTGGTTTCTTGATCACCTACTTGCTCTGAAATCCTCTCAGATATGTGAGGAGCTGCACATGTTCCCAAACGACCAGGGCAACAGTCCCAACAGACCGGGTGCGGTTACCATCCACATATGGAAGCTTAAGACTCAGGCCAAGTCTTACGAATATGTAGCTCTTCTTGATCTACATGTAGTTTCTATCCTGCAATAGCGTAAAAACTAGCCATCCAGGTGAGAAGTGGATCAGATATCACTTTGATAGCCATTGTTCATCATCAATTCCAAAAGCATAGGTTCCTCATGCTCAGATCTGAACATTGAAAGAAAGGCACACACTTTAGACACCGTGGGGCAGAGCCCAGAGACAGTCCAGAAGAATGAATCTCGCGTCGTCTCCATTCCGGCTTTGAGACAGTATCTTCATTATTTTTGGACACTTTAAAGAGAGGACACGGTGGCTCTGCAATGGTGCTAAATAAATACATAAATACAAAAGTGGCAAAGAAAAGGAGGCATGCAAGCAGGGTCTTCAAAATACCTGGGGGTTGAAGGGAAGAGACAGGAAGGAGGCTGGGATGGAGAACTCGAGCTCTGCAGATCAGATAGAATGAACATAACAACCGGTGGGCAATTTTAAGATAAGGAATTCAGTTTATTGAATGAATGAGTTAATGAAAGAACGAGCCAACAGAGGAACCAGTGAACAAATACACAAATAAGTAAGTGAAGAGTGAGCCTGTAAAAGAATGAGGCAGATGAAAGGTAGGTTGGAACCAAGACGCAGATAGGTCTAGTTCCAAGCAATGAGTCTGAATCCATCCTAAAGAACAGGATGAGAAAGGCATACCTTACAGTTGTGCAGTACACAGTCTGACCTACTGTACACACAGACTTGCCTAAAAGTGGTGCACATTCATTGAAAGTCTTTGTAACTAGGAAGTAGGTGCTTGAGGAAGATTAATCAAGAAGCAGTAGGTGAAATGTAAGCCACAGAAGCCTTCTATAGAACACAGGAAATTATAGCTAAGCTACAAGCTATCCAAGAACCACAAGCTAAAACCACTGTTCTGACTACAGAAGACCAATGTCAGGGGGCACCTGGGTGGCTCAGTCGATTGAGCATCCGACTTCAGCTCGGTCATGATCTCTCAGTCTGTGAGTTCGAGCCCCGCGTTGGGCTCTGTGCTGACAGCTCAGAGCCTGGAGCCTGCTTTGGATTCTGTCTCTGTCTCTCTCTCTCTCTCTGCCCCTCCCCACTCATATTCTACCTCTCTCTCAAAAACAAATAAACATTTAAAAAATTTAAAAAAAAAAAGACGACCAATGTCAGATATGCACATAATAACTAAAATTTTGGAATTAATGATCTTTTTAAGAACTGAGATATAATTTGCATACCAAAACATCTATGCTTTTATAATATATAATTCAGTGGTTCTTAGTATATTCACAAAGCAGTACAAAGCCACTAATTCCAGAACACTCCATCACCCCCATCAAAAAAGACCACGTACCTATCAGTTCTCACTCCCCACACTTCCTCCCTCCATCCCATGAAATTAACATACTTTAATCTTAATATGGATTTCTGTTTTTCTAGATCTCCCCAAAGTGCATATATGGAGATTTGCACACAGCATAGTCTCAGTAGAAGATAAATGATTATTTACTGAAAAAAACACACACACACACACACATACACACATTCAACTGCAACAACAAAAAAATAATAAACTTCCAAACTCAGGAAGTATAAAAGAAGACAATTTTCTTTTCTACCTACTTGATGTGGCATTTTTATTCTCCCTTGGTAAGTAGCAATTTTCAAGGTTCATTAAGTTTTTTAAAGTATCACCTAGTTTTTCAATTGCAAAAGTTTGAGGGTTTTTCCTCCCCTTTGGATATCATAACAACTTAAATATAGTGGCCAGACCCAAAGATGGTTAAAGTAGATGGTGCACGACTAATCACCCACTTTAGCACCGACAGCCTTAGATCATAATCGATTTGCTCTCAAGCCACAGAGTGGAACTGTCCAGAGATACACAGGTATTTCTCTGCAGGTCCCCACATGGAAGCAGCAGCTTGTAAGGTTCAGTTGATTTCTTTTCTGTTTTAATTCCAATTAAGAACTTACCACCCATTAAATTCTGTATATAACTCTACCATAGGGTTTGGGATTCTTCTTTGGCATTTGACAGCACATTTTATTTTTATTTTTAATTTTTGTTTAATGTTGATTTATTCTTGAGAGACAGAGACAGAGACAGAGACAGAGACAGAGACAGAATGCGAGCAGGGTAGGGGCAGAGAGAGAGAGGGAGACACAGACTCTGAAGCAGGCTTCAGGCTCCAAGCTGTCAGCCCAGAGCCGGATGTGGGGCTTGAATTCACAAACCACAAGATCATGACCTGAGCCGAAGTCAGACACTCAACCGACTGAGCCCTGAAACCTGCTTCAGATTCTGTGTGTGTGTGTGTGTGTGTGTGTGTGTGTGTGTGCGCGCGCGCGCCCCTCCTTTGCTCATGCGCGTTTCGCTCTTAAAAATAAACATTAAAATTTTTTTTAAAAAAAGCAAATTTCCACATTTCTCTGAGATTATTATTGCTCTGAACTTTAGAAGAAATCTCATTTGGATTTATAGGCCTCTCTACCCCGACACACACACGCTTTCTTTTTCTCCCTGTATTCTTCTAAAAATGCAAAATACCTTTGTTAAAAAAGAAGCTATTCCTCAAGTTAATGAGATCATTCTGAACAAAAATGATTGCGACTCTTATTTTCCCCTTTCTATGAATACGACCCAAGAGACTACATTTACAAATAGGACAGATGTGGTACATGGCCCTCATCTCTCACACCCCTCACCCCTCAGCACGCATTCAGAGGACCAAAACAGTCACACTCCACCTACAAAGGACATCGGTATGAACACAGTTGTTTTAATGATATTTGGCTTCTGGGATGTAAAAACAAAGAAACCAACCCCAAATTAAAAAAATATAAAGAATATGTTTAGGCCAATTCACCTTTTCCTATCAACTATTTTATTTTTTATTTTTTTTTTTAACGTTTATTTATTTTTGAGACAGAGAGAGACAGAGCATGATCGGGGGAGGGTCAGAGAGAGAGGGAGACAGAATCCAAAACAGGCTCCAGGCTCTGAGCAGTCAGCACAGAGCCCGACTCGGGGCTCAAACTCACGGACTGCGAGATCGTGACCTGAGTCGAAGTCGGACGCTTAACCAACTGAGCCACCCAGGCGCCCCTCCTATCAACTATTTTAAAAAAAGGTTTTCTTTTTTAAAAGCTTAAATGCCTAAATTTCTTTGAACTGCTCTCCATAGACAAGTACAGGTGAAAACTCTTTTCTGAAGCGTTCAGGCCTTTCAAGTTTGCTGGGCACATGATCCCTTTTGTGTCTCCCCTAGGCAACCGAGGACCTTGCAGGGTGGGCAGACAAGGACCCAGGATGGGGGCCTTTACAGGCACGGCAGTCACCAAGCCCCAGCCTGAGCCCTTGCAGATGCAGCTTCCTCTTCCTCCCTCCCAATGCCTGCTCACCCTGAGGGGATCTGCCATCAATAATTCAGGATCAGCTGAAGGAGCAGGCTCTAATCAATACGGAAAATGGCAAAACTCACAGCAGGTTCTAGAGGACCGACTGGGTGTTATATTAATATCTGACTTAACTACCTCAGAAAATTTAATTCTTCATAGACCAAACACCTAAAATTAACCTTTTAACCTCAGGTTTAGAAAGGATCTTTCCCAAAAGAACAAAAAGTATTTAAGAAGCACTTTTAATAAAAGCAGGAGGCTAAAATGAGTATTTTAGTACCTAGGAGATTTGCTACGATCACACAGAAAAACAGAATTAGAACTTAGTTTACCTCCCACCTACCTAAAAATTCTTAAATATTTTTCGCACCTTTAATGATTATTCTCAAGATCACATTATAGGGGCTTTAAAACATACTTTCATTTTTCAACTGCCGATTCCCCATATTCAAGAAAATGAATTTTGAGTATTCTGCACCGGATTTCCCCTTTCTAGCATTTCCCCTTGTCCATTAAGAGCGGAACAAGCAAACTGCATCAGAGTGGCTGATTATGAAACATTTGTTAAACAAAAATGATAAATTCTGATTTTCTGATTACCTATCTATGTCTTTAAATTCAAAATTCTTGTTAGGTGTTGATGTTGCATAGAAAATCTGAAATGGTTAACAATGGTGAGTTGTAGAAGACCTTCATGATAGGTTTATTTCCCCAGTTCTGTTTTATTCAAGCTGATGTTCCACGGAATTTGAATTTTTCCGCATACCCTGAGGGGTGAAGCAGCCAAGAATCTTGCTAGAAAGTAAGGAGTGGCTGATCAAGGCTTTTAGGACAATCCTCATAAAGATAGGGGAGAGTCAGCTTTAATTCTTTGTTCAGTGAAGTACCTCTCCCCCTCGTTAAGCCCTGAGACCCTTTCCATTACTTACTGGTTGATCAGAAGACAAATAAACATAAGAATGGATAAATCATTCTTTAATTACATACAAATAATATCTAACGCCAACATCTCTTTGAAACGGAAGAACGAAGAATGCATGTACATACAAAATAGGAAGACATGCCAGCCATGGCCAATGAGGCACAAATACGGGATTCTTCCTGAAATGCTTGCAAGCATTACCTGTAAACAGGTAAGAGGGTGGGCTCTGGAGACCGGGAGCAGGGGATTCAACTTCAGCTCCACTGCTCTGACATGTATCATTCTGGGAAAGAAACTTTGCTCTTAGCCTCAGTTTCCCCATCTGGAAAATTATTAAAGGCACTCATCTTGTCCAACTGTTCTGTGAGACTAAGGAAGAATGTAACTCATGCACAAGACTTCACACATTGTCTAGCAGACAATGCAGCTCAATAAATGGTATTTGTCCTTATGAGTGCTAGTGCTGGAAGCAGCTGCACAGCAGAGAACCGAGTGGTGATGACCAGAATCCATGCACGCCCATCACCTTCAGCGAACAGAAGTTCCACGGAGGGTCATTTCCCTGTTAACCAAAGCTTATGCTTTTAAGCATCTTTTTTTTTTTTTTTTTTTTATTCCAACCACTTGGAAGAAAATGCTTTTTAAATGCACATCATGGTGCCTGGTTTAACAGGGTGGAGAGCCCTTCCTTGGTAATTCAGCGCCATGTTTAAGACCAACAGTTACTGTCCTGTGTCACTTATGACAGTATAGAGGGGCTTCCAGGGTCCACATGAGAAGCCTTCAGGTGGCCCATCCATTCAACTGCCGGGCTCATCTTGAAGCTGGTGACTTTTCTGGAAAACGAAATCTTGAACCTTTGTTTGGGAGAAAAACTAAATTCTCCCAGGGCCACATGTAGCTAATATGCCAGGGAACAGTCACTTGAACCCCAGGGTGTCTGGCTTGGGAATCAGTGCTTCTCCCACATTCCACACTGTCCTCAGTGGTTTCCCCGTTCAGGCTACAGCACTGGGAACTCTGCAAAGAGCTATCCGGATTTAAATTCCACTTGACTAAATGTTTGACAAGGTCACAGGACACAGCTACAAAAAAAAACAAAAACAAAACAAAAACGCTATATTAAAATGAAGACAAATGATCATTCCTCCAATTTTGTCTTCTTTGGGTTGATATTCAAAGGAATTTGAATTTCTTATGCATACCTTGACTGGAGGGGGCAATGTGATATACCACATAAACACATGGTTTTTCATGGTTATATAATGGCCCTCCATTAAGCATCCGGAAAGCCTGCTGTCTATTGGAGAGAAGCTAAGCAGGTGGGACATTTCTGTACTACCTCGCTGTCGCTGTCTGTCCTCAGTCCTCCTTCACAGTTGTGGTGGCTAAGAGCAGCACAATGGCTTATGCTTATCAAACACGTCCAGCAAGCCAGGAACTGTGATGAGTCCTCTACACTGCCTTCCTGAATGTCCTCAGAATTTACGAAGCGAACGATTAACATGCCAATATAAATACATGCTTTTAGAAATCCTCATTTAAATGTACTAAACCATCCAGAATTTCTGAACCAATGTAAGAACACTGAAAATCTACATTTATGATTAGTAGTTTTATCTCCTGGATTCAAAGGCAAAGAATACCCTACCAGTTCCTGTTTAAATCCTGGTCACTGAGCTGTGCATCCCGTAGAGGCACCACTCAGAGGGACGCAGTAGAGGACTTATTTGGGAACAAAGTCAAGTTTCTTGTAAAGAAGAAAAATTACACTTATGTCTGGTTTTTTTTTCTTTTTCAAAGTTTTCTTTTTAAATTACTTTCTCATTATGAATTTACCTTTAAGCAAGAAAGAAATGCTTGAAGTCAGTAGTCACCAATGACCAGACACTGCTACCGTGAAATCTAAGTGCAACGGTATTCTTCTTCCTTCTTGCCTTAAGTCCCAGAAGGACAGGGCTCGCTCTCTTAATACTAAAACTGATTTTACTCCACCTTCCATCAGTGCTGGCAGGCCCAGGTCTTAGTGGGCAAGCAGGAGAAGCCTATTCTCAGAAGACAGTCTTGTAAGTATACTGTTCTTTTCTGAACATCTACAAACGCAAACTGGTCAGAACATCAGAGAGAACTGAAAGCAAAGACCAAGGACGGGGCTTAAAGACTGTAGTTCTAACCTTTGGGAGCTTCTCATGGAGACAAACACAAGGACAGGAAGTTCCGTACAAGTCACACTGTTTGCACCCAGCCTCTGGTAGTTGAGGGAGACCCAGCGGAAACCTTTGAGAAGAAACCACTGCCCTCACAAAGTCCAAGAAAGTCTTGCTACCATGTGTTAGCAGGGCAAGAAGTCAGCCTGGACCGTAGTGTGCTTTTTAAAGGAAATATAACTGTGGTACATTTAATACACACACACACACACACACACACACACACACACACACACACACACCCTTAACCAGATTGACAGTGTAGAGGGACTTGGGACCTACTTAAACAATAGGGACCGTTTCTAAGTCACATATTATTGCATGAAATATATCCTCCTAAAAGGCTTAAAAATAGTTGCCTTCCTAAGCATGTTTAAATGGTCTACTCTCAGTCTTGGTTATATAATGGCACTCCAAGTAAGATTCCCTTTATATTTTCGGGGAAGAAAAAAAGCCAACACAGTCATATATGAATCGTCATATAGGTCAAATTAGTAAAGTCTAAATATTCCCAAAATGTTGCATATTTCTGATTGGGACTCCGTAAGAACTCCCCTGGCCACTCTACCTCTCCAATTTGCCCTGGGCCCACCCTCCCCCCCGCCCCCCATCTGATAAGTCAGTAAACATCATTTATCTACATGTCTGGAGGAACGCCCAACTCTTCAACTCCGCAGAAGGGCACTGGATGAAGATATTGGAAATGCAATTTAATGGAGAAAAGGGAACTTTCCCAAAGCGTTTACACTTTTCAGTCAGGCATTTTCTTCCTCACAGAGAGGCAGCATGGTTAACAAACTGCTTCTAGAAGCTCCTAGAAAGATTTATAACTTCAGCAGGAAAAAAAAGCTGCAGATTTTCTTTTCCACCGCCTGACTGTACTTATAAGCTACTTACTGCAGCCCAGCAAGGTTCTCCCTGCCTGATCGACAGGCTCTCGGCACAGCTGACAAGTGGGGATACACCCCCGCCCAGAGTATTACTGAGGATTTGGGAAGCTGCTACTGCTGTATCCTGGGTGCTTCCCAGGGCGGTCCTGGGGACTACACCGTTTCCCCTCAGATGCAGCAAAATTCCGAGATGCAACCAGCTTTGAAATTCTAACCGGGCACCTCTCAATTCAATTTCTTCTCTAAGTAATACTGAAGAGGAAGCAATGTATTTTTGGTAGTTGAAGCTCATTTTTATGTTTGCAATAGTGTCAGTTTGATTGACCCATTATTATTAAACGACAGTTTTTAATGAAACTCCATTTCACCGTAACATCTAAAATACTACAGCTGAAATTGATTAATTATACCCAAGAATAAAGTAATAACAGACTTCCCTAATTCAAATACATAATGGGAAGCTGTTTTATTCTTCTAATTATATAAGAATGGACAGAGTAATATGCCCTCTCTATCAACAAATTTCGAGAATCTGCTTTTATCTTTTTCTTTTCTCAAGTCAGTCATTGTTAATGGCAGGAGAATATCATGATTTAATTAGCTGACACTGGCTGGCAATCTATCCACTTGCTTTTAATTGGAACCCTCGCATCGAACCATCCATAAAGGCAGGCTCTGCATAACTAACAACCTTCATAAATAAGACCTTTGGAAATCTCATGAAGATACAAAACATTTAGACTTAGTCACTATGTTCCCACTTCACTAACGACCAGGGACACGGAATGTAGCCCACTGTCTACATACACAGCTAATCCTGAAATCATGAAGCAGGTGCCCTGGGCAGCACAAAACTGCCAAAAAGTCAACTTGGCCTCTGCTTCACGTAAGCATCACTTCCTGACGTCGAGTGATTCAGAGATGAGGCTCTGTCTGTGAGTGCCATGGAAAGCACCGCAGGAGACGGTCTTTCACTAACACATCAAACATAATTAAAGGGGAATAACTGCTTCTTAAAAACATGATGGGGGGGGCACCTGAGGGGCTCATTCGGTTAAGCATCCAACTCTTGATTTCACAGCTCAAGTCACGATCTCACGGTTCGTGAGACTGAGCCCTGCATCGGGCTCTGAGCCTGCTGGGGATTCTCTCTCTCCACCCCCTCCTGTCTCTGCCCCTCCCCCCTCTCAAAAATAAATAAATATTTTTAAAAAACACGATGGGAAATGTACTTACAACCACACGTCATTCTCACAGCCTTAAGATAAAAATATATACTGAATCTTCCTGAAAATAGTTTGTAGTCTCTAAAACCCAGTTATTATTCTGGAAACAGGAATTAGGAAAGCATGGGTGTGTGGTGTTGTGTGAGGAAGTAGGACTCCTGAAAACTGTACAAGTCTCCTCTATTCGGAAACAAAGGCCCGTGGAACTGAAAATTGTAAAATAACTTTTAGGAAGGCTTATTCCTTCCTTACAATGTTAAGCTCCTTGGGATTAGATTTTCCTAAACAGAAATAGCAATAAAATAATTATTTAAACTATGACTCCATTCTCAATTCACAAGTCAATCTCCATCCATGCACAACTTCATAGGAACTAGACTAGTCAAACTGGAGTTACCCTAGGCAGCCGGTTCTTTCGGCTTTAGAGGACACCGATATTATGGCGGTTTCACTGAGAAAGCGCCAGCAGCCTGGGCTCTCCGGCTGCAGTGCTAATTATCAGTGTGCACACTGGAATGAACACAGGCTTGAGAATCAGATCTGAGCTTCCATCCGAGCTCCGCCACTGTGCCTACAACGTGACCTTGACCAAGTTCATTACCTTTTCTGAGCTAGCAGTTCTTGTTTGTACAATGAAAGCATGATATTAACACCTAACTAGCAAGGGTGTCTTGAAAATTAGTTACAAAGTATATAAAGTGCTTAGCTGCTCAATAAATAGCAACTTTTATTCTCCTAATGATTACACATTAATTTTGGCTAATAATACTCACTGAGTTGTCAGGATCAAATTAAATAATTTCAGGCAAGTGCTTGGACAATTAAAGGCACCGTAGGCATCTCAGTTTCACTGGATCAAAGAAAACTTTTAAAGTGCACTTTATGCCCTTCATTTGTTTGGACCATCAAAGTGTGGTTATCACATAAGTACTATATTCTCTCCCAACATTCCTACCTTCAAGGAACCCACAAGCTAACACACACACAGGCTCTGGAGTTGGATGACTGGTGTTCACTTCAAGCTCGCTCACCTCCTAGCTGTGTCACCTTGAGTAAGCAGCTTAGCCTCCTGGGAGCCTTGACTTTCTCATCCAAAAAAGCAGGTGATAATAACAGTACTCACCTCACAGGCAAGATGAGGATTAAATGACACAACTCCATGTAGATTTCTTAGCACAAGGCCTGGCACTAGTAAGCAGCCAGTGTGATGGCTGCTATCACTAATCGGTGACAAGACAAGATCATTTCTGCTGCCGAAGGAACTGAGGCTTCGGTCAAAGGGGCTTCCTGCTGCTGCCAACCAGGAGAGGCAGGAATCCTACCCCAGGTCTGTCTGACTTCAAAGCTCATGCTCAACTCTCACGCTAGTGAACCGCTCTTAAGCAGGTTCAATCTTTGTTGGTTTTTTTTCCCCTCAATAACTTCTGTTTACTATCTTCCAAAAACACATATAGGAGAGAAAAACATACTTTTTAAATGGTATAATGAAACAGAAGAACTCCCTAGCCCACAGGCATGGCATCTCCCACAATCAGCCCTCCCACCAGAACGGTTCCTTTGGTACAACGGATGAACCAGCACAGGCACATCATTACCCAAATCCACAGTTTATAGTGCACTCTTGGTGTTGTACGTTCTGAGTTTGGGCAAATGTATACTTACACATACCCATCATTACAGTGTCACACAGAGTGTGTCCGCTGTCCTGAAAGTCCTCGATGCTATGCCTTTTCATCCTTCCCCAATGTCCTCCAGCCTCTGGCAGCTGCTGATACTTTTATTGCCTTCAGAGTTTTGCCTTTTCCAGAATGTCACAGAGTTGGAATCATGCAGGACTCAGCCTTTTCAGATTTGCTCCTTATTATTAAGCGAACTTCGTAATATGTATCTAGGGCTCTTTCGAGTCTTTTCTTGGCTTGATAGCTCCTATATTTTTAATGCTGAATAATATTTCATTATAGGATGCACCCCAGTGTCTTACCCATTCAATTAGAGAAAGCATCTTGATTCCTTCACGATTTGGCAATTATGAATAAAGCTGCTTATAAATATCCATGTGCAGATTTTTGAAAACATCAATTTTCAACTCCTTTGGGTAAATTCCAAGAAGTACGTCCATCATTATTTACTAATAAATACTTGAGTATTTGCAATGTCCTAATCAAAGTGCTAGTTGTGGAAGATATAATAACCAACAAGGTCGAGGGTACCCCTGGCCTCAGGGAACTTCTGTGTCTGGAAGAAACAGACAAGAGAAAGGACAGTACAAGATGGTGTGCCACCTGATGGCATGTGATCTGACAGGAAAAATACCCAGGGCCAAGGGGGCACCATGTGGGAGGAACAGGGACATGAATAAACAGAACATGTTAGAAGCCAAGAATACAGGTAATAAAACTGCTGGCAGACATTACCTCACACTCAGCCTTTCCCTAAAATCAAAATTTCCAGAGACATCCAGCAGCTCAGACATTTGGGTGTCAAGGATTTGAACACCAAAAAGAAGGAAAATGCTTCTGGACTGAACTCAGCAGAGCAGGCACACGTAGGGTGACATCACGGGTCCAAGAAAGAGCCCCCCTGTGCAAACGAACCTTTGTCTTCCCACCAAGTGCCAGCCTTTTTAAACGAGGGGCAAAACTCCTTCCACAACCAAAGAGGAGACTTTAAAAGCAAATGGTTTTCTTAGGACCGACCGCACGTGGATCTGAGGAGCAGTAAGGCATGAATGACGGACAGGAAACCCTTCCTGCAGGTGGGCTTTGAGGAGGACAAAATAAGCAGGACTGGAAAGGAAGCAGAGAGAACAGATTGGAGATAAACTGGGGAGGAACCTAAACAATGGAGCCTATATGCGGTGCTGTCCAGAGCCAGGTACATAGAACTGACCTGTAATTAGCAAGGCAGAAAACGCATTCTGAGAGAGGGGAGAGGCGGATGGCAGAGGAAAGAGAAAGCAGCGGCTTGACATTTCCAGCGTTCCCCAAACTGCTCCTAATCCAGGGAAGGCTAACGGCCTTGTCCACCGAATCGCTGAAGCAAACTGACAAAGACCCACCAATGGCCCTGTGTGGTTTCTGGAGTGAGACTCAGGCCGTTACTTGTTAATTTGCACAGGGGGATGACAGTGCTTGACAGAGGACAATCTGTTCAAGAATAATGAGATTCTTCCTGTGCCTTCCTGGCAAGAAGCACCCAATGTATTTACAATATCTCATTTTGCTTCCAGCCGCATCCATATGTTCCCCGATCAGGTTAAAGTGGGAGATACACGGCACATTCTTCACTGTAAACAAACTGCCTCGGCAAACCCTAAGGGAAAGGAGGGGATCTGGCTGTCTTAATTTCCCAGGCCTGGGAAAGGCTTGCCTTCAGGAACAGCAGCAGCTCTGATGATTTATTGCTAGAGAAAGGCCATACCTCAGAGGGTTCGTGGCATGAGCCGCAGGTACACCCCAGGAGCGGCCCTCATTTAGTGTGAGACAGGAGAGCTGGAAAAGAGCCTGGTGTAGAATATGACTTTATTACATGCTGAAAGTAATGTGAACGAGGACGTGCTCTGTGGCTATAATTCCACACAATGCTTTAGAGACCAAGACTGAAGGGTGGAGGAAAGACGGAAGGGGAAGAAGAGAAGAAAAATCTTACAGGTAGAGAGCACCTGCCAGTCAACAAGCACAGTGCTGGGCACCATCTCAAAGAAAAGGTTACTTGGTGACATCTGAAATTAAAGCACAATTCTCATTCCTAGCCACCCTCCCCGCTCCCCCCTACAACCTGCTGGGATCAGCCCTTCACCTGTGTAACAAGGTAACAATGCATCTGTCACAAGCCTGCCACATGAATGACACTGGGGCACAGTTCCTGCACCACCTGACCACCCAAGGGCATGTGAAGGACTGGTCTGGGGCTCTCGGGTGGGGAGCAAGGGAACCTGACACCCCAGGGAGAGTCCTAGGACAAATGCACTGGGTTTAGCAATACGGTACCTTGGCAGGGAGTCTGAGTACAGTGCTAGGGACCAAGGGGTGATGACCTAAGTTGCAGAAAAAAAAATGGGAGGAGCCAAGAAGTAAAACCGAGGAGAGAGACACTTCCTTTCAGAAGCTTCTGTAAAGGGAACTGGGTGGCTCAGTCCATTAAGACTCCAACTTCAGCTCAGGTCATGATCTCACAGTCTGTGAGTTCGAACTCAGTGTCGGGCTCTGTGCTGACAGCTCGGAGCCTGGAGCCTGCTTCGGATTCTGTGTGTGTGTCTCTCTCTCTGCCCCTCCCCTGCTTGCGCTGTCCCTCTGTCTCTCTAAAAAACAAATAAACATTAAAAAAAAAAAAAAAAAAAAAAAAAAGCTTCTGTAAAGAGAATTGGAGAAATGAGGCACTAGCCAGTCGGTCAAGGGTAGTGCCTGATTTAAAAGGATCTCCTGCTGCATTCTGATTAAATGATAAAAACACTTAGCACTAAAATGAACCCAGGAGATCTGAATTCCAGCCCTTAATTTCTGTATGAAGAATCGGACTCAGAGGTTAAGGGACTTCTTGCCCAAACCACAGAGCTAATGAAGAGCAGGACTAGATTCTGAATTCAGGAGTCCGTCAACATCACGAAGCCTCTACTCCGTCCGACACCACCCCTTGCCTGGTCTCTCCCTTCACTGCGACCGGTACCCAATTTTACTTGTGGTTTTGCTTTCACTAAGATATTTCAAAAGACCTTAAGATGAGGTATCAGATTAACCAGAAGTGATTTTTTTTCCTTTCAGAAGGGAAATTTTAACTATCTTCACCAACAAAGGGATTAAGTCTGTTCTGTGACAGAACTGCATTAAAAATAATGAGGCAGATAAAGAAAAGCTTTTTTTATTTTAATGAATTCAAAAGCTGGAAGCATTATTGAGATGAACAATGTGTTCACTGCCCTAATCCAATATAATCATGTTTAAAAAATTATTCTGTTTAGGAATTTTCTGCTGTATCAGACAAAATCCAAAATGTGCCAAGTAGAATATTAAAATTAACTTCAAACCTTGAGTGCCTTTCAGATAGAGACCAATATTCTAAAGACCATCTTTTGAAAGTACCACATATAAGACATGAAGTTCTGTGATATACAAAGATGTCTTTCTGCCTAAAATTTAACCTGAAGATTTCTCTGTCTACCATTTAACCCACATCCTAAAGAAATTCATGATTCTACACATTTTTTTTAAGTTCACTCTATGCCCCGGGGCACCTGGGTGGCTCAGATGGTTAAGTGTCCAATTCCTGATCTCAGCTCAGGTCATGATCTCACCATTTGAGATTTCAAGCCCCATGTCAGGCTGTGCATTGATAGTGCAGAGCCTGCTTGGGATTCTCTCTCTTTCCCGCCTTCTCTGCCCCTCTCAAAATGAATGAATGAGTGAATGAATGAATGAGTGAATGATAAAAAAAAACTTTAAAAAGGACGTTCTCTGCCCAACGTGGGGCTCAAACTCACAACCCCAAGATCAAGAGTCACATGCTCTACTGACTGAGCCAGCCAGGTGCCCCAACACAGTTTTTAAAATTCTGAATCAATCATTTACTTCTGTGTATAAGGAAGCCCAGTTAACCTGTTATTTTTTATCTGTAGCTATAGAAAAAGAAATTTCATTTCTGACTCATCTCACTGGGGTTGATTCTAGAGAAGAAAATACAATAGCAACTTTGGCATGAACCTACATTTGCTACACAAATGTTTGAATCTTTCAACTCTTCTTCAGAAGAAAACATCATTATCTGTTCTTCCCCACATAATTTGAATGCAAAGAAAAAAACGTTACCCAAAGAAAACATAACATACAGAACACCCATAATAACATTTCTTTCTTTCTCAAAATAGATCACATTTCTTAGCTATTACATTCTCACCATTCTGCTACCACCTTGACATATTAGGCTTAGATATTCGTATTCCTGTAACTGTGGCAGCAAAAAACTACCATGGGGAAGCGAAGTTAATTGCATTTCACTCATTCACTCATTTTGTGTTTCTTACTATGGCTCACTCACGCTGAACACATTATTCAACAACAAAAATAAGCCGCCGATGTCAGGTTCAACTTTAATTTCAACAAGAGCACAGCAGTAGTAGGGTGCCTAGGTGGCTCAGTCAGCTGAGTGTCCAGGTTCCACTCAGGTCATGATGTTGCAGTTCATGAGTTTGAGCCCCAACATCGGGCTCACTGCGATCAGCACAAAGCCGGCTTCAGACCTTCTGTCCCCCGCCTCCCCCTCCCCAGCTCATGCTCTTTCTCTCACAGAAAGAAAGAAAGAAAGAAAGAAAGAGAGAAAGAAAGAAAGAAAGAAAGAGAGAAAGAAAGAAAGAAAGAAAGAAAAGAAAGAAGAGAGAAAGCAAGCAAGCATAGCAGTGGTTGCAATTAAAGTTGGAGGAAGAGTTCAATTCCTCTCTTCCTACAGATTTGTGACTAAAACCACTTATTCCAAATTACTCCAAAATCTCGTCCCAGCTATCAACAAATGATTATGCCATGTTCAACAACCCCCAAAATCTCACTAAAACTCTAGTCTAGAATACAGAACATTAATCATGTAAAATCTTTTATATCCCAAATTTGTCACAGAAGAATAGAGCATAAATTTCAAAATTAATATAAATATTAAACAAATGAATGAATTGGTAATTAAGCCTTTTGTAATCAGGGGTCAACTACCTGATTTATCATTTTCTAGACTCTCCCATTATTATCTTACTGTCTGTAGTCTGTTAATGCTGCTGTTCTGAGTTTTCATAGGAATAAGGGAAAGAAAGCATCCCTATCCTCTAAGGAGGTCTAGTTTTACATCTACCAGTTAACATGATTTATTACTATATTGATAACTCTAGACATACTAATGTTTCTGTCTGCATAAAGCATAAGAGTAACCCATGTGGACAAAGTAAGACCCCAACCAAGGATTTTTCCTCTGCAGCAATGGAGGGCCAAACCAAGTAGCTTGTCTAAGAAAAAAGAAAGACTGACCCAACCAACAAAGGCAGCAGAGGTGGTGACACAGGGAAGAGACCACAGGGAGACAGAACCAAAAGAATACTGTCCATGTTACCATGGTTATGCCCCAATGGCTATTTCCCTGTCTAGAGCTCTGCCCCACAATGAAGATTTTGAAAGTAATGCCTCCAGTTTACCATCCTGAAAGGTACTAGAAGAATCAGGCTCATTTAGAAGCATGGCTCCAGGTTGAAATGATACTCTACAGAAGTCTCTTTATTATTTGAGGGGAAAAAATTAGTCCTACAACCTCCCACTTCTTATATGTCATTATGTCCTCCTCCTACAGGATACAATTTCTATTAGGTAGTCAGTCTTTGTAATATAGCAGAAAAGTACAAGATTTAAGCCCAAGCAGTTTAAAATCCTGGCTCTGTTACTTCTTTTTTTTTTTTTTTTAATTTATTTATTTTTGAGAGAGAGTGCGCGCACATGAGCGAGCAGGGGAGGGGCAAAGAGAGAAGAAGAGAGAGAATCCCAAGCAGGCTCCTCACTGTCACCAAGCACCCCTCTGTTACTTCTTAAATATAGTGCAGTGAATAAGTAACTTTAATTTCTGACCTTCAGTTTTCCTACTTGTGAAATGCAGATAATAAACCCACCTCGAAAGGCTACTCAAAGAATGAAAAGTATGACTTGAAAGGAACCCAGCCTAGAGCCTAGCACTGAGTAGACAGTAATTATTTCTTCATCTTTCCCCCATAATCCCCATCCCACCAGCAGATGGGTGCAAACACCACTTAATTAGATAAACACTTGGTTAGTTAAGAAAAATTTTCTTTGGTGCACCTGGGTGGCTCAGTCTGTTGAGCATCTGACTCTTGATTTCGGCTCAGGTTGTGATCTCACAGTTTGTGGGCTCGAGCTCCGCACTGCTAGTGTGGAACCTGCTTGGGATTCTCCTCTCCCCAGTCCCCCCGCCCCCCGCCTCAAAATATATAAATAAACTTAAAAAAAAAAAGAGAGAGAGAAAAATTTTCTTTATGGTCCATTTCAACCCTGAAGGTATATTTGTCACTACACAGAGGTATTTTAAGCACCTGCATTGTGTATACCCAGACACTAAGACACATTTAGGCAAGTTTGGTATTCCAGGAGACCTGCCCTCCAACGATTTTTATGTGAGAGGAACAGAGAACCTTCTGGAGGAAATAGTCATCCTGAGGGAAGAAGCAGATGCTTGTCAAGGGACAAAGCAGGAATAAAGAGAAGAGGTAAGTTTCCAGCAGGCCACCCCGACCCCCAGGTCTGAGGTTGGCATCCTTGGGTAGGGTTGGGGGAATAACGGTAAGTGGGGGAACAACAATACTAAAATCGCAGTTTCTGGGAGCACAAGGCAGCACTACATCCTGTGGAGCCTATGACTCGCCGGAGGTGAAGGATGAGCCTATGGGATGCTGGAGCAGGAGGCAAGACAGTGAGCCTGGACAAGAGACAGAAGCTCCCAGCAGGTAGCCCACAGCCTGGAAAGAGAAAAGGCAGCCGAGGACCTTATACCCGGAGAACAGGAGTGACAATGCTGGAGAAGTGGGAGGGAAGAAGGGAGGTCTGTGAACATACCGGAGGCAATGGTTGCATACTCTACTGGCTGGCCACAACCCTCCTGGAGGAAATAACAATCGGATGTGGGAAGACAGGGCATGACAAGAACCATCTTGTTACTGTTTTCATCCTAAACGAGTGAAACCTAAATGAGTGTAACTGCAAGAATTCTGTGTCTTTAGACTAACGTCACCTCAGAGTAGATGCTTATAAGAGGGAAGGGGAAGGGAATCAATATTAATATTTTCTGTGCACTTACTATGTTTTAGGCAATGAGTAAGGCTCTCATTTCATGTTTGCAATCTCATTCTGAAGAAAAGATTAACCATTTTATTTGATCAAATATACTTCCCTCAATAATGGCTTTTGAAGGAAAGCAGATTCAATTTTTTTAAAATTTTAATGTTTATTTATTTTTGAGAGACAGGAAGACAGAACACAAGCAGAGGAGGGAGAGAGAGAGAGAGAGAGAAAGAGACACAGAATCGGAAGCAGGTTCCAGGCTCTGGGCTGTCAGCCAGAGCCCAACGCGGGGCTTAAACTCAGGAACCGTGAGATCGTCACCTGAGCCGAAGTCGGACGCTTCACCAACTGAGCCACCTAGGTGCCCTCAATTTTGGATCAGGCTATATTCTTTGCGCGTATCACCAAAGACATAAATTACCCTGGAGTTCACATCAGATATTTTTACTGATTTATTTGGAAAACATCACTGTGTAAACCAGGAGCTCTCAGAGACCCTTTCAGAGGACATGAGAAGTCAACATTATTTTTGTAGTAGTGCAAAAATATTATCTGCCCTTTTCACTCTCATCATCTCATGAGTGGACAGAGTTTTACAGAGGCTACACATTACACGGTATCACAAGAGACTGGATGAGCAAGCAGAGAAGAAGTAAGTTGTCATCTATTAAGCCATGTATTAAAGAGATTTGTAAAACAATGCCAGTTTTTCTCACTAATTTGTTATTGTTTTTGAAAACGGTTATTTTCCATCAAAATACTTACTATTAAAGGTTAATGCATTTATTACTTTAAATCAATTACTTCAAATTTCTCAGTTTTCATTTCTAACATGGTAAAAATTGACAGATACCCCTTTAAAAATGTATCTTTGGATCCTCAATAATTCTGAAGAGTATAAAAAGATCCTGAGACCAAGAAGTTCCGGACTCTGTGTAGACCACAGCCCATATTTCTCCTCCCAGTGAGAACTACAGGACATCAAGAAAACGGTCTGTCTCAATCCCAAGTCACCCCGATCTTGCCTGAGATGATGTGAAATCCAATCTTCTACAAAGATCAAGGAACGTATCTCTTCTTGGCCCTTCCCAACTGAGGTGTGTTTTTTCCCAATTGTGTAGGAAAGCATTTTTTAAATTAACAGGTTGTTAAAGTGGGTGTGGGGGGGGGCAGATTTTTGCTATTGTTTTTGGTTTTTCTTCTGTGCTGTTGTGTATTCTTGCTCTACGGATGCAATGTTTTCCTGAAACACACCGAGAACACCAATGAAACCAGTTTCGAAGTTTTCTCCTATTTCCTCAATTGTCAGGAGTGAGTTGCTGATCCTGGCAGCTGCCAAATCTGTTCACATGTGAAGTGACTGCTTTACTCTATACCTTGGCCTATATCCTTCAGACTGATCTGCCCTCCCAACCCACCATGCTGTGCCTCAAGGAGGCCTCCCTGTGAACAACCGGTGGATGAAGAAGGTGGCCCGTGAGTTTCCCAAAAGTGTTAATAAATTCATCACCCGTCCAGTGTGCCACAGACAACGTGAAGCAGTGTTCCTGCCTCCAGTCTTTCCTCCCCAACACCTCCTCCCTTATATTCTGTCCCTGGTCCAATGACCTAGTAGAACTTGAAAAATCTTAAGTATTTACTTAGTGCTTCTTCTATTCTTCTATGGGTAACAAAAGGGGTATAGATTGAGCAGTCAAACACCATACCCTAAAGAATACCTAATAAGGCCAGAAGTTTTTAAAGAAAATAGGACAGCTCAGGAAAAGTAAACTCACAATCATGCATTTTGGATGAAAAACCTTGCCCACCCCCTCCAGAGGCACTGTGACCTTCCTCCTATCATGTAACCACCCCCTTGCACTCAAGTCCCCTGATACTCAGTTCTCCAAGGACACCAAACCCGTGACCCCTGTCCCCGCCCCGGTTTACCTCCCTTTCCCACCCACTGGGTGGGAACCTTCTATTATCAACATCATCAACTCCCTTGATCTTTGTATTTGGGTCTTGACTCCACGTAACTCAACAGCCGCCCACTGTGTACTTCTGCTCTAAACCAGCAAAGCACAAGTGAGTGCAGGCTCCGGACGGCCAGCTGCTTATTAACTGGAACAGTGAACGGCACAGCTAACCTTCCAGCCCCCTCTGCAAAATGGGGATGGTAATAACGGGGGCTCACTTCAGAGAGCTGGTGTGCAGACTGAGCGAGTTACGACACGTAAGGTGCCTGGCACAGAGTAAGCACTTGACAAATGTTTGCTACTTTTATTTGTTTAACATCTGGCCACCAAACTCTGATGCAGAAAATCACGGAGCTCCGTGCCTGTGCCACTACACATGTCTGAGGCCCAATTTATCCTTGTGACTGCGCATGACCCGGGAACCCAATCACACGGTCCAGATTCGTCCCCTAAGTTCCCTCACCCTCCACCTCCGCTCAAGCCCCAACCTCCTGTGAGTGCTCTTCTCCCTGAGCAGACGGTCTTGATTCTGGTTTCACAGAGGAACAGAGCCAGCTGTCAACCTTCTACCCAAACCCCGTGAACAACACGTTGCCCATCTTCCACCTTCTCCCCCTACTGAGAACAGACGTTCCCCCTCCTGGGGTTGCCGTCGGTGTAAGTCCTACATTTCACCCTCCTGCCTTCTTTCCAGATGGTTCTCCAGCGACCACCATGTCTGCCTCCCTGTCTTCGGTCCCTTTCTCTCCCAGTGACTAGTTTCCCTCAGCCTGAAACCTGGCTCCAAGTCTTCCAATCCTGAGACAAAGTTAAAGAAACCCACCTCTAATCCCAATCATCTGTAGCTACCTTCTTTCTCCCTTCACAGCCAGGGTGACAGAAAAATTCTCTGCACTCGGTGTCTCCATTTCCCAAATACCCAACACTATATAAATACATGCTGTGACCGCGGCAGGCGCTGCCGCTATGCTTTGGTTTCCAGTGACCGCTCACACCCGAAGTCCACAAGAACTGAGGTTTGTGCTTTTCGCTGCTCCCCCACCTTGGATCATTCTCTCACCCACAAGCTGTGCCTTCACTACACAGCAAGTTCACTAACAGCTGAGCACTGGCCTGGTTTGGTCGCTGTACCCAAGCACGTAACACCGAGCCTGTGCTCGCTGAAGGGCTCAGTGGAAATCATCAGTCTTGGTGCTTCGGAAGCCTCCAGTGTGCAATCCACTCTGAGTCCCTCTCCACCAACAGCTTGAAAGTTACTCAGTCAAGGACTTTGGCACAGTAAGGTATCAAGGAGCCAAGGTTCCCCATTCCGCTCCATGCTTTGCGCAGGTGGGAAATCTGTTTATACGGAGGCTTCAACCTTCAAAGCCTCGCCCCTGCACAAGAGGGTGCACGGTATGCACTCCAGGGCCATGCAACTTCATCGGTGCTGTTGCAGAAGCCAGTAGCCCTCCTGGTTATCTTTCTTTTAACACAATCTCAGACCACTGTCTTCTCCACTCTTTTCTTTTAAAAATAACAGGAAAGTACTTTATATTTTATAATTACCAAAGTAGTTATGCAGAAAGATTTCCTGAACCTCAGAGCCAAAAATTTTGCAAGAAACACCACAACAAAGAAGGAGCTCTTTCTTGCTCTATTGTTTCTACATAATTAATTTACGATGACAGTGTATTAAAGAAATGAAGTTTCTACAAAATGAACACTAACTATATTGAACCAGCTTAATGACCTTGTTTTCTTCCCTCCCAAATTCTTTCACCCTAAATGAGCCATGCTTCTCATGAAGAGTCTGAAAGTAACTAAGATATCTAATAATGATAAAAATAATAATAATAATTTCTGGCAATTAGTCTAGTATTACTCTAAAAAAGAAAGATTACTGCTTGATCTTTAGTTTCTTCTCCATGGCAAAGTCCAATTCTTTAAGGACATAAACTTTTCATCCCTTTCGTTCCACATTGTTCTCAATTCAAAGCAGCCACCTGGTAGGAATAGTCCACTGATTAAATAAATATATAAAAATTTGAGCCAGTCAACCAACTCTTCTCTATAGTAACCAAAAACTACCTTCACTATACAGAAAAAGTTAATCAACCAAATACCTTGATCAAATAATTTCTCATAAAAGCTGAAAAGGAAATACAATCATTCATTTACAAATCGTCTCTCACATTTATTGTGCCAGATGCTGACAATATCATAGTGAGTAAGGTCCACTTCCCGCCCTCCACATTTTCCATCAGTACTCAAACTACAACGTGGCAACAACCTTATCTATCCTCAGCGATCGTAGTTCTAAGGAGAAAAATGTTTTAATTAATGTTAAGATCTGGGAGGTTTGCCTTGGCCTTGAACTTCAAATACCTAATTTTATTTTTACATGCTTACCCCATGTAGACTTTCTTGTGCCTTCTCATCATTTCAAGTCAATGTAACTAATAATACCCTTTCATCAGATAGCCGTTAGTCCCAGGAATCTGAGAAATGGGTAACAAAACAGTGAAAGGAAATAAAAAAACAACATGAAAAGGATTTTATAAATCCTGCCACTGGGGCAAGGGCAGAAGACAAGCAATTCATCAGTACACAGAATTAAATTGTTCCAAGAGTTTAAACTCTAACCTTAACAAAGGAACCTGCAGAATACCATCTGCTAATACTCTAAAGCTTATAACGGTAAGTTATGCAAGAGATGAGACCTGTTTTCCAATGAAAATAAACTCTACATCACAGGTATGATGCAAGGCAAAGTCACAAAGACCCATTTCTCTGGTTCCTTCAATAAATATTGCAGTCCTATAAGGCACTGTGCCAAGAATTAGGGATATAAAGTCAAATAAGACCCAATCTCTGCCCAAAGGAGTTTTGAATCTAGTAGAGGAACCTAAATTAATGTTTACAGAAGGGTACTCTAAATATGCTCTAGAATATTTGCAAGGTGCCTTGGAGAGCAAAGAAATGGGGTGCCTGAATCAGACTAAAGAGGGAGAGTCACAGAATGCTTCCCTGTAAGAGGTCACCTCTGACCTGAATTTTGCATGACTAACTATCTAAAGTATTCTTTTAGCAGTGGAATGACTAATGGAGTTGAATGGAATCAGCCACGCCTAAAAGGAAGACAAAAGGTACTTGGATAGCTGAACAGAAGATGGAGGTGGTCAGCTGACGTAGGTGGCGGCACACTGATCAGATGATAGATGTGGGCGTTCATTGCACTGTTCAGATGATGGAGGTGGTCAGATGACAGAGTGGTGGCACACTGATCAGACGATGGAGGTGGCGTCGCAATGATTGGATGATGGAGGTGGCTAGATGATGGAGGTGGCGGTGCACTGATCGATGATGGAGGAGGTCGGATGATGGAGGTGGTCGGATGATGGAGGTGGTCGGATGATGGAGGTGGCTGGATGACGGAAGTGGTGGCACAAAGGGGCCCAAATGAGTCAGGTGTCTGGTCTGGGTAACTGATTCAACGTGAGCACCAGCCATGGAGGAAGGAGTCTCAGGAGATATGAGGGCAGAGTTGGAGAGTGAAACCTCTGTCTTCCATCTGTCTGGAAAAGCAGGGGATTTTTATTGAGGACTTCGGTCGGCAAACCTGAGGAGCCACGTGCTGCGAGACAAAGGACAGGTACGGCCCCAGGCACCACCATAGTAAAGGGGCACAGGTGTCACTGCCCCTCCTCATGCTCCACACATAATCACAATCTCCACTTTTCCTCGTTTGCAGCTTGAGCTTTGGCCTCATCAGCAAAATGGGCCTCAGGAAGCTCTGATTACTGAGCCGCCGTGGTCTACAGATGAGAAGACTGAGGCACAGAGATGGTAAATCACTTGCCCACAGCGACACGACAGGCACATGGCCCTCACTCGGCACCAGTGCCCCTCACCACATGGTACTGCCTGGTTTACGCAGAAGCAATGATCCCTTTTCTTACAAACTCAAGCTTTCCAGAGACAGGCTCTCGGTCCCGAGATGTGTTCTCTTCTGGCAGATCATGAAGGAAACAGATGCTGAGAGATGCTCCCACCCCAGCTGCTCTGCTTAGTCACACTCCTGCTCCGGGAAGGAGGCCTACTTTCACAAGAGGATCCCTCTGCAGCCACCCCAGGCGCACCTGGGCAGCCCGTCTTAAAAGACTGGCGTCTCCTCTCACCACGAGCGTGGCCTTCTTTTCATGGGCTGGCTCCCGTTACTGCACCTGCTGCAAACGGGTGTTGTGGCTAATCACGCAGGAGACAAGCGGGACTACATCACCTCCGAGGGAAACTGCTTGGAGAATCTGCAAACCAGGCCGTGTATTATGGGGCTTCTAAAGTCTGATGTCACAGAACCGCATGCTTCTGGTCACCACACCGGGGTCTGGGCCTACAGTCCAGATGGAAGAGGAGCTTTACGAAGAAGTATGTGGCCAGTGAGATCCCAGTGCAAGGTTGAAGGGTGCAAGAAGCTGAGATGCTTACATTATTCAAGGAAAGGGGCCTATTCTCCACTGGTTATGCACAGACTGAAGGGACAGTTGTACGTGCAAACCAAGAGGTAAACAGACCTCTAAATAAGTGAAGAGGCAGGGAAGCACAGGTTGCAGAATGAATTATTAAAGCCTGCAATGGTCTGTACTCGAGGGTCTGACTGATTTCTGAGCGAAACATCCTCTCCTGAATGCTGCTACTTAAAGGTAAAAATAGACTCGTCATTCCCCCGACTCTCTTTCTCCATCATTGATGAAAAATGAAGTCGCTCCATTGGTTTGTAATTGATGTGCCTGACACTAAAATTTCATCCTATGTTCTGCCATCCTTTGAAACGCACGGTAAGAAGAGAAGATCGTCTTGACGTGCAAAATAGCACATTGTGACACAAAGCCACTGAGATACGTGTGAAAAAGCATTTCTACTGGAGCAGGAATGCAGTTCTGTTTGAAAGTTTACCCACATTTCAAATTTCACTTTGAGCAAATGCTTTAGGATAAATAAACAAAAATACAGGGCTTAAAAGAGGAAACTGTTTATTTCTTAATTTTTTTTAGAAATAGTAAAAGCAGAGTGAGATGTAAATTTTTACCTTTTCTTTTTCTATACAGACTATTGAAAAATACGAAAAGCTAGTAGGTGCTTAGAGTTCTCAACACATTGTAATATATGCTCAATTTACTGATCTGAATTATATAAATGTACAAACAAGCACAGAATATATAAATACACGGATGTATAAACACTCCAGTACCATTAATTCCACTTCAATTTTTTTCTTTACCCAACAAACTACGGACTAAATAAAAAAAGCTGCTTTAATTTAGATAATACATTTTCTATTTATTTGAAGAAATACTTACTGAGCACCTACTTTGAGTCAGACACCGCACACAGAGCCACAAACAGAGCATGACACATGCAGTTCCAGAGGTAAAAAGACAAGGTCATTTCAGAGCATGTGAACATCGTGGTGACCATGAAACCACGCTGTCACAGGCATGGGAAAGGCGGAGCTATTTTAGGTGGGATGGCCCGGGAAGGCCTCTTTGTGGACACCATTTTCAACAGGGTTCTGAATAATGAGGGGCCAGTCATAAAATCTTTTTTTTATATTTAAAAAATTATAGGGGAAGATATATAACAGTCAGGCTTAAATTCAGCTGCTTGCTTCAGAATATATACCAAATAAAATGGCTTAGGCTAACAGGTGGCTCTTTTTCTCCCAGAGGCTCCACACTACCATGGGGGCGCCCAAACTCCTCATGACCTTTCCTTTGCCTCCCTGACATCCTGCTTTCCCTCTTTCTGCTCACCCAGAGCAGTAAACAGTATTAATGAAAAATGAGAAGGGCACAAGCCCCAGCCAGCCGAGTCAGTCCTTCCACATCAGAAAATAGTAGCTTTTCCAGAAGCCCTGACCATAAAGCCCTACTTACATCTGCTCTGAACACTGTCCCACACCTACTATAAAGTGGCTTCAAAAGGCGCATGCTTTGAACTCGCATGGGCTTTTGCAGAACTCCCCCCCTCCAACCCCGCAATTCTGTTAGTAGGAAGAAAGCATAAATGGGTGTTGACCTGTGACAAGCAGTGTCTGCTGAAGCGTTCTAGACAGGGTGATGGCAAGTGCAAAGTCCCCGATGTGACAACCAACAGGTTTGGCTTGTAGAACAGAAGACCAGCCTGTACCCCGTGTCAGGATCACAGAGAGCACAGCTCAGAATTCGGTTAGTGAAATGAGAGCCACTGGTCTGGAGGGCTCCTTAGGTCCTACATACGGTGAACTCACTTAAATCTCCCCCACAACTCCATGGGGTGGGTACAACCTTTATTTTACAAATAAGGAAGCAAGCGCTTAGGTTAAGTGACTTGCCCAAATTCGGAAAGTGAGGAGGGAGAAGAGACACAATTACAACCCAGGGTGATCTGATTCTTAAATCCATGTTCCTAACCCTGCTGCCTTCACTTCCCTGCTTCGAGGATATGCCTCTGAATAGTGAGCTGACAGAATTCATTCTTCCGGATCCATTCCTGTCGTTACCTGCTCTCCTATTCACTAACACTTAAGAGAAGTGCTTCTTTATTCTTTTAATATTTTCATTTATTTGGAAGTCTAGATAGAGGGATTTCCTTGTGATTCTTTACCTATCTAATATGCATGAGAAGGAAAAAATTCTAAAAATTGAAAGTGACTATCTCTTTCTGACACTGAGGTTTAGAGGTGTGAACCTCACATTAGTGGGAAAATAAATTTCTACACGGCTGCTTTTCACACTGGGGAGGAAGGAAAGAAGGCAGGAGTTTCAAAGCTCCTGCCAGTTCTTCAGTGCTGGGAAACATTAAATGAGCTTCTGGATCTGCAAAGGTGGGCCCAGAGCCTAAGGATGTTTGAGAGTTAAATTGCTCTGCATAATGAAGTAAAGGTAATTGAGTTTCCTGAAGAATCAGAGAATAAAGAGGCCGAGGAAAATGGAGGAGGCAGGGAGCTCTGAAGGCGTGTGGATCTCCTGCGACAGGTTCCCATGTGAGGGCAGCAGGGGAGGGCTCTGCAGCTGACCCCAGGGGGCAGGCAACGCCCAGGAGCAAGCCATCATTCTACAATCTGGGAAGATTAAAAGGGCGCAGTGAGTCCAGAAGAACCCCACGAGGGCTGGCAGAGCTCCCCCGAATTCTCCAGGCTGCAGGGGACAGGGGCAGGGCTGTTGGCTTAGGACCCTACCCTCACCCCCACGGGTACTGCCCTGCACACGGAGACAAAACAGCATCAGAGGATCCCAGAGTTCCAGCACTTGCTTTAGGGAAACTCTTCCCTCCATCACTTCTCTGCACCCCACACCCAGCACCTCACAACAGAGTCACTTGCAAAGGCAAACCAGCCGCCCTGGGCACACATGGTGCCCTTCCCCTTGGCCGAAAGGTCTGTGTCCCCACACAGCCTCTGCTCGGGCCCAGTGGCTTTCTGTGTGAACTTCAAATTCCTGTGTGTATCCCAGCACTTGTGACTGGCCCCTGCCTAGAGCCCAGCCTCACCTGTGACCCTGAGCACCAGTAAGACAGAGCTACGTTCAGTGTCCTCTGTGCTCCACGCTGCCACTCTCGCTGCCCGCACACAGCTGCTCTCTTACACGCCTCACCTACTTTCATAAAACCCTCTTCTAGGAGGGCTTCAAAAACCAACTGAGGCATCATTGCCTCCAGAAGCCTCCCCGCCTCCACCTGCAATTCGGATGGCCTCCTTTCTCCCTGCCACCCCACCCGAGGACTCCCCTTCCACACCTGGCTCAGGTGTCATCACCGAGTGACTGGTCTCCCCAACACGCATCCACAGAGCCTAGCACTGTGCCTACAGGGTAATTATTCAATAAATCCTTGACTATAATAAGTGTATGACCTAAAAGCTTTTATTATCTATTTATTATCTAAAAAGATAATAAAACCCAGATCTGCCCAGGAAGAGAATATTTGAAATGACTGTCAGGACAGAATGCGTCTTCCCACACCTTGATTTTTCCTTCAATACAGCGCTGTAACTCTTCTGGCCTCTATCCAAACCCTCATGTTACTCTCACCCAGTTAAGCCAACAGCAGCCTTCAAAAAAACAGGAACACTAATTGTGAAAAGTTCATATTCTTTCATTCAACAAATAGACATCTTGTGCTTCATCACGACGTGTGGTGCTTCACGAATGGACAAGACCAACGTTACTCGTATCCTACTAGAATTCAACCAATGAATAAACATCTAACGTCATGGTAGTGATAAGTGCTCTGTGATGAAAAATGAGAGTGCAATAGTTTATTAGACCTAATCTAACCAGGGTCAGGGACGGAAGGGGGGCTTGCCAGTTACCAGTGTATACGGACTAAGGCGGGCTCCCTTTGCAAGCAGGAGTTTGCCAGCAACTGTGTGTGTGTGTGTGTGTGTGTGTGCGCACGTGCGCGTGCACATGTTGGTTAGGGAAACATGAAAAGATGCCTATTACAAGGAGAGATAACAGCCTGCGGGCAGCCTGAAGGAGCTTGGAGAGTTTCAGGAACAGCAAAGGGGGCCGTGTGGAGGTCCTGTGAGCTCCCAGTGCGAGTGAGGGTGAATCTGGCTGGCGAAGCTAAGTTAGTTTTTCCTTGGTGAATCTGTCAGAGAACAGGCTACATGTGTGGAAGCAATGTTTCTAAGTGAAAAAGCAGCGTGATAGCGAAGCAATGCTGGGCAGAGATGATCATGAACTGAGGAGGAAGCATCTCCAAGTTGGCTAAATGAAGGAAGATTCTTACCTGGGTTATGCTAATGAGAATTAGCATAATGGGGGGAGGGGGGCTCAGGAAAGGAGCCTGTCAGAGCCTGGCACAAGGGACACTGGGAGGTGCCTCAGAGATAGCCTGGGCTGAAGCCAGACAGACAAGTAATGCTGAACACTGTTGCCAACCGATCTGAACACAACAGCCACTCAAGACACGTTAATTCTTTCTAAACAACAGAATGGCTGTGAATGCCACGGAGTTATTTTAAATCCGCATCTCCTGTTTATAAGGGTCTGCAATCTTCATTATCTCTGAATCCACGGTTACATGAGGAGCCCTTTGTTTTCAGTCATCATTACAAAGTAACTAAGCACTTCCTAACGGCTGGTGGCAGCAAAAATCTCAATCTCGAGATCAGATTTCTTACGTATGACGCCTAGTTCAGGATCACTTCAAGCTCTCACACACAATCAAGTACGAGGGTTATTCCGGGGGTGCAGAGATTCCTGGTGTGTTAGGGTTCCCAGAAAAAGCCATGAACTACACCATACACCTGCATACTAAGCAACTTAGCCTTACTACTTCAGTGCTACAATTGTCACTGTTATTGAAGACTTTCTGTTACTAGGTATGCGTGTTGTGCGAGGAAAACTTATTTTCCTTGGTAGGGTGCAAGCAGCTTACTTCATATATATCTTAAGTGGCTTAGTGGCTAAAGTACATAATCTCTTCGGCTGTGTGCCTCAATTACATTTATTTTATTGTAGGTGCCTACTGCACAGTTAATCACCTTCATCCGTATTGTTAACCTGATCCTTGAAATAGTTATACTTCTAGCACACATCGATTATTTTTTGCCATTCTCTCATTTGAAAAGAACATTAATGGTTAGAGAAATAATGGATGCCATGTTCTTCATATCACAAATTATGGTGACTTTTATACTCAATGACTAGTTGTAACAAAAACTCAAAACCACAACTGTAAGTGACTAAAAAAGGACAATGAAAACAGAGTTCGTTCTACGGTTGCAGGCTGTTTGACATTTCCCAGCCTGCCCAGAATTTTATAAAAAGAAATGACCTTGAAAATAATTAAGCATATCAAGTGGTAAGGCTGCAGCTCACTGAAATATGACAATATATTCATATCTTTATAATGCTGCTGAGCTTTCATGAACTGGAAAGAAGTTTCATTGCTCTTTAACCAATTTATACTTGTATTTTTATAGGCTGATACATACTCACTACAAGGCCATTCTAATCTTTGTTTCCCTGTATCCCTATGAACTTGGAAATAAAGGCAATCAGGTCTCAGCCCACTAGACTGGGAAAAAGATCAAATATTGCAAGAGGCAAAAGAGGCTGGCTTATTTTTTTTTCAGTCTGTTTAATTAGAGTGCTCTTAGTAAAACTACAAATTCAAATTAGCTTTCTCTGTTCAATGCTTATTAATTTAAATGCTCTTTAAAAGGGAACATGTAAGCATCTTAATAAATAAATTTAGCTGCAGGGCACCTGGGTGGCTCAGTTGGTTGAACTGGGTTGAGCATCCGACTCTCGATTTCAGCTCAGGTCATGATCTCACGATTTGTGAGATCGAGCCCCATGTCAGGCTCTGTGTTGACAGTGCAGAGATTCTCTTCAGAGGGATTCAGAGCCTACTTGGGATTCTCTCTCTCTCTCTCTCTCTCTCTCTCTCTCTCTCCCTCCCTGCCCCTCCACCGTTCTCCCTCCCCCTCTCTCAAAATAAAAAAAACTTTAAAGTAAATATAGCTGCTGTCACTTTATAAAAGGAGTAAATGCAACTAAAACAAAAACAAAAACACAACAATCACAAGTGAGGGGATGGACAGAAAACACTTCCAAGACACCATGGGACAGACCCATGATGCCCCAACGCCCTGTTCAGTGCTGGGAAGGGCTGAAGGAAGTCCTATTCAGCCACACAGTAGGACCTCAGGACACAGGAGGACTGACAGGTCCTAGGAAAATCAGAATCTCCAAGGTGGAAACCAATCCTTCAGAGGAATAAAGAAGCAGACCCCCTAGTCCAACTTCTTGGCTGGGTTTCCTCCCTCCTCCTGCCCCAGCACAGTCATACCACAAAGTTTAAATGTGTATGAAGTGTTGAGCTGATTTCTCCCAACAGGTCCCTTTGAAAAGGGCTTGAAGGAGGAGGTTGTAAAAGCAAGGCTGCTCTCAGAAGGTGATGGAATGCCCTGGAAATCTGACATTTACAAGTGCTATCCGGTCCAGCCCCAGTGAGCTGAACCCTTTACACTTCATCCTTTCCTCTTTCTGTGCCAAAAACAGGGCAGGAGGTGGGGGAGAAGATTTCTTACAAAAGATTCTAACTTTCTACTTAGCACATGCAGGAGCAGCACTGCTGGGACTGGCATGAAATAAGAGTTCGACAGCCCTGGGGCCCCTCGGTGGCTCAGTTGATTACGCATCCAACTCGAGCTCAGGTCACGATTGCGTGGCTTGTGAGTACGAGCCCCGCATCGGGCTCTGTGCTGATGGCTTGGAGCCTGGAGCCTGCTTTGGATTCTGTGTCTCCCACTCTCTCTCCCCGTCCCCCGCTCACACTCTGTCTCTCCCTCTCTCAAAAATAAATAAACATTAAAAAAATTTTTTTTTCAATAAAACAAAAAGAATTCGACAACCCTGATTCCCAAGGATGTCCACGGGGAGTGCATATGGATGGGGAAAAGTTAGTAACGGAAGAGGTCAGGCCCATAGAAGGGCTGTTCCTAGAACCAGAATCTTAACAAATGAGCGGGGGACCCAACTGCTCATATTAAGTAAGTACCTGCCATGTGCAGGTGCAAGGTCCTTGCAGAAACAAGACTGACATTGTCTCTGCTCACGTGAAGTTTATATTCTTGTAAACAGTGGCGAGTAGTAACAATAGAATCTTTGGGAATGATTAGAAAAACATCTACCCACCAGTCATTCATTCACTCACAACAGACTGAAAGCATCATGCGCACCAGGCTCTGTGCTTGCTGCTGGGAGTATACCATGGTAAGTAACACATCAGCAGAATCTGGGAATCAGTCACACACAGATGGTAAGTGGACCCACAGGAATTAATGAGGAGACCCAGAGCAAAGAAAGAGGGGAAAGGAGCCCACAAATATGGAAGGTGGTGGTGTAGGAAGAAATGTGGGAGAGTATGGCGTCACTCAAGCCAGTGTTAAGCACTTTAAGCAAAGTGTTACGAGAAGGGAGTCATCCACAGTACAGTTACAAAGTCAAATTCAAAGAGGAATCAGCACTCGCTGGGTTTTGCAGCTCTGAAGACCAGAACGGTTCTGAGTGACTTATGCACCTGAACACCAGACCACAGGCAGACGAGCCAACGACAAGGAAGTGAAGACTGAAAGTCTGGACAGTTTCATAGTCTTAACTGTGCAAAAAGACAAGATTCAAAGATAAGCAGAGAAAGAGGTCAGGCAGAGGAGTTCTTATTTTTTCCTCCTCTTCCTCCATTTCTCTCTTCTTCCCTTTCTAAAATAAAACAGACTTAACCACATGTAAAGGCTGAAAAGAGAAAATAATGGAGAATAGATAACTGGTGTTAAGTGAGGTCCCTAAAAGAATAAAAAAAATAATGGGATCTAGAAAGCAAAAGGAGATTCCCACTGAGTATTGAGGCACAGAAGGAAGAAAGATACTGCTGAAGGCAGGGCTAGGGTGGGTGGCACAAGTGGGGGGGGGGGGGGGGCGGGCAGGAGGCTGGGGGGTATGCAGGCCTGAGGGAAGGAGCACAGCTGGAGTGGGGAGCACAGGTAAGGTGGGGAGCAGGGCTGGGGTGGGAGGCATGGGTGGGGTGGGGAGCCAGGCTGGGGTGGGGGGCACAGCTGGAGTGGGGAGCATGGGTGGGAAGCACAGGAGAGGTGGGTAGCGGGGCTGGGGTGGGGAGCAGGGCTGGGGAGCAGGAGGAAATTAAAACTCTGAAGACTCTCTGACATAATGACTGCAGGCCAGGAAAATTCTCAGGCAACTTTCAGTGCAAGCGAAGAGGCCCCCAGAGACCGATAACCGATATTTTGGGTTAGCTTAGTGGACAACTGGTACAAGTGGTGGTCCGGGACGGGCGCAGGTAGAACAGCTCTGATTACTAAACGTGCCTCACACAGGAATTTATAAAATTTGTCCAACTAGGCAGTGAAGAAACTCCCCGGGAGCACAGAGTCTCACACATTTTTAAGTAAATGCTTCCGCCTGTGGGAAACCCTGTCAATGGGGACACTGCCAAATCAGCATCGAGCTCAGTAACCTAAGAGGGCTGCACGAGAGCAAATGCATGCTGGCGTGCGTGTCTGAACTTCACCGCTGAGGAATCCCGGCCATGAGGACCACCCTCCAACACCCTCACCCGAGTCACGGGGCTCCAGGCGAACTGCTTCACCTCGCCGTGTCCCAAGCTTTCCTTTCGCTTCTTTAATTTTTTTTTAATTTTACATTTATTTATTTTTGAGAGACAGAGAGAGACAGAGCACAAATGGGGGAGGGGCAGAGAGCGGGAGACCCAGAATCCGAGGCAGGCTCCAGGCTCTAAGTTGTCAGCACAGAGCCTGACGCGGGGCTCGAACTCACAAACTGTGAGATCACGACCTGATCAACCGACTGAGCCACCCAGGCGCCCCTCCTTTCACTTCTGTAAAGAAAGTCCTATGTACTTTTCCTTCAGTCCTCAGGGTGCTGCAGGGATGAATGTGCATCTGTCTAAAGCTCTGGCCGTCCGAGAAAGGAGCCCGCTCCGACCTGGAAGTCCCTTCCAGGCCACATGCTGGCATGGCCCCTTTGTATTCATGAAGAGAAAAGGCACAGATTGTACAGGGTTTTTCACAAGCGTGGCTCTCACCTGGCTCGTGTGTCCCTGCACGCGTGCCGGGACTTGCCCTAATCACGAGAAAGACAACACAGCGCTGCCTGAACACGCGGGGAGTCCGGCGACCCCCTGCTCGCGATTTGCTGGGTGAGAAGGCCTATTATCCTTCTGCTCACCCAGAACGTAAGCCCTTTATTTACCAAGTGTCTGCTCAATCAGCACAGAGCCTTCGTGTTCTGTCCCCTCTGCTCTGTTGACTCTTGGATCCGGCAGGGTGCTGGAGTCTAGGAACCACGTCGACCACAGCACCCTGTCCACGTTACGTACTCAGCATAATGTTAGCTGCTCCTGGTGCTTGCCAGAGTGCTACCTGCCCGCGGACTGCTACTTCTGTGTTTGGATGGAGTGAGTGCCATCACTTGTAAACACTCTATTCTAGCAGCTAATGGAGCACCTGGCACAGAAAAGAGTCAGCGATTATGAAGTTGTTCATTGTACCACATCTGTCTTTCTCCATCATACATGTATCTGGTAAGCATAGGTGCTTAATGAGATTTTCTCTGATCACTAAGCCATGGTTCTCTGCTACTCTTAAAATTTGGGATACTATAATACTATAAATTAAAATATCATAATACTTTCTCAGAAAGTATAGAAATAGGTTATGGACTGATGGGAGTGTGGGGTTACATGAATATCAATACTCAAATATCATCAAATTATATCTAAATATACACATTTTATTGTCTGTAAATTATAATTCAATTTAAAAAGGAGATTAGAGTGAAAAAACAGAAGTATGGTTTCAAGGAGTAGCTTTACTATGCCCCATGAAGATTATTGGCGATACAGACACAAACATAAATTTTATTTATAAAATCATATTTGTGTACCAACACTATCTCATGGTATTTTGTGACAGGGGAACTATCCCTTCATTGCACCAAAAACTAAAGATAGGTTGCAAGATTATTTTTACATAAATTCTGATGATAAACTTAGTGTTTTCCTAATAGAAAAAACAAAACAAAACAAAAAGTATCCCTGAGTTTACAAGTCAAGTAAAATACCTGCTTTGGTCTTTGAGATTTAGCATAACAATTGCCCACATAGTAAACAAACAGACAAAGGGTTTTTTTTCTGCAATAACTTTTATACTACAGAGATACCCTAACCTTTAAAACTCCCTCCTTGAAAATATTTCCAAAAGACATGTCTGATAAAGGCTTAGTATCCCAAATATATAAAGAACTTATCAAACTCAACACCCAAAGAACAAATAATCCAGCGAAGAAACGGACAAAAGACATGAATAGAGACTTTTCCAAAGAAGACATCCAGATGGCTAAAAGACACATAAAAAGATACTCAACATCCCTCATCATCAGGGAAATACAAATCAAAACCACGATGAGATACCACCTCACTCCGGTCAGAATGGCTAAAATTAATAACTCAGGAAACAACAGATGTTGGTGAGGATGCAGAGAAAGGGAAACACTTCTGCACTTTTGGTAGGAAAGCAAACTGGTGCAGCCACTCTGGAAAACAGTGTGGAGGTTCCTCAAAAAATTAAAAATACAGCTATCCTCTGACCCAGCCATTGCACTACTAGGTATCTATCCAACGGATACAAAAATGCTGATTTGAAGGGGCACATGCACCCCAATGTTTATAGCAGTGCTATCAACAATAGCTGAATTATGGAAAGAGCCCAAAGGTCCAATGACTGATGACTGGATAAAGAAGATATGGGGTGTGTATACAAACACACATACACACACACATACATACTATGGAATATTACTTGGTGATCAAAAAGAATGAAATCTTGCTATTTACAACAACGTGGATGGAAATAGAATGGATTACACTAAACAAAATAAGTCAGGGAGAGAAAGACAAATATATGATTTCACTCATATGTGGAATTTAAGAAACATAACAGATGAACATAGGAGAAGGGAAGGAAAAATAAGACAAAAACAGAGAAGGAGGCATATCATAAGAGACTCTTAAATATAGAGAACAAACTGAGGATTGCTGGAGGGGTATTGGGTGGGGGGGGTGCTAAATGGGTGATGTGCACTGCGGAGGGCACTTGCTGCGATGAGCACTGGGTGCTGTATGAAAGTGGTGAATCCCTGGGCTCTACATTATTACACTGTATGTTAACTAACCTAAATTTTAAAAAAAAAATCCCTCCCTACCCAAGGGTTAAAATTCATATTCAACTACTTAAGTTGAACCACACTTTCCATCAAAATCTGGAAGTACTTCACTTATGAAAAAAGACCGGGGCATTCCAGCACGAGCATTCATTCAACTTGCGGAAATAAAGTATCCTTCAGTCCCTTACAATTCTGCTCAACAACATTCGCTAGGGAAAGTTTCAAACATTTATGGGAGATACTCCTGGAAAGAGAGGGCAATTTACTGGTGTGTGAGATTGTCAAGTGGGAGAATCTGTCAATCACCTAATTACCAACTATTCATTGAGGAGGGCTTTTAAATACACTGTAAATGAAACATGTAAAATTAGCCATGATTCCAAATGTATTATACTGTATGAAACAAGAATAAAAGCCTTTTTCAAAATATGTAATTTATTCAAAGGAGTTCCCTACTTTAAATACATTCTCCACGAAAAGCAACTTGTATTGACCCGAGTCACTACATCTTCCACGGACCTTTCAGAACAACAAGATATTTGGGAATTTATTCAAAAGCAACAAGAGAATGGGAAACAAGTCTTCCAGTCTGAGCTAAAGTTACACAAAATCACTAAGGAGATCATTTTTTATTCCATTCTTTTACATTTCTTTGTCTCCTCCAGGCCACAACACAAGCCCCCGTACTGGGAACCACAAGATAATTCTTACTTTTTACATGACACTTAGTCTCAGAAACAAATTGTGGAGTTGCAAAATTGAAGATCAGTAAACAACCAGTGTCCATCAACCACACTGATGAGTACCAGTGTATAAAAGACCATTCCTACTCGCTGCCATGCTCCAGATCCGAAAAGGGAACCAAAATTCAGGGCTGTATTTGTCCCCTCAGAGCCCTTGGCAGAGAGAAAAAACATGAAAATAACAGCAAAAACAACACATCACTTAAAATCGAACTGATACTATAATGAGAAAGCAATATTTTGTTTTTTAAAACAAAAATGACAGGACACTTGGGTGGCTCAGTCGGTTAAGCACCCGCCTTAAGCTCAGGTCATGATCTTGTGGTTTCTGGGTTCGAGCCCCATATCGGGCACTGGGCTGCCAGCTCAGAGCCTGGAGCCTGCTTCGGATTCTTAGTCTCCCTCTCTCTGCCCCTCCCCTACTTGCACTCTGTCTCTCTCAAAAACAAATAAACATTTTAAAAAATGACATATATGATCTAACCATCAGCAACAACAACAAAAAAAACCATTTTCAAAGCAATGAGAATAACACTTATATTTGCCTTTGTCCATGATACTGGTAAAGGCCGGCTCTTCCCTTGAGGCGGTGAGGTTAGCCACTCTTGAGTTAAAAGAACACATGAATAACAGACAAACATAATGCACGAATCCCCACACTACACACTTTCACCAAATTGGTGAAGTATATTTCTATTTAAAGTAAAATATATTTCTATATAAAGTAAAAGAAAGAGAAATTTAAAAATTTTTAAGCTTGTGATCTGAATATTACAGGCCACTGTGATTCATATTTGACCTGATGTTACAAAGATCTATGCTTATCTCCATGACATGGTCAAATATTTTCATAACAGCAGAGTCACCTATTTATGATATTAAGAAGAAAGTGATTTAAACCTTCACACACTCTGCTGATGTGCTGTGGTGTTGTATATTAAGGGCCATCTCTGGGTTAAGAGCAAAATTTATAATTTCACTGCTTTCTTAAATAAGATCCTATCGCTTACAATCCTCACATCATTTGAGAGTTTGTAAATTAAAAAAAAAAGAAAATCAAAACAATCCATCATTATCAAGGGCAGAATGGACCCACAGTTGCCATGGCAATTGTCTAAATTCTAGACTTAATTTATTACTGAATAAGTTTTAAAAAATTCATAACCCCAACCACCAAGAGCAGACGAATATGATCTTCCCAAAGCTTGCTGAGTTTTAATTGCCCACACACTACTCACCAAATGAGGTAAAAGTAGCTAAATATCATTTATTACTAGTTCTGGGTACCATTACTCTATAATTTGAAAGGCATTTCTCCTTCTGAGTTTATCACTTTGAGTTAATCACTTTGGTACTGCCATTAAAAATTGGGTGTTTACATGTAAGTGATGAATCACTGAATTCTACTCCTGAAACCAATATTGTACTGTGCGTTAACCAAAATTTAATAAAAAAGGAAAAAAGAGAGACAGAACAAAAAAAATTACTAAATACTATACATGACAATGCCAGGCTAGAAGTTATACTGAGCAAGAAAAGTATGCTCACTCTAAGGGACAGCTCAAAAAGACAACACAAAATCAGGAGACCACAGAGGAGAAGAAACATCTTTGTGGCAGAAGAGCACTGAATGGGCAAAGAATGAGCATGAAATTGTTGAAAAGTACAATCTGTAAAGGCTGCGAGCCTCTTTCCAAGAAAAGCCTAGGGCACAAAATGTCTCCTGACCAGATTGGTGTGAGTCCTACTTGAAATACGGAGAAAATGAGATACGAGAAACATGTGTGGCCACGGAGGGACAGTGGATGATGATAAGTGCACAGTGAAGCCACTATTTCTAAGGATTGAGATAAAAATGGTGCAACTCAAAAATTGATCTCTACAATGATGTCAATCTCATCCAGGCAGATTTTCTAAACACTCAACCCAGCAACTCTCCCGGACCATCCTTATACCAGTCTTGGGGACAGAGCCCCGTCTGGCTTTCTGCTTTCAGAAGGGGTGCTGCCTCCATTTAGCGATGTTTATAAAAATGGCAGCAGCTTCCTATTTGAATGTTAATTACTGTTGTGATACACAAGATAATTTAACTTGCTTCAGTAATTTATTCTTCCTTTTAATTAGATGCAGTAATTGGAAAATCTTCCAGAATGTAACAACAGTTCCAAAGGTGAAATGGAAAGGAAAGAGAGCTTTCCCAGAGCATCTCAACTATAAATCTGGGGCTGGCTGTTCAACTGGCCACCACCTGGATGAACCATGCCAGGAATCACAGATGGTCCTTCTAGAATCAAGTAGGTGGCACCCACCACCTTTAGAGTTGATGGATTCAAGAAGAAGGCAAAGCCCCAGCAGACAGTTCATAGCTAAACTGAGAAGAATCTGAAAGACAAACCTTGAATGAATCCAGGAACGATAAGACACAGTGCCGCTTTAAACCCTCTTTTCTGGGAGCTATTCACACACAGTTCAAAGACACTGTAGGAGTACTGGCCAAAAACACCACTGGGGTGTGACGGGTTCTATTCATATTACTTCATTTATGGAAGTATTCTGGTGCTTGCCACATCATACATGCACATAAATATTTACTGAAACAAGCAAATGAATGATTGGATAAGTAAATGAATGGGTGCATGCATGGCTTGGAAAAAATTATAGCCGATAAGTATTCAATACAGAGAACATATCAGATCCCATGCTAAGCACTGTTTCCTCCTCTCCTAATTTCCTCTTCATTGTACCCAAAGCTTTACTCCCTCTCTTTACCTCAAATCCTTTTTAAAAAACATTCTATGACAGATTATTTCAATCATATACATAAATAGTGAGAATACAACATACAACCATCTTACAGATTCAGTAATGATGGCCAATCTTCCTTCATTTCCACCCTGTAATATCAGCCTTCCTATAGTATTTTAAAGGAAATCCCAGGTATCATATTTCACCTGTCAATATTTACAGGACTCACTTTTTAAAAATATTTATTTTTGAGAAAGAGAGAGAGAGAGAGAGAGAGAGAGAGTATGAGCAGGGGAGGAACAGAGAGAGAGGGAGACACAGAATCCAAAGCAGGCTCCAGGCTCTGAGCTGTCAGCACAGAGCCCGACACAGGACTCAAACTCACGAACCGTGAGATCATGACCTGAGCCGAAGTCGGACGCTCAACTGACTGAGACACCCAGAAGCCCTTACAGGACTCATTTTTTTAAATCTCAATGTAATAATTCCTTAAATATATCAATAAGAATTCCTAAAAATCACTAAATATTCAGGTACTATACCTTTTCCCCAAATGTATTATAATATTTTACAGTTTGTATAAATTGGTATCCAGAAGAGGTCCAGACCTTAAGATTAGTTGATATATCTCCTAATCATTTTAACATACAGATTTGTCCTCCATCTGTTTTTTTCCTTCAGTTGCATTTTTTGTTACTATTATTATTATATTATTTTAGTGAGAAAGGAAATGCAAGTGGAAGAGAGAGAGGGAGGAAGGGAGGGAGAGAGAGAGAGGAGGAGGAGGAAGACGAGAGGGAGACGGACGAGTGGGGAGGGGAGAGAGAGAGACTGAGAGAGAGAAACAGAGACAGAGAGAGAGAGAGAATCTCACGCAGGCTCCACACTCAGGGCAGAGCCTGACACAGGGCTCAATCCCATGACCCTGAGATCATGATCTGAGCCAAACTCAAGAGTTGGATGCTCAAATGACTGAGCCCCTCAGGTGCCCTGCAATTTTTGTTATTATTATTGAAAAAAGTCATTAGCCCTGTAGAGTTGCCCAGTCTAGATTTTTAAAACGTTGTATCTCTATGATGTTTAACTCCCTCTGCTCCCCTCTCCTCTGGACTTCCTGTTAATTGGTACTCAGAGGCCAGACCAGACTACACTTTGAACACTTTGAAATTTAGGAAGAATATTTCACAGCCTGTGTACTTCACCAGGAGACGTGTGGTCTCGGGCTAGCTCTCTACGGCCAGCAGTGCTCACCGCCTGGACCCACTAATTCACTGGGGTTGCAAAATAATGGATTCTGACTTTTCTGAATCCTTCCTCATCTGTTTGCTATGCTACTTCTCTAAAAAGACACCCTCTCTTCAACTAGTTGGTTAATCTGAGGTATAATATGTAAAGGAAAACAAGTTAAACACTTGATTCTTTGCTTTTTGTTTGCCAGTTTTTCATAGCAATGAGAATATTCCCCAATATCATTAAAAAAATAGAAAATGTGAGTTTTATTTTTAACTCTGAGGTTTCCTTAAGGGGAATATTCTGTGTCATAAATCCAAAACTTTCCATTATCACAGTATTTTGGGGGGCTTGGGGTAAATAAAGATATAACGTACTCTGGAAGTATCTGTCTCAAAAAACAAAACAAAAGAGAACAAAAAAAAAAACCCTACCTGTCTCATTAGGGCCTCTTCAATAAACAGACTTTTTTAAAATTTGAACATCCCCAAGTAAGGAAGTTTTAATAAACAAAAAATCCTGTGTATTTATTTAAGAACATTAATTATCTAACACCGTCCTCTCAAAATCATGATGCAGATGCTTGCCACCTGATTCTGGAACACAGAAGGACAGAATGGGTAGCAATCACTATACAAGTTTCCAGCAAGAGATGCCTCCCTTTGCAAACAATCCCCCAAACTGACCAACAGAGCATGTGATGTAAGGAGCCATAAAGAGATGTGATAAAAACAACCAAATATCATGCAAGAAACATATTCTACTAGAATGTGTACATCATATGGGTTCTATTTCCCCTAGAGATAAAGTAATCACTTAAGCTACAAAAATAAAAACAGAGACCCTACTCTCCACTTTAGGGGAGAGCAGAGACACGTGTCCTCGAAATTACATGTAGCTGCAATGTAAGAAACCTGTCTGTTTACAAAATTAATGAGCAACTCACATCCTCTCGAGCCCCCAAAGCTGAGACCGCTCAGCGAGAGCAGTGCATCTGACGTCCTCTTTGCCACATAAAGGACGCAGGAAATTCAAGGGCAGTATGAAGTATGTCACTTCGTGAATGGCACTTTGGGCAACCAAAGATCCCCTCTACACACAAACCCACAGGAAATCTCAGAATTTCTGCTTCCCATGGGTATGGATGTTTTCTTCATTTGCATGGGTCTGTTTGTAAGAGACGGAATTCAAGTTACCGACTTACGAAACACGTGTTTCGTAGACCACCTGGGGGGTCTGGTTTGGAATCCCCTCCGCAGTAAGCAGGATGGACACCTACCTGTGAGACACAGTACTACTGTGCTAGCTGTGGGCCAAGCACCGGCGGTCCACCCGAGGTGTCCTCCATACGGAAGCAGAAAAGTCAAACGAGAGACTTGAAAAACTGGATTCTAACACCAGCACATTGATTTCCTGTATAAATAGCTTAACCACCTCGTACCTTCACTTCTACATTTTACAGAGAGAATTATCTTTGCTTATACTGCAGGGCCATCGTGAGTAACAAAAATAACTCTCAAAATCTTCACAGAAAGTACAATTTGAACCTACAAATGAAGGAAACAAAGACAAACCTGAACAAATGGTCTCACCTATTTGTTCCAACTAAAAAGAGTTAATCCAAATAAAAAGAGAGGACACCTCCATGACTGGGGCTCCACTAACCGTCCTCCTCAGCTCCTCCCTACCGTTCCCTTTCACCTCCTTCCTTCCCCCTTTCCCCCACCACCAGGGCCTGCCTCCACCCGCCTCTGGCTCTTCTATCCCTTCCACCTCCCCCATTGCAGCCTCTCCCTCCTGCACAATTAAAGCTCAGGACCTTAGAACTCTTCTAATCAAGCTCCTGCATTGTAAACCGAAAGGTGAGGCCTGCAGGGACAGAAACCACAGGCTCAGGGACAGCCCATTATTTGCAAAGCTGGCTCCTGGTGGAAGTGGGACTCCCGGTAGAAAGCTCTTGTGTGCTGCAATCACACCGTCTTCTACCTGGGACTATTCACCACTCTTACGCAAGAAAGGGGCTTCAGGAACTGGTAAATGCATCTCATTGTTCTCCCACCATTATGAAGGGCTTCCCGTCATAAGCAGACAAACAAGGTGAAACCGACCACATCAATCAGATTCAAATCCTTTGTCTGGAAGACACCTCCAAAGTTCAACTGCCTTCACCCTTAATCCATCTCACCCAGGAAGGAAGATTCAAGAGGCTGATCCCACAGCGACCCTCTCCCAGTTACTCCCTTCAGAGTTCAGCATCATATAGTCCATGGGTCAAATCCAAATCCTTCCTAAAGTAAGAAACAGCTCTTGATTCTTGGATGCAACACCCAAGCACAAGCAACACTACAAGGCAGGAAAGGCACCCCCCCCCCTCCCCCGCACGAGCACCATGATGCAGGGAGCCACAATTAGCACAGAGAATACAGGAGCTTGTGTTAAGAGCCCATTGCTCAATGTCTCCACAGCCTTACTCTTTAGCAAGTTAAATAATCTTAGCCTGTTTAACTTTATCAATCTTTTCATGATACTTTTGGCTCTTAAGACCCCTTGAAATTGTCCATGTTGCTTTTTGGAGAGAGTCTAGAACCAAGAGCAAGTAGATAAATTCCTTAGTACAAGAGAAAAGCCATCAACAAAAGTTATTAGAAAGTTTATATAAGTCCAGGACAATTAAGGAAATTTCCATCAAAAAAAGAGGCAGTAATCAAGGCAATAGTACTTTACAGATAGGCTAACTTGTCAACTTCTGGAACACCAGAAACTGAGGAGAAAACATCAAACACGGTCTCCCGAACATCATCTAACTTGATAGCTCTCACCATGGCTAAACACAAGAAGGCCTAAAACCCAGAGATGTCCAAGCTAAATCCTTCAAATATTGACAAAGTCAGGAAAAAGCAAGGTGAAGGAATTAGGGAAAAGGCAAATTCCTCTTCCTATAAAGTAAAGGAAGAAAATTAAATGAAAATCCTGACTGAGCTAGTAAAGTATGTGCAGGAGAAAAAACAGTAGTTGGGGGTGCGTTCTCGGTATAAAGTCTTGAAAATAATAAGACTGCTAAATTGCGAGCACCGGGGAGGTGAAGTACTAGCTCAAAAGATGATGGAAATTGAGCTTTCCAAGCTGAATTTGAAAAGGAGAGGTAAAAAGAGGTCAGCTCTTCATAGGCAAAGGGGAAGTTTGTATTATTAGGCTGGCTGTTTTAAATTAATATCCTGGAACATTAGCAGGTGAAAGAGCCCTATAAAAACGACAGAGAGAGAAGCAAATGGAGTAGAAACAACAGTGTTTACACCTTACTAGTACAAAGGTATTTATTACTAGAAGGATTTACAAGGTGCTAACATGACATACATCAAAGTCAAAAGGCTAGCTTTAATAAATGATGAGGCATATGGCATAGAAGTGAAGCCAGAGGACTTGAAATAACTCCATCTATGTGCATACTAGATTATTCTAAACCAAGTAAGCTACTCCAAGATCCACAAAATATCATGTTTTGTGATTCCCTAAGAGTCAGTATTCCCACTGTGTCAAACCAGTACAGGCGCTTGGGTGGAAAAACTAAGAGTGAGAAGAATATACGACACTGGTCTTTTCTGAGACACTATGAAGCATGCTCAAAGAATCTGAAGACACACCCTGACCCAGAGAGGTCTCAGCCTTCATATTCAAAATGAACAAAAAGCAAATGCATTGCCTTTTTTCCCTCCTATCCAGAAATATATGGAGGTAACAGTTGAGAAATCAGAGCAGATGAGGAACAAGGGGTCAGTATAACTGACATCTAAGTCAGCACACACGTCGGCAGCATGGCGGATGTCCTCAACACTCACCTGGCCTCCTCTGGGGATAGCATTTCCTGTCATCCCCCAATCTGTACCAAAGATGTGTGATTTCCACTTCTAACACATCACACCTTGTCACAGACTGAATGTCTGTGTCTCTACACACTTCCTATGTCAAAGCCCTAACTCCCAGTGTGGCTACACTTAGAAAAGGTGCCTCTGAGGAAATGATTAAGGTTAGATGAAGTCATAATGGTGGGGTCCTGATCTGATGGGGTTAGTGTCCTTTTAAGAAGAGCCATCAGAGAGCTTCTTCTCTCTCACCACGAGTATCCACGAAGGAAAGGCCACGTGAGGACATATCAAGAAGGCAGCTGTCTGCAAGCCATAAAGAGTCCTCACCAGAAATCAAATCAGCTGAAACCTTGAGCTTGGATTTCTAAGTCCTAGAACTGTGAGAAAATACATTTCTGTTATTTAAGCCACCCAATCTGTGGTATTCTGTTATAGCGGCCTGAGCTAAGACACACATATTCCGTCAATGTTTAATAACGACTTCCCAAACAGCAGGAACGGGATTTTTAATTTTGTTTTTTACATTTCCTAATGCAATGCTCCATGAGGGAGGGTGTTTCACAAATGGCTTTGACTATACTAATGGTTGAAAACTGCCACTGACTACAGTAACACCCACAACAGTCCAGCAGCAATGACAGTGTTATCAGCCAGATTACCGTTTTTACAGGCAAACACAGTTTTCTCCTTATTAAACAGCAGACTGTGGAATGCTCACCTTTTCTTCACTCACTACCAAAAACTATCAGTAACAATTCAAGTACTATAAGTCCTTTCTGAGAAATAAACACCAAAATAAAATACCATCTGTAATGCTAATTTATGTGCACATGTGCGCTAAAAATACTACCAAAAATTTCTATCATGATTTTTATGTAAGATACTTAAATTCCTTGGTTTTATGGCAATTCATCTTGATAATAATAAACTTGGTCACTATATGGTACACCTGAAACTAATTTAACACTGCATGTTAACCAACCGGAATTAAAATAAAAAGTTAAAAAAAATAAACTTAGGACAATACACTTTAGGCTTATAGAACACTAAAACATGGAATCATAGGATCACAAATTCAGAGAATCACAGTCCAGAGATAATTTAGGTCAACCTTTTTTTTTTTCTTTTGAATGAGGAAACCAAACTCAGAGATATGAGTAACAAAGAGATCCCTTAATTCCCAGAATCATGTTCTTCTACTGTATTGCTAAGGAATACATTTTTGGAAGTTAAATTCATAAATCTCAAAAAACAAAAAGCATAAATGTTTTTGTTAAACTCATTGATTAGGGAACCAGTAATAAGATGTTATAACCTGTTCAAAGGAGAATCCAAAGAGCAAACAAATATATAAGCCTCAGGAATGCTAAAAGAGGCAAAAATTGGCGAAGCTGGTCAGGATACAAAAGGCAATCATCTACTGCATTCTCTCATCATAATTAGCTGTCCATGGATGAGATCATTTCCTTCACTCTGATTACTACAACAGGGAGAGTTGTACAACTACTCAAAGATGATGACAGGCAGAGAGAATCTGGTTGGTTGAGCTACACAGAACATCTACTAATTTTTTTTTATAATTTCTAAGTCTTCCACAATTTCCCCTCCTGGTCTCTTCCCATATATAAATACTATAAAAATAGAGAACAGCACAGTCAGTAAGCCAAGAGACAGAATTCAGAATTCTTGGTTGGCTGTTTAGTCGGGAAGAAGTCCAACTTCATTTCACGCCCGCACAGAAATTCAGAGACACTGAAATCTCACCATGTTGGGCCAACACAGTCATCACTACAACTCTTTCCCCAGGATGACTCCTCGTCATACAACAATCTCACCAGGGTGACCGATTCAGGACAACAGTTCCTTAATCTGGGTGGGGGTAAAGCCCGTATTTTAACTCATCTTCCGACTCTACATCCCATACCCTTTCCACAACATCAATGGTCTAGTTAGCCCACAAAAGAATGTCTCTGATGCTCCTTGACATTTATGAAGAAAAGGTCTACAAGAACAAACTTTCACTGTTATTCAGATAAAATGTAAAATGAGAAAAGACGGGAGAAGAAATAATCTGCTCCACAAACACAGGAAGAGCATAGAGTGGGACAAGGAGCTGACAGGTTGATCAAATGACCCCAGTTGTGCAGCGCTGCTCAGAGAATTTACCCTGAAGAAAGGAGAAGAACATGGGGTGAAGAGTAGAAAAGAGGGAGGAAAAGCACTCGAAAGCACAACGACGAACAAGAAGGTCTTGTCCTCACATACTGCGCGTAGGGAAAGAATCACAGGATGTGCACACGGGGAGAACAAGAATCGAGGACTGAAATGAACATTTTGTCCAATTTTTTTTCCTCAAAATGCTCAGGAGGATCACTACAGACAACATTCAGAAAACCAACAATAACATAAGTAGCTGAAGCGATTTTTCAATAGCTCCACTGTGAAAAAAGACAAAACACATCTCAAAATTACAAGCTTTGAAACTTAAATATTTTAATTAAGATGTTTCTGAATTCAGTTCATTCTTAAGTAAGACTGAAGCTCTAAAGGGACCAGCAGGTTTTGATCTATCTTTCTTAAGAAATGAACATGCTTATACTCATTCTTTAAGTAGGAAAGTATGAGTTAAACCAAGCAAACAAACACAACACAGTAATGGAACCCATTCCTTGGGAATAACAACGATACAAAGTGGAGGGGAAAAACGAAAGAATATTCAATTACCGAGTACCTACTGATGGAAATATTGTAGGCAAGTCTTAAGAATAGCTCTTTTTATTGCAGCACCAAGAAGGAAAAATACTGCATGGTCTCTGGCACACATTCTTCAACTGTACTCAGGATGGCCCTGCTGCAAAGTATCTAGCAGACCTCTTGGAGTTCAGTTGTAAAACTTTAACTCATTTGAGTATTTGAAAGAATGTTTCATAAATAACAATTTATTCATTTTTACAGTGAACAGCTAATGAGTGAAAAGATCAGACAGGCATCTTCTTTTTTTTTTTTTTTTTTTTTTTTTTAATATATGAAATTTACTGTCAAATTGGTTTCCATACAACACCCAGTGCTCATCCCAAAAGGTGCCCTCCTCAATACCCATCACCCACCCTGCCCTCCCTCCCACCCCCCATCAACCCTCAGTTTGTTCTCAGTTTTTAAGAGTCTCTTATGCTTTGGCTCTCTCCCACTCTAACCTCTTTTTTTTTTTTTTTTCCTTCCCCTCCCCCATGGGTTTCTGTTATGTTTCTCAGGATCCACCTAAGAGTGAAACCATATGGTATCTGTCTTTCTCTGTATGGCTTATTTCACTTAGCATCACACTCTCCAGTTCCATCCATGTTGCTACAAAAGGCCATATTTCATTTTTTCTCATTCAGACAGGCATCTTCTGACCAGACTGTTCTCTCCGTGCACCAGAAACCAAATTACAATCAGAATATCATTTTATCTGGCATCACAGTGGGTGCAGGAAGCTGCATCCATAAAATATCAAATAATGCCGGGACATTCATTCATTCACTCGGCAGGTGCTGGCCTTGTGCAGCTTGGTCTCTGGCGTGAAGTTCAAGCTCACAAAGGGATCTACTTGCTCCTGGCTCTGTACAGGGAGGACCCGGCTCCATGCAGGGAGGACCCCGCTCCGTGCAGGGAGATCTTGGCTCCGTGCAGGGAGGACCCAACTCCACGCAGGGAGGTCCCGGCTGGGCACAGGGGTTGAGGTCCCGGCTCCGCGCAGGGAGGACCCAGTTCTGCGCAGGGAGGACCTCTATCCGCGCAGGGAGGTCCCGGCTCTGCGCAAGGAGGTCCCAGCTCTTCGTCACTCAGCCTAGACAATGCCCAAGAGAGCACTGTGACTCTGTATCTCACGGAGCCTGGTTTCTTTTTTCTTTTTGTCATTTTTTCATAACAAAATTTGCCATTTCAACCATTTTCAAGATCACAATTCAGTAGCATTAAATTCACAATACTGTGTGACCATTACCACTACTCCCAGGACTTTTTCATCACTCCAAACAGAAACTCTGTAATAAGTTTGCTTTTTTAATAAATTATATTTAGAAATTTTTTCACCCCCAGCAAGACAAAAGGTAACTTGGCCTCATTTCACTTCCCTCCTAGCCTACTCAGCACCTAGCCTACTCAGCACAAATCAACAGTCTGTGATTTGAATTTCACATTGTTATTATTTTGTAACACACACACCAATTATTTAGACTTTATTAGTTTTACCAGTATTTTTGCTCTCGTTGTTATCTGTATCCCCTGTCTTCCTCTTTTACTTCCTTTTGTTTCTACCAGAATACAGTCTCAAGTAATTCTTTCAAATGCAGTCAGTAGGTAAAAAATTTCTAAGCATGTTCAAAAATATCCTTAGCTTTCACTCGTGATTGTCACTTTGAGAACAGAATTCTAAGTTTAAAATAAGTTTGTCTCAAAAATAAATAAATAATTGATAAATAAATAAATAAGTTTGTCTCAGAATTTTAAAGATCTATTTCACTGTTTACTATAACCCAGTATTGCTTAAGTAAAGCCTGATGACAATCTAATTATCAAAAAAAAATTGCTTTTTAAAAGGGGCACAGGTTGCTAACATTTCTGGTTCACAAAGCCCTTCTAAACACATCTCTCTTATCAGTCAGATTATAGGTCTGCCTGTAATCTGTTCCTTCGGCCTATATGTTCCTTTGCTATTGTGTTTTGATTTTGTAACTGTTTTCCAGAAGGCACACCTATGTATTGAGAAGAGGGACACAGTACTGACGTGCTGTTGCACCCACCCAGACGCTGCACAGAGGTGCTTTCTTGTATGGTGCACACTATCTCATCCAAGACTTACAAATACCTAGAAAGACAATATCATCAGCGTTTTATAGATAAGGAAGCTCAGGCTCAAATGAATGAATGATTTTTCTCAAGGCTACTCAGCTAGTAAGGGGAATATCCAGGAGTCAACCTGTTATTCTATATTGGAGCAACAGAGAAAGGGAGGGGGAGAAGGAGGAAAAAGGGAGACAGGAAGGAAGGAAAAAGGGAGGGAACATCTAAGTTTGGTTCTGTATACAATTACCATTAATAATATTCACTAATCCCTGGTTCTAAATCTGAATGCTGTATCAAATCTATTATTAAAATACATACTCCTACAACAAGAAGAGAAACATAAGAAGAACATAAGGATCTTTAAACATAAGAAAAACATAAGAAGAGGTGCCTGAGTGGCTCAGTCGGTTAAGTACCCGACTCCTGATTTTAGCTCAGATCGTGATCTCACGATTCATGAGGTTCCTGAGATTGAGCCCCGTGTTGGGCTCCATGCTGACCATGTGGAGTCTGCTTAGGGTTCTCTGTCTCCCTTTCTCTCTATCCCTCCCCTGCTCACAATCTCCCTCTCCCTCTCTCTCTCTCTCTCTCTCTCGTTCTCCCTCCTTTCTCTCTCTCAAAAATAAATAAACATCAAAAAAAATAATAAATAAAAATAAATTAAAAAAATTAAAAAATAATAAAAAAATAAAAAAATGAACATCAAAAAAATAATAAATAAAAACAAAATAAAGAGAAAGAGCCCGATGTACACACTGCAAATTATTGTTTGTATCACAGTAGCATTCTGGTTTTAAATGGAAACTCCATCATAGACTGCTTTCAAAGACCAAGTGACTAGAATAAAAACTCCCACGTCCAGCAAAGTAACACACTGTCAGTGGGGTATGTTTAGGGGAGGCACATACTGCTGAAAACAGTGTAATTCCTTCCTTCTCTTATATACGATACTTTTTTAAGAACTGAAAAGGTAACAAGGAAATAGAGACAAGTTTAAAGCCAGGATCTTGTTTTAATGTACAGCCTACTTTATTTCAAGAAATCTAGGTTATTAAATGCAACCTCCATCTGAGTAATGGCCTCACAGGGGAGGTAATATAGCCTAGTCCTTAAATGCATAAGCTTTAGAGTCTGAAAGGCCTGAATTCAAGTCCCAGCTCCATCATGTACTAGGTGTGAGACCTTGGCCAAGCTCACAACCTCTCTGAATCTATTTCCTCAAAATAATACCTTATAAGTCTGATGAGAAGGTTAAGTAAGATACTGTATAGCATCACACACAGAGCCTAGTGCATATCAAAAGCTTAATATAAAATATAAAAAGAGTAGGAAGAGGAGGGGAGTAGATGAGCCCAGAATTAGTTTCCAGTGTGAAAGCATATTAAGATTAATAGTGTCCACAAAATGAATTAAAAAAACAAAAAACAAATCCAAAAAAAGAAAAAAAAAAAAAAAAACAAGATTAAGTAAAATGTACCAAGGCTTTCCTTCTCCTACCAAATAGGGCGGATAAAAGACGACAATAAAATAATAAATAATAGGACATTGTGAAGGTCATGATTTTCAGTTTGTTCTCCAGACATTACTTTCCTCTGACTCCTTTTTTTTAATTTAAGTATTTCAAGGTCAAAGTTGAACAGAAGGAGGAAAGCCAGAGAACAGGACGAAGGAGCTAGGAAACAAATCAGAAATGCATAGCACCACCTTCATCACAGCATCAGTGAGGACCAGCACGAAGTGCACAAGCTCCTGGGTGGGGCTGGGATGTCCTGCCAAGGACACCGTATGGAACACATTGGACGAGTTCAGAGAGGCGTGGTGGGGGAGGGGAAGCAGACCCCACAGTTCGCTTTTGGAAGCCACTGCTCCCACACGGGGGTGGTTGGGTGCCCATCACAGAATCACAAACCATCAGTTTTCCGTGGAGGCTGGAACGGATAATATTATCCTTGGAATGAATCGGTTCAGGGCCCTCTGTCATGGGCTGTTCTTGTGATTTTCAGACCCCTTGTCCTGGATCATTCGTGGTCCATGTCATGTTCTGGACCCGTAAGTCATGGTTCTGCCTGGAGCTACCGCCACAAGACAGAGTGGAAAATTGCCAGACACCAGGCAGGTGGGTAAAACCAACATCTGTCCTCGCGATTAGCCGCGGTGGCCTTACCAAGTTCTATAAGGCTTTCTGTTTCTAGAGGATGCTGCATTTGTAGACCACGGAGGTGCAAAAATCATTATATCTTTAAAAGGAAAGAAAATTTCGAAGATACGTTTATTAAATGTGAAAACTGGGGGGGGGGGGGGGGGAGGACCACCTAAATACAAAAATGGCTCTGGAAAAAAAAAAAAGGGGGAAAATTACCAAACATTTAAAATGAAGAGAGACGTTTTGGGGAACTGAAGCCTTACCCTGTGCAGGAGGAAACCTGAAAGGTCTTCGTGGGTCTGGTCTCTGTTCAACCACCAATTCACTATGTGCAACCAGAAAACTCATGAGTTTCTCCACGCCTAAAGCCTCTCGTGTCTATCTGCCCGAGACCACACCGAGTTCTTGTGAGGGGCCGTATATGACAACACCATCATTCCTCAAGTGTGGTGCCCACACCGACAGCATCAGCAACCTGAGAACTTCTTCACAGTGCAAAGCCTTGAACCCCTCGCCAAACCTACCAAATCAGAAACTCCAAAAACGGGTAATTCAGACACACCCTAAAGTCTCAGAACCACTGCAAAAACAGATACAAAAACAACCAGAAAACCTTCAAACACTAAATATGAAGTTGTTATTATGGAAAAATTAAGGATGTTACATTTGTTTGAAGATTTTAAGGACTTCTGTTAACACATAATTGGATATAGACAAGGGTGCGTGTGTGCACGTGTCTGTTACATCCAGACTCACATTCCATCAATTTCTTTAGTAAATGGTACTACAAAATAAAATGAAATATAAAACTATGGCATCTATCAACATTAAAATGTATTATTATTTAGTCACAACTTTAAAGGGGGGAAGAAATCAAATTAATAATCATTATTCTTTGAAAGAATAAATGTTAGATTAAATTGATTTAAATCCAGTTATTAGTAAATAGAAGAATAAATTTCAGATTCTCCTTTCTCTTGGGGAAAGGAGCAGAATAAATCTTACTGGGATCTTTACATTTTCTTGGCAAGAGTAATGCACTGTGCTTTTAAAAAGGTGAAATGTGGGGGTGCTCAGTCAGTTGGGCGACTGACTCGATTTCAGCTCAGGTCATGATCTCAAGGTTTGTGAGACTGAAATCCCACATCAGGTTCTGCACTGACTACATGGAGCCTGCTTCAAATTCTCTGTCTCCCCCCTACCTATCCTCTGCTTGTGCACACATGTGCTTTCTCTCCCTCTCTCTCGCTCTGAGAAAGAAGAGAAAAGAAAAGAAAAGAAGAGAAGAGAAGAGAAGAGAAGAGAAGAGAAGAGAAGAGAAGAGAAGAGAAAAAAGAGAAACACTTGAAGAAAAAAATAAAAAGGCAAAATGTGGGGCGCCCAGCTGGCCCAGTCAGTGGAGCATGTGGCTCTTGATCTCGAGGATGTGAGTTCAAGCCCCACATTGAGTGCAGAGATCACTTTAAAAAATCAACAAACTGAGGACTGCTGGACGGGGGATGGGTGGAGGGATGGGCTAAATGGGTGATGGGCATTGAGGAGGGCACTTTTCGTGTCATAGGTAAGAGATGAAATCACTGGGTTCTGCTCCTGAAGCCAAGACTACACTATATGTTAACTAACTTTTGAGTTTAAGAAGAAAAAAAGGCCCCCCAAAAAAATAAATCTTAAAAAAAAAAGTAAAATGTGAAATCAAAATAAAAAGAACATGGTTGCAACGTATGCATTTCAACAGCCAATGCAGGGCTTTAATGAAATAATTATAGGAAGTCTTTGAGTTCTAATAAGTATAACTAAATTAAGAAGAAAATATGCTAAGAAAACTGAGAGGTGGTGTTCAGATTATTTTTTCATTCTACGTTCTAGGTAAGCCCAATGCAACATGTTAAACAAAAATATCCCTTATTAGAAATATTCTCAGCTTATTTTTAAGTTACTATCTCATTTATTACCTCTAACTAAGGGAATCCACATCGAGGCCCCTGACTCGCTGGAGATGACATGAGAGTCACTTTGCTAACGTTATATACACGTCTGATGGAAAAGTGAGGAAGAAGAGATATGAAGAACAAATTAACACTCAAAATACAGGAAGATCATACAGGAATAGGAATAACTAATGAAATGTTTTGTTCAAAAGAGTTAGACTGCCAACTCTTTAGAGCTTAAAATTGGACTAAACTGATTTTTATACCATCAGAACATGTTTATTTTAACATGCCCTCAGGTAAGAATCTAAGCTCTGCAATATACTGGCCAGGGAGCCTGACAAGAAGAGCAGCCCCAGCAGGGAGTGAGTGGCCTTGTGGTTTGACCTGCTGTATAGATAGCAAAGCCCCGCCCTCCACTATTATCCCGGAGTTTCTCTCCAGGCCTCTTTCCCACAGTATAAACCATCCAAGTCAACTAAGACCATGGTCAGCAGGGAGGACCTACACTTTCATCAGACACGCCCCAGTCACCTTCTCCAACCTCCTCAGGGAGCTTCCAGAAGAACTGCCAGAAACCCAGCACAGCCAGCTCTCCCCTGCCGCAAAGAGCGGTCATGGAAGCAGGTACCTCCCTTTCTTTTTCTCCATCCTTCCTGGAATTCCAGGCCTTCTTTTCTTTCCTTCCTACCTCTGTGTCCCTTTCAAACTTTCCCTGTTACTCAAGGAGGGAGGATACATACCAAAATGGCAAAGGAGCGAAAGCATCCTAACTCGTGCTCCTCCAATCTCAGACCAGCAGTGAGTTGTCAGAAACAGTGGCGCATCTGGACTCTATTCCAGTGACCGACAAGGTGCCATGTCATGTCAGATGCACAGGCACATTCACAACATACCCTCCAAACCCCAAATGGCCAGGAATTCCTAGACCACAGGACATACTGCTCAAAAACACACACAACCCAAATGTTATAACAGCTCGCTTCTCTTCTAAATTTTACCTTCTGTGTTTCCCTATCCTGACCAAGTACACCCCTCAGTACGTTATTACTCTGCGGCCACTGGAATACACGATCACCTAGCTCAGCAGCAGGTTGGAAAGCTTTAGGAAAGCTCTAATTAGGCTGACTTTTTAAACAAAGGATTCAGAGACCTTGTCGACCTCAGCTGTGGTGGTGCCTGTGCTAACAGGCCACTTTTTTATCTTTAAAAAATGAAGGTTTTTTAGAGTAATATGTCACCTTACCAAGGACAACACTGTCTTAAAAGGTAGCAAAGAGACAGAGAGAGACAGAGACAGAGACAGAGAGAGAGGATCCAAGCAGGCTACACCCTCAGTGCAGAGCCCAACGAGGGGCTCGAACCCACAAACTGTGAGATCATGGCCTAAGCTGAGATCAAGAGTCTGATGCTCAACTGACTGAGCCACCCAGGGGCCCCAATCTTATTGTCACTTCTGTATTTTAAAAAAGCTTCCCTTTTAGAAATACCACAAATACTTTAAAAGACATTTACTTCCCACCACTTATAAGCCAAGAGTTTGCGTATCTTTGGCAGTTCTGTAGGCCTGGACGGAGTGCTGTTTGTCCAGAATGCACCTGACATGATCTCCTGGTGTTCTGGCTATCCTGCTCTGATGGAGCAACATCAACAATTCTGAAAATCACTCCTGGGTACAGATAAGAAAGCTTGTCTTTTTTTTTTTTTTCCATCGTGTAACTAAGAATAATAAATATCCAGCTTCCAAGTGCAAACCTCAATTGCCGACCTGTTTTCATTTCTAACTCTAATATGAATTAGATGAACGGAAAATCCACTGTAAAAGAAAAACACAAATGGCACTCTTCAGAGTCACCATCCAGGGAATCACTGCTTTGTGTAAAACTTATTAAAAATTACCTTGAAAAAGGATAAAGGCAAATTTATGGAGACAATTATGCACTTCTAAGAGAAGTTCTTACAAAGTATATATTCTTGTTAAATTTCTGAGAGCTTGTTTGGAGGGTCTCCCAGGGGAGCACAGCTACTCATACAACCTTGACCAACGAATGGTTCTTGTCGGGGTGCCTGGGTGGCTCAGTCGGTTAAGCACTCAACTTTGGCTCAGGTCATGATCGCACAGCTCGTGAGTTTGAGCTCCACATTGGGCTCTGTGCTGACAGCTCAGAGCCTGGAACCTGAAGCCTGCTTCAGATTCTATGTCTCCCTCTCTCTCTGCCCCTCCCCCACTCGTGCTCTGTCTCTCTCTCTCTCTCCCCAAAATAAACAAACATAAAAAAAAAGAATGGTCCTTCTCTATTGGGGAAGGTTGTCCTCTTCAACAGAGCACACAGCTTTGGGAGGAGCACACTGGAACAGGGAGGGAAGCAGGGGACACCCATGTAGCCCAAGCAGCCAGACCAGCCAAATCAATCCTGCTAACCAACAGTGTGGCAGGTGTCACAGCCAGATCTCCCTTATATCCTACTGTTGGCAATTCTTGATCGTAACTACAATAAAACATTTTTTATCCAGGGAAAAACAAATTAAGGACAGAAACTCAGGAGGCTTTGAGAATGAGAGTTAAAGCTTTTATAGAAGGTCTGTTAGCAAAGACCCCCCAGCAGCAACCAGGACAGCGTTCAGCTCCTGGTTTCCAGCACCACTCTCTCATGAAAGAAACCAGGCTCCTGCAGGAGTGGGTGATTCTAGGATCAGAGCAGGAAACACACAAGGCAAGCCTGGAGTATTCTTTAGTGACAGAATAGAAGGACATGCTAAACACAAACAAACTCCACAAAGACGGGGATGTGTCACAGGCACACAGGAGCCACCTGAAGGAGCTCCCAACAGCCAAAGCTAGAACAGCTTGGCAACAACATAAACAAAAAGGTGTTGGAGTACAACTCAGAATGTAAAATAAACATCCACGAGACCATACTGATATAATTAAATGACTGAAAGAGAGGAGACCAATCTCCTGTGCAGAAGAATTGCAAATAATTTATGTAAATAGAGCCACTTCCATCCAAAGGGGACCATGAGGAAGGGGGAAGGAGAAACTACACAAACACCTGAGCAGGTGACCAAGGTCAACACCAACAAGAAGTCACGTGACAAAGCACACCCTTGCCATAATGTGATGAAAATGGCACCTTACCTCTGTGGTCTTCCTCTCCAAAACCCAAATCTCCACTCTAATCATGAGACAACTTCAGACAAGTATTAGTTCCTTTTTCCACGTAAGGGACATTCTATAAAATACCTGACCAGTACAGTACTCTTCAAAACTGTCAAGATCATCAAAAACAAAGTCACAGAACAGCCTAAGGCAATATGATGACTACGAGTAAGGTAGTGTCCTGTGAGGGACAGGACATTAGGTGGAAAAAAGAATGAGGGGGGCGCCTGGGGTGGGGGACGGCTCAGTCGGTTAAGCATCTGACTCTTGATTTGGGCTCAGGTCATGATCTCACAGTTCGTGAGGCTGAGCTCCAAGCTGGGCTCTGTGCTGACAGTGCAAAGCCTGCTTGGGATTCTCTCTCTACCTCTCTACCACCCCCCCCTCAAAATAAATAAATAAATAAATAAATACACTTAAAAAATAAAATAATAAAACGGACATTAGGTATAAACTAAGGAAATCTGAATGGAGTACAGACTCCCATTAATATCAATGTATCAACACTGATAAGTGAGTCACTGATTATGACAAATGTACCACACTAAAGTTTTCATAATAGGGAAAAACTGTGCCCCAGGTATATGAAGGAACTATATTATCATCACATTTCTGCTGTAAATCTAAACCTTTCTAAAATTAAAAATTTAGTATAAAAATATATACAGGGGCTCCTCGGTGGCTCAGTCAATTAACCATCTGACTCTTGAATTTGGCTCAGGTCATGATCTTGCGACCCTGAAATCGAAACCCAAGTTGTGCTCTGCGCTGAGCATGAAGCCTGCCTAGGATTCATTCCCTTTCTCTCTCTCTCTCTCTCTCTCTCTCTGCCCCTTTTCCCACTCCTGTGAGCATGCACACATAGACACTCACTTTCTCTCTCTCCTGCCCCCCCAAAAATATTTTACACAATCTTTCCAACACTAAATCATATTACATATTTTGGTTTGTTTTAAAACTATTCGTTTGGGTGCGCCTGGGTGGCTCAGTTGGTTAAGCGCCCAACTCTTGATTTTGGCTCAGGTCATGATCTCAAGTTTCAGGGGTTCGAGCCCTGCATTGGGTTCCACACTGACAGCATGGATTCTCTCTTTCTCCCTCTTTTTGCCCCTCCCCTTCATCCCCTCTCTCCAAATAAATAAATAAACTTTAAAAAAATGTTGTCTGTTTGACATTATAATTGTGGTAAAGAGTGTAGACTGATCAAATTGTCTGGATTTGGATCCAGCTCCGCTGCCCACATCAATTTTTACTACTGACGTGCCTGCCTGTACACAGTATACTGCTAACACGGGCCCAAGCCTTCAGTTACATTCAGCACATCTGCTTTCCCAGCAAGAGAAAAGATGACAAATAAGTCCGAAACAGCATGACTTTCCTGTCACACAGCAGCCCCTGGAGTAATGACCAGGCCACTGTGCTGCACTGAATAACAGTGAGAAGGGGCCTTTGGCAACCTGGTCCCCATACACAGGCAGGCAGGCTCTCCTTCCCAAGAACAGATGTGCCCAGATGTGGTTAATGCCTCTGAGCAACGTGCAGCTCTGATTTTAATTTTTCGTGATATGAACACTACCTGTTTACTTCTGTTATTCAAAGGAGGCCGATGAAATCCTATTCTTTCCACAGGTAAAAAAATCATTCAAAAAAGGAGCAAAATGGATTTGATGAAAATATCAGAAGATGCTTTTAATAAAAACTGGCCAGGGTTTATAGTGTTATTTGTTGAAAAAAGAAAGAGTTTACATGTTATAAGACTTACAACTTCCCTACCAACGAAGGCTTCACAAATGAATCTTCAAGCAGCAACTGCAGTGACTTTTACCAACTAAGTCAGTCATTAAAGGCTCCTCATCTAGGTCAACAATGCCTCAGGCGCTTCTAAATCAGTAGGTCCTAGTCTATAGCTTTGAATGCTGTAATGGCAACATAACAGAGAGAAATTAACGACCAGTGTGAGTAATCAAAGGCCACAATTTTCCACAAAAGCTCAGAATTTTCTAGTTTCATCTACGTCTTGATATAAAAGTACAAGGCACTTTCTTGACCGGGCTGAAGAACAAAAAAGACAAAATTAAGAGAAATAAATAAAAAGGCTGAGAGAAGCGGTGTTTCTTTAAAAAGACTATGATTAACCAATGGGCATTACAGGGTTTGGTTTCTTTAACATAAAACATCTTAATTAACTTTTTGCAGAGTTGGATGAACTGTCACTAGGCCTAACACCACACTTAATTTGGGATTTGGCCCTAAGCTGCACTCCGTGTGAGCAGCTGTGCGGAGAGAGCACCACCCCCACCCAAGCCCAGATGGGAGCTCCGTGAGCACCGCAAGGAGGGGGCAGGAGACCCACCTCTCCGCTCTGAACGCACCCCTGCACCACCCCTGCACCGAGCACTGGATGCATAATACGAAGGTAATCAGTAAACAGATGAACAGATCTGTGTGTGAAATTATTCCCACTCAGGGGACCGTGGATATGAGCAATAGAACCAACCCAGTTAATTTAAGTTTTGAAAAAAAGAAAAAAGCATTTACTGTCAGGGACCAGAGCAGCTGCAGGGCTCTGAATGGCAGAAAGTACCAGATTCAGAAGAACACATCTGACGGGCCAGCTTGGGTTGCACGTTCACCAGGGGATTTCGAACAACATCTATCCACGCTTCTATCCCGAGACAGAGGAGTCTCCAAAGCAGACGTAGGGTGCTATTTCTAGAAGAGAGCAGTGTGGTTGCCAGGCAGGCGTGAACTCACATGCGCGTCCTGACGGGGAAGGAGCAGGGCGTGGGAATAACAAACCAACCCCCAGGGACTGTAACGGGCATTTTGCTTTTCATAGACCTGATCCTCTTTTCCACACAATCCCGGGAGGTGCCTATTACAGCCTCGTTTCACTTGAGTTGAAAGTGAAGTTCATGGAGTTTCAGTTACTCAGCTAAAGTCACAGGGAATCAGACCCAGGCCTCCCATTCTCTTCTACCTCTCCACAGAAACAGAAGGTTCTTATCAGAGTGTCAAGATGCGAGACGTTAAATCCAGGCACAGTCTCAGAAATAGGAACTTTTCCTTGTAATCAGCGGTGCCTGAAGATAAGGACTTCTTGCCCTCATGTTATCCGAGTTTTTTCACAGAATATATACAGAATCCCTTTCATTCAGTAAAAATGTTATTTGCTTAGGGGAGCCTGGGTGGCCCAATTGGTGAAGCGTGTGACTCTTGATTTGGTTCAGATCATGATCTCAGAGTCGTGACATCGAGCCCCGTGTCAGGCTCTGCAATGAGCACGGAGCCTGCTTGGGATTCTCTCTCTCCCTCTCCCTCTCTGCTCCTCTCCCACTCACTCACTCTCTTTCTCAAAAAAAATAAAAATAAATTCAAAAAAATTTTTTTGAAATATTATTCGCTTATACATAAACCTGCAGTTTCCACGGCTAATGACAGAATATGCAGATACCAAGGTGACAAATACAATTCTAAAACAGGTTAACAAAATTGCTCGTCTCTCTACGCTCAGTATGCCCACTCACTAGCTCTGTCAGGACACATATCTGGTACTGGTAACAAGGGATAGCACGTGAGAACAAGGACACATTAAGCAAAAATCACTAATCCCTAATGGCGAATGGTCAGCCCTACTAGCAGGGGGCTGGAGCAGGAGCATTTTTTAAACCAGTGCAAGCCTAGCATTTTTCCACATGTAGAAAATGTGGCTTCATCTCTAGAGCAGCTGAAGCACAAACATGCAATTCACCGTATTATTTGGGTCACTAGTAACCTAAGCAGATGGTATATGCATTTTATGTGAAATATTTAATTAGGCCATCGGGAATGTGGTGGTACCAGCTGCTATGGCCTGCTGACCTTGGTAAAGGAGGAGATATCAGCAAAATGAGGACGACAATGTTCAGACGAGTCCCAGACATGGAGCCTGTTTATGACAATATCAGCTACCCTGACTGTGTCACACTGCAAGGCAAGAAATGTCGGCCCAAGCACAGAGATCTGGCTCCCATCACTCACCTTCAAGTCCTCCAGAGTTATTAAAAACTGTTCTTAACTGATTTATACTAATATATACATAGGAAGAACTCTGGAAATACATACTTCAAAATAATAATGGTTCTTACTTATAGATGACGAACTTAGGAGTGATTTTTATTTTCTTTTTCTATGTGTTTTTATGATTTGAAGTATTTAATTTAAAATACCAATGACTTATACCCATATAATTCCTTTATATAGTACATGCATCCCTGAAACACTGCCTTATGAATCCATGTTTTGTTATAAATTTAAAAAACTCTATTCTTTCTCATTTACACTTAAGCAATTTTTCATTTTTCATAGCTGACTTCCCTAACTGGCCTATGAAGCCCTCCAGTATCTTAGTGCTGGGTTCTTCCTCCAGCTCAGTCAGGGGACCCCAGGCTGGGCCTCCAAGCTGCCCCCAAGAGTTCTACCAGAACCACATCAACTCCCCCCTTTTTCTCAGAGGCTCCTCCACAGATGTCCCCTTCCCCAATTCCTGTAACCCCTCATGTCTCTTCAATCAAACCATCCAGACGCGAATCCTTAAATCCACACAGTCTCAGAAATGCAAACCTTCCTTAAAAACAACAGCTCTTAAACAAGGACTTACTGCCCTCATCTAACAAAATAGAGTTCAAATCCTCTTCCACTCTCTCTGTATAATATAAATACAAAAATTTGCTTACATATAAATGTAAACTTTCTGTGGCTATTGACACACAATATGGTGACAAATCTGGTCCAATCTCTCCTCAACCTCTTCACAATGAAAAGAAAGGCTAGAAACTAATAACACCCTCAATTTCCTGCCCTTTTCCAGAGTGAATCCCATGGGGCTGGTTCAACAAGCATTCACTGAACCTTGAAACAGATAGACACAAGATGCTGGGGACTTTTCTAGACAACAGAGTTCCCTGCCCTCATGGAGCCAATGGTCTCTGCTGCCTCAATTACCCTGTCCTCCTCCTTGTCAAGACTCCCCTGTATTAATCAGCCTGGGTGGCCATAACAAAGAACCCCGAACTGGGTGGCTTCGACAACAGAACATATTTTCTCTCCCTTCTGGGTCTGAAAGGCTGAGATCATGGTGTGGGTAGGATTGGTTTCCGCTGAGGCCTTTCTGCTTGGCTTGGACACTAATGTCTTGTCACTTCCTTACAAGGCCCTCCCTGTGAGTGTGCACATCTCTAATGTCTGTCCCTCTTTCATAAGGACACTGGATTAGCATTCCACCCTAAAGGCCTCCTTTTAACTCAATCACTTCTTTAAAGACCTTATCTCCAAACAGATTTACATTCTGAGGTAAATGGAGATTGAGACTTTGACACAAGAATTTTGGAAGAACACAAGGTACCCATGACAAAGCCCCCCTCCCCTGGGTCCCTCTGGAAACACCATTCTCAAATAGCGCCCCCCTCCTCTGGGTCCCTCTGGAAACACCATTCTCAAATAGCGCCCCCCTCCCCTGGGTCCCTCTGGAAACACCATTCTCAAATAGCGCCCCCCTCCTCTGGGTCCCTCTGGAAACACCATTCTCAAATAGCCCCCCCTCCCCTGGGTCCCTCTGGAAACACCATTCTCAAATAGCCCCCCCTCCCTTGGGTCCCTCTGGAAACACCATTCTCAAATAGCGCCCCCCTCCTCTGGGTCCTCTGGAAACACCATTCTCAAATAGCGCCCCCCTCCTCTGGGTCCCTCTGGAAACACCATTCTCAAATAGCCCCCCCTCCCCTGGGTCCCTCTGGAAACACCATTCTCAAATCCTTTTCATATTTAAAACACCAACAAGCCTCCCTAGGCCTTATCTTCCCCTAGTCCACCCAGCTGCTGTCCTTCACTGTAAGATATGAAAACAGCCTGAACTAGGAGTCTCCAACTCAAATTAGGAGAGCAGATCAGGGGTGGGCGGCCAGGTGGAGGACCGGAGAGGCCAGTCCCATCCACAGGGGGAAGCCTTGGGCCCACTGCCATCCTAACTTTACTCACGTGTGAAAACAGGAAGAAGGACATCAACCACCTCCATTCTGACCTCAATCCTTCCAGCTGATTAAGTTCTTTCCAGTTTACCCCTTAACTCAGGCAAAATGCCCTGAAGCAGGCAAAGCATCCCCTGGTGGGAACCTTCAGTACCCCCTCAGGCCCTGAGCCAGCAAGACCCCAGACCCCAGTGACTGATCCCAAGACAATGATCGACCGGACATTCACCGCCCACCGTGTGGACCCACTGACCTTTGTCCCACATTTTCCTTAAACAAACATGGAAGTATTTCAGTACTTTGGAGACAGTCTTTGAGGCCTTAGTTGACTGTCCTCCTGGTGTTGGACTCACTGAAATAAATTCCTTTTCTGTTTCACCTCCACTTACTGGATTTTGTCAGCTGCTAGTGGCTGAACCTGATGTGTCTGGGACCCTAAGAGCTGGGTGCTCTTGCCCCCTGTGCCCCAGCGACAGAGCCCAGTGTACCCTGTTCTGACTTTCGAGAGAACCTAGAAATTGAATTGTGTGAAATTTCCCAAGTTTTATATGTTGGTGACAAAAATAAGAAAACAACTCTGGGGGGCGGGGGGGGGGGGGGGAGGCAAATGAGATAGGCCTGTTCTCCCAATTTTTTCCATTTTTTCGCCCCTATAGTCTCTTACTTTCCTCATTTCCTACCTGTCCTTCATTTCCAACGTTTCTGAAATCAGGTTTCTTTGCACCAAGTCCTTTCCCCGCACTCCAGTGAAATAGCTACAGCTCAAGTCCCCACTGGCTTTTCATTTTTAAACATCATTTTATTTGGAGGGGAAATCTATCTGGCCAGAACTACCCACTATATTAGCCTGAAAGACAGACTCCATTCCTGAGATGTCAGGTTGTTGTTCTGTGGGGATCTTTGAGCCCACTCTGCACTAGCGTGGAGTTATTAGCCCCCTCACCTGCCTCTGTGTTTGTGACAGTCTAAGTACTCCAGGAGGGTGGGGTCTATGAACTACAACAAAGAGGCTGTTGTACTTCAATGGGGGTGGCGACGTGAGCAGACATCCAGCCCGCACCCAGCCCAGCACACGTCTCTGCCGGAAAAGGGGGGTGTGAACAAAAGACACATCCTCACACAGCTCTGCGGGTTTTCCACTCCCATGTAACAGGAATCAGACAAAAATGGATGAAAATAGCCCTCGCTCCACCACTGTGAGGCCATATTACTGAGCTTTGCCACACCTCAGCTTCTTCAACTGTAAAATGGGAATCATAATGTTAAATTAAAACCTACAAATAATGTTGGGAAAATATTCAATGTAAATGATACAATGAGTTTACCTGTGAAAGAATTTCAACCTAAAATGGAACTGGCGGGCGTAAGAGGGAAAGTCTCACGCGTGTGTCCTCTGGAAAACAAAAACTTAAGGACTGGAAGACTAATTTCCCTTAAATGTCCTATTTACAGAAAATGGAAAATATCAGAATTTTCTTAAGTGACAGTGAGTTGGTGACGGGCTGCCTCCTACTGACCTTCACAAGTTTTACTTATGGTGTCCAGAGGCATGAAGGAGACATGACCAGGGCGGGCTGGCCTCACCAAGTAAGCTGCACTGAGCTATTGTTTGTGACCGGTTTTGTCTCCAAGGGAATTTTCAGAATTGACTCTCATTTGTTTTTGAATTTGATGGATTCCAACTGGACTGTCTCCTCATTACATTCCCTGCCCATGAACCCCGCAGACCCAAACCCTCAGTGCACCTCCTGTAGTCTGCCGTGGTGTGCGTGTCCTGAATTGTAACTCCTATCCTATTCCTGAACAGACTCATCCTTTTGACAATTTGGAGCTTTCCTTGGTTTACCTCTTTATTTAGGTTGACATACCTAACATCTTATCTTCACTTTCATTTCAAAAGGAAAACCATGGCTCCCACATATTAGAACTACTATTTCAGCTATGGTTTTCATATCACACTTGGAAAATGGTCCTCATTCATCTCTGGTGTCACATTCATGGTAGGATTTCTACTTTTCTATGAAAATTTTACACGAAATAATATTCTTTAACTATTCTTAGGATAATTTCAACTACATGTGAAAATAGTAAAATAGAACTCTGTAAAAATATATTTTATTAAAAAACTAGAAATGACTTAAAACTTAAATGAAAAGAAAAAAAATGTTATAAAATAGGAAAAAAAAACACACCTAATTTTATTTATCCCCTTTTAAAATTTTTATGTTGGGCCTTCCTGGAAATCTGAATTATGTATCCTCAAATGCTTAGATACTCTCAAAGAAATCAATAAACTATTGTTGACCCAAACTACTATTAAAACAACTATCATACATTAAAAAATAAAAACAGTCCAGAGGGTACATAACTAAACATCAGAACAGTGGAGAAAATCTACACTGAAATCAATATTCTTCCATAAACCAACATGAATTTTTCTTGTAAGAAGAAATTAAAAAGAGCTCTGGAATATCTTTTAAGAAAAAGATCACCTGAATTCTGTGGGTAAATGAACTAGCTAAATAAATTAAACAGATATTTGGGTATGCTGAATGTCCCATTCACAAAATAAATTGAGTTAGCATCATTCAGAAACTTCCAGTGGTTCAAAAAGCCGCACAAAACCAAGGGAGAAAAACTCTGCACAGAATCTGTATGCTTCGAAAAAAGAAATTCAAGTAATGTTTATCTCTTGCTACAAATGCAAATCCAAATCAATAACCAACTTTATTCTAGATTTTTATCCACTGTAGTACATAAAGGTGATTTGGACACTGCCTGAACACAGCCCTTGACTCAGCATCTTCTCAGGCACGTAAATTTGTCATTCTGACCAATACGTAACTAATCATATAGTGGTAAAGAGAGTAGTTTTTATTTAATCCTTTAATAAAACTCAGGAAGACTGGGAGTACCTTAAAACCTTAGCTATTTTAGAACAAATATATTACATTTTAATGCAGTTTTAGAACTACATCATTTCAGCTGACTTAACTATAAAAAGTCAAATTTATAGTAATTGAATCCATATTAATTTTTCAGAAATAGTGATTTGCCAAAAGTGCTATCAGACTCAGAAGCTGTCTAAAGAAACAAAACTGAATTTCCCAAACATTCCATTCCTGGGCATTACTGGCATGCACCACCATCCAACAGCAGCACAGCCTGTGGGCAGGTATCGTTAGGACTCCTAAAATGAACACAATGAGGGCCCACTCCTGTACCAATGATGGATACTGGAAATAAAATTACATTTGAATTGTTTGCCTTACCCAGGTTATATGAATAAATGTTTTACCTGAAACATCACAAAATCCAAATCCTGGGTATAAGTTACTCATACATGTACTTCTCGCTTTTAAATTACAGACTTTCCCCAGTTTATGATATGCTTACACTCCAATAATCCCAGCACACATTGAACATTTTGGAAGTCAGAAATGCATTCAGGGCACCGAACTACCAAACAACATATCTTACTTAGCCTAGCCTACCGTTAACGTGCTCGCAACACTTCTGTGAGCCTATAGTACAGACGGGCAAAATAAAACAGCACACAGAGCCCATTTTATAAGAATACTGTAACGAAAGCAAAACAGGAATGCTTCTAGGAGTATCGAATGGTTGTTGTGTGTTGGTTGTCTACCATCATGATCGCGTGGCTGACGAGAGCTGCGGCTCATGGCCCCTGCCCAGCGTTACAAGAGAGCATCCAAAGGCCTATATCGCTAGTCCAGGAAAAGATCCAAATTCAAAATTCCAAGTATGGTTTCTAATAGAATGTGTATCACTTTCGCACCATCGTAATGCCAAAAAATCCCAAGCCAAACCGTCATAAAACCGGGCCAGCTGTACTCTTCACCACCGTCAGATTCTCATTACCTGTTATCTGCATGTATGCTTCTCTTTCTCTTTATTTACACTGTCTCTTCTTCCACATCTTAGTCTTGTTTTGTAAATCTCAAGATCTCTCAGAGCTTCAAGATGTATCCTCTTATTTCCATCTAAAATTCACAGTACGGAGTGGAAAAGGACAAGGAATTGGGTGCTACTAACTAAAGCTGACAGGAAAACAAATCATATCCTAGGAATGTGACCCACGGGAAAGGGCCATTTATGGTAACATTTATCAAGAACACTTATACGAAGAGCAAAAGCTGAAAGTGCATCCAAAGAATCGTTGAAGAATATAAAAAGTTTAAAAAGAAAGAAAAAACATACATTCCAATGCCTACAAATTTGTAACTCTGGGACATGAAACACATTATTCATTTCTAAGCAAAAGAAAGACAAATACATCACATGTACCTGGTAGGGGTTGGGTTTGCTTAAGAAAACTTCTGAGATTTTCCTTTTTGGGTTCACACGCACTTCTTAACTACATGTACTATTCAATCTCGAGTTTTCACAGGAGCCCCATTAATAAGACAGACAAGGCCTGGAGACTACAGAGCAGGAAGCAGTCCACTGTGGGGGTTACTGGTTTACATTAACTGGTCTAGTTAAATAGGATGTGCAGACTACCTCTGGCAATACAGAAGTAGATTTGCATTCTCAAAATTTTAAACAACGAGAAGTGACAGGAAAGAATCGGCTTAATTTTGACAAAGTCACACCAGGAGAAAGGGTTGGAGACATGAGTGGGAAGTGAGGTGGAACCACACACTCTTGGCTTAAAATACGGGAAGGAAGGTAATGGGTGAGGGGATGAAAGGGAAGCCACGTATCTGTCTAATTGTTGACAGACTGCTTAAATCTGTCTTCACGGGAACAGGACTATAAAGAGGACTTCACACGAGCCTATGAAAATCACAAGTTTCAGGACAAGGTGCACACTCCCCTGCAGGCACTCAGGGCATCATCTGAAAAAGACTTAAAACATGACTATTTTAAGGAGACTTCTGCTTTGTATTCCCAATGAAATCTAAAAAAACACGGGTCCAAAATGAACAAAAGCCAGGGATGAATATGATATGAAAAGTCAATAGGTTGAGTTTTAAAGGAAAATCGCTATAATTTTAAAAGAATAAATGGAAGTTTAAAACTCAGATCCAAAGCAATAAAAAGCAAAAAAGACAATACAGAAAATCAATCCTGAAAGGTAGAAGACAAATCGGAGAAATTCTCCAAGTCATTAGAACAGAGGTCGGCAAACTACAGCCTGAAACCCAAATCCGGCCCGTCGTCTGTTTTGCTATGTCCTGTGAGCTAAGGATGGTTTTTACAAATGAACATTTGTAATCAATTAATGATAAGGAACTTTGAACCCCAATTAAGCAAAAAGTTATCTCTCCCCAAAAGATTATATTCTGCTCATTAGATCAGTATTACCAAAACAAAACAAAACACTACTCAATTATTATATTTTAAATTGCATCAATAAAAAATTTATAGAAATTTGCTTTCTCTTGTTATATAAATAGCTACATAATATCCTCGATTTTGCCTCATTCTACAAAGCATAAAATATTAACTATCTGGCTCTTTACAGAAAAAGTTTTTTGACCTCTGCTTTAGAGGAAAGAGGCAGATCTAAATGCTAGGGAAAAGATAATGGCTAAGGGGTCAAGGAGAAGAAATCCAACCAAAGAATAATGGGTGTTTCAAAGAGGCACCAACATGAATGGGAGTTATAAGCAAAGATATAATTCAAAAACTTTTTTCTGACATAAAGAAATATTTAAATTTGATATCAAAGGGGTTTTCAGAACTTTAGGCAAAAATAATTCAAAATGACTCACACCTGGACAACCCTTAGCAAAACGTTTGAATTTTAAGGTTAAAGAAGAAAGTTCTAACACCATACGGGCAGGGTTGGGGCAGGGAGGAAAGGACAGGTTGCCCCTGAAGAAATAAACACCAGGCTGGCCTTAGACTTTCCCTCTGCAACAGTAAAACCACATGGCATGGCAGGGATTGTTTTACTTTACTCTTGAAGAAAAAAAAATTGTGACACAGGAAAAGACTCAAAAAAATCTAACACCTACCCTAAGTTTCTTAATATGTGTGAGTGTGTTTTTTCCCAGGCAACGGAGGGGAGGCAGTAGGAGCGAAAGTTTCAGAGCAGGGACTCTGGATGGAGACCTGAACATATCCGGAGTCCTGGCTCTGCATGGACAAATTATTTCAGCTCTCGGTGCCTCCATTTCTTCATCTGCCCAGTGGACTAATTAATGGACTCTACCTCAAAACGACACAGAGAAGATTAAACGTGAGTTAGCTCACGTTTAAGTGCCTATAGTGGCACTTTGTAAATACTTAATAAATGTTGTATGTTGTTGTTGCTACTATTATCCTGCGTACTACGGATGAAAAGAAATCAGGAACCAGGAAAATTGGGGATTTAAAGTATTATAGCACTGATGATCAAAATGACAGTTAAATAGTCAAGTCTGGATATGATTATAAACATGGTAAAAGTAAAAAACAACTCTTGAAAAAGAAAAACATAACAAAATATTGAAATTCACTAATGATACAGTTCTAGAAGACTACATTTTAGAAACTGGGGGGGGGGGGGGAACATTAGAGTCTAAATATATTGTTTTTTTTTTAATATACTGAAAAATAAGCTTAGTTTGTAGATTTTGAAATTAAATTTAAGTTCCAAACACATAAGAGCATAAGAGCAAACAAAACAAAGTTCACGATACAATATATAGCAAGGAAGCATTGAATGCAGAATACACGAAACACCTATCAGTTGCTAAAATAAATGTAAACCAGGGGCGCCTGAATGGCTTAGTTGGTTAAGTGCGATTTTGGCTCAGGTCATGATCTCATAGTTCATGGGTTCGAGCCCCATGTCAGGATCTGTGCTGACAGCTCAGAACCTGGAGCCTGCTTCAGATTCTCTGTCTTCCTCTCTCTCTGCCCCTCCCCAACTCGTGCTCTGTCTCTCTCTCTCAAAAATAAACACTTAAAAAAAATCTTTTAATAAATGTAAATTATTTAAACTCTCTTTAACCAGGGCAAAGAACTTAAAATAGACTCAAGAAACAAAATGGAACAGAAAGATTAAAAATTAGAGAGAAGGCAAAGATATGTAAAACATAATGAGAACAAAAGCAGAGTTAACAAATTAAAATTAGGTAACATAAAATCTGAGCAAAAACCAAGACCTTAGGTCAATTTGCATGGATACTGATCCTATAATTAAACATCCACGAACCTTTCATCTTTCAGGAATAGAACACCAAAACATGAAAATCAAAAGCTGTGAGAAATGAGGAAGAACAAAAACACTCTGGAACAGAAGACTGTAAGACACAGCATTTGATCCACAAAATACGGTTGTGGAAGATTTCATCTACAGGGTTGGGTCATGAACCACACCAACTCCATATCCACCAAACAGTATTTCACTTATGAAAAAAATGTCCATGAAAGAGTCTGAATGACTGTTCATCTGTGAAACAAAACAGCATAAATATATTGAAAACATTCCAAACGCTAGAAACTACTGAACTTTAATAAATACAAAATGCCATCTGCCTGAAAACTCAAAAAGCATCTTTATAATAACGTATTTCTTACAAAATAACAAAAAGGAACTTATAGATTGCAGCCAACACTGTGCTTATAATTAAATTCGTACACTTAAAGGTTTCATTATAAAGTTGTTTTTTTTTTTTTTAAAGCAAGGCAAATATACTAAACAAACAAGTTATCAAGAGGAGGGGGCCTTAAGGAAATCTATTCATGAATAAGGAGATGTTAGAACATACATTAAATAATGGACAGGAAGCTCAAAAACCTCAATGGTATTTATATTAGTGAAAAACTAGATGTAATCTAAACAACAGAAAACTGTATTGATTTTAGTGAGAATTTCCAGTTAGATTTCTTCTGTGATTAAAAATCATATTTACACATATTTTAACGAAATGCTACAAAGTCTTTAAATAAAAAGGTGGCATATAAAATTTTATACATTAAGTAATACCAACCGTGTGAAAACAAAAAGAAAAAACACTTAAACACAGAAAAACCACAGTTACATCTACAGGTTAAAACATGGATAACGTTTCTTAACATTTTTCTAGATTTTCCCTATTTTGTAAAACGGGTAATTCATTACTTCGATAATCAAGGAGAAAATCACACTATTTTTAAACTGAGTGCCCAGTATGAGAATGCAGCTCTCACCTTTTCTTTTTTAAACTGAAGTATAAATGACATATAACATTATGTTGGTTTCAGGAGCAGAACAACAATTTGACATTTGTATACATTACAAAGTGATCACCACAGTGAAGTCTCATTAAACATCCATTACCACACACGGTGACAAAATATTTTTTCTTATAATGAAGACTTTTAAGATCTATTCTCTTAACAACTTTCAAATATGCAGTACAATATTATTACCTACAGTTCACCAGGCTGTACGTTAAATCTTCAGGACTTATTTATGACTGAAGTTTATATTTTCTGACCCTCTTCACCCATTTCAACCACCCTCCAACCCCCACTTCTGGCCACCACCAAGCTGTTCCTTGTATCTATGCAGCTCTTGCCATTCATATTAACACTATTCAAGCTCCTACTTCTGCTTTAAGTACTATTAATTATGCCTGGACATTTAGGGGAAAAATTGAGCTTGTTACTCAGATTGTTAAAAACAGAAAACTGAACTTGAATAATTTACAGAACAAGAAACATGTTATTTTCAAGTTTGCTGAGATCAGTGATCAGTAACTGTCCTGTGCCTACTAAGTCAGTGCTACATTTCAAACCACTCCCACTGAAACCCAGTTAAACCTACACATCCCTCCGTGACAATGGCTCTCACAAAGAGCTACACAATCAGGACTTCCCAGGTGACTCTTCAATACAGCCTATGGAGCTATTTTTCCGTCAAGATGCCAAATGTAAAAATAAGCCCAGCTATTTGGAAGCTGTCATGTTTTATTCGAAAAATTACGATTTCCCTATAAATCTGTGATTTCTAAAGTCTGAGGAGACTTGAGGCATTCTTAAATGTAATATTGCCTGTATCTTGGTGTAATGGCTTTTCATCTAGATGAGTATCTCTCTGCGTTTATAAAGAAAATATAAATGAAAATCAATTCAGTATCCAAAAATTCAGGTGACACGGAATTTCGAGGATGCACCTATTCTATAAAGTAAGATTATGCCTTTTTGTTTTGGGTCTCTATGATGCAAGAATTCTAGAACAATAGTTATCCTTGCCTCATACACTAATTGAAAGCACAGGGATCTCTCAGAGGGTACTTTCTGTTTCTGCACCAGAGCTCCTCCAAAAACCGTCACAACGGCAGCAAATTAAACCAGGGGAGTTTGAGAAGCCGGGGCATCGTGAACAGGGCCAAGACTGTCCCAAGCTGACTTCATGTGGTGAGGTGCGTGACAGGGAACTGAGATAACCACAAAATGTGCACGGATACTATTACGCTGAAGTACACTGATAACAGAGTTAAATATTCTAAATAGTTCATTTCTAAGGGATTACTACACTTCTCCAGACTCAAAGTCATTTATGCCTTTCAACTTATTTGAAAGCTTTTGGTAATAACTCCTCAAATATTCATTGCTTGTCATATTCTAAATAGTGAATTCCTGGATGCAAATACACAAGCCGTATTAGCACTAATGGACTTATGTATTTGCACCAAGGAAAGAACATACATCTAGAAACCTGTTCTCTGCTGCTCATAGGCAATCATGGTACATTTTCTCTTGTGGACAAAATAAAAATGCATTGCTATTTACGTGGAACCATTCAGGTGTTACAGGCATTTCTATAACGTCCAAGAATGCATTGGCCATGACCAACTAAAGTCGTTTTTGGCTTATCATCATTCAAGCTGAATTAATAATATTAAACAGCATGTGGGATGAGGGAAAACACAGTGCAGAGCAACATTAAAATCCCTTTCTACCCAAGCATAATTCATTTTGATCTTTACTACTTGATTCAGCTAAAGGTCAAACCATATATGATGGTTTAGATCCAGAAAATATATTATTTCGCTGTGCAGTATGGTCTGAAATGAGGGCAACTAATTTAAAAATGGATGCAATTTGGAAAATATAAATGTAATGAAAAATGCATCCACTATGAAGTATATAAATTAAGTTCTACTATTGATTACTGCCAACATTTAAAATCTCCCCACTCATACTGGTAATGCCTTTAGTGTAACTTAATTTTCTTCCTATTGTGTTGATGCCTCAATGAACATCACTCTGGTGAGGGACCAAACACAGGTCAGAAATGTTAGTGATGATAAATTACAGACCTTAATAACTTTTGAACAGTTTTAAATGTACAAGTCATCTAGGAGTCATTTAGCTCGATAGATGAATGGTTAACGAACTACATACACTAATAAGAACCATGTGTTAGTCTGTACCACTACATGGCATAAGCCCAAGATCTAACTGGGCTTTGGAGCATATACAACTGGAGAAAGAAAAAAAGTGAATTATCTTATTAAAAGACTGTATGAGCAAAAATCGCTCATGAATTTATACAAATAATTTATGAGCACAAAGGCTTTATTAAAAGACTGGCCAGATTCATAACTGACAGACGGCTGAAATGTGACCAGGTTTGGGATAGGGAAAAAACAGGCAATGAGTAGATTCAGGTGTTTGCTTGGTCATTTGGTATTTTTGCTTTCAATGAAAGGGGGTGTGAAAATCTTCATCTTTCTTGCAGACTGTTTGGACTGGGGCTTTTATACTTTACATGTTACTCCCATTTTTTGCTCTTGGGTGAGTCACAAGCAACATGGGCTGCCCTCCAACATCCTCCTGAGGGACATCCACAGAGCAGGTTCTGGAAGGAACCCAAATCAGTCCAACTCCAAGAAGTCTAAAGCAGTTCTAATATGGAGAGACTTAAGAATCAAGCTAAAAGAGGCCAGATTGAACAAGTGATAGTTTCCCCATTACTGAATTAAAACTGACAGGTGACATCTTGCCTGGTGTAACAGTGAAGAAATCTTCACTAATCCACCCACTTCAGTCATTTCTCAAGAGTCATCTGCCTGCCGCCATATCACAATCGCCAAGGCAGCTTGTTTAAAATCTGTACTCCTACTAAATTACCTGCCAGGCCTCTGGTAATAAGATCGCCAGTCTTTTACAAGCAGCCCTGGAGATCCTCGGGAGCCCTGAAGCTTGCAAGCTCCGGTGCTGGGAGGCAGGCCCAGGTGGTTCTTCTTTCCACCACACGTGCACGGCTCCCACGGCTCCTCTCACTTCCCACCATCACACCTACGGTGCACACGTCAGCAATACAAGACGCACCAGACTCTTTAAGAGCAGTATGAATGAACGGATAAATGCGCGAATGAGGAAAGTTAATAGTATTTCTGAAACAAAACAGGAATTCTGATTCCATTAGAGTTGGCTCTACAAATCCATTCACAGCCTTCTAAAAATCCCCACAGTGCTCCAAACTACTCACTCTATATATTTGGCAGTATGATCTGAGCTTCTCAAATACTGATCACAGTAAACTGTGGAAAAAAGAAAGAAGAGGAAATGAAAAGCACTGATTCTGAATTCTCAGAAACGTCATGATGCTGTGCTGCTCTCTACCCTGCATAGCTGGCTGGCAGACACCACCGTGGTCCCAAAGCACATCTGCTGCGAAAGCTGTTGCTTAGCAACAGCAATCAATGCTGTATTTCCTCTTCACCATTTGCCTAAAGATTGAGACACTGCTTCAAGGTATTATTTTCAAATACCTTCTGTTTCACTGACCAAACATGTTTGTTAATTTTTCTATTATGCGAAAAGAAATCGGGAACGAAATCAGCATAGGAATTCAAGAAAAAAGAGAGAAGGTCAGTGTAACACAGGGTGCTTTGGGATTTGTTTGATGAAGAAAAATTCTTTGACAGCTCATTGACTTTATTTGCTATACCCTTTCATTCTGCCATTTTAGAATTGATTTCTGCTAGCTCATGGGATATGAAAGCCATTAGCATGAATTATCATTCTAAATGCAGATCCACAAGGTACTGCCATAAAACACAAAAAGCAAATGATTTTCAGAAACTGGTTTAATATACATCTCACATCTCCGTTAAAGCTCATGTCTTGCTTACATTCTTTTTTTTTTTTAAATTTTTTTTTTCCAACGTTTTTTTATTTATTTTTGGGACAGAGAGAGACAGAGCATGAACGGGGGAGGGGCAGAGAGAGAGAGGGAGACACAGAATCGGAAACAGGCTCCAGGCTCCGAGCCATCAGCCCAGAGCCTGACGCAGGGCTCGAACTCACGGACCGCGAGATCGTGACCTGGCTGAAGTCGGACGCTTAACCGACTGCGCCACCCAGGCGCCCCTTGGTTACATTCTTACTAACCACCAGCAGCATTTTCCAACATCTTTTCACTGATAGTACAAATCTTTCAGATAAGCAAGGCTTATAATCTAAATTACTTGGTGCTTCGGATATATTTACAAGGTAAATTATATACACACCATACAACACCGACTTTGAAGAAGCAGATACGAAATTTTATTTTAAATACACCAATATGTCCTACCAATGAATGGGTTCTTCATACAAAAACACGAATGAGACCCAGGAACTTCATGTGATACTTTCTAATAAAAAGAGTTGATATTTGCTTAAAGTATGTGCACAATCAGTGGTGGACCCATCTGGGTGGGTATAATGTGATAATTATTTTCCACATTTATTGACTGCCTACTATGTATAAATCTCTATGGGCAGCATAAAGATGAGTAAAATGTGATCCCTGTACAAATCTTGTGCTAGAAACAGTCATATCAAGAAGTAATACAGAAGAACATAGATTTTACCTCAAGTATTTGTTTAGTTGCAACAAGTGTCCCAATTAATATGGATTATATCTGCAACACAGACTAGATGAATAAATCATAGTCCGAGACCTTTATTTTTTATGATAACATTCAGCATTGGTAAGGATGTATAGTGAGATAAAAATGTCATAGTTAACTGTAAAAGACATCAGGCCAGGAAACTAAATCAACCTTTCTGAAACACTGGCAAAATGTAATAAAACTATTTAAAATATGCACATTTTAAACTTTAACATGATAATTATGTACCTAAGAAACTAGTTTAGGAAATAAAAATGCCAACAAAAGATATCTATTTCAGCTATATTTAAAACAGTAAATAAATACCCAATATTAGAATGAGTAAATGAATAATGATATAGCTATATGATAAGTACTACTAAAATATTTTTCAAGAATATTTTATGAGAGCATAAGTCAGTCAGAAAAAGACAAATACCACATAATCTCACTCATATGTGGAATTTAAGAAACAAAACACATGAGCAAAGGAAAAAAAGAGACAAACCAAGAAACAGACTCTTAACTATAGCGAACACAATGATGGTCACCAGAAGGGGGTGAGGGATGGGTGAACTAGGTGATGGGAATTAAGGAGTGTGCCTGTCGTGATGAGCACTGGGTGATGTATAAAGTTGCTGAATCACTCTATTGCACACCTGAAACTAATATAATACCATATGTTAACTATACTAGAATTAAAATTTAAAACTTAATTTTAAAAGGAAGAGTATTTTGGGGCTCCTGGGTGGCTCAGTTGGTTAAGCGTCCAACTTTGGCTCAGGTCATGATCTCACGGTTTGTGAGTTCAAGCCCCGCATCAGGCTCTGTGCTGACAGCTTACAGACTGGAGCCTGCTTCAAATACTGTGTCTCCCTCTCTCTCTGCTCCTCCACCGCTCATGCTCTGTCTCTCTCCTTCAAAAATAAATAAAAACATTAAAAAATATATTTTTGAAAAGGAAGAGTATTTTATGAAATCATTGCTATAATGTCGAGAGGAAAACCAATGAAAGAAAATAATCCATACTAAATGCACAGAAAACACAGTAAAGGAAAATGTATCATAATATTAATAATCAGAGGTGGTATTTATTTCTTGGCTTTGCTTTTCTATGCCTTCCTAGGTTTTTTATATTGACTATGACATATTTTGTAATCAGAAAAATATCCTAATAAATACATCAGAATCTTATTTCAACTTCTATTTACAGATTTTTAAATTTCATCACAGAATTTCAGCCCTCACTGGTCTCCTAAGCACTGGCAACTTGAATGATAAAGTACTTAAGCTTCACAAGTATTTTTGGATCAGCAATTTCATATTTCTATAAATGTCTGATAAACTTAGTCAATATTTTCCCAGAGGACAGTGATAATAAAAGCATATAATTTAGTCTAAACAAAATTATCTTTTATTTAACAATTCAACAAATATGCACCAAGCACAGGACATACAAATAAAATGACAGGATACTCTTGGGATGCTACGGATACATTTCAGGGGCTTGCTCTCTTCTGATGACCTTCCAGAAGATATAGGGCCCCAAGGCACAGCATTTGTCTTGTATCAGAATATACTGTGTGTCCACAAAAGAAGTTTCTACTACTGTCTGAAGCAGGTGATTCTGCAATCTACAACTGCTAACCCCCCTACCACCAGAGAGACTGAAGGGTCAGGGATGCAGACAAATAAAATTAAGAGAACTCTGTCAACAGAAATTAGTATTTCTGTAAATCTTCCTTCCATTCATATTATATAAATACACACACAATATTCTTTTTCTCAGTGACTAGAGGGGCCAAAAACAGCAGTTTTCTAAGCCCAATAACTGAGGTGCAGACTTTCTGATCTTTATACCAGCAGAGAATATGTTAATACTTCCAATATCAAAGAAGGAAACTGGAGTTTTAAATCATGAAGTAAGTTGACCAGGATCACCAGCTAACCAGCAAGGAGATAAAACTCAAGCCTAGGTCCGTTTACCCCCTGAAGTCAGTGCTCCTTCCCTTACAGAACATGTGACACTCAAGCAAATGGATAGGAGAGAGGTAACCACTTCCAAGGAGCAACAGACAAGAATGGGAGGCAGAAATAAGCAAGACGTCCTGAGGTCCCCACTCCCAGCTGGCTAGAATAGGGGCAGGGGGACACGGCTTGTGCCAGACGGCCCATCTCCTGCATTTCCAAGATGGAAGGGTGGCCCTGTTCAAAGGTCAAGATTGGTTGCACCTGATGCTCCTCTCCCTGGCTCCACACTCCCTTCCAACTTGATGATCTCCCCTTGACCCCTGGGACCGCTGAAATGTTTGTGGTGGCCATGAGCTCTGAGTACACCCCAGTTTTAAATCTGCCTATGAATAAGAAAAATTCCTCCTGTCCTGTTCCTTTCTCTTACTCAACATAGTTGCTCTCCCTTCAAGAAGTGCCTTTCGGTGACATCCTGGATTTCCTATAATCTGATCTGAACTCCTGCTATCAAGAGCTCCACAGAGCTCGCTCCCATAACCTGCCCTATTTGCTGGCTCTCTTGTACCAACAAAATGCCCCCTCAACAACAGGCGGCAAAGATATATTAACCTTTAGTTAATCTAAAGATACAGTTAATACTGCACTGAACACATGACCTCTGTCTCCCCACCCATAATCACCCAGACTTTCTTTTTTTCAAAAGAAGTGATGGTATTGGCCTAAAGGGAACATGGTCTTCCAAATGCCCAGTTGGGAATGATGATGTGGAAAATAACGAGGGAGGAGTCTTGAACTCCAGAGATAGATTTCACATCCAAGTTTACTAATCAGTAGAAGGTGAAATACTTTAAATAGACTTCTTTGGTAAAAGCATGCAGGATGAACTGAAGAGGACAGACACAAGTGTCCAATGTCAAATCTGTCCATTTCGTGCTAGAATGTTAAACTGAGCATGGCAAGAAATCTCAAAGGAAAAACAGGCAGGACTCTTACTTAACTGTACATGGTATAAAATAAAGAGAAAACCCAAAGAGGGGAGATCTGACACCAACATGTTTAAGTTTGTCATATCAGCTTATTATGGGATGAATGAACTACATTAAGGAGTTCTTCAAGATAAAACCCAAGAAAGTTAAAAATTAGCGTGCTGAAATAAATAAGCAAACACACAATAAGTATGTTCCTAAAATTTAGGGCTAAGATAGAAACTGTTTTAGACCACTGGGTCCTGCCATGCAAAGAGATGTTTCCATTCTATCCAATGCTTTCCATAACGGTCACCGAAAATAATTTTAAAACTTTCCAAAGAGAGCTACCAGGATATTTAGGTATAAAAAATTAAGAAACAGAACCTTCTGATTACTGAAGAATGACAGTTAAAAAACACACAGAGAGATGCAGAAGTCACTTTGCAGCTAAGTTAGCTGAACCCCCAAACGTACATGCTCGTGTTTATGCTAAGAGCACCATACAATCACACATATATATATATATATATATATATATATATATATATATATATATATATATATATTCTATTATCAAAATCACTTTCTACTGTGTAGTAAGTTAAAATTCATGGATATACCTTATTTTCTCTTTCTGTTTTCTTTTTTGTTTTTTAGGTTTCTACCTTGCTAAAGAACGTTTCTGCTGAGCTTTCTATTCTTCATTCACTCCAATTAAACTGCAGTGATTCACCAGTTATTACCACCACAGCCATACACGTGTTGAAGAGAAGATCATGATTATAATCTGCACAATTACCGACGGCTAGATAGCATGCCTACACACGGTGTTTTGAAAAACAGCTTCATTTCCGATGGAGATCAGGACAGCAATAAAAGAGTTCCACAGTCTCTTCACTAAATACATCTTTGTTTGCATGGTCTGTGTATACTGTCATGGGGCAGGTGCGGGAAAATGTAAAATATAAATATTTAAAATCCAACTGAGCTGCTGTGAAGTCAATGACAAAGAAAAATACAAACATGGGGGCTTCATGCATACGGCTAAATACATAAATAACTATGAAATCACCAAAACAAAGCAACACATCCCTATTTCTTACTGGTGCTTATTATAATTCAACAGCAATATATTTTCATTAATCCGGAGCCATCTGAAAAATATGTCAAGCAACACTTAACTTCATTGAGTCTGAGGCCCCAAATAATGTTACCAATAGTGAGCAACATCATTAGATGTGCTTTGTATTTAAGAAGAAATCGTTCATTAGACTTGGTTTGTATTTAAGAAGAAATGGTTACCCAGCTCTCGTCACCCCACACAGTCACTTGAATCCTCCTTAGTCTTCATGCAGCCAGGCTGACGAGCAGCAGGACACAGTAGGGGTGAGCAGAGTTCAGCTGCCCAAAGAAAAGTCAAAGGACAAACTGATTTTGTTAAATGTCTTTTTTTTTTTTTTTTTTTTTTTTTTTTTTAAGGCTACCCAGAGGTGGAATCCTGGGTGATGTCAGTCCAACTTATCTGACAAAACTTAAAATTGTATCTACTTGGATGAAAGTCAATGAGCTAACCACCTTTGTATCTTCCACTTGGGAAGTTACGACTCGTAAGGACATAAAAATAGTTTTTTAACCAAATTATAGTCCTTTAGCTACAAACCCAAATAATCAGCAATTCACAAGGAAAGTGAAGAGAAAGCAAAAGATGGAGGCATTCTGGCTACCAGAAGAAACAAAGAGCAGACTTCAGAAAAGCCAAACAATAAAGCATATTTCCATATCTGAAAATATGCTGAACCAAATAACCCAAAGAGCCCTCCTGAAACACATATTTTAAAATGCATCACTACATTATTTGTATTCTTATTTGGGGGTAAAAACACATAGAAGATATTTAGGGACAACGGGGGAATGTGAATACAGATTAGGTAGTAGATAAATATTAGAGAACTCTTACTCATGTGATACAGTAGAGTCGTTCTATAGCAGAATGTCCTTATTTTGACAAGATACACAGCAAAACATCCAGGGTAAGTTTCATGATACTTGCAACTGACTTCCAAATGGCTCAAGAAACACACACACACACACACACACACACACACACACACACACACACATGCACACAGCTGATATGGCAAAAAAATTAATAATTAGTGACTTTAGGTGATATCCGTCCTGTCTTATCCTTTTACCTTTTCTTCATGATTGAAAGTTTTTACAATAAAAGATGAAGAAAGGGGCCCCTGGGTGGCTCAGTCAGTTAAGTGTCTGACTTCGGCTCAGGTCACGATCTCACGGTTCGTGGGTTCGAGCCAGGCATCAGGCTCTGTGCTGAACGCTTGCTCAGAGTCTGGAGCCTGTTTCAAATTCTGTGTCTCCTTCTCTCTCTGCCCCTCCTCCACTTGCACTCTGTCTCAGTCTGTCTCTCAAAAATAAATAAATGTAAAAAATAAAAAAGTGTTTTAAAGATGAAGAAAAGTTAAGGCATTTAAGAAGGTCTATTTAAAAACAGAAAATTGAAAAATAAAATAAAATTCATCATTGAGATGATAAAAAAAGAAAAGTATCCTTAGAGAACTACACTGAAGCAAAAGCAATAAACCTGAGAGATTAGGTAACTTCTCCAGCTAGCTTTCTCCCTGGGTAAATCTGGCTAAGCCAGGGAACCCTGAACTTGCACCTGAGAGCCACCTGGGCCACACCCAGAGTGGGAACTCTAAAACCAGGCTCCTGAATAGACCTGGGCTCCAGAGGATGACACCCTTAGAACAAATTATAACAAACCCATTCCACATTAGGAACAGGAGGGAAACTGCCAGTCTAGACCTAAGCACTAGATAGAGTGGGATACTTTTTTCTAGAGAACTTATAACCATAACTTGGCAATTGGCCAAGCTTCACCCTAAATTAACATTAACTTTCTGGTCCAGGAAGCCTCAAGCACAAAAATTAACCTTCGAGAGATCTAGGGCTGTTAAAGCCCTCGTTAGCCACCAGAAGAAGGGCAAATTCATTCTGGATGAATACACTTCCAATACAAACTTCAACAAATTTCAAAAGAGCCTGAGCTTATGGTTTAAACACACACACACACACACACACACACACACACAAAACAAGGAAACAAAGACTTATGAGAAAGTCTCAGCAGAAATACCACATAGCTGAATTAAACAGATCTCATAATTTGGATTGTCAGAATTTAAAGTAAGTGTTTAATATGTTTAAAGATACAAGAAATGGAAAATATGAGAAAGGATAAAAAATGTTGTAATGTCTAAGCCAAAAAAACTTCCAGAACTGAAAAACACAGTTACAATTTAAAATGCTAATTTGAAAATTGGCAATAATCCTTAAATCCTACAATGTCAAACGTTGGTGAAGATTTGAAACAATGCAAACTCTGATACACAGATGGTTCGGTATAAATGTATACAGTCCCTTTGGAAAAGGATTTGATGTTATCTAGAGAAGCTGTGAAAAGCATACTTATGACCCAACAATTCCATCACAAGTTATACATCCTACAAAAACTTCTGTATACATTCAACAGAGGTAGGTTCATGAATGTTATGGCAATGAAGTAACAGTTAAAAGGAAAGCAAATTAAACTATGATACATTTACATAATAGAAAACTATACAGCAGTGAAACTGAATGAGCTACAGCTACATTCATCATGGATAAATTTCAGAATACTCAACTAAAAAAAGGAAGAAAAGGAAGTAGAAAACCAACAAGTAGAATCTGACTTCACTTATTTTTTTCAATGTTTATTTATTTGAGAGAAAGCACGTGTTCAAAGGGGAGAGGGGCAGAGAAAGGGGGAGAGACGCAGAGCTTGATCCCATGAACCTGAGATCATGACCTGAGTTGAAATCAAGAGTCGGATGTTTAACTGATTGAGCCTCCTAGGCGTCCCTATATGTTTTTAACTTTGTTTAAATGAACTCAGATTGGAGCACCATAATGAAAAAAATTATTTAACAAAATCAGAAAACAACAAAATGCTTCAGTATCCTAGCCAAAAGCATAAAGTTATTACACTCCATAGCAAAAAAAAAAAAAAAAAAAAAAAAAAAAGCCTTAGAAAAAAGAAAACCAGTTGACATTCAGGATGATCACAGCAAAACATCCATGTGCTTCAAGAATATATAAGATACTGCAGTGAGTAAAAGACCAATTTTCTCAAGGAGACATCCATCCCAAGAGCATCAACAGCCGTCCACGAATGCCTGGGAGGCAAGCCTGTCTGCAGTAGAAGCTGGCTTACACCAGCTAATCAGTGACTTTTCTTCTCCCACTATTTCTGTTCATCCAATTCCAGCTCTAATGATACCTTGTAAGTGCAATTTGGGGCATCTGTTATGTTCTTCTAAACCCAGCCTTAACTTTATATGGTGAAAATCTTAAATTTTCCCCAACTGATACCACCTCTTTCCACATCTATTGACTAGGATATGACTTGTATTCTGGGTTGTACTGTCTCATCATAATTCACGTTAGAGCCAAATCTGCTATTTTGACTGTGATGTTTTGGCTAGAAACTGAACAGATGGATAGTTTTTCTCTGGTATGAATATTTGCCAACAATTGGAAGGGTGTAAAACTTATTCTCAAAGAAACCCAAACATAACCACAAGGAGTCTAACAAATAATTAAAATATCCACTGTTACAGACAAGGCTCCACAGGAACACAATGCGTATTCAGAAATCTTGATATGAAATGACAGTTAATTAAAAGAACTTAGGTAATGTTGCTGAAGTAATGATCATAATAGAACCTGGAATCATATTAATGATCATAATAGAACCTGGAATTATACAGGTATTGTGTTCATATTCATCTGGTTCTTACAATTCTGTGAAATAGATATTGAGGTATTATTACCCTGACTCTATACAGACAAGGAATAAAGCATGGGAGGAACCTGTGTTACCCTAGAAAATGGACTTATCTCAGAAAACAGACCTGCAGTGGGAGCTTGTCTGTGCCTCGTCAGCTGTGTACCTCTGAGCAAACAACTTAATTTCTAAGAGCCTCCACCTTATTTGTAAACAGGCCGAGGAACACCTAGGGAGAATTATGTAAGATTTATAGAAGTTCCTAACAAGAGCACCTGTCACAGAGTAGGTTCTTAAAAACCATATCCTTCCTTAAATAGTAACTCGATAAAGAAGTCCCAGTTGACAAGAAAAATTCAAACTTTTCATCTTTACTCCCTTCAAACAGAGTCAGAGGTGACTGAGACTTAGGGCAAGAGAAAAGTCCACACCTGAAACATCAGTATAAACTGGAGGTAGCCAGCAGCTCCACACTCTACAGTCCCACTTCCGTGGCTTCTCACAGACATCCTGAGGACTGGACAGAGTCTAATGAGTGGGTCATTAAGTAGTCGGAAAAGACAGAACTGCCCTAGCAGTAATGCTCATGAGTCATTTGATACTAAAGCACATATCCTCTAATATTGTTATCTGACATCTAAGGCAAGCATACATTCTCTACACAGTGCGGCAGTCACACTGTGTCAATCCAAACAGCCCTCGACTCACAGATTCCCAGTTCTGTTATGGGTGACCTGTGACTGACAGATACTCCCTGGAGCTTCGACCAGATGCCCTTTGGCCCAACTCCTGTGGCTCCTGGGGGGAGGGGGGGGTGGGCAGCAGGGGTCTCACCAGGAACAACCATCTACCTTAGCCAGGGACGAGGACAGAGTGGGCAGGGGAAGCCAACGGCTGCAGAGGCACACATCTACCCACAGCTGCCTCATCAGACAAAAGACACAGAAGTCTCCAGGGAGCAGAAGTGGTGGCGTTCTCAGATCAACTACACAGCCTGAATGAAAATCTCAGAAACCTTCCCACCTTCATGATTTTAGTTTCTTGTCCTTGTGTCTCCTGCTTGGGGGTGACACACAGCCCTTCGCAGAGTATTATTTGTTCATTCCACCATTTTGAAGAAATACCAAACAATGGAGTCACGGTCACTAGGAAGGAGGCCTAGTACCCCCTTGTTTCTCTTAGGGACCCAATACCAGGCTGTCGCTATTGAAGGCACTCAAAGATTTGACCTAACCTTGATGTCACTTCAGTAGGCCTGCCCCTCCCAGGGTCCCCATCTCCACCACACAGCATGTACTACCCGACAAGCACAGTGCATTGGAATCGTGTCTCTCGAATGGGCCTTTAGGATATGGAAAACTTCAGTAATTATTCAGTAAATAAGCTGGAATTGCTAAAATCTGTTATTTCATTAGGTAAACGTAATCACATTGTAACATTCGGTTTGACTTGCTTCCAACATCAGCTTTCATTATAACCTGAAAAGAACTGAAAAATTCTTTTGGTTGTCAAGACCTCCTTCTCACTTATAAGAGGATTTTAATCCTTTTATGTAAGAGCATCATGCAAGCATCATGCATTGAACTCACGGGCTGGGTTTTTTTGCACAAGGCTACCAGATGAAAAAGATTTGCAAGCTCTCTGTCCTCATGCAGCAGAAAAATAATAAACAACTGAACGATAACGATAACATTTTAGACAATGCTAATGCTCAAAGAGAACACAATTCAGCTTTAATGGGGGAGCCCCTTTAGATTGAGTGGTCAAGAAAGCCCTTTCTGAGGGGCTATCATATTTAATGAGACCTGTACACCTAAGACATTCCTATCAGAGGAGCCAACAATTGTAAGGATCTTCTGTTGAAAACAGACTTGGCATGTTAGAGGGACAGAAAGAAATCCAGTGGGGCTCGAATTCACAACCCCAAGATGAAGACTCACATGCTCTTTCAATTTTTTAACCTATGTTTGCAATGAAGAATAGAAACTCTCTTATAAGAATACCAAACTAACCTTTGAATAGACTGAAGATATAAAAATACTCCACTAGGCAACAAACCAAATATATCTTCTATGAATCGCAGTAAAATAAAAAGTGTCTATTAATCATCACTGAATTTTAATTTTTTTAATTTATTTGTTTTGAGAGAGACAGAGAGAGAGAGTGCAAACGGGGGAGGGGCAGAGAGAGAGGGACAAAGGATCTTCATGAAGCAGGCTCTGCATTGAAAGCAGAGAGCCCGATGTGAGACTTGAACTCCTGAACTGTGAGATCACGACCTGAGTTGAAGTCAGATGCCTAACCGAGTGCACCAGCCAGATGCCCCAATCATCGCTGAATTTTAAAGCTCAGGAAAACCTTATGAATCATATAGTTCAACCAAGATAAAAGGCACAGCATAGGAAACATAATCAACGGCGGTGTAATAGCATTGTATGGTGACATATGGTAGCTACGCTCATGGTGAACACAGCATTAGTGTATAGATTTGCTGAATCACTATGTTGTACACCTGAAACTAATGCGACATTGTGTGTCAATTATACTTACAAAAAAATCATATAGTTCATCCTCCTTGATTTCAAAACACATTATTGAATTTGTTTAGCATCTACTATAAGGGGACGTTATTTGCTCTCCCTAATTTTCTTTAATATTAATGATTAACACTTAATAACTACTTGTGATAATAACATTAAGTCCTATTCCTCAACAATTCACATAATCTTAGCTCATGGGAAATATGAGCCAAGTCCCATCTCCCTTACACTCCTTGGTAAACTGGTAGACCCAGAGAAGGACTAGGGTGATACTTTCTTTGGAACATATCACAATACATGATTAGATGCACTTTTCCCTTTTTCTACTACTAGAGGACAAAGTTTCTCTTTTAGGAAATGTTGATTATATATTCTACACTTCTCTGCTTCGTCTCCAGCTCATGTGTTTAAGAGCCTTTCAAAGGACTAAATAACACAACTTTGATAGTGGTAGAAACTCCACCTTAAGACAACAGGTTGGAGGACTGGGTTCCTTTACCAACAGTCTGAATTTGAGCAGATGACCTTTCGAGCCCCTTTACTTTTAAGCAGGAGATGAAAATAATACAAGTTTACACATAATCATTCAAATAATTTTCTAAGGTCCCATCTGCCTCTAAAAACTATGATAAATATATTTACAAACTAGATTTGGCAGGACGTCGTTATTTACACTTATATAATATATTTTATTGTTTCAAAGTTTACTTCAGGGCAATGAAGTTGCCTTTAACTTACCTCAAGTAGGGCAATTCAACTGGCTTCCCTGATTAATTCCCATGAAATAGCTTATTAGAGGACTCTTGAGTTTATAACATTATTAGGGGAGGGTAAAGTTGATAGAATACTAGACTCCAACATTTTGAGGCATAAGAAAATCGAGTATTACAACAAAAAGAATTAGAAGACATCCAAATCAGTAAGGAAGAAGTAAAACTTTCAATATATGCAAATGACTTAATAGTGTATATAGAAAACCCGAAAGACTCTACCAAAAAGCTACCAAAACTGATAAATGCATTCGGTAAAGTTGCAGGATACAAAATCAATGTACAGGAATCTGTTGCATTCCTGTACACTAATAATGAAGCAACAGAAACAGTAATTAAGAAAACAATCTCATTTACAAATGCACCAAAAGTAATTAAATATCTACGCATAAACCTAACCAAAGAGGTTAAAGAACTGTACTCTGAAAACTATAAAACACTGATTAAAGAAACTGAAGACAAAGGAATGCCTGGCTGGCTCAGCTGGTAGAGCACATAATGTGTAATCTCAGGGTCATGAGTTCAAGCCCCATGTTGGGTGTGAAGAAAGAAAAGAAAGAAAGAAAGAAAAAGAGAGAAAGAGGGACAGAGAAAGAAAGAAAGAAAGAAAGAAAGAAAGAAAGAAAGAAAGAAAGAAAGAAAAAGAAAGAAAGAAAGAAAGAAAAAGAAAGAAAGAAAGAAAGAAAGAAAGAAAGAAAGAAAGAAAGAAAGAAACTGAAGACAACACAAAGAAATGGAAAGACATTCCATGCTCATGGATTGGAAGAACATTGTTAAAATGTCTGTATCACCCAAAGCAATCTATACATTTAATTCATTCCCCATCAAAATACCAACAGCATTCTTCACAGAACCAGAAAAAACAATCCTAAGATTTATATGGAACCACAGAAGACCCCAAATAGCCAAAGCAATCCTGACAAAGAAAAACAAAACTGGAGGTATCACAATTCCAGACTTCAAGTTATATTACAAAGCTGTAGTAATCAAAACAGTATAGTACTGGCAGAAAAATAGATACATAGATCAATAGAATAGTGAGCTCAGAAATAAACCCACAATTATATGGTTAGTTATTCTTTGACAAAGGAGAAAAGAATATGCAACGGAAAAAAGTCTCTTCAAGAAATGTTGTTGGTAAAACTGGACAGCTACATACTATGTAATGGAACTGGACCACTTTCTTACACCATACACAAAAATAAACTCAAAACGGATTAAAGACATAAATGTGAAACCTGAAACCATAAAAATCCAAGAAGAGAACATAGGCAATAATGTCTCTAACATCAGTCATAACAACATTTTTCTAGATATGTCTCCTGAGACAAGAGAAATGAAAGCAAAGGTAACTACTGGGACTACATCAATATTAAAAGCTTCTGCACAGCTAGGAAAGAGTCAATAAAACCAAAAGGTAACATAAGGAATGGGAGAAGATAATTGCAAATGACCTATCCAATAAAGGGTTAGTATCCAAAATATATAAAGAACTGATACAATTCACCACCCAAAAAACAAATAATCCAACTAAAAATGGGAAGAAGACATGAACAGTTCTCCAAAGAAGACATACATATGGCCAACAGACATAAAAAGATGCTCAATATCACTCATCATCAGAGAAATACAAATCAAAACCACAGTGAGATATCACCTCACACCTGTCAGAACAGCTAAAACCAAAAACACAAGAAACAACAGGTGTTGGCGAGGATGTGGAGAGAAAAGAACCCTCATGTACTGTTGGTGGGAATGTCAACTGGTGCAGCCACTGTGGAAAACAGTATGGAGGTCCCTCAAAAAGTTAAAAATAGAACTACCCTATGATCCAGTAATCACACCACTGGGTATTTACCCAAGAAATACACAAACACTAATTCAAAGGGATACATGCACCTCTATGTTTATTCCAATGTTATTTACAATAGCCAAATTATGGAAGCAGCTCAAGTGTCCCTCAATAGATAAATGGGTAAAGAAGATGTGGTGTGTGTGTACATATATATGTGTATAAATATATGTGATGGAGTATTATTCAGCCATAAAAAAGAATAAAATCTTATCATTTGCAATAACACGGATAGATCTAGAGAGCATAATGCTAAGTGAAAGAAGTCACAGAAAGACAAATACTGTATGATTTCATTCTTACGTGGACTTTAAGGAAAAACAAACACAAGGGAAAAAAGACAGAGAGAGACAAATGAAGAAACAGACCCTTAACTACAGAGAACACACGACAGTCACCAGAGGATGAGGTCGGGGTTGGGGCGGGGAGGGGAACAGGTGACGGGCATTAGAGAGCACACTTGTGCTTAGCACTGGGTAATGTGTGGAAGTGTTGAATCACTGTATTATACCCCTGAAACTAATATAACACTGTTAACGGTACTGGGCTTAACCTAAAAATTAATAATAAAAAAAAAACAGAAAAAGAAAAAGAAAGTCAAGTATCTGATTGTGATTTCCACACGCCCTTTCCTGCACGTCTAGTCCCAGCCGCTGACACCTGACCTCTGTCACCCCGTCTCAGGACCTTCCTGTACCTTCAGGTGAATGGCAGCATAAAATCCAAAATGGCCATAAATCTTAATATCAAGATCACATTTTTTATAGTAGCTGAAGGGCAATTTAGGTTCCAATGGTTTAAAAGTTCAAAAACCTCCATTCTACTGATATCCCTTTATGTATGTGTTTCTCAGAGAAAAACAAAGGTGTCTGTTTTCTTGGATATAGTCACCTCATTTTATGAAGAGAATTAGAATTATCTAGACTCAATGTTTCTTCTAAAAGAATGACTTTTTTAATCATATATTATTTTGGATACTCTTAGAAGTTTTTAGAAATTCCCATTATCCTAGGAAATACCCATGTAAAAATGAATGAATTGATGAAATGGGATTTTTGAGCCAGATTTCAATTTGTTTCCAGATAAATTTATAAACTACATTAATATGATTTAGACCAAGGACAGCAATTTAGTGGCCTGAAATATTTTCTCAAATAAAGCTCCAATTTTCTTTTTACATTCATTAATGATAACTATTATTCTAAATCTTCAATTAGTAGCTCATTAATCTAAAACTTAAATTCATTACAGGAATAAATGATGTTAGAACATCTCCTAATAAATTATCTTGCTTATATACAAAAATTCTACACTATCATCCTCCTGAGAAACTCTGCGTTTGGTTTTGTTCATCTTATCATCCCGCTAAAATTCTTTGAAATCAATTTGTCTTACTAATTAAAAAGAAAAAAGATTAGTGTCAATTTAAATGAAATAATTAGCTATAACCTGTTGAATAATGAGTTTAGTGTTAATAATAGGTGTTACATTGTTTCAATCTGCCTGTCACAGAACAAAGTAACACAAATAATTTATTCAATCCTAAAAATTTTTTAACTTTTTATAGAATAATTATTATAACTGGCCCTTATCCATCTCATAGAGATGTTGTAAAATTAAATAACACACCATTCAAGTATTTTCAGCTTTTGAGAAAATGACATGACTAGAACTATTTCAATACCACGAAAACCTACAACAAACTTATATGTATCTTCAGCCCGAAAACTCTGGGCCTTATAGATTTCCCCAGATGAACCTCAAAAATGAGGCACTAACTTCACAGAATTTTTCAGACACATAAAACATTTCAATATCATAGTATTTAAACACTAATTTGAGGAAGGATTTTTTAATGTGATAATTCACCAAACTTTAAGTCACTGCTTTTGTCTCATCCAGATATCTCTGCTACAGTATATAAGGTTTAACATTTTTCCAATTGTTCCCTGTGATATAATCGATTCATTACTTCTCACACTGCCATGATCTGTGGGTTAGTAATATCAATACTGTTTTGTTTTGTTTTGTTTTGTTTTATCAGGTAGGGAAAACAAGGTTGAAAGAGAAAGAATAGATTTCTCTCTATATTCCACATCCACCCCCAAAAAGATGTAGTTTGCATGGACACATTCAATGTAATAAAGCTAATACAGATATTTTGAGGAGTACATAAACATATCAAAAGTTAAGGAAAATGAGGGGCTGAGTGGCTCAGTTAGGCATCCGACTTCAGCTCAGGTCATTATCTTTTGGTTCGTGAGTTCAAGCCCTGCGTCGGGCTCTGTGCTGACAGCTCAGAGCCTGGAGCCTGCTTCGGATTCTGTGTCTCCCTCTCTCTGTGCCCCTTCTGGCTTGCACTCTCTCTCTGTGTCTCAAAACTAAATAAAGATTAAAAAAAAAAAAGTTAAGGAAAATGAGAAAGGAAGCAGGGAGCCAGGAGTTAGACTGGTGTCTAGGCAGTCTAACCAGGCAGGTCACAAGCTTGGAGAGATCCAAAATAGATCTCAGATGTCACTGAGGGGTTCTAGAGCAGAGCTGGGGACAGGTTCACTGTTTATGACTCTCAGGTTACCATTATGTATGTCCTCAGGCAAAGTTAGGTGCAAAATATAGCTACTATTACACTCTTCAGCTTGTTTTTTATAAGTAAGGAATACTATCACCCTTGTGTCTCTCCTGATTAAGAAATTATTCTCGGGCGCCTGAGTGGCTAAGTCGGTTGAGTGTCCGACTTCAGCTCAGGTCACGATCTCACGGTTCATGAGTTCAAGCCCCATGTTGGGCTCTATGCTGACAGCTCAGATTCTGTGTCCTGCTTCAGATTCTGTGTCTCCCTCTCTCTCTGCCCTCCCCCCCACTCATGCTCTGTCTCAAAATTAAATACACACTAAAAAAAAAAAAAAGAAAGAAAGAAATTACAGACTTTATGTAATGACAGAAATGTTCTATATCTGCACCATTAAATGTGGCACTAGTTACATGTGGCTATTAAACACTTGAAATATGATTAGTACAACCAAAAAACTGATCATTAATTTGATTTTTTTAATTTTAATTAATTTAAATTTAAGTAGCCAACTATGGCTAGTGGCTGTATTTGACAGAGAAGTTCTAACGCGCGTGTGTGTGTATAAATTTCCCTCTTATGGTGGTATTTTTCTCAGTTACTCTGCTTCCTAATTAAGACAGAAATGTTTTTCACATGTGGTATATTCTCAGCTAAACACTTCAGTCAAGTTTCTAATTAATGCATTTTATTCCACAGAATTTTTCAAATTATAGACTCAGTATTCTTAGTGAGGTACCTGAGTTGTTGGTAAGCATGATGTTTGATATGCTCAGATTCTGGTCTTCCTTCATTCCTGAAAGCGATCTGACTTTCTCAAACTATGAATCATTTTTACCTCCCTCTCACTCCAACCGACACTGCACGTTCAAAGAGGTATGTCTGCTCTCCTGTTTCCTGCTTTTGTGATATAGCTTGTGGATACATGCAGAGTACGATAAAGCTGCTGTCCAAAAAGCAACTTGTGTAATCACTGGGCAGTTAACAGCAGCACTAGCAATACACGGATTTAATAAACTAAGTAAACATCTGTCCCTGTTACAGGGAACAACGTATCAAAATGTGGCTGGAACATTTTTAAAGACTCAGACAAGCACTGACATAATAATTCTAAACGCATTAAAAGCTAGCTTTTTGGAGTTACTAAAATGCACACACCCACACTCACACACTCACACTGACATACAGGGAAAAAAAGTGCTGCTTTAAATCGCAAGGGAAAATATCAAAATAGGATCATAAGACATTTCATAATATCCTAGAGATAATATCCCTATCCGGGAGCCTGTTGTTCATCAGATATGGCACTGGACACAGAAGGGCATGGCATGAATGACAATTACATATTTTGGGTACAAATCTGTACAGATCACAACCAACATCCAATACCGGTCAACTCCCCACAGCTAATCAATTTTTCAAAATGAAGGGTGTGCTCAGCGTCTACTTTGTGTTAAGGATGGGAAATCAAATGAAAGGGGACCAAGTGACATTAAAATCCTTATGCCCTAGTTTAGCTTTTCCGTGGGAGCAATGAGCAGGTTTTATTAAATTTCACCTGATTTTGCTATGGCAACAGCTGTATTACTTGAGAGCATCCTATAGGAAAAACATAGCATTTGCTCTCCTAGTCTAGCACTTTGCTCTTCTCCTAGTTTGACTTAAAAGCCATAGTTTTTAATTCCAATGAGAATACGTATATTGGGATTAGAAATGATTAGGACGTTCACATTTATAATAAACCCACGCATGTCTCCTCCTTCGGAAGCTCTTTTCCGACACGAAGCTTACTCAGTGGTTAGGGGGTTAATGAGCGAAATGGATCACTGGACTGAAAATAAAAATCACTATTAAAAAAACCGCAACGCCAAGAGAATTAGGCACTACATAACACTGTAACCACTGAGAATTCTCAACAGTAAAATAAAGCCTGGTAGCCCCAGCATTTTCATTAGTTTCCAGTAGCGCTGGATGCAGGGTGAATTACAATGAGGTCTGGGAAAGCGATGGCCGCTACCTTAAAAGCACATACACTGTGCAGAGGAAAGCACCCCTTCGATCCACACTGGGCTGCTCACTGGCCAATCATACCACTATGTGAAATTTTAGTACCTTAAAATAGCTCATGTAACAGAATGCTGCATTTAACCTGCAAGACGGTAAATGCTAAATAGCTGATAGAGGGAACTACGTTGAACTACGCTGCATTGTAAATGCTAGCTCGAAAATGCAGAATTCTATAAATCAGTTAAAACTTGTGCAAGAAACCGGGGCGCCTGAGTGGCTTAGTCAGCTAAGTGTCGACTCTCGGTTTCGACTCGGGTCTCGATCTCAGGGTTCGTGAGTGAGTCCCAGGACGGGCTCTCCTGTACTAACAGCACACGGCCTGCTTGGGATTCTCTCACTCTTCCTCTCTCTCTGCCTTCCCCTGCTTGTGCTCTCTCTTAAAATGAATACACTTGGGGGGGGGGGGTGGGGAGGAGGGAACTTGTGCAAGAAACCATTATAACTACACAATTTGGGTTTTAAATTATGTTTAAATTATGTGTCTATTTAACCAGATGTAAAGTAAAAAGAGTGATTAAAGCCCACACAAAGGAAGGAAAATCACCTATGGGGAAGGCACAGAGATGCACAGAGTCCCACAAAGTGAAAGGTGACATGAAATCAGATTTTGCAACAGAGGTTTCTATTTCACTTTGCATGAGACTCCTATTCTCCCAGTTCTCAAAATAGGAGGTGCTGTGAACAACTAACTTGGGGTGGGGGGGGGGGGTCACACATCTTATTAACACATCTTCTCTTACCTGTAAGGCTGTGTACAATCACAGAAAACAAGAGATAACACTGTTTTTATCCACTGTAGTTGGCAAGTGTCATAAGCCTACACTGGTTTCTGTCCTTATCCAACGTGTAATCCCTTCCAGTTCACTGAAAGTGAAGAGTTGTTCTCAATTTCTACTGGAAAAGGAACAACACTTTGTCTTTGAGCCAGATAATGATGTCCTCCCCGTGGATGTGCTTCACGGAGGAAGACGCAGAATTATAAAACACAATAGCTACTCTCTAGTTACTTACAACCCGGTTAGGAACAAATAACATCCATAACTATACAGGCTAATGAAGTCCAGCTGTGGTCCCCGGGGGGGGTGGGGGGGGGGGCAACGGGAAGGTTCTGGGGGAACATTTATTCCCAGTGAGGCTCAGGGTACTGCCTCTTCCTACCACAGCTTCCCCTGCCAGGCTCCAAATTCCTGACACTGCCCTAGAGCCTCTGCGTGGACTTTTCTGGAGCCAATTTCTAACCCCTCCACAGAGAAACACGGGGAAAAGAGTGCTTGGTCCTGACCAGGGGTTCACGGGTCCCACCTCTCTCTATAGATGCACCTCCCGGCACAGGAGCCCTGAGGCTGCTGGCCTGTGCAACTGAGGAACTGAGTATTTAATTTAATGAACTTAAAATTAAACAGCCACAGTGGCTACCAGCCGCAGCAGTAGAAGCAAGACATAAGACCTTTCTATCCCAGAAAGTTCTGTTGGATAGCCTTGCTCTCTAAGCTAAACCGGGGGTTTATGATACTTGCATATAGGCATTCATAAATACCTCGTGTCTGTAAAGTCTTACACCATGAGGAATTATAAGGGAGAACACTCAAAACCTACACAATATTGTAACCAGAGTCCTAAAGAAATCCTAATGTTAAAAAAACTAGCACCATTTTAAAAAGACATTAAATTCTTACTAAAGAAATACAACACTAACTGCACAACAAAACTTTTAAGGTAAAGTTACCTTGAAAAAAAGCTGTCAGGGGTGCCTGGGGGACTCAGTTGGTTGAGTGTCTGACTTGATTTTGGCTCAGGTCATGATCTCATGGTTTGTGGGTTCGAGCCCCACCTTGGGCTCCACGCTGACAACATGGAGCCTGCTTGGGATTCTCTCTCTCCCTCTTTCTCAGCCTCTCCCTCCCCCTCTAAGTAATTAAATAAACATGAAAGAAAGAAAGGAAGGAAGGAAGGAAGGAAGGAAGGAAGGAAGGAAGGAAGGAAGAAAGCTGTAAAAAAAAAAAAAAAAAAGTTGTCTATGCTACAGAAACGCAGAAAAATGCCACAAGTGAAGGAGAACAGGTCACGACCGTAGGCTACTGCACTTTGGGTTCAGCGGCTATGCTTGGGGACAAAACCCATTATCATGCCAACAAAAAATTACCTGTAAACCAAAGAGACTGCCACATTCAGTGTCACTGCCCTACCTGTCAAATGTATATGAATTAATTCTGAGATAGAAGCACGAATAGTAACAGAACAGGCTTCATTTGAACAACGCCCATTGTTCATGGCTTTTCTCAATTGCAATGACTAATTTCTCAATTACGAAGCCTTTCCTGATCATCCCGACCCCCCCCACCAAAATGTCAGGAATGTATATTTTTTCCTGAAGATACTTTTATTCACACTTTACATAAAATTTAGTACATATATTAGTCACAACTACTGTTACAGTTATGGTTATTGACAGGGATGGCTTCGGAGAGCTGCCAAAAATGTGGACAGGAGGCCAACCTTCCCAAGTCCTGGAAACACCGCTACCCACAGGATTCCAGTTCCGATCCTGCTCCTTGCTTCCAGGGTGATCTGGGGCCGATCATTCCCTTCTCTGGGCTTCAAACACTCTCACTTATCAAAATCTCTTTGCTGAGTGTTATAGCTGCAAAAGCGGCAAGAAGCCCCTGAAAACATACATGCACAGAACTGAAGAAAGAAGTGAGGGCAGCTACATAGCCTTCCAGACTTTTTTCCCACGTGAACACGTATACACATAAAAGCATTCTAAATCAAATTACAGTGTGCCGTCCATTTCATACTGCAGGTTAGTTTATTTTATTCACTTAAAAATCTCCACTTCAGGGGCGCCTGGGTGGCTCAGTCGGTTAAGTGTCTGACTTCGGCTCAGGTCATGATCATGCAGTTCATGAGTTCGAGCCCCACATTGGGCTCTGTGCTGACAGCTCAGAGCCTGGAGCCTGCTTTGGATTCTGTGTCTCCCTCTTTCTGCTCCTCCCCAACTCATGCTCGCTCTCTCTTGCGCTCTGTCTCTCTCTCTCTCTCTCTCAGAAATAAAGAAACTTTAAAAAAAATTTTTTTTAAATCTCAACTTCAGAACATATGGTTTCATATGCTGCATTATAAGGAAGAACTATAATTTAACAATCTCCTACTGATAAAAGTGACCTTTAAGTTTTTTAAGCTTTTCTTAAAACTCGGAAAGTAATATATGCACATAAGTTGTTTTTTAAGTATAAAATGAAATTTTTCCTTTCTCCAAAACCATTCTGGGGGGGGGGGGGGGCTTTTAAAATGCACATTTTTTTCATTCTTCTAATGGTTACTATTTCTTTTTAAATAAGAGAGAGAGGGAGAGAGAGAGACCAAGAAACAGACTCTTAACTGTAGAGAACACACGATGGTCAGCAGAAGGGAGGTGGCAGGGGATGGGAGATAGGTGATGGGGATTAAGGAGGGCATTTGTTGTGATGAGCACTGGGTGATGTACAGAAGTGTTGAATCACTATACTGTATGTCTGAAACTAATATGACACTGTATGTTCACTAACTGGAATTAAAATAATGAAAAGATAAAATACTGAAGCAACAATAAAAAATTTTTTTTAGTTTTTTAAAAATAAAAAATATGGTCATCCTGTATTTCTGGATTTTTGTTAAAGTATTATTTTACACTGTCAGGGTTTATTTACAAACCATTAAATTAAACCATGTTTATTTACAAAACATCTTCTGTAACTCGAACTCAGTCCTCTGTACTTTCTCAGTAGTTGATTTTAGGAGACTAAAAACCAACAAACAGCACTTAAGTAAACAATAATTATATAAATATTACCAGCCATAAAACTACTGTGGACAGACCCACCGAGGAAAATTTAAAGAAAAGTGTCCCAAGAATCATGGTTGCATAGATTCCATCTTTTGTTGTTGTTTCTTTGCTTCAATTCACCCACATCTCTTTCTTATGTCTCAGGTTATCTGCTTTCTTGGATTCCTTTATCATGTTGTTGAAGTAATTCCTCAAATATATTTCCTCATATAGAAGCCTGGATAAATACATAGCTTACATCCCTGCATAAATGAGTACATTTTATTGTTGCCTCCTTAACTAACAGATAGCCCGGCTATATAGATTTTTGGTTCAAGTTATTATTTTCCCCGAGAAATAGCCTTGCTGGATTCTAGAAGATAATGAAGCAATACTTTGAGAAATACTGGAAATCCTAAGAGAGAGGTGTTGATCTGCCAAGATGTTAAGCCTCTTACTTCTCCAATGATCCACTACTTAGTCTCTTATTCTTCCCTATCCTGGGAGTTTTCCCGAACTTCCCTTTCAAAATCAGTCTTTGGCTATATATATTCCAGTAGTTGGTCCATATACTGCCTTTATTTTTGAGATCATACTGCCCTTCTTGAGAAAATGTTTGACTCTGTTAACACTGCTCTGATTCCTACTCTGAAAGATGGGTATATTCCTAAACCAATTCTTAGATCATGGACAAAGAACACAACACACTGAGTTAAGTCACAAAGAAACATTTTAGAGGTTTAAAAAAAATTTTTCCTCTTATTTGGAGGTAGAAGATGATTTTTTTAACTATAAAAGTCAACCAACCTCCCCATCTAATGTGACAGATACCTAAAATGTAACCTTTATCAATAAAACCCTCATACTCTGTACCTGCATACTTTTGAGCAGTCAAATTTGAAACATGTATCCAGGCAACCACGGATCTGACCAGAGTGACAGACATTGCCTAGTCCTGTGGTTTAGAAGAAGGATAATCATAGGAGGAAAACAGGACAAAACAAAACACACATACACACACACACACACACACCTTGTTAAATTTCCATGTAAAAAAATTTATTTCGTTATCATCTCTTACACACAGGAAACATTAACACAAAACACTTTCCTCTTTTTTTATTGGACTCTACAATACATGATGAAAGGGGTTCATGAATCAGCTGTTTGTCATTCACCTCCCATACCTGAAAGAGTCCAAACATACTCACATGTGAATAAATTCGTTGCACTTTTCACTTTCTTAAATGACCCCATTTTAAAGTGCACCTTGGGATTATTTCATCTACATATCAGCATTTTCAATTCTGAAGTGCTGACTCACTCCACTGGAGAAAATGAGGCTTCCACTTGTGAATGTGAAAAAGTCCTGATTTTCTGGATCATTTTCTCCCATTCACTTTGGATAATGCCACCCTAAAAACAGAATTCATGCAAAAGAGCAAGCTGAAAGCTTCAGTGGTGTGTACCGTATCATTTATTTATATATTTTTAAATGCCTTGCTTTTAATGTAAAAATAGCTTTAGAGCCCTCCGTGATCTGTACCACAGCTAACTCAATTTGACAGTGGAAGATGTCATGCTGGTCCGTAAGAGCAGAGAGAAAACACGCGCCATAAGAGTAGATCTGCATTTAAATCAAAATTCTTTTTGCTTCACATTTTTTAGTACTATAAAAAAAAGCCAGGAAACACTACTAATACTAGATTTTTCCAGTGTTATCTGTTGCCCAATATAAACATTTAAATATGCTTTTGTTTACTATTTAGTTACAATAGCTTTCTGTACAGAAAAAAAAGTATTTCAGTTCTAATGCACATTGGGTTTATATGGAGCCTATCTAAACATTATTCATGAAATATTCTGAACACATACAAAAACAGTATCTCAGTGATCTTCGAAATGCTGAGGTTTTAAGTTTCTAGAATTCTGCTCTCAGGGCAGGCAGTGCGTTCATCTCTGGGTGGCAGGCTGCCGTTTGGGCATCATTAATGTTTTAGATTTTCATAAGTTCATCTATGGCCAAACAGACCAAGAACCTGGATTCTGCAGAGTTCCTGAAGGAATTAAACAGTTAATAGATTTTATTTTTCCTTGTAGTTTCATGTCCAAACAAAATAAAAATAAATAAATAAAAATTGGGAACAAAATTACTGTAGAACATGCTGGAATATATAGTTTCTATCATATTAAGGAAAGAGCAGACACTTAATGCTCTCAGGATAAGCTCCACCCCCAAAAGGGAGAGATACTTGAAAGAGATATTGTATAAATAAGAAAAAAATGTTTAAAATATTTATCAAAATAATAGACTTTTATCTAAGAAATTAAAACTTTAAAGTAGAGAATGTTTGAAAAATGCTATGATTCTGAGTCTTTTTTTAAGATTTTATTTTTAAGTACTCTGCATACCTAACATGGGACTTGAACTCACAGCCCCCAGATCAGGAGTTGCACACTCCACCTACCGAGCCAGCCGGCTCCCCCAGGATTCTGCCTAAGTTTTATGACATTTCCACATCACTGTTGGCTAAATTAACATTAACTGATTAACATTCACTCTATACCAACAAACCACAGGGGGTCTTATTCCTCAAGATTACAACGGTGATTCATTCTTGCTCACACTTGCTATGAATATTCCAAACTGGGTGAAAATCTACAGCTACATTTTCTTCAACTTCTCTAAGTTTAGTAAGAATGCAACCATGGAAACACAGAAGGTTAAGGTCTCCATCAATTACTAACTTAGCCATGTTTTCCTCCCCAGGAAATTCATTTGTTTTTTTGGAGATGGTGATAATGAAATTATTTCTTAACTTACTCGTTTATCTGTTTTTCATTTGTTACTTAATCATATTTGTTCTCCAGTTTGTTCCATACAATGTTTGAGAAAGCCTGCAGCAAAATCACATATGATGCATTAAAAACGTCCAGGATAAGGAAAATAGAATTTAAAAAGGAAACCAAGACCAGAGGAACCTCAAACTCAAAACAGGATCTTAAGTTCGGCAAGTATTTTCTTCTTTTGAGAAACTGGGATGCTAGCAATGACTTCATTTCTTTTCTAGCTTCTGGGAACATTGAATTATTATGGCTTTCTCCTTAGTCAAAAGAAATTTCAATGTAATTATTCTCTCCCCTCCCCTTTACTACCTGGCTTCTGTCTTTGTCCTTGTGGTATGATCCCTGATCATCCTGGCCCTGCAGTTGCACTGTAAGTTAGAAGTGAGGACTCTAAGCACAGCACTCACACTCTCCAGGGTCACCCCACGGCTGGGAGCTGTGGCACCTGTGGGAGAGTGGCACGGCAGGAGATGCTAAGGATCCGACAGAAGAGGCCGAGCTGTGTGAAAAGGTGCTAAAGCCCAGGAACCAATGCTTCCACCCATAACCACATCTCAGGGTCCCCGCTCTATCTCCCTTTTCCTGAAATCAGTAATGCAAAGTCCCCAAACTGGTGTCACTCTTTTGAATTTTTACAAATATCACAGTCTTAAAGTTATCTGAGTGTTTTCTTGCAGGTAGCATACAAGCAGTCCAGCTATAGTCCTTGACAATTCTAGGGCACAAGCAAACCAGTAAATGATTGTCGTCACCTGATTCCATTCTCAGTTCAACCCAGCATTTCTCGCCATCTCAGTACAAGCTTGATGGGGTAGGTTGGAGTAAAGCCAAGACACAAACATACAAAGCTAGGTATATAATGCAGAACAGTGTTCTAAATTAAAGGCTTAAGTAATATGCCATGCGAAAGCGCAAGAATGGTGTAATTGTGACCAAACGGTCAGGAAAAGCATCACAGACGTGGGTAGATGACGGGCTGCCCTGAGAAGATTTTGAGTGCCAGAAGGAATAAAAGCAGGAGGAACATACAAACACAGAGATGAAGACTGGACAGCATCCGGCATATACATAAAAAAGTCAGGACAAGAGGTAACTGCCTCAAGTTTAACAATCTCCCCTTTTCGAGATACGCTCACCAATGGTCGTTTCTGGGCTACATGGCCCTGGTGACTGGTGCCTAACCCAAATGGGTCCAGATTCCTATTCTGGGTGGAAAGGTCTGAAGCAGAGACACCGAGAGACGAAACTGGTGGAGTAGTCGCATCTCTGGTAGCATTGTGGGCAATGAGCAGGTCCACAAGTTCTGCCTTGGCTGCCACGGAACTCTTTTGATCTTACAAATTTTTCCAGGGTCCAGCTAACTAATTCCCCTTCTACAGAAGCTCCCCAGAGCTGGTTTCCACTGCTTTCAACACAAGGTCTCTTAATAAGCATACCCTCCAGAGGAAATGGTTGTGGCTGGGTTAGAAGACAGCAGTCCTGAGGCCTTGCATGTGGGACCAAGATGAGTCATTACAGTCCAAAGGACAGAAATTAGCTCTGGTTTTCTGACTTTAAAGCAAGATGGATCCACGAACACACAAGCTTTCGGTGTTGCTAAGCCTTGGGCACGTATCTTGACTACAAAGAAAAATACCTCGTATCTCTTTTTTAACCAAACTTGCAGGGTGCCAGACAAGAGCAGCAGCTCAGGGATGAGCCCCATCAAACCGAACTGTAAGCCAGGTATGTTCAAGCTTCCCTTCCCCTCTCCTTTTCCCTCCACTGGCTGAAACACCTCCTAAGTTCAGTAAGGTTTCTGATTTAAATGAATACAATGGTGCCTCCTCCTATATCACAAATAATCACTTTCTTAGTTTATTTTATAAGTCAAGGATGTTTGTGAATGAGAATCTTCTCTAGTCAGACATACACATGACAATTTATATACACCAAAGTCCTAGGTAATGAACTCATTACTGGGACCATGCTGTTAGAAAATAAATAAGTAAAATAAATAATGGCCATTTCTCTCACTGATTATGTTTGGTTATCACAAGATCTATAATTTGTAACAATGGTTTTACCCCAGGGAACTCGGTGGCCGTGGAGCCTGGATGACCCAGGTCACATGGGAATCAACCACTGATACGGCATGTAAAACAACAACAAGCAATTCAAGGGGTGATAAAGCCTGGGAGATTACCAAAAAATTAAATCAGAGAACGGGAGGTGACAGCTAGATTCTTTGCCTCACATACCAATTCAGCACCCGAATGAGCAGAGTCAAAGGTACAGCTTCATCCATGACAAGATAACTGGGTGAGAAGCTTCTGATCAAATGTAAGGGACCAGACTGAATTGAAGAGCAATCTTTTTCACTATGCAGGTAACAAATGGCTAAATAATTAGGGAATGAAGGCGTTTCTCTTAATAACCTAAGGGATTTAGGGCCCTCACCTTATCATGTCACCACCTGTGCCCAGTTTGAATTACACACCAGTATAGCATCCTCGTTCAAGGTGCAGCATTAATATTGATGAGATGTTCTGACCCAAGAGAGAAATAGGATACGGAATGAAAGGAATTTCTTTCCCAGTTGCTTAAATGCACGTGCACGCACACACACGCGCACGCGCACACACAAATCAGGGTACGGTACTCATTTGAGACAGTTTGGGTGGGAACTAAAGTGGCTAAATAGGTACTTTTATTTCTTTCTGATAAAACTACTTTCTTGATGTAGGCACCCAGGGTGGTAGCAGGCTACGAGTAGGTATAACAAAAATGAACAAGCCAAGAACACAACAGCCACCACCAAAGAATAAGAGCCAAGACCAAGATTCCAATCAGGCAGGAGGAGGAGACCTTGAAGGAGACTCACTGATTGAGTGAAAAAAGCGGATTCCTTGCTAACCATGGTATGCGGCTCAAAAATGTATCTCCAGCTCACAAGCCCCAGCCTAAACAACAACCTTGTTTACACCAACAAAAAGAGAAACAAAAAACACCGAAACACTCAACATGATAAAGGTATTCAAATATCCTTATTATATATGATGCACAAAAAAAGGAAAATAGAGAATTCTAAATATACTCAATAGAATTTCTGGCTCAAGAGTATTCTTTACATTGAAAAAAAGTTTATTAATATAAACGGCTGCCAGGGAAATGTGCTTATTATATTGAACTAGTCATTGTTATTCAAATCGGAGTCTACCTGGAGTGTAAACGTATTTATTTTTCTACTAGACAGTCCAATGAGGAGTCTGAGTAGCGAGGGTTCCTGTCATAGTGGAAAGGGCAGTCATCCCAAGAAATAAGGTTTCCAAAGTGGAGTCATTATCATAAATAAAGTTCAGTTGATGCTTTGCATTATTTCAGAACAAGTGGCCCCAACTGAGCCACCCAGGTGTCCCAGAACAAGTGCAACTTATGAAAAGAGAATTGCTCATATTTTTATATATGCATTTGTCATAATCAAAGAAGTTTTGAAGCTTCATATTTGTGAATGAGTTATATCAAATGCAAACAGACTATCACTTTTAGGAACTTTATAATGTGCATCAATAGCATATCTATGATTTTATCCAATCCCCACAAAGAGTCCTATGAAGTTACTATTCTTTGCATCCTCATTTTACAGATGTGAAAAATGAGGCATGGAGAAGATGCCCAAATGACACAATGTTTCCACAATGTGGTTGTGTTTCCACCAACCTAAATGTTCAAACCAATTTGCCTGATTCCAACATTCACACTGCTGAATATGATTACGGTACCTCAAAAAGGGGTGAAAATATCTAAATTCCAATTTTTCAGACAATTAAAACATTTTTAAGAAGAAAATAACATGCAGCATATTTCTTGGTTAGTTACAGATGTTAAAATACCCAGATTCCACCTCAAACTACTAAATGGATTAACAAAACGAATGCTTGGTAGTTCAGTAAACAACTACTAAATGGATTAACAAAACGAATGCTTGGTAGTTCAGTAAACAACTAGTAAATGGATTAACAAAACGAATGCTTGGTAGTTCAGTACACAACTTCCTTCTCAGGCCTAAAGGTCACAGAATTATAACTCACTTGGATCTGATCTGAATTCAGGCTGCTACTCCTCTGTGCCACTTGTGCTGTGTGACTTTGCACTAAGCCCCAGAGGAACCGCACTGAAAAATCAGCTGCTTAGTACAACAAATTGCTAGATGCTGGACTGAAGCAGGTGATGGCATTTCAAAGTATGTGTGAGGTTTAGGAGGAAATAGCTCAGGCCCCAAATATTGAACTTCATGTGTTACAAGTACAATGCTAAAAACTCAAATTTCATTTATTTTTTATTTTTAATGTTTATTTTTGAGAGAGAGAGAGCACAAACAGGGGAGGGGCAGAGAGCGACGGAGACAGAGAATCTGAAGCAGGCTCCAGGCTGTGAGCCGTCAGCACAGAGCCCGACGTGGGGCTCAAACCCACAAACTGTGAGATCATGACCTGAGCCAAAATGAAGAGTCAGACACTTAACCAACTGAGCCACCCAGGCGCCCCTCAGTTCTTTGATTAAATACATGACCTTTTGTTTAACAAAACGCTTCTTAAAGAAAGCAAAAGCTATGGTAACACTTTCTAGCTAAGCATTACCTATTTTCTTCAAAAACGTAAGTTCTTCTAGTGGGTTACAATGTTTGCTCTGAAGAATTCTGGTAGTCTTTTCCTCCTGCAAGAAGGAATCTGGATACCGACAAGATACCTACAAGAATCCGGATAATTAAGGCCTGGACTGGGTAGCTGGTATGGGTAAAGGCTACCTCAGAACTACACTGTGTCTTCACAGGCAATGGGAACACACCGTTTCCTGCATTTACTGTCCCTCATCACCAAAATCCCTCGCACCTGGTTAACATAAGGTTTGGGACTCAATTGAAATAGTTCATGGGAAGTGAGGGGATCTCTTTTGAGAATAGATTTTAAAGTAAAAGATTAGGACACTGAGCCACTGATGAGGTGTTTGCGAATATACATTGTTTCACAGAACTGAAAAACAACCCTAAGAAAGTGAGGCTGTGGCCACTAAGACAGAAACTAATGATTTAACAGTTCTGCCCAACTGTCCTTGACCACATAATCACATCAGGCCCTCGTACCGAGTAATATAATACACAAAAAGTCTGGTCACAAAACAGATGCTGGGCTCTGACACACTGATTGTGGATGTTGAAGATTTCATAAGATTTAATTACAATCCTCCTGCCTCTTCTTTCCAACTTGAAACTTCTCTGGAAGTGGAAATGGTCAAATCAGTATCCATACACCCAATTCTTTAAGTCTGGAAACCTCAGTTCAGATCTAGGTGTATGCTCTCGCTGGTTCACAAAGACCGCTACTCTGCATGATCTCCCCTGATGAAGCTTAGCCAGACTCATCCGTCCCAACATCAACTACCGATCAACATTTAAAGACTTATTTTCCAGGGGCGCCTGGGAGGCTCAGTCAGTTCCTTTTGGCTCCGGTGATGATCTCATGGTTTGTGAGACTGACAGCAGGAAGCCTGCCTGGGAATCTCTGTCTCCCTCCCTCTCTGTCTTTTCCCCCACTCATGCATACGCTCACTCTCCCTCAAAATAAATAAACATTTAAAAAACAAACTTATTTTCCAAAATCAAAGCTGTTGCAGTGCTCCCCCTGTGCCCCTGTTCTCCACTTTACACAATCACTCTGCAGTCAGGCTCTGAAGGCCTGGGCTGTGGACCCACACCTACTACTCCCCGGGGCAGGCCATGCAACCAATGTGGCCTTGGTCCTCATCTGAAGAATGAGGAAGCCACCTACCTGATTCATGGTGTTGCTCTGAGGACGGACTGAAATCATGAAGAAGATGTGAAAATTGTGACATATAATAAAAAATATAGGATAAATAAAAATTTATTTCAAGGCATGTCTGAGAATCAATTGTGCAGCATGAGAAAAGTTTTACCCAAAACAACATCAAAACTACAGAAATACATATATATGTATATCTGTGTGTCTCATGTACATGTGTGTACGTGTATGTATTTACGTATTTCCAAAACTAGATTTTCTTATCAGTTAATAAGACAAGATCATGTTAAGTCTACTGTCCTTACTTTTCATTGTAATATCTGTTTTGGCAACTGTTTCTTAGATACAATGTTCTATGACCTCTCAAGTTATATCCCCCTCAGATAAGGGATCTTGTCCTTTTTATATTAAACTGTGTCTCTTATTCTGCTGAGAGCAGCACCCCCCCACCCCCCGCCCCAGGCAGTCATGTCTGCTCCAGGCTAGCTGGCTTTCAAACTAAGTCACCTTTGGCACAATGCATTATGGATCTGTTAATAATTTTAAGTACTTGCAGGATAAATTCAAAGCATATTCCTTCCCCTTCTCCTTTTTTCTCCATTCTCCCCCATCAACCCTGCTTTCCCCTTTCTCTTTTGATACATACCTGCAAAACTGGCTCAAAAATCTTATGAAATCTAAGATGCAAAGCAGACTTGTCTATATTCGCATGTTCCTCCTCACAGACTCCCCAACATAACACCATCTTCTCCACAACTTCAGCGGTCCTATCTGATCTGCCCTCACTCTTGGTCGACTGTCACTCCTTTGAAATCTCATTTTCATAGTTCAATACTCACATCTTCGACTGTTTCTTGACAAATTTGGCTGTCACGGTATATCTACTTAAAGAAAAGCAACTAAGCTCACAATACTACTTTTAGCGACTGAAACTATAGCACACAAAGCAGACAATTTTTCACATAAGCTAGGTGTAAAGGCAGATAATGTTCACACTCCACAAGAGAATATTTTCTCTCAAAAAATATATCTTCACCAAACCAAACACGTAAGTTTACAGAAGTCCAGAAAGACATCATTACATTAAATAGCACCTTGAATATCCCCAGAGCAGCACACTTAGAACACCAGAAATAGTCAATCCACTTATAACATTACCAAAATGGTAGCAAAGTATCATGTGTTTATTGAGTTGGAAATGAAATTACTGCTGAAGTTCCATTTTTTTTTATTTATTTTGAGAGAGAGCAAGCATCTGCAAGGTGGGTAGAGGGGCAGATGGGAGGGGGGGGGTGGGCGGTGACGCTGAGAGAGAGAGGGAGAGAGCAGGAGAAGAGAGAATCCAGGCAGGGTCCGTGCTCAGTGTGGAGCCTGACACAGGGCTCAATCCCAGGACACTGGGATCATGACCTGAGGTGAAATCAAGGGTCAGATGCTTAACCGACTGAGCCATCCAGGCGCCCCTCAAGTTCCATTTCTTAAAGCTATTTTCATGCATTTAGAATTCTACCAAACAAAAAAAAAAACTAATTTGACAGTCACTTTTAAAGATGATTATACAACTTTGGACTGTAAATACAATCCTCCTAAATCAAACTTTTAAAAGGCAGCCATCTGACACCAAAGGCAAAGGCAGCAAAAGCAGGGACGCCTGAGTGGCTCAGTCAGTTAAGCATCTGACTTCAGCTCAGGTCATGATCTCACAGTTCGTGGGTTTGAGCCCCATGTCAGGCTCTGTACTAACAGTTCAGAGCCTGGAGCCTGCTTCAGATTCTGTGTCTCCCTCTTCCTCTGCCCTCCCCAACTTGTACTCTGTCTCTCTTTCTCTCTCTCTCAAAGATAAATAAACACTGAAAAAAAAAAAAAAAGGCAGCAAAAGCAAAAATAAACACTGGAATGGCATCAAACCAAAAAGCTTCTGCACAGCAAAGGAAACCATCAATAAAATGAAAAGGCAACCTACAGAATAGGAGAAAATATTTGCAAATCGTATACTTGACAAGGGGTTAACATCCAAAATATATAAAGACCTCATGTAACACAACAGTGCATGCACACACACAGGATCTGAGCAGATATCTTCCAAAGAAGACATCCAGATGGCCAACAGGTACATGAAAAGGTGCTCAACATCACTCATTATTAGGAAAGTACAAATCAGAGCCACAATGAGCTATCACCTCACACCTGTGAGTGTAGATAATAGAATGGGTCTTATCAAAAATACAAGAAATAAGCACTGGTGAGGATGTGGAGAAAAGGAAACTCTTGTGACTACTGGTGGGAATGTAAACTTGGTGCAGCCACTATGGAAAACAGTATGGAGATTCCTCAAAAATTAAAAAGAAAACTACTATATAATCCAGCAATTTCACTTCTGGGAATTTATTTGAAGAAACACTAACTTGAAAAGATATCTGTACCCCCATGTTCATTGCAGCATTACCAACAACAGCCAAAATATGGAAACAAACTAAGTGTCCATCGATGGCTGAATGGATGAAGAAGATGTGACACACACACACACACACACACACACACACACAGTGGGATATTATTCAGCCATAAAAATGCAAATCTTTCCATTTGCAACAACATGGATGGTCCTTGAGGGCACTATGCTAAGGGAAATAAGTCAGACAGAGAAAGACAAACACTGTATGATCTCACTTATTTGTGAAATCCAAAATAAAAACAAAAACAAAAACCAAAGCTCACAGATACAAAGAATAGATTGGTTGTTGCCAAAGGCAAGGGTCAGGGGGAAAGGGTGAAATGGGTGACACAGGTCAAAAGGTACAAACTTTCAGTTGTAAAATAAGTAAGTCATGGTGATATAAGGTACAGCATACAATATATAGCATGAGAGACTACAGTTAATAATACCATATTGCATATTTGAAAGTTGCTAACAGAATGGATCTCAAAAGTTCTAATCACAAGAAAAAAAAAATTTTGTAACTAAATACGGTATCAGATGTTAACTAGACTTAGACTGTGGTGATCAATCTATACAACACACACAAAGGTTGAATCTTACGTTGTACATCTGAAACTAATATGTCAATTATACCTCAATAAAAAAGCATTCACCTTTCAATGATAGTTAATAGTTTATGAGATCAATAACCTAAAATGAAAGCCTAAAAGCCAACTACCTTAAGCTCTTGTAGAAATTCAATACACCTTATGTATATAGATTTTGAAGTTTGTTTCAGATGTTATTTTTGAACAGAAAATCAATTGGTATAACCAATATAGATTTGAGTGAGGGGTAGTCTCTTTGAGTTTGAGGTAAGGACTGCACTGACTAGATCTGGGTTTTGGGGGTGGGGTGAAGGGGCTGATTTCAAATGGTAGCATCTTCCCTGAGATATTTACAGGTAAGCTGTAGATATAAAATACCTTCAACAACACGTTATCATTTTGTGACTGGGGCTCCTCTCAAGTGCAACAACATCCAGCCGGCGTCCCTAGGCAGGTCCCTCAAACAGCGGGCTATTTTAGTTGATCCTTCTGTTCCCAGTTCTGTATCCTACTGTCACATGCATTAATAATAAAATATAACACTTGTACATATCACATGTATTAATGATAAAATAACACACTTCAGTAGTGTTTACTAGGTGCCAGGCACAATTCCAGGTATACCATATCAGGCAGGAAATACTGCCATCTCCATTGTTTCAGATGAAGAAACTAAAACCCAGAGAGCTTATTAACTTGCCAAGGTCACATGGTTGGTCGTGTGAGTACGTCATATGTCAAACCACATCGACCCTAAAATATAATGAAATAGGTTCATTCCTGTTAAACGTTTCTGTTTAATTCTGCTCCAAATAGTATATTCTATTGTTTTAGATTCATTCCCTTTACTGAAAGCAGCTTTCTTTTCAGATTCCTTTATAGCAAGATTTGACTTCAGATACTAACTCCTCACCGGGCACAAAGCACCTGCTTTTCATGCAGCCTGCCTTGGTTACTGTAAGCAATGCAGTATACGAGGCAGAGACATTGTTTAATAAAAATCTCCTTAATAAAAGAAACAAAGACAAATTTTCCAAAAGTTACAGAATTTGTGGATTTCAGTTACAGACTGTGTGTGAAGCAGGCATATTCATATGTGACTTATAAATTATATTTAAGTATGCACTAGCAGAACAAAGCCTATTAATCTATAGTAAATAAACACACACAGTTCTATCACAATACATAGAAGTCATCAAGCAGACAATCTTTTTTTCATTAAACATTGAATCATTGTGACCTGCCAGCAGCATGGAATAAATTAATGTTTAATATTTAATACCATGTGATGGCAATACTAAACCAAATGTGTGTCTTAAATTTTATGTTATTTGACATTTCAATTTTAACTGAAAAGTATTGCTAAAGGGTTGCAAATGTGCCCGAAAGTAGCAATTTAAATTTAATAAATATTTCTGGCTTTTTAACGTCACCATATAGTCATAGCATTTTACCCTTTAATGATGATTCAATTACAATTTCAGAAAATGAGGGGGGGGGGACAATTAAAGATATGACAATTTTTGAAGACATTCAAAAAATATAGAAAGCTCATCAATATGACCTACAGCATTTAAGCAATTATATATAAAATGATTGGCTGAGAGATGAAATTTTTTAAATGATAAACTCTGAAAACAGACAAAGCACAAAACACATTATTAAAATATAAATTGACCAAGTAAGTAAACACATAGCTTTGCACCTAGTATAATTCACACAAGCGATTTTTCACAAAAACAGTGATAGGGACCAAAACAAATCAGCTCACTGTTTTCTGGAAGGAAAAAACAGATCATTTTCTTTTCTGGTTGGAAAGAGAGGAAAAGAGGTCTTTAAAATGAGTGGCATTTGTACAGATGGGCACAAACAGCAGTCTACGTCACAGGTACATCATACCCCTTTGGTATTACTCAGATTCATGTCTGTCAATTTTCAATTAGGACAGAAAAATGCAATAAGTGTGTTTATAGGAACCACACTGTAGAAGTGAGTGAAAAATTAGCTACTGAAATTTGAATGCCTACACACCTCTTTCTGTATCCAAAGTTTTACCCAGTAGTATAATTCTGCTGTGGCTGCTCACTTCCCATGTTCTCGTGTTATTACAGAGGGCATCTAAATGCAAAAATATTTGATGGTATGAAGCAGTAAGTGCGTGAGCTCACAGAACAGAAGAATTAGATATGAGTGCAGACGCTGGGGGGTGTCTGGGTCTGTGTGTTTGTATATGTGCATTTTCTTCTTGGAGCCCAAAAACCTTTGGATTATCAGTGAAGCGCAAACAGAATTTGAAAGCAAATACAGGGATATAACAACTAAAGTCCAACCTCACAACACAGAAGAGTCACCAGTGCTAAACCTTGACACTCTTCGAGAATAATAATGTGTTATTTATTTTACTATTTACTATTTGACGAACAATGATTAACCATCTATTATGTGCCAGCCACAGTCCCTGGCATATTCCCATATTTTAGCTCATTTAATCTTGACAACATCTCTCTGACGTGGATTTTAATACCCTTTATCTCAGATGAAGAAACAAACTTGGAGACATTAACCAATGTGCCCAGTTTAAATAGACCACAGTTTCAACTTGGGTCTTCCTTTCAGTTAATAAACACTTGTTAAGTGCTTTCTGTATGTAGCAGGCCCTATGCTCAGCATTGTCCACCCAGCATGTATCTTTCTCTTTACTGCACACACAGCCAGTCCCTGACTCCAGCATGGAGCCTGGCCCACAGCAGGTTCTTGGTGAAGGTTCACTGAATTTTTTGGTTAAGTTAGTTACTGTCTCTACAAAATAAACTTTTAAATAGGTATCTGGCTCCAGGTTTACGTTATCTTAAAACATACTGCTATTCAACACTAAGACATATTTTTAAAAATTATTTCTTAATGTTTATTAAGTTTATTAAGTGAGACGGGGGACGGGTAGAGAGAGAGGGGACAGAGGATCTGAAGCGGGCTCTGTGCTGACAGCAGAGAGCCTGACGTGGGGCTCGAACTCACAAACTGTGAGATCGTAACCTGAGCTGAAGTCGGACACTTAACCGACTGAGCCACCCAGGCGGCCCTAAAATTATTTTTAAAAAGGGATGTAAGTTCACTGACTAAGGGTACCCAGAAAGCCCACATCAGGTGGCAAAGACCTGCACTTTACTACTACCGCAGGGAGGAAGTGTGCAGACTGGCACATGCACCTGCATATTTCACTCAACCTAATGTGCAAATAAACCGCCACGCGTTATTTCAAGAGTGTGTGATCTGAATACCCATTCAATTATAAACATCACATGGGTATGGTCTTTGAATGATATTTCAAGCCTCAAGGCATAATGCATAGTGTTGGCCAAAACCACAACATGAAGGAGCTACGTAACGTAAAGACTAATGCACGCGTTACTTGTGGTCAGACAGAGAAGCCTCTGGATGCCCCCCTCTGCCATTTCTTTTTTTTTGGATGCCCCTCTGCCGTTTCTTTTTTTTTTTTTTTTTTGGATGCCCCTCTGCCATTTCTAAGGTGTCTTATCATAGGCAAGTGCTTCACTTCTCTGAACCTCACATTCTGTATCATAAAATGCAGATAATTACAATCACTTCTAGCCCACACTTCAGAGATTATTGTAAGGGCTAAATGACACAATGCATGTAAAATACTTGGCTCATTAAATATTAGCTTTGCATTGGAGGAGGAAGTAGGGAGGCTAGGAAATAAATTTTCTGGTAGGCATGGGGTAGAGCAGATGAGACCCTGGTCACCATCTTTCTCTTCTCTAACCTTCAAATCTTCTCAGTCCGCGACAAAATGCCTGCTCCTGAATCAGCTGATCTCCATAATGTGGGGTTCCAAAAAACCCACCTTATTTGTTTTTCTTCATTTAACAACATTCCGCTTCTCACACACACACACACACACACACACACACACACACACACACATTTTTCATAGTACCATTCAAAATAACTGCTGATGATAGAATAGTAAAAATGGTAAAATTACTGATTTCCTTCTATAGGAATCTATATTCCCTCAACAAATTTTGCCTTTTCCTTCCGAAAAGAAAAAAACCATTCCTTCAAAAGGCATGATCAAATCCCAAATATAGTTATCAATCCGAACTTTTTTTTTTTTTTAATGTTTCAAGGCACCTGGGTGGCTCAGTCGGTTAGGTGTCCAACTCTTGATTCCGGCTCCAGTCATGATCTCACAGCTCATGAGTTCAAGCCCCACATCGGACTCTGTGCCGACAGCTCAGAGCCTGCTTGGGATTCTCCCTCCTTTTCTCTTTCAATAGCTCTCTCTCTCTGTCTCAAAATAAATAAACTTAAAAAAATTAATAAACTTTAAAATAAATAAATACATGCCTGTATACATACATACATACATACATACATACACACATACAGGCTTCTGAGGGAAACCAAACAGATGGAAACTTTTCCTTTTAGAAACAAAATCTATTTACCATAACCAATAGGTCTATTTGAATCTATCACTTGAACATTCATCTCCCTTTTAATTAGCATACCAATTGTTTTGAGTACAATCATTCAACACCAGGGCCCATTTCAGTGTCTTTCCGAGCAGGCCACAGTAGACAGGAACAAAGCACAAGCTACAGCACGGCTAAAAACTAACACTGTGACCTATTTAAAGACTTGCCAAATGTGGCCCAGGTACACTAAGTCGCACAAGTGCCAGGTCCTGCCAGCCTGGAGTATTTAGTTAGTCGTCAGACATCCAGATATCCCGCTAGTAGCACAGGCCAGCAAAACAGAAACAAGAACTGTGGAAGAAGGTGGGAGGGCAGGCAGCCAGGAAAACCGTTCAGCGGGACTATCCTTGAACAGTGGCAACGGTTCTGAGGAAGTCCAAAAGAAAGTCAAGGAATTAAAAAAGAAACCGCACACCCCCTCCAGCCTCTCTGTCCCGTGGCTGCTCGATGTGAGACAGCTGTCACCGAGTTATTCTCCCGCACAGAAGGTTGATGCTGGACCTGGGGCTCACAGATTTTCAAACCTTGCTTCATGGAACCCCAGCCATTCTGCCCAGGTGCCAAAGCAATGGTAACGGGAAACAGGGAGCACTCAGGGCAGGTGGGAAACCAGTGTCTCCACCAACCAAAGCAACTCGGTCTCTACCTTTCTGATGCACTGTGCTCTGGGTGTAAAACTGGGAGAAGAAAACTCTGCTGGTACATAAGAACTGGAAACGGTTGTCCTGACACGATGGGTTCCAACTTCTCTGGCTGCTGAAAGGGGCTTCGTAACCAGATGCTACTCCACCTCTCAAAACACATTTCCCCCAACTTTCCCAAACACACTGGCCATTCCTGCCAAACAACCAGACACTCTAAGTTCCCATCTTTGCCATCATCAACCCCAACGTCAGAAACGTCATTTTGCTTGCCTTCATGCACTCTGTTCAATTCAACACATTCTACACAACTTATGTGGACAAAATGCTTTGTTAAATTAGACATGTTACTACCTTTGAGTAGCCTTCAACTTAATGGATAAGAAAACAGATAAAACGACTACCACAATATAAATCAGAATAAAATCAACATTAAAGAGAAGGCCAAACACCTACAACTTCTGGGAAGAAACGGGAAAAAGCAATTTTTTCTAGTGTAATCGGAAAAGGCAAGGATATTGGAACTGGGTCTTGCTGAATGTGGACAGAGAATACAGTGAAAAGTCAAGTCCCTACAGCACAAAGATACAAAAGCAAAACCTGCCCAAGTACGTGGCACATGCTGGAGATAAACAGGCAGGTATGCGGCTGGAGCAAATGGAGAACTATGGCACACCACTCGAAGAAACCCCTGGAATCAGTTCATTAAAGCTCTAGCAGGCTTCAATAAAAATAACCCCAAGGGACGCATGGGTGGCTCAGTTGGCTAAGCATCTGACTTCAGCTCAGGTCCTGATCTCACGGTTCGTGGGTTCAAGCCCTGCATTGGGTTCTCTGCTATGAGCACAGATATCCTCTGTCCCCCCCCTTCTCTGTCCCTCCCCTGCTCATGCTTTCTCTCTCTCAAAAATAAAACATGTAAAAATAAAATAAAAATTAAAAATTGCCTAGTTAAGAAAAAAAACCCTAATTTGACAGAGCACTTTACAGTTTATCAAATAGATAAAAACAGTAACTTTAAAACAATTTTTAAGTCATTTCCATCAGTCATCACAACAACCCTACGAAGTTAAGGAGAGCAAAGATTATCAAGGCCATTTGACAGATGAGGAAATAGAGGTAGGCAAAACATCCACTATGTACCAAGGCCTTTGCAAAGCAGCTGGCAAACATTATGACCTCCTGAGATGAAGTGGTATCATTACACCAACTTTACAAACAGGAAAACAAGTTCAGAGAGGTTGAGAACCGTGTCCAGAGACATATAACCAGTAGTGGTAGATTCAAGACTGGAACCAGATCAGCTTCCAAATCACACTGTGCTCTGACAACACAGTGTCCCTTTTATTGTGGAGGCAAAAGGGGGGGGGGCAATTTTCAGAGGCCTTTAAGAGCAGTAACAAGATCTGAACTGTTTTTAAACGTTTTTTTTTTAAGGTTATTCATTTTCGAGAGACGGATGGACACAGCAGGAGTGGGGGAGGGGCACAGAGAGAGGGAGACACAGAATCTGAGGCAGGCTTCAGGCTCCTGGCTCTGAGCTGTCAGCACAAGAGCCCAACACAGGGCTCGAACCCACGAACCGTGAGATCATGACCTGAGCCGAAGTCAGATGCTTAACCAACTGAGCCACCCAGGTGCCCCTGATCTGAATTGTTTTTAAAAGGGACTCTTAGCAGATTACCAAAGTAATCCTGGTGAGATACCCAGACTGGAAATAAAACAGAAGCAGTTAGGATGATGCAGCATGAGCCACAGAGTGGAAATGACCCCAGGGGGTTAGACCACAGTCAGAAACACAAATTATAGCCAAGTCCCGCGACTCTGTCATAAGGTCTTCTCCTGACCCTTTTCTGGACACTTGCTGTGCTTCCTGGGAGGACCACACAGTTAAGCATTGACCAGATTTCATCAAACCTTAAATGCCATGATTATAAGACACATTTTTTAAAATGTTTATTTATTTATTTTGAAACAGAGAGCAAGTGGGGGAGAGGCAGAGAGAGAGAAAGGAAGGGAGAGAGAGAGAAAGAAAGAGAGAAAGAGAGAGACAGAGAGAGACAGAGAGAGATAGCAAGGACCCCAAGCAGGCTTCCGAGCTGTCAGTGCAGAGCCGGTCACGGGGCTCGATCTCACAGACCACGAGATCATGACCTGAACTGAAAACAAGAGTCAGACGCTTAACTGACTGGGCCATTCAGTTGCCCATGTAAGACCACACTTATTTATGACCTACAAAGAAAAAAAAAAAATGTTAACGTGTCACTGACTTCAAAACACCTGCTGACTTCAGATATAAAAAATACATACAAAGAAATCTGCAGTTGGAATTGATGAAATATGGTAAGTTTTCTATATATTTTTTCAATGTGATTTTACTCTCACCCTCAACAAGATTCTGAGACCTTGTCTTTCAAGGAATAACCGTTTAATGCCATGGCCTCCGACGGAAGGCAGCGCAGCATAATTCATCATTCTGCGAGGATACATGCACTGTCTTTCCAGACTAAGAGCTTGTGGCCTGGACCAAATCCTTCTCTGTCCAAAACTTGAAGGGATTCGTAAGTGCCTGAGATCTGGCACCTACGTGTCTACTCTTCTACATTACCTGTCAGCGACCCCGCTGTAAATGAGAAAGAGAAATAAGCATTTAGCAAGAAAGGTGATGGCGGTGGCATGGATGGCAGTGGTAAGAATGACAACTGGTGTTTACCGAGTGTTCATGACGTTGTACACATTTTACATGGATGCTTCATCCTCATGATTTTATTGCCAGCACTCTTATTACTAGATGAGCAAAATCAGGTTCCAACTGATAATTTGGAAGAAAGGAAAACCTAGAGGAGAGTGAATTTGAAATCAAAGATCCCCGTGGGGAGAAATCTGTCCAAAAAGTAATCCTCCTAGCTTTTGTTTCTCTTGACTTTATGAAACATTAACTTAACCCTTAACCACCCCCCCCACCCCCCTGCCACCCAATTGCTCTTGGACAGTTCTTTATTGACAATGAATCAAACTGAGGCATCAGATGGCCAGCATACATTTATTTTTAACTTTTTAGAAAACGTTTTGTTTCACAAATACGAGCCAGCAGAAAGAGACAAGGCCCCGAGAGCCCACAGTCCTCATTCTTAAAAAATGTATCTTTCAGGAAGGATGGCTCTTGGGGTATGTGCATGTCCACAAGCCTCAATGGAAACATGAGACGACAATGAAAAGCCAGCAAATCAGCAGGAGGAATAAACATGTCAGAAACATGGTGGCATTCAGTGACCAGCACCTATCTTAATAAATAAAGCTCTCGTCCAGCTTATACAAGCCTTCTCCTGTGGGGACAGCTTGACAAACCAAAGAATCAACAGAAAATACTCCCATAGTGCCTGCTTTTTAAAGAAGCAATTCGTGAAAGTACCTCAGAATTACTCCCATGCCCTTACATTGGCAATCTTACAGTTCACCAGAAAATAGATGTTTTCTCCCCCAAGGTACTGGATTTGAGAATCTTCTGTTCTGCATCAGCTAGTCTCACAAATGTCTACACTCAAGGTCCGCATATTTGCTATTCATAGAAAAAGCACATGGAACTGACTACCTCCTCAGAACTTTGAGCTTGTTCCTCAAGACACCGCAAACTTCTTCAGTCCTTCTGTGCCCTGAACATCTCATTTCCAAAGGGGATCACATAAACCCCCTTTAACAACCGTTCCATTTAGGTCCATCCCTAACAGGCACCTAATCAACTTTTCTGCTCGCCACATATCAAAGCTTATGAGCTCTAAAAAGCTCAGTTTTGTGTTTTTTTTTTTAAAGGACAGGGCAAGAACTCCACCGGGAAAGCCATGCCTTACTCTTCCTACCCATCTTCTCCCTCCTGCCAGGCAACTTTACATTCGTCCTGCAAGGACCAGTGCAAATGTCATTTCCAAACCATCCTGAAAGAATTAACAGTCCCTTCCACCACATCCCCAAACTATCTTGTTCACACTACCACTGGAGAACTAGTATCTTTATTACAGTAAATTCATACGCCAGATAATGAAGTCTATGAAGACAGAAAACAGCATTTATTCACCTTTATCTTTCTAAAAAGTATCTGACACAGGGTAGTTATTCAATAAGTTTTTGTTAAATAATTTTACTAATGTGACTCAAAATCTTTACTAATAACTTTATTTCATTTAAGGAAAATATTATAATAGCAGTCTTTGAAATAGTAATGAGAAAGAAATTATCTTTTTAAGTGAAAAATCGAAATGGAGTAAAATCCCCCAAGTAAACAAAATAAATTGCAGAAAATAATATTTTCCCTTTTTTATCCATTTTCTATGGTTTCTTAATTCTCTTCCATGAAACGACTCTTGAGGCAATTTTATTTATGAATAGTAATATCCAGTTTTATGAATCTGCCAAATGTTTTGCCCCAAAGTATAGAAATATGTATTCAGTACTAAATAATACAAAATTCACTTTGCAACTGTTTATCAGAATATTTGCCTGCCTTTGGAAGACAGAACAGAACAGTATTAAAATGAATCTGCATAGCGTCAATACAAGCCAGCCTGGAGACTGCTGAGTGAATGCGTGGCCAAAGGGAGAAGACGGACCACAGTTATAAAAATACCTAAATAATTTACAAAGCTAGTAATCATGTGTTAACATATGAACTGAAGCCGATGAACTGACATTTTATCAGGTGATAAAACATCAGTGAATCTATATTCTGGACCTACTTCTAAAAATACAAAAAAAAAAAAAAAAAGATAAAACATCTGTAAATCTATATTCTGGACCTATTTCTAAAAATAGAAAAAGAAAACGTGCTTTATGTTATTTGGCTACTTCCAGTCCACACGAATAATGCTTCAGAGAAAGTTTCAAATTTTCACTGAGCATACTCCTTGTACTCCTCAAGTGCCAACAAACTGTTCCTGGTATATAGGAGCGGGGAGCTCTCATCAAAGAAAGAACTCACTGTTTACATGAGGAAGCCTCCCACCTCCTCTCCTGTCTGTCCAAATCTCACTCACTTGTTAAAAACCAGCCCCAACGTCACAGGCTTGTAAGCCAGCCCTAATTCCTCTCACTATCCAACTGGAAATCATGTCCATATGTCACCAGACCACTTTTTCTACATCTCTCTTACAACCCGTGAAATATTCTTCCTGGAACGTAACCCCAAGGCAGAGACGGCACCATAGGAGCTGAGCACAGACTCACACGCTCAACAACACTTGTGGAGTTGAAACAGGCTTTCAGTCAACCTCAACTCCAGCTCCTCAGGTCAAGAGACTATCCCCAGACCAAGCCCAAGGTCCTTCTCTGTTCTGAAAGTCCCTAAAGAAGTAAGGTCCTTTCTGTCTTTTTCTAGAGCATAAGCGGGGATAGGCCTGGGATACGATATTCACCGTTCCCAGGTGTGAGGTTATATAACATGATACACACGCAGATTTCTCTCTAGATATCTTTTCTGAAGGTTCTCTTTCTCTACCATTTCTCACAGAATGTATCACTGTTAATAAAATGGTCCAAGTTGTAAGTAATATCACCATTAACGTAACAACTTGGTTAATTTGAAGTAGCTGAAGAATAAAAATTTACAAGTTCTCTTTACTAAATTAGAATCAATAAAAAAAAAAGTCTATGGTTGTCTGGACCTAATTAATAAAATCTTCCCTTTGTCCATCCTGTTACATTCCAGTAATCCCACTGTGTCCCACTGTGTCCCACTGTGTCCCAGTCTAACACACACCTTTCCAGGACCAGGGCTAAGCCCTATTTCACTGGACAAATCTCACAGTTTCCTCTCTTCCCTCTGGGAGTGACATCACCCCTCAGATCTGCCTTTACACTTAGTAGATAGACTTAATAACATGACACTGGCCTACATCAACAACTCAAAGAATATTAATGACTTCTATGTTATCACCATAAAACTTTAATCCTCGTAATATCGTGATATTAATGTCATATTCCTATTTTCTAGATGAAGAAACTGAGTCTCAGAAGCTAAATCATTGGTGGTAAGTGATGGAGTCAGAAATGGAATCCAGATCTAATTTATAAATTCATATTCTTTCTCCCATACCACAGTATGACTCTTGAATTTATTCTGTCAAGTATTATTCTTGAATGACTCTAACAGTGTTGGCTTACCATTTCTAGTGCATTACTTGTTTTGTTTTGTTTTGTTTTAACTTAAATAATCTGAATGCTTACATTTAGTTAATGTGTTCCATTAAAAAGTTAGTTCAGGGCAAGTAGCCCGGCCCTTTGAGGAGTGGCATCTGTAAGTCAGTCATTTGGAAGCTGGAACATACTCCCCATGGGAACAATATCCCATACGGTAATTAAGTCAGGGAGCCCACGGATCACTCCAGGCCACGCCACCCACCTTTCCATCAAGGCCGGTGCTCCCGGGGCCTGTCTGTGATCCACAGAATGGTTTTAACACCATCCACCAGACTACTTGCCATGAATGTGGGACTGGCCAGTCACTGGCCAATCATCAATACCCTCCCATGAGTGTAGACCCTTGGTTTCATATCAATCGTTGTTAACATAAGAGAGTCTGTTCTAGTGCATTACTTGTAAAACTAAGTTCTGACTGAGCAAAGAGCAGGAAGGCAAGGCTGAGACCACAGTTACCAGCTCTCTGTGTTGTGGCCCCATGGGACCTGATTGACTTCCAGAAGGCCCGCATCTGTGACGAGGCATTTTGTTTCAAGGGTTTACAAGCTAGTCTGTAAAATTTGGATAGATTTGGACTGGATGGAAGGGACTCACAGCTAGAATTAGTGAAAATCCTGAGTTAAAGAATGTTTTAAAAGTCACTATATTGCTTTCAATTATGGAGAGTAATAGCTATTTTATTTTTTTATTTTATCTTTTAAGTTAACTCCATTTTAAGTACAGTTGACACACATGTTACATTAGCTTCAGGTATACAACACAGTGGTTCCACAACTCTATACATTATGCTGTGTTCATCACGAGCATAGCCGCCACCTGTCCCGATACATGACTATCACATCACTGATGGTATTCCTGGTTCTGTCCCTTTTATTCCCGGGATTTATTCATTCCATTACTGGAAGCCTGCATCTCCCACTTCTCTCTGCCTACTTTGCTCATTCCCTACACCCTCTCCCCTTTGGCAACCATCAGTTTGTTCTCTGTATTTATAGGTCTGACTCTGCTTTTCGTTTGTTCATGTAGGTTTTTTAAAGATTCTACCAGAAGTGAAATCATATGGTATTTGTCTTTCTCAGTCTGACTTACTACACTTAGCATAGGGTGCATCCGTGTTGTCTCAAATGGCACAATCTCATCCTATTTTATGTGTAATATGTCATTATGTGTATACATACTTACATATAGAGGAACCTCCATACTGACTTGCAACTTACATTCCCACCAACAGTGTATGAGAGAGTCTTTTCTTCCACATCCTCACCAACCCTTGCTGTTTCTCACCTTTTTCATTTTAGCCATCCTGACAGGTGTGAGCTGATACCTTATTGTGGTTTTGATCTGCATTTCCCTGATGATGAGTGATGCTGAACATTTTTTCATGTGTCTGCCCGTCATCTGAATGTCTTCATTGGAAAACTGTCTATTCAGGTCTTCTAACCATTTTGCAATCAGGCTGTGTTTGCTGTTGAGTTGTAGGAGTTCTTGGTATATTTTGGAAACTAACTCCTTATTGGATATATCACTTGCAAGTATCTTCTCCCATTCAGTAGGTTATCTTTTTGTTTTGGTGATGGTTTCCTTTTCTGTGCAAAAGCTTTTATTTTCAGACAACATGATACTATACATAGATAATGCTAAAGATGGCACCAAAAAACTACTAGATGTAATAAATGAATACAGTAAAGTTGCAAGAAACAAAAATTAATACCCAGAAATTGGTAGCCTTTCTATACACTAATGATAAAGTAGCAGAAAAAGAAATTAGGAAAATAACACAATTTACAATTGCACCAAAAAATAAATAAATAAAATACCTAGGAAAAAACTTAATGGAAGAAGTGAAAGATCCATATTCCAGAAACTATAAAACACTAATGAAAAAAACTGAAGATGATGCAAACAAATGGAAAGGTATTCCATGCTCGTGAACTGGAAGAATTAATATTGTTAAAATGTCAATATTATTCAAAGCAGTCCACATATTTAATGCAATCCCTAACAAAATCCTAACAGCATTTTTCACAAAGTAGAAGAAATGATACTAAAATGTGTAAGGAGTCACAAAAGACCCTGAACAGCCAAAGCAATCTGAAGAAGAACAAAGCTGGAAATGTCACAGTCCCAGATTTCAAGACATACAACAAAGCTATAGTAATCAAAATAGTATGGTACTGGCACAAAAATGACACATAGATTAATGGAACTGAACAGAGAGCCCAGAAATAAACCAACAATTATATGTTCAATTAATCTATGACAATCAATATATACATCAATAAATGGTTCTGAGAAAAGTGGACAGCTACATGTAAAAAAATGAAACCGGACCACTGTCTTACAACCATACACAAAAATAAGCTCAAAATGGATGAAAGACCTAAATGTGAGACCTGAAACCATAAAACTCCTAGAAGGGAACCCAGGCAGTAATTTCTCTGACATTGGCCATAGCAACACTCTTCTAGATAGGTCTCCTAAGGCAAGGAAAACAAAAGCAAAAATAAACTTTTGGGACTAAGGGAGCTATTTTAAAGCAAGATATAAACATGCACATTTGGAGAATGGAGTCCTCACCATCTGGTAACAGTGGCTTCAAACAGGAGCCCCAGGATAAAACACTGGGTTGAATGTTAATGTGCTCACATCAGTGGTTTATTTATTTATTATTATTAATTATTATTATTATTATTATTATTATTATTATTATTACTATTTTCTTTCTAGAAAAGTCAGGCATTATAAGAAGCCCAGATGTGAAACTTAGAATAAAAACCAGAGGAAGAATAAACAGAGGTCTGTAAAACTTAGATAATATGTAAGTAATTAACTATTAGAATCACAGAAACTATAAGAATCAATAAATATGTACTATTTTAAGCCAGTAAGTTGGTGGCAGTTTGTCACTCAAAACAGAAAGTTAATACGGACAGAGGAAATACTTTGGTTGAAAAGAAAAAACTTAATGCACCCAACAAAGCTGGCTTTTTCAGAACACAAGTGCTAGGCACGCTGCCTGTCTGTGGTCCAGGCCATATAACCAACCACCTCTTTGTTGAACCCTTCCTAACGCCGTGTTAGCCCAGCATCTCCAGGCCCTGAAGTGTTGCTGCATGTGGATCACAGGCTTCACAAACGTCCCCCTAAGAGCACTCCAGGGAGTAAGTTACTGTACTTTCAAGCCAGAGCCCTATTCCCTCCTCAAGAGACACACACTCTTCTCGGCTCTAGAGGCTCCAGCAGACCCAGTTCACAACAATCCCAAAAAGAGGTTAAAACCCAGATGGGAGACCGTAGTAACCAGTCCTTACGTGCATGGAGCTCTAGTCTACACCTAAAGAAGTGTGCTGCAAAACAGAGGTGGGTTCTTAACTTCTGCATTACATTCAGCATTAAACTCAAATATGCAGAAGAGTGAGCAAACATGCACTATGGAGAGAAAAAAGGGTGGTATCATGGAAAAAGAACAATGCAGGAAGTAGGAAGCATTTTGTTGGCAACAGCCCTGGCCACAACACATCACACAGCCTCCCATCAAACGAGGGGCTTATGACCCTTCAGACATCTTCCAGGTGTAACAGTCCATTATTCTCCAGTCTCAGCATAACAATCTTTAATTCAATAGTTACAACAAGTAACAAGGAGCCGCTATCTTGGGAGGCGGTGGGGGAAGGGGGGAGATAAACTAAGGCATCAAGGAAACAACTTATTCTATCTGCTAAGAATACTTATTCTCAGTAACCAAGATTAGCCTGCAGGACTCCGAGTTTTAACACACACTGTTGTTTTTAGCATTTGGGAGCCTAGTTTTATAAATGTCAACCGCATACATCTAGGTTGCAAAGAAAAGTCCATTCCAATTCTCTAAGATAACCTGCAGCTATTCTATATATATTCCTTTGTTATTCTACTCATAGTGCCCAGAAGTAATCATTCCATGCCCAGTTTCTTATTATAAATATAACTCTGTGAAATATGGACATTTTATATGCAAGCTATGACTAGCAGTAGTTTATCTTTATGGCTAGCCAGCAAAAAAAAAAAGGGGGGGGGGGATAAATTAAAATACTCTGTTATAAAAAGCTTACCAAGTAAGTAAGATCAAAGAAAGGCACACCATATTTCCAGGCTGCTTCTAGCCTCTGCCAACACAAAATCATCGGTAAGGAAAAGAAGTTTGGCTGAAAGTCCTACGCTGCCATGTCAGAGAACAGGCAGCTAAACCGCCTCCTTTTCTTCGTTTACCTTCTGTCACTGACAGTCTTTATCATCCAGTAACAATGGTTACAGATTGTTACCCAAACTTTTGGCAATTCTTTTCTATAGCTTGAAATAAAAATGATCACATTCGGACTACACATTTCAGTTTCTCTTCTCATTGTACTTTACAGAGAAGCAAAATCTAGCATGCTTGCAATTTAAGCTGGTCTTGAACTGACCCCTGCTGGACTCCTCTCTTCTGTTTCTGCATTTATCACAGAGCACAACACCTAATCGCATCCTATAGTTGAACCTGTACTTGATCAGTCTGTCATAGCAAAAACATGACATAGGAAAGAGACAGTTTGTCCTACCATTGGAAATGGAAGGATGCCTCCCTCCCTCAGAGCTTTGGCTATTACATTTGCAAAACCTAGCAAGTAAAATCACACTAATATTCCACAGAAGTGTTTCCTAGAGGCTACCTATATATTCTACAAATGAATTCAATCAACAAAGATTTCTGAAAGACCACAGAGAAGCAAAGATACTCAGAATTACATCACCTGCCCTCCAAGAATTCCCAGGCACTCACAAGTCCTTGAAAAAGATACATTTCAGAATTCAACTCTGGCTCACGACTGGGGACTGGAAAGGTCAGAAGGAAACAGGGCTACCATAAAAAGTGATGGCATATCCTGCCTCCTGGGCCTCAATTCACTTGAGATTCTTTAATAAACCAGCACGGAAATTTGATCTATTTTTTTTTTTAATATATTTTTTAAAGTTTATTTTTCAGAGAGAAAGTATAAGCAGGGGAGGGGCAGAGAGAGAGGGAGAGAGAGAATCTTAAGCAGGCTCCGAGCTGTCAGCACAGGGCCCAACACGGGGCTTGAACTCATCGACCATGAGATCATGGCCTGAGCCGAAGTCAGACACTTAACCAACTGAGCCACCCCAGTGCCCTGTATCTCTTCCATTTTTATGAACCCACTGTACTTCATGAATAATAACAGCGGCCATTTATTGATGACCTACTATGTATCTGGCACTATGGCTTGGTGCTTTCCAGACACGATCATATTTACCCCACTTGATAATTCTAGGAGATAGGTATTTTTTTTGCTTAGTTCATGGATCAGGAAAGCTCTATTCTAACACTGATCATAGCACACTCCAATGTTTTTCTTCTAAACAGACGTTTCTCCTCCATAAGAGAGTGAGTGTCTTAGGAATAGGGGATTACACCATTGCCATCTTTATATCCCTAAAACCCAGCACATCCCCAGTAACTGGCCCATATCAGGCACTCAAAACCTGCCAGCAGAATACATGAATGGACATATTATTGAGTGAACATGCCTTCTAACTGCATACGATGTGCACGATCTGTGCTCAAGCACTGAGAAAGGAGTGGAGGGAAAAAAAGACAGAGGTTTGATTCCCAAACACAGACATTCATATTTAACTATGTCAAGAAAAGAAGCCTCCAGATATGAGTAAACAGAAAGCTATGGAAATGTGACTTAACATTAGTCAGTTAAAAAGCAAATAGGAAGAGGACTTCTACATCAGAGGATGATGACACACACAGGTCCTGGACTTTACTAGAACCTGAAACCAATTAAGAGAAAAAGAAGAAAAGCAAAGAAAATCATGAAAACAAACACAGGGTAGAAATCCAAAAAATTTTTTATGTTCCCAAAAAAGCTAATGCATTTTTTCTCTTCCTTCCTTCTCCTCATTTCTCAGCATCTCTTTCCTTCCTTACCACTCCAGACAGATGAAGATAAATGATGTACAGTAGTTAAACTTCTTTGTTTGGTTACAAATGATCTTTTGTATCAACATTATTGTTATGTAAGCACTTTTAATATTGCTTCTAGCAGATGAGACTTCTGCTTCAACATATGTTATGGGGAAATGGTAAAAATGTATACATGACTGAAATAACTAAACAGTCCACACAAAAAAAAATGCCTAGAAAATATTGTAAATAAATCTGATTCACTGTGGTTGTTAAATAAGGTAAAACTGAAGATCCAACCCCTCTCCCCAAACCAGAACGAATAACCCCTGAGTCTCAGGACTATCAATACTTTCCATGGCTTCCTACCATACACACCACTGCTCCAAATCATTCCTTAAAAGAGACTGGAGTGAACCTCCTCTTTCGGCATCATCCCCGGCACAGGAGAGCAGGAATCAGGCGAAATCGGGTTCCCCTGTTCAACAATGGTCACCTGAAAAACCTAAAGTTTACCGAGGAAACATGTAGAAAATAAAGCAATGGTCGTTTCTAGGCTCTGGGTTCAGACTGCGATAGTAATCTTAGCCAAGCCGCCTACCTTTCTAAATCAAATAGAGTAAGATTGACTGGATTGTAAAACCAAGCTCTCCCATGCAAAGGGCTTAGCATGCTGCCTGGAACGTCAGTGTTGAATAAACACAACCCCATATGACCTCCCTCCTAAAGTCTTGTCCTCAACCCTCAGTCTCAACAGGCCCTCAGAACACTTACTCTAGCAGGACTTGAACTTTCCATATGTTAAATGAGTCCATCCTGCCTTCTCTCCTTCCCTTCCCTTTCCTGCCAATAATCAACACAACAGGAAAGTTCCCTTGCTCATGTATAAAGGAAGCTCCTGTTCATATATGCTTGTGTACTTGGATATGTCTTATTTTGGTAACTGGCCAATACGGGTCAAATCTCAAATACTCTCGTCCACTGGTCCCTTAATGACACCTGCTTCTATGGACCAGAAAAAATCTAAGTGCCATACCTATAACGTCAAAAGCACAAGACTGTGCACAGAAGTTACAGCCCTCACGGAAATCTTCCAGGATCCCTGCTTGCTGCATCTTTAGAATTTATACCTCCCACTCTTCACATCACCCCGTCATAAACAAAGACCACAGCCCATTGCAGATTTCAGACCCCATACCAGTTGTGACCTACACGCAACCTGCAGACATGCCGTCTGGAACAGTCCAGCTTCCAACAACTGATTAAATAAATAACAAAAGGAAGTGTTTGCATCCAATTAAGTTTACATTTCACACATCAATATTTGAGTAAAACAGCAAACCAACTGATGTAAAAATTAAACATTATAAATTGCTCTGGGAAAAAAAAAGACTACGAATATTTCTTAGAAATGAAATTTTGCTACGAGATGTGTCCCACGTCCCCCCCCCCCCAGCCCCACGCACATCCTGGCAGCCAGTGTGCAATGGCGGTGAGCGCTGCACAGGGCTCCGCGGGCTGTTACACTCGGATTTCCCAGCAGGCCAGCACTGCAGCACTTCCGCATCTGGCATCTGGCTCCCTGTGGCAGAGCAGAACAAAGGAAGCGGCAGGTTCGGGGCGGGGTCTTTGAGCTTTCCCGTGACCACCTGCGACACTTAGACACTTACCTTCCCAGGGCCACCTGGTCTACAAGGTGAATTCTCCCCATATCAGGAGAAATTTCCGTCCTCTGAGGTCTCGGCATCTAAAGCTGAGCCTCCACCCCACGAGAAGCTTCATGAAGGACGACAGATAATAAAACCTTGCCTTCTGGCACTTGCCAGCACTTGTCTTTAACGTGACAATCACAAACCCTGCTCCCATCAATGCCTCCTGCAAGCAAATATTTTCCACAGGTCTGGGAAGTCCAAGTGTATATAAAAGTTGCCTTACAAATTAAACTAATCTCCCAAGTTGCCACTCAGGGTGACTTCTGAGGACGGCACCGGGCTGACAAACGTTCGGGGCTCACGTTCTGAAAGAATTAGTGCCCATTTTCTATCAACTCCTTGAACGTCTGAAACAAAATCTTTATTTCAGAAATTCGTATGTAGTACTTAATAGTTTACCAATACAACTGGGAATACAAGACCCCACTTTTGTTCATCTTTTGCCTCTTAAATGTTTGATAATCAGACTTTTTGAATTCCAAATCCAAATGGAAACATTTTCTCCCATTGACTTTCTTTATAAAATTGGAGTTGTATATCTTTACAAAATATTTGACCCTAAGACATAGATAATAAAATCTATGGTAACAATCATTTTAGAACTTCATGAATATTAACTGGTTAGAAAATATTAATAAAGGCAATTTCCAAAAGTCTGATATTTAAAGTCCAAAGCTGTTCTGAACTTAAGATATATTTTCTCATATAAATGGTGTTTTGAATAATGATTAGGTCAGATGAGCTAAAGATTTCATTTTACAGTTTCATTACAAGTTTAAAAGCTTTTCTAGTAGAAGCTCATGACTCTCATCACTATTTAATAGTTTGTATTTTCTAAAAATACATTTGCCATTTTATCTCTTAAGTCAAGATGCCAGAAGAACTTAGCTTCATATGCAAACAGGGCTAAGTGAAATAGACTGGTTCAAATTCCAGTCCCATCATTTGCTAAGCAACCTTGGGCAAGTTGTACTAAACCTTTCTGCCTCAGTTATCACCCCTCTAAGATGGGGACAACAGGAAGTTGTGGGACTATCATTCTTGAAATATATTAATTAGATTTGCTTTTGTGTGTTTCCTTATACTTGACTCTGCCTCTGTTGTCAAAGGCATCCATTTGCCCAAGGGATTTTTAAGTTTGTTGAAAGACAACTACAAAGGGAAAGGATTGATACTAAGTTTTGACACTCGGAAATCATTGTTTTAAAGCAACAGCAAGACAACATTCTTAAAAGCCAAGTCTTATAAGAGAAAATGTGTTTTCTAAATCCCTTAAGCATTTGTTTTAACAATTAAGGATGAGGTAGTTATAAAAACCTCAGCACTGGCAGTGACCTGCCTCTCTGAGCCTACCTGAACACCAGGAATACCAGGATCACCTGGGAAGCCTCTGGAGCCTTCTACTGCCTGACCCCACCCCCAGACATTTTGATTGGTCTGGGATGAGGTAACTTTTTAAAAGCACCATTAGGTGATTATAATGTATAGCCTGGATTTAGAATAAGCTCTAAGAGAAGCCTCCCATTTGGTTCAAAACCTTGACCAACACAGAACAGGAAGCAAAACTCAACGAAGGCCTCCTCTAGCCCCCTACAGCCATGCACGTACAGTGTAACGTGCCCGGGACCCTGAACTTCTCTGCAACCCAGTGGGTCATGTGGACACAGGGACAGGATGGATGGAAGCAGAAGACCAAGGCCAGGGTGGAGTGATCACAAGAGCAGAGGCTTAGGCCAGTTCAGGGACCAGACTAGATAAACCACCTGGCACGGAAATAAGAAAGGACCAGAGGACAGATTTGTTCCCAGAGAAAATGCAAAGGGTTGAGCATTTACCTAAAAGAAGCTGAGCTACACAAGAGAAACAGTTGAAACCAGAAGGAAGAGAGGCACCATCAGTTGGCAAGTCTGTGCCAGTGCTGCACATTCTTTCCCTTAACCCACCCCCAGTCCCGACCGAGGTGGAGGCTTAGGAGGAAAAGTAACTCAGTTATAGAATATGAAGAAGTCACTGTTACAAAGAACAAACTGATGGGGGCGCCTGGGTGGCTCAGTTGGTTAAGTATCCGACTTCAGCTCAGGTCATGATCTCACCGTCTGTGAGTCTGAGCCCTGCATCGGGCTCTGTGCCGAAAGCTTGGAGCCTGCTTCAGATTCTGTGTCTCCCTCTCTCTCTGCCCTTCCCCTGCTCACGCTCTGTCTCTGTCTCTCAAAAATAAATAAACGTTAAAATTTTTTTTTTTAAATCAAAGAATAAACTGATGGTCACCAGAGGGGACAGGGTTGGGGGGATGGGCAGAGTGGGTGAAGGGGAGTGGGTGAAGCAGACTTCCAGTTACGGGAAGAACAAGTCATGAGGACAGAAGGCACAGCATAGGGAATACAATCGATGGTATCATAACAGCATTGTGTGGTGACACCGTAGCTGCACTCGTGGTGAGAACAGCGTAATACAGGGTTGTTGAATCCCTATGTCGTATATACCTGAAACCGATCTAACACCTTGTGTCAACGATATTTCAACTAAAAAAAATTTTTAAACAAGCCATTGTTATGAAAACTATCCAAAACATGGAAAAAGCCACATGCCCTTACAATGTCATATGAGGTACCATTTAACAGGCTTGCCCAAGGTTTAATTCTCTAGAGCAATGTCCCTGGTTTGACTGTGTTATTTATTATCCCATTAGAGTGTAGACATGTAGAACCACAGGTTAACTTGTAGGTTCCTGGCCCACAGAAAGGATAACCCTAAAAGTTGTGGATTTACTGCCTGCAGAACATTGCCAGCTTTGCCTCTCCAACCTAGCGGTCTTACTCCAACATTGTTTTTTAATGCCGAAACACTCTTGGAGCCATCATTAATCCTTACCAGTTTCCTTGTTAATAAGTTAATAAATCACGGACACATTACAGTCTGTACTTCTATGAAAGCCAAGTTCTAACATTCGGAAAATTATATTTTAATAGTATATTTTCTTTGCAGACTTAATAGTGCATATAAATCTGTCACCCACTGACAATGATCACAAGTGGATATTTTACAAGATAATTCAAGTAAAGTACTTAGCACAGGGCACAGTACATAGTACATGCTCAGTCAACATGTTATTATTCATAGCTGCTGATGGCAAAAGGAGATTTTACCCAAGCCCTGGCAGTAGCCCTGAATTCACCAACAGGGGTCCACAGCAGTAACTGACGGCAACCCAGATCAGTAGTCACACACATTTGCCAATATTACGAATACAGGGAGCCACTCTGCTCAAAATAATTCCCAAATGATTGGTGCAGATGGTGAGAGTCACTTGTTTATTTATCACAATGTGTGTGATTTCTCTCCTGTGTGGAGAAAACAACCCTAACTCAGCAATGCTAAGTACAAGGCTCTGAAAGAAGCCATCTCCTCAGTGACCGAGTGTGGTCCTCCACAGCTTAAGGCATGTCTGGATGATGATATTCAAAACTCGGTGACTGATCCGGATTATGGGAGAAAAAGCAATGCAGCAAACTTAACTATATTAGCATGTGAGCAGAGAGGAAAGTAGTCAAGGGAGGGAGCCAAAGCTATCAAGAAAGAAAACATATGATTAATTTCTTAAGTTATCAGCTCCATGGGTATGATTCTTCTACAGGAAGTTTCTTTACAAATGAAGTGCTCCTGGAAAAACAGTAACTCGTCCAACCTTAAAACTGGGCTTATAGGAAACTTCAAGGCTTGACTTTGACTCTAATTTAGAGCGTGAGAGTCTCAGACACATCAACACACTGCCAAGGCCATCACTACCTGGTGATCTTTCATTCAACTGCTTTTCGTTCAGTATCTGGAGGTCTGATTTCCTAGTATCAATAACAATACCATGACCGGCCAAAAAAAAGTAAAAGCGCAAACACCTCACAAAATGAAGAGAAAAAAGTATTTCTTCTTTTTCTCACTCTCTCTCCCCTTGCACAGAGAAGAAAAATCCAGCTTTATTCTGAAGCAAATACACATAATTATACACAGTCATCATAATCTCCTTCATCTCACCCACTCTATCACCTGTCTACTACAAAGCAGTTCAAAGTAATAATTAATAAACGAATCTGAGGTTATGTACTTCTTTTAAAACAGGCAATTTTAGACACTGTAAAATAAAGACCATTTGCTATCTTGTGATGGTACAATTAAATGAGATTTTAATTCGGGGCACCTGGGTGGCTCAGTCGGTTGAGCGTCCGACTTCAGCTCAGGTCATGATCTTGTGGTTCGTGAGTTCAAGCCCCGCGTTGGGCTCTGCGCTGACAGCTTAGAGCCTGGAGCCTGCTTCAGATTCTGTGTCTCCCTCTCTCTCTCTTCCCCTCCCCTGCTCATGCTCTGTCTCTCTCTGTCTCAAAAATAAATAAAAACATTAAAAAAAAGTTTTTTTAATGAGATTTTAATTTAAGAAAAACAGAAAACACATAGGTTAATAAAGTGACTTCAATAAAAAGAAAAGAAAGATTCGAGAATACTGGCATCTCCATACCCTGCAGAATGCTGATGACTATATGGTCAAGATGAGCATCAGTTACAAATTATGTGTACAGCTTGCTAACAAATTAGGGAAATGTTCCCCTTTGGTTTCTTTCCTGACTACTTGTAAAATAATATTCACACACAAATTTGCAATTCAAATTTGATGTCTTATGAGTACATTTTGCAGATCATGCTCTGAGAAGGGAGAGAGTGTGCTAACAGTTGCACAGAAAGTATAATTTGCTGCTGGCTTTTAGCCAGAAACACGAAAGCAAATGTTTAGAGACCAGGAGGCATGTAAGCAAGCCCAGGGCATCTGGACTCCTCAGAACTGGTCACTGCTGTTTATATGTGGATCTCCAAGTACAGGGGCACATAAATTTGAAATTCATGCATTTAAAAATGTATTAATTTTATTTACAGAGGACAAAAAGGAAAGCAATTTGAAGGCCCTTTGAGAACATCTGTAACAACACTGACAAAAAGTCCCAGTGATTTAAGCAACACTAATAACCATATGTCTGGACCTATGTTCAGCTGTAATTTACACATTAAGTATAAGCTTTTATTTTCATACTTGAGAAAACATGCCAAGTATTCAGTATTTATTATCATAGTTAACTTGCAGAATGAGAAAACTAATTACAATAGAAAGAAGAAAATATTGGTCTTGGGAAAAAAATAAATGTGATTTTCACACAGGTCGGTGGGTAAAGGAGTCACTGTTACCTCCCCAAACCAATCCAGAATGGCTGTATCTTAAACTTACTATAAGTGTCACATATTAAAGGAGATATGATCACTATATGGGGCAAATATATTGCTCATAAAAATCCACTCCAACATACTAAGTCACTCCAGCACAGCACAATATAATTTTTGTAGGTCTACACTGCAATAAACCAGGTGACATAATGAAGGGCCTGACACAGTACAAGGTTTCCTCAAAGTACTGTCAGCAGGTACCATCAACCTACGACTTAAGAGCTTTCAGGGGGAAAAAGGCCATGCTGAAATAAAAGTCTTTGCAACATGGGCACCTGGGTGGCTCAGTCAGTTAAGCATCCGGCTTCAACTCAGGTCATGATCTCGCGGTTTGTGAGTTCGATCCTCGTGTCGAGCTCTATGCTGACAGCTCAGAGCCTGGAGCCTGCCTCAGATTCTGTCTCCCTCTTTCTCTGCCCCTCGCCTGCTCATGCTGTCTCTGTCTCTCAGAAATAAACGTTAAATAAAAAAGATTAAAGTCTTTGCAACAGAAAGCAACATAAGTTGCTGAGCAAATGGTGGAGGGAAATGCCTATTTTAAAAAAACATAAGGAAAAAAGTCAATAGCTAACTAGCTTCAAGAAAACAATTTTAGCTGACAGTAAGAGTTATGACTGAAAACGGAAGCACAAATTGAGAAAACCTGTAGAAAAAACCAAGGAGGACCACAAAGAGCAAGCATCAGAAGCTGCCACACCTGGGGGTCAACGCCTGTCCTTTTTACCGTATCTGTACCGCGGGAGCACTGAGGACAAACGAGATCATACGTGACGTCATTCTATGCATGCTGGGAATTATGAGGACAATTTGCAGGTCCCCATCAAGAGGGGACCATGAAGCATATCACCCCCTACAGAAAATTAATGGGTCTACAATCTGGTGGACAGTCTTCTCACGAGGGCCTGGCATCGGCAGGCCACTTCTGAGTGGTGTGCGTTGTGCAGTCTGTACAACAAATGGTTCCCTTCTTCTACCTTGTCTACGTGTACCTACGTAAACACCCGAGGGCACGTGGAGCTTTTAGAAGGCTATGCTTTAATGTAATGGTCAGTCTGCTTTTTATTAAGTTGTGATTTCTTTTAAGGCATTATCAGAAGGTGAGTGAAAAAACTAGGGGACTGTGACCTCAGAGTAGTGTTACACACACATCGTCACAGGCACGTGTGCATTCCAGGCCCTCCGACTGGTGAGACCACTGCACGAGCTTCTGCGGTTGGCCCCATGGGACAACCCACAACAGGCTCAACGGGCCATCGGGGGATTCAGGGTTACAGTCCTCTGCTCTCACCTTCTCGGACATCTTACTTCATCACTAACAACCCGGACCCCAACTTGTCTTTAAATTTGCATTACTGGCTCCCAAGCTTCTAACACATTACAACAACCAGTCAACCATCAACTTCCATTCCCCTTTCTAACTGCCATCCTACTCTGCTCACTTACAGCCGAATTTCCTTAGACGACCCAGCACTCCCCACTCTAACTAAGGTGACCTAGCAAAGCTCACTATAGAATTCTTTACTGAAAATGATGAGCACTTCAGTCCTCATCATAACTGACCTCTCCACAGCGGGAAACTGTTGACTTGCTTCTGGAAAGGTTTTCTCCCTTGGTTTCTACAACATCTTTCTCTCCACGGTGTCCTCCGACTTCGCTCCCTCTCAGTCGCCTTAGCTGGCTGCTTCTTCAGCCAGCTTCCTCCCCAGCCCTGTTCCACAGGGTTCCCTCCACATGCCCACCGTCTCCATTTCCACCCTCTCCCTGTATTATTCCCACTTCTGCAGTACCAGCTAGCCGCCAGCAATTCTGAGTCCGCACGTCTCGATTTCCTCCCCGCCAAATCTCTCTTGAGACTCAGTCTCAAATGTCCAGCTCCCTTCTGATTGCATCACCTGATGTCCCACCAGCACGAGTTCAGAACAGAACTTAGGATCCACACCAGCACTCCCTCTTCTCTGTTCCCCCTGCTGTCAGTGACTCTTGCTGGACCTGCTGTCTTTTTGAAGGGCGCTACCACCCCCTGCCTGGGTCTGCCAGGTTAGAGACATCCTCTCGGCCTCCGTTCTTCTGCCATCCACGTGGGCAGTCTCCAAGCACTAGCTATCCTGCCTCTCCACCGTCCTCACCCCCTTCCTCCTCCTATGGCTGCCCACCGCGGCCACCACGGCCACAGCCGCAAGCCCCAGGCCACACAGTTCCTCGATCCGATTGCTGCAGCAGCTTCCCAGCCTTAGCCTTAGTCCTGCTTTCTTCCAACCATCCTCCAGGCCTCTGTAGAAAGAGATTTCTAAAGTGCACATCAAACTCCCCAAATCCCACGGCTCTTGTCAAATTAAAAACCTGCAAATGGTTCTCCTTCAAGACAAGGTCCAACTCCTTGGCTCCTGCCTATCGTTCGCCTCTTTTCTAAGCAATTTCCTGCCTCCTGGCCATGTTCTGGCCATGCTCTGGCCGTACTGAATCGCTCAGTAGTTTCTCAGAGGCAACATCTTTTCTATCTGTGTGATGGCATATGCTGTCTCCTCTACTTAACAGCCCTTCTCCCAACCCTGTCGAGCTGCAAAGACTTACAGACTTGGCTAAGAGGCCCTGCCCCACCAATCACCATCCTAGACACTCACAGCCTGGGGGTGATGCCCTTCTGGTACACTGTGAGGGCAGGAGCCCCCTGTGTACAGTACCCTTTATGTGACTGTGACAATCTTATTAGAGGAAATGAACCAACAGCAATAATCTTTATACGAAGATTGTAACCAAATAGAAGTGGCTAGCACAAGAAGCACTCAACAACTGGACAATGAACAAATAACAATTTGCCTTGAAGTTTGCCCCTGAGATGCTAAGGTGTCTATGTCAAACTGTATTTATTCAGAGCTTCAGAGTAGTATGCCTCTTGCGGTCTCTTAATTACTAATAAAGTAGCAAAGAGTGGAATAGTCTCTAGGTCTTAATAACAAAGTTATTTGGTGATGACGTAAATGCTTAACAAAATATTATATATACTTGAACACATTCATGCACCTTCAAAAGAGCCTGACTACAAAAACTGCCAACCAGGCTGTCAGCTACAGAGACGGTCTTAGTCATCTCTGTGTGTACAGGGCCCTGGCACATAGTATTGGTTCAGTAAGGTCTGATGAAAGCCTGATGGACGAGTGACTATGAAGAAAATTATAGGGGCACCTGGGTGGCTCGGTCAGCTGAGCATCCAATTCTTGATTTCAGCTCAGGTCATGATCCCAGGGTCGTGGAATTGAGCCCCATGTCAGGCTCCGTGCTGAGTGTGGAGCCTGCTTACAATTCTCTCTCCTTCAGCCCCTCCCCTGCTTGCTCGCTCGCTCTCTCTCAAATTAAAATATATATATATATAAACAACTAGAGCCTACCTTCTGCAGAATTAGTGATTTCTCCTTTCTTGGCTAGTCTAGATCCAGCTCGTCTACAAATGAAATGGTCAGCCTTATCAAGGGCAAGCTACCACTTCCCAGAAGTATTCACTGCAGTATTCATTTATTCAACAAATATCCAGTGCCTACTATGTGCCAGCTACCATGGCAGGCACAAGAATTAGTGAGAAAGCACTGGAAACAGAGACAGACAACTCTGGTTCCAAGTCCACCTAGATATTTAGTAAGTTGTGTGATCTGAGCAAGCCAATTAAGCTCTCTGCCTATAAACATCTTCCTACATAAATTGAGAATAATATATTTATTTCACAGAGTTATTGTGGGGGCTAAATGAGGTAATACACAAACCCAATACAATGCATACATGTTATGTATGCATTTAACCTTCCTTCTCCACTGTAAATAAAAAGGAGTAATAAATATTTTACGTATTACTTTATTAAAACACGCTCATGAGACAAATAAGACAGGGACTAATACTCCCACCTACAATTTTTAGAAACAGTCCCAAAGACTAAGCAGTTTTCCCAAGACCACTCGTGCCGTTAGTAAATGGCAAAGTTCTTTGATGTCAGATACAAAACTGTGATTCTCTTTAGTGTTTCTTACAAATCTCACTGGCATCTACCTGTAAAAGACACCACAGCAAAGAAGGACTGGAGTTGAGAAAACATAGGTCTTCCTATCATAGAAGCAAAGAAATTTTGAGCAAATGTTTAAAATTAACTGTTTTCTTATTAAAGAACAATAATGTTGTTACTGGACACAGGGTAATACCAACTATAAGAGGCAGCATAAAGTTTTCACAGTCAGGGAAAGGTCCCCAGTGTCATAAGTTCTGCTTTAACAAGAAAATTCTAATATTAAAAACTGTCAGGTTGCCACGGTAACAATCTATTTGCGATCATGATGCTGGTAGTATTCTGTTATATTTCTCTCAAGGAAAAGTAAACTAGATGTGGCCAAGGAATTTAATAAAAATATTGCTGGACCAAAAGCCAAGATATGACTGTTTTTAGGCAATATGACAGGATTAAAATATACAGCAGGAGACCCTCAGGTTACAATACCAGTTCTATCAATAAAATTAAAAGATTTTGACTTTGGCAACAATACAAGGTATAGCCATATGATCTGGAAAACTCCATTCTCTGAGCAAGAAAAATAAATCGTTCAACAACTGAGATGGCAGCCACAGAACAAGAAAGTCAGAATTCATCAAAAGGAGAACAAGATCACTTCTCAAAGGAAGCAGGAATCATGAAGACCGAATTTCTCACAGAAAGCTCAAAGGTTCCAGTTTAGTGTTTTGTTTTCTCTGTGTGTGTGTGTGTGTGTGTGTGTGTGTGTGTGTGTGCGCGCGCGCGCACGCGCGCGTGTATGTCTGTGTGAAGGGCTGGGTTTTGAACTCCACGATATCCTTGGATAATTTAACCTTCTACTTTTCTCTAGAAAATGTCAGAGGACATATTCAAAACAAATTGATTCCAAACAAAAAAGGAAGGAAGTTATTGTTATTAATTAGAACATTCTGAAGTCTGAACACACAGACTGTTGCTGCACACAGGGGCAACTTCTATGTAATCAGCACAGCCTTGGTCATGATCATGAAAATCACACAGATCTTCCCCTCCTGGGAAGCTTTTCTAGTACTTGTTTCTCAACTATCCAAGAAATGGTAACAATGTCCCCAAATATGATTTCTTTCCTATTTGTAATGATTTTACAGAATAGCATATACATGCTCAATGCCCTCAAAGACAGCCAGAATAAAAACTGCACGCCCTTTACTTCAACAATAAATTAGCTTTGTAAGAAAATATCAACATCTGTGCTGGAAGAAATTTTTTTCCTCGCTGGCCAGCTCTGAACTTACACGTGGTAAGTACAAATGTGTGTGTGTGTGTGTGTGTGTGTGTATAACTTTATTTTAATAATGTATATTTATTTTATTTATAACACATTTACATCATATACAACATATTTTACAAATGAATATTTATATATAAAAAAAAACTAAATACATTTACATTTAAACATAGTTAATTTACTGAAATACAGTCCAGAAAACAACATGAAATCAAATCTCCCATGTAATAAGTCATGAGTATAAAATTAGAGAACTGTTGTTCCCAAAAAGGAACTATTGTTCCTGAAAAGGATCAGCTGAAGATACACATTTTTTTAATTACAATTAAGTTTACAGCCAACTTCATAAGATCAAATTATTTTAAATTTTATTAAATCTAGGCAAAATATTCACAAGTTACCTAATGATATCTACAGCTAGCAAAGGCAACACACTTTTGCCCGTTTGCCTTAAAGATCACGGAGATATTAGAAATATTAAGACCAAAAGTCTCTATGTTGAGGAACTCAGAATGGAGGACAACATTAAATGGTAAAGGAAATACATGAGTGAGTACAGACTTGAGCGGAAGGAGAAATAATCATCCACACTTTAAGCAGACTGAATAGTGAGACAGGGATGTGTTGTAATTAGGCAGCAGATGGAAACAGGGTTGGCACTCAGGACGGGGTCCTGAAACAAAGATTCACTCTCATTGGTGAAAAAGCAATAACTCAATCTACAAAAGAGGATGACCCCCACCCCTTGGAAAACAACGTAAAGACAGTAATAAAGAGGAACGAGGCTAATGCTTAGGGGAGATCAACATGTAAAGGTCTTAACAAGCAAGGCGACAAGCATGTCTTGAAAGTCTGGGGAGAAGGGTCTCAGGAAGGGACCATCAACAATGCAGGCCTCAGGGAGCTCTCCCAGAATACAGGAACAGAAAAGATACTGGAATCCACATTAGGATGTAACTACTTACATCAGTGTAGTAGTGGAGGCAGAAACTAGCCCACCAAGGCCGGATGAGTGAGAAAGTGCAAACGGTGCATCAAACACAGTTATCCTGGGGTGCCTGGGAGGCTCAGTCGGTTAAGTGTCTGACTTCAGCTCAGGTCATGGTCTCATGGTTCATGGGTTCGAGCCGGGCTCTGTGCTGACAGGTCGGAGCCTGTAGCCTGCTTCGGATTCTGTGTCTCCTTCTTTCTCCCTCCCTCCCCCACTTGTCTGTCTGTCTGTCTCTCTCTCTCTCTCTCTCTCTCTCTCTCAAAAATTAACAAATAGAGGCGCCTGGGTGGCTCAGTTGGTTAAGCGGCCGACTGGGGCTCAGGTCATGATCTCGCGGTCCGTGAGTTCGAGCCCCACATCAGGCTCTGTGCTGACAGCTCAGAGCCTGGAGCCTGTTTCAGATTCTGTGTCTCCCTCTCTCTGACCCTCCCCCGTTCATGCTCTGTATCTCTCTGTCTCAAAAATAAATAAACGTTAAAAAAATTTTTTTTTAAATAAATAAACAAACATTAAAAAAAATTTTTTTTAAACATGGTTATACTAAGCTCACTAAAATCAGGAATCCTCAAAAAATAAAGGTTAGGGATTCTGATTACACAATAACCTTTCTTGTAAGAAAGAAATAGCGGCAGCGTTTGTTTCTGAAATCAGGAACTTGAAATTACTGACTTATAATGGGAAGCAGCAACCCATCCTTTTTTCCCCCTTGCAGCATTAATAAATTTCTTGGCAAAAAGGAGAATATTTTCTCATGCATCAAATGTCAAAAGTTCATTTATTTTATTCTGATGTGTAAATACCATAGATCCACTGCATCGATCAGAGGATGCCGTGAATCTGTCTGGAATCTGTAATGCTGTTTAATTAAATTAAAAGATTTTTCCTTCCAAGACTTCCATTTTAGTCCTAAATATGTGTTACATCCATTCATCCTTGTCTCAGAGGACAATGCTCTCCATATTTTAGAGGTAGACAGTTTTACTTTTTGCTTCCTGTTAACAGGACATCTTGGATTTAATTGCCAATATTATTTATTAATTCATAAATAATGGAAGTGGCTTTCTAGTATGATGAATATTCCATCATTTTTAATTTTTAAGAGATGCTTAATATGAAGAGGGATGGGACAATGTACTTGTTCTTTCCCTTTCTTGCTACACCCTCTTCTGGAAAGACAACAAACAACATAGGCTTTTTCCTTTGTCTGTTTAAACCTGCAGGTTCAGAGACAGTTTTATTAATAGCCAAACAAAAATAGGAAGGAACTTCTAAGAAGAGATGTATCCACAAAAGGCAAGAAAGCACTTACTGAGACAAAATAACAATAATTAGCAGCTATTACAGCAGGAATAAAATGTAACTGCATAGTAATATCAAGCACTACAAAGACAGCAAATTGAAAAAAATCCGAATACTAAATATTAACCTTTTTCTATAACAAAAAGCACAGTTAAGCTTACAAACTCATCTAATGTCTAATGAACTGCTTTAAATTTAAAGTCTTCGAATATAAAAAAGAAAGCTGTGAACAATACAGGGGGTTCTCCTGTGTTTGCAATACAATTTCAGATACCCTACTAAGTATTCCTTCATAAAATAACAGAGGCAAATTGGGAAGTTTGGCTCTAAAAGTAAAAGATATACCTCCACCAGATGAAAACTTTCTAGACCTAAAGCTTTAAAAATAAAGCTGTACAGAGGCGCCTGGGTGGCTCAATCGGTTAAGCGTCCGACTCTGGCTCAGGTCATGATCTCACAGTTCATGAGTTTGAGCCCCGCGTTGGGCTCTGTGCTGACAGCTCAGAGCCTGGAGCCTGCTTCAGATTGTGTGTCTCCTCTCTCTCTGCTCCTCCCTCACTAGCGCATGTGTGTGCTCGCTCTCTCTCAATTATAACTTAAAAAAAAAAAAAAAAAAACCATTAAAAAATTTTTTAAAAATTAAGGCTGTACGAAAAGCTCTCATTATGTAGCGATAATGACTGGACCATGAGGAACATACACCACTCCTTGTGTACTATACTCCATCATACACAGAAGGAAGAAACATCTCTACTTTGAAAAACCGGAGAAAATGTCTAGGTCTGCTTAGAATTGCCATGGCCTCAAAAATTACACCAGGAAAAAGAGTCAAAGTCTCAAGGTTTTAACACGCAAAATTTGAGGCTTAAAACCCATCAGAATTTAAGAACTAAAAAAGTTAAAATTACAAATTGATATTATTTGTAGCACTTATAAGACTGGTAAGGATTAAGAAGAAGAATAATATGCTAGCAAGCTTGTAAATAAACAGTGCACTCATACATTATTGGTGGGATATAAAATAATATAATATATCTTGGAGAACAATTTGGCAACCAATATAAAAATGTAAAATCTACCTCAGCAATTTCATTTTTATTAATTTATCTTATGCAGACGATTATGTAAAGATATATGTATACTGATGTTCTTTGCAATGAAAACAAAAAAACTGATGTTTCCTACAATGGAAGAGTACACAACCATTAAATAAAACCATAAGTGGTGTGACTGCTGGAGTGAATACGTTAAATATAGATACAGGCATAGACCTAACGGTTAACAGTGGCGGGTTCTAAGAAGGATGGTTCCTGGGGCACTTCAATTTCTAATCTGTATTTTTATTTATTACTTTTTATAGTGCACATAAAATTCTTAAAACACCTGAATGTTTAAAGTAAGTGATGAACTATATTAGCACAGTTGAAAAATACATATTTGCCTATGTAACAGACCATGGCTTCTGTCAGTGTCAAAAAATTAAAGATACGCACAGATCTGAAAGGCAATGTGTGGGCTACCTACAGTCTACTGTTGTTAACACAGAAAAGATAAAAAATACACAAAACTGCCTTCTTGGGAATATACGTGAAGACATTAGTCCAGCAAATGCTTAATGTACAACGAGAATCAAGGTGCCACCAACTTGGGGGACAGAGTACAAGGTATGAATTTGGGACTTTTAAGGGCCTTGGTGCTGTCCAGGTGCTAAGAGCATGGGCTCTGGAGTCAGAGATACCTGGGTCAGGGCCCAATTCTGCCACTGACAAGCTATGTGACCCCTGGCAGGGTCCCTCACTTTTCCAAGCCTCAGTTTATATCTTGCAATACATGGATAATAGCAGCACTCATCCCACAGAATTGCCGTGAAGATTGAAAAGCTAATCTACACAAGGCACAGTACCTGTCATATGGCCGCACTCAGTGTTGGCTCTCATCCTTCTCAAAGCACAGCAAGTTTGTTTTATTCATTAGCAATTACAAAGACCCCAGGAAATCAAAGCCTGAATTTCATTGCAAACAAACAGAAACAAGGCATATTAACTTCAGACTGGATAACAGAAAGCACCCAGCCTGTCAGTGGAGTTCATTTTCCTCCTATAATAATGTTGCCAATCGTAAGGATGGTTTTAGCTTTCCAGAAATAGAAGTCCTCTGTGTTTACCGATACCAACCCTGACTTTGTGACAAGTATTAAAATAATATCAGCTACAAAATGTACACACAGCTGAGAGAAGAGTAAAACCCCAACCTGCCTATTACACGTAAATGGGAACTTGAGGGAAAAATTAGACAAAATCTTACAAACAAAAAGAGACAGTGAAAAAAGAACTGAAACTCTTCCCCCTGATCGAAGCACACACACCCCACACCCCCACCCCTCAACAGATTCAAATCAACAAGCATTTATTAAGCAATCCACTGCCCTCAAGAATACCCAATTCTAGGGGCTCCTGAGTAGCTCGGTCAGTTGGCGCCTGACTCTGGATTTCAGCTCAGGTCATGATCTCGCGGTTTGTGAGTTTAAGCCCTCTGTTGGGCTCCATGCTGACAGTGCAGACCCTGCTTAGGATTCTCTCTCTCTCTCTCTCTCTCTCTCTCTCTGCCCCTCCCCCTGCGCTCTGTCTCTCTCTCTCAAAATAAATAATCAATGTATTTAAAAAAAAAACGAAACCCAAATCTACTACAGATACGCCCACGAGTCACTGTGACACCAGCATTACCAAGCTCCACAGGAGCCTGACAGAGAGCGTACTTCCTGCTGGGTGAAGAACATTCCAGCTACAATGCTCTTCAGTCGGAGCATAAACAAGAAAGTCAGAAATTAAGATTCTCATCCAGCAAGTTTGAAGGAATGAAAACCATGCTTTAATAAGATGCATGCACATATTCATATTATCTATCAAGAGCCTATTTCGTGGAAAATATTATGTTATGTGCTATAAGAAAACACAATGTTTCTGACACCTCCTAAGCTTCACAATCCAGTTGGGGAGCATTTCAGACACGTCGTATCGTGAATTTCCGAAGGCAACTGACGCGTCTTTTCTATCTTTGTATTCCCATCCCCTCGCGCAACGCCTGCAACATTACTGGCACTAAATAAATGTCTGGCAAACAAGTGAATAAATAGATGACTTTCATACAAAGGCCAATATTATAGGTGCCACTGATAATCAGTATTTGAGAAGTTTATCGCAGGGACAGAGCACCTGCAGGAGGGTAAGATGAAGATATGTGTTGTTTTGTCATCCAGCTGTCACTCCCCATATTCCTCTGGTAATCATCTTTTCCCCATCACCTGCCTCCCTGCTCCCTAGGAGCCCACTCTAGGGGTGAGCATGTGACCCAGGCTGAGCAAACTGAAATAGTACATCCCACTGCTCACAGCCACTGGCGAAAAAATGCATACCTGACTCAAGCCATGCGTATTAACACAATCACCGCTAATCTTTGGAATCTTGTTTAAGTAACCAAAAAGAGAAGTTATTTTTCATGCTGGATTTGGAGTGGAGAGGATGAAAATTGAGCTTCTGACCACGGTGCTGCCACCACACATGGGAGAGAGCCTGCCTGGGAATGGAAGCAACTCACAGGAGGAGAGCCCAGCGGTGGAGGGAGACTAATCCTAATGACATCATTTGAGCCTCTGGATTTAGCACTGCTGAAAGGAGGCATTTTTCAGTTCAGAGCCAACAAATCTCTCTTTTGCTGCATTCAATATTAGACTGGATTTTCTGTCATGTGAGACTGTACGAGTTTTCATTTAAAGACGGAATTAGGACTCATTAATAAAGAAAGCGGCAACTTTTCAATAGGGAAAAGACCCCAGGTAGACAGGACTGGATAAATGGTAAGGTGGAGTAAAGAAAGAGAAGACTACTTCAGTTGTAATGATTTTTTAAAAAACCTATAGCTCAAGTTTAAGTATTGTTTAAGTCTGAGAGAATGGGGTGGGGTCAGCCGAGGGTGATTGGTACAGGAAATGGGACTTCTCACAGGTTACCAGAAGCAGCGGCTGAAACCCACCTCAAGCAAAATGTTGCCATGAGGCAACGAACCCAGTCCAGCCACATCTCCCAGTTTTTCAGCAAAAGTCTCAATCCAGACGTTAAAAGTGTTGGCAAGAATTAATATCAAAAAATGAACTGACAGTGACGTACAGACTAACTAAACAGGATCCAGCAGTTGGGGTCCTGACTTAGAGTTTGTTAGAAAGGCCAAGAAATTAAATTCAAATCCATATAAAAGACATGCTGACCCAAGTAAAGGTTTTCTAAAGTACACAAATATGTGTATATTCTAAGGAAAGCTCTGATGACAAAAGAACAGAAGAGAGAATCACAGATAAACAGAAGGAATGACGGAATGAATGCCTATGATACTGTGCTCCTAGCACAGAAATAGCTGTTGAGTAACATGAAAATAAGAGTCTAGGCTTCCAAGGAGGGTGGCCTATCCAGGCCCTCCTCCTTTCCACCTCTGTAATATACCACTGATAATAGTGCCTACTTTGCAGGGTTGTTGTAAGGAGTAAATGAGTGGATACTTACTGCAACTGGCAGAATTCTAAGGTGGCTCCCAAGATCCCTGCCCCCTGGTGTACTCACTTCCATATAATAAATGGCAGCTGTTTTAAGCTCCTACATCTACAGTAATTTGTTCTCCAGCAACAGAAAACACACTTACAAGGCACTCAGCACACAGCCTTGTAACACAAGGTCCTCAATAAATATTAGCTATTGTTATTACAGGAGTCCATTGAACTGTATATTCTTCTGATGTATTCAAAATAAGACTCTGATTACAAAACTTTGCCCATTTCATATTTGCTGGCACAGAAGAGGAACAGGTACATGAGATGCATCCTGGGATGGACAGTTTTATGGGTCAATTGGACTGGGCTGAGGGATGCACAGACAGCTGGCAAAACATCATTCCTGGGTGTGTCTGCGAAGGTTTCTCCAAAAGAGATTGGCATTTCTATCAGTAGACCAAGTAAAGAAGTCTGCCTTCACCGATGCCGTGGACCTCTCCCAGGCCACTGAGGGCTTGAACAGAACAAGAAGGCAGAGGAAGAGTGACACTGCTCTTTCTGCCAGAGCTAAGACAGCCACCTTCTCCTGCCCTCAGACCCCTGTGCTCTGGATTCTCACAACCCCAGACGCAGACCAGGACTTACGTCTTCATGTCTCTGGGCTTGGACTAATCCTTCTAATTCAGCCTGAATCACACCCCTGGCTTTCCAGGTTATCTAGCTTGCAGATGGCAGATCATGGGGATTAACAGGATCCATAATTGCATGTGCCAATTCTTAAGATAAATCTCTTTTATATATCTATCTGTGTACGTATATCCTATTGGCTGTTTCTCTGGAGAATCCTCATATACCTCCCAAGGATACAAGGAACTAGGAAAGACAATTTGTAAAAGTACTTTTTATAATACATGTATATCAAGAGTGGTTTCGAAATGATTTCATAGGAGGAAAACTAATTGTTATGTTCATATACTGTAGACTAAAATCCAGGTGGAAATAAGTTCAGGACATGCGACGACAGTCTACTAACCTAAAAATAAAATACATCATAAAGTTGTCTTTAAAAGCATATTGGATCAACAAATACTTAGCACAGAACAAAGCATAATAACTTTACTGGAAAGTGAAATCCCAGGGCACCTGGGTGGCTCAGTGAGTTGAGTGTCTGACTCTTGATTTTGGCTCAGGCCATGGTCCCAGGGTGGTGGGAGTGAGCCCTGCATCAGGCTCTGCACTGAGAGTTCTGAGCCTGCTTGGGATTCCCACTTGCTCTCCTTCTCTGTTCCTCCCCCACTCATGCACGCTCTCACATACGCACTCTCTCTTAAACTTTAAAAAAAATAAAATATTCTTAAAAAATTTTTAAAAATAAATGAAATCCCGTAACACACACATCGTATTAAATAATGATACTCTATTTTATATGAAACTAGTAAGAAAACAAGCCATAATTTAAAATATATTTGAACGAATTCCTATAGAGCACATACACGAAAGAATTAGTAAAAGTCTGTAGAAAGCAGGTGGTAAAACATAATTTGAAAAAACTTCTATGGAGGTAACCATAGCGTATGTAGAAAATATATTTCAGGGGCACCTGGGTGGTTCAGTCGGTTAAGTGTCCGACTTTGGCTCAGGTCCTGATCTCACAGTTTGTGAGTTCGAGCCCTGCATTTGGTTCTGTGCTGACAGCTCAGAACCTGGAGCCTGCTTCAGATTCTGTGTCTCCCTCTCTCTCTGCCCCTCCCCCGCTTGCACTCTGTCTCTTTCTCTCTCTCTCAAAAATAAATAAATGCTAATAAAAAGAAAAAATATTTCAGTTAAAAAATAAACCACCTAGTTCAAAGCATACAGAAATGTAAGGAATTTGAAAAATATCCACCATAATGTACAAACATGCCATGAAAGCACGTATTTCACAGAATATTAGTAAATGACCAGCAAGAGACAACAACTGAAAATACTATTAAAACAGACTTCATGGAATATATATGAGGAAAAAAACAGTGAGAAAGAAGTTTCATAATGATTTTTTATTTTCATCCTCGAAACCAAGTAAATCATAGCTCAAAGCCTAAAAAAGCCCACCCACCAAACTGGAACTGGAAGAATTCTCTTCATCCCCAGCATTCACGTTAGTCACAGTCATCATAACCTTGAAACTACTTCACAGCACGATCACTATAGAAATCTGGGACATTAAGCTTGAACTTAATCTTCTGTCAATATCTGTTACTTTTGAGCCATAAGCTGCAAACTAATACATTTATATCTGAAGCAATAGATGAATGGCCCTAAGATAAATCTCTGTGGGTTGAGGCCTGTTTTTGTTTTTTTTTTTTTTTTTTTAAACTCCCAATGAGACCGGAAACTTTGGTCTTGGTTGAAAATCCCTGTGTTCCCGGACTCCATCACATGAAGCAGCCCTGAGGAGGACCGCCCACAGCCCCCGCACGCGTCTGCTGGGTCCTGAATCCCTAGGGCAGGACGGAAGATGTGGGATAAATTCTGATACAATCATCTGGAATAAGAAATGTGTAATCTTACAGAACTGTATCCACTGCCTAATAACACTTCACTTCTCCTGAGGTTGCTTCAGGCTGATGTAAGAAGGTGTCATAAATTAATTGCCGAGTCCAAAAAAGTTCAGAGCTCACGTTCTAAGGAGCACAGACTTCATTTAGTGAAACAATGATTACAGATTCTGTTTCACATTTAAGTCTAAAATCATACAAGAAGATATAAAACTGCCTGAAGAAAAACATTCAAGTCAAACAACAATTTAATAGAATTAATGAAAAGCTCATTTCAGCACAAGCCTCCACATAAGAGCTGCCTAACTTATCTTCAATATAACACAAATCGTCCTTTTAACATTAAATATTATGGGTCGTGATAATTTCACAGCTTTATTACTTTAGAAAAAAATTTTAATGGTCAAGTCGGATTGCTTCCATTTTATAATACACAGATAAGAGCTCCTTTCTCATAAAGATGTTAAGAAATGAATATTAAAGAGGAACGATAAAGAAAAATAAAACCATTTGAAAAAGATAATTTGAAATTAACAGCTAAGCTTCCATAGTTATAGTTAGAAGGAAAATGCCCACCAAAGTTGGATGTCTTATTAATTACCATAGAATGTGAAATTAGAAAATCTAATACAAAAGAACCAAAAAAACTTTAAAACTGCTTTCTTTAAAAAGCGCACAAAGTTAGCTTGTCCTATGATTTTTCAGCTATTATCTTGTCTTAATAAATGAGGGTGATATTTAACAGCCCAATTCTCCCCTTGAATATGCTCCTGATATTCAGCATTCAATCAAACCAGATTCTCATTCCCTTCAAGCTGGTAAAGAGCCAGACGTGACAGGTGAGTCAGGCACTCCCCGCCAGTGACTCAGGAAACCCTCTCTGTGGCGTCTGCTCCTGCTTTCATTACAGATCAAAACTGTAGGCTTACACAAATCTCTGAGTTGAGTTCAAAACATTCAAAAGAATGCATCTTCAAGCTTTTACTTTGGCTGTGCCATTATTTTCCTTCAAAATATTCCTAATTTTTTAAATGTTTATTTATTTTGTGAGAGAAAGAGAAAGAAAGCACTAGCAGGGGAAGGGCTGAGAGAGGGGGACAAAGAGAAAGAATCCCAAGCAGGCTCCCCGTGCGCAGTCGGCTTAGAGCCCAACGCAGGGCCCAAACTCTCGAACCGTGAGATCACGACCTGAGCCAAAATCAAGAGTCAGGCGCTTAACCAACTGAGCCATCCAGGTGCCCCAAAATATTTTTTTAGCTGAGACAGATACATTTTACTGTGTTAATGCTCATGAATTAAATGATACTCTCTATATGCAAACGTAAACATGTCTGGCTACTGAAGCAGCTCCCTCTTCAAAACAGCACAATTTGGGGGCGCCTGGGTGGCTCAGTCGGTTGGGCAGCCAGCTTCAGCTCAGGTCATGATCTCGCGGTCCGTGAGTTCGAGCCCCACGTCGGGCTCTGTGCTGACAGCTCAGAGCCTGGAGCCTATTTCAGATTCTGTGTCTCCCTCTCTCTGACCCTCCCCCATTCATGCTCTGTCTCAAAAATAACTGTTAAAAAAAAAAAAAATTTTTTTTAAATTAAAAAAAAAAAAAAACAGCACAATTTGGTTTACATCCTCTCCCTCACCTACTGGTAAGTAAGGGTTTTCATAGCACAATGGAGCCACTAACAGGTATGGCTTTTCAATGGATAATAACTTAACAGATCACATGACATACAGAAAAATAAGCCTATGTTTCCAATTTACTAAGGTGTAAGTAATCCCCAAGTTAAATTTGTGCACCACTTTTCAGGTCAATATTGTAAAACTGCATTTAGAAAAGACTGAATAAGGCAAATGACTGCTCAGACAAGACCATTTTGACCTTCCTTCTTCTTCATCCTGGGCACTTGCATTACAGAACACAACACAGTCATCAAGTTTACAAAATTCTGAATCACCAGGACTCTATAGCTCCTCATGAAATACTTCAAAACAAACAACTCATCATTTTGGTAAAAATACCAAAAGCCTAATCACCCAACTTCTACTCTGAAGTAACAAAATAAAAATAAACATCTTCATACTTTTAGTCCACATGGAAAATAAAAATACCACCAGTGAATTTCTAATTGCTAAATTCAATGCTGAATTTATTCCCTCCCCAACATCTCTGAACCTTCGTATGTTGACCATCTCCTTTTTGAAACTCTCTTCTTTCACGGATCCCAAAAAGCTGAGACCACCGCGGCTCCTGAGATACCTAAGGCTACCCTTTCTCCTCATGTCTTCTAAATGACCTTTCTCGGGTTATGAAAAGCAGCAAACAAAAAGCAAAATAAACTCACAAAAGCCTACAGCCAAGTTTCCCACTCGAAAACATTGTTATCAGGAATTAGGGGGTTCTGTCAGGGCAGGAAGGAGGGCAGGTGGAGGGCTCCCGTGGGGAAGGCAGTCTTAAGAGACACTGGGGCAGCCTCAGGTATTTTAAGGAAAATCTTAAATCGAGTGCTCCTGACCAGACATGGTCACTTTCATTAAGCATAAAACAGCAGCAACAATCTTGGACGGCTTCCTCCTTTGGCATCCAGAGGGGTAACAGTCTAATTTTTATCTCTAGAGTCCTCAGTGGCCCCCCCAACTTCCGGGAAGTCAGCACTGATTCTTCCACCTACACTAGCTTTCATTAAAGCCCCAAATCAAATGACCTCTGCACACAAACCTCCATCTCAAGACTGTCCTCACATTCTCACAGTCTGAGATAGAATATTCGAAAATCTGCAATGTATGGAGAAGAAGGAGAGGAGGAGAAGGATGACACAGTCTTGCTTTCAAGAAACTTTCAATGTAATTATATTTATTATATATGTTTCTTTTACATCTCCCACCAGATGGGGCAGAGTCTTAACTGTCCCTTTCCCAAGTACTACTGTGGATAGAGTCGATACAGATTTGTTGAGCTGAAATTTATTAAGCTAGTTCTTTCTGACCAAACATATCCAAGTAAGAATCCCACTGCTTTGTTTTCGATCCTTCCTATTTCTATTTCTCCAATACGTTCCAGAAATCAAGGGAGCTTAAAATGACAAGTCAAACCAATTGTTCCCCACTTCTTTACTGCCAATATTAAATATCATAGTGACGTACAGGGCCGGGGAAAGAGTTGAGTCCCAGAAGAACACCCTCCTAGCCAACAACAATAGCAATCTAGCAAAACCGCCCAGCAAACTGACAAATTCAAAACAACAATACCATATGATACTTAAAAGGAAGAATGGTTCCTATTTAAAATTTATGATAGCACAAAGGCAGTCTAGAATTTTATGTTCAGTGTACTGAATAAAAAGCAGCTGTTAGGCAAAGAACGATTAAATGACTTCAATGTGTGAGAATTAATCACATTTTCTTATACTTGGGACTCTGCTGTCACTTAAAAATAAAGACGGAAAGAACTGTAATGTCAACACTCTAAAAAACAACTTCAAGATAAACACTGTAGCTAGTATTCATCTAGAAAAATGCAAAATTATTTATTTGCCTAAGATTTTAAAAGCTTAATGACACCAAAAAAATTTTAAGTATTTCTTCTATATTAACATAATGAAGAGAACATCAAAGTTGTTTCTGAAATCAATAACTATTTTTGAACTGTTTAAACATATTTAGTGTTGGCAGGGTTTTGGCCTACAATCTCCTTAAAGACTCTGCATTTCATAACAGGCTCAAATTCCAGCAAAACAGTGCATTTATGAAACATGTTATCATGTTACAACATGAATGGAAAATATATGCATATGAAACCATAGGAACAGGTGCTTGGCTGGTAACATGCCTCCAGTCTCGCACCACTACAGTGAACTGGCCGGTTTAATCACAAAAGGAAACGGAAAAGCTCCAATGCGTGAAACACGCCAGAAGCGAACTGAACGGCCGCCTGGAGAAACATGGCAGGCGCAAGCCACCCTGCTTCCCTCCACTTACCAGGCGGAGCGTCTCAGGAGGCTCCTTAGTCCCTCACGCTCTGTGTGTGCTGTGGTCGATCTAAAAACCTGAAGTTATTGGGCTTTGAAACCCCATTTAGAAAAGAGCAAGCTGGAGTGTGGAATAGGTATTTCACAGAGAAATGCTCCCAGGGACACTAATCAGGTTTTGGAAAAGACAAAGCCACTTGCTGAGAAGCTTCCTGGCCAAAAGGCTCTTGAGCCAATTCCCTAGCACTCTTCCTCTGAATTACAACTTAGTAGGGCAGATCCTACCTAATTCTATAAATATAAGTGAAACAAGCCCTGAGAGTTTAAGTCTAACAAAGAAACAGGTCCTTGCAAAAGAAAAGAAAAAGAAAAAAAAAGCAGATGTCACTAATTGCAAATGTACTCTGCTTTAGGGAAATCTAGACATGACATGCAGAAATCCAGGTTTTGAAACAGCAATGAGCTTTTACCAAAACAAACCTTCCTCCACAAAAAGAATCTTAATAGAACCCTGTTAATCCAAATCTTCCTACTTCACATAACTTGATTATCTTATTTATAGAAATTAAATTTATAAGCACAATTTTCAGGGAAAAAAAAATACCGTACAATATACCAGTTAATCCTTCTGTTTATCATCTTGCTATAAGGATAATTACCATTCATCACTTGGCAGCTTTTCTAGATCTGCGTTTTCAAAAACCACGAATCCTTCGGTTCTCCATAGAAAGCTAGAATGATAAGAGACACAACTGCCTAAAGAGACTGGATGGCACGAACAGACTGGGAGGAAAGACTTCCAGAATGTCTTGATGTGAAACACTGCCATCCATCCTGGGCAGCCGCTCAATTCTGATGGACGGAAGCTTCTGGCTCTTTGAGGAACTGGCCAACTCCCGATAGCAGCACCTGGCTGGAGGGATCGAATAACACAAGTGCCTGCTCTCACGTGTTCATCCACTTATATGTTCTACTTCTACCTTCCCATCCCTGCCGTAATGGGACACACCCCAGGGAGAGGGGAAAGGCCTCTTAGAAAAGGGGGAATTTGAAGGGAATCTTGAAGAAATTAAAAAAAAAAAGTGCTGGGAAGAACGGAAGAAACTATACATGTAGAGTTTGGAATTAGGAAAGGGATCTTGAGTGTTGGGGAAAAGACAAATGGCAAGGCTTCAGAGTACTCTGAATCCTACTCAACTAAAGCTGATGAGTACCAGTAAATGTGGATGATCACACTCACTGACACACTACGTTATTTTGTAACTGAAAACATGAAGTTGTTTTCAAAAGGACTTTCAAATACCAAAATCATCCAAGCCCAGACATTCCTAGTCATGTGGAAAATACTCCTCTATTCCAGTCATCTAAAAAGTGGTTATTTTCAACTACAGAGAATAATGCCTGCTTCCATAAAATGCAAAGGACTTGGCAAGCTTCTCTTGGTTGACTTTGAGAAGGTAAGAAGTGACAAAAATCATGCAAATCTCACAATATGAAGGAAATATTTTCAGCTCAAAAGAGTTATCTTTAAAGCAATCACATTGCTCTAAAGAAAAGCTAGACGTCTGCCAGCCATTAGCACCACACGTGGATATCTTCCAGGAATAGATTTCCAAAATATGATCATATCCTCGTATTATCTAATATCAAACCCAGCAGTGTTGACAAAGCACAAGCCCACTCAACCACTGCTGACGATCCTTCTTCAAAGCTAAAGCCCCTTCACCAAATCAGAATGGCTCATAAGTACAAGCTCACTACCTCAGGAGCCAAAGGAACACAATGATCTCCACCTCCTTGCTTACACGTTTACACATGCATCCGCGCGCGCGCACACACACACACACACACACACACACACACACACACACACACCCCAGCTGTAACGGGGCCTTGCTGACTTGTCTCTGGCTTTGCATGTTCTCATATACACGGGCAGCTTTACAAGCCAGCCAAAAAATACCCCACCCCACCAAAACTAACTCCCTATCCAGAGAACAACACTTGCCCTGCCCACGTTTATTTGTTACTGTCATGGCAACATGCTACCGTTAAGATTTGGTACTGTGAAGAAACATACTGACGATGCAACAATGTAAAGGAGTAAAAGCTATGTTGATTAAATCCCTGCAATTTACTGGTCACTCTGCAAGGTGCTAGGAAAATGGTTACAGCTTTCAGGTTACTAGGAGAATGGTTACACTTCTTGAGTTACATGGACCCAGTTCTGGGAAGCCAGTATGGGATGAGGCTTGCAGAGTCCTCAAATGTCTTATTTTAAAACCTTGATTTTACACAATAGGCAATAGGGAATCAACAAATATTTTTAAGAAGGGGATTCAAATGATCAGATATACTTTTAAGTATATATATGCATTTATACATGTATTTATACACACACACACACACACACACACACACACACACACACACAAATGAACTAAGGTCCAGGAAGACAGTAAGAAGCAAAGAGATTAAAGCCACTTAGGCAAGATAAAAAGGGCCTGAAGTAGGTCAGTGGCAAAAAATATAAAAAGAAAACATGGTTGAGAGATATTATAAAGGCAGCGCGAGCAGGGCATCTGGAAGGAAAAAGAGGGAAGAAGCAGAGGCAGCCCTCGGGTGTCTGGCACAGATAACCCAGGAGGTGACTACACCAAGAGAAAAGACAAAATGTGAAGAAGCACGTCTTATTGAGGACAAGATAGAGTTTACATTTCATTCATGATGAATTTAAAGTTAAAACAGATCAGGCAGGGGGAGTATTTTTGTTACTAAGTAGAAAAGAGAAGAATGGAGAGGAGAAGAAACAGCATGACTGGAGATGGGGCTCTGGGTACTTTCAACACACAGGGAGGCAAGTCACGCCAAGAATACTATCACCGAATAGGTAAAAGAGAATAAGCAAATATTTTTTTTTAACAAAATGGTAAGACATGTAAGAGAATCAGAGGTAGATCATGCCAGAAGTCAATTAAAAGATTTCCAGGGGCACCTGGGTGGCTCAGTCAGTTAAGTATCAGACTCTTGACTTTGACTCGGGTCAGGATCTCACTGTTCTGCACCAACAGCACAGAGCCTGCTTGGGATTCTCTCTCTCCCTCTCGCTCTGCCCCTCCCCGACTTGCACATACGCATGTACATGCTGTCTCTCCCTCTCAAAAAACATTTTTTTTTCATATGTTAGACAATACAGTATCACACCTTTAAGATCTGCATACTCCAGGTTTTAGTTGATGCTGTTCTATGGAATCTTGGACAAATGGAAAACAAGAAAACCCACATACTATTACAAAGACTTCTTTTTTTTTTTTAATCCACACAGTTTTTGTTTTTGTTCTTTATATGTAATTTTTTTGTCAAATTGGTTTCCATAAAACACCCAGTGCTCATCCCAAGAGATACAAAGACTTCTGAGGCACCAAAATAACATTCTTTACCAACTCCTGCTCTAAGCCTGAAGACCCCAGGACTTCAACCAGCAAGTCCCGTGGGCCTCTTCAGACAATGAGCTGGCTCTGCAATGTTACCAAAATGCTGCCACCCACAAGAGGAAAAAGGGTAGGAGAGAAAGTGCCGGAGGGATATTTTTCATCCTGATCCTAATGAAATAGCTCTGCATTAAACAGTGCCTTGATAAAATTTTCCTACAAACATCAAAACTAAAAGCAAATTATTAATTAAAACTTGAAATAGGGCCCACAACTGCCAAGTCTGATCAAACGTAGTTCCAATGCTTTTCTTTTACTTGACAAGTATTTGGTCAAAAATAATACTTCTAAATTACTCGCCTAGGCCACTCACATCAAGTAGAAATTTTAAGGTCAAATAAGTACTCCTAAAAGAAAAAAAGTGCCCAGAAAGGCCAAAGAGGATTTTCTTCTATATTGCACATATATTCTACATTTTTAAAATACTTTAATCTGTAAATGCAAATATTTATAGAATCGTAACACACACACACACACACACACACACACACACACACACACACACACATCCAATAATGGCTTGCAGGCTAAAGGCTCTTGAATAATTAATGTTTTAATATTCAGCACTTCAAGGTTATGGAATCCAGATTTCAAAAAGTAGCTTAACTCCATGCAAATTCCTATTTCAATCACCTTTATTTTCACCTAGAGCTGTGGCAGCATCAGTTCAGAAACATGTGATATGAAAAACCCACCCTCTTCCCCACACACCCTGCCAGCACTCACTTAGATCTCAATAAGGGAGGGAAGTAAAACAGGATGCACCACCTGTATGAAATAGCAGGAATCCTAATTAAATAATTCAGAGCTTTGCCTATAGCCCTACTTTAGTATTAGTGATAGAAATCTCATCAAATATTTTCATTTCCCTCTCTCTGGATTTCGCTCCTAGGGCTTATAATAGTTCATGATTAGAGCTCTAACACAGAACTAACAACTAACATAACACAGAATCAATATGGTGGAATAAGGGGAAAATTGGAAATTAAGGCAGTCAAGTTAAAGCTCTAGTCCTTGTGTTTACAAAGTGTGACCTTAAGCATTCCTCATCTGCAAAAGGAACTATAACAATACTAAGAAGGCTGTTGTAAGATATACATGATACCGTATTTGTTAAATTACTTTGTCAAGTTAAAAAAGAAACTAAAAAACTAAAAATCAGGGTAGCACAGCACAGGGCAACTCATGACAAATCAATCTCTCAGTTGTCTCTTGACCTACTAATGAAAGACAAGGACCAGTATCTAATACTCTTGGTTGAGTATGGGACAAAAAAATAAAGAACAGAAGTCTACATAATGTCAAGTATAAAATAGAACAGTTCTATTTATAACTGAGTTATTGAAGGAAGGTTACCTAGCTGGTTTGGAAAGCCACAATCACTTAAACATACAGTCCCTGTGAGACGGAAACTCATCGTTACAGAGACTATCTAATCTTATCCAGTTTTAAATGCTGACATGAATAATCCTATGGTGTAACGTACTTTTAATTATCTGGCCTTATACAGTTAACCTTCAATATAAGGAATGGTTGGGGGGGTAAAATTGGTGGGTATTAATCAAAAGGCACATACTTCCAGCTATGAGATGGGTAAGTTCTGGGGATCTATTGAACAGCATGGTGTTTATACTCAATAATACTAAACTATATACCTAAAAGTTGTTAAGTTCTTAAGTGTTCTCACCACAAAAAAACAAATGGTAATTATGTGACATAATGAAGGTGCTAGCCTGAAATCATTTTGCAATGTATGCATATCAAATCAATGTTCTATACACCTTAAACTTACATTATGCTATATGTAAATTACACATCAATAAAGTTGAAGATACCTATATATAAAGAACAGATTGCTAAAAATTTGTTTGTACTGTTAAATTGCTGTATCACATTTTTACTTCAACTTAGAAGCTAATTCTTGGGCATCAACTAACAGAAAGAGCATTTGACTGAGCTCAAAAACCTAAATTTTAGCATTCTCCCATCAGCAGGTGACTACCTGACCTTCTCCGAACCACAACTGATGCAACATGGCAAGAAGGAGAGAAGGGCAGCAGGGAGGCCATGGAACTGGATGCTTCCTGTGATCCTGTCAATCCTAAAACCATTATGTTTCTGCACGTAAGGAAGGAATTGGGTAACATGATTCTTGTTCTTGCTAAGTATAGGAAAGAAGACACAGAACCAAATAAAAATAGAGAATATTCACAGTTGCCAAGCGGTTGGCATAGAAAATACCAGTGACTACTGATTTTACAACAGGAAAAGAGCAATCCTAGTCAGGTGGATTTCATCCAAGATCTGCACTGAAACTTTGGGAATAAGCAGGGCCTGGACAGAAAGGGGAGGATAAACTACCCTGCTTCCACATCACCATGAACACCACAGACTCAAAGAGCACTAGCCCTGCCTTATACTCATGGACAGAACTCCTCCCGACAAACGGTATTGATCCAGAATAAAGCTCTTCCAGGGACAGGTAGCCCCCAGCTGTGCCAAGGCAGCCTGACACATCGCTGGACACTCGAATAATAACGCTCTTCCAGATAATGAGTCATAATCAGCTTGCCTAACAGGACAAGACTTTCTGTCCTTCTTTCATCGTTTCATAAACAAACACTTTATCTGAATATGTCTCTTTAAACATCTAACACTAGGTACTGAAAATGCAAATGTTAATGAAAATTGATTCTTGACAGAGACTAGTGAGGCTATGTTCTCTCTTTATCAGGACACATTTTTTAATCTGGCTTAGGGAAGCCATCCCCAAACTCGTTCATCGTTGTAATATACCAAGTCGCCTTATTTTCCATATCAAATAGTAATGTCTAATTTCTGCCATTAAACTATCACCCTGTTTCTGATTATGAAATATAACAGATCAGTTCATCACGACTGTTATTACTATTAACAGTATGTCCGGACACTAAAACATATTTGTTTTTTTTCTCCCGTGAGAGGTCCTTCTCATTCCAAATAGAAATAGTCAAACCACAGTATGTCAAGTCTGAGTGCAATATCCATAATCTAAAAAAAGACCTAAAGAAGCAAACAAAAATTTTCTGAACTTGAGTAATTTGGTCAAAATATTTCTACTAGAAAATTGTCTTTACAATTCATTTCAGGGCAAAATAACAAAATATAACACTGGCAGTTAAAAAAACAAAAAACTAAGAATGATGGTGTACGTATATGAGAAATTAATAAAGTACACATTTTTTTAAATGTTTATATATTTTTGAGAGAGTGAGAGGGAGACAGAAGATCCACAGCGGCCTCTACATTGACAGCACAGAGCCCGATGTGGGGGCTTGAACTCAGGAACCATGAGATCATGATCTGAGCCGAAGTTGGACCCTTAACCGACCAGGCCACCCACGCACCCCAGTACACACTTTTTCCTATTTAACAATTTCATTTCTTCTTATACTATATCTATCCTACTATATTACTGAATTCAACTATTTTTTTAAGTTATTGAATTAAATCTTATTGGAGTAGAAAATAAACTCAAAATTCAATTATTGTAAACATACTGTGCTTACAAATGGGATTGGCAATGTATAACTGTAGAACTAATGGCTCATTAGAAGGTAACAGATAAAATATTTTCTATCCTTTTCAATTAGAGAATTTTCTGGTAGCATATATTCTGTTTCCTTCTGTGTGCAAAAAAAATCTTCTGGTTTCCAAAGAATAATTCAAGAGTTGGCAAACAATGGTCCATGGGACGAATCTGGCCCACCACCTGTTTCTGCACAGCCTGCAAGCTTAGAGTGTTTTCTTACATTTTTAAATGTTTGGGAAAAAAATAAGAAGAAGAATATTTGGGGATAAGTGAAAAATCTATGAAAACCAATGTTCAGTGTCCATAAACAAAGTTCTGTTAGAACACATCCAACCCTGTTCACTACACATCGCCCAGAGAGGCGGTCAGGTGGTAACAGCAGAGCTAAGGAGCTGCCACAGAGACCATCAGTGACGCTCTCAGCAAGCACAACAAATTGCCATGACGTGGTAATAATGCACTTTTGCCTTCTGGCCTATGAAGCCACACTGACTACGCAGGCTTTTACAGAAAAGGAAAGCTGAACTTTAAAAACACTAACATGATTCGGCATTTCCTGAACAAGTGAAGATAATGGCAGCCTCTTCGATTCTGACCTATCAACTAACTTACTGAACTTCTTGAATTTTACCACGGTAAAGACTTCTTTTTATCTGATCTTATATGTTTGCAGTAACATATTAATTTTAAAATATATTTAGGGGTGCCTGGGTGGTTCAGTCGGTGAGTTGGCCGAAATTCAACTCAAGTCATGATCTCATGGTTCATGAGTTCGAGCCCCACATCACTCCCTGTGCTGAAAGCATGGAGCCTGCTTGGGATTCTCTCTCTCTCTCTGCCCCTCCCCAACTTGTATATGCACTCTCTCTCAAAATAAATAAACTTAATAAATAAATAAATAAATAAATAAATAAATAAATAAATAAAACATATTTAACAAAATATACTCCATAAATCCAAACACTGGACGGTTTTCATGCAGTCCTTCATTCAGTCATCAATTAAATACCATGCCCTAGCATACCATGAAGATTGCTAGGGATTCAAAATAAAATTCCTGACTCTAAAAAATGTCACACTTGAATAGAGAGACACAGTACTCCACTTTCTGCTACTAAAGGGATGGCCAAAACAATGAATGTAACCTCTGCCATTTCACAATGACATACTGTCATTTAAAAAATATTGCCTCTATCTGAATTAATGGCAAGTTATACACTCAAATAGATAAGGCAACAAGGCTTGGCAAACACATTTATCCATCAGTAGATTTAATTACAGCATTAGCCTTACATAAGCAATTAACCTTGACCAACACAGGTTTGAACAAAAATGCTGATTAAGAATTTACTAATTATCCTTCCCAACTTCAGAAGTTAGCTAACATCTGGTCTTTATAATAAACATACACCAACTCAACATAGGTTATTTACAGTTAAATGAAGATAAATATTAACTGAATGGCTAAAAATGAAGAACATGAAACACACATTAAAAACACAATAACTTGTTTTGTTTTGAAAGCCCAAGTGTCCCACAAATGTCACTTTACTTGGAAGAACATTTTTGAGAATAATGGTCTTTTGAATCTATGCAGAGATTCCATTTATTGTAATAAAGAAAAAAACATATAAATCATAAGTGCGTCAGCATTTCATAATGAGAATGCCAGGATCTGCATGCAGTTAAGCAACTTGGCTGTTTGCCTGCTTTACTTAAAACCAGAAGAGAGGTATAATCCCGATACCCAAGTCTTCTAGCAGCTGTGCTGAGCAGACAAGAGCGATGTCTCATGTAGCAGCTACCTCCAAATGTACAGATACATGCACCCTGGTGATCAGAGGTTAGCAATACTGTGTATCTGCTCGCTTTCAGTGTTAAATATTTAATGGCATATTTTTCCTTAATGGAACTCAGGCACATCTGATCAGTCACTGGGATCATTTGGTAATGCAGTCAAAGTTATCATACTGCCATTTCACATCAACTTTGTAATTAGATAATTCATCACTTTATTAATTCAAAAGATTGCTTTCTTTACTACTTTATAGCATGCTACAGTAGGGAAACCCAACTGAGCTGATCAACAAAAAGGCTCTAAAATTTGGTCCTAGATGAACTTGAAACCCTCATGTGGCAAACACACACACACTCCCGACCTTTCAAAACAATGGAAGCAATATTCTTTCCACAAATCCGCCTTGCAGCAATGGTGAAATGATATAGCACCAGTACCTCTAGAATAAGAGGTCTAACAAAACTGAAACTTGAAAATTAAAAACTGAATATATCACGAACACCTTTGTTCCTACTTTCTACTGAGGCACACTGCTCTTCCGAACAAAAAGGACCAATGAAAGAGTTATTTGGTAATTTTTCCTTCTTGCTGATTTTATACACTTTACTAAAATCATGAGGTTATGGCAAAATATCACATAGATTATAGTAATACTCTTGGTCTAAAGACACACACCAGCCAAATGCAAGTATGTAGTCTCGAATATAATAATATCATTACTATTGTCTTGTGTCTTATTTCTAATGTATCTCTATCAAAAATATTAAATCACGGGGCACCTGGGTGGCTCAGTCGGTTGAGTGTCCGACTTCAGCTCAGGTCATGATCTCACGGTTTGTGGGTTCAAGCCCCGCATCGGGCTCTGTGCTGACGGCTCAGAGCCTGGAGCCTGCCCAGGATCCTGTGTCTCCCTCTCTCTCTGCCCCTCCCCGACTCACGCTCTGTCTCTGTCTCAAAAATAAATAAACATTAAAAATATATATAGATAGATATTAAGTCACTATTCTTTTCCTATTATGAATTTGCAAGATTCTTGTTTTAATAATTTCCCACTGTTTCTGTAATAAAAAAGAATTCTCTCCCAGTAAAAAAGAATCTGCACAGAATGCAAATCAACGTAAAATTTAAGTATCATAATACAGAAAACCCTTCCACAAAACTCATTTTCAAATCTGTACAAGCACAGTGTATACTGAAAAACCAGCTGCAACTAATAACATTAACATTTAGAGTTTAGAAAGACAAGCTGTGGAGGTCACATATGTACCCGAAAGAATAAAAATAACATGCTACCAGAATTATTACTTTGTTTGAAAGGGAAAGGGAGAGAACATCTTCTCAAACAGATGTGGAATTTCTAATAAAAAAACTCTGTGGCAGTTGTACAATATTATAAAATTAAAGAGTCCTTTGCAGAACTCTGGAAACATAATGACACATGTTTTATGGTCAGGAAGGACACTTCTAATATTGTTATTTCCAATTTAACAGGTTTTTTTTGAGACATTTCAAGCAACTAGTTCATTCTGTATTTTATTACTCAGATCTTATCACATTTCTAATCGGTCTACCAAATGCATTTTTAGAGAAGGAAGCGGTAAGTCCAGAAAAAATAATTAAGTACATGTTTAAACAACTCTATGCAATAATCTCTAAATATATATATAGATATATATTCAGGATATAGATCTATATATAGATATATATTCAGGATATAGATCTATATATAGATATATATTCAGGATATATATCTATATATAGATCTATATCCTGAATATATATCTATATATTCTAAATCTCTCTCTCTCTCTCTCTCTCTCTATATATATATATATATATATATATATACACTCTTTGCATAGAAAATAAACTCAAAACCATCTCTACTGACATTAAGTTTAGGCATTAATAACCATTACCAATAATAATCAATATATATTTCTAGGGATGGAATAGAGAAATAGTATTCATTCCATGCCATTTCAGTGAATTATAACATGATGACTAATGAATCTTTTAATTTCAGCTTTTTAAAATGCATGTGTGGGAAACATTTCATTCATCATGGAAAGCTTACTTTTATGTTTCCTGTGTGACATCCCAAGGAACTACTCTCAAGTCACGGAGTTGTCATGAATGCAGGAAACAGTAAATGATTTTCGTCTGCCATAACTACGGGCTGAAACCAAGCCCATTACTAGGGGAAAGGTACTATTTCCTGTTCGCAAACTTTCTTCTCAACAAGATAGGTAATTTTCAGCATCTCCAGAGACACCAGCGCTGGGCACGACTGTAAGCCATGGTCTGAAACTCTGGTTTACAATGAGCCACACAACACTCTTGATAATCCACATGACAGCACAGGGAGACATAAAACACTGAACTTTTAGACTGGAATATAAATAAAGCTGGGAGGTGGGGCCAGCAGTAGTAGAAATTTATAATATGTGTTAGACACATGAAGTACTTTTGATTTAATCCTCACTTTCATCTGTGAAAGCAAATGAAAGTTATTGTTAGTATTATTCCCATTAACAAGATGAGGACATCAAGCTTAAGAGAATTTTATTTTCTCGTCTAAGAAAGCAACTTAACCATCATACTATTTGGCATCCATTTAAATTAGTCCTTCTCTTAATTGCTGTTGTCTCACCACTTAAAGTTTTTATTTATTAGTTATAGTATAAACATTTTTCTCTATTTGTAGCAAATATTTAGAACTCAAACAGTAGATTGAACCACAGCAGTGGTCATGCTAAGATAAATCCATTTTGAAACCTGACCCGAAATTTTATTTGAAGGTAGAAGGGGAAGAAAAAAATTGTGGGCTGGGAAGGAGAAGGGGCCTGCGGAGACAGACACACAAATCTTCTCTCAACAATCTGACAAAGAGTCGGCAGAGTGAATCTAGCCTCCACCTCTCATGAACATACAAATAACCACACCTCTCCTGTGTGCTCATTTGTAAGTATCTCCAATGCAGCCCACACTTTGGCCACCGCAATTACTCTCAGCAGTTCCCATCGCTTTCCTCACACTTGACACCTTCATTTCCATTCAGTCAGGCCCTTCAACCACCCCCACCCCCAGTAACATACAATCTAATTTAAGTTTCTAGGGTTTTTTTGCTGGGGTAGGGGGGCCGAGAGAGAGAATTCCAAGCAGGCTCCACACTCTCAGTGCAGAGCCCAATGCAGAGCTTGAACTCATGAACCATGAGATGATGGCCTGAGCTGAAGTCAAACACTTAACCGACTAAGCTGCCCAAACACCCTACATACAATCTAATTTTTAAAAGACCAAGCAAACTATTGTGCAAATAGAGCTCCTGGCCAATTCCCCCAGACCCTCCATCCAACCACATCACCGCTCTGAAGCCCCTTCTGTGGAAAGTCTGGAGGTGCTATTACCTTCACTAATTTTCTATTACCAACTAATGCAAAACAAACATTTTAAACATGAAGCTTTTATTCAAACTCTTATTGTATCACCAAATATAACAGAAACATATATTCCACAGAGAACAACCACCTTTTCAAATCTTCTCTTTCAAATCTTCAATGTGTTTTTCTCAGTTCAGGGGGTCAGAGGAGCCAGCACCCTTCACTCCCCACCAGCATTTCCAGACCATTTGTCTATGACTGTTTCCCTATACCACCCTCTCTTCTGAAATCCATGCCATCAATTTCACTTTCTATGTGAAGTCTTCCTGGATACCCTCCCCTAGAAAAATTTCTCCTTCATATGCCTCATGCTATTTACTTTTCTATAGCCAGGCAATAAATTAATAAGTGGATAGGATATATTTATAAAGCAAACTCCTACAATCTAAACCCCAACTGGTAATTGCTATCCACAAGTCTGTTTGTTTATGTGCGAGTGGGGAGCAGGAGACTAATATTGGTGCTAAGTGGAGGAAAAAGAGGCCTACTTGGAAACAAGATCCACCAAAAATGACTATCCAATAATGTCTTTGGAAGAAGGGGTTGGGGAGGGAGGGTATGGAAGGTTCTAAGTAAAACCAAGTCTTAAGTAGCAGAAGCACATTCCGTGCTAAGAATCTAGTTCAACAGGAGATACATACACTATTTTCAACAGAAAATCCCAGAGTGTTCAAAACATAAACTGCCAACTTTTAAGGAATTACTCATGGTCTTCTATTAGAAAAAGCCACCAGCCTGTTTATAGCAGCATTATCTACAACAGCCAAATTATGGAAACAGCCCAAGTGGCCATCAACTGATGAATAAAGAAGATCTGGCATGCATGCATGTGTGTGTGTGTGCGTGTGTGTGTGTACATATATATATATACATATACATATATATATATATATATATATACACATATATATAATGGATTATTAGTCATAAAGAATGAAATCTTGCCATCTGCAATGACATGGGTGGAGCTAGAGAATATTTATGGGAAGTGAAATGAGTCAGAGAAAGACAAATACCATGATTTCACTCATACATGGAATTTAAAAAAATAAATGAGCAAAGGGAAAAAGACAGAGAGAGAGAGAGAGAGAGAAACCAAGAAACAGACTCTTAACTACAGAGAACACACAATGGTCACCAGAAGGGAGGTGGTGGGGGGATGAGGGAAACAGGTGATGGGGATTAAGGACTGCACTTGTCATGATGAGCCCAGAGTAACATATGGAAGTGCTGAACCACTATATTGTATACCTGAAACTAATATTACACTATGTTAACTAAAAAAGGAGGAGGAGGAGGAGGGGGAGGGGGAGGGGGAGGGGGAGGAGGAAAGGAAAAAGAAAAAAAGGCTAGCAGGGAATGAAACATGCTCTCAGGATTAAGAACCCTTTCATCCTCCACTGAGTCCTTTCATTTTCTGGCAAGTGCAAGTTTAATACGCATATCCCCAAGTAAGACTTTTGACTTGGTAAGGTTTTTTTGCCATAGTAAATAATTTTCAGACTTATAACAACATATTTCTATAACTTGTATCAAGAATGCTTTGTACATACTAGGCCTGAAAAAAAGGGTCTGCTTAATTTAATAACTGAATTTACTAACTTCTCAAGTAGCCGAGAGGCTTCATAACAAAAGACTAATTGTAAGGAGTATTTGGAAATATAAATGAAAAAAGAACATTTGTCTGAAATCTAAGTATTAAAATATCAGATATAAAACAAGTGTGAAAATTACTGAAACAAAAAAAAAAAAAAAAAAAGAAAGAAAATTACTGAAACCAGGTGATGGAAACAGGAGGGTTCATTATACCAGTCTCTACTTTCATGCACGTTTGGAAAAGTCCATAATCAAAAAGTCCAAAAAATGAAGATATAAACAAATTTAGAAAAGCTCTCAGAGTTGCTTACGCCATAAGTGACCATGAGATGAGCTGACACATAAGCTCGGCATGGCCAACGCCTGCACAAACCAGAATGAATGTTAATGAAGGGGACCAAAAGTAAAACATAAAACAGGACTTCGTTTATTGAGGCCAGGTGACGCCAGCCTTCTTCAAAGCATGAATCCAAAAGGCTGAGGAAGGCAGGGCAGCGCGGACCCGCTCTTGACAGCCTATATGTATGAAAGCAGCAGCGGTGGGCAGTACGCCCTGTGGGGCCCACTTCCCTCGGTGAATTCTATGCCAGGGACACAGGGAGGGGCAGTTTCAGGGATAAAACTGTCTGCCCGATGTTCTCCATCCACTTCCAACGCACTTGTGATCTGCACCATCACACATTAGCAGTGGTAGGAGCTCAGCAGCTCATCCCTGAGGTGTGCAGGACGCAATCAGCTTAACATAAAACTACTCTATAAAAACAATGACAAAGAAGAAAGTAGGGAGAAAATGAGGAGGAGGAGGAAAGTGACCCCTTTCAAGGACATATTTGTAAGCAGAAAAGTAACTCAACAAAACTTTTAAAAGGAGGTACAGGGGGTCTTAGGTTAATGCTGCTTTAACCCACATTTTAAGGCAGAAATCACACATCTGAGTCCAGTTCCCCTCAAAAGCTCAAAGGTGAACACATGTTCTACTTTTGTGGCAATGTCAGATACAACCACGTGGGGAGGAGAGAATATTATTAAAACTTTGTCTGCTTATCCACAGAGACGTAACTTTCCCCCTACATGGCATGGAAAGAGTTTCACTGTAAGATACATGAAACTAAATTTTTTAAAAGAAATTAGAGAAATAAGATAGTAATTCACATTTTACACTGAGCAATAGAAAGGACTTTTCAGTGTTTTTCATAAAGACTAATAACACCAGTAACTAGCACTTGAACATTTTCTAATAACAGAAAAACTGTCACAGAAAAGCCACAGACTTTACACTAAGAATAAAGTTATAGTCATGATAAGGCACTTTTTTATCTCTCAGGTGTTACTTTGTATAGTGTTTAAGCACCTGTGTGCATTGTACACATGGTACTCCTAAAGGTTATAATTTTCAGAGGGATGTGAAATAAAAACACACGAGAAACTTCTCACATGTGTTATAAGTAACCATTATATTTTAAAATCAGTTTTAAATTGAAGACAAATGAAAATTTAATGCTAAGATGATATTACCAGAAAAATCATAAAAACATACCCTAAAGAATACAAATATATTTGGGGAAAACAAGAATAAATCTCTAGCAATCACATTAATCACATTTAAAATCTTAGAAAATAGACAGATTGTAAAACACACCTTAAAAATATTCATGGGATAAGTACGTTAGTAGATGTGCACTTACAAATTGTAACATCAGTGGCAAAATCACCCTCGAATGTAAAATTTTACTTGTTATCAAAATGTGATCGATATTTAAGCAAACCCAAAAACACACTATGAGAAGGCAAGGAGAGCAAACACACAGCATTAGTGGGGATGTATCTGGTCCTTTGTCCTGATCCGAGGACAGACAGCAAGGATCAGTCAGCGCATTCTTTCTCCTTGAGCCCAAACAAACCCTCAGAATCATTCTAAACAAAGCATGTCAGATAGTGTCTACCAAGAGACCGCAGATAAAATATTGAATTAAACCTATTTTCTATCCCTAGTCTAGGATTTCAGTGACATAAAACACTTAAACAGATTTTTAGACAATTATTTTTAAGTCAGAAATGGTTATATTTTCATATTATTTAGAATTCACTTAATCAAGAAATGGATTCCAATAAATTTTTCACTTTAAAGACCAAGATCTATCACAGAAACAACCACAAAAGCAAATGAATGTAATTGGCAAACTTGAATCCATTAGTAAGAAACAATGGAATAATATACTGCTTTCTTTTAGAAAAGAAAGCAACCCTTTCAAGAGTGCAGACAATGAACGTACTCGGCCGTTAATAAGTGTACTGATGAGACAGAAAAGGTAATACCCTTTTCAACAGAAGCAATACATTCTCTCATTCTCCACTTATTAAGGTGCGAGAGTGATTTAAGGCTTGAAAATCCTGGATTTTCAAGGATCAACAAAAGAAAAAGTAAAGGGTTGATTTATGGCATTAACAAAGATTTCAAACACTTAACACTTACTTTTGCAAAAGCTTCAAAAATGTCAAAGGAAGGTGGCAGCTGAGAAGCATCCTGTATTTCTTCTCTCATGAAATGTTGAAATGTCATTACAAGTTGCCTGAGGCCCTCTTTCTTATCTTCGGTCAGTTTGTTAATATCTTTTTTAAAGGGAAAATAAATAGCACAATCACACAGTGAATTTTTAATGGATAACTTTCAGGTGTTCAATGTTAGCTATTAAACCAGATATTTCCTGCTCTAGATTTCATTCTGACAGAGAGCAAATATGTTTCTTTTTATTTGTTGACAACTACAAATTATGATACATATATTATCAATTAAATTCTGCCAAACTTCATCGACAATATAGGATCAAATGCCTATCAAAACAAAATAAATACACATACAGATGAAAACCACTACAACCAGAATCGGTAAAGATGTGCGTTACAGATTCTCCACATTATCCTGTGCATGTGTTCAAGCCATCATAAATGCTTAAAGTCAGTGAATTTAAGCAGATTTTCCCATGAAACAATTTACAACCAGAGCATAACTAACTGATAAACAGTGTATCTCAAAGGCAGGGAAAAAAAATGAGAAGTAAAAAGTTCAGCTAAAGTTCATTTGGTGAAATGTGTCACATAGCACATTGAGAAGGAAACAGGGACCAACCCAAGAAACCCCAACTTCAAGTTATTTCTACACTGAATGAACAAGATGTGGTGCTGTTTACAGCACTGTCCACAAGAGCCAAAGTCTGGAAAGAGCCCGAATGCCCATCAACAGATGACTGGATAAAGAAGATGTGGTGTGTGTGTATAATATATATATGTGTGTGTGTGTATATGTGTATATATATATATATATATATATATATATACACATATACACACAATGGAGTATTGCTTGGCATTCAAAAAGAAGGAAATCTTGCCATCTGCAACAATGTGGATGGAACTAGAATGTATCATGCTAAGTAAAATAAGTCAGTCAGAAAAAGACAAATACCATATGACGTTACTCACGTGTGGAATTTAAGATACAAAACAGATGAACATAAGGGAAGGGAAGCAAAAATAATATAAAAACAAGGAGGGGGACAAAACAGAAGAGACTCTTAAATACAGAGAACAAACTGACGGTTGCTCTGGAGGGGTTATGGGTGGGGGTTGGGCTAAATGGGTGAGGGACATTAAGCAGGGCACTTGTTGGGATGAGCACTGGGTGTTATACGTAAGAGGATGAATCACTGGAATCTACTCCTGAAATCATAATTGCACTATATGCTAACTAACTTGGATATAAATTTAAAAAATAATTAATTAATTAATTAATTAAAAAAAAAAAAAAAGATGTGGTGCTGCTAAAACCCAAATAGAAGGAGAAGGTTCCAAAGAGTAGTTATCCAAATATCACCCCTTTGAAAACTCAGTTTAATCTGTACCACAAAAACGTGTTAAGACTAAGGAGTGTACAATTAATAACATTTGAGAACACTGTACTTAAGGCAGCACGTGTGAAACCACTACTGAGCAGGGCTAATGTTAACAGTAAAACTCACTGCAAGAGATGTTAATTACCTAGTCATAATATAACACGAAAAAATGACTAATTACTTTTCTATTAAAACTTGAAAACATACATCAAGTTGAACTATAGCATAATTCTCCTGCTCGTGTCAGGTCTACATATTCTCTTTAAATTACTTGTTCAACGGAATAATTAACCCCATGATTTCTTGAATAATAATTTATTATCACTGGCACTTAGGATCCCATAACCATAAATCTATACAAGATCATCTTCTTACTGGTCTCCACCCAGAAATACTAAACTGTGTGGCAAAATTTACCCTACAAGGTCTAGCTACTTTGGGGTGAAGTCATTTACAACCTCACTGAAGAGGGTCTGTGCCAATAAGAAGGAAAAATAAACCCTACATTTACTGAACACTCTGATTTGGAAGGCCGTTCAGTGTTCCCAAACAGCACGGCCACCACTGTGGTAGTTCAAAAGAAAAACAACACTCAATGCTGTCAGACAGCCCAAGTCAGCCATACCTTCTACTTTCCTTATTATCTAAAGGACCAGTGAATCCAAAAATTCCCTGGAACCCCCTTGTTCACATCACTCTTCCTGGACATCAAAAAGAAACTAAGAGTGGGTTATGGTTCTTTACAAACTCCTAAATCGCCAAAACTACCCTGGAATAAATAAATAAATAGTCAGTCGTAGATAAAAATATGAAAAGTGTTATTAGATTTGCCTCACATAATAAAGAGAAAGAAAAGCAATGTTAAAAAGAAAGCAACACACAGGGTCAGCAAATAAATGATAGGATTCTTTTGATGGTGATATAGACAACCACTTACTTGACTCCAGATCATAAAATGAATAAAGTTTCTCCGATTCAGAGGGTGTTTCTTCCATCTATGAAGCAAAGGGGGAAAACACCAAAAACAATTTCAAGTGCTCTAATATATAAATGAATATATTTGACTATCTTTAGATATTTTAATAAAAGTCCGTTTAAAAAGACAACTTTCTATATATTCCTTCTCTTCATCACTTTCTTAGAGTTGAATTATTTAATCAGTAACAATTGTAAAATAAAATCTAAGTTGTGACTTAATCTACTAGTTTAATTTCCAAATGGAAAACTCTTTTACAACAAATTTCATACTTTTATTTCTTTTTCCCCAGCTCTACCCACAGATTTATATCACTGTAAGGATTCTGCTACTAATGATTATAGAAAAGCAGAGATGGATGAATAAAATAATAATTTATTACAAACCGTAAAACTTTGAACAAGCTATCTCACCTTTCCTAATCTAAAACATAGTAATCATAGCACCTGATTCTCTGGGTTGTTATGGGGAAAAATGAGGTCTATCGTGTAAAGCAATTAGGACAGGGCCTGGAAATAGGATGTGTTCAACAGAAGGTAGCTATTACTATAATTGCTTTCTATTAGATTCTGATGCAGTGGGTCCTGGTTCTCTATCTTTTCAATATTAATAAAGTAAAAAAAAAATTCAGACTCAAATATTATAATGATCACAGAGATTAAAGAAATGCATAATAACAAAGTTGATCTGAATTTATTATCGCTTTGAAATAAATTTGTATTTTTTAGTTCAACACAATATATACATTTGCAAATAGTGGTTAATTATACGATAGATGTCATATACTCAGTTCAAAGACAATGCCCATTTCATATTCCACATTCATTTTTTGGAAATTGAGATGTTACTGGCACATAACATCTTGTTAGTTTTAAGTGTGTAATCATACTTTTACATTCTTAAAACTCTCTATTAAATTTTATAGCCCTCCCCCCAATAAAAGTCAATAACCAACAGGACAGAACAAAGCTGGAGACTGAAATAATTTGAGAAAGAGATATTCATGTGAAATTCTGGCCAAAAAAAGGTCTGGAGGGTATTGCCAGAGGTTTATTTCAAAGAATCTAGTGAGTGTTTTGGTAAAGTAGGGGAAAGGGCTGAAGAAACAATTTCAGTGAAACCTGGCTATCAAAAAAAAAAAAAAGATAATCACACTTTCATGTAAGATTAATTATCATCTAATTAAAGCCTCACTTGAAGAAGCAACCAAAAAGTTAGTGCATTAGTTCACAGTCGAAAAGTAATGAAGGGAACATAACAGACATCACTGGCATCTCACGCCTTAGATACAGGACCTTGTGTTTCTATTCCCGGGAGGTCACACACAGAGAGGGCCCTCAAAGGTGGTGCTGCCTCACCACCACTGAGGCTGACTAACAGGAAAACAGCAAGTTTCTGTCTTAAAATACTCCCTGGAGTAATCTACCTTCTCCCTTCATATGCGTTTAAAGACAGCCTTAAATATGAATAGTACCTGCAACTTCAAGAGCTTTGGCTAAATTAAACCCCTAGCATATTTCACGAATTTTATACTCACAAGTTTGAAAACAACTCTGCCAAGAAGTCGAACGGAATCCGGGGGATACCTGGGTTTGCAGCTTTTAAGACATTTGCATTCCCGCTTGTGGTCTTGCCAAGCTTTTTTCTGTCAAGACAAGAGTGGGGAGGGAACATGTGACAGAGAAATGTAACTTTCATTTACAATGGCTTTGAACATTGAGAGTCATCAACACTAATTCAATTTCAACAGCCTAAATAGAACTGCGTAATAGAAAATGAAAGCAATATTCTAATACTGTTAATCATGCAGGATCCAGTCTTTGCCAAGCATGCAATTACCAGGCTGGACACCAAGGCTTATGCTCCCACTCTGTCCTTTAATATGCCCCATGGTTATTACCTGGCTGGTGGAGTCCAAAGAAAGAATCATTATGGCTTACTTAATAATGTATAAGATAGTCTTTTAGCTGATTAAATAGAGTTCAATAATAGATGGTAATTTTGAACACAAAAAGAAAATATCTCACCAAATTAGAAAATAAACACATGGTTCAGGAAAATTAAAAGAGGGCAGACAGCTTCCTGAGTTTCTGTGCTGCTACAGTGAGTACACAAATATCAGGAGAGCTAACATACAATAAATATGAAACCTTCCGTATTTAAAGACAACACAGAAAAGGGTTATTAGCTAAAATGACTAAATGTCACTTGCCCAGGACCGTTGTGTTTTATTTATTTTGTGGTCCTGGCTTAATCATTAACAATTAATAGTGCCTCTTTTCATTCTGAAAAGTGTGGTCTGGATGATAAATTTCTTGGTCGCTTAACCGATGATCCTAGCCATGTGCTGGCGTGGCTGAAAAGACTGAAAAGTGAGCCAGTCACCAATCCTGCAACACTGTAGATTATGGACTCTCCCTGAGTCTTAGGGTCAGAAATGTTAGAGTATCCCCCTGTGAGCGGGAGACAGTTCGACCAAACGTCTAATATGTTCTATTCCAACAGGGCTGAAGTTCCATCACTGAAATGCCTGATGCTCACAGGCATTCTTGCTTCACAAACTATAAACGTGCCTCCCAACTTCTGGCCCTATTAACATTCCTCCAGGAGGAACTCCCTTTTCCATCCACAGCACAAACATGCAGTGCAACCAAAAATTTCAAAAGTGCAGCAGCTATTTTGAAAACGGACTTTGATTCAAGTTGAAGCCAGCATTTTGTTCAGAATCACTGTCCCTGCTGAGTTGCTGTATGAAACTGTGGCCCGTGTGCTATTTCCTCATAATTCTAATCTTGAAGACATTGTTTACAAGGGGTGTCTCACCTCTTTTACCAACTATACCCATGGTTGCCTCACTTCATTTCTTTATATCCACCATGGCAATGCTTTTAATGTGATGTTTGCAATCTTTTTTTTTTAGTATTTATACTTCACTCATTTCTAAATAAGACTGAGTTGCTTCGAAGTAAGGATGTATATGAAATAAGTTTATAAAATTAGAAACAGAAAATGTTAAATCTATAAAAAAAATAGTCCTCTAGCATTTATTGAGCATCCTACAGTATGTCAGACACATGGGTGGGCAATTAAAAAACGGTAGTTCACGTGATATTCACAAAAATCCAAATGGTAGATATTATCTTCTATTAAAGATTAATAAAGTAAGGCTGGGATCTGACTACCAAGCTATGTAAACATAAAAGGGGAGTAAAAATTCTTAGTATGCCAAACAGGAGAGCTAAGTAAGTCCCATGTTCATGCACTAAATTGATCTGGGCTAGGCAAAAAAAAGCATAATGGCTTATATAACTCTCATCTGACAGGAAAGAAAAACACACAGCCTTACCAACTATCAAATCACAGAAGGAATTTATCCCAAGAATGCTAATTAATGTACTGGACAATGTCTTCAAAAACAGTTTATAGTTCTAATGGCCTTCATATAGCTACTTCTAATGTCCCTACTCACTAAAAGGCGTACTATTAAACTATAACTCAGGGAAAGAAAATGTTTCTATTTGTTTAAGGGGCTAGTCTTAGACTAGCAATTAGCAATTTACCAACATGTGTAAGATCACTTAAAAAAAACATGGTTCCGGGGGCGCCTGGGTGGCTCTGCTGATTAAGTGTCCGACTGTGGCTCAGGTCATGATCTCATGGTTCATGGGTTCCAGCCCTGTGTCAGACCCTGTGCTGACAGCTCAGAGCCTGGAGCCTGCTTCAGATTCTGTGTCTCCTTCTCTCTCTGTCCCTCCCTTGCTCACGTTCTGTCTCTGTCTTGCAAAAGTAAATATTTTTAAAAAACACATACTTCCATTGTCCAATAAGTTTGAAAAATGCTACATAATGTATACCCCACTTAGAGATCTGAAGTAATTTAGTTTGTGAGAAGTTCAGTTTGCTAAAAAGCTCTGCATTAAAGAAACGTATAAATTAGCTAACACAAGTTTCTCACGATTGTTACTGCTATCCTTTGGGAAGGTAGGTTGGTATATATGGGCTCAGATAAACTAAATTAGTGATATATTAGCTATTACATACTTTCCTTCATGTGATCTTTGAATTCATAATCATTCACACTGACAGGAAACTAGAGTGCTGATATTTTTTACTTCTGATTGAAGGGAGAACCGTGACTTTGGTGGAAGACTTTTCATTCAGTATTAAAAGCTGAGAAGGCTGACAGATGCCTTCATTGGCCATGTGGGCAGGAATGAACCACAAGTGCCAATGGGTCTCTGAGAAAGCACTCTGGCCCTGTTCAAAACCCGAGCAAGTGTCCAGATGACAAAGGACTGCACCTACCAAAATAAAGCTGAGACCATTTGGACCAAAAGATCTTAAGAACATATTTTAATCAATACTTGCTAGTATAAGAGATCATCCATAACCCCCTTACGTTTGGAGCAGCTCAGTCTCCTGACAGCTCAACCAGAGTGAAGTAGCTACAAAATGTACCCCTAGGTAACAAACCAGTTGATCTGTTAGGCGACATTATTTAGAAATAAACATCCAAATTTTGGAGAATTCTTCTCAAAACAACTTTAGGTCTTTAGCATAATTAATATTGAGTTCTTATTTCTTAACAGTAATTAGAAACTAAACAGTATGTTTCTTAAGGCTATTCCTAAATTGCTGCAGGTGAAAACACCAGAGAACATATGTATCTCCCCATTTCTTCAGCAAAAAGATATTCATTCTTTTCATCTAAAAGCCAAATCAAATCTATATAATAAACACAGAAAGCAATCATACCACTTAAAACTGGTCTAAAGCACAGTGTCAACTTTACAGTCTACTTCCTATCTTACCATGATATTAAAACCATGTTTCTAAAATGTTAATTATTAGGATTTATTGTTCAGCTTCACCATCATATCTTACTATGAGGCTCACTATCAGAGGCAAACCACAGAAAAGGCTAAGAAAGCAATCTTGTAAGGAACTGCATTTGACTTTGAAGCAAAACTCTACAATCTTACAAAAACATTAGGCATTATCTTCACTCTACAAACTATAACCTTGATCTAGACCTCAACAGCTCATAATCTATCTGCCAATTTTCTCAAAGACAACCTTCTTGATTTACTTTTTCCTACTTTTTTCCATTACTGAAATGCAGGATGTAATTAAGATTTTGTTCACAATACTGGCTGTAATGTTTTCTGTTCTCATAGTTGAAAACTAACAATAATGTACAATAGGCACAAATTAGCATGAAAGACAAAGGAAATTTAAATATTGCATTAAGACACAAAGACAATGGGAAAAAAAGAGTCTGAGATGAAAAAAAAGGAAATGAAGACATCTATGACTCAATTCCATGTATTGGTAAATGAATGACTCAAAAAACAACTTCAGAATCTCTACATTTTCATGTTTGGTAGTATTTATATTGATACAGAACATAAACTAAACCAGTAGCTCCCAGGGTGCCTGGGGGGGCTCAGTCATTTGAGAGTCCAACTCTTGATTTCAGCTCAGGTCATGATCCCAGGTTCCTAGGATCGAGTTCTGCATTCGGCTCCATACTGAGCAAGGAGCCTGCTTAAGATTCTCCCTCCTCCCCCTCCCGCCCCTACCCTGCACATGCGTTTTCTTTCTCTCTCTCTCTCTCTCTCTCTCTCCCCCTCCCTCCCTCTCTCTCTCCCTCTCTTTCAAATAAATAAATAAACAAGCAAACGAACAAACCAGTAGCCCCAAATGGGGGTAACCCTAATGTTGAGGGTTGTTTGGGAAATTTATGGAGGTGATTTTATTTGTTAGGATGCTTGGGGAGAAAACCATGGGCACTTAGTGGCCAGGAACCAGAGGCGTCGGGCACCCTGTACAGGATAATTCCACACGATGAAGAATCGTTCCAAAACCAAGATGAATTTTAAAAGTCCAACAGGGGTGCCTGGGTGGCTCTGTCCGTTGAGTGTCTGACTTCGGCTCAGGTCATGATCTCACAGTTCGTGGGTTCGAGCCCCGCATCAGGCTCCGTGCTGACCGCTTGCTCAGAGCCTGGAGCCTGCTTCAGATTGTGTCTCCTTCTCTCTCTGCCCTTCCCCCATTCATGCTTTGTCTCACTCTGTTTCTCAAAAATAAATAAATGTACAAAAAAAAAAGATTAAAAGTCCAATAAAACATTCTACAGAGGGGAAAAACTTGTTTGTAATCATCCAAGCCTGGAACTAAGCCTTGTTTCACATAAAAAAACGAAGAGCTTGTTTTTACACAGCCTTGATAGCACTGAATTTTCTAGGTAAATCAAGGAAAGATTGCATTTTAGGAACTTTAGTGAAAGCTATTTAATATTTTATAAAAGCATATCACTGAAGGCAACACCACCGGTGGTATTTGGAGTTAGCAATAACACACACTTTCTGATCCTGAATTTTGTACTTCCCTTTCCAAGGTGACTGTACAAACGCAAGTATATGACTTCTTAATTATGTCTTCCAGTCCAGTCATGCCTAAGCATGTATGTGTGTATGTGTGTATGTGTGTGTGTATACAGAGAGAGAGCACGCATTATATAATATAAAATATATTAGTTTATTGTAAGTTATCATCATTTTCCTTCTCCTTTACATTCAAGTTATGGAATTACATTGATATTGAATTTTAAAAATATGTAACTAGGTAGATTGTATTTACTACAGAATTTCATTTCAAGATACTACAGAGGACCAAAAGTATTATTATAAAAAGCTAGAGTTAGGTCTATGAGAGCTCAAAACTGTAGAACTAGAACAATGCTACACAGCACACACAGACATAAAAATATTTATTTAAACACACAGCCTGGGACAACCTCAGGGATTCTGACAGTAGTAACGAGACAGGATCAGGTGTCTGAATTCTTTTTATTCACTGAGGGTGATTCCATATGTAGCTAAGTTTGAAAAAACCACCGATCTAGACTAAATTAAAAAGGCTACTGTATATACTAATAGAAGAAACAAAAAAGTACTTTTCTATACTTATTAAACTATTATACAGTCCTATAAGAATGAACATTTTATAATACTGACGTAGGGAAAGTGTTTCTAAGCAGGACATAAAACCCAAAAAGGAAAAGAAGTACATATTAAACTACATTAAAAATAAGTAACTTTTGTACATCAGAAAGAACAAACCTAATACCACAAGCAAGGTTGAAAGATAAAGGCCAAACCAAGAAAACAAAGTCTACAATGTATAAGAAAGACAGTGTTAAATGTCTCTAAAATAAAAGGAGGTCCTAACAAAATAACTAAAGAAAGGATGAATATTTCAATTAAGGAAGGAAGGAAGGAAGGAAGGAAGGAAGGAAAGAGGAAGGAAGGAAGAAGGAAGGAAGGAAGGAAGGAAGGAAGGAAGGAAGGAAGGGAGAGAGAGAGAGAGAGAAAGAAAGAAAGAAAGAAAGAAAGAAAGAAAGAAAGAAAGAAAGACAGGCAAGCCGGCCTAGGACATGAATAGGAAATTCATGCCTAAAAAGGAAAGAAAAAATAAACAAAAAAGACAAACCACACCAGGGATCAAAGGCATGCTAACAGAAAGAAGGTAATACAGGTGGTCCATTAGTGTAGCAACTATGAATGAAACTAACAGCATTTGGAAGAGTCTAGGGTCTACGGTCTAGATCACTCCAGCCTTATCAGTAGAACTGTAAGGTTCTCTAATCTTTCTCATAGGTGTATGGTAATGAACACCAAAAATCTTAATGTGCATATTGTTGGTATACGAATAATATTTACAATACACTTAATCCTAACAAATCTAATTGGTGTACAGAAATAAGTGTAAGAATGCTCATCATACATTTATTTAAAAAACTGAAAAACTGGCGGGGTGCCTGGGTGGCTCAGTCGGTTAAGCGTCAGACTCTTGATTTCGGCTCAGGTCATGATCTCACAGTTAAGGGTATCGACCAGCATCAGGCTCTGCGCTGACAGAGCTGAAAGCATGGAGCCTGCTCGGGACTCTATCTGCCCCCTCCCCTGCTCATGCACACACACTCTCTCTTTGTCTCTCTCTCAAAATAAATGAACATTTTTTTTTAAACTGAATCATAATAATTTTTCAGCTTTTCCTAAAAGAAAAAGCTATTTTTGCCTTTTTCCTTATGCTGTCCCAATATTGTTTGAATTTTCTACAAATATCATGTTACTATATTTACAAACAATAGCGGATATCATTATCTTTCTTATGTCTGGTAACTGTGATTCAGGGAGAAGCATTTTTATATGAAAGAGAGAGCAAAATTACTGTTCAATAAACTCTTTTAAATATTTTTGAAAATCTGCTTGTAACTCAAAGAATAGCTTAAATGTATTAATTTTTAAATGCTAAAAAAAAAAAACACGCTTCAATGAAACCATTTGTAATGCAAAGACTTACTCAGTAAACTGTTTTATCAGTTTATCTTCATTCACATCCATTTTTTTAAAGTAAGTGTACTACCAATTAGGTACATCTTGCATTTACCAGATGACAGACATCTGATGATTTCTTCTAAAGCCAGTACCATTTAGAGAAGATATAAGTTACTATATACTTATCATTGATCATTTGAAATTAATGCCATCTAAAAGGAAGAAAGGACAGTAAATCCTAACAACTCTTTCTCTGGCCAGTCTCACATGGTCCTGATTACTAAAGAAGAGAATTGATGAGATGTTAAAACGGAAAGAGAAAATCAGTTTATTTCAACTTTCTTACACAAAATAGCCTTTGCACTACTATGACATTCCCCTCCCCTCCTTGGATATGATCACTACAGCTCAATAACCCATTTAAATGCCACTAAACATTGGGGACAAATGGGTGGCTCCGTCAGCTAAGTGTCTGACTTCCGTTTTTGGTTCAGGTCATGATCTCATGGTTCATGGGTTCAAGCCCCACATCCGTGCTAATGGCACAGAGCTTGCTTGGGATCTTCTCTCTCCCTCTCTCTCTGCCCCTCTCCCTTCCCCCACTCACACTCGCCAGCTTTCTCTCAAAAATAAATAAAAAATAAACTTTAAAAAAATACTGTTAAACACTGGGTTTTGATTACAGTAAATACTCATCTTAGGGCAGTTTATTATTGTGTGGGATAGAGTATTACAATGCATATCGAGACTGGTTTCAGTAAAACACATCTAATTCATGACCGGGGCTCCCCAGACATTCATTTTGTAAGAGGACTGGATTCAATAATGTCTAAGGCAGCCTCTCAATTATAAAAATCTATGATTCTGTAAAATCACAGGAACATATAATCTGAATTATGAATTATGTCAAAATAGGTCTGAAGCCTGTCCACATAAGGCTTACATAGAGCTGAAAATTTTCCTCAAATTTTAGATCATTTAGAGAGTATTTTCCTCAAATTTTAGATCATTAAAGGATGAAGAAATTGGCTTAAAATGTACAAAAAGAGAATTCTTTTCAGCCATTTATTCAACAAACGTGTTTGTCATTAATAATTGAACACCTTCTGGCGTGGAAGATTGTTACAATTTTTTTACCACATTTTCATGATTCATTCCACTCACAATCAATATTTACAGAGATTTCCTATAAGCAAAACTTAGAGAATACTTGAGTTGCCCTGCAACTTGCAGGAAGGAAAAGAGACCCAACGGTTTTCCAATCACTTACAGACCATTTAATAGCAAATAAACAATATCTCTATCTTCATGCCTCAAAAGTAGTCTAGTATTGAACTGCAGGTTGATAGATACATGAAGATCAAAGCTGGATTCTGGAAAAGGAAAACCAGAAAGCTAAGCCAGGTGTCTAACAAGCTACAGCTGACTGACAGGTATTGATTAAAATCTTGCATAAAATCTCCTTACAGCACAAGAGAGACCTAGTGATAGACGTTAGACTTATCACCTTAAAAGCTTACTGAGTGCTATATCAAATCTAGACCTTCCCACTAGGCTTAATCAAATTAGATAGGGCCAAATATAAAGATGGAGTAGGGTAGGAGAATGGTCGTAGGGCATCAAGCTGACAAAAGAAACAACAAGTATTATTTCTCGGGAAAATGGAAATTACAGTTTCCTGATTAACTGAGGAACAGTTAATAATATTAGTGCCCCAAAGTCAGTCAGCCATCATCTAGTGCAGAATTCAGGTCAAATCCATTCTGCCACCTGCTTTTGTAAAGTTTTACTGAAACACAGCCACATTCACAGTTTATACTCCCTCATTTCACACTATGACGGCAGAGTTGAATAGTTATGACAAGAAATCTACGGCCCACAAAGCCTAAAATATTTATCACCTGGACCACTACAAAATAAAAAGTCTGCCAACCTCTGATTTAGTGAGAGGTCAGATCAGGATGGAATGGCCTACGTGACATATTTTATCTAGAAAGGCAAAATAATTCACTCACCTCTACACACTTCCAATCTTCTGTGAAAGGAACTTCCACGCTAATCCGAACGTCAGCACTGTGTTCTAGCTGAACACGGCAATGGAGCACATATATTTTGTCTCCCCAGCCCAAGTAAGCATCAGGTTTTTAACTCCCAAAGTGGATTAGAAGAGCCATCAACGAATGAGGAGTTTAACGTCCTTTCTACAAGTCAGAAACCAGGGGTAAGACAGGCTGCAGAAACAGGGCAGCGGAGGCCGCCTCAAAGGGCAGTTACCTTCCGAGTCTTTTCAGAGAAGGCAGCCACCTGCCAGGGAGAACTCCAGCTGGGACCCGGCAGCAAGAGTAAATGTCAGGCACAGAAGGGGATTGAAAGTAGCCGAAAAAGAGAGACTTACCCAAAAGTCTTATACCAAACAGTGTCAAAATACCTCCTTGCTATTGGAATGACTGTGAGGAAGCACAGGAGGGTCAGAGTCGAGAATCTAGCTGCATCTGACGCTCCTGTTTCTGATGCAGAGATCAGAACTTCTACTGGGTCTTCCCGCCCCACACTCACCCTCCTACGACGGCCGCCTCCGCAGCCACCTGATTCTTCAAGTGGCGTAAAGGCTGTGAGCCCTTATTACAGAGGAGGAAATGATACCTCGGCACACTTCAAGGCTCTGCGGTAAGTGGTATTTTTAAAACAATTTATGGAGCACTAATTTACAATAAAATGTACCAATTTCAAGAGTGTAGCTTGATGAGTTCTGACATATACACACATCCTTGTAACAACACCAAAGTTAAGACAGAGACTGTCATTACCCCCCAAAGTTCCTTTGTCTCCCTTTCCATCCGAGCCCTCCAACCCGAGTAAGCGGTGACCTGGTCGCCATCATTATACACGAGCTGTGCCAACTCCAGAACAGCACTACATCCTTCGGTCTGGCTTTATTCCCTCCATGTAATGTTTCTGAGATTCACTCATGTTGCCTCAGGTAGCAGTAGTTGGTTCTTTCTTACGGCTAGTTGTGTGTATATGCAGTGTGTGTGTGTGTGCGTGTGTGTGTGTGTGTGTGTGCACGCATGTGTGTGTGTGTGTGCATGTGTGTGCATGTTCCACCTAGGAGCAGAGCTGCAGGTTTATGTGGTGAGTGTACACTTAACATTTTTAGAAACTACCAAACTTTCCCAAAGCAGTTCTATATTTACACTCCCACCAGCGGACTATGAGGTATCCACAACCCGGTCTGCACTCGGTGTAGTCAGCATTCTGCATTTTAGTCTAATGGGTATGTAAAGGTATCCCAATGGGGTTTTAACTTTCATTTTTCTGATGACTAATGATGTTGAGTATTCTTTGCTGTATATCTTACTGAAGTTCAAACCCATTCAAATCAAACCCATTTTACTGTGCTATCTTACTAAGTTGCATTTTCTTTTTTTTTTACTGTTTATTTATTTATTTGAGAGAAAGAGAGAGTGCACATGGGTGGGAGAGAGGCGCAGCAAGAGAGGGAGAGAAAGAATCCCAAGCAGTTTCCACGCTCACCACGGAGCCCCACATGGGCTCAAACTTACAAACCACGAGATCATGACCTGAGCCAAAGTCAAGAGTCAGAAACTTTTTTTTTTTTTTTTAACATTTCTTTACTTTTGAGAGACAGAGCACGAGCAGGGGACACAGACAGAGGGAGACAGAATCTGAAATAGGCTCTAGGCTCCAGGCTCCGAGCTGTCAGCACAGAGCACAACGTGGGGCTCGAACCAATCAACCGCAAGATCGTGACCTGAGCCGAAATCGGACACTTAACCAACTGAGCCACCCAGGAGCCCCAAGTGGTGAACATTTTAAATAAGTTATGGACACAACTCCTTAGCAAATTCCTAGAAAAGCAAAGAGCTCAGCAGGGGGTGTGCCTATAACATGCAAACTAACCAATCCAGAGCCCTACCTTGGCTCTCTGCTAAAGTCCTAGAGTAACTAGACCCAAGTACCAGGCAACTAGAGACCATGCCTATAATCCAAAACCCTCAGGAATTATACAAACTAGGCAGTCCTAACTGGTTTGGCCTGCTCTGCTTTGCCTTTCCCACAGAAAGCCTAATAAAGGCTCCAGCCTCAGCTTCCCCCTGCTCCCACCTTCCCTCTGACTACTGTGAGGGTTCTACATGTGGCCCTGTATGGCAATCCATGCCTCCTGTTCTAGGGCCTAGGAGTATAAGAAACTTCGTTTTCCTGAGCTTCTGCTTTCCATCTTGTGACTGCACCTGACTATCAGATGAAAGAAAACAGAACGGCGTCTATTTCTGGACTCTATTCATTGCTCTATACATCAATCCTAATGCTAGTACTATATTCTCTTCATAACTGTGGCTTTAGATTACGTCTCCAAGTCAGGTGGTCTAAATCCTCCAACTTTGCTCTCCTTTTACATAAAGGACTCAGTTTAAGTGTTCTGCATTTCCATATAATTTCAGTCAGATTATCAATCTGTGGGTCTTTGAATGAAACTTCACTGAATATGAATCTATACAGTGGTATTTTCAAAATCACTTATTGTAAGTGCTTATGGATTTTGAACTTTTAGAATCAATTAATAGATAGGACTTAATTTTGTGTCCCAGAACAGAATATAAATATTAGTCTTGACAAAAGTGAAGGTATAGGTGGCAAGTTATTGGACACAGAACGGTAAGAGACAGAGGGATGAGTGGGAATACTAATATCTTAACCTCTGAAAGTAGGGAATCGAGAGATACTATCTATACAGTAAATCCCCCTTACCCAGGCGGGATCATTACAAGACTCCAGTGGATGCCTGAAACTGTGGATGGCACCAAACCCTCTATATGTGACCAACAGGCAGGTAGTGTAGACAATGTGAACCCGCTGGACAAAGAGATGATTCACGTCCCACGTGGGACGGAGTAAAACAGCTGGGACAGCGTGAGATTTCACCACACCACTCAGAACAGTATGCAGTTTAAAACTGATGACCTGTTTACCTCTGGAAGTTTCCATTTAGTATTTCTGAGCTGCGGCTGAAATATAGAAAGGGAAACCACAGATAAGGGGACACTACTATACTTGATTAAACATAAATAAAGGCTTGCCCATATTGTTTAAAGTTATAAATGCAAGAAGGGGAAATTGAGCCTAACAGATTATAACAGTTAATCCCAAACCAACATGGCCGAAGCAGATTTTCCCCACCTGAGTCTCTTATACAGTCTTCCCCATGTCATAAATGGGGTCATCATCTCACCAGTTACTAAAGCCAAAAACCAAGGAGTCTTTCTTGATTCTTCTCTCCCTCTCTATCCTATATTCATTCCCGTTCTATTGTTTTCAGCCCCTCCTCTGAGCGCCACACAAGCATACCAGCTGCCTATTCAACATCTCCACGTGTGTTCAACAGGCACAAACTCAAAACCTGTAGGCTAGACTTCTCTCTGAACCAGCTCTTCCCTCAGATTTCCGTAAGTCACAAAACAGCACCACCATTCATCCGAAGTTGCTCAGGCTGGAAACTTAGAAGTCACCTGTTACTATTCTTTCTGCCTCACTTCTGACATCGAACCTATTGGCAAACTTTCACCTACACCTTCAAAATATGTCTCAAATCCAATCATTACCACCTCACTGCTACCACTCTACCTGAAACCATCCAAGCTTTTGACTAGATCAGTGCCTTGCATATACTGAGTTCTCAATTTGAATGAATGAATGAATGAATGACTGCATGCATGCATGAGCAAATTCAGTCAGTGCTTCCTTCAAAAGATACCCCAAATCTGACTGATCCTCTTTGCTGCCATTACTACAGTCCTAGCCACCATCATACGGTGACCAGACTACTGTAATAACCTACTGACAGTTTTTCCATTCCCTACCTTTACCCTATAACCTATCCCCACAGCAGTCAGAAAGTTTCCTTTAAAATCTTAGTCACACCATAATATTGATCCTCCTTCCCCCCCTTAGAACCCTACAGTAGCAGCCCATCACATACAGAACAAAATGTGTATTTTTTAACCATAGCATATAAAGGACTTATCATAACCTGGAACCTCTCATCTCTCCAGTCTTATCTCCTACAACTCTCTGTGTCGCCTCCTCTGGTCCAACCTCTGGTCTTCTTGTCCTTCCCTGAACACAGCATATTCACTCCTGCTTTTACATTTGATGTGCATCCAGCCTGAAACTCTCTCCTAATCTTGGCATGTCCTGATTACTTCTTTCAGGACTTGACTCAAATGCCACTCCTGACAGGTTTTAGATCGACAGATGGATAGACAGATTATAGATCGGCAGGCAGACAAATAGACAGATCTCCTTATAAACTGTATAGGTATATATCTCTCTCTCTCTCAAAATCTATTTGATGTATAGATATGTTTACACTATATGTATATATGTATGTGTACACACATACACACACACAAAACAGTCTCCCAATCGCTATCATTTTCTCTTACCTTCTTTATTTTATAATATAAAGATAATATTATATATTGCTTTATTAACTTATTATACGTCTCACCTGGAAAATGTAAGCTTCACTGGGCAAGGGCTTTCCGTGTCTTTTTTAATACTATTGTACCAGAGCCTAGAAAAGTCCTGGTGTTGAGGCCTGGGTGGCTCAGTCAGTTAAGTATCTAACTCTTGATTTCGGCTCAGGTCATAATCTCACAGTTCGTGGGACAGAGCACATCGGGCTCTGTGCTGATAGCACAGAACCTGCCTGGGAATCTCTCTCTTCCTCTCTCTGCCTCTCCCCCACTCATACCTGCGCTCACTCGCTCTCTCTCTCTCCCCCCTCAAAATAAATAAACATCAAAGAGAGAAAGACAAAGATAGATAGGAAGAAAAGAAAAGAAAAGAAAAGAGAAAAGAGGAGAGAAGGAAGGAAGGAAGGAAGGAAGGAAGGAAGGAAGGAAGGAAGGAAAGTCCTGATGTTGGGGTCCCCAGAGGCTCAGTCAGTTAAGCATCTGACTCTTGATTTTGGCTCAGGTCATGATCTCTTGGTTCCTGAAATCAAGCCCTGTGTCAGGCTCTGAGCTGACAAGAGCCTGCTTGGGATTATCTCTCTCCCTCTCTCTCTGCCCCTCCCCCATTCACACTCACATGCGCTCGCTCTCTCTCTCTCTCTCTCTCTCTCTCAAAATAAACAAAGATAGAAGGAAGGAAGGAAGGAAGGAAGGAAGGAAGGAAGGAAGGAAGGAAGATGGACTGACTCTGGTGTTGACACTAGTATTTGCTAAGGAAATCAATAGGTAAAACCATAATCAAGTCCTTCAAATCTTAACTCACTAGCCTCACATCCAGCTGCTTTTCTTTTCTGTATTTTTTTAAGATTTAATTTTTTTAGAGCAGTTTCAGGCTCACAGCAAAACTGAGAGGACAGTACAGAGGCTGCCCATTCACTTCCTACCACCACACATATTATCAACATCCTCACCAGATGGCGCATTTGTTACAACTGATGAACCTACAGTGACACATCATTATCACTCAAAGTCCATAGTGAACATCAAGGTCACACTTGATGTTGTACATTCTATGGGTTTGGACAGACGCAAAGTCTATCCACCATTATCCAACTCCTTTTTATTCCTCTAACATGAGAAGTTTGTTCCTCCTTCAGTTCCTTTACATCTGCTGTTCCTTTTATGTAAAAAAAAATCTGTTCTAGATCTTTCCATGGCTGGCTACTTTTGTTGTCAATTAGACCCCAGGTCAAATGCCACCTCTACAGGAAGTCCTTCTGTAATTACCTATTCAAAGGGGAGCTCGGACTCACCCAAATCATATTCACTCATCTAATTGTGGGTATTTGGTATTCTCGTCTCCTCGCTCTATAATATGAACTTTATGAAAGCCAGGATCATGTTTACTTGTCACTGCTAATTGCCCACCACCCCAACACCCAGAATGACTAGCTAGTAGCTACTCAATAAGTATCTACTGGATAAACTTTGGATGAATGGAAGGTTCTCAGACAATTATGTAAGAAGAGGGAGAGGAAGTAGGTGCTGATGTAGGTGAGCTAAATTCCCTCACCTACCAGAGCAGGAGGTGAATCAATAATGCCTACATAGATGGCTCAAGAAGTATTTCCCCATCTCACTTATATGTAGAATCTAAAAAGAACCAAACTCAGATACAGAGAACAGATAGGTGGTTGCCAGAGGCAGGGAGTGCAGGGTAACGGAAATGAGTGCAAGTGGTCAAAATGTACAAACACGTAGTATACAGGGTGATGACTACAGCTAATAATTACTGCATTGTATATTTAAAACTTGATAAGATGGTAAATCTTAAAAGTTCTCATCACAATAAAAAAGATTATAATTATGTATGACGATAGGTGTGAACTAAACTTACTGTGATGTTCACTTCACAATAGACACATAGATCACCTCATTACATTGTACACCTACAACTAACACAATGTTATACGTCAACTGTATCACAACTAAGAAAGTAAAGAGATATTACTATGGACAGATTAAAGATAACGTAACGTTTTAAAATCTAATTTGAACCAACAAGTATCACTCATGAATGTATTCATTCATTCGCTCGACCACTTACACTCCGTGTACAGCAGAGTACAATGCAGGGAGCACCCCCACCCCACAGTGAACCTGGCCTTCTAACTGCAGAAACAGGCAATTAAACCAATAATTAAGATAATTTCTGTGTGAAAAAGGAGAGACACAAACTGGTCTCGGGAGTTTAGGAAAGAAGGGAGTGACATTTAACCTGGGTCATAAAGGATAAGTACTAGGAGTTCAGCAGATAGGGGGCAGGTCTGGGTCCAAGCCCAAGGACTCATAGAGCCAAAGGCCCAGAAGTAAAAGCGTAGCCAAGTCCACAAAGTTGAATTTCATCCTGAGGAGCAGCCAGGGCTTTCTGCTGGTGGGTGACAGATCATGCTTACGCTCTGAAATAAAACAGTCACTCTGGCTCCGGGGTGGAAAACAGAAAAAGAGCTGGCAGGAGCACAGAGGCTGCAATCAACTTAGGAGGGAGCTGACAGTGACATGCACACAAGTGGTAGTAGAGAAGCTAGAGAGAAGCGAGCCAAGTTAGATCTTCAGGTGGTAAAATCAGCAGGACAGGGTGATTAACTGGGCATGGGGCCAAGAAAGGATATGAGCCAAAGACAGTGACACCCTGAACGCTCAGCCTGCTGGGTGCTTGGTGAAATAACTCACTGAGGCTAGAAAAGCAGGTTTGAGCGAAGAAAGTGCACTCAGGTCCAGCTATAGGGCATTTGAGATATGGGTGCACCATCAAAGTAGACGTACCCCGACTGACATCGCGGAAGGGGATGGGATCACCCAGCAAGTCAACGAAAAGTGAGCAAAGACCAGCTTAGGGCCCCAGACATTTGTAGAAGTCAAAAACTTAAATAAGAACAAATAATTTCAACCTTATAGAGTTTTCTCTTTTTATTTACAATTAGATATGAAGCCAACTTCTCTAGAACACTCAGTCCATGTCCTATCAGTCTGAAGCCTGGCACAGAACTATTTGTGAAATAAACTAAGGGCTTGGCTTTCTTCATTATTACCAGTAGTGAGTGTAATATTCTAGACTCCAACTTATTAAATCACCCTGTTAAGGGGTGCCTGGGTGGCTCAGTCAGCTAAGCATCTGACTTCGGCGCAGGTCATGATCTCATGGTTCATGGGTTCGAGCCTTATGTCGGTCTCTGTGCTGACGGCTCAGAGCCTGGAGCCTGCTTCATGGATTCTGTGTCTCCCTCTCTCTCCGCCCCTCCCCTGCTCATACTCTGTCTCTCTCCCTCTCTCTCAAAAATAAGTAAAACATTCAAAAAAAATTTTTAAATCACGCTGTTAAATGTTGACTAACGTGAGATTCATCAAAAATGAATCAAATCATGCTGTAACTAAGCATAAAATGTAAACCCACAAATAAGATTAACATTGTTAAACAGGTCTATAATTATTAACATAAAATAGAGCCTCTCTCTGCTAATATAGTACTTTTAAAAGTATATAAACTGCAGTCTGATACAGTATCCCTGCTTATTTTATTCAGCAATTATTTCAATTAGAAATGTACATCTATGAATCAAATTAAATCCGGCAGAGGTAAAATAATAATTGGTGGATTTACTTGAAATTGGTGTACTTTTTAACAATATTACAAATTTTGAGCATGCTTTTTTAAAAGAAAACTTAGCCCGCTCGTCCTCTTTGACCTCAAAATCCTCTGTGACGTTCTGGTTATGACAGTATAGGAATAAGACTGGTTCCCACAGATAAGCCCTCTATTGCATCATATGGCACATCATAATACGGCAGACACAGAGGAATACAAGGCCCCTGATGACAAGATACTCTGGCCAGGATCAGAAACAGTCCTGAGCACAGCAGTCAATGCATACGTGTACACTATAGACAAAGTGCAGACTGACAGCTTAGTGCGTATCCTCCACTCACAAAACAAACATACAGAGATTACCTCTGGAAGATGGAAGTAGGAACGGGGAAGGAAGCTGGAGGAAACATCCACTCTTGTTACCTCACTTTTCGGTTGAAAGATGAAACGTGAAAATCAATGACACTGAAAGCATCCTCATGGGCACCAGGGACATGAGACCTTAGAATGCCTCAATACCTTCTCTCAGACAACTCGTGGGCGCCATGGCCCCACACATCAAATGCTAAGCTAATGAAGCAAAGTTATGTCCCTCCAGGGTAAATACATTATAGATTTTATGCTACAAATTCACGTCCTCCATATCAATTTCCATTCCGAGGGCGTCTGCCTCCTGTTCATTACTGTTCCTAGTTCAGTTTGTCAGTTTAATTTTGTGCTGCTTTGTAGGAATCCACAATAATTACAACATTTAATTCTGTACCTGAAGGGTGAGCTAAACAGAGCAGTTTAAATGCATACGTTCCAGCCAATCTTTGACTCCCACCCACCTCTGCACACACCCCATCCCCCACACACATACAAGCACATGCACTAGCTGGCTTATATATGATATCTTTCACCTCACTAGCTCTTTTCCCATTACTTTCGACAGTATATCTGATGATGACATTATTACTGATGCTACAGTAAACAGCTAATATATGTGGTAAAAGTACATGCACTATAATGAATCAAAATGACACACCCACCCACCAAACTCCCTCTACTCATTCTAATCAGATAATGGATTTTTTTCTTTGAGTGTACTACAAAAGGAGGAAGTAGCATTGGAGAGAAAAAAAAAAAACATTCATAGAAACAGGGGAAATAAAAGTAAATGTTTAGGTCATTGAGATCAGAAAGGAAGTTCATCAGAAGGTTTGTGTCAAGTAACATGTAGTCCGTCAGTTCTATATAGAGTATAGCCTTCTTAACTTAAAGTTTCCTGAAACGTAGCTCAGTTTCACATGAATAAGCTAGATAACATCACTACAACACAGTCTATCTAAAATTTATCTTGCAGAAAAAAAGCACAGCCCTGTTTCATTTTTTTGGTTTTTGTTATTATTATTGCTAACGATCTTACATAAATCTGGTAGCTTTCTAACTGTGACAGAATTTTTGCTTTACAAATGAAGTGAAAATAATCCAACTGGTTTTTACATTCCCTATTTTTATTAAGGAAGTTTTACTTCTAACCTTCTATTTTTGTATTTTTTGTTTTGTGTTCCTTGACGATAGAACGCAACAAAAGCCAGGAAAAAATGTGAATACGATAGGAAACAGAAAACTATATCTAATCAGAATGATAGAACAAAAATTCCTGAGATAAGCATGGCTTTAAGCATGGCTTAAAAAGGAAAAGAGGAACTCTGGGTGCGTGTGTGTGTGTGTGTGTGTGTGTGTCCACTCACGTGTGTGTGAGACGTTCTGGTTGAGAGCAAGGGACTCAGACACAAAACCTCCTATTAGACTTTTTATTATGATGCAATTCATTACAGCATAATTACATTTCTTATAAAATGATTAATCATAAGGTTAGAAGAAAAGGTTATGTTGAATGTTAATTATACATCCTGTAAAGAATTTCAAAGCCATGAACGGCGGTATTCTCATAGACTGTCAGTTGCTGTAAATTAAACTCTAGGAAGGCAATTTGGCACTATCTTTAAAAATCCAAAATCTGGGGCGCCTGGGTGGCTCGGTCAGTTAAGCGTCCGACTTCGGCTCAGGTCACGATCTCACGGTCCGTGAGTTCGAGCCCCGCGTCGGGCTCTGTGCTGACAGCTCAGAGCCTGGAGCCTGTTTCAGATTCTGTGTCTCCCTCTCTCTCTGCTCCTCCCCTGTTCATGCTCTGTCTCTCTCTGTCTCAAAAATAAATAAACGTTAAAAAAAATAATAAAAATAAAAATCCAAAATCATATATCCTTTTACTAATCAATACAACTGGGAAGAACTTATCCTACAACTAATTTGTGGAAGTGAGCAGAAATGTGCACAAAAAAGATGCCTGGTCCATTACTGGCAACACCAAATATCGAAAATAATGTAAGCATTCCTTACTGAGGAAATTATGACCATGGTGCATTCATATAAGGGAATCAATGGGATGGTACCAAAAGTTCCTCTAGACAGATGATAAAACAAAAAGGAGAATGAAGGTATACAAGAGTCATCCATATCTGGTTTTTTTTAACAAAGAATATAAATATATGAATGTGCTTGCGTGAGAAAATGCAGCGAAGCACACAAGGAACTTAACAGTGATTATCTCTGGGCACTGGGATTGAGATCAGGAGGACAAGGAGATAGGAGTGAATATTTTGTGTGTGATGTATGTGTACTATGTATTTAGTGTATATAGAGAGATATCATATATGTATATATGATTTTTTACCATACACAACTATTAATTTTTAAATTGAAGGGAAATAAGTTAAAATAAATCAAAGATTGTAAAGAAACAGAAACAGGCCAACAGGCATCACAGAGCACAATTTTAAGAGCAGAGAACTAAAGGGGCGCCTGGGTGGCTCAGTCTGTTGAGCATCCGACTTCAGCTCAGGTCATGAACTCCCGGTTCATGAGTTCCAGCCCCAGGTCAGGCTCTGTGCTGACAGCTCAGACTCTGGAGCCTGCTTCAGATCTGTGTCTCTCTCTGTGTTCCTCCCCCACCCCTCTCTCTCTCTCAAAAATAAATGAAGATTTTTTGTAAAAATTATTAAAAAAAAAAAAAAAAAAAGGGCAGAGAATTTAAGGTATGATTTACATACAGCGGAGCATTCTTACCTGGCACTTGGCACTGCAGTATTTGGCAACTCGGCATTGAGAGCATCGCATCAGTTTTTCCTTCCTGTTTAAAAAAAAAAAAAAAAAAATTCCCATTAGGAAATGAGTGACACCGATAGGTTCTGCTCACCCCATTTGTATGGTCCCTTAAGACTGAGATTTTCACACTGATGGACATCATCTTTCATCCTCAATGTGAGATACGGACATAGTAATAACTCTTTTTTAAAATAGTGGTGAGGGGCGCCTGGGTGGGTCAGTCGGTTAAGTGTCCGACTTCGGCTCAGGTCATGATCTCACGGTTCGTGGGTTCGAGCCCCGCGTCGGGCTCTGTGCTGACAGCTCAGAGCCTGGAGCCTGTTTCAGATTCTGTGTCTCCCTCTCTCTCTACCCCTCCCCCACTTGCACTCTGTCTCTCTCTCTCTCTCAAAAATAAATAAACATTAAAAAAAATTAAAAAAATAAATAAAATAAAATAGTGGTGAAATGTATATAATATAAAATTTACACATTAAACATTTTTACGTGTATAGTTCAGTGTGTTAAAAAGATAATTCAAGGGGCGCCTGGGTGGCTCAGTCAGTTAAGTGCCTGACTTCGGCTCAGGTCATGATCTCCAGGTTCGCAAGATCAAGCCCCACCTGGGCTGACAGCCCAGTTCATATCCTCTGCTCCCCTCTCTCTCTGTCCCTCCCACACCTGCTCTCTCTCTCTCTCTCTCTTTCTCTCAAATAAACAAACATTAAAAAAAAAAAAAAAAGATAATTTGAGGCACAAAATGGAGTCACTTATGCTTAGCACTATATCATGTTTGAGACTTAACTATAGTTTTGACTCCCCCAAAAGTGGATTCTTAAACCAGTCTATCAGAGATTACTAGTTAGGTAATCTGCTTGATAGACCACTGCTCTCCCCTGATGAAAGCGATCTTGCAGTAACCAACTCATTTTTTCACCTACTGTAACTGCTCTCTTCTGCCCACAGAAGTCTTTCATTTTGTACAGCATCTCAGGGCTACTTTCTGTCTGCTACATTGGATCCCACCCAATTCATGAACTACTGAATAAAGCCAATAAGATCTTTAAAGTTTACTCAGTTGAATTTTGTTTTTTAGCAAATGGCATTAAGTATATTCATTTGATGTGCAACCATCACCACCACTAATGTCCTTTTTAATAAAAAAAAAATCAGTTAAAATCAGAGATTCCCACTGAAACCGGAAGTTTTACTTCACAGAGATTTTAATCTCTCCATTTGAAATAGAGAATTCAGTCCCCGTAACTACTTGGAATGGAAGTATCCTATACTCTTCAAATATAAAAAAAATTGTATACGTCTTAACCTATCATATAGTTTAATTATGAATATCCTCCTCTGGAAAATGATTTTAAAATTCCACTAAATCCAATTACTACTTTAGACATGCTGAATTGAGATGCTCCAAAGTTACATCTCCCCCAAATCACCTGCATAAGAAAAAAGCAAAGATGAAGAAAAGGTTGAATTATAAAATAAAAAATAAATGAACCTGATGATAAAATTAATAGTGACAAATAAAAGGCAGGAAGGATTGTGGATACTTTCAGGGCAGCCAAGAGCATTAAAAAGTCAAACTGTAATTTTAATATCAATGACAAAACAAAAACAAATCCTTCCAAGCACTTCTAATGGTCCTGGTACTATTCAAAGATTTTTACATCTATAGTTTATACTTAATTTCAAATAGTCCTATAAGTAAACAGTCTTATTATGACTACTTTGGGGATACACCAATACATTTTTCAAAAGATAAAAAAAACATAGTCCAAACTAAGAAGACACACCATAAAGTGCATGGCAGGTGATACTGAAAGGGTAAAAACAAAATCCTAAAGAGAATCAGAACCTAAATATACCAGGTACTTACCTCTGGGACAGCAAGGGTCAGATATGGAGCATAAAACAAGGGCAGAGGTTAAAATCTAAATAAAGGGAAGCCAAAATGCCTGCCATCCCCAAGTATAGAATTGTGGCTGTCACATATCAACATCCCAGGCAACAATGCAAACCCCAGCAACCTGGCCTTCAAGCTCTTACTATGACTATCACACTGGACTACTGCTCTTGGGTAAAACTGGATAAAACCAAAATCTACCCATAAGCTGTTAAGAGATACACATCAAATAAAAGGACCCACAAAGGAGGATGAAATGGATATGCCAAGCAAATATTAACTAAAGGAAAAGCCTATGTAATTACATCAATTTCAGGGGGGGAAAGCACTTTACAGTTAAAGATCTTGTTAGAGATAAATAAGGTAAATACTCAATGATAAGAGACTCCAGTCACCAGGTGTTAGGTACCTAGTGACAAATGTACCCAGTCTCAAAATATATGAAGTACAAGAAACAGATCTCAGGGAAAAATGACCGACACAATAAGTTAATACATGTAAGGCCCTTAAAATAGTGCCTGGAATATAGTAAACACCATATAAGTATTAGTTATTGCTATAAAAAGATACAAAGTCTTTTTCAGGAATTCAAAACCAAGCACATAAAGAACAGGGGTTCAGGGCACCTGGGTGGCTCTGTTGGTTAAGTCCCACCCCCATTCACACACTGTCTCTCTCTCCTTTAAAATAAATAAACATTAAAAAAAATTTTTTTAAAGAATAGGGGCTCAATAATTTATTCGATCTCAGGCAATACACAGACCCTTATCCCTGTTATATGAATGTGCATTCACATATTCCTGTTCAGCACCCACTGACCATTTATAAACCGCAAAGCAAATCTCAAAAATCCCAAAGAATCAATATCATATAGATCATCTTCTCCAACCATAAGGGAATTAAATTAGAAATCAGTAACAAAAACAAACCCAGTGAAATATCATATGCATGAATATTTAAAAGCATGCTTTTACAGAATTCAAGGATCAAAGAATCATAATGAAATTAGAGTATACACACACACAAACACACACACTTTTTTTTTAAAGTAGGTTCTACACCCAAGTCATAGGGGATGGAACTCCCCTTGAAATCAAGAGTCACATGTTCTACTGAACCAGCCAGGCATCCCAAAAATTGATTAAATAATGGAAAAATATCAAAACTTCTGAGATAAAATGAACACACTACTTACAGGAACATTTATAACTTTAAATGTTTATGTTAAAAAAACTGAAAATAAATGAGCTAAACATGTAAGTCAAGACTTTAAAAATAACAGAAAACTAAGGACAGCATCAGCAGGATATTATACAACATACGAAATAGAACACAGTGATCTAAGAGGACGAGCAAAACCAGAGGCACAAATAACATCAACAAATTTCTTGCAAAATCACTTAAGAGAAAGTTTCCAAACAAATAATACTGAAAACAAAATGGAATGGAACTCAAGATTCAATAGATTGAAAAACAGACAAGAGAAAATTCTGAAGGAACGGTAGCAGTGACATAATTTTCTAATCTCCTTAACTCTCCCCATTAACAAAATGACAGCACGAGTTAGAGAACAAACCTGAGTATTACTCGCCACCCAGGAAAACATCACAAAACGTGACTGGGCAGAGGAAACCACTAACAGCTCTGAGACTTAAGTCAGTGTATTTGTGGGAGAAAACCAAGAAGGCCACAGGGCCTCCAATAAGCCTGAAAACAGAAGAAGCCCCAAGCGGCAAAAAGACGCCCAGTGTGTCCAGCCAATGTGACAATGGGAGCCAAAACTGGGACAGGATGCTTTCTGCAAGAATCTTCCAGAGGAGGAAGTCACTGGGACTCCCCTGAGTGCTGCCCTCCTCAGACCCGACTTCTCAGATTTTCCCTCCTCCTCCTTTTCTGGTGTAAGTTATTCAGAGGTGGGATGCCTGGGGGGCTCAGTCAGTTAAGCCATCCACTTTGGCTCAGGTCAGGATCTCACAGTTCATGAGTCCTAGTCCCAAATCGGGCTCTGCGCTGACAGTGTGGAGCCTGCTTAACACTCTCTCTCTCTCCTTCTCTCTCTGCCCCTCCCCAACTTGCTCTCTCTGTCTCTCAAGATAAATAAATAAACTTTAAAAAAAGGCAATTTCTGTTACTTGCAAATATAAAGCCCCAGCTATATGAGGTGTTTCTTCTTGATTTTAAAAATTAATGGGCAGAATCAAGCTACCTCAGAAGATCAGCGATGAACAGGTTAGCAAGCAAAACTGTGTCCTCTCCCTCCCATAGCTACCAACCACAGGCTTTCATGAATTTTCACAGAATGCTGGCAAAGTGAATAGCAAGATTACTCTAAGTACCTAAATAATTTAATTGTTGTTTTGATGGGTGGAAGAAATTCCTTAACATGAGTTATTTAAATGTTCAGGGTTACATATCAAATAACAAGTTCTCAAGTTTCAAAAATAGGTCAAATGAATCCAAGAGAAAAGTGGTGTGTGTTTGATCAGACAACCACTGAGCCCCGGAAGAGGTCCTGCTTCTCTCTCGGGCTCAGGCTGAGAACAGAATCCTGTGAAGCAAATTCCACCACTGCAAAGGAGAATGAGTTAGAGGAGTTTCCTTCCAATACTGAAATTATTTGATTCTGCTTCTCTTGTGCCAGTAACAAATATTAACTAAATTTGAAGATGACAAAAGTTGTACACGTTTTAGGTGAATTACGGTAGTCTCAGAGGCACAGAAATGTGATGAATATAGAATTTTCAGATCACAGAAACATCCGGTTTACAAAATGATTAGCTCAAAGTCCAAATGGACTTTCTGAATGAAAAGTAATCTAAGGAAATAGGTTAGCAACATATCAGTAACAGAAAATGATTAATTTACCTCTTTTCCCCTCTCCACTCAAGAGAAAATAATAGCATTCTAACCCCAAATAGGAAAAGCTATTAAAATTATTTTACACCAAAATCAGAGTTATCTTTAACTATGTCCACAAAAAAAGCAACAAGGAATCCCCTATTACTCATTCATACAAACTGTGACAGGCTGTAGAACACAGTGTCAAATCGGAGAAAATTCTCAGGTAGCTCAGTGCCCCAAATACAGTGGTTCATGGAGCAAAACAAGTCCTCTCTTCCAAGTAAAGGCTGGGACATAATTAGCTTCTCCAACAGCACAGGCAAAGGAAATGTAGAAAGGAAATAAAAACAGAACAAAATTACTTGTTCCTCCAGTATACAAACCTAGAAGTTGTATATGGGTACAGGAGAAATCACTGTGTCTAAAAAATCAAAGAAGAAATGAGATTAAGTGGCTCCTTCAAATCCCAACAACTGGGGTAATATTTAAGGGAATGTCTCTCTGTCCTTGGTTATCAGCAGGAGGGGAAACTATCGAAGGGTTTAAAACTCTGCCCTAGGGGGCACCTGGGTGGCTCAGGTCATGGTCTCCCAGTCTGTGAGTTCGAGCCCCGTGTCAGGCTCTCAGCTGTCAGCACGACCTGCTTCCGATTCTGTGTCTTCCTCTCTCTCTGCCTCTCCCCCACTCACACTCCTTGTCTCTCTCTCTTTCAAAAATAAATAAACATTTAAAAAAATACAAAACAAACAAACAAACAAACCTCTGCCCTAAAATAATATGGGCAGTTGCCAGATGGAGGAAAAGAAATTTCCTGGGAAGGATATAGAAAACAAATCCTAGTGATTCAAATTTCCCCCAGCCCTGGCAGCTGCAGAATCCATTTTAAACTCTGCAGAGAAAACAACGCATCCACAACACATTCATACACAGGCAATATGTCTCCACCCCTCAGAAGTCTCCTGGTGTCCCTTGCAGTCAAAGCTCTCCTTCAACAGCCACCCGCACACTCACTGCTGGCCAGGCAGTTCGGGCACCGCAAGGAAGCCCGGCCACCCCATCAGCCTCCGAAGCCACTCATCTGGATGGAGCACAGCCCTGTACAATCTGAAGCAACCCAGGACCCAGCGTGTGTCTTTGCAGCCTCTTCTGGGCTAAAGATCCGTGCCCAGCAATCTTTTGCACACTTTTGTCCTTTTTCAAGGCTGATCACTATGAGCTTTGAGAAGAAATGTGAGCTGAGAGAAAGAGCAGACTTCATCAGATAGAGCCTGCCGGCACCACTCACGCTTGCTAAAAAAAGAGGGCTGACCGCAGGATGTCTGATGGAGCACCCCTGCCTGAACACAAGTTTTAAGGAAGATTCTCCAGTAACAATTCCTATGAAAATATTTCTTCACATAATCAGGACAAAAGATGCTCTGTGGAGTATGAGGAATATGGACTGTTTTAGAATAAAGAGCTCTATTTGTTTAAAAGGCAAAACCCAAAATAAGCAAAATCTAAATATAATTTTTAAAAGAGACCACAGAAATAATATTTCTTTAAAGAATCGTTGTTTGTAAACATCTCCAAAATCTCAGACTCCTGATTCATTAGAAACGTTAGTGTTATGTACCCAAGTACCTGCCTGTTTCCCCATGGAAATTTCTGGAGCAAACGAAACTCTGCACTATGAAAAGGAGATTATCCCAAATAAAAAGTCATGCTATTCCCTCCAAGGGTAGTACAACTGTTTTTACTCTGACCAAATAAAATACACCGCAAAATGCTAAACAGAAAGCATTCTCTTTGGCATAAATATTCATAATAATACAGAAAAGGAAACTTCCATTTTTGTTTCCAGATGGTAATTATGTTGGTATGGGCCTAAAGGCTTTTTTTTTAATTAGAGATTCTCATCCACAGTCCACCTAACTATCAAATAGTGGGGTTTTTTTTTAATGTTTATTTATTTTAGAGAGAGAAAGAGAGAGAGAGCAAGAAAGAGAGAATGAGTGGGGGAGGGGCAGAGAGAGGGAGACAGAGAATCCCAAGTGCACTCTGCTGTCAGCGCAAAGCCCAAGGCGGTGCTAGATATGACCTGAGTTGAAATCAGAGTAGGACGCTCAAGCAAATGAGACAACCAGGTGCCCCTCAAATACTTTTAGTACAAAGTAGCAGATGTGGTCAAAGTAATACAGACTCATAACACAGAAAAGCAGAATTGGTTTGGATTCATTTTTCCACATCCCTTATCACTTTATTTCAGACTTCTAACATTCAAAGTACAAAACAAGAAAATGCAATGGTCAATTATTTCAGAAAACAAAAAAATCTATGATCCCCAGGCACCATACCTTCCTGGGCAAAACACAAGCAATTTAAACTCATATTAGCACTTACGGAGGAAAAAAAAAAAAAAAAAAGCACAGCAACTGACTTCAACTTAGGTCACGATCTCATGGTTCATGAGTTTGAGCCCTACATCGGGCTCTGTGCTGACAGCTCGGAGCCTGGAGCCTGCTTTGGATTCTGTGTCTCCCTCCCCCCCTTCCCCCCCCCCTCCCCCCCTTGCCCCCTTCCCCTCCTCCCTCCTCTCAAAAATAAATACGCACCAAAGAACTGGTGACTTACAGCTGGTTTTTAAGGCAAAGCAGTTTAAGGTAAACTGAAGAAAGCTGTGACCAAAAGGCAATGAAGAGGGATTTGATCTAATAACATCTCTGTTCCTAAACGGGAAACCTCTCAGCCTAGTCAGGTAATAGGACTCTGGTAAGTCAAGAGATGTGTTCAATTTCCCCAAGTCTTCTTGAAATCCAAAGTAATAAAAATATGAGAAAGAAGAAAAAATATGATTTTGCCCAAAGAGTGAAATCAAATACCCTTTAAACAGGTAAGCATTTAGTATAAATACCACACAGCATTAACATGAAAATCAAAGTACCAATGGGTAGAATTTCAAATAAGGTATAAGGATAGCTGATCAACATTTACATCAATAGACTAGGACCTAAGTCTTCAAACTGGCAAAAGATGGTCACCTTGATTTCGGTTCCAGGAAACAGTGTGTCACAAAGGAAGAATTCTCCATCATCTTCCTCTTATTAAAAAATGAAACTTAAAAAAAAATTAATCTCAACAGCACTGTGACTGTATTTTAGCTTTAACAGTGAGAAAACCAAAAGCCAAATTCACTATCTAATTATAGTAATCTCTTCATTTCAGAGGCCCAGAAGCATCTCCTCCTTCCGCCTGCCTTAAAAATTTGCCCTTCTATTTTATAATTAAGTCTATTACTTTGTTTAACTTTTAATTACAAATTTCCTGAAGTCCTCTGGAAATAAGCATAATGAAATCTCAAGTAACTCATTCTCTCTTTTGGAGAACAACATGAAACTTGAAGTTGTTGTGGCTGTTGTTTTTTAAGTTTATTTATTTATTTTGAGGAAGGCTAGCATGGAGCCTGATGAGGGCTCAAATCCATGAACCATGAGATCATGACCAGGGCCAAAATCAAGAACTGGACACTTAACTGAGCCACCCAGGTGCCCCTCAATTTAATTTTTAATAATTTATTGAGTTTAATCTCATATTAGATGCATGCTTTGTAAATTAATTTCCCACAGACTGTGTCTGCATTATTTCTCAACTAGACACTGTAAGAGAATATAATACAGTGGTGAAATCATTGACACTGGAACCATATGGCCTAGAACCAAATTCTAGTTTACCACCTAGTAGCTGTATGATGCTGAGCAATTTAATACCTCTAAACCACGACACTAAAATGAGAATGATAATAGTACCAACACTACTTGGCTGTAATGAGAATTAAATAAAATATGTAAATCTCTCAACATTGTGCTTGATTCATAGAAAGAGCTAATTTTTCTTAGTACTATTATTCCTTTAAGAGATTTTTTTTAAAGCAACTCTCAAAAGAAGTTCCTAGATATCATCTGAAACACTTCAGTGTTGAGTAGAAGTATTTTTAAAAGTTCAGCCATTCTAGAAATTCAGAATTTTAGAAACCTTTAGAATGTTTTTCCCAGTTATTTTCAAGTTCTTCATATAGTTACCTCTACATTATTGGAAGAGAGTACAGAAACAGTACAAGTTATTTACTGAAATATTCATGTATGTAATTAAATGGTAATTACTTCTTAGCTTAGAAGCAACCAAACATGAATAAAATGTAACAATGAAACCAGTGCTTTTGGGGAAACTGTTGGTCAACGTGAGTTTTAAATGTTCTAGAAGTTAACACCTGGACCCAAATAATACAAAACTTGTATACATTTTTCTCTTATCTCAAAAGAAAAAAAGAATCAGATATAATAAGGTTGCATTGAACGCTTTTATTTTTCTACATAGGTCAGAAGAAAGGCTGAGAAAATCTTAATGCATCAAGTTCCCCCTCCCCTCATTAGGCTGGTAGAGAAAAGTCTGCAGCACAGGAGAGAAAAGATAATTAACTCTTTCTAGGTAAGCTAACCCATTTTACTAAAAAGTAATTTCCCTGTTTATAGCTCATTTACAATAATCTTTAGAAGACGGAAATTTGTAACTGATCAACCTTGACTAAACGGAGAGAATCCCAACTGCAATACATGATATCATGCATTTTCCCCCAGAGAAAATGGGAAAGAAAACAATTTTTGAAATGTCATTACTCAAATGGTTTTTAAAAATTATACGGTGTTTTCAATGGGAAATTTTAATTATCTTTTTCCTAATACAAAGATCTTCTGGGTGCCACATCCTTCCTGTTGTTGCTGCTCTTTACTTCACTGGGCCCATAAAATCACTGAAGACTCTTTGTACCATGGACTGTGACGGTTCTGAAGAAATTCGGATCAAAAGACATAGTTCTTGCCTTCAAGGACTGCTGATGCTACAACAGAAGCACACCAGCAGCAGCACGTGGTATCACCTCCTGTGCTAGAGACCCGTAAGACGGCAACAGGTGACGAGTGGTAAACTGAGGCATCAGTCGTAATAGCTTTTGGTCATCACAGGTCCTAGGGTATGGCCCTAAGAAGAGGCACCTAAACTGGGGGAAAGACAAAGGCAATGAGAAGTGGAGATGAAGAGGCCAGGTGTGGGATGGACGTTCACCCAGGAGTAACGATGGAGACAGAAAAAGTGAGCCAGGATGTGAAGAAATCACTGGAAGGCGGTGAGGTCATGGGGGTATGATGGCAAATGCTTCAAAGTGGCTGGCAATTTTGAGGGAGAAGAAAAAATTATCTAAAAACAGCAAGGGGAGAGAGGCCTCTGTTTCTCTGGACACTGAGGTACTGTTAGGGTAGGGAAAAAACAACCAGAACTTGGAAAGACAGAAGCACTGTCCTCAGAAGGCAGGCAGGTTTCAGTTAGAGCAGGAAGGAGAAGGGAACATTCAGAGACTTTCAGGATAGGGAAGTTTTTAAAATGACAGAACATGTTCCAGGTGATATAGAAGAGAGGATGGGGCAGGGAGTGCAGTGTTGAAAAAGGGTGAGGAGCTGAGTTAGATTAGGGTAGACACAGAACCATAAGGAGCCAACTCTGGTATTGACGGATAACTTCAGATGTTATCTGATTTCAGAGGCCAAGCTCATTTCACCAAATACTACTCCTAAAATACATTTAATGCAAAATGACAAAAGTTATAGTCAAAATATGCAACAAAATTCCAGGAAATTTCAAGAGCAGAAACAGCTACCAGAAGCCAGGTAATAAAAGATGACCAGTGAACCAGAACTACAGAATAGTAAGAATTAGCTAAGTGATTGAGGTTAAAAGGGAAGGAGGGTGGCATCCGAGACAATGGAATAGCACTTAATAAGTACAGATTTCAGCCCAAAGGCAATCCTTACAGCTGCTACACAGGGGATAGCAATAGAGAAAACTGTAAAAACATTAAGGGGCCAGACATGAGTAGTCTATAGATCCTAAAGGCCTAAGCTGAGAAAACACTGACGGCAGTAATAATAAATAATTTCCAAGCAGGCGTGGCTACAGAAAACAGAAAACCCAGTATTACAGTGGTTTGACCACACAGGGTTCTGTGGTTTCTCTCATGTAAACTAAGTCCATAATTGGGATTCTCAAGCTGGAATGGAAGCACCATGATGATCAGGAATCCAGCTCCTCTCACAGTCATTAGTGAATCCACAGTGGCTACTGGAGCTCCAGACATTTCCAGGCAGCAAGAAGGAGTAAACACAAGAGAAGTACACCATCCACCGCAGTAACCACCCTCTGAAGACCCTTCCTAAAATCCCACACACGACTTATAACTCGCTGGCCGGAACGAAGTCGCAAGGCCACACCTAAATGCAAGTTAAATAAGAACATATGACCCTTAGCTGAGCTTGCTGCAACCTCAAATTAAAGTGGGATTCTATTATTAAGGAAGAAGTGCCCAATAATCATTAAATAACCAGCAATCTTTCCATAAAAAATGACAACAGAACCTAATATTTTTTGAATACTTACTGGAATCAAGCATGTACATGTATATTTTATCCAATGCTAATTATAAGAATTTGCATGGTAGATCCTTTCATTACACAAATTTCTATTATAGATGAGAAAAGTGGGGTATACAGAAATTAAGTAATTTTTCAGGGTTACACCCAAGGTACTGTTCTCTTCAAATTCCATAGTCTACAGCCTTAAGCACTGTGCCAAATGCCTAGTTATGAGCTTCTTCCAACAGTCAGGGAAGGGGTGTCAGGTCCCGAATCAAAGCAGGGAAAAGTGAAAATACAGGTGGGAAAATGGCTACTAAAAATGATCAAGAGCCACTTTTGAAAACAATCTGGCAGTTCTGCAAAAGGTTAAATACAGAATTACTACATTAAGCAGCAATTCTAGTCCCAGGTACACAGCTAAGAGAAATGAAAACATTTGTCCACACAAAAATATGTACATGAATTTTCACACCAAAGAAGTGGAGAGACTCCAATGCTTACCAACTGATAAACGTATAAATAAAATGTGGCATATCCATGCAATGGACAATTATTCAGACATAAAAAAATGGTAGTATTGATATATGCTACAACATGGATGAACCTTGAAAACATCATGCTAAGTGACAGAAGCCAGTCACAAAATATCACATATTCTATGATTCCACTGATACGAAATATCCAGAATATCCAGAATAACATATCCACAGAGAAAGAAAGTAGACTAGTTGTCCAGGACTGGAGTGGCAACAATGACTGGGATAAATGGGAAGTGCCTCTAATGGATTTAGAAATTTCTTTTGGGGTGATGAAAATGTTCTAGAATTAGCTGTGGTGATAGTTTCACAACTCTGTGAATATAATAAAAACCAATGAATTGTTTACTTTAAATAGGTAAACTGTAAGTTAAGCATCCATCTTTGGCTCAGGTCATGATCTTGTGGTTCATGAGTTCAAGCCCCACATCAGGCTCTGTGCTGACAGCTCAGAGCCTGGAGGCTGTTTCGGATTCTGTGTCTCCCTCTCTCTCTGCCCCTCTCCCCCTCTCCTGCACTTGCTCGCTCTCAATCTCTCTCTCTTTCTCTCTCTCTCTCTCAAATTAAATAAACATTAAAAAAAAATAGGTAGGGGCACTTGGGTGGCTCAGTCAGTTAAGCATGTGATTTTGGCTCAGGTCACGATCTCACGTTTCGTGAGTTCAGGCCCTGCATTGGGCTCTGTGCTGACAGCTTGAAGCCTGGAGCCTGCTTCAGATTCTGTGTCTCCCTCTCTCTCTACCCCTCTCCCACTCTCCCACACTCGCTCGTTCTCTCAAAATGAATAAACATTTTTAAAAAATAGGTAGGGGAGCCTTGGTGGCTCAGTCAGTTAAGCATCTGACTTCGGCTCAGGTCATCATCTCACGGTTCATGGATTCAGACCCCGCATCGGGCTCTGTGCTGACAGCTCAGGAGCCTGGAGCCGGCTTTGGATTCTGTGTCTCCCTCTCTTTCTACCCCTCCCTGCCTTTCAAAAATAAAAAACATTAAAAAAAATAGGTAAACTATATGGTATATGATTTATATCTCAACAAAGCTGTAGCCAACAGAAACAAGACAACCAAGAGATGGCGTAATTAGCTACATTCTTCTGATTAGTTCAGTTCTATTCTAATGTCTGAGGAGAACAGAGAATGTTGGACAAGGACAATTCTTTACTTCTAAGGTGAATACAGCCCTTTGCTTCCATCAGAAAGGGAGAGTAATGGGACTTCCACACAATGGCTAGGTCCCCCCTGGACAGATTCCAAACTCCCACCCCTCAGGGCTCACAGTCTGTTCTAGAAATGGAGATAAAGCCTGTTCCACCCTTCACACTTCCTGAGACAGTTGTCTCGCCTTCTCCCTACACAGCTGCTAGAGAACTGAGTCAACTTTATCTCACATGAATAGGAATATTCACAAAATAGTCACTAGTTTAGGGAGTCCCAGGAAAGGCTTTCCTATTAAAATTAAGGTTTCAATGCAATCTGAACCAATAGATTTCTTAACTTTGTTAAGGATGAAAGCCTTGGAAGAGATTGTGAACCTAGGATATGCTAATATGCAAATGAAGATATATAACTCATTTAAACTGTTTTAACAACTTAGCAGACACAGATGACAAAATAAACCAAGGATAGCACTGAAGAGACTAAAGACACTGCCTGGTGACAAAAAGCGGGGAAGAGACCTAAGTTTACCAATGCTTTTGGTATCATACACAAACTGCAATCAAGTTAAATCAGAAGACTTAAAGATTCTGTCCCACCATGAAGAAGACCAGTGAACTCACTGAGACATGTACTAAAGGCAATGAGGACTTCCTGGAAAGGGAGCTGCACCTGGCCAGCAGTATCTCTCACACTGCCTTGCATATTTTACACAGTGAATAAATGCCTGCAAAATGAATAAATGCATTTACATATATAAGTACTTTCGACTAGACCACCAAGACCAGTAATGCTTGAGACCTTTAAAACAGAATCACAGCAAATTCTTCCAAAATGGTTCTCCTAAATGTCAAGAGGCAACTGCTAGAATAGTCTAAAGTTAGCCCTTCATGCCTCTCAAACTTAGTACTGTCTCAAAGATAAAAGTAAAATAGTCTCTACCTTCATTCAGGTAAATATCCCAACGAACATAATACAGTTTTCAAAATTTTATGTTCAAAATCCTTGGTTTAAGGGCAACCTCAAAATTCTAACCTGGTAATCATGCATACTACTTACTGACTGAGTGTGCTAGAAGGAAAAAAAGTATGCACCACCATGTTTTTCCCATCTGCTTATTTATACAGATTTTAAAGTTTATAAAAGTTCATAAGTGAAAATATGTGCACACACAGAATAAACATCTTTTAAAAAAAATCCAATACTCAGAAATATTAGCTGCCAACAATGGCTAGGGAGTAACTGTCGTCGTTTTAGAAAAAGAAGTTCCTCATATGCACTTTTCAAAAACTTTACTGAAGTATTCTTTTCAGTGAAACTGCTTCTAGTACACTTAACATTACTAGACTGATTAAATTTTATTTGCACTTATCATGCTAAGACTATGTCTCCCTGCTAAAATAAAAATCTGCTTCTATATAGATCATAACTACAAATAAAGTTCCTAGCATTCTTAGACCACAAGTCAGCTCAATAAACAACTCCAGGCTATGGGTCCTCTTCCCAAGTGAGGGGCCCTGCCCTCCTCCCCTTTCCCCAGGAAAGATGGTAGTGCAGAGGAAGGCAAAGGAGCCTCACAGGCATGAAAGATACCAAAGCAATCACCAACGTGATCTCTCTTCACAGCAAGTGCGACCAGCTGGGTGGGCATCTGAGCGAGCGAGAAGATCCCAGGAATCACTGAAAGGAGCCCTCTTGAGAATATCCTCCTCCCAAAATGACAGAAGGCAACAACAACTGGTACCAGCAGCCTGGCTTCATTTGGGTGCTTGACAACACATCAGACCTACTGAATCCAGAATGAGCATCTCAGTAAGATCTCTAGGTGATTCTCATTTCTTTTTTTTTTTTTTAATTTTTTTTTTTAACGTTTATTTATTTTTGAGACAGAGAGAGACAGAGCATGAACGGGGGAGGGGCAGAGAGAGGAGACACAGAATCGGAAGCAGGCTCCAGGCTCTGAGCCATCAGCCCAGAGCCCGACGCGGGGCTCGAACTCACGGACCGCGAGATGGTGACCTGAGCTGAAGTCGGACGCTCAACCGACTGAGCCACCCAGGCGCCCCTAGGTGATTCTCATTTCATTAAAAAGTACAAAACGTAGCCATACCTGAAACTGAATTACAGGCAAATATTTTGGATAGGAAGCCTCTTTGGTTTAAAAATATATTCTCCTTGGGGTGCCTGGGTGGCTCAGTCAGCTGAGCATCTGACTTCGGCTCAGGTCTTGATCTCATAGTTTATGAGTTTTCTAGCCCCGCGTTTGGCTCTGTGCTGACAGCTGGGAGCCTGAAGCCTGCTTCAGATTCTGTGTCTCCCTCCCTCCCTCTCTCTCTCTCTCTCTCTCTGCCCCTCCTCCCCCACTCATGCTCATTCTCTCTCTCTCTCTCAACAATAAAACATTTTAAAAATTAAAAAAATTAAAATATTTTATCCTTGAAATGGTAGGCAGCAAAATCTAACGTGTCACATGAAATAAATGCTGTCATGGTGCTGCGTTTTAGAACATGGTCAAAATATCAAGATGATTTATCCATGATCTGTAAAAGTTAGAACAAAATACACATACACACACATATTTACACACATACAGTATTACGTTACAACAAACTGAATCAAAAGTGCAGAACTGTAATCCACCAAATTATTTAATTTAAAAGTTGGTAGTTCAAAGCATAAGAGACTCTTAAATACTGAGAACAAACTGAGGGTTGATGGGGGGTGGGAGGGAGGGGAGGGTGGGTGATGGGTATTGAGGAAGGCACCTTTTGGGATGAGCACTGGGTGTTGCATGGAAACCAATTTGACAATAAATTTCATATTAAAAAAATGTATAGCACAAAAAAAATAAATAAAAATTCAGAGAAAAAGTTGGTAGTTGTTGTTTTACATAAATTTGTTTGAAAAAATAGTGATAAAGGAAGGTCTAATTTATTTCAGCAACATGGAGATCCACGTATAAAACACCTAAGGTTTTAATGAAGCATGCGATATAGGAAAACAATTACTAGTAAAAGGTGATAAATATAGCCCAAGAATAGAAGGCATTAAACATACCCAGACGAAAAAAAAAAAAGAAGTAAAAAAGACGCTATCAGGTATAGGAGAAAGATTCATGATGTGGAGAAAGGCAAGCAAAAATAGAAACGAAAGTGAGTTACAAACTTATCAAAGCAGTACAATTGTGCCGCGAAGATTACAGACAACAAGCAAAATGATTAGCGTGTACTTAATAATGTATTACTCCTAAAAACTTTAAATTGATGTTTATGGTCATGTTTTCCCCTCAGCGGAGCAATTCTGAGATGAAGAGACAAGTAAAAATAGCAAAGGCTTTTAAAACCCATCCTACAATAAATTTTCCAAAGTACATCAGTCTTCCCCAAGATGCACCTGCCATAAAGTCTGACAACCCTAAATATTTAAACTTCAAAGATAAACTAAAGAAAGACATGCTGGAGTCCTCCACTCACAAGGTGACTGTGTCACTGAGCTATATTTAGTGCAGTACTCGTGTGCTCTTACCCCATCCACATCCCTGTGTGTATTTCATCACACAGGACAAAGCACGTAACAGGTGCTCAATATTTAGTAACTGGATGAATGGCTCAGATAGCTTAGTCCAATGATAATGTTTATAACAAAGACCATATACATAGAAAAAACTGCTAGTCCACAGCCAACCCTCATTTAGCACTGGGTACCTTGCGAACACGTATCACTAGTCATGGGGGACATGACTGTAAGAAGTAACAAACCTTAAGGCCTAGTACTGTCACCTTCATACATAAAACAGCATTATCAAAATGCATTTTGTCTCCTCAAAGACAAATCATTCAAGGGAAGGGCACATGAAAGATCATCCAAGACGGACCTCTGGACATAAACACCAGCTGCTGATCCACACCCAGCATGGATAAGCATCTGATTCCCCTCATTTTTCCTCCTGCATCTCTGCCCACGTATCCCTGATAACTTCATCCACCAGAATTGACAAAAAAAAAAAAAAAAAAAAAAAAAAAACCCTCTTATCACCAAAACCCGGCTCCTCTTCTTAAACCACACTAAATACCAACAGCTTTGTTTCTACTGCGCTGCCATGCACATTGCAAGCATGACAGCTTTTATTCTTTCTTTAACATTTATTCATTTTTGAGACAGAGAGAGAGCACAAGCCAGGGAGGGGCAGAGAGAGGGAGACACAGAATCGGAAGCAGGCTCCAGGCTCTGAGCTGTCCGCACAGAGCCCGACACGGGGCTCAAACCCACAAACCATGATGATCTGAGCTCAAGTCAGACGCTTAACTGACCGAGCCACCCAAGTGCCCTTGTATGTTGATATACACAATATATAGAGAGGAATGTGAAAGATATGAGAAAAAGATCTATGGTTAAGGAGAAGATGAAGGCATTAAACAAAATTAAGCCATCTGGAACAATGGGTGTGACTGGTGAGAGAAAGTAAACACTTGGAGGTGCCCATAGCCATTTCAGAGGAGAACCTTGCTAAACCTGGTTTATCAGGTCAAGGAGGGAGGATGGAAAACGTATGGCTTGCTTTCACTATACATCCATCACATATACTTTCTTCTGGGTAAACTGGAAAATAACATGTATCTATTTTGGAGCAATATTATAATATGCAAATATTCAGGAAAAATATCCTGAGAGATAATTATCTTTTGGATTTTTTTTTTTTTGGATTTTTTTTCGGATTGTTTTGACTTTTGTATTATTTTCTATAATGATGCTATAATGATTTTTATATTATATTCTATTTTTATATTATATTCTATAACTGATTTTTAGAGCAGCTTGCAGCTCATGGCAAAACCAAGAGGAAGACAGAAGGAATGCCCATATACTCCCCACCACCCCACATTCAGAGCCTTCTCATTATCAACATCCCCCTCCCCAGTGATTTCTCAGTCAAAATTGTTGAACCTACACTAATACATCCTAATCATCCAAAGTCCATAGTTTACATTAGAGTTCACTCTTGATGTTGTACATACTATGGGTCTGAACAAATGTATACTAATATGTATCCATCATTATAGTATCATACAGAATACTTTTCACTGCCCTAGAAGACTTCTGCTCTGACTATTCATCCTCTCCACAATCCAACCCCTGGTAACCACTGCTTTTTACTCTGCCTGAAAAGTTTTGTCTTTTCCAGAAGGTGATATGGTTAGAATTATACTATGTAGCCTTTCAGGCTGTCTTCTCTCATTTCGTGATATGCATGTACATTACCTCCGTATCTTTGTGATGGCTTGGTACCTAATTTCTTTTCAGTGCTGAATAATACTCCACTGTCCGGCACTACTAGAATTTATTTCTCTGTTCACCTACTGAAGGACATTGTGGTTTCCTCTAACTTTTGGCAATTATGAACAAAGCTGCTATAAACATCCACAGCAGATATTTCTGTGAACCTAAGTTTCTAACTCCCTTGGTTAAACAGAAAGCAGTATGATTACTGGATGATATGGTAAGAGTATGATAAGTTTTGTAAGAAACTGTCAAACTGTCTACCAAACTGGCTGTTTCATGTTGCACTCCCACCAGCAGTAAATAAGTTTCTGTTGCCCCACATCCTCACCAGAGTATGGTGTTTTCAATGTTCTGGATCTTGGCCTTTCTAATAGAGACATAGTGTTATTTTATTTCACTGTTTGTTATCCCATAATAACTGTTATTTTAATTTGTGCTTCTGGGATAGCATATGATGGTGGGGTATCTTCCTGCATGCGTATTTGACATCTGAGTATCTTCTTTGGTGAGATGCCTGTCAAGATCTTTACCTATTTTTCATTTTTTTTAATTTTTTTTTTAATTTTTTTTTCCAACGTTTTTTATTTATTTTTGGGACAGAGAGAGACAGAGCATGAACGGGGGAGGGGCAGAGAGAGAGGGAGACACAGAATCGGAAACAGGCTCCAGGCTCCGAGCCATCAGCCCAGAGCCTGACGCGGGGCTCGAACTCACGGACCGCGAGATCGTGACCTGGCTGAAGTCGGACGCTTAACCGACTGCGCCACCCAGGCGCCCCTCTTTACCTATTTTTTAATCAGGTTGTGTTCTTATTGTTAAATTTTAAGAGTTCTTTGAATATTTTGGGTAGCAGTCTTTTATCATATGTAAATATGATCTTTTGCAGATATTTTCTCCCAGTCTGTAATTATGCAAATATTTTCTCCTAGTCTGTATTTTGTCTGTTCGTTCTCTTGACGTTGTCTTTTGCAAACCAGATGTTTTAAATTTTAATGAAGTCCAGTTTATCAAGTATTTGTTTCATGAATCGTACCACTGTATTGTAGATTTACTCCTGTGCTATCTTCTAGGAGTCCTACAGTCTTGTGTTTTACACTTACGTCTATTGACCATTTTGAGCTAATTTTTGTAGCATGTGTAAGGACTGTGTCTAGACCATTCCCTTTTCCCTCTGAAGTCCAACTGCTACAGCACCACCAGTTGAAAAGACTGTCTTTGTTCCACTGTATTGCCTTTGCTCCTCTGTCAAAGAGCAGTTGACTGTTTTTATGCCAGTCTATTTCAGGGCTCCCCAGTCTGTTTCCACGGATATATTCACCTATTATTTTGCCAGTAACACATTGACTTAATTGCTATAGCTTTATAAGTCTTGAAGGTGGGTAGCATCAGTCCTCCAACTTCGTAATTCCACAATAAGGCATTGGCTATTCTGAATCTTTTATATCTCTAAACTTTAGAATCAGTTTATTGATATCCACAAAATAACTTGCTGGAGTTTTGACTGATATTGCATTGAATTTATAGATCAACCTGAAAGAACTCACTTCTTCACAATATTGAGTCTTCTTATCCTTACAATGTGGAATATTTCTCCACTTATTTTCTTTTATGTTTATTTTTGAGCGAGAGAGACAGAGCATGAGTGGGGGAGGGGGAGAGACAGAGAGGGAGACACAGAATCTGAAACAGGCTCCAGGCTCTGAGCTGTCAGTACAGAGCTTGACGTGGGGCTCGAACTCACAAACTGTGAGATCGTGACCTGAGCCGAAGTCGGATGCTTAACTGACTGAGCCACCCAGGCACCCCTATTTTGTTTCTTTTCATTTCACTAAACAAAGTTTTGTAGTTTTCTCCATACAGATATACATATTTTGTTTGATTTATACCTAATAATTTTGGGAGTGAGTACCAATATAAATGGTATGGTATTATATTTTTTGTTTACTTATTTTAAGAGAGAGCAAGCAGGGGAGAAGCAGAGAGAGAGGAAGAGAGAGAGAGAGTTCCAAGGAGGCTCCACACTGTCAGCCCAATGTGGGACCTGAACCCACAAACTGTGAGATCATGACCTGAGCCAAAACCAAGAGTTGCACACTTAACCGACTGAGCCACCCAGGCACCCCAGTATTGTGTTTTTAATTTCAAATTCCACTTACTAATTGCTGATATGTAAAAAAGCAACGGACTTTTCTATATCAACTTTGTATCCTACAACCTTGCTATAGTTGCCTATTAGTTCCAAGAGGTTTTTGTCACTTCTTTCAGATTTCCTACATAGCGGATCGTGTCACCTGTGAACAAAGAGCTTTATTTCTCTCTTCCAAATGTGCATCCTTTTTATTTCTTTATTTTGTCTTATTTCATTGACTAGGAATTTCCAGAAGGATGTTGTAAAGGAGCAATGAAAGGGTAACATCCTTGATTTGTCCTGCACTTACTGCAAGACCTCTGGTTACTCACAATTGAGTATGTTAGCTGTAGGTTTTTTATAGATATTCTTTTTCAAGCTGAGGAAATTTCTAGTTTACTGACAGTTTTTATCATGAATATTAGATTTTGTCAAATGCTTCTTCTGCATTTACTGACATGCTAGTGCAGATGTAATTTTTCTTTTTCAGCCCATTATTTTTTGTATTGTGGACCAACATTGCAAACCTGAGACATATCTCACTTGACTGTGCTGTATAATTCTTTATACATATTGATGGATTTGGTTTGTCAGTATTTTATTGAGAATATCTGCATCTATGTTCATGACAGATACTGGTCTGTAATTTTCTTCTCTCATAATGTCTTTGATTTTAGTTATCACGGCAATGCTGACCTCTTAAAAAGTATTCCCTCTGCTTCCATCCTATTAGAGATTGTGAAAAAAAAAAAAAAAGGTGGGGGGATAATTTCTTCCTTAAATACACAATAGAATTTACCAGAGAAATGATCTGGGCCTGGCTGTTTCTATTTTAGAGCAATACCAACTATTGATTCAATTTCTTTAATAGATACAAGCCTATTCATGTGCATTTTGTGTGCTTTGGCAGCTCTGTCTTTCAAGAAATTGGTCCATTTCATCTAGATTATAAAATTAATGGGCATAGTGTTGTTCATAGTGTTCCTTTATTATCCTTTTAATGTTCGTGGGATCTGTAGTGATGTCCCCTCTTTCATTTCTGTTATTAGTAATTTGTGTTTTCACTCATTTTTTTCTCAGTTGGCCTGGTTGGGCTCTTGGGATTTTATTGATCTTTTTAAAGAAACAGCTTTTGGTTTCAATGATTTGCGCTATTAATTCCTTGTTTAGAATTCCACTGGTTTCTGCTCTAATTCTTATTATTGCTTTTCCTCTGCTAACTGTGCAATTAATTGCTCTTCTTTTTCCAACACAGAAACTCATATAATTGATTTAATATCTTTCTTCTTTTTTAATGTATGCATTCAATGCTATAAGTTTCCCTGTACGTAGGCTTTCGCTGCACTGCAAAAATTTTGAAACTTCTGTTTTCATTTTGATTCAAAATATTTTTAATATTTATTTATTTTAGACAGAGAGAGAGCAAGAACACACAAGCAGGGGAGGGGCAGAGAGGAGAGACAGAATTCCAAGCAGGATCTACACCATCAGCACAGAGCCCAATGTAGGGCTTGAACTCAAAAACCATGAGATCATGACCTGAGCCAAGATCAAGAATCAGACCCTTAACCAACTGCACCCCCCAGTCACCCCTAATTCAAAATATTTTTAAATGTCTATTGAGATTTCTTCTTTGACTGATGAGTTACTTAGAAGTGTGTTGTTTAATCTCCACATATTTTAAGATTATTTTTCATCGATTTTGAGTTTAATTCCAATGGTTCTTACAACAAACACTGTCAGATTACTACTTTTAAATTTGTTCAGGCTTGTTTTATATTCTAATATGGGATCTCTGTTGGTGAATATTCCAAGAGAACTTGAGAAGAACGTGTATTTTGCTGTTGTTGGATGAGGCAGTCTATGAAGGTCAATTATATTCAGTTGATTGATGGTATTGTTAAGTTCCGTTATGTCCTGATTTCCTTTGATGGATCTGTATATTTCTCCAACTCTAAAAATAGATTAATCTATTCCTCCTTGCAGTAGTATGAGCTTTTGCATCACATAGATGAGCGCTCTTTTGTTGGGCAAATACCTGTTAAGAAATGTCCTATCTTCTTGGGGAACTAACGCTTCTGAACTTGAGTAACACCCTTCTTTATCCCTGCTACCATTCCTTGTTTTGAAGTCTACTCTGTCTGAAATTAATACAACTACTCCTTTTTTTGATTAGTATCCGTGTGGTATATTTTACTCCATCCATTTTACTTATTTTAATTAAATATAATTTATTTATTCACTTTTAAATTTCAGTATGACAAACATACAATGTTATATTAGTTTCAGGTATGCAATATAGTGATTCAACAATTCTATACATTACTCAGGGCTCATCATAATAAGTGTAGTCTTAATCCTCTTCACCTATTTCACTCATTCCCTCACCCACTTCCCCTCTGATAACCAGCAATTTGTTCTCTATATTTAAGAGTCTGTTTTCTGGTTTGTCTCATTTTCCTTTGTTCATTTTGTTTCTTAAATTCCACATATGAGTGAAATCGTATGGCATTTGTCTTCTTCTTACTGACTTATTTCACTTAGTATTAAACCCTCTAGATTCATCCATGTTGTTGCAAATGGCAAGGTTTCATTCTTTTTTATGACTGGGTAATACTCCATTATTACCACATTATTTTTTTTATGACTGGATAATACTCCATTATTGTATATGTATATGTATATGTATATGTATATGTATATGTATATGTATATATATACCACTTCTTCTTTATCCATTCATTTATCAATGGAAACTTGGGTGGCTTCCATAATTTGGCCATTGCAAATAATGCTGTAATAAACATAAGGGTGCACATATATTTTTGTATTGGTGTTTTCATATTCTTTGGACAACTATCCAGGAGCACAATTACTGGATCATATGATAAATCTATTTTTAACTTTTTCAAGTACCTCCATACTGTTTTTAACAGTGGATTCTTTAGTCTGCATTCCCAACAACAGTGTACAAGGGTTCCTTTTTCTCCAAAACCTCACCAACATTTGTTGCTTGCGTTTTTTATTTTAGCCATTTTTTTCAATGTTTATTTATTTTAGAGAAAGAGGGTGGGGGGGAGAGGAAGGGAAAGAGAGGGGACAGAAAATCTGAAGCAGGTTCTGTGCTGAGAACAGCAAGCCCGACATGGGGTCCAAAATCATGAACCACAAAATCATGACCTGAGCCAAAGTCAGACACTCAAATGACTGAGTACCACGTGCCCCTGATTTTAGCCATTCTGACAGCTGTGAGTGGTATCTCAATGTGGTTTTAATTTGCATTTTCCTGAATATTAGTGAACCTGAGCATCTCTTCATGTGTCTGTTGGTCATCTGTATGCCTTCCTTAGAGAAATGTCTATTTGTATCTTCTGCTCATTTTTAAATTGGAGTATTTGTTTTCTGGGTGTTAAGTTCTATATATATTTTGGATACTAACCCTTTCTCAGATATGTCATTGGCATATATCTTCTCCCATTCAGTAGGTTGTCTTTTAATTCTGTTGACTGCTTCCTTTGCTGTGCAGAAGCTTTTTATCTTAATGTAGTACCAATAGTTTATTTCTGCTTTTGTTTCCCTTGCCTCAGGAGACCTATCTAGAAAAATGTTGGTATGGCCAATGTAAAAAAAAATTACTCCCTGTGTTCTCCCATCCATTTACTTTTAATAAGTATGGGTCTTTATGTTTAAAATGGGTTTCTTATAGAACATATATACTTGGATCTTGGTTTTTGACCCATCCTGACAATCTTTTTTTTTTTTTTTTTTTTTTTTTTTTTTACTGAAGAAACTAATTGACATACAATGTTACATTAATTTCAAGTGATCTGACAATTCTGTATGTCACACAATGCTCACCACAATAAATGAAGTTACACCCGTCACCATATAATGTTATTACAACATTATTGACTATATTCCCTATATTGTATTTTTAATCCTTGTTATATGTTTATTTTATAACTAGAAGTTTGTATCTCTTAATCCCCTTCATCTATTTCAGACATCTCCCAACCCCATCCCCTCTGGCAACTACCAGTTTGCTCTCTGTATTTATGAGTCTGTTTCTGTTTTTTGTTCATTTGTTTTGGTATTTAAATTCCACATATAAGTGAAATCATGTGGCATTTCTCTAACTTATTTCACTGAAGCATAATACCCTCTAGATCCATACACTCTGTCATGAATGACAAGAAATCACTCACTTTTACAGCTGAGTAAAATTCCTTTAGATGCATATGCACAGATATGTATCACATTTTCTTTATCCATTCACCTACCAATGAACATTTACATTCATTCCATATCTTGGCTATTATAAATAATGCTGAAATAAACAGAGAAGTGCATATATCTTTTCAGTTAGATATTTTCTTGTTACTTAGGTAAATATCCAGAAGTGGAATTACTGTATCATATGATAGTTCTATTTTTTTAATTTATTTTAATTTTAACAGAGAGATGAGGGAGGGGCAGAGAGAGAGGAGAGGGAGGGAATCCCAAGCAGGATCTGCACTGTCAGCACAGAGCCTGAACTCACAAATAGTGAGATCATGACCTGAGCCAAAATGAAGAGTGAGACGCCTAACCGACTGAGCCACACAGGCTCCTCGGATATTTCTATTTTTAATTGTGTGAATTTAATTTTCTTTTCCACAGTGCCTGCACCAATTTATATTCGCACCAATAATGCACTAAATTTCCCTTTTATCCACACCACTGCCAACATTTAATTTTTTCTCTATTTGATACTAGCCGATCTGACTGCTGTGAAGTGATATCTCACTGTGGTTTTGATTTGCATTTCCCTGATGATTGGTAATATTGGGGATCTTTTCATGTGACTGTTAGCCATCTGTATGTCTTCTTCGAAAAAAAAGTCTATTCAGGTCCTCTATCCATTTTTAATCAGCTTGCAGTAGTGAGCTGTAGGAGTCCCTCACCTATTTTGGATACTAATCCCTTTTCAGCTACATCATTTGCAAATATCTTCCCCCATTCAGTACAACACCTTTCATTTTGTTAATGATTTCTTTTGCTAAAAAAATAAAATAAAATAAAATAAAATAAAATAAAATAAAATAAAATAAAATAAAATAAAATAAAATAAAATATCTTTTTGTATTGATGTAGTCCAAATAGTTTATTTTTGCTTTTGTTACCCTTGCCTGAGGAGAATTATCCAACAGATGTTTCTAAGGCCAGTGTCCAAAACATTACTGCCTATGTTTTCTTTAAGGGGTTTTACAGTCTCATGTAGCACATTTGGAACTTTAATCCATTTTGAGTTTATTTTTGTGTATGATGTTAGAAACTGATCCAATTTCATTCTTTAGCATGTAGCTGTCCAGATTTCTCAGCACCACTTATTAAAAAGACTATCTTTTCCCCATTGTATATATTCTTGCCTCTTTTTTCATAGATTAATTGACCATATAAGCATGGGTTTATTTCTGGGCTCTCTTTTCTGTTCCATTGGTGTATGTGTCAATTTTTTGTGCCAGCACCATACTGTTTTGATTACTATAGTTCTGTAGTATAGCTTGAAATCTGGGATTGTGATACCTCCAGATTTGTTTTTCTTTCTCAAAATTGCTTTCAATACTCAAGACCTTTTGTGGTTCTAAAAAAGTTTTAGGATTATTTGTTCCAGTTCTGTGAAAACTACTCTTGGTATTTCAACAGAGATTGCATTCAATCTGTAGATTGCTTTGGGTGCATGCACATTTTAACAATATTAATTCTTCCAATCCATGAACATGGTATACATCTTTTCATTTGTTTGTGTCATCTTCATCATCAATGTCTTATGGTTTTCGGATTATAGGTCTTTCACCTTCCTAGGTATTTTATTCTTTTTGATGTAATTACAAATGAAATTATTTTTTCTTCTACTTCATTATTAATGTATATAAACACAACAGATTCCTATTAATTTTGTATCCTTCCATTTTACAGAATTCACTTCTTAGAACTGGTAATTTTTCGGTGTAGTCTTTAAAATTTTCTATATGTAGTATCATGTTATCTACAAATAGTAAGTTTTATTTTTTCCTTACAAATTTGGGGAAATTTTATTTCTTTCTGCTTTATTTCTGATTGCTGCAGCTAGGACATCCAAGATAATGTTACATGAAAGTGGCAAGAGTGTACATCCTTGTCTTGTTCCTGACCTTAAGGGAAAAGCTTTCAGTTATTCATCGTTCAGTATGATGTTAGCTCTGGGTTTTTATATATAGGCTTTATTACATTGAGATATGTTCCCTCTAAACTCATTTTGTTGAGAATTTTTATCATGAACAATTGTGAGATTCTGTCAAAAGCTTTTTCTGTATCTATTCAGATGATCAACTGATTTTTTACCCTTCATTTTGTAAATGTGGTTTATCACACGGATTTAACTTGGGGATAATGAACCATCCTCGCATCCACAGAACTCCCAACTTGATCAGGGTGAGTGATTCCTTTTTTTTTTTTTTTAAGTTTGTTTAATAATTTTGAGGGCCTGGGGGAGCAGGGTGGGGGGAGTGCAGAGAAAGAATCCCAGGTTCTGACAGCACAAAGCCCAACGCAAAATTCAATCTCACAAACCATGAGACCATGACCTGAGCAGAGATCAAGAGTCGGACTCTTAACTAAGCCACCCAGCTGCCCCAGTGAATGATTCATTTGATGTACTGCTAAATTTTATTTACTAATATTTTGTTGAGGATTTTTGTATCAACGTTCATCAAGGTATGCTGGGCTGTAATTTTCTTCCTTTGTAGTGTCCTTCTCTGGTTTTGCTATCAGGGTAATGCTGACCTTTTAGAATGAATTTGAAAGCTTCTCTTTCTCTTGATTTTTGGAATAGTTTGAAAAGGATAGGTATTCACTCTTCTTTAAATATTTGGTAGAATTCACCTGTGAAGCCATCAGGTCCTGGACTTTGTCTGCTGAGACGTCTATGATTACCAATTCAATTTAGTCACTAGTAATCAGTCTGCTCAGGTTTTCTATTTCTTCCTGATACAGGTTTTAAATATTGTATGTTTTTAGGAATTTCTCCATTTCATTTCAGCTGTCTTACTTGTTGGCATATAATTTTTCATGGTAGTCTCATAATCTTTTGTATTTCTATGATGCTGGTTGTTACCATTCTTTCATTTTTAAATTTTACTTATAAGACATCCTTTTTACATGATGAGTCTGGCTATTCAAAGAACCAGCTCTTTGTTTCATGAATCTTTTCTATTATTTTTTAGTTTCCACTTCATTTCTTTGCACTCTGATCTTTATTATTTCCTTCCTTTCTAAATGTGGCCTTTGCTCTTCTTTTTTTAGTCCCTTTAGATATAAAGTTAGATTGTCTGAGATTTTTCTTGTTTCTTGCATCACTGCATCACTATAAACTTCCCTCTTTGGGGGCACCTGGAGACTCTTTGGGGGCTCAGTCAGTTCACTGCCTGACTTTTGATTTTGGCTCGGGTCATAATTACTGGGTCATGAGATTGAGCCCTGTGTTGGGCTCCATGCTCAGTGCTTAAGATTCCCTCTCTCCCTTTCTCCCTGCCCCTCCACCACTCCTTCTCTCTTTCTCTCTCTCTCTCTTCCCCCCTAAAAGTAAATAAATGAATAAATAAATAAATAAACAAATATTTTTAAAACTAAACTTCCCTCTTAGAACTGTTTTCGCTCTGTCACAAAGATTTGGATCCATGGTGTTTCCATTTTCATTTATCTCCAGGTATTTCTTTTATTTCCTCTTTGATTTTTCATTGACTCACTGGTAGGATGTTGTTTAGCCACGATGTTTGTGTTTTTCCAGGTTTTTTTTTATTGATTTCTAGTTTTATACTCTTGTGGTTGGAAAAGGTGTTTGATAGGATTTCAATCTTCTTGAATTTATTGAGACTTGTTTTATAGCCTAACATGTGATTGATCTTGGAGAATGTTCCGTGTGCACTTGAAAAAAAAATGTGAATTCTGGTTTTGGATGAAATGTTCTGTATGCTTCTGTTAAGTCAATCTGGTCTCATCTGTCTTTCAAAGTCACTGTTTATTGATTTTATGTCTGGATGATATATCCATTGATGTAAGTGGGGTATTAAAGTCCTCTACCATTATTGTATTACTGTCAGTTTTTTCCTTTACATCTGTTAATACTTGCTGTATGTATTTAGGTGCTCCTGTGTTAGGTGCATAGATATTTATAATTGTTATATCTTCTTGTTGGATTGACCCTTTTATCATTTTGTAAGGCCTTGGTCTCTTTTTTTTTTTTTTTTTTTTTTTTTTTTTTTTACTTTTATTCATTTTTGAGAGACAGAGCACAACCCACGGAGGGGCAGAGAGACAGGGAGACACAGAATCCGAAGCAGGCTCCAGGTTCTGAGCTTTCAGCACAGAGCCCGACGTGGGGCTCAAACTCACAAACCACGAGATCATGACGTAAACCAAAGTCGGACGCTTAACCAACTGAGCCACCCAGGTGCCCCAGGCCTTGGTCTCTTGTTACAATTTTTGTTTTAAAGTCTATTTTGTCTGATACAAGTACGGCTACCCTGGCTTTTTATTCGCTTCCATTTTCATAGTATATCTTTTTCCATCCATTCATTTTCAGTCTGCTCATGTCTTTAGGTCTGAAGTGAGTGAGTCTCTTGCAGGCAGAATATAAATGGGTCATCTTTTTTTTCTTCACTCAGCAACCCCCCCGCTCATGTTTTTTTATTGGAGAACTTACTTGTATACTTTTAAAGTAATAATTGGTAGGTATGTACTTATTTCCATTTGTTACTTGTTTTGTGGTTGTTTTTGTAGTTCTTCTCTGTTCCTTTCTTCCTCTCTTCCCTTGTGATTTGATGACTTTAGTGTAATACTTGGATTCCTTTCTCTTTATTTTCTGTGTATCTATTATAGGTTTTTGGTTTGTGCTTACCAGAAGGTTCACATATATAGCAATCTATATTAAGCTCATGGTCACTTAAATTCGAACATATTCTAAAGACACCAGTTTTACTCCCTTCCTCCACATTTTGCATCTTTTTATTTTGTGAATTCCCCAACTAATTTTTTAGATATGATTTTTACTGCTTTTGTCTTTTATCTTCATCTAGTTTTATGATAGATCTACTACCTTTCCTATATGTTTGCTTTTATCAATGAAATTTTTTCCTTTCATGATTTTCTTAATTCTAGTTATGGCCTTTTCTTTTACACTTAAAGAAGACCCTTCACCATTTCTTCTAAGTCCAATTTAGTGGTGATGAACTCCTCTAACTTTTGTCTAGGAAACTCTTTATAACTAAACTCTGAGTGATAACCTTGCTAAGTAGACAATTCTTGGTTGTAGCTTTTTTCCTTTCAGAACTTTGAATGTATCATACCACTCCCCTGCGGCCAAAAAGTTCCTGCTGAAAAATAAGCATAACTCTATGGAGTTATGTATGTATGTAACTAGTTGATTTTTTCTTGCTGCTTTTAAAATTCTCTATAGGTTTAATTCTAAACATTTTAGTTATCATATGTCTTATTTTATGTCTTGATGTAGACCTTCTCAGATTTACCTTGTTTTGAGTTTCTGTGCTTCCTGGACCTGGATATCTGTTTCCTTGCCCCAGGTTAGGGAAATTTTCAGCAATTATTACTTCAGGTAAGTTTTCTGCCCCTTTCTCTATCTCTTCTCCTTCAGGGACCCCTATATTGCAAATGTTAGTACAGGTGATGTTTTCCCAGAGGTCCTACAACCTATCGTCAACTTTTTAAATTCTTTTAATTTTTGCTTTGCAGCTTGGGTGCTTCCCATTATCCTGTCTTCTAGATCACTTATCCATCCATGTGCATCTTCTAATCTGCTGCTGACTTCCCCTACTACATTTTTCATTTCAGTTATTGTGTTCTTCAATCCTGGTTCTTTTTTAGATTTCCTATCTCTTTGTTGAAATTGTGACTGGGGCGCCTGGGTGGCGCAGTCGGTTAAGCGTCCGACTTCAGCCAGGTCACGATCTCACGGTCCGTGAGTTCGAGCCCCGCGTCAGGCTCTGGGCTGATGGCTCAGAGCCTGGAGCCTGTTTCCGATTCTGTGTCTCCCTCTCTCTCTGTCCCTCCCCCGTTCATGCTCTGTCTCTCTCTGTCCCACAAATAAATAAAAAAACGTTGAAAAAAAAAAAATTTAAAAAAATAAAAAAAAAAAAAGAAATTGTGAGTTCCTCCACTCTTCTCTCACGTCCAGTGAATATCTTTATAACTATCACTTTGAACTCTTTTTTGTTATTTTTTTAACATTTTATTTATTTTTGAGATAGTGTGAGTGGGGCAAGGACAGAGAAACAGGGAGACACAGAATCCGATGCAGGCTCCAGGATCTGAGCTGTCTGCACAGAGCCTGACACAAGATCATGACCTGAGCCAAAGTCAGACGCTTAACCAACTGAGCCACCCAGGTGCCCCCTTTGGACTGTTTACCATATAAACTATTTACCTTCTTTTTGTCTAATATTATTTTCTTTTTTCTCCGGATGTTTTGTCTTGTACTTTCATTTGGAGTGTATTCCTTGTTTCCTCATTTGCTTGAATTTCTATGTTTATTTCTATGAATTAGGTGAAACAGCTACTTCTCTCAATCTTGAAGGAGTGGCCTTGGTAAGAACATCCTCTGTGTAGACGTGCCTGGCAGCTTTGGCTGGCTGGCTGAAACTGTAGGAAGTACCATTTGGGGGTCCCAGGACCCTCTACTCATAGGCCACCTTGGTGAGAAACCTCAAACTGTAGTGAACACAGGCCAGAAGGTGTCTTTGCATGCACCATGCTGGGGCTACCTTAGTGGGACACTTCAGCGCATGTGGGTGTGGGTGGGGATACCTCCTTAGGGAGACAGCTGGAGTTGGTGTGGGCTAGCATCCTGGGGTTTGCTGAAGCAGCAGGCCAGCTAGAGTGCCCAGACCCTGCTCCTGCCTACACTATCAAAGTAGAAGGAAACATAAACAATGGCGCTCACCAGCACCTCTATCCCCTGAAGAGTTCAAGTAGGTCCCTTATCATTTCAGACATGCCAGGGCCAGTGAATGGGTTTTCTTAACTTCTAGTCTATTTGCCCTTTAAACTACAGCTTTACTTTTATGCCCCGGGGTAGGGAAATCTGCACATGGGTCCCTCAGCATACTATCCCTTCCCACTGAAGGGGTTGGGGTTCCCATCATTACCACATATCCATTTCAGTCACTATTCTCTATGTGGTCCCTGTATCCTTTGTTGTGCAAAGCTGTTCACTAAGTCAGCAATTCCTCTTCAAAAGAAATTGCTCTATATACAGGTGTAGATTTACTGTGCCCATCAAGGACATGAGTTCAGGGTGTTCCTATGCCACCATCTTAGACCCTGGCCCAGTGTGATATTATATGAATGATCTGGTCACCTGGTTCCCTTCAGGATGCTTGTGACAGCTGGTTGGGCAACTCTGAAATCTGGAGAGTAGGCCATCAGGAAGAATAGGCTGGAAATTCTCAGGCACAAACCCTCTGTCTTTTAACTGATCTGTATCAGACTACTAATAATCCTCATGATTACTGATACAGTTAGATTAATATCTACCATATTTGATACTTTTTCTGTTTGGTACCCTTGTTCCTTTTTCCTATTTTTGCCTTCTACTTTTTCTACCTTTTGTGGTTTCAATGAGCATTTTATGTGATTCCATTGTTTCTTCTTTCTTAGCATGTAAGTTATACTTCTGGTTTTTACTTTTTATACTGGTTGCCCTGTATTTTGCAACATACATTTACAACTAATCTTAACCCACTTTCAAATAACATTATACCCCTTGATGGGTAGTGTGAGTACCTTATAACAACATAATCCTAATTCTTCCTTCCTGTTCCTTGTATCGTTTCTGTCTCTTATGTCACTTATATATAAATGTGTGTAAAAATATATACATACAAATATAAGTGTACACAATTACATTGTTTATATTATCATTTTGAAAATCTGTTACCTGTTTGATCAACTAAGAAGAAATTAATTTTTATTTTACCTTCACTTATTCCTTCAATATTCTTCCTCTATGTAGAGACAAGTAGCTGACCTATATTATTTTTCTTCTTTCTTTTTTTTTTTAAGACACATTTATTCAGTGTCATGATCAGACTACTGCATTTAGCAATCAACAGCATAGGTGCAAAAAAAAAAATCTACATTAAAACCCTTTGTTGGAATGCTTTACACTTTCCACAGACAGAAACTAAAAACACCTGTTCTACAGTCAGTCACAAATACAGTCCTTGAGTTTTTTGTCCATGCATGGAGTATTGTCTAAAACACGTCTCCTCTGTAGCTTGACTGAGTTCACAAATCTGTTATAACCTGTACTTCCCTGTCACGTCTCTGGCTCCCCTCTCCTGCTAAGTGTTGTTTCCTGGCAGTAATTAAAACCTTCTGCCCCTGACACAGCTACTGCTGCTGCTGGAACCACCACAGCCACCTTGGTTTCATGGTTTGGCAAAGTAACTGGCCTCTACCGCTACAGGGGCCAGAGCTTCTAGCTCCAAAATTTCTTCCTTTCATGGGTCCAAAATTTGAAGACTGTTGTAACTGCCAAAACCATTATAGCTTCCACCACCTCCAAAGTTGCTTCCATTATCATCAAATCTGCTACAGCCATCCCCACTGCCGCCATATCCACCACCACCTCGACTGCCACCAAAGCCTCCTCACCCACTGAAGTTTTCTCCACGACCAAAGTTGTCATTCCCACCAAAAGCACCTCCAGGACCACCATCGAAGTTTCCAGAACCACTTCACCCTCTTTGGCAGGAGGAAGCGCTAGCCATCTCCTAGTTAGATGGAGCCTTTGTTACTTCACCACTGTGGCCATTCACAGCATGGTATTTTTGAACAACAACCTTCTCTACAGAGTCAGGATCATCAAATGTTCCAAAAGCAAAGCCTCTCTTTTTACCATTGCCTCAGTCAGTCATGACTGCAATCGCTTCAGTTTTCCCATACTGAACAATCTCTTAAGATGAAGTTCTTCAGTGCCTTCTTTCATGCTACCAACGAAGATCTTTTTCACAATTAAGTGGGCACACCAAGCCTTTGGGCATCTTCTCTCCAGACAGCCCTCTTTGGTTTTACACTCTTCCACCCACCTTGTGTGGCCCTGCATTCACGGCTGCATCCACCTCCTCCACAGTGGCATTTGTGAAAAATCCAAAGCCCCTGGAGCACTTGGTGTTTGGATTGCTCATTACCACAGTCCAAATGCACCCCCATTGCTCACAATGGCTCCTCAGACTCTCGTCAGTTGTTTCAAAGCTCAAACCTCTGAGGGACAGCTTCCACAGTTGTTCAGGCTCTTTAAGAGACTCTGACTTAGACATGATGGTGGTGGGAGGAGAGACTTTAACGATGCTTCCTCGGCAGCATCCATGGGCACAAAGCAATTTTTCTTCTTTCTAAAGAACTTCTTTTAACATTTCTTGCAAGGCAGGTCTACTGGCAACAAACTCTTGCAGTTGCTGTTTGTTTGAGAAAGTATTTCTCCTTCATTTTTGAAGGATAATTTCACAGGCTACAGAATTCGAAGTTAGTGGGAATTTTTTTCCTTCAACACTAAATATTTCTCTCCCCTCACTTCTCCTTTGCATGATGTCTAAGAATTCAGATGCAAATGCTTATCTTGGTTCCTTGATAGGTGAAGTGTTTAATGCTCTTGCTTCTTTCAAGATTTTTTCTTTCCCTCTGATTCTCTGTAGTTTGAAAGTGATATGTCTAGGGGTGTCTGGGTGGCTCAGTCAGTTAAGCATTCGCCTTCAGCTCAGGTCATGATCTCACAGTTCGTAAGTTTGAGTCCCGCATCGCACTCTACAGAGCCTGCTTGGGATTCTCTCTCATTCTCTCTCTCTGCCCCTCCCCAACTTGTGCACTCTCTCTCTCTCTCAAAAATAAACAAACATTAAAAAAAAAAAGAAAGTACTTAGTGTAAAAAAAAAAAAAACAAAAACAGGCAGATTAGGAAAATGATATGCCTAGTCATAGTTTCTGGCATTTATCCTGCTTATTTTCTGAGCTTCCTGATGTCTGGTGTCTGATATTATTTTAAGGAAATTCTCAGCTGCTACCGTTTCAAATATTTTTTCTGCTCCTTTCTCTCTTCTCTGGTATTCCCATCACGTATATGTAACTCCTTCTGTAGATGTCCCACAGTATTTGAATATTCTGGTTTGGTTTTTCTTTTTTTGTGTTTCAGTCTTTCTCCTCCTTTGCTCATTAGTACTGGAAATTACTGATGACAAGTCCCCAAGCTCAGATTTCTTCTTCAGCCATGTCCAGTCTACTGATACTCCTATTAAAGACACTGTGTATTTCTGCCACAGTGTTGTGGATTTGTTGGTCTGCTTGTTTGCTTCCAGAGAGAGAACGCAAACAAGGGAGGGGCAGAGATAGGGTGACAGGGAGAAGCCCAAGCAGACTCAGCACCATCAGTGCAGAGCCCAATGTGGGGCTCAATCTCATGACCCATGAGATCATGACTTGAGCTGAAACCAAGAGTCACACACTTTGCTGGCCAACTGAGCCACCCAGGTGCCCCTCTATTAGTGTTTTTCACCCCTAGAATTTCTTTTTGGTACTTTCTTAGGATTTCCATCTTTCTACTTACACTGTACATCTACTCTTACATCCTGCCTACTTTAGCATATTAATCATATTAATCAGAGTTGTTTTAAATTCCCACAGCTACAAATCGGACTTTGGTAATGTGGCAGTAAAGTGTGGGAAGAGGAGAAGTGTTCTGTACTCTTATGATTATGCATCAATATTTTAGTGAGGCTACGCCTCTGGACTGTGAACTTCACAAGGCTTTCTCAGAGGTGCTTTCTGCCCCCTTAGGTGCAAGAAGACAGCTAGAGCTTACTGGAGTTGGGTGTTTCCCTTCTCCCACGGCAGTCAGTCTCCAAAACCACCGCAGCAGGTTGGCAGATGGTTAACTAGGTTCTCCTGAGGGAAGGCCTTGTCAGGAAGGGCAGAGTGCTCTGGCATATTTCAAAATGATTCCTCCTCCCCCCCTGCCACCCCACCCTGGCAAAAGCACAAAAAGGTTTTTCCCTAATACTTACTGTGAGAACCTGTTCAAGCTCCTGGAGGTAAAATTCACAAAATTGGGGTGGGGGAGGGGCCCCTCTATAACAGGATCCCCCTAGAGTTTTTTACTCAGCTTGGTCCACACAGAGCCTCCAGCAATTCGTCAATCCTAGGTCAAGTTTTCCTACTACAGCACTGCTTCCCACCCATGAGTCTGTGCTCTGGTGAGCCGTGACTCACTCCCTTGATTCTCCTGTCTCTCTTCCATCTGGGGGACAGTAGTTTGCCCTGTGTCCTCCCCTTCCTTACAGATCCAAGAAGATGTAATGATTCTTCAGTCTTTTCAGCCTTGTATTTGTTAGGATATAGTGATAACTTCTAAGCTCCTCACATGCAAAACCAGAAACCAGGAGTATAATGTGTTTGTTCATCTTTCTCTAAGGTCAGGTTTCAAAAACCTTCCAGATCCCCATTCCATTTAGTGAGACTAAACTTAGAAAAATTAATTCCCATAATGTTTCAAAACATAGATGAATATAAAAGGAAGAAAATGTAACTGATGAACAAGATAAGACTGTATTTAAGGACAGGAACTTTGCATATAACATAAGTGTGTGTTCAGCAAAAGAAGTATCACTAGTCACTGTCCTTAAAAATCCTTGGTTTGGAAAAGAAATTATAATGAAAGACGTACTTAAACAGCTCAGTAATAAAAGACAAAGGTAGTTAACTGACCTACCTATTTATTAGCTGTCTAACGACATTATTTGTAGTAGCTGAATACAGAGAATTTTCTTCCTACCTTAGAAATACTGTACCAATGGGACATTAAATACTACTACCCAGGACTTACAGGATGACAAAAACCTGACCAAATTTCTAATCAAGAAATCTTTCATTCACACATTAAAAAAAAATAGAAAATAAATTGGTTAAGTTGTGGAGGGCAAAGTTTAGATGTTTTCTGTATGGTTATTTTATTGAATAAAGTCTTCCGACACCAGGTTTTTCTCATGTGCTGAAATATTGAAAATTTGTCTTTTGTCTCCAAAATGTCTTTCAAACTGAACTTAACAGCTCAACTACTTAAATTCTATGTGTATAACACAATACTTAAGATGTGCAAATTGATCTGAGTAAATAATAAGCATAAAACATTTGACAGAGATCAACAAAATATGCATATTTCCTAAGTATTTCAATTTATCCTTACTACTTGAAACTCACATGACTCTATAAGCTTTATAGAAGCTTACATTAAGAGTAAATGCCTTATTACACTGTTACCTCCTTATCAAATCCTGACATAACTGAATTAAGTCATGTTCCTTGGGAGAGAAAAGGAGCCAGCCTACACTACTTAAAATAAACACTAGAATGTTTCCCCAAAAAGAAACAAAACAAGAAATAAATAACTTGAATGAAAAGATTCAATTAAAAACCCTGTACACGGGGCGCCAGGGTGGCTCAGTCGGTTGAGCATCCGACTTGGGCTCAGGTCTGTGAGTTCGAGCCCCGTGTCGGGCTCTGTGCTGACAGCTCAGAGCCTGGAGCCTGCTTCGGATTCTGTGTCTCCCTCTCTCTCTGCTCCTCCCCCACTCGTTCTCTGTCTCTCTCTCAAAAATAAATAAACCTTAAAAAAATTAAAAAAAAAAAAACCTGTACAAATAGCACTCCCTCTCCACACTGTGTACACTATCATCTGCACACAAGAAATGAAATAGAAATGGACCAGCAGAAATGGGAGTCCAGTAGGCCAACTACTTTTCAAACAAATCGCCTGGGAGTCTTCTTTAAAATGCAGATTCTGATTCCACAGGTCTGGAGTGGGGCTTTTATCCATTTCTAACAAAGTTCCACGTGCTACAGATGCTTGTTTCCATGGATCACACACACTTCAAGCAGTAAGGAATCAGGGTATCCACATATTATTCGAGGGTGCTAAAATCATGCCCAAAGATGACCAGTTAGGTTTACTGGCATGCTGCAATCAGGGAGCATGCACACCACTTCTGTGAGTTGGACTTGTGCAGCGTGAGAGAGCTAAGGAAATGAGAGAGTTAAGGACATGGAAATCTGTTCTGCATTTGTCAAGAACCAAAGATAATTTGGTGCAGCCATTATGGAAAACAGTAGGGAGATTCCTCAAAAAATTAAAAATAGAAATACCATACAATCCAGCAATTTCACTTCTGGAAATTTATCCACAGAAAATCAAAACAGTAATTTGAAAAGGTATGTGCACCCCTATGTTCACGGCAGCATTATTTACAATAGCCAAGATATAGAAGCAACTTTATATCCATCAATAGGTGAATGGATGAAGAAGATAAGCACGTGCCTGGACACACACACTCACACTCACACACACACGCAGGAATATTATCTAGCCATAAAAAAGAATGAAATCTTGGCATTTTTGACAACATGGATGTACTTAGACAATATTATGCAAAGTGAAATAAGTCAGACAAAGACAAACATCTTTGGATCTCACTTACATATGTGGAACCAAAAACCAAAACAAACAAAACAAAACAGAAACAGACTCATAGAGAATAATCTGGTGATTGCCAGACAGGAAGCAGGTGCGGAGAAGGGATGAAATGGGTGAAAAGAATTAAAAGGTACAAATTTCCAGTTATAAAATAAAAAGACATGGGAATGCAATGTATGGCATAGGGAATATAGTTAATAGCATGTAACGACTTTGTATGATGACAGGTTGTGGCTAGATTTATCATGGGGTCACTTGCAATGTATATAAAGTAATGTATATAAATGTTGAACCACTATATTGTAATCTGAAAATAACATAATATTGTATGTTAACATACATCAATTTAAAAAATGATCTCAAAGTTTCCAAATCTGTTGAAAAATATTAACACGTCAGAGAAGATGAATGAGTCCCCAAATAAGATAAACACAAAGAACCATACCTACGTATATCATAGTCAAACTGTTGATATTCAAAGACAAACAGCAAATCTCAAGAGCTACAAGAGAAAAACTACTTCCTGTACAGAATAACACCAATACAATTAATGGTTGGCTTCTCATCAGAAACAACGAAGGCTAAACAGAAATGAAATGACATATTCAAAGTACTGAAAGAAAAAAAACTCTCAACCTATAATTCTGTATTCAGAGAAACTTTCCTTCAAAAATAAAGAAGAAATAAAGACATTCGCAGATAAACAAAAAAAAAAGTGAGAGAATTTCTTGCAAGCAGACCTGAATGATATAAAATGCCGTAGGAAGCCAAAGAGTATAGTTCAGATGGAAACTCAACTCCATAGGAAAGAAAGAATCGGAAATGGTTAATACATAGGTAAATGTAAGACTGTACACACACACATCATTTTATTCTCTTAATTTCTTTAAAAAACCTGATGGTTTAACATAAAACTTATGTATTGTTTGGCTTATAACACACAAATGTTCTATATATGACCAAAAAAAAGCATAAAGAAAGGGTGAGAACATACAGCTATACTGGAGGAAGTTGCTGTACCCTGCTGGAATTACATCAATATTAATGGAAGTAGATTGTGGTACATTAAAGACGTATGTTGTAACCCTTAAAGCAGTGCTGTCTGACAGAAATAGGAGAGCCACAAATGTAAGTCACGTATGTAATTTAAAATTTTCTACTCAAATTTTTTAAAGTTTTTAAATTTCTATGTTTGATTTAACCCAAATATCCAAAGTATTATTACTACATAATCAATATATAAATTGCTAATGAAATATTTTATATTTTGCATTTCATAATAAGTCACTGAAGTCTGGTTTCTATTTTACTGTAGCACATATCAATTCAGACTAGCCACAAATCACGTGCACAAAGCCACACATGGCTAGTAGTTATTGCACTGGACAGCACAGCCCTAGAACAATCACTAGGAGAAACAATTCAAAAAAAGATGCCTTTAAAAAATCAACAAATTAAAATGGTATACTCAAAAAATATGCATTTAACACAAAAAAAGGCAGTAACAAAGAAACTGAAAAATAAAAAACATTAGAACAGCAAAATAAATCCAAAAAAATCCAACTACATCAAAAATTAATGTGAATGGACTAAAAAACATTCAAATCAAAGGGGAGATAATGTCAGACTACATTTTTAAAAAAAAGCACAATCCAACTATATGCTGTGCACAGGACATATACTCTCGATTCAAAGACATAAACCAGTGGAGAACAGCCTTTAAAACAGGAGTAATCGTAGAGATGAGGACAGTTGATAATGAAAAGACATTTCATGATGAACAACAGAACATGTTAAGGAGAAAGAAGAATGTTCTGAGCGTTAAAGGTTCATAAGCAGGAGAGTGCTTTCCTGGTGTTGCTGCCCTCTCCCCAGCTGATAGTACAAACCCGAACCCTCGATCCCTCTCAGGACTGCACAGGCCAGCAAGATCTGTCATTCTCATGGCGCTGAACATCCCAGGCTTCCACATTCTTGTACATTTCAACATGCCCTTGTCCCGCCCACGACACTGACCCCAACATCCTGCAGGAGATACTCCCAGTCACACGTCAGGTGTCAGCTAGCCCACCTGAATTCCCTGAATGCTTCACCTGGGCTGGTGCATCCCTGTATCAAAGCACTGGCTGCTCTACAATGATCACTTTGTATCTCTCCCTCCAGACTTCCTGAAAAAAAAAACCATCATTTTTTTTTGGTTTGCATTTTCAGGCTCTTTCATACTCATAATAGGTGTTCAGTAAATGCTTGCTGAATGAAGGAATAAATGAACAACTGAACATATGTAGCAAACACCAGGGCTGGCAGAACTGGGCGCTAAAAATAAAAAGCAAGTTTATTTTTCACAGCTCCCGTTGGCAAATATAGAATAGAGTCACTAGGAAGCATTAAGCACATGAAGAAACCATGGTAAGTGTTAAAAACAAAAAAAGTAACCAACAAAGGAGCATTTACCATGTGTCAAGCACTGCCCTAAGCATTTTGCATATATTAATTCTTTTCATCCTCAAAATAACTCCATTAGAAAGGTACTAGTTTTATTGCCACTTAGATACGGGTCAAGAGCAACAAAAAGTCAATTAAAATAAATGACATTTCTCCAAAGAAGAGATACAAATGGCCAGTAAGCATATGAAAAGATGCTCAACATCATTAATCATTAGGGAGGGAAATATAACTACAAATCACAACAATACACCGCTTCAGACTCAGTAGGAAGGTTATGGTAAAAGAGGGTTAACAGGGTCAACAAGGATGAAGAGAAATTGAAACCCTGGAGCATTACTGGTGAAATGTAAAATGGTCTATCAGTTTAGAAACAATTTGGCAATTCCTCAAAATATTAAACATCAAGTTACCATTGATATCCCAGATTGTGGAAAGACAGATAATGTTAACAGGTTTTCTTTTAGGGAGGAGAAAAATGTTCTAAAATTTGTGATGGCTGAACATCTCTGAGAACACACTGAACACTGAACTGTACAATTTAAGTGGGTGAATTGCACAGGGTGTAAACTGTGTAACAATGAAATGCTTCACCAAATTAATAAGAGAAATGTTGCAATCAACTCATCTTCAAATAGAACTTCATCTAAATATCTAAACCAAAACAGTATGTTTTAATATAAGCATTTTTCTACTGATGTAACTTGTTTAAAACAGCTAACTAGTATGAGAACACAATTTATGATGTTAAAGAAATTTCTAAAGGAAACAGTTACTTTATTTTTGAATTAACAACCTTCGTACTTCGGTGACATCCTATGGTAAAAACTGAAAACTATCATTGTCTATTGACAGCAGATTATTTCTCAATATGGCTTCAGTTTTTCTTAGTTTTATTTTTATTTATTTCACAGAAACAGAAAGTAAGGAAAATCGAATCAGCTACGGTACTCCTCTCCAATGTCACATCATAATAAATAACTGTTACCCTATGTCCTTCAGGAAGAGGGTTATACTAGTAGGCAAATGATACATGTTTTTTGATTCCTCTAACCAGTCTTTACCTAAAATATTAGACAAACTAACTCACACAACACAGGTGTGAAACTGATAAAACCAACGATCTCTAACACATCTGAAACTGAGTTAGGTAATAATTTCCTTGAGGAATGAAATCCAAACAGCTAGTTCTGGGCAAAACACGCTGCTGAGAGACCTCCCATGTATCTCCTCCTCATAATGAAAGAAGTCTGACCCCACCGTGCACAAACCTGTCAACACAGACAAGACCCTGATGTCAGCACACCAAAACAGAGCACCTTACAATATAAACATACAGCAAGGCCATACATCACCTGAGTAATTACTATCTGACAGAGGCAGAGCCTTAATCTTTCCACCAGCCTTTGGGATCCTGCTTTGAACTTTGCAGGAACACGGGCTTTTGATACAGAAGTCAGAATGTATCAGAACAAGAAAATACCAAAATCAGATACTCTGGCCTAAGTCCCACTGCTCTAAAGACACTGAACCACAAACAGCAGCAATCAAATCATGATTTTAGCTCTGCTTTATTATGTGAAAGTGACAATTTGGTTGCTTGTTGGGTAGAACCACCAGGACAAGCATTTAACACCAAGAAAGGGGTTGAAATCCCTTCCTTTTTATTTTTCTACAATACTATTAACTATAGTGCCTATGCTGTACTTTTCATCCCTGCGATTTATTTACTTTGAAACTGGACGTCTGAATCCCTTAATCCCCTTCACCTGTTTTGCCCATCCCCCCACCCAGTTTTAGATTTCTAGAACAGTTCAAAGACAGTGCAGGAGCTGCGTGTACTCCATTCCCAGGTCCCCCGCCTGTTAACATTTTACATTTGTGTGGTGCTGTGGTCACAACTAACAAGCCAACATTGATACATTATTATTAACTAAAATCCATACTTTATTCAGATTCCCCTAGTTTTTACTTGATTCTCTTCCTCGGTTCCAGGATTCCATCCACACAGACTATCATATTACATTTATTTGTCAGATCAGCCTAGGCGACCCTTGGCTCTGACGGTTTCTCAGACTTCCTTTGTTTTTTATTTCCTTGACAGTTTTAAGGAGTTCTGATAAAAGTATGTTACGGAATGTCCTTCAATGTGGGTTTGTTTTCATTTTTTTTCAAAGGTTACACAAGAGTTATGGGTTCTGGGGATGAAAAGCAACAGGTGTACAGGACAATTCTCATCACATCATATCAAGGGTGCACACCGTCAACAGAACTTACCGCTGTGGATGTTAATCTGCATAAGCTATTAATATACAGTGTTACATTACTTTCAGGTGTACAAATAAAGATTCAACAATTCTATACACTGCTCAGTGCTTACTCATCAAGATAAAATGTACTCTTAATCCCTTTCATCTGTTTCACCCATCCCCCTAACCCACCTCCCTCTGGGAACCACTGGTTTGTTCTATGTATTTAAGAGTCTGTTCCTTTCTCTCTTTTTCATTTGTTTATTCATTTGTTTCTTAAATTCTATGTATCAGTGAAATCATATAGTATTTATCTTTCTCTGACTTATTTCACTTAACATCATATCCTCTAGGGGCGCTAGGTAGCACAGTTGGTTACGCATTGGACTCGACTGTGGCTCAGGTTATGATCTCATGGTTCACTGGTTCAAGCCCTGCATCGAGTTCTACACAGACATTGTGGAACCTGCTTGGGATTCTCTGTGTCCCTGTCTCTCTTCCCCTCCCTCTCACTCACTCTTTCTACCAAAAATAAATAAATAAACATTTTTAAAAAATTATACCCTCTAGGTCCACCCATGTTGCTGCAAATAGCAAGATCTCATTCTTTGTTATAGCTGAGTATATACCACTTCTTTGTGTGTTCATCTATCGATGGACACTTGCACTGCTTCCATATCTCGGCTACTGTAAACAATGATGCAATAAACATAGGGGTGCATGTATCTTTTCGAGTTAGGGTTTTCGCTTTCTTTGGATAAATATCTAGTAGTGCAATTACTGGATCATATGAAATATTTTTCCTGGTATGTCTCCTCAGGCAAGGGAGACAAATGCAAAAATGAACTATTAGGACTACATCAAAATGAAAAGCTTCTGCACAGCTAAGGAAGCCGCAAATAAAACAAAAAGGCAATCAACCGAATGGGAGAAGATATTTGCAAATGATATATCCAATAAGGAGTTAATATCTAAAATATATTAAGAATTAAACAATTCAGTACCAAAAAAAAAAAAAAAAAACCCAAATAATCCGATTACAAAATAGTCAAAGGACCTGAAAAGACATTTTTCCTAAGAAGACATACAGATGGCCAAATGACACATGAAATGATACTCAACTTCACTCATCATCAGGGAAACACAAATCAAAACCACTACAAAATATCTCCTTTCACCTATCAAAATGGCTAAAATCAAAATAATAAGAAATAACAGTGTTGGCAAGGATGTGTAGGAAAAGGAACCCTCATGCACTGTTGGTAGGAATGCAAACTGGTGCAGCCACTGAGAAAAACAGAATGGAGTTTCCTCAAAAAATTAAAACTAGAAATTCCCCCCATTTTAAAACAAAACAGAGCACTGCATTTCTACCACTAATCCCAAGAAAAAAATCTATAACTGAATAGCATGGATCTCAAAACATAAATGTTTGGAATTAGTCAGTTTAAATATATTAATATACAAATCCACACATACAGGCAAAGTACAAAGAACAGAAATGTCATTTTTTCCCATTCCTGAAATGTTCAACATCAGCCAAACAGCAACCTCACTACCAACACCACTCATACAGTCCTAATCAAAAGTATTTTTTCTATTTCCCCTCAGCCTGAGACAAACGGACTCTTTTCAGACTTCTGTGAATTGCCCTAAGGGGTTCTCTAAAAGCAGACAGGGCCAAATCACTGGCTGCTAGTGTGCCTTTGAAAAGTTCCCCCGTTTTCTCAAATGGGCTATGTGCACCACTACTTGGTGGGGACCATCACTGCAAGACAGGGAAGGGGACCCCAATCACTGGCTCTATGCTCTGCCATCACCTAAAGAATATGAACAAGGACATTACACATCAAGAGCCTGCAGATGTCAAGACACATGTCAGTTACATGAGAGGCAGAATTAACTTTTAAACACCTGATTTTAAACATACAAGGTAAGTAAAATGTAAAAGTAATAGCTGAGTATATAAAAGGAAGATAAAAGGAAGATGTTTGTTGCAATTAAGAACCTGGTGAAGATTCTTTGTGGAGTGACGATTACTGTACCGCATCATATAGAGGGCATTAGGAACACATCCCCACATACAGGAGCCTTTGGGCAAATACTATTTAAGACTGGGATGAAAGTATACCTAACTGATACAGATATATAGCTTTTACAAATCAGCCTTTACATGTAAAAACACCTATATCTCACTGCCACAACATGTCTCCATTTTTCTTGATCCTACAGTCTTCGGGAATTTTGGTTTTACCTTCTCACCTAGCAAAATTATTACTTAAAGCTGACTGTTCCCATATTACTACTTACACCTCAAACCATAAAGCTCTGTGAGTTTCCATTCTCTTTATCACCCTATTTGGATCATTGGAGAGGTTCTGAATCAGAATTGGATAAATGTCATTAAGGCATATAAACACTCCATTTTCTGTATATTCGACTAATTCAGGATAATCTTCATAAAGCCAAAGAATAAACTATTATGCAATCTTAGTTTATTTTGATACTTATAAGATAACCAGCCCTTTCATACACTCATCAAGGATAAAAACTGCACTTAACCAAGTGAACAGACAGCAACAATATTTACTGACCAAATGGGACTGAAGATAAGTAACAAGTGTATTACTGTGATCCCAATCTTCCAGAGATTTTGAGGAATCCTTACAATTTACACTGTCTTGGGGAAACTATTCAATTTCTTATCTGCCTGTTGGACTATGAATTTTTAGGACATAGTCCACAGCATATACTAGCCCTGTGGTCTTCTTAACCACCTCAGATGATCCTTTTTATGGTCTAAGTTGGAAAACTGTCTGTGAAGATAGAACCCATTCTAGACAAGCCATGAATCCTTCACTCATTCATTGTAAAAAATAATGAAAGCTTATTGTTGCCAGGTCCCCAAGAAGCCCATTGTCTAATAGGGAAAATATACCTAAATATAAACCACTATAATAGAGTGTGGTAAAAGTTGTAATAGAGATATGTACAAGATGCACTGGTAATGAACTCTACTTAAAGAAAGCTTCACAAAGAAAATACTTGAATAGTTCTTAAAGGGTAAGTAAGAGTTCTCCACCAAGCAGACAAGGAGAAGAAGGCCATTCTAGGCAGAAGGAAAAGCATGTGCAGAGGTGCAGAGGTTTGAAAAAGCACAGTCCACTCAGGAAACTGAGTCATTCAGAACGACTGAGGGGCAGGGCACCTGGGTGGCTCAGTCAGTTAAGCGTCTGACTCGATTTCAGCTCAGGTCATGATCTTGTGGTCGTCAGGTAGAGACCTGTGTCAGGCTCCGCACTGACAGCACAGTGCCTGCTTGGGATTCTCTCTCCCTCTCTCTCTGCCCCTCTCTTGCTCACATGTGTGCACGCTCTCTCAAAATAAATAAATAAACATTAAAAAAAAAAAAAAAAAAGAACAACTGAAAGAAAGAGCATGAATAGGAGAACACTGGGGGCTAAGGTTAAGAAGATAAGCAGGAGCCCTAATGGAGGAGGAGACCAGCCAAGAAAAAGTAAAAAGGAGATATGTACGAGAGAGGAAGAAAAGCAGGGAGATCTCTCGTGGAAGCCAAGGAAATAGAGCCTTCAGTCTGAACACAGCTGCTTAAAATAAATGGAGTGACAAACTGGATCTAATACCCAGCCTTCTTTCCACCAGTGGAGAAAACACTGACTCACATGACCAGATGCCTAGCAAAACCAGCCACACTGTAAAGGAGTAAGCTTGAGATTGCTGTAGATTTTCTCTTAAGATTTTAATTATACACATATTTTTAACATATTTTAAATAACTACTACTGAAAATGGTACTAGAAAGAGAAACAAAGATGAGTAAGACACATGCCTACTCTTAACGATCCTGTATCCTAAGGCTATAAAGTCATTTATGGATTTATACCACTATGTCATCCTGTAAACTCTATTACAAAGACACATTCAATGTCCATAAAATAAGATTTCCATTAACATCAATTTTAAAATTATTTGTGTGAACAAACATAAAATTCAAACATGGAAATTAATAATTCTTATCTAAAAATCAATACGCTGTCATTACAAATTTATGCAATGATCTCATGGCCTCCAAATAATCAAAACTCTTATATTAATAAGCCATCCAACAAGACCACTGAGATTACAGACATATTTTTATGCTTCTTTATATTCACCTGTTTCTTTTTTTTTTTTTTTTCTTAGACTACTTTTCAAAAGAAATAAAAGGCAAAGAAACCTCTCTAGGATCAAATGCTACATAGTTAAGAAATATCCTAAAAAATGCTCAAATCCTAGGGGACTAATTTGAGGATGCTGCTATCAGTTTAAGAAGTGATTCATTCATTCATGTATTCACCTGATAGTTATTTACTAAGCCAGATACCATGATAAGCGGTGAGGAATAAGCACAGAACAAGAAGAAATAGTACCCACCTTTACAAAGCTTAGTCTCGGAGGAAAATAATTTACAAGGAACAGAACACGGTATAGTAAGTACTTTCTACCAATAATCTTTGTAGCTACACCAGAGACCATTACACCATTACAACAATTACATTGCAACATTACATTACACCAATGCAACCAATGTTTTGCTTCAACATCTCACTTCAAATCTATTTTTAAAAAGTACTTGAGATATTCAGACAACTTTAAGAAACAATAACATGATTGGAACCAATCATTAATTGTGCTATTTTACGACTTTTAACATTTTGATGCAGTATACCTGCCCTGCCATTTCCAAAAGATTAATTCTTGCCCCTTTCAGGCTACTGCAGTTGAGACGGAAAACAAGACATTTTTAAAAACAAAACAAACAAAACAGCCATGGGAAACAGTATTAGCCATTGATACTAGATCCAACGCACTCAACTTTAAATTATTCTAGTCACAAGAAAAGAACTACAAATTACATGGTATCTGGGCATGTATTCTTTGAGAAACAAAGAGAAACAAATACATTCATGTGGAAAGAAATTATTTCTGCCACTGTCTTTTTCCATAAACACCTGACATTCATAAAATCGTAATATCTGAAGTTTACAAATCAAAAGACACTGGTCATACTCAATAAATACATTAACTTTTTAAAAAAAAAAAAGTGCTTCAGGCAGGTGAACATCATCACAGCACCTTAAGACTCATATTTCCCTAGATTAAATTAATGATCGTTTCAAAGCAAAGCTTTCCTTGAAAGATAAAAGAATATTTGAAGTAACAACCAAGGAGAGTCATTACAATGGAAAACACTGATAATATTTAACTCTAAAAATAAGGTATAAAGTAATTATACACAGTTTTAAAACACCCCAGTAACAGTGTTTTTACAGCCAGTAACCCAAATGCTGTATTAAGATTCCTATCACAGGGCATTCTAGCCCAAGATCAGAATAAAATCTCCTAACAGTACATACCACCTTCATCATTTCCTTTTCCAAGAGAATGGCAAAAAACAGAATTGCAATATTTTTATTGTAGTCATAAGAACACTAATTCAACACATACGTATCATATCAAAGTAATACGGTAAATATCAAAATAACAGGAGTTTCTTCATGCTAGTAAGTAAACTGAAGATTCGATTTGTTGATTACTTATTTTCTAAATTTATGAAATACCATAAAATATGAAGCAAAACTGTTCAAAACCACTTAAATTGAGTATTTATCTGCTAAAATGATTAATAACATCAGCCTAAAGATGATCCCAAGTGTGAGCACGTGGTGCCTCTGTGATTCCAGGGCACAAATCCTTCTATCCATCAAACTAAATGGAAGGGTTAGAGAGGTTAATAGAGACAGAGCATCTGTAATAGACTTCTGCATTTCATTCTCCACTCAATATACTCCAATGATCACTGAGCTATTTGTAATGTTCTTATGAATCAATGTTCTCTTTACATTCAAGAATAGAGGCTAGAAGCCACTGTGTGAAGCAATAAAGCTTACCTTTGCAAATCCTCATCAAGCTGATCTTATGATTAAATCTATATGAGGCTTCATAAACAATTGAAGTGCGGGCACAACTTTAATTAGAAACTCAAATGGCACTGCTAAACACCTAAATAAAACATGAGCAAGTACAATAAATAGCTCCCTGCAAAGAGCCATGCCAATTTCCAGCCTCTGTTTACCAAAGAAGATTTTTCTCTATTTAGTTGCACAATCACTCAGGCTGTATGAGCCCTGGGCTAGCAGCAGCAGTCAATAATTTAAAATCATGGAAATAAATTTTGAATCTGCACTTACGTTCTATTATGGCATGCACTCATGACAGCCAAATACGTCACAGACTGAAAAAAACAAAGTTCTCTAATAAGCTACGCTGGTGCCCCATTCTATCCTAATTCTCCATAAAGATGCACCTTAAAACAACACAAAACAAAACAAACACCTTCACATGGTGGACTGCTGATAAATTGGGGTCAACTTATTCTATTTGTAGCTGATTAATGGTAAGCCTGGGACTACATGGCTTCTCAGTTCATCCCTGGCAGAAGGAATATTACTAGAAGAATAAGGACTACAGAGCTAGCTGGGCAGGTCACAGCCACGTCAGAATGATTTGTGCTGGAAAGCAGGACGCAGAGGCCCTGAACATGAAATTTCTTTTGTTTGTTTTCCTTCATTTGTCTACCTTGAATTCAAATTTCCCCAGTGCTATGCTTACTTTGCTGTTTTAAGTGACAGAGCCCATGACAGTAACCTTTTTCCATTCACACCCTGTCTCCCCTCTTTAACCCTGACTGTGTCCGTCAGCTGAAAAGACTGTGGCCAGGAAAACTCAGGTTGAACATTCAGCTCTACCTCTTTCTTACCAGCTGCATAATCATGGAGAAGTTTTACTTTCCTTCTATGTCCATTTCTCCACCTGTTAAGTGAAAATAAAAGCTCTCACATGACTGTCAGGAGAATTAAATGAGGTGGCATATGTGAAGCTCCAGACAACCCGAAGATAGTATGTCAGTTCCCTTCTCTTCTCCCTATTTTAAATACATCCTATATTCCTGATCGCTCTTCCCACTGGTCCCTCCTTCTGAGATGTGAATAACCTACGCCCTAGCCTCGCTACACTCCAACAATAATGCAAGAGAAAACATAAACAACTGAAAGGACATTTAACTGTGAAAAAACCCCAAAGTCCACTTTCAGGAGAATGGACAGAGTGTGGTATATTCCAAACAACTGAATATCACAGAGCAGAGAAAATGGATAAACTAGAGCTACGTGCAATAATACAGACACATCTTGAAAATGCTGGGTGAAAAAAAAAAAAAAAAAAACCTCCCAGAAGATTGCATTCAGCAATGATACCATCTTATGAAGCTCAAAAAGTAAAAAGAAATGAATATGTATGTTTAAACATACACACATCTGTGATAAAACTAAGCACAGGACCATCTCAGATACCCTGATTCAAAGCTAACGTTTTCACAGAGATTTGTGTTTGGATATGGACCCTAACTGGAACGTATATTACAATACACATGGACACAACGAACACGAACAACCTACTTCTGTTTTAAGGCTGTTGATTTTTTTTAATAAATAAATAAAGCTAGCAACATATGCTACCCTTCACTTACCTACCTCAAATTCAAATCATAATAATGGCTATAAATGGAGGTTTTTTGCTGTTTATTCTGAAAGCTCTCTATACACCGTGGCAACCACAGCTGTTGAGGTCAGCAGCATCGCGGCAGCAATGAAGGGTTAGCAATTTAGTTCTTAATCGTGTTGAGGCCTTGGCTCAAGATCCCATCTGTGCTGACTTCAGGCTGAAGGGAATAAATTCCTTGCAGCCCGAAAACCAAAACATATGCCGCAACAACTAAACACTTCTTTTTTTTTTTTTTTAAATTTTTTCAACGTTTTCTATTTATTTTTGGGACAGAGAGACAGAGCATGAACTGGGGAGGGGCAGAGAGAGAGGGAGACACAGAATCGGAAACAGGCTCCAGGCTCCGAGCCATCAGCCCAGAGCCTGACGCGGGGCTCAAACTCACGGACCGCGAGATCGTGACCTGGCTGAAGTCGGACGCCTAACCGACTGCGCCACCCAGGCGCCCCAACAACTAAACACTTCTTAAAGCCAGTCCAGCAGTCCCACGAGTACCTTTGAGCACACCGGAGGACTTCACCCAGGGCCCCCGCCCACTGGACACGAGGCTTTGGAGACGTGCAATAAGGCCGCCGTGTCTAAAGCAGAAGTCGCACTACCTGTACATATTATTTGTACACCTTAGAGCAGGCACTGGCTCCCAATCCCATGCAAAGTGGTGGTGTTGCAGGTCCAGGAGACAAAAAAAGGTAACACAACAACAGCATTTAGAATGTTACCACAAGCATTTTCTCTTGCATCCCCCTTACATATCTAGACCTGCACTGTCCATTACCAGCCAAGTGTGCTATTTATATTTAAAGTAATTAAAATCCCATAAAGTTTCAAAATTAACGCCCTTGGACACACTAGCCACATTTCAAGTGCTCAACAGCTACATGTGGCTATGGTTAATGACTGCTGGACGCAGCAAATAGGTAATATTTCCATCATTGCAGGAAGTACTTTTGGACAGTCCTGATCTAGATGCTAATCCACTTGTAAAACAAAACCAAAACCTCCACCTGCGTGCTGAACATAAAGATCCCAAGGTCAACCAGAAAATGTCAGAAATTAGTCACCCACCACAACTAATCTGAGACTAATTCACAGGTTTGGATGCTCCAGGCTTCCCTTGAGTGGCGTCTTTATTTGCCCATTGCATTGTTTGCTGATCCCCAGTGATTAAAAGAAGGGGCTCTGGAGTCAGATGGTTTGAGTCTGACTGTAAAGCATGACACTCCGAATTACTCAACCTGTCCCATTTTCTCTATATAAAAATGGGGATAATAATGGTAGCAACTTCACAGGTTTAAAAATTAAATGATACAATACTTGCAAACCTATTAGTGCCACGGTAAGAGCTCAATAACTGTCAGCTATTAACAGTTATTATCTTTGCCAAGAGGGAGAAAAGGAAAAAATGATGATGAATTTTATTCACTGAAATCTACATAGAGCTTTGGTAAAGATTCATTATCAGAAAAAAATCAAAATAAATGACTTTTTTTCATTTTCTGCCCTGTATGTTTATAATTTTTTTTTAATTTTTTTTTTTTAACGTTTATTTATTTTTGAGACAGAGAGAGACAGAGCATGAACAGGGGAGGGGCAGAGAGAGAGGGAGACACAGAATCGGAAGCAGGCTCCAGGCTCTGAGCCATCAGCCCAGAGCCCGACGCGGGGCTCGAACTCACAGACCGTGAGATCGTGACCTGAGCTGAAGTCGGACGCTTAACCGACTGAGCCACCCAGGCGCCCTGTGTATGTTTATAATTTAATAATACCCTTTCTGTTTTAAAAATCCTGTCCTCCCTGGGACTGCTGGCTGGCTCAGTCAGTGGAGTGTGCGACTCTTGATCTCAGGGTTATGAGTTCAGGCTCCACACTGGGTGTAGAGGTTACTCTAAAAAAATTTTTTTTAATTAAAAAAAAATCTTAAGGGGCACCTGGGTGGCTTAGTCAGTTAAGTGTTCTTCCCTTGATCTCAGTTGAAGTCTTGATCTTGGGGTCATGAGTCCAAGCCCTGCACTGGGCTTGAACTGGGCATGAAGCCTACTTAAAAAAAAAAAAAAAAAAAAAAAAAAAATTTTAAAAACCCTGTCCTTGTCTTTTTACTATACAAGTCTCTCTTCTACACACTGTGTGCACAGTGCTGTGTCAAGAACTATTCAAAGCACATGACACGAAGCAACTTACTAAAAAATCCTCACGATGATTCCACAAGGTAGGTAATGATGTACGTACCCATTTTCAGGTGAGAAAAACTGAGACACTGAGAGGTTAAGTAACTCATGGGAGATCCTACAGTGGCAGTGACTGGACTGGAATGCAGGCCGGCTGGATCCAGAGTGGTGGCTCGTTGCCATTAGGCACGATTGTCTCTACATGAGGACTCTCCCTTCCAAAGCAAACAAAACATTTCCAAGCTATTTGTTATGTAAGAGTATTAGAAACAGTTTATGCAACAGGGTTGGCAGCGACTGAGAAGAGGATGTGAGCACAGCAGTAACCACTGTCCTGTTTTCTAAATCCCCTGGCAAATGTAGATGGAATCAAGCCCTGCTTCTCATCTGGCCCCCCAGAGTTGGTAGAAAGTTGTGAGCATGGTGAGCGTAGTCTGCTTTTCCCACTGACGGGGTGGCACCACAGGCACGCACTCTGGAACAGACGAGGGTGTTTACATCCTACAATATACGCCACAGTCCCACATAGCTTTCAAAGATCCAACTGGGACATTTAAGTCTAAAACCAAATCCCTTTTTACATATAGGCAGAAGTAATCCTTATATTGGTTTAGTATAGTTAATAGATGGTACATTTTCTACTGCTGCATCTATTTAGGTAACCGGAAGGAAACTGGTACTTTTTTTGGTCCAAAACTTTACCAAGAGTTGTTCATCATTTCAGATGATAATGTCATGCTATTTGAATCACCAACAGCTCACTTCTATCAGTGCCCATAAGAGCTGTAGTTTCAGTAATTCAGCATGAATTCTATTAGTGCCTAAACATTTATATGTGGTAGCATATACTATTTTATGATAACTTTCCATTTATTTCTTCTTTATGTTATCATGAGGGCATCATATTGATATTTTGAAATTGTGTGCATAAGTAAGTAGTTCTATTAGTTAAGATGTTTTCTTTAGGATTTTGTGTGTGTGTGTGTGTGTGTGTGTGTGTGCATGTGTGCGCGCGCGTCTGTCTGTCTGTCTGTCTCAAAACACATGTTTACAAACAGGATAAAGGGAGAGGGGCGCCTGGGTGGCTCAGTCGTTTAAGCACGCGCCTCTTCATTTCAGCTCAGGTCATGATCTTACAGTTCATGAGTTCGAGCCCCGCATTAGGCTCCGTGCTAATAATGCAGAGCCTGCTTGGAATTCTCTCCCTCTCCCTCTCTCTATGCTCTGGTTCCCTGCTCATGCTCACTTTCTCTCACTCTCTCTCGCAAAATAAATGAATAAACTTAAAAAAAAAAGAGAGAAAAGGACAAAGGGATATTGAAAGAGGCAGTGATTCTGTGAACCTCGTGGTCTTCACACTGTGTGTAGGGCTGGCACCGGCCCCACAGTATGAACAGATACGCTGTCATCCAACATCCTGGTTTGCACCTGACCTTCTCAATGCAACAACAGCAAAAAATCAAACACTCTGTAGCAACCTCTATGTATCTCCACGTTTAGTTGGTTTGAAATACCTTGCCAACCACATTTTACTATCTCAAAATACTCTGATCAACGCAAACAGAAAGAAGAATATGATATCCTAGAGAAAGTACCCCTGATATATAATGTCACTATACACTTAAAATTTCTATTAAACGCTGGGCTCATTTAACCTCAGCCCACTGTTTCCAGCCCTAAATTCCTCTGATTCATTTATCACTGGTAAGAGTGCAGTAAGATGAGGAACTTGTTTTCTTGTGTTAAAAATGCTTCACAGCTTTGTATACAAGATCTGTATATGCAGAAATAAAGTGCCTTGCTCGAAAAGTGTAGAGCATTAAACCAAGTGTGGGATTCTATAAGCCTGGGGCCCTTCACATGCCCATGAAGCTAGCCCTGGTCAAGAACTGTCCCTATGACTTGAAGGTAACTGTGATTTTCTGTCCTGAATTTCATGGTCAGGAAGAACTCTGAGAAGTAGTGGGAGGAGGGGGGACAAAAACAAAAACAAAATACATGTTTATAAAAGGGGGACACTGTGCCTGCCAGGGTTGATGTTCTGTGAAACTGGTGGTCCACAGAATGAAAGCATGTGATACCTTGCTATTTCCTATCAATATTTTACTATACGGTAAAAACAGAGCTTCATGTCCCCAACACCAGCTTTCTGACTGCCCAGGAGTATTGATAAAAAGAGTGGCAATGAGGGGTGCCTGGGTGGCTCAGCCGATTAAGCTTCTGACTTCGGCTCAGGTCATGATCTCATGGTTCCTGGGTTTGAGCCCTGCGTCGGGCTCTGTGCTGACAGCTCAGAGCCTGGAGCCTGCTTCGGATTCTGTGTCTCCCTCTCTCTGCCCCTCCCCTGCTCGCTCGCTCACTCTCTCTCTCTCTCTCTCTCTCTCTCTCTCTCTCACACACACACACACACACACACACACACACAACTTTCACTCTCTCTCAAAAGTAAATAAAAACATGAAAAACAAATTTTTTTTTAAAAAGAGTTGCAATGAAACTCCTGAGTTCTCCATAGTAGAGTTCTGGCCCCTCCTTATTCCAATCTCTCCCTTGAAGCAAATCTTTGAGGAACACACGCTACCATCTCTGCTCTTTCTATTATCACTGGCCCACTGGCTGAGTCAGATTGGTTTGAGTTAACTACCATTCACAGCACAGCCCTCCTAGAGGCGGCAGGGTAGACCCATGACCTTCAACTGACCATCATCGGATCAGCCTGAACTGCTGGCACCTCTACCCATCCAGTAAGTAACAAGGGCTTTTACAACCCCTTGGGTAGTTCCTACAGCACTCTCCCAGCTTGAAGATAGTTTCCTAATGTTGCTCACATTTCTGTTAGTGAATCCAAGTCAGAACACGGGATTGCCAAACTCACTTCCCTGAATTGGGTGCCTATCTCCCATTTCTTACCCTCTTAGCTTCCAGTAACAATAAAACTGCAACTGCCTTTTTTTTTTTTTTTTTTAATTTATATCTAAGTTAGCTAGCATATAGTGAAACAATGATTTCAGGAGTAGATTCCTTAATGCCCCTTACCCATTTAGCCCATCCCCCCTCCCACCACCCCTCCCGTAACCCTCAGTTTGTTCTCCATATTTATAAGTCTCTTCTGTTTTGTCCCCCTCCCAGTTTTTATATTATTCTTTTCCCTTCCCTTATGCTCATCTGTTTTGTATCTTAAAGTTTTCATATGAGTGAGGTCATATGATATTTGTCTTTCTCTGACTAATTTCGCTTAGCATAATACCCTCTAGTTCCATCCACATAGTTGCGAATGGCAAGATTTCATTCTTTTTGATTGTTGAGTAATACTCCACTGTATACATATATACCACATTTTCTTTATCCATTCATCCATCGATAGATATTTGGGCTCTTTCCATACTTTGGCTATTGTTGATAGTGCTGCTATAAACAGTGGGGGCAACTACCTATTCTTTTATTTGCTAATTCTTCTCCAGCTATCAAACCTTGAAGTTCTGAAAGACTTGATCTCTTCTCAATGCCTTCTATTTGTTTCCTGTAATTCAGCCAAAAAGTAGGGCAGGGTTTAAAAGAACAGAGTCCAATAAAATTAAACCAAACACACTGAATGACAGCCACTTACCAATTGTTACAAAAGAATATTAGCTAATTGCCCCCCACCCCCCAGGGAATTGAAAGGTTTTCTGAATTTGCAGTACTCCTAAACTGGACTAAGAACTAGAAAGAAAGGAACAAGAGATTTTTAAATTTTGCTTCGTATGGCATCTTCCCAATTACCTGATAAGAAAGGTTACCAACTACTGAAAGATGGAAGATAGCAATACAGAGAGGCTGGACAGTTTGCTCAAGGTCATGAATACAGACACTTCCATGCCACCCACCCGCACTAGAATGGTAAACCATGTATGTGTAACTCTATGACACCACGCTGCCTCTCGACAATGACTGTTGTAAGTTGTGACAGCAACATACCAGGAGCTGTGCTAAGTATCTCATTTACTCTTCATCCTCACCCAATGAGATAGGTACCAAATTTACCCCATTTTACAAATGAGAAAACTAAGATTAGAGAAAATAAATTAGGTTGCCCAAACACACACAGTAAATACTGCAGCTTATATTCAAAACCAGGCAGTCAGATTCCAGAATCTATCCTCCAAATCACTGGGCCATACTCTGCCATGACTAAAACTCACTAGGCAAAATCTAGTAAATAGCTAATTTTCATCAGTAAAGAGTTCTACTCCCAGCACAATGGCTTGTTTATTTAATAGTAGCTGTCTTCATAAGGATGTATTAGCAAATCAAAGTAGGATTTTTTTTTTTAGTCCACAAATGATTAAAACTCTTAAAAAACATAGCCATTAACCTTAAGACTTAAATATCCTCTTTTGATGTGCTAATGTAAATACTGAACATGAAGTGATTTCAGAATAATTGCCTGTAATTGCTATTTTGGGGTAGGAGGGGAGGGGTGATAGTTAATGTTGCAACACAGTAACGTCTCCCTATATCTGCCCAGTTGGAAATCCACTTTCCTCCTGGGACTCCAGGCCCCTCCTCACCCTAGAGCAGGCGGAGAGAAGGGGCTACAAAATACAAAATAGAGAGGCAGGCAGGCTGAGGTATCATACAGTTATTTACAAGCAAAGGCAGCAGTGAGAAATGTGAAGCATATATTAATGTATCAGAGAAAAGCAAAAGATTCTAAATAAAACAATTTTTAAATGACATTAAAAATGTTCTCTGATAAGTGAACAAAACCCTGAAGCAAGAATCAGCTATTCTAACTCAGCCATGTGGGACACAGAGAACAATCCAGATAAGAAGAAAACGATTCTCTTCTCCACACGGGTTCAAGTTTAGTACAAGTCTGCTAGAAAAACAGGGAGATTTATAATGTAGATAGTTACCACTGCCACCATTCTGAAGGTGTCTATTTCATATTTTACCTCCATAATATACATGTAGACAGAACACATACATACCTAGTCTCACACATATTCATACATATATATTCGCAGATATATACACCTGTATAAATGAAAAAATATATCTGGATTAGGCAAACCATACCTGAAATGCCAGAGCCAGGTTTTTGACATCCACTTCTCCTCTTAGAATGCAATGATATTGACAGGTGTAATGTACTACGTACTCAGAATGTTCCAGACAGTTTAAAATGCTTTCCATACTCCATTTTTAATCCTTACAACAATCCCACTATGAATGCCATATGCGAATAAGGAAATTGAACTAGAATTCGGCTAAGAAGTCCCAGGTTATTAGCTGTTATTAGAACTGGTCTGGAACCCTACCTTCTAGCAATAAAGTCCTTTTCCCCCCCCCTTACATATTTGGGTTTAGTTTACGATTTCATTCAGAAGAAAGTGGGGGGTGCATTCCTCTACTTAAAATTATTGAACAAGACTGGTCTACACAGTTCACTTAGTTATTATTACTTATCCTTTGATATCACTTTTACTGTGATTTGGATGAACTGTTTAATTCTGTGCTGTTCTTTAACTTTCTACATGTTTATGATAAATAGATTTATGTCTTGAATGGCATCCATTCAGGTAAAAGCTCCCCGCAGGTCAGTTCACCAGAGCCAAGTTCCTGGGACTTGTACTACTTGTGGGTCCTCTGTGGCACCCAGCACAGCACCTTCACAGACACGCTTTTCAACAAGGAAACCCGGTTTGACTGGCTGACTAAATCCATATTTCTGGTCCTGGGAAAAACAATTTTAATTTTGGTGCAAAATAAGTTACTGATAATAATGAGCCACCCTGAAAACTTCATGGCTAATGTGACTCGTGTATTCTAATTAAGCTTTTTTTGAAGCTTAGCGTTCAAATCTGCATTCTCACTTGATTAATATTCATCACCACTATTTTTATGCAGATCACATGAAAAATGAATCCTACATGCCAGGATAACTTGCAAGAAATTACTATTCATCAGCATGAATCAACAAGCCCACAATTATAATACTATCCACTGGGAGAAGTTAAAAAAAAAAAAAATTAAAAAGCTGTTGCTACTAAGGTCATATGATATGAAAGAAAAGAGAAAAATTAAAAAATTTATCTTTGCATTGAAACCACACAAACGTTTCAAGAGAAAATGAGTATGGCCATCCAAAATCAAAAACTAATAAATGAAGTTCTGATACAATCCACAACATGGGTGAAGCTTGAAAACATCAGATTAAGTGAAATGAATCAGGCACAAAAGGACAAATACGGTATGATTCCACTTATAGGAAATCTAGAGCAGGCAAATTCAGAAATAACAGAAAGTAGATTTAGAGGTTACCAGGGGCCAATGGGGTTAAGGAAATGGGGACCCACTGCTTAATGGTTACAGAACTTTTGTTTGGGGGGATAAAAAATTGTGAAAATAGATAGTGGTGATGATTGCACAACACTGTGAATGTGATTAAAGCCAGTGAATTTGGACTTTAAAACGCTTGAAATGGCAAACTTTGTTATGTGTATTTTACCTCAATTTAAAAAAACAAGATGTTGGGATGAAAATTTACAAGTTTTCTTCAATGCTGGAATGAACACAGTAACTGATTTCACAGACAGAGGACCAGGTCTTTCCTAACCCAAGATATACCCTCTGCCCACAAGTGAGCTGTGTGTAGCATGCCTCAGGGGTGTGCGTGGTGGGGGAGACCAAGGGCGCAGGTCAAAGGGACAGAGGAATCTAAAAGCGAACAGCTTTGGAGACACTGTGACTTGGCAAAGGAGGTGGCTCACCCAGAGCAGGAGACTTAGATGAAGCTTTGCGAATTGAAGTCTTAAAAGAACGAAAAGGGGAAGAAAAAGAAAATGGGACCCGTGATGCTGAGGAACCAGGACCAAACGTGCAGGGGGAAAAAAGCCACAGCTTCCTCCTCTTGCTGTCGCCTCAGACACCTGAAACACAAACACTGGGTCACATCCATCCCTGAACCAGCAGAGTCTGGACACAAGAGGGACTCAGGAAGGAGATAAGGGGTCAGGGCCCGGGGCTGAGGAAACGTTGACCCCCAAGTTCTAGAGGAGCTCTGCTTGGCACAGACTGCAAGGAGAGACATGCACAGCAGTTTCCAGGGAAAGTGGCCCAGTGAATACCTGCATCTACTTCATCTCTGTCACAGTTCTGATAAAATAACCAAAAAAAAAAAAATTTTTTTAAGGGAAGGAGGGGAAATGTGCATAAACAGACAACTTAAAAAATGGGCAACATTAACAGATAATAATTGTGGAAGCAGAGTTTAAAAGACTCATTTAGAAGGGGGGGGGGGGGCAGCAAATGCTGAAATCTAAACAGAAACTGCGAAGGAAAGCACCCAGAACTTATTAAAGTGAGGGGGGTTGGGGAGGAATGTTAAAAGAACCTTCAAAGAAGGCTGAAGAGCTGCTGGAGGAAGAACAAAGAACTGGGCCCCAGAGCAACCCTGAGGCTGCAGAGGCAGAACTGACCCTCAACCCAAACATTGAGGGGAGAGGGGCATCAGGCAGGGGGCAGGCTGAAAACAGGGACAGTAAGTGAGAGTCCATCCTGAGCTCCCACCCTCCTTGCACCTGAATCCCACAACCAGAGCAGACAGGCCTGCACTCCCACAGCAGAAGACAAGACGGGAAGGCACTTTGGTGCCCTTCTGGGCCAGCTGACCAGCCCCAGATCCACCAGCCAGGCTTGCCCCAGATCAACCTCGCCCTGCATCGTCCAATATGGCAGCCACACAGCAGACTGTGGCTCCTCAGCGTTAAAAGATAGACAGTTTGAGTTAAGATGGTCTGTAAGGATAAAAAGATATGTATTTATATTTTAGGGTTCATTCACTTGAAAAATATTTATTCACGGCTTATTCCACGGCCTGATACCAGGCCTCTAAAACTTAAACCATGTTTTTCTCCCACGAATCCTGTCATATCACCAGCTACTTATATTTTAACACATAGTAGTAATAGTAGTCAATAAGGATTTAAACAGAAATCACTTATTATAGAAAACATATTGCTGTTAGTCATTAATACTGCTCTTCTCATAAACAATTTGTAATATTATAAACCAAATCCATATGCAAATAAGAGTAAAGCATTTTTTTAATCATTTTAAAACAAAGTTCAAAGTCAAGGCTATCCTGTAGTTGTATAAGCATTCCATACAAAAATTCAGATCATGAGGGCACCTGGGTGGTTCAGTCAGTTGGGCATCCGACTCTTGATTTCGGCTCATGGTTCATGATATCAAGCCCTGCATCAGGCTCTGCGCTGACAGCGTGGAACCTGCTTAGGATTCTCTGTCTCCCTCTCTCTCTGCCCCTCTCTAGCTCATGCTTTCTATCTTTCTTTCAAAATAAACAAACTTCAAAAAAATCAGATTATGTGTTAAAGTTACTAAATCATAATATATTCAGTTATGTTTAGAAGATTTGGAAAAGGCTCATTTTTTTTGGCTGCTGTGTCTGTATACTGTTGCTCTCTGATGGGCAGTGTTTAAACTTAGTAAGAAAAAAAGGTAAAACATCTCAATAATTGTTATGCTGATTATAAGTTGGAAATAATATCTTTGATATTTTAGGCTAAAGTATTTTACTAAAATTAATTTAACCTATTTCTTTCAAATGTTGCTACCAAAAAAAACCTTAAAATAATGTACTTCTATAGAGTAAAGCCCTCCACTCAACAGTCTTTGTTGCAAGAAGACGACTAAAAACAAAACAACAAAAACCACCCTGTCATTATCCTTAGGGAAAAGTTACTGCAATCTCAGTTTTAAAAAATTGAAAAAACCGAGATTCTGGGAAATTAAAGCCCAAGAGCAGAAATGAACTGTAGTAGGTGGAAAAGCAGCCACCCAAAGATGCCCTCCACATCCCAGTCCTGGAACCTTTGAATATGCCACATGGCAAAAGGAATGAAAAATGAAGAAGGAATTAAGTTACAAATCATGTGACCTTAAAATAAGGAGATTTTTCCTGGATTACCCCCATGGGCCTACTGTAATCACAAGGGTCGTTCAAAGAGTGAAGGAGGAAGAAGACCAGTGTCAGAGATTTCAAGATCCTACACGGTTAACTTTGAAGATGGGGGAAGGGACTTCAAGCCAAGAAACGCAAGCAGCCTCGAAAAGGTACAAAAGGCAAGGAAGCAGGTTCTCCTTAGAACCTCGAGAATGAATGCAATCTACTGACAACTGATTTCAGCTCAGTGAGTGCCACTGCTGAACCCCCAAACTGTCAATTAATAGATGTATGGTGGCTTAAGCTCACAAATCTGTGGAAATTTGTTGTAACAGCAATAAGAAACTAACATACGAACTACTCAATAAAAAGGTTAGAAGATAAAGTTGAAGAAATTTCTCAGAAAGTACAACAAACAGAAACTCTGACTCCAGAATGCAAGATACTGCTCTTTAAGTTTGGGACCAGAAATGAACAAAACCATCACAGGCACAGTGAACATGCAATAAATGTGTACTAAGCACCTACTTCCTACAGTGCACCGTGGTCAGTGATCATTCAGACTACAGTCAATTTGGAATCACCATCATCTAAGGTTCATTTATAAATAATTTAACAGGTTGGAAAGGATATGTGAAGAATTATAGTTTTATTTCCAAGAATCCATGACCCAATCCAAGCTGGTCTTACGAATGGGCAGAGGAGATACTCACATACGTGGCAGTATTTCCCGGGGAGCTAAAAGTCTCAGCAGCTCAAAAATATCCGATCCATCAATTTACTCTGACGTATCACATTCCCACTAACAGAAAGCTTTCCAGGTAATAAGTCTCCAGAAAGAGTACTGAAATGGAAATATTAACAGGAAAGGTAGAACCCACTGAAATTGTAGCATACATTAGGTAAGATAAGCTGTCATGGAGAACAAGAAAAATGATTAACTGGAAAGACAAAAAGCCATATTTGGTAGGAATGCAGAAATTGATAAACTTTATCATTTTCTTTGTCTAGGTTTTGGAGTATGCCTATTTTTATATGGCAGATCTTTTTTTTTTTTTAAGACAGTCCAGTTATTACTTATTAAGACATGGTCTTGGGGCACCTGGGTGGCTCAGTCAGTTGTGTCCAACTCTTGATTTCAGCTCAGGTCATGATCTCACGGTTTCTGGGTTTGAGCCCCGCATCAGACTCTGCACTGACGATGCGGAGCCTGCTTGGGATTATCTCTCTCGGCCTCTCTCTCAGCCCCTCCCCCACTCTTGCTCTCTCAAAATTAAATAAATAAACTTAAAAAAAACAGGCCACAGTCTTGCAAAAGTATAATATCCTACACTGAAATAAACTCTAAATTCAAATATCCATTCTTCTCCAATGTTTACACTGTTATATGTGACAGACAAGGGTCAACTCTGCATCATTACCTGACGAGGAGTAATCTAAATTACTATTTATAATAAAAAGCTTCTTTACATCCAGATTATATTCAATATTTTACTTTATTAAGCAAACAAAACTAACAAAGCTAAAATAGACGTACATTTTTATTTACCTTACAATGAAGAATAGTAAATGGCTTGATGAATTCCTTTTCTTATTGAAAGATTCCTTTACTGACAGCTGAAAACCAGTAAAAGTTATCAAAAGAACTTGAACAAAAGGATATCAAGAGAGGCCCTTTGTATAAAAACACTAAAGGCGATAAAATGTCATAAAGTGATAAAATCAAAAAGGCAACCTTCAAATCCATGAGAGAAATGGGAGAAAAAACCAAGATGACCTTAAAACTGAAGTCCCAATGTGATTCTATTTTACTGAAAGTCCTACAGCTGCAAGGTCTGTATTAAAGGCAATCGTACAGGACTTAAAATGCTAAACAAAAAAAAAAGTAAAAACAATCGTAAAAAATCGTAGAGTTATCTGAAAATAACAGAGGACGACTAAAAGGAATAATACAGAAAAGAGATTTTTAAGCCTAAAAAGGAGCTCGTAAAGGCCTACAGCCAGGGCAGCCACTCAGGAAAAGGAAAGGTCAAATGCAAAGCCTCAGTGATCAGGTGCAAGGCGAGAAACAGAACACAACACTGGGGGAGCGGCCAATGCTCCTCCAAAGGAAAAAGGAGGAGATTGAGAAACAGTGTCATTTAATTCTGAGCATTGGGAAAGATGTCCTGAAGAAGATAGCATTTGATATGAGACATGAAAGACAGGTAAGATTTTGATAAACAGGAAAAGGAGGCAGGAATTCCTAATAGAAGGAACAACTAAAGGGAAAAAATGTAGAATATATGGGATAGAGAGTAGGAAACACATGAAGGGATGGCAATAAAGAATACTGGAGATAATGGGGCGCCTGGGTGGCTCAGTCGGTTAGACATCCGACTTCGGCCCAGGTCACGATCTCACGGTCCGTGAGTTCGAGCCCCGCGTCGGGCTCTGGGCTGACAGCTCAGAGCCTGGAGCCTGCTTCTGATTCTGTGTCTCCCTCTCTCTCTGCCCCTCCCCCGTTCATGCTCTGTCTCACTCTGTCTCAAAAATAAATAAACGTTAAAAAAAAAAAAAAAATTAAAAAAAAAGAATACTGGAGATAAGACGGAATGATGCTGTGAAGGCCTTTTGATGACAGACCAAAGATCAAAGAATTCGAGGGCAACCGAAAACCAGCAAAGGTTATCTGCACAGGAAAATGGCAGGATTAATCTCCCTACTGGATATTTAACCTGATTATAATGGACTTTTGCAGAGAAGACTAAAGAAGACCTCATTAAAACCTGTTTACAATAAGTAAGTGGACACACACACGCACACACACACACATAAGATAGTTGGAAGGGACTCCCTTCAACCCTTTTCTTTATTTATCAGGGTTAGAGTTTAATCTGTTCATGGTCAGCTGTAGAATGAGTAACACAGGCTATAAGATTTCCATGCAATGAACTCATAAGCACCTTATATTTAATGTAATTTTAAGAATAGAAATAGCTTTTTTTAATCCTAAAATTTATACCATCAATCACTTCCTTAATGAACTGAAGTCTTTCATTCATTCATTCACTCATTCATTCAACAAATATTACTGAATCCATATTGTGGGACAGGTACTGTTCTAGAAGATAAGGACAAAATTAACTCCCTCCCTTGTTGTATCTAAAATCCAACAGAAGAAACAAGACAATGAACAAATCAACACAAAATATGTCCCACAGTAGTCAGCATTATAGAAGTAGGGTCACAGGGACAATGAGTTCAGAGTGGAAGATATTATATACAGAGTAGCCTCGGAATGCCTTTTGCATAAGGTGACCTATCTGAGGTGAGAACCTGAGTCATAAGAATATCTGAGAAGAAGAGTGGTCCCCATTGAGGAACATCATCAAAAAGATGTGACCTCCAACTGAACCATGAGCTGAACCTAGGAACTCGGAGGCCCCTTACCCCCATCCCGTTCTTGGAACGTGGGTTCCTCTCTTAGAGGATGCTTCAAGGACACGGCCTTGAGATGGTGATATGGTGTTGAGAACACCTGCACAATATATGTGACTGAACCCAGTCAAGGCCGCCTTTTAAACTTTTTTTTTTTTTTTTTTTTTTAATTTTTTTTTCAACGTTTTTTATTTATTTTTGGGACAGAGAGAGACAGAGCATGAACGGGGGAGGGGCAGAGAGAGAGGGAGACACAGAATCGGAAACAGGCTCCAGGCTCCGAGCCATCAGCCCAGAGCCTGACGCGGGGCTCGAACTCACAGACCGCGAGATCGTGACCTGGCTGAAGTCGGACGCTTAACCGACTGCGCCACCCAGGCGCCCCTACCTTTTAAACTTTTAAGATGAGGGGCACCTGGGTAGTTCAGTTGGTTGAACATCCGACTTTCGATTTTGGCTCAGGTCACGATCCCAGGGTCACAGAATCAAGCCCCATGTCACACTCCACACTCAGCATGGAGCCTACTTAAGATTCTGTCACTCCCTGTGCCCCTCTCCTCTGCTCGTACTCTCTCTCTCTCTCTCAAATTAAAAAATAAAAAAATTTTAACTTTTAAGATTTAATAGGAGGTTGGGGAGATCCATTCATCTTGCTGCCTGCCACTAAAGACAAGCCTTTTATATAAGCTCCCTTTGCTTATTAAAACCGCCACCTACAAACCTGGAGTGGCCTTCCTCTCTCCTCCACCTTTCCCTGCCCTCGGCATGCAGGGGCCAATTTCATTTCAGATTTCACCTGGGAAGTTCCCGTGAGGGTTGCAAACCAACATCCCCAAAGATGGAACAATAAATTCAAAAACCTGGAGCAGGTACACACTTAGGTTATTTAAATGAGGTAGGGAAGGGGACACCTGGGTAATTCAGTCAGTTAAGCATCGGACTCTTGGTTTCGGCTCAAATCATGACTTTTCAGTTCGAGCCCTGCATCAGACTCAGCACCGACAGCACGGAGCCTTCTTGAGGTTCTCTCTCCCTCTCTCTCTGCCCCTGCCCCACTCGGGATCTGTGAAGGAAGGAAGGAAGGAAGGAAGGAAGGAAGGAAGGAAAGGAGGGAGGGAGGGAGGGAGGGAGGGAGGGAGGGAGGGAGGAAGGGAGGAAGAAAGAAAGAAAGAAAGAAAGAAAGAAAGAAAGAAAGAAAGAAACTTAAAAAAGAAATACTAGGCATCATCAAATAAAAATAGTAGTTGGGGATCAGTAAGAAGAAAGCCAAGTAAAATAATGAATTAAAATAGTTATTTGCAAAGTCCTGAATCTTTGATTCATAGAACCATTATGTATATCATATACACCATATCATTTCTTGATCAACATTCAAAAAGTTGCCATATCAGTACACTTACCATGATGAGCACTGAGCAAACTGCAAAGCTGTTGAATCACTATATTGTACACCTGAAACTAACATAACATTGTATGTTGACTACACTGGAATTAAAATCAAACACTAAATTTTAAAAAAAGTTGCCACATTAATATTGTTCACAAAGATGCAAGTATGCTTTCCTTATTTTAGACAGTAATAACAACAAGCGAGTACCAAATATATTAGAATTCATGTTGGCAGAGCCTAATGAAACAAAAACATTTTCTTGCTTTTTAAAAATCAGTAATTGGCTTGCCAATGTTACAATGTACCCTATTTGACTAAATTTAATCAGCAAGAACTCCAGACCCCATGTAAAACCCGGCCCAGCTCCTTTTCGAAGAGCTGGTCTAGACTTCCGAGCAGGCAAGGACAGAGCAGGTGTGGAGAAGCCCACTGTCTCTTGCAAGCACAAAAAAATGCAAAACTGCTCCCTGACTCCTTTCCGGTCCCATTCAGAGAAGACCACAGTTCTGCAGGTCCTGGAGATATGACGCTGAAGAGACTACAAAGGCCACCTGGTGCGTCCATCTCCTCAGTCTGGCCTGGATCAGTCACATAAACTGACGATCTGCTGAACACTCACCAAACCTTACATGCTTACGGCTTTCTACTATATCTCAGGGGGAAACCAGCCACCATAGCTGGACAGGAGTTGGTGAATAAAACCCCAGCTTCTTTGTCCTCATGAAAGAATTCTAAGGTGGGTTCTATGCAGCTTTACAAAAGTCCCCAGTGGGACCGAGCTCCAGCCGCCAAGGCGACAGCCCGCTCATTAACACACCTTGTGTGGGCGTCATTCTGTCCCGTCTCACTACCCCCCACCTCGCCCGCAGCCCACTCTCCCGCAGGTGCTTTCGAGGATGGACTCCCTGCACCCAAGCCCTTGATTACAACCTCAGATGTTGTCGTCGTCGTATCCTGGAACAAGGCAGGACTTTAGTTCTGTTCAGTTTTACCATTAAGCCTTTCAGGAGTGTTTTCTTCAAACAAGTTTTGCACATTTTTGAAGTTTAATTCCTGAGTATTTTACCTTTTTTGTTCCTTAATTGTAAATGGGGTTTTCTCTTCTATTTTATGTTCTAACGGATTACAGTTTTTGTATGTTAATTTTATATCCTAATACCCTATTGAATTGTTTTACTGTTTGAGTTAGTTTCTTAAGAAAATACACTTTATAGGGGCTCCTGGGTGACTCAGTTGGTTAAGCGTCTGACTCTTGATTTCAGTTCAGGTTATGATCTCATCATTTGTGGGATCGAACCCACGTCGATCCCACAAATCGTGTAAGGTTCCTCGCTTACAGTGCAAAGCCTGCTTGGGATTCTCTCTCTCCCTCTATCTCTCTCTCTGACCCTCCCCTGCTCATGTGTGTGCGCTCTCTCTCTCTCTCAAAATAAGTAAACTGAAAAAAAAAAAAAAAAAAAAGACCTTATAAGAAATAATTTACATACCATAAAATTCACTCCTTTTAAGTGTAAGTTCAACAGGTCTCAGTTTATTTATAGAGTTGTATAACCAACACCACAATCTAACTTTTTAAATTTTAATTCCAGTAGAGTTAACATACAGTTTCAGGTGCACCATACGGTGATTCAACAATTCACTACCATCTAATTGTAGAACAGTTTCCTCATCCCCAAAAGAAACCTTGTGCCCAAAGTCACTCCCCATCCCCACCTCCCAGTCCTGGACAACCACAGATCTACTTTCTCTCTATAGATTTGCCTACTGTGAACATTTCATACAAATGGAATCATATAATTACGTGGTCTTTTATGTCTGGCTTATTTCACTGAGCATAATGCTTGTTAAGGTCACTGTTTTCAGTCAGTTTTACCAGTGATTCACTAGAGTTTTCCAAGTAAAATGCCACATCAACCGCAAACAGGAAATAGTGTTCCAATGATGACGCCTCCACTTGTTTTCTCGTCAACTGCATTTGTTAATACCTCCAGTACAATGTTTCTGACCTTTGTGGGAACACCACTAGTATTTTCCTATTAAAGTAAGATGCTGGGGGCACCTGGCTAGCTCAGTAAGAGGAGCGTATGCAACTCTTGATCTCAGGGTTGTGAGTTCGAGCCCTATGTAGGGTGTAGAGATTACTTAAATAAATAAACTTCTTTTAGAAGTGTAAGATAATGATTAGTTGACAGCTTAACTCTGACAGTGCAATCATATTTCCATATATCCCACCGGCCATACTTTTTCCAGACCAGGAAACTGAGAGAAGTTGGTGTTACTTGCAGAACAGTCCAGAGCTGGGCTTCTAATGCCAACGCTCTGCTGCCTCTTCACAGACTTTCAGGCCGCAGCTCAGTTCTCTCCGCTTCTGCTGGTGCCGCCCTCTTCCACAGCCTGCCAGAAGCTCAGGCTCACTCCCTTCTGGCATCATGGCTGCCAGCAGCTCCATGGGCTATACACTACCACCTTGTTCTTATGGAAAAGGAGAGAAAGTACTTCTTCCCACCGAACAAAAGCCCTGGTCTCACTCTAATCAGACACACACAGGCACTGTTCAGCACAGAACCAAACACTGTAGATAGGAGGTGAGGCTGCCCTAAGTTACCTCTACCAGTAGGAACCCACCATGGACCACGGGGTGAGGGGAGCCCAGTGTACCCACTCTGCACAACCATTGTGTTATGTGTCAGGGCCGGAAAGAGTGTTGACTAGAACCACAATGGCCACTACAACCAATCACACTCTTGGGTGACACAACCCCATGAATGGAAGTCACCTCATACACTAAGTTACTGAAGTTCATCGAATCTAAGATGCTATGGATCATATGACATGTTATTAAAGATACTAACATAAATAGTATATACAACATTGTCAGTTATCACTGTAAGAGACCATCCGCTGTAAAAATGCATCGTAATTTCAGGAATGTTGAAATATGGGGGGAAATGTTCATCTTAGAGTCAGTTAATATGGTAAATGCTATCAGCCAGAGCTCTAAAGCCCCACAACCACTTCCCCACATACAGCCGGCACGAGTCTAAGTCTGACTCTACATGCAGGCTAAGTAGTACAGAACCTAATCCTGCTGTGTGCCCAGAATTTAATATGAACACTGGCTGAAAGAGTGGTCAGAAGTATCACTCCCCAATCCCTCAATCAAATTACCGTATCAGGTCGGGCAATGCCCACCCTACGTCAGGCCCAATGTTTGGGTCCTGTGAGGGAAGATGTCTTAACTCCAGCCTCAAGGATCTGGCAGACTAGTGGGAGAGATAAGGAAAGTACAAAATTATACAAGTAGCAGAATGAGGTAATGTCATTAATTGGGTTTCAGTAGAACATAGGAGTTTTCAAAAAGGACAGAGAAATATAGAGAAATATAGAGAAAGAGGAATGCAGCTTCCCTAGATCGGGGAGAGTTCCGGTAGCAAGCTGGCAATGAACTGTCCGAGCATCTGTAAGAGATGAGAATCTGTTTCAGAGAGAAAGGCATGAGGCAAGCAAAATAACACGGATATAGGCAGGTTCAGGACGCACTGGTAGCAAATCAAGTATTTCAGATTCACTAAAGCCAAGGTTAAATATGGCACAATGGGAAATGAAGCGGGAAATACAGTTAGGGCCACAGCATGTGGACAGCATGAAGAGGCACGGAACATTTTCAAGCAGAAGAATGATAGGACCAGAAAAGGAGGTAGGGGGTAGGGAATCCCTACTAAAGAGTTATTTGGAAACACTGGGTTTCAAGGGTTTAAGGTGGCATCTTAGCGATTTTTCTCACTCACTGAACTACCCAGAAGCCAGCTAGATAGAAGTCAGAAAGATCTGGGCTGAGAATTTTTATTTGGGAGTCATCCGGCCCACATGAATTTGAAGCTCCAGAATAAAAGACATCTTCCTGAGAAGATCTGACACATAAGAAAAGAAAGGAGGGGGTGCCGGTGGCTCAGTCAGTTAGGCATCCGACTCTTGGTTTCATTTCAGGTCTTGATCTCACAGTTTGTGAGTTTGAGCCCCACCTCAGGCTCTGCACTAACAGTGTGGAGCCTGCTTGGGATTGGCTCTCTCCCTCTTTCTCTGCCCCTCCCCTGCTCATTCTCTCTCTCCCTCTCTCTCTCTCTGTTCCTCCCCTATGAGTGTAACTGTGCGCTTGTGCTCTCTCTCTCTCTCTCTCAAAATGAATAAATAAATAAAACGTTAAAAAAAAAAAAAAAAAGAAAATTAAGAAAGGAGCCCAGAGAAACAACCTAAAGAACTTAACATTAGTGGACTGAGCAGAAGAGGAGCTCACAAAGAATAAGCAGCAGCAGCCACATTAGTAGAAAGAAAATCAGGAGAGCAGAAAAACAGTGTTTTAAAAGAGAGAAGCCAATACTGACAAATTTTACAGCAGGATGAAAAAAGGTAAGAAGCAAAACCTATCCCGTGGGATTTTGGTTGCTGAAGACCAGGCTGCAAGCAGTTTAAGCAGAGTGGCAGGAAAAGGGGTACAGTACACACAGGGAAGTCAGAAAAAACTAGCCTTGAGCTGAGCTGAAGTTACCCAGATGGACAGGGAAAGTCATCAGATAGAAGGAAAGGAAAACAGTATCTGAAAAGTATGGGCTGGGTCCAATTCCAAGATGTTAATCCTATAGGGGAAAAAAAGCTGTAAAGTACACATAAAAAGACCTTCAAATTTAACAAGCATAACTAACTTGTTATTTTGAGTAAACTAACCTTTTATTTTTATCACAGTGCTAAATTTTGAAGAAAAAGAAACCAATCAAAAATCTGGCAAACGCTGCTCAGAAAAATTTGACAAAAAGGTGTGTACAAAGGGCTATGCTTTTCACGTGGCCGCTAAAAGGAGCAAATTTATGTGTATCTGCTACACAAATGACTCACCAATTCTACCCGTCTGTTCTAGCTGACTGTAGGCAACCAAACTTCAGTCTTAATCTTTATTTTTATTCAGTCCCTCTTTTCTTAAAAAGAACTTAATTTTTTATAATAGGAGCCATTACAAAACTCAAAAATTGACTTAAGAAAATCAATCAGTTCCTAAAAACCCATATTTCTGGCTCTACTGTGGGGAAAAAAAGCCAGTACAATCTGCACGTATGTTTTGACCTCACTGAGTAACCGCAGATGCCACACAGAGTAATGTAAAAGTTCTGCTAAACTCAGACTGGACTAAAAGTATTGCAATACTACTCCTCTACCAGTTTCTCCAAGGAAACTACCAGAACCGTTTATTAGCAACTGCATATTCATAGCAGAACTATCAGTTACGTGACACCCTATAAAAAGACAGACAATTTCTAATTATATTCATTCTTTCATTTTAATTACTCTGGAGAGTGATTACATGTTTAACTTGGCTATCTTTAAAACATTAAGTCGCTTTAATGAAAGTATTTTAGATAGCTATGCCACCATACATCAATTAGAAAGTTAATCATTCTCCTTGTTCTCACGAAAAGATTTTAAAGCGGTGGGGAGGTGGCACTGTTTGGCGCTTTTTAAAAAGTTAATTAGAGGGCACTCAGCAAGAGAGATCATCCAGGAAATAAAGTTTATCAAAAACTCAAAATATGTACTCTGCATAGAGTCAAAAAACAGTAAGAGATTCTCTTTAATGAGTCTATTCATGTTCGCTTGAGAATAAAAACCACTTCCTTGCATCAGGTTTAGTTTTCAGTATGCTGTAAGACTTCACTACAAAATGAAACAACTATTCCAGAATTTTTCTTAGAACATCTCTAAAGGCAAAAAAAAATCACAATCTATCCCTAACAAAGCTCCAAATTAGCTCAAACATGTTACAAGTTCAAGTCTAAATAAAAAAAAGTTTCATATAATAGAACCTAAGACATTATTGATCATTAAGTAAATCATGTATGTGCTACAACTGTAGCATACATTTCTCTCGTCCTGGATTCATTAATAATAAAGTAATTTATTTCTACAGATGAAAACTCCATCTTAAAATGTAAATCATTATGGTTTTATATAGGCAAAGGTGTAATCACTAGCATTTAGCGTTAGAGGTGACTGCCAAAACATACAACCTTATCTTCCGCAGTCCTACTGGCTTTTCCATAGGTTACTTTATACAAATTTCACACCATTCTTCCATAATCCCATTAGCAACTCATAAAATACCAATTCAGGGGTGCCTGGGTGGCTCAGCCGGTTAAGCGTCCGACTTCGGCTCAGGTCCTGATCTCACAGCTCCTGAGTTCAAGCCCTGCATCGGGCTCTCTGCTGTCAGCACAGATCCCACTTCAGTTCTTCTGTCTCCTTCTCTCTCTGCCCCTCCTCCACTCACGTGCACTCTTTCTCAAAAATAAATAAACATTAAAAAAAAATACCAATTCAGGTTTCACACATACTTCTTCTCTCAAGACAATTCAGCCATGCCATAAAATGTCAGTGTGCCCCAGTTATATTTCAAAACCTCATTTACTTAAATAAGATCAAATGAAATAAGACATATGAAAATGGATTTTGCAGAACACCACATGGCAGCCATTTATTTCATAAGCAACTGGAATCTGAATTCAGCACAACGTGACACTGAAACATTAAAAACTAAAAGGTTCACCTTTAGCGTCAAATGAGACCAATATCACAGCAACAGCAGCAGGGCAAATGGAACATGTCAGGAATGGAGTGGCAAGAAGTCACGCAAGGGAGACACAAGAGTGATGCGAAAGACTCCAAGGCTATCACCCTTCAGTTTTACTCCTTGCTCCTCCCACTGGGGAAAAAGAGAAGAGCATCACTTGCTTGCTCTTGGCTGCTTACTGGATGGCAGACTCTTTTCTAAATCACATTCCTACTCTGAAGGCAGCCTGCTACTGTTAGATGATCCTGCTGTATGTCCTCAGAGTCACCATTACAAAACATAACATGGGCTTTTTTATATAACTTTTCACTGTTCGAGTTATCATAGTCACCACCCCACCAAAATTATTTACTAATGCATAAGTACCAAACCAAGTAGCAAGATAAAATGATACCTCACTTTTGCCCCAAAACATGGTTCTTAACCTAGGGTCAACTGAGAAGCTTCAATGAAGATCTAATTATCTGACATTATCGCAAAGGTGTATATATATTTTTTCTACAAACTTGGAACTTAGAGTTCCAAGATTTCTTAAGTTATTTTATTGTTCCATGAATAGACCTTGGGATAAACAAAACAGAGAAGCAGAATTTTTTAAATTGTTTATTTATTTATTTTTAGAGAGAGTGTGTGTGCAAGCAGGGGAGAGCAGAGGGAGAAAGAGAGCAAACCCCAAGCAGGCTCCACACACAGCATGGAGCCCGACGTAGGGGCTTTATCTCACAACCTTGAGCTCACAACCTGAGCTGATATCAAGAGTCGGATGCTCAACTGACTGAGCCACCAAGGCACCCCCTGCTTTTTTTTTTTTTTTTTTAGAAAGAGAGAAAGCATGAACAGGAGAGGGGCAAAGAGAGAGAGGGAGAGAGAGAATCTTAAGCAGGCTCCATGCTCAGTGCAGAGCCCGACAGGGGGCTCAATCCTACAACTCTGGTATCATGACCTGAGCTAAATCAAGACACTCAACCTACTCAGCCACCCAGGCACCCCAGAGAAGCAGAATTTTAAGTAAAGGCATTTTATTTATACTCCAAAGTTTCTTTGGTAAAAGCAGCATGTTAAGCAAGGAAGTATTCTGAGTAACTGGAATACTAGGTAAGTTGCAGCCAGGACAAGAACTAGTGTCTTTCTCTGTGTTAGGAAACTTCAGGAACTACTGAGAATTCCAAAGTGGCTTTAATCATGGGGGGTTGGGGGCAGTAATGGAATTGAGATTCTAAATGACAGAAGAATTTCAAGCAGAAGGTACAAGGAAACTGGAGAAAACATGCTCAGTAAAACCACACTGATTAGTAAACTTCACTATAGTTTGTTTGTTGGTTTGTTTGTTTTCCTAACAACCTCCAAATAACTGCAAATTTGTCCAGGGAAGAGACCTACCTTAATTATCTTTGTAACATAGGTCCCAGCTCAGCACCTGTCACCAGTTGTTACCCAACATTTCATGAATCAATAATGCAATTAAGAATTGGAAGTAGCTATCAAGTTTTTAAAAATTTTTAGACTTGAAGCCTGTAGTAATAGTTACATGTTCAAATTTCCTTCACAAAACTTGCAAGATAATGCGAAGGCAGTAAAATATTTCAGGAGAAATTTATGAAATCTTTCTCCTTGTTTTAGTGAAACTATAGAATAGTAGGGGATTGGAAAAGAGTTTAACCATCCTTGGGCACAGGGCTGGCTCAGCTGGTAGAACATGTGACTTTTGATCTTGGGGGTGTAGGTTCGGGCCCCACGTTAGGTGTAGCCATTAAAAATATTTAAAAAACAAAATCTTTAAAAAAAGGAATTTAATCTTCCTAAAGTGAACTAAAACTTACAAATTTAAATTTCCATTAATTGAGGGTAGGAGCTTTGTTTTTATAGACTATCTCCAACAGCAGGCAGCACAGGAGGAGGAGGAGGAGGAAAGAGAAAAAAGTAAAAAAAAAAAAAAAAAAAAAAAAGTTTTTAAAAGTTTTCCCTTTAACTTTTTAATTTTAAAATAAAATAATTGTAAACTGACAGAAAACACAGAAAAGTTACAAGCATACTAGAGAGAATTCCCTATGCTCTTCACTTTCCCTAATATTAACATCTTACTTAACCATCAAAACTTGTCAAAACTAAGAAATAAACACTGATGCAATCTACTCAGATTTCACCCAAGTGAATTTTCCCACTAACATCCTTGTTCTGACCAAACTTCTACAATGCATTTGGACATGCATTAGTCTCTCCAATCTGTGACAATCCCTAAATCTGTCCTTGTCTTTGAGACTTGATACCTTTGAGGACTAATAATCAAATATTTGGGGTCTATCTGATGTTTTCTCACAATTAATTGAGGTTATGCATTTTGGCAAGAAACCATAAAAGTGATGTTCTCATCTCTTGGTATCTACCAGATTTATCCACTATTAAGTTACTCTCACTTGTAATTAAGATCTTGGAAGAGATACTCTGAGATTCTGCAAATATCCTGTTTCTACTCAAATTCAGACAATCCCAAGCAGGTTCTGTACTGTCAGCTCAGAGCCTGATGAGGAGCTCAAACTCATGAACTGTGAGATCATGACCTGTGCCAAAGTTGGACACTTAACCGACTGACTGAGCCACCAGGTGCCCCTGTCCCATTCTTTTTTTAAGACCTTCCTTAGTTGTAGCAAAACAAGATGCCCCAGGCCTATTTCGTGTATCTCTAACCTAGCCATGGAATCGACCACTTCTCCAAGGAACCCTGGTTCCTTTAACTGGAGAATGGTATTTAGAAAAGATATAGGGACCAGGTGTGCTTCCTGGGCTATCTCTGCTTCTAGGGCCTGTCAGCAGAGATCAGAAGTATATGCATGTATACTAACCTATGCATACACTATACTTTTTATTTATAGAGAATAACTTATTTCTGTATCTATGTACATATATAGCTAAAATATTCAGAATGAATTCATACCAATATCTCTGATTGCAATCTGACACCACAGGGTTCATTCTAACCTATTACCTTTCCTTATTTGTAATTTCTCTGATTTTCTCTAATTTCTCCAGCTCTCTTTAACTACTGTATCTATTTTTTCAACCCTAGCAAACAGTTTCAGAATTGCTAATCTATACTTCTGTGAAAAACAAATTTACTAAACAGAGTACAGTACTTGTATGTAGCTCTTTTTTTGTCTTTAGCCTAACAATACTCAACCTTAATTAAGCTAATCCTTTTCTAGGAGTAGTCCCCCACTCCCTTCAGTGAACTTATGCTGGTCATTTGTAACACAGGTTCATTACTAATAGTCTGTATTTTACTTGGGTTTCCCTTCACATCCTGGGTTTTCTAAGTTTATTTATTTGTTTTGAAAGAGTGTGCGCGTGCAAGCAGGGGAAGAGCAGAGAGAAAGGGAGAGACAGAACCCCAAGTAGACTCCACACTGTCAGCACACAGCCCCACTCAGGGCTCAGACTCATGAATCGTGATGCAGGTATTGAACTCACAAACCACGAGATCATGACCTGAGCCAATACCATGAGTCAAATGCTCAACCCACTGAGCCACCCAGGTGCCCCCTGTACATAGAGTAAAATTCACTCTTGGAGGTTTTGGCAAATAGAATCATGTTTAGACTTGTTGAAAGGCAAAGTAGGGACAGTAAAGTATCCACCAAACCGAGAAGGCACTTTGAGACCAGAAAATAAAACAGGCCACTCCATACAGATACACAGAGTTTTATTTGGGGGTAACTTCCTGACCGGGGGAACAGACTCAGGATGACCCACAGCAGCTGCACAATTATTCTTTGCAAAATCCAGACCTTAGTTCCCAGATTTTACAGAGCAAGGGGACACACAGGAGGGCACTGTAATGAGATCAAAGGGCTTGCAGGCACCTGACAGCTAACCTTTAATTAGATCTTATGGCACCAGCTGTGTATCAGGAAGGGGAAAGACTAAGTTATCTCTAACTGATTTTTGGGAGGCAAAAACAACCCTCCCTCCATTCCAGCCTTGGCGGGCATTTCTTTTTTCTTTTTTTAATGTTATTTTTGTTTTTCAGAGACAGAGAGAGAGAGAGAGAGAGAGAGAGAGAGAGAGAGAGAGCGCGCATGCATGCATGCACAAGCAGGGGAGGGGCAGAGAGAGGGAGACACAGATCCGAAGCAAGCTCCAGGCTGTGAGCTGTCAGCACAGAGACTGATGCGGGGCTCGAACTCATAAACTGTGAGATTATGACCTGAGCCAAAGTTGGACACTCAACTGACTGAGCCACCCAGGTGCCCCCTTGGAGGGCATTTCTAAGGTATGTACGTTAATCTCCCAGGGGGCCTGGAACACAGCCCGAAGACAAGTCACTGAGAGAAGGTGAACAAGACAGAGGGCCAGAGATGGAGTCAGTATTGTCAGCACTCCTACCTACCTCACCTTACAGAATAGCTTCATTACCCAAAATAAAATCCCTCATTTTGCCCCTTGCAATCAACCCCTTCCCCATCTCCAACCCTGGAAACTGCTGATCTGGTTTCCCTCCCTATGGTTTTGCCTTTTCCAGTTTAATTTTTCAGTGGTTTACAGTACTCCAGCTGTGCTTATGTTTAGATATGTTGGCATTGTTCCCTAGCTCTGAGACACTCTGTTCTGCTTTGCATTTTTTCCCTACCCTTTTTTTCTTTAGTGACTTTTTTTCTCTTTTTCAGTTATTTCTATTCACCTACTCTCAAGCTGACTGATTCTTTCCTTGGTTCTGTCAGAACTACTCATATGCAAACCAAAGATACTCTTCATTTCTGCTTTTTCTCACTTGTAATCTTTTTATTTAATTCTTCCTTACAGTTTCTATCTTTCTGCTAAAACCACCCATCTAATTTATCATGCTGTTAACCTTTTTCATTAGAGCTTTCAATATAGAAATTATAGTTATTTTAAATTCTCTATCAGATAGTTCCAGCATTTGTGTCATATCTGAATCTGATTCTGTTGATTGCTTTATCTCTTGACAGTACTGTGGGTATTTCTGTTGCCTTTTTGTAGGCCTCCTGATTGGTGAAAGGTGAACATCTTGTGAAGAAGAGGAAGGAGTGAGGTAATATTTTTTTTCAAGTGGCTCCGCTCTGGGCGTGGGAGCTCCCAATGTAGAGCTTGAACCCATGACCCCAAGATCAAGACATGAGCCAAGATCAAGAGTTGGACGCTTAACCAACTGAACCACCCAGGTGCCCGGACATAATTATTTTTATGCCTAGGAATGGACATGTCTTTTCTTTTGCTATCCCTTTAGGGTAGGGTTTTGAGTTAGTCCCATCAGAAGTCAGGCTGGGTTTGAGGTTTATTATGGATATGGCTGCCCTCAGCACACAGTCTTCAAATGCATCTACTGGTAACTTGTGTTTAGAGGGAGGGTACATTTGCCAAGGTTTCTCTCAATGTCTGCTATACTCTCAGCTTTAGGTCCTCTGTTTGTGCTGTGCCTCGAAGATGGTCTGTCCACACGGTCTGACCACTCTTCCAGCAGAGCAGTATTCCACTGTTACTTGTTACACCGACCACAGTGGTAACAGAAGGTAGGAATATAGAGATTTTGTTGTTCTGATTAAGCATCAATCTTAGTCACTGAATTCTCAAGTTTCAGTGGTATGTCCTCAGTGCACCTTCCCCTCACCCAGCTGTGGTTCTGGATCCAACACGCCACCCATGGGTAGGTTTGATCCTATTCCCTAATCCCAGATGCAATGGGATTTTACCAGTGCCCTAAACGCAACAGTGATTTTTTTTTTTTTTTTTGCTTTCCCCACTAAATTCATTTGGTAAAGGAGAAAGGGAAGATAAGGAAGGAGGGTCCTGGCAGAATTTCTGGCTCCATCTGTAGCAGCTGCTGTTCTCCCCAAACTCTGCACTACCAAAGGACACTTTCTCGGGAATCTCAACTATCATTTTTGGGAACAGCCGGTAGAGTTCATAGAGAAAAAGCCTGGAGGTGGATATAAACTCTCCTTCTAGGTGCAGCCTCCAGGGACTTCACACTTTCTTGCCAGCCCTCATTCAGCACCCATCATTCCTTTCACTGCTCTAGCTAAATTCTTGCCAGTGCCCAGGTAAGCAAGAGCTCATGTCTCTCCCTGCAGGCATCTGTTTCTCCTCAGATTTCAAGCTAGCTGGCTGCCTGTAACTTACACTCTCTGATGGGTTCCAAAAAAGTAATAAACCTGCAGTTGTCCAGCCATTTTTTATTTTGTTGCGTCATATTTTAAGGATAACAGCAATGCTTTTTCTGCAGCACAATTCTGTTGTTATTAATGCCTAAACTTCTTTGCTAAAGGATAAGAGTATGAAACCAAATTTAAAGTTTATTGAGAAGTCAACATAAAAGCAACATTCCGAATTCCAAATTAAAATACCCTAATACAGTTTTTAGTCTTAAAACCTAATTAAAGAGTTTTGGCTGTTCAGTGATGTGATTTTTTTTCCAACTGCTGATATAATCAAGAAAAGTCTCATTATTTCCCTAACAATAAATTCAAAACTTAAGTTGTAATAATGCAGCTAGATATAAACCACACTGAGAATTCAGCCTAATAAAAAACACATAACAGCTGAAATGATTTCTTAAAAGCATTTACTTTACATTTGACACAATGCTTTGAGAATAACAATTATGTATTCAGAGTCCCCATAATTTTGTTTTACAAAATATTTCCTCAAATCTCTCGGGAGATTACTACAGGGTTAAAAGCTGTCTTAAGATCAAAGATCAAATAGAGAAAAAAATTCTCTGTAGCAACTCATAGATCTTTCCCATCTGCTGTGCAAAAGGAGGTATATGTTAAGTTTGAAAAAAGAAAACCTTTTTAACTAGAAATGACAGTAAACTGAATCTGGCAAATGTTCAAAGAAAATTTTTCTATATGAGATTCAACTCCTTTTTGCCAAAATATAAAAGATGTCAACAATGGGAAAATAAAATCAAGTCAGTAAATTACTGTCTCTTATTTATAACTTTCTTCCTGCAAATACATGATCAGATTTCTATTACAAAACTACACATAGTAAATGAATTTTCAACCATGAAGAGGACTTCATAAGCACAAGTTCACGGGTGAACGATAAGAGACAGCTGGAGCAAGACGTGAAAAACGTAGCTCACTCAGGGCCAGAGAAATTACTTTCCTAGTATTGGCCAACAATTCACAAGTTTCCCTACACTTTGCTTAATGTAAAAACCTAGAAGCCCTGTCCTGTATCTTTACCTTGGAAACAATCAAAAAATTCCCAGAAAACAAATCTTTTAGGACAGAAGAAGCACTTTTTTGTCTCCTGAGTCAAATGCTCATGAGCATACCTACAATTACAGCCTTTGATACCCATCAAAGCATTCTACAATGGGGTCTGGTTCTTTTTTTTTAACGTGACTTTACCTTCTGTCTCCTCTCATAATCATGGAATTGTACACTTAAAATGCGTGAATTTCATGGTGTTTAAATGATACTGTAATAAAGTTGCTTAAGAAAAAAAGAAAAATATTACTGGATTCAATGTTACTGAATCAATGAGTGAATCTACAAATAATTCCCATTCTCCTTTCCATATACAGAGGTGTAGACAGGTCTCAAAAAAAGATGAGGTAGGTGGGGAGAAAAGTCTTTTCAATAAATGGTACTGACACAACTGGATCTCCACAACCAAAAGAATGAACATGTACTCCTCCTTCACCCCCTAAGTGAAAATTAACTCAAAATGAATCAAAAACTAAATTGAAGTACTATGACTCTTAGAAAGAAATGCAGGTATAAATCTCAGTGACCTTGCATTAAACAGTTTCCTAAATACGACACTAAATGTGCAAATAACAAAAGAAAAAAATAGATAAGCTGGACTTCATCAAAATTAAAAACTTTTGTGCATCAAATGACACTATCAAGAAAATAAAAAGGCAACCCACAAAATGGGAGAAGATATTTGAAAAATCATATATCTGATAAAGAACTAATATCCAGATTATATAAGGAACTCTTTCAAGTCAACAATAAAGAGACAATAACTCAATTAAAAAATGGGCAAAGGATTTGAACATTTCTTCAAAGAAGATATAAAATGCCCAAGAAGCACATGAAAAGATGCTTAATATGATTTATCACTAGAGGAATGCAAATCAAACCACAATGAAAGACCATTTAACACCCACTAGAATGGCTGTAATAACTTTTTAAAAAATGGAAATAAGTGTTGAGGATGTAGACAGCTGAAACCCTCACACACTGCTGTGTACAATAGTGCAGCCATTACGGAAAAGTTTGGCAGGTCCTCAAAGACAGAGTTATGATATGACCCAGTTATGATATGATATGACCCACTCCCAAATACACACACACACACACACACACACACACACACGAAATAAAAGCATTATATTCACATAAAAACTTATTCACAAATGTTTCCAACAGCATTACTCATAATAGAAAATGGAAAAAGAACTCCATCAACTGATGAGTGGATAAACAAAATGTGGTGGTATATTCATACAATGGAATATCACTCAGCCATAAAAAGGAATTTATTCACAATATACACAAAATATCAAATCATTACTATTGTATACCTGAAACTAATATAATGCTATAGGTTAACTATAGCTCAGTTTCAAAAAAAAAAAAAAAAAAAAAAAAAAAAAAAGGAGGAATTAAGTCCCAACACACGCAGGGTGGCTGGCTGGCTCAGTCAGTGGAGCACAACTCTTAATCTCAGGGTCATGAGTTCGAGCCCCACTTTGGGCATGGAGCCTACTTACTATAAAAAATAAAATCAAATAGAGGCACCTGGGTGGCTCAGTCGGTTAAGCGTCCAACTTCGGCTCAGGTCATGATCTCGCAGTTTGCAAGTTCGAGCCCCGCGTCGGGCTCTGTGCTGACAGCTCAGAACCTGGAGCCTGGAGCCTTCAGATTCTGTATCTCCCTCTCTCTCTGCCCCTCCCCTGCCCACACTCTGTCTCTCTCTCTCTCTCTCTGTCTCTCTCTCAAAAATAAACAAATAAAAAAAATTTTAATAAAAATTAAAATAAAATTTTTTTAAAGTACTAACACATACTATAACATGGATGAACCTTGAAAACATTATGCTAAGTGAAAGAAATCAATCCAGAAAGTCACACATTGTATGATTTCACATATGAATTGTCCAGAAAAGGCAAATCCACAAAGACAGAAAATAGACTAGAGGTTGCTAGGGGGTGTGGGAGAGGAAAGTTGGGAGGTACAGCACTTCTTTTTGGAGCGATATAAATGTTCTGGGATTAAACAGTGCTTGCACAACACTGAATATGCTTAAGAAAAAAATGTACACTTTAAAATGGCTAACGTGAATTTTATGTTATATGCATTTAATCTCGATTTTTGTAAAAATGGGTAAAAAAAAAAAAATTGAGGAAGGAGCGATGGCTCAGTTTGCAGACTCTCCCTGAGAACAACTGTGACCCTTCCCTTGGACCACAATAAACACCTAGTCACAATAAAGTGGGCAGACTTTATACCGCTGTCAAAGTTTTAAGCAGACACGAGTCAGGCAAGATTAGAGAAGAATGGCCACAAGATGTAAAAGGCAGTAGGAGCTCATGTGTTTGCTGACAGGGGCAGATCTGAATTTGGATGGTCAACAGTGGCCTTGAAGAGGAACAACTATACCAGCAGTCCCACATGTAGATGCTGGAAAGCAGGGTTCCTTAATAATTAGCAACTGCCAAACTTTGGCTTCTACACAAGATTAGAATAGGATTTTCAACATAGACAGCTGCAACCCATTAGTGAGATGTAAAATCAATTTCGTAGGGCATTTTTTAAGGGAACTAAACAAGAGATTAAAGATGAATAGAATAAAATATATACCACATCACAGCAATGGAGGTGTTATTTACTGATTTCAGTTATAAACATACGTGTGTTTGTACTAACTCAAGATATAAAATACATTTTTATGATTTCTAGTCCAAAAAAAATCTGAAAAGAAAGTCTATAATAGATAGTAAAAAGCTTTGCTGCAGACCATTAACATACATAGGATGAGAAGTATAGCATAGGGAATGTAGTCTAATATTGTAACACACTTATCATGGTGAGTATTTCATAATGTGGAATCACTATGTTGTACATCTGAAACCAGAGTACCTGTTGCATGTCCGACTTTGGCTCAGGTCATGATCTCCTGGTTCGTGAGTTCGAGCCCCGTGTCGGGCTCTGTGCTGACACAGCTCAGAGCCTGGAGCCTGCTTCAGATTCTGTGTCTCTCTCTCTCTGCCCCTCCCCGGCTCATGCTCTGTCTCTCTCTCGAAAATAAATAAACATTTAAAAAAAATGTAAAACCAATTTAATACTATGTCAACTATACTTCAATTAAAAATTTAGAAAAGGAAAAAAAAAACAACCCACAGATACAAAACAATCTATTAACTTCTTCAGTAAATAGGATTTAAAAATTATGTATTAGCCCATAAGAAATTGCATCTAAAGATTTATTACATGAAATATCTATAAAATAAATTGCTAAAATTAAAAACTTTCACGTGACTATCATTTTCCTACTAACTTTCCCATTTTTGGAGTTAAGTATGTAGGTACAAAACAAAAAGTCTAGAAACCAATCAGTTTCCATGCTTTGGTTTTTCATCATCATCAAAGCCCCAAACTTTGCATGTTACAACTGGAAAAAAACTAGTATTTTTATTGTCCCCTTTTGAAGCAGTTTAGTATATGTGCTACCGAAGTAAGCATTCTTTTGGGGACAGTTTAACCACTCCAACTTATTACATTCATTGGTTAAATATTTATTTTAATCCTAAATCTGAAGTGAGTCTGTAGGTTCCTCTTCTTCAGTGCACATGAAATGGAATTCTGGCAATTCACAGAAGAACTGGTGGTTCCCATGTGTCCCAAGTGCAAGTGCTCCTTCAGTGACCAGGAGGGATTAAATATTCAAGAAAGTTTCCCTCAGGGAACCCGGGTGGCTCAGTCAGGTGACTGACTCTTGATTGAAGCTCAGGTCACAATCTCACAGTCGTGGGATCAAGCCCCACGTCCAGCTCCATGCTGGGCAGGGAGGCTGCTTGGGTTTCTCTCTCTCCCTCTTTCTCTGCTCCTCTCCCGCTCATGCATGCTCTCTCTCTCTCAAAATAAATAAATAAACATTAAAAAAGAAAAGTTTCTCTCAAATGTTCACAAATAGTGCTTTTGTTGCTTCTTACATTCCTGTTTAATTTTGTTTCACAAATTAGAGACAGTATTTATACTACAGAGGATTGGAAATACAACCTCAATTAAATTTTATTTCAAAATTTAATTTTTATTTCATATTAAAGAGTTTTCTTATGACATAGTATCTCAAGTCATTTAATATTTAAAAGTAAAAATACAGGGGCGCCTGGGTGGCGCAGTCGGTTAAGCGTCCGACTTCAGCCAGGTCACGATCTCACGGTCCGTGAGTTTGAGCCCCGCGTCGGGCTCTGGGCTGATGGCTCGGAGCCTGGAGCCTGTTTCCGATTCTGTGTCTCCCTCTCTCTCTGTCCCTCCCCCGTTCATGCTCTGTCTCTCTCTGTCCCAAAAATAAAAACGTTGGGAAAAAAAAAAAAAAAAAAAAAGTAAAAATACATTCCTTAATTAATAAGCAAGCTACAACACTTTCAACACAAAGGAAGGCAAGGCACACGGGGTGCCAGTGACACTGTGGTGTTCAATTTGTAAAAGTGCATCAACCTGTAACATATGCTTTTACAGGAACTGTATATATATTAGACATAGATACTATATACTATATAAGATGGTTCAATAAAAGGTTTTTTAAAAATTGATGTGTTTATAAACAAATCCCTTGTGTGGGTGTTTTGAGTTTTGAAGAGGATATTGTTGCTATTGTTCTATTTTGGTTTTTATTTTTTATTTATTTTTTAAGGATTTTATTTTTACGTAATCTTATGCCCAACGTGGGGCTCAAACTCACAACCCCAAGATCAAGATTCGCACATTCCACCAACTGAGCCAGCCAGGCACCCCTTGTTTTGTTTTTTTAGATACGTTTATTTTCTGTTTCTAAATTTCTCTCTTCAGATATAAAGAAAACTTCTCTGGCTCCATGGTTTTACTCAGCAAATCATCTCCACAAATGACATACAGCAGTTCTGACACATTCATGGGTTACACAATAAACCATAACCGTGTTTTGGACCCTCTAGATGGGCGTGTCCAATAGAACTCTCTGCAACGGTAGAAATGGTCTATATCTTCACTGTCCAGTACAAAAGCCACTAGCCATATGTAGCTACTGAACACAACATTTAGATATGTAACTAAAATACTCAATTTTTATATTTAAATTAATTTAACCACAAGTGTCTACTAGCTATTGTACTGGACAGTGCAGTTCTAGGTAACACCTAGCATATTCTGCTTTGCAGACAACAAGCTATGCTTCATTTTTGTTACTCATAGAACATTCTGAGGTACCTGACTCACAGTGACTACTACAGTCACAAGAAGCAAGGATCTCTGGATATTTCTTCCCCACGTTTGAACACCATCCTTCTGTTTTATTAGTATCAAAAGACTGCATTTAATAAGTCTATAAATTTAAGACTAAAATAATTAAAACAATCTAGAGAAACCACCAAAACATTCCACTAATTATAGGCAAACAGGCTGCTGTATGTACACAGAAAATAGGAGACCTCTTTCACATGGGGAATTGATACTTCAGGCCTGAATATGTTAAGTAAGGCTGTAAATTACTAAGTCTAAGACTTTTCAGCAGTAAACCCATGAGATCATGACCTGAGTCGAAGTCAGATGCTCAAGCTACTGAGCCACCTAGGCGCCGCCCCACATTCTAAGATTTTTAATATCTTAACATGAAGACAATAGTTACTACTTTGTATTTTGAATTTTAAGTTCTGACAGAAATTTTATCACCATAGCATAAGCCAGGGTTTTGATCATTTAACCCAAATATAATTCAAGAGAAATAAAAATGTGATTGGCAGATCGTCTAGTATTACCTCAGACAGCTAAAAACCTAATTCAGATACTTTTCAAAATAGATTTTGAGAGAGGTTTATGATGATCAGCCATCCTATAATTCTACATTTTTTCCATCAATAACGTAACTATCTCAACACCAAATGTCACCCCTATATGTTGCAATACTACCTCAAAGTACAGGAGGGGTAATCCTCAATTTACCCTTTGGCTGAAAAAAGGTTAAACATTATTTCTTTTTTTTTTTTTTTCCCCTTTTCTGTGTTTTATTTTTTTTTTTTTTTTAACCCCAGTATAAATAACATACAAGTTAAACATTTCTGAAGGAAGTTAGGAGAGTTTTCAACAGCATTCTTTAAAAAAAGAAGAAAAAAAAAACCTTTCACTCAAATAGTCACGTTTAGAGAGAATGCGGAAAGTGTTACACTGTAAACTAATAAGAAAAATAAACAGAAGAAAATAATGCCATCACCCAGAAAGACAACCACTGATAAATCAATACACACACAAAAATATATTTATTTTTCAAGACCTAGGATACCACTTTGGGATACCATTTTGGTGGCTCAGTCAGTTATGCATCTGATTCTTGATTTCGGCTAAGGTCATTATCCCAGGGTCATGGGATTGAGCCCGTGTTGGGCTCCGTGCTGAGCATGGAGCCTGCTTAAGATTTTCAATCTCTCTCTCTTGCTCTCTCTCCCTCTGCCTCCACCTCCCACTGCCCCTCTCCTCCACACTCTCTCTCACTCCCTCCAAAATAAAATTTAAAAATTTTAAAAAAAGACCTAGGATACCATTTTGTAATTTACTTTTATCATTCAATATGATCATTTACCTATGTCACTAAATATCATTAAAAATGAACAATAATAGGGGCTCCTTGGTGGCTCAGTAGGTTAAGCGACTGACTTGATTTTGGCTCAAGTCATGATCCCAGGGTTGTGGGATCAAGCCCCACATTGGGCTCCATGCTGAGCGTGGAGCCTGATTCTCTCTCTCTCTCCCTCTGCCCCTCTCTCCTGTTCACACTGTCTAAAAAAAAACAAAAAGAATGAATAATAAAAGATACCTGCCTCATATTGACTACCTACCGTATGCCAAGAACTAGACTTAGCATTTGCCATTAGTTCTTTCATTCTCATAAGAATGCCTGTGAGTTTCTGTGCTCACTATACTGATGAACAAACTGAATACAAGTATTTAATGATGTTTAGAGTCACAGGGCAAATAATCAGAATATACTTTTTTTTTAATTTACAAACTCAAATTTATAGAAGTCTTTTCAGGCAGAACCTATTGATGTAGGAACCCTCTCCTCAAATCAACAAGTACATGTCTATGAAAAAAAAGAAAGACTCTGGAGGTCCAACAACTAAATTAAAATAAAGCAAACATATTTAAGGTGAAGCTGAAAATCTTGATTTTGATGCAACAAGAAAGGAGAGTCTCATGTTTGACTACTTTACTGGAACACAGAAGGTAATTCAAACGACTGCAGCAGCACCAAAAGCTTTCAGAGAAAAGGTTCACGAAATCCCCTTCATAATTATAGGGTTGGCGCTTTCTCATCTGTGACCACCTTTCTGAATGTCCTGGTATACCCTTCCTTTGTACTTTCCTAAGAGAGGAAGAAATCCCTCTGTGAATGGAACAATACCCTCGATGCCATGTGTGGTAAGGTTATCTCTGCCTGTTGCTTGGTTTAAAGGCCACTGAGAATGATACACGCCTGTTGGTGGGGTAGGAACACGGTCCTCCGATCTGGCCATATTATGCGGAAGCAAATTATAGGTAACCCTTAATCTCGTTCTGTGCCCCTCCCCTTGGCCTTTCACAAACAAGCACATTCATGTGCAGACATGCATAGGAGGAGGAACTTGTCTTCCACCAAGACTTTGGAAGAGCTCACTAGGATACCCAGAGGAAGAGCCCTGAAGAGTAATTATTAGAAGTAAAATTCATTCTACAGTGGTCCTTTCTTAGATCTTATTCACGTATACTAACTTATTCAAGTAAAAAAAATACCTTTGTTTCAAGGTCACTTCACCGCCAGAGCAAAGTCATGGTCTGTAACAAAGCTGCAGAATTTATGATCACAGTGGCTCCGGGTTATCCCATTTCCCTATCACCAGATTCCTGTGTGAAAAGTACCACCAGTGCACCACCTTGACGAGCAAACGGAGGTAATTTTAAAACAGTAAGTTGATATTACTTGTTACTAATGACCTTTATTCAAGAATTGGCCAGGTCACTCACTCCTTTTCTGAGCTCATTGGAACTTTAAAATCTGCAAGTAATTGGACAGCATCCTAGTGGCTCACCAGAAGCACTGAAACAAAGAATGGCTTCTCATCTTCCCTAAATTAACAATATTGACATCTTAGGGTCTAGTAACTTCACATTCATATAGAAAATACACTCCCCTAAAGCCTTCTTGTCTGAAAAAGCAAACAAAGAAGACAGCCAGCAGTAAGACATTCAAAACACTTAATTGTTATGTAAAAATAATAATATTGTCATTGATGAAATAATGCCTAACATTCAGTGGCCGTTTACTTTTGCAAGGTACCACCTCAGCATGTTGCACACATTAACTCATTTAGTGTCCACAACAATTGCCTACGCTACATTTTACTGTCAACCCCTTTTTGCAGATGAGCAAATCAAGGCATACTTGGCCAATAAGTTACACAGCTAATGAAAGTCACAGCCAGGATCTGAACCCAGAGAGCCTGTCTAGGGCTCACAGTCTTCTGCCAAAATGCCCATGCTATCATGCCACCTAGACTCCAAAGGCTTCCTTTGTATTTTCCATTTAATAATGAGTTAAAGCTGAGTTTCCAAGCCACTCTCACTTATCTTCAATCTATGAAATAGAATTTGAGAACTCATGGAACGGTTGTGAGAATTCCATGAGTTAGCACACACAAAGCACTTATTACGGCACATAATGAACATACTATAAACACTGACTAATACTATTACTAGTCTCTTTTTTTCACTACTTTCTCTCGGATGTCTTTGATGTTTGCATATCCATTCATTCAGTCAACAGGCATATAATTCCTCCCATGTGACAGCCTCTACGGGAAGCACTGAAGAACCACAGATAATACATGCTTTCAGAGTTCTCACAGCTTGGCTGAGGAATCCAGTTCACACACCCCCACGTACTGTGTCATGTGACAAGTGCTATCATATAGGAGTGCTATGAGAGCACAGGGGTGCTGCTGAGTCCTATCGTGACGTGCCTTTTCATCAGGCAAGGAAGGGGTGATGTAATAATCCATTAGAACTAGAGCACAGGGGACAAAAGAAATGGACCCTTAAGGGAAATTTTCCATTAAAAGACTATTGAAAAGGTTTGGTGAGAAGAGGTAGAATAAGTAAAAGTCGTCACATAAAAAAATGAGAAAAGGAAAGACAATATTAAGATAAAGAAATGTACTGATGTGGACATGGAAAACAGCCGGAGGTCAAGTTAACTCTTTCTTTGAACTGGGTATTCAACTAGGCCAGACGTCTACGGCTTCAAACGAACACATGCTATACAGGTCACCGGTGAAGCACAATCATTAAGGCAAACACTGGCTCTACTCTCTCAAAGCTTCTGTGAGATGAGCAGGGCAAAAAGGGAATGAGGGGATGATCACAGGACATAAACTCAGGTAGGAATCTAATGCCCCGGGAAGGAAAGTTAGCTTTCCCGCTCTCTGCACATGCTGGCGTGTCCCCCTAACTTCAGGCCACCCACTGCACTTCTCCTAGGATTCTTGCCTACCAACTCCCCATAAAAAGCGTCCCATGTACCCAACTCCAGACTTGAAATTCCACTTCAAGTTCCACTGTATTGACAATGTTCTTATTTAAATGAAAAACTTGTGGTAGCTCTATTTTGGGTATTCCTTGTAGTTGTTTTGTTTTTTACTCTCTTACTTCCTGCATCAACATTGGAGTTCACCTACACATACTCTGGCATAAAAAATTTGTTCAATTTCCTCTTGCTAATTAGTTCCACTAGTTTCAGCAAGGAATAAGATTATAATAAATGCTAAGCTCTGTTTAATAATTTTTAGTTTGATCCTCCAATTTGACATTTCTCCATGTGCTGATGTGGGGGCAGGTGAGAGGACACAGTTGTCTAACAACATGTGGTTCAAGTCCTCAGCTTTTGCACCTCTGAGAGAATCTTGTACTCTTCTGATATTTTTAAGGTTGACAACTTAAATTTTTATCATAAGTTTAATGAGGATGTAATTTCCATCACAGTATGTATGTATTTCGTTTTATTTTTCCAGCTTTATTGAGGTATAACTGACAAAAATCATCTATTCATAAAAGACATATGGACACATCCATCACTTCACATGGGTGTGTGTGTGTGTGTGTGTGTGTGTGTGTGTGTGTGTGTGTGATGAGAACATTTAAGATCTACAACCTTAGCAAATTTCAAGTATACAATACACTACTATAAACTAAAGTTACAATGCTATTCATTAGAACCCCAGAACCTATTCATCTTATAAATAAAAGTTTGTACCCTCTGACCAACATCTCCCCATTTCCCCTATCCCTTAGCCTGCCCTTGGCAATCACCATTGAACTCACTGGTTCTAGGAGTTTAACCTTTTTAGAATTCACATATAAATGATATCATACAGTATTTATCTTTCTGTATTTGGCTTATTTCACTTAACATAACATCCTCCAGGTTGATCCATGTTATCTCAAAAGGCAGAATTTCATTCTTTTTTATGGGTGAATAATATTTCACTATATATATATTTATATATGTATTTATTTAGATACATGTACACACACATATATATGTATGGGCATACATATATGTACATATACATAATAAATATAATTATATACATACCAAGGAATATATGTATTTTAATCATATTATTGTTGCAACCCTGGGAGCTGTAGATTTCACTCATTTAATGAAATATGTCCACTAAACAATCTAATTGCTAAGTCTGTCCTCATTGTCAAATCAATAAACCAAATCAAACTTACTTTCATTCAGAAAAGCCTGACCTCATTTTTCAATTCAAATAAATGTACTAATCTGCCTTCTCTGCAAATTTCCCTACCCCCTACACACACACACACACACACACACACACACACACACACACCAATCAAGTCCAATTCTAAAAGAAAGAAATAAAGCATGGAATCGTGCCATGAATTTGTCACCAAGATAAATTAAGACTCTGCCCCATCTATGATTCTGACCAAAGCTCTCTCTGCTTTACTATTTATAAATTCTCATTCAGGAGCTAAGAATTCTTAAATGGTCCCTTTATTGGGAGAACCAGAGGATTTTGCTCCCTGAGGCAATCAACTATTGAAAGATTCATGCTGGGTAAGAAGCATGACCTTCTCTGTCAAGTGGGAGAAAAGCAATTTGTGAATGGAAAGGTAGGAAAGGAGAATCAGCCAGCCACAAGAGCTCTCAGGAAACCAATTTTAGGAAAGTAAATACATACATTGAGCATCTAAATACCATTAAAACTATTTTTGCATGTAAAATCCCTGAAAAGTTTCCATGAAACCCCAGGCACACATATACCCTGGTTTAAAGACTAATCTAAGAAACAGCTCCAGAGCTGAACTCAAATTGAAAGTCAAGGAAATGAACTGTGAAAACTGTCCAACATAATGTCCTAAGCACAGAAGCAGAATTACGACACAAGACTGAAATCTTTAAATATGTAAGTACAACATAGGGGTGCAGAGTTCAGACTGGAATCACCAAACACAGGGTCTGGATTCCAGCTCTACCACTTATGAGCCATGTGACTTTGAATAAATTCCTTTATCCGCCTTTGTTTTCAGCTTTATTGAGATATAACTGACAAATAACACTGTGTAAGTTTAAGGTACACAACGTAATTATTTAATATTACCACAATAAGGTTGGTTAACACATCCATCACCTCACATAGCTACAGTATTTTGCAGGGGTGAGAACCTTTGAGATCTATTCTCCTAGCAACTTCCAAATACACAATACAGTCCTGTCAACTATAGTCCCCATGCTGTACATTACATTAGATTTTATATCCTATAACTCTACTGAATTCACTTATTCTAACAGTTATTCAGTGGAGTCCTTAGGACTTTCTATATATAAGACCATGTCACCTACAAACAAGTAATTTTATTTCTTCCTTTCCGATTCAGATGCCTTCAGTTTTTGTTCTTGTCTGACTGCTCTAAGACTTACGGTTCTATGTTGACTAGGAGTGGAGAGATCAGATTTCCTTGTCCTGTTCCTCATTTTAGAGAAAAAGCTTTCAACATTTCACCATTTCAAAAATACAAAAATCATACAATCATTTCAACAGATGTAGATAAATCATTTGACAAAATTCAATATCCACTCCTGAAAAAACTCTCAACAAACTAGGCTAAGGATCATACCTCAACATAATAAAGGGCACATGTGATAAGCCCTTTATTTCCTTAAGGCTCAGCTTCCTCATCTATAAAACACAAGTGATGATGATGATGTCATGAAGAGGATGGTGGCAGTGGTGACATAGTGATCTTATTTTAGTGGCGCACTGAAATGTTATGAGGATTGAATGAGATAACATGAGGCACTTAACACCAAACCTAGCATGTAGTAGACACTCAGTAAGTACTAATGGCCAGCAGTTTGGGCTATGAGTAAGAAAAACCTTGTTAACAGTCAACGCAGACAAAATGGAAACATACTGTTTTCAATTGCAAGTCTGTCCTATGTCTCTACAACTGCCTTCCATGAATCTAACCCCAATCAGACCACAATTAAGGAAGAACATAAAAAGTTTCCCTTCTTACTAGTCACCTGAGGGATAATAAATAGCACTAAGAAGATTCTACTATTTTAAGCCATTCACAAATCTTTATCTGAATTTCAAATTGTTTAAGGTGCCCAGAGTCTAATAGCATATGACATGGTTAACTACAAAGAAAATGAACTTAAGAGAGCTGAGTTAGAAAACCGCTACAGGTGTTAAGACATAGTCTTTTGCAAACCAAGAGATTAGGAATTTAATTTGCGGAAGTACGGAGGGGACTTCCAGTCATTTGTCTGGGAGAGCTTAGTGCAGATAAGAACTTAATTTGCCTGAATGACCCAGACTTAATATCACAAACATTCTCACTTCTGAAATGTGCCTGGAGCTTTGCCTTTGAGAGGACATCCAAAAAAATCAACAAAAAATTTCTAGAAATGAAGGCATTACCTTAATAAGTCATAAAAAAAGATACCACTAGACGTCTGTTAAGACTGAATAACATGAACATATAACCAATGAATTTCTCCACAGATCAAGTTCACTCAAGATTATAAGCAGTTAATTCCATTCCATTTCAAACTTTGCTACCACTGGTTTGTTTTTTCATCTATACCTCCTCATTTAGTAAGGTAAATCAGAAGACTCAATTATATCAATTGCCTCTAAAAACAAAGAACAAATAATTAAATGGTGAAGAAGATTCGGCAACCCAAAATCATGGCTTATTTTACTACAGAACAAACTATGATACTACGTGGAGTACTACACAGTATCACTCACTACATGGAGCAAACAGCCAATAGGCAGAGAATCGAGACATCACAATGCTACACCCATAAGATAATGTGTTGCACCTGGGTCCTAGAGGCAACTCTGGAAATAATTATATTTCTCTAACAAGGTGCAACAATTTACTATATAAATGAACATAATCCTCCAAAGAACATCAAAAGTAAAAAAAGATATATTATCCAATAAACTGATTTGGGAGAGAACATGTGCTCATCGTAGTAAATGTAATTTTCACATTAGAGATACGATCTAACAGGTACTGCTTTTCTAAACCCATTCAAGCTGGTTCTTTGAGTCTACAAAGGGATGTCTATGAAAGGCTTCGTTTCTAAATTTTCAATTAAAATGTATCTATGATTTAGACCGGTACCATACGGGGACAAATTTTACAGACTTTTCTGAAAAGTTGAGGCATGTAATGACACTGATGACACTGCATTATTAAAAGGAATTTCCTATTGCTTCAGTAAGAGTAATTTAGAAATGGCATCCTAATGTTATGATACCATAACTCAGAGCAAGTTCTAGATCTTAAGCCAGATAGTTTTCAAGAAGCAATACCAAATCCTACAAATAAAAATTTTATTGAAGTGTTAAAAGCATTATAATCATCACATCATTTCCTCTGGAAACTAGAATTAACTGTAAGGTAATCTGTGATGTTTTGCCTTTATCTGAGAAATTGGATAGGTGATTAAATAAGTGAATTACAGTGTGCACCAGACTTTTTTGGTCCTATTAACTTCCTTAATGTTGAATAACGAAATGCAGTAGGAGAAAAGAATACTTGTAAAATCAATACCATAACTGATTGCTCCAAAACAGAGAAACTGACTACTGGCTATAAAAGCCAGAGGAAAATATCAGGCTTATGACGAGGTTAAAAAAACAAACAAAAAAAACCCAAAAAACAAAAAAACAAAAAAAAAAAATTTGATATTTGCAAACAAACATAACCCCTGTAGTTTCTTTCACAAATATCTGAGAGAGAGAGAAACAGTGAGAGAGACTGAGTCACAGCCACAAACCTGAAGTGGTTTCACCTGTGCTTTAAGATTGATTCTCTCGATACAAGGATGATGGTCTTTCCAATATTTCTTTTTCAAGCTTATAGTCTACAGAAATACCCCCATGTGTGAGCTAGAAGGACACGCACACATCATAAATCACGGTGGACAGACCAGCTTCATGCTCAGTCAATTCCTCAGTCAACACTCTTCCCCAGTCCAAGGCAGCCTCACCTCCTCTGAGGATTAGCTGCCACATAATCACCACTTAGATTGCTCAGTACTCTTCTTTCACATGCAGCCTTCTAAGAAAACCTTTTTCCTTATTTTCCTCCCACTTTTTTCAGATAAAAAAGTTGAAGGGAAAAAAATACAATGATCACTAATATGTCCTCCCCCAGATTCAACATGTTAACAATTTGCCACATCTGCTCCATCGCCCCAACATACACACGTGTATGTTCTTTTGCTCACCCATTTGAAAACTGCAGAAATCCTGATAACCACGCCCAAAACCTTCAGCATGGGATTTGTAAGAATAGCATCTCTAATACGATCACATGTTATCCCACCCAAGAAAATAAATAGTAATTACATATTATTTACTATGCAATCTGTGTTCAAATGTCTCCAATCGGTGACAGAATGTTTGTTATCACTTCCCCCTTCAACCTGGATCCAATCTAAACTCATACATCACAAGTGGTAATTATGTCTCTACAGTTTCCTTTAGTCCAGAAACTCTCTCTCTCTCTCTCTCACGCACACACATACACACACGTTTTTTTATGACAATGACTTTTTCAAACGTTCCAGAAAACTGTCTTATTAAATGTCATGCATTTTGAACTTATGTGACTTTTTTCCTCTTGAGGTCATTTACCTTCTCTATCCCCTGTGTTTCCTAAATCCTTGAAGTTCAGCACAGGGTTGATTAGATTCAAGTGAAATATTTTTGCAAGAATATCTCAAAGTGGTGATTTTCTATCATTCATCTATACTCATGAGAAGGCATTCTTCTGCAAGGTAGAGGTTTCCTTCTTGTTTCTCTCTCCCCTCCCTCCTCCTCCCAATCCACTACTCTTTTTGAGTACCACTATAGATCAAATACTTTTACTTATTCCAAAAGCTACAGTCAAATATTTAAACTGTCCCAAATTTGACAACTAGGAACTTCTTTAAGCTGCTGGGTTTTAATACAATGTGATTTAAAAAGTCATCTCCTTTTTCAAAGGTTATTTCTCTACTAAAGAAAATCACCACTCATTCATTTAAATTAATTCAAAATTATCTGCTAAATATTTACCATGTGCCAGAGACTTTTTAGGTGCTGGGGGTATATTAATAAACAACAGAATCTCTACTATCATGGGCTTACATTATAGTTTCTGGAGACAAACAACAGCCAGAGAAATAATTAGGTAATATATCAGATGGCGGTAAGTGCACAGAAGAAAAATAAAGCAGCAGAGTGATGAAGAATGATACAGAGTATACATATTTTAGAGAGTACCCTTCTGATAAGATGGCATTGGGGAGAGACCCAAATGAATTTGAGGGAATAGCCTGTATCATCTGGAGGGTGAGAAACCCAGGCAATGGAAACAGGACAAAAACCCTACTTTGGGCGTTTCAAAAACCGTAAAAAGATAGTGTGGCTAGAGTCCAGTAAGCTGGGGCTACTTGTAGGAAGTAAGATCAGTAAAGAATGGACCCTAACATTTTCATATACTTGACGTGTAAACAAGATTGGTTTGTTTTGTATTTTTACCATAAAGTAATAATTTTTCAAGCAGGGGACTGAGCATGGTTCTTGAGTGGGTTGAATGGTGGCCCTCAAAAAGATACTAACATATCCTACCTAAACCCAGGAACTTGTGAATGTGACCTTATTTGGAAACAGGGTCTTTGCAGATCTCATTAGTTAAGATGAGGTCATACTATATTGGGTGGATCCTAAATTTAATGATTGATGTCCTTATAAGAAAATAACACACAGAGAAGACAGGCAGAGACACAGACACACAGGAAGAAAGCATGTGGCAGCAGAGGAAGAGCTTGGAGTCTTGGAATTGCAAGCCGAGAAACGCCATGGAGCTGGGAGCCACCAGAAGTTCAGAAGACTCAAGGATTCTCCCTACAGCCTTCAGAGAAGGCCCTGCCAACAGCTTGGTTTCAGATTCCTGATCTTCAGAACTCTGAGAGAATGAATTTCTCTTGTAAACCACCAAATCTGTGTTAATTTATTAAGGCAGCTCTAGGAAACTGATGCAGTATTTTGTTGCATGAAGCTTGACTGAGCATGGTTTTTCCGGTCCCGCTGGCCTGGATTCCACTCCTGCCTCTACCATTTCCCTACTTCCCAGAGCAAGGTGCCAATCTCATTTTCTTAACTATGAAACAGGACTATAGTCTAACCTGCCTGTGGTTATTAGGAATCCTCAGTATAAAGCAGTGGTTCTCTACTTTAGCATGGGTCACAGCCACCTGCAGGGCTTGTGAAAAAACCAACTGCTGGGTCCCACTCGGGGTTTCTGGTTCCATGGGTCTGGGATGAGGGCTGACTGTCTGCATCAGTAACAAATTCCACATGATGCTGAGGTTGCTGCTCCTACGCTTGATCTTAGCCAAAAGGCTGAGAAGTGATAAGGTTGCTGCCCCTGAGAGCACACCATGAGAACCAATTCATGGAGACAGGGATACAACAGATGCTCAAGAAACTATTCCCTCTTCTTCCTCTACTCTTCCCTTTCCAGAAGTCAAACTGTCATTATCCTATGAAAATACATTTGAATATATATTATATAATCAATCCTATAGCAAGAAATACCCATCCCCAACACATACAAAATTGGATGATGGCCAGACCATCTATAAAAATAGAATTATGACCCACAACTTGCAGCAACCAGCCCAGGAAGCCAACCCATTATCAACAGTAACCAGTACAGGAAGCCAGAGTACAATCTCTCACAACCAGTTCAGGAAGCCAATCAATAACTTCCAGAACAATCAGCCCCAAATGACCAGGATTAATTAATAACGGACAGCTTCCTTCATTTGTCCTGCTTCTAATTAGCCTGCCTCCAGCTTCCTCATGCAAACAGCCCTAATCAGAGCATACCTGAACCGCCCTTTTTTTCCACTATGAAGCTTCCCCACTCCACTGCTTGCCTTCGAATCTCTGCCATCTGAAAGTGATGATGGCGGACCCCCTTACTCTACCAAGTTCTGAATAAATAGCCATTCGTTGTTCTCATTTGGATGGTGTTCATTTTCTTCCACAACTAGGAAAAAAATAATTTAAAATCCTCATTTTATTTTTGTGGCATTTAAAAAAAATTTTTTTTGACATTTATTTATTTTTGAGAAACAGAGTGAGACAAAGTGTGAGCGGGGGAGGGGCAGAGAGAGAAGGAGACACAGAATCTGAAACAGGCTCCAGGCTCTGAGCAAGCGGTCAGCACAGAGCCTGATGTGGGGCTCAAACCCACAAACTGTGAGATCATGACCTGAGCCGAAGTCAGATGCTCAACCGACTGAGCCACCCAGGCGCCCCTGTAGCATTTTTATTCTGTAACTTAAATATTCCTTCCAAGACAGAACAGTATAGTTGGGGAGTTAAGGGGGAGGGGCGAGGGGAGGTCTTGCTTTAGAACCAGAAAGACCTGGGTTTCAAAAGTTGACTCCTTTAGCTATGATGTTACGCAAATTCTATAATCTCTTTCAACATGAGTTTGCTCACTGATGTTCCCAGCGCAAGGAACACTGACCACCTACTATTTAGGGCTGCCCTAGAAAAGAGATGATGACAGTGCCCAGCACAGAGTAAGGGCTCAGTGAAGTCAGCTGTTTTGAGTAGGCTATGATTTTCACCATTGAAACATTTAATCCTGTGATTCAATAACCTTCTGCCATTAGGTTTGGAAGGTTTTTTTCGTTTTGCTTGTTTTTTAAATTAAGTTACTTGGAGTATAGGACCAAGTCCCCCATCTTAGAAAGTAAAGGATGGGCAGTCTAGCATGGATATACTGTTTTGCCTACAAGTGAAAGAAAACCACCAAAACCACTTCATGTAAAATCTCAGGGACAAAACCAAAGTACATCCAGGATTCACAAGGGCTGAATCTGAACTGATAAATAAACCAGGTTACCCTCTCAGTAAATGCTTGGTTTGATCATCGCCATTTATCTCGCACCTGGCTTCCTCTGCTTACTCAGTCTGCACAGGGCCCTTAAAATAGCCACCCCAAAATGGTAATGATCTGTAACTCGAGGTGGATTTGGGTTACACAGGTGCAGCACCTGTCAGGTCTCATCTAATGGCTCAATTAAGACACAGACATTTCACTGCATGTATTGGATCTCTTTTCCCTCATCAAATTGTAACATACCAAAGACAAAAAGGGGATCATACTCAACTCCAAATCCCCAATACTAGCACAATGCCTGTCATGTTGCCAAATCTCAATACATTTTCATTATTACACAAAGAAAGACAAACTTAAAATTTTGAGAAATTTTACTTATTGGGATTCATTCTGAAAGATGTGTTAAAAGTTCTTATTTTAATTAGTGATTACATTCGAGTGAATTAATATAAACAGATTTAAATTTTACTTACTATAAAGAGAACTGTATTTACAAGCAAACAATTAGTGATTTAATTACGGCGCAAATTAATCTGGGTACATGACTCTACCACCACCTAGTGGAAGTAGATGTGTATTACCATATTTGAAAACAAGACAAAGACTCTAAATGAGTTGATGGGCCATGAGCAAAAATACATTTCGACCAGGCACCTGTTGGATTCTAGAAAGTATCCCAGGTTCCATGAGGACAGGCTTAGCTCACGTCTGTCTTGATCACTGCTGTATCACCACAGCCTAGGAGAATGACAAAGCACTTTGTTGGATTCCAATAAATGTTTGTTCACTGACTGACTAGACTCTGGGATTAAGAGGAGACTGAGCTATGATCTTCAGGAAAGACATTCAGCCATCTAAAACCAGTAGAATTTTATTGAGACAATGGAATATAATGTAGCGATTAAAAAAAATACTGAGCTATCCATTGAAAAGGCACAGAGAAAACTTAAATCATATTACTAAGTAAAAGAAGCCAATCTGAAGAGGCTACACATTATATGATTCCAACTGTGTGACATTCTGGAAAAGGCAAAATTATGGACATAATAAAAGTATCAGTGGTTCTGGAGCACCTGGATGGCTCAGTCGGTTAAGCCTCGGACTTCAGCTCAAGTCATGATCTCACAGTTTGTGGGTTCAAGCCCTGTGTAGGGCTCGGTGCTGACAGTTCAGAGCCTGGAGCCTGCTTTGGATTCTGTCTCCCTCTATGCCCCTTCCCCACTCATGCTCTGTCTCTCTCTCTCTCTCTCTCAAAATAAATAAATGTTAAAAAAAAATTCTTAAATATATATTGGTGGTTTCCAGGAGTCAAGGGAAAGGGAGGGATGAATAGGCAGGGCACAGGATTTTTAGGGCAGTGAAACAATTGTGTGCTACTCTGCTGATGGACACATGCAATCATACATTCGTTCAGACCCACAGAATGTACAACCAACTCCATGAGCGAACCCAGTGGGGGGATGTTGACAGTGGGTGAGGCTGTACAGGTGCAGGGGTAGGGACATATGGGAACTCTCTGTGCTTTCCACTCAATTTTGCTATGAATCTAAAACTGTTCATTGGGGGAAAAAGTCCATTTTTTTAAAAATCAATAAGATTTTATACTCTTGACTATAGATTTCAAATGAGCAAACCTACATTTAACGCATACATCAAAAGTATGATATTGTTTTCAAATGCCTAAGTCTATGCTTAATAAATGTTACTTCTTCACCCCCATTGCACAACCCCAACTGCTAACACCTAGGTAGCTACCATCAAGTAGCTATAAACAAGCCACTGTTTCTTCATCTATAACATTAAGACAGCTAGACTAAATCTCTCACTCCCTTCTTAATTTAATACTCTTTTAATTTAAAAAAAAAAAAGAAACAATACAATGTAAACTTTCCTAGCGTATAGAAAAAGAAAGAAAACTGTCAAATACTACAGCATCACACAGACACCAAAACCTGACAAGGAACAGATGACAAATTACTGTCAAATCTCACTTACAAACATTAATGCAAAAACTTTAAAAGTAACACCGAAAGAGCACAGAAGTGCTCTAAGTCAAAGATAAGCTATGAGCACAATGTATTCATTCCACTGATGCAAGAAGAGTTGAATAGTAGGAAATTTACTCATATAAAGAACCATATAAATAGAAAAAAGAAAAGTTAATGATCATCTCAGTGTATGCCAAAAAGCATAAGACAATTTTTTTTTTAACGTTATTTATTTTTGAGATAGAGAGAGACAGAGCATGAACGGGCGAGGGGCAGAGAGAGAGGGAGACACAGAATCTGAAACAGGCTCCAGGCTCTGAGCCATCAGCCCAGAGCCCAACACGGGGCTCGAACTCACGGACCGCAAGATCGTGACCTGAGTTGAAGTCGGACGCTTAACTGACTGAGCCACGCAGGCGCCCCAAGACAAAATTTTTAAATCATTCCTGACTTTTAACACTTAGCAAAGTAGCAATAGATGACTATTTAATATAACTGAAAAACGCAAAATTTTATATCGGTCCAAAACTCTCTAATGTTTCATTGGAAACATGACTGAAACATTAAAATAACGAAGCATCAGAAGGAATGAAGCAAGCTCACCATCATTTTTTTTTTAAGTTTATTTATTTTGAGAGAGAGAGAGAGAGAGAGAGAGGTGCATGCATGTGCACGGGCATAGAAGTCAGGGAGGGGCAGAGAGAGAAAGAATCCCAACCAGGCTCCATACTGTCAGCACAGAGCCTGATATGGGGCTTGAACTCATAAACGATGACATCATGACCTGAGCCAAAATCAAGAGTCAGACGCTTAACCCACTGAACCACCCAGGAGCCCTCACCATCATTTTTTAACTTTGATCTAGAAGTATTAGCCAATGCAAGGGAAAAAAGATATGCTTTTTTTTATTCATCAACCATTTTTATGGTGCTTACTATGTGCCAGACACTGTTTTAAGCACTTTATAAATATTAATTTAATTCATATAATCTTCATAACAATCCTATAAAGTGTACTATTATTATCCCATTTTACAGATGGGGAGATGGAAGGACATAGAGAAATAACTGGCCTAAAGTCACACACTAGCGAGTTATTGAAGGTGCCATAAAAACCCAGCCAGGGAGTGGTTCAAGAGCCCAAGCTCGTCACCACCACACTATATAAATCTTTATACTGGAAAGAAGAAAAAAGTACCTATACATTCAGATGTTATGACTGTAGCTAGAAAACCCAAGGGGGAAGAAACCAAAATGCTGTTAGAAATGAGTATTTAGTAGAGTGGTTGATTACAAAACATCAAATAAATAAGCAATAGTATTTTGATATGTTAACAACAAAAACTTAGAAAATATATTTATAATAAAGGTGCCCTTTATACTAGTGACAAGAAAAAAAAAACCTAACTGGAATTAAAAAGAAATATACAGCTCCTATTTGAATAAAACTTTACATCTCTGCTAGTTTATCAGTGAATACAACCTCCAAATGAATAGGAAGTGAGATATTCAAAAGACGCCAAGGGCTCCTCAAGCACCTAAGCTACAAGAGTAGCTTAAAAGAAGGTACTTAAAAGTACCAAGCTTAAAAGACCCACCCTTCCCTTCCCCCACCTACCTGGATCAGGTAAGTAATCTGTTTATATCCAATTTAAGGCCAGCCCTCAACAACTGTAATGTCTTGTGTCACCAGCCCAAGAGCATGGACAGGATACAGAGGAGCTTTTCGGCAAATTATTAGTAAGCCTCAACTGTGCTCACACAACAGTGAACATGTTTACTACCTGAAAAACACCAACTTTCCAAACAAAGAGACAGAAGGGGAAAATCTAAAAGGTACACGTGGATCTTCTCATTGGCTCCTATTCTAGTTAAGAACCTTGACTAAAGTTGAGCAGTTAATGCCCAGATGAAGACAGCTGCTTCCGCCCAGCTGACTCACATTAGGTCCATGTGTGAGAAAATTGTTCACACTGCAGAAAGAGAAATCCTGAAGAAATACAGAAATATGCTCCCTGAAAAGTAAGGCTCATTCAGTTATGAAATGAGTTGAGAAGGGAAACTGCAATTCTCTCTAGGAAATATTTTTATAGGACAGATATGCATCCATAAAAAGCTGTTGTGCATTTTGATAGGGTTAAATGCCTTCAGTGTCAAGGTGAGGCCCATAACTTCTCAGTCAGCCAAGCAACCAGTCAACAATTTACACAGTTCCTACTATGAGCACAACTCTCTGCACCACTTATAATGAAACATAAGATATGGTTCCATCAAGGAAAATACTGATTATATGGTTGGAGACATAGAATAAACACACAAAGAGAACACAAAGCAATGCATGAAATAAAATAAGGCTAACTAATAATAGAAGAATTTCTCTCTGCTTTCCCATATATGTTTTAGGAATGAGAATACAAAAAGCAGTCAATCAGAGCAGAATTTTATTTCCTCCAACTTTTAGAAGCCGAGAGGATTTGGAGCTTTTTAAGAATATAGAAGTAAATAACCTATAGCAATGGTAATAACTGATCAGAGATTACTGAAAACACACTAAAACCTCAAAGAAATCTCAGTAATATTTATTCTCCTGCTTCATTAAAGCAGTCACTAAGTAATCTAAACACTTCTATACACAAGTCACTGTGCACGGCTCCTTTGAAGAAGCCAAAATGAAACAGATAAAAATACACCAAGAATTATTACATAAAACAACAGGACCAGTTGTTCTGAGGGCAGCTCTTTAACAATGAAAGAACTGGGACTGAAATTCTTAAGTCTGTAAATGAAAAGAAACAGTTAGCTGTGCGTCTGTTTATGTTGTGAGGATAAAACCCACATACGGGGTTAAATCACTGTCCTCCCTAAGTATGGGACACTTTACAACACCACAAACTTACAACTGAGGAAGTAGAGTGACGGTTCACATTAATTCAATTCAACAAATATGTACTGAATTATATTATGCTCAGTGCCTGAAATGTGAAGTTGCCTAAGATATGGACCCGGTTTGTTGTGTTGCTGTCTTTAAATAAGGATACAGCCAAGTCCAAGTACTTGATCTGGAAAAAGCTCATGTTACAGAGTTCTCTTTTTTGGGAGGTGGGGAATTACCTTTAAAAAGTAAGGTTCCTTGAAACAGTCCCATTTTTCCAATCATTAACTACCTAACCAAGAAGCTAGAGAGCTGGAAAATCACTACATTTTACTTGTAAGAACTGAGCAGAATAATGAATTGGAAATAAAAATTAAATACCTCTAAACCTAAAATGCTGCATTGGTTCAATGTAAAATTATGGCATCCTACATGTACAAGAAATTTTATTTACACAAAATCTATCACACAAAGCAAGATATACCAGCTAATATTTCACTGCACTATTAGAAAGTGTAAAGAGGTTTCCAAGTAAGAAATGTGCTCTGTTAAAAGCTTTAGGGAGACGGAACCTCCCAATCCTGCAGAAAAGGCAGATACAGCCTTGAGGCAAAAATGCTAGGAAGTGACAGAATGCCTTCTTTACAATTTGCAGCTAGGTTATTACCCATGATAAATTGATAACCGTTCATTAACTTTGAGAGCAATAGACAACTGGCAGGCTATTTCATGCCTCAAAGAATTTATGGCAAAAATGACAGGTGACTTTGAATTCAGAAAATAAAATGGATTCTTGGAAATTGTTACTTTCATGCATTCTTCTTCTAAATAAACTTGGAGGCAGATACAGATATTTTCTGTGGATGAGAATTAAAGGTCATGATTTTCCACATCAGTGACAAAAGGATTAATGTTTATCAGTTTCATCAGCCTGTCAATCAAAATATATATGTGAATCAGGCATTAAAGGTATCCCAATACAAAATCACTCTGGATCATAAGAAAGAAGATTACACAAAATATACATTAATAACGTAAATTAAAACAGGGTGCAATTAAGATTTAGGGACTGTGTTTGCAGGTTCCCCTCAGCTGGCACATCCTTGCCTCCAACCACAATGCTGGCGTTCCCTAATTAGGGTTTTTGTCTGGTTCTTTTTTCTTCTAATTCTCCCTGTTCCCAAACTGATCTATACATAAGGCTTCAGCTATCAGCTATACTCAACTATCTCCAAGAAAACCTCTCCCTGAAATAAAATGACTGTCACCTCTAGCTGCATATTAGCATCACCTCAGTCATTTAGAACATACCAAGCTGGGTCCCTATCCCAGGTTAATTAAATCAGAGTCTCCATGTGTAGTGACAGGGCCTGGTTTTGTTGTTGGTTAGTTTCTCTGATGAGCGGTCACGGTCCAGGCCTACTGCTCCTTCACATACATCCATCACGCCAACCCTCTCCTGATAATCTCCACCTGAATATCCCATAGGCACCTCAAATTCTCTCCTAGCTGACATACTCATCCACCAGCACTAAACTAGAGCTTTTACTCTCCCTCTCTCTTAACTGACCACAGGAGCATCAGGCAGTCCTTCCTCTTTGCTTCCACAGTACTCTGTCCATACCTTCATGAAAGCATTGAATACGATTTATAGTAACTATGTGTATGCCTATCTCCCCTGTAAGACTGGGTAGTTGTTTTCTGTTTGTCTCATCTTAGCCCTCAAAGCATCCACATATGACTGGTATGAGGGTGAGTGATAACCAAAAGCCGAATTTCTATAGTCAGGTTTAAGAAGTAACTACAAGACTGGAAAACTGGAGACACGGCTAAGGAATGATGAACCAGACAGACACAGGATCAGAGTCATGAAGGACACAGAGGAAGGGCATGGTGTACCTAAGACCCAGCTTCATTAGCCTCTACCGTGTACATGGAGTGGACCTGACTGATGAAATCTGACCCTGCACTGAAGCCAAACAGCCCTAAAATGTCTACCTCCCCAAATTTAAGCTCTTTTCACCCTCAATGCCACAGCCTGTAGGCACCTCCATCACCTCTGCCTAGACTTTTAAAAGAGCATCTTAATTCATGTCCATATGGCCAATTTCTTGCCACCCCAGGCTGAGACTGACCACAGAGTGACCTGTAAAAACCAGTCTCCTCCCATTACTCCTTCATGGGAAATTCTCACGTGGCTCTCAGAGAATGATGTCCAAATACCCTACCATGGTCCAGAAGGCCTTTCTCAACCTAGTTCTGACCAGCCCCTTCAGCTATTCTCTTACCATAACCAATTCACACTCAAGTGCTCTCCATCAGGCCACAACCTGGTTCCTGTACATAAGATGTTCTTACAGTAAAAATGCACAATCCATTACCCACACATACCCAAATTTTACAAAGTCTGCTCAATTATTATCAAAGGCATATGATAACCTCTTCGATGAGGCTACAGCAGAGGAACACTCCCATGCATTTACTTTCTCTTTCCAAAAGTTTTTCTGGAGGCCCTACTATGTGACAGGCACTGGCATAAACAATCCTATAGCACTTGGTTCAAACTTGAATTATGATGTTTATAATGTTGTACTAAAAATATTTGTGTTTTTACCTCCTCCATCAGTCTGTGTTTCCTGTAGATAAGAACCATTAATTTCTGGTCCAGCTCTCTGATTTTTCTGACTTCAGTCCAAGAGCGGCCCAAGATGCACGAAGACTCCCTCGAGGGCAGTTCATAGCTATAGCGGCCCCTGGATCAGACTACAAGGACTGATATTGAAACAAAGGCTCGAGCCCACATGGAGAATACAAATAGTGAACCGAAAAGTGAAGAAAGGTCGAAGCAGGTCTTCATCCCAGATAAGAAGGACACAGGTAAATGTGACAAACAGGGCATGGAAACTGGGTATGGAAAAAACTAAAGACTAATTTTGAACTAACATCATGAATTCAGCTCATCTGTGCGTGACTTGATACACTTTGCTGGAACAGGCTCACAACCTTCAAAGGGCAAAACCACTCTAAATACACTACATTCATCTTTGTAACCATCCCACAACCTAACCTAGTACTAGGAATGGATGCTGCAAAGTGTGCTGAATTGCCACTTTTGCAAGCAATGATCAAACACGTACACATGCACACAATGCATTCATATGACCCAGAAGGTAAAACAAAGCCATGAGAAACACTAAGCTTCAGAGCAGGATGACAGAAGAGATCTAGTCTAAAACTAGTGACTTGAGATTACTAACACCTAGCACACAGTACATATCAAAAGACGAATTTACTAATTCTACCATATACAAATCACTAAAGCCTGGACTGAAATATAAAATCAGGAGCCCTGGACATAAATTGTCTGTCATATGGACTGAGCATCACAGAAAACCATTCCATAGCAAGGAAAAAAAAAAAGGGCAGCCAAACAAAGAGAAGAAGAGATGAAAAGAAGCAGAATAACATGCCTGGGTTCTCGAAGGCTTTCCAGTCCCTAGTTTCCAATCCTTTCCCAAGTCACAAGACACACACCCGCCCTTCAGTTCCGACAGACACCCTGAATCCTTTTAATATATTCTTTGCTTAAGCTAGCTCCAAGCTGGTTTCTGTTACCTGACAACAGTAATACCACAAGTACTTTGCCTCCGCTGCCTTAATCACATCCAAGCACCATATTGCCAAAAACATCTACTCCTTTTATAGCTCCTATTTCATTTCTTACTCTTCTTTCCAACCAATTTATTCTATTAATATCTACTGATCACCTGCTTCATGCCAAACACTGCTAGGACCTGGCAACAGAGTCCCTGCACTCAAGTTCACAATCGGCATAAGGACTTCTTTCAAACCACAGTCCCTGACCAATTTGTAAAATCAATTTAGTCAGTCCCAAGAAGCACTTTTTAAAAATTTGAACATAAGAGGAAAAAAGACAGAGATAAAAGGTAAGGTTAAATATTGTTTTCTACAACTTTTGCTCCAGTTACATGTATGTTGGTACTGGATAACAATGCAGTATGTATTTCTTACTGTGAGCCATGAACAAACAATTTTAAAACGACCAATGGGTCCCTATTTCCTAATAACCTCAACAAACTCCAAGGAAGAGGGCAGACAAAAGTTGTGCCTTAGAGAATCCATTAATGCTTTAAATAATAATAAATAATTTTAATTGGCATATCAGTTTGTGTTGATTTTACATGCTTGAAAACAGTTATCGGTTTGCCTCAAGTAGATTAAACATTCCTTCTTGTTTAGTTTTAATTAGCTAAGCAAATCCTTTTCTCTTTGCTTTAAACAGTACAGAGAAAGTTCACATCAGCATGTCAGAATTTTTATAAACTCTTAATTAGCTAAGTATAAATTTAGTAAATTTCTGCCATACTTACAATGAATGCTGACCAAGCAAAACCCAATCATCATCAGGGTAACTATTCAGCTACAAGAAATGACAAGTTAGCCTGGAAAAAAGAGACCATGAGGCAGAAGACAGCTATGTTAAAATATTATTAAAGGCACATAAGGACTCTAAAGCATTTAAAGTAACTTCTGAGAAACATTAGTTGAAGAGAATGTGAGAATAATACATCAAATAAGCCTTGGCCATATTCTCATATTTCTTATATTTTCCAAGTATCTTGAGCCTAAGAATCTGAGTTCAGTTCAAGGAAAATGAATTAAAACATGTTTATTCTCTATTGGCTGCCAATCTTTATCAGATAGAACTTATGGTACATTAGTCCACAAGAATATTTACTGAACACCCAGTATATGCTGCTCTAGGAATTACACAGAATGCCATAAATGACATGGAATGTCATGAAATACTGACATGTTAAAATCCATCATAAACGTTTAGGACAACTTTAGTGGCAGAAAATAATCATGTCATAAGAATGTTCCCACAGAAAAACAAAAACCTATCATACAAAGTATGGAAGTCTATTTTCATGTTTTTCAAAAACATATACATATACATACCACTTATTCATCCATTTGGTTACAAAGAAGTATGTAACTGAAGGTGAAGAAAAATATGTGTAAAAAACTGAAATTGAGGGGCCCCAGGGTGGCTCAGTCAATTAAGTGCCCAATTCTTAATTTCAGCTCAGGTCCTGATCTCACAGTTCATGGGTTCAAGCCCTATGTCTGGATCCCCGCTGACAGCACAGAGACTGCTTGGGATTCTCTCCCTCCCTTTCTCTCTCTGCCCCTCCCTCGTGTTCATGTTCTCTCTCTCTCTCTCTCTCAAAATAAATAAAGAAACTTAAAAAAGAAATTGAAATTGATAAAATGTACTCATATTTTTTTCTGCCACAAGGAAAGTACTGCCATTACCTGATTTTCACAGTGGCACATACTTCTAGCTTCACAGAACATCCATGTACATTCTTGACATCTGAATGAATGAGCATTCATTCTCATTTAGTCTAAATTAATTGCAGGTCTGACTAATTCTAGGTACATAAAGATGAAGGCAGTCACAATTTAGAAAAAGCAAACACATAAACCTAACTATAATTTAATTCACAAAGTACAACAGAGAAGAATATCTCATATGGTGTGATGGGGAGGGAAAGGAAGGCTTTTCCACGAAAGAAGTGAATTTAAAACAAAGGGGAGGAGGCACCCAGATAAGGTATGTGTGGAGACGCAGGGAGGCCTGGCATTCTGAGCCCAGCCAAGAGGAAAAGAATCAGCCTGCTGGGTGTGCAGCAGGGCAGGAGAACCACCTCCAAGCAATCTGGTTATAGCTGAAACAAGTTCAGGGCAGAGACAAGATAAGCCTGGAGTTAAAGAAATGGTCAGATTTGGGGGCGCTTGGGTGGCTCAGGGGGTTCACCGTCCGACTTCGGCTCAGGTCATGATCTCGCTGTTCGTGAATTTGAGCCCCGTGTCGGGTTCTGTGCTGACAGCTCAGAGCCTGGAGCCTGCTTTGGATTCTGTGTCTCCCCCTCTCTCTCTCTGCCCCTCTCCCACTCAGGCGCTCTCTCTCTCTCTCTCTCTCTCTGTCTCTGTCTCAAAAATAAACATTAAAAAAAATTTTTTTTAAGGGTCAGACTTTATGACCCTTTTTGGACTTCATAAGAAATCAGGATCCAGAGAAATTTCAAAAAGCTCATTCTGATGGCTGGCAGAGGATGGATTGGTGCATAAGAAATCAGGAGGGAGTAAAGTCACTTGTCAGAGTTGCTGCATGGGGTGGCACCCAGGTGAGATAATGAAGGCTGGAACTGACAGTGGGAGGAGGCAGGAAAGAAGGAGAACTCGAGATAAACTTAGTAATAGAGAGTAAAGTTAGCCAGGCTTGCTGACTGACTGGAAAGAGAGGAGAGAAAAAGTCAAGAGGTGGTTCAAGATGAGGCAAGGAGGGATACATGGGCACAGTAAGGATTTTAAGCCCTGAACTACAAACAATAGCTAGGAGGGCAATAAGAATGGGTACCAGGTGATGAGTCAGGAAACTATGGCAGAAATTTAGGCAAGAGGCTATGGGATGATGGAACGATGGTTCTGACTAGGGTGATGACAGTGGTGATAGTGAAATAAACATATACTTGAGAAATATTTCGTCGCTAAAATCAATGGGATTTGCTGTCCATCAGGTTGATGGGGCAGGAAGGAGAGACGACGTCAAGAATGCCCCCCAGATTTCTCATAAAGGCAAAACAGTGGTACCAATCACTGAAAGAAAGTGGAAGAAGCAGATTTAAGAAAGTTTGAGAATATACAGTGTTTTAAACATGTTGAATTTCAAGCACCTCTGAAATATCCAAGTAGAAATATCAAGTAGACAGCTGAATATAAAGGGCCGGAATTCAAAAGAGTGGCCTCTTCACACTGAAAGTACAGTTGGGGGAATTATGTGTATATAATCAACTGTAACCATGCCTGAAATCCAGAGGAAGAGGAAGAATATGGACCGAAAAGATGGCCTACAAACAGGCACTGAAAAGGGCTAAACTTCTGACCTTTGGATGCGAGGTGAGGGTAACCCTACCAAGGAAACCAAAATGGCATCTTCACCTGTAAAAAAAACCTTTTGAGAAATTTAATTGTGAAGGAAAGGAGATAAAACAATACATAGCCTTAAAAGGAGATGTATAAGGTAAGGAGCTGCTGTTTTACTTGTTTCTGATGGAAGACAATGGAGAGACAGGTTAAAGATAAAAGAAGGGACACTCAATCGCATAAATTCCAAGACGGTTGACATATAGCATCCAGCAGCCCCACAGAGGGATCAGCCCCTCCTCTCCAAGAAGGTGTCTGTTCAAACAACAGTCTGTGTGACTCTAGGGTGGTGGCTGAGGAAGCGATCCTGGAACCACACAGTTTCCTCCAGATTCTCACAGTTCTTCCAGCCTGTTGCCACTGAGGTACAAATGGTCCTCTGTGGCCTTTTTTTTTCAGGGATCTGTGAATGTTTATTTATCAATAGTAATATCTTACTTGGTGCTGTATGTGAAAGCAAAGAAAGACAATGGTTGTGTCATACAATCTTTTTTTAGCTTGATGGAGGGCATCTGAGACTGTCACTTATTATATCTTCTTGCTTTAGGAAGTAAATTCCTCAAAAGTGAAGAGCACAAAACGCAGGGAGGGACAAAATATAAATAAAACGAAAGCCTCTCAACTAAACCTCTTATTTGGTTTTCCAGATGCTATATCTTTCAAGATGGTAATAAGAAGAAGACAGAAAAATACCCTCAACAACAACCAAAAATCATCACATGGTACACCTTAAACTTACACGGTATGTCAATTACGTATCCATAAAGTTGGGGAGAGGGGAATGCCCGGACACCAATTAAAGGTTTCTTGTTAAAATCTGTTTCATTAGACCCAATGGATATGACAGGAGATGGTCTTCTATCAAATAATTTGGATTCTCCATCTAATGACTTGAATCACTTTGGGAAAAATAGACTAATTCACAAATCTGGTACTAATGCACGTGTAGGAAAAACTGTCAAGTGCTATCACCTGTAGATGACCAAAACCTGACAGCATCTACTTTTGAAACTATGCCAGAAACACTGCTAATAACCTCTCCCATTGCACAGGAAATCAATACTGATATTAAAACATAAGGAAAGAAGTTCAAAGTTGGGAAGAAGTGCTGGAAGAACACCTATTGCTGAAACAATGGGGAGCTGGTATCACTCCATTATTTAGGACAAGACACACACAACACTGGACAAAACTGAGTTTTCATATATTAATAGTATGGCCCCTCTTTACCCTGACAAAAACTACACAATATGCCTTTTTTACATTTACATACAGTTAAGTTTTTGATATACAGTTCTATAATTTTTCATGAAATGCATAGATAAAAAACAGTTCCATTATCCCCAAAATTCCCTTGTTGTACTCCTTTGCAGTCAACCCCTCTCTCCCGCCCTGCCCATGCCAAATGACCTTTTGGGACACTGTGCACACACTACTGGGGTCCACAATCACAGTCATTTGTCTTTGGCCATTAAGAGATGGTACCACAGAGATATATGATAGCCTTTTCGTCCTATACCCAGGCCACTGCCTACCTACTGCCCATTCAGTGCCTTCACAGTCCACTACCAGAGCAAAAGACAACTTCTAGAATCACAGTATGACAAGTATCTGCCAAAAAGAACAAACAGTATTGTCATATGTGGTCAATTTCCTTGCCCAACCACTGGAGCAGCCTTTGCTGCTGGCCATCTGCTTTCCACCATCACCACATCGCCTATCTACTACCTCCCGAAAAGGTGAAGTCTCATCAACTACTTCTTTAATCTGTATCTTTTTACTTTTTTGACAATTTCTCTTGGTTGGAAAAAGCCTTAAATATTATAAATTTCACTATCTCCTAGTCCAGGCTTGGTGTAGTTATATTAATAAAAGCTAAAGAAATTTACAAAAATGGCTGGCTCCAGATTGGGGAGGCAAGATACAGGATAAACCTGGAACATTTTCTTGTGCCAGAGAGTAAGAAGGTGTTCCAAAAAATTATGGAGGAAGATCAAAAAATGCAGGAGCCAACATGAAGGGGCTCCCATGAGTCAAATCTGTGACAATTTCAGCATCAAAACAAACAGAACAATAATGGATTGTAACCCACTGAATAAAATAGGTTTATTATTTCTAAATTATCAGTATGAGTCCATACCAATAAAAATTAGATAAATGAGAAGGGGGGACTCCTCCTTTGAAGGAAATAAACACTAATAAATGTGGGGAGTGAAGAAGTTAGAAAACTATTATTTTACAACCATCACAGTAAATACTGGTTCAGGCAAAAACCAATCATAAGCAGATGCTAAATAAGGGGGGGGTGGGAGGGGGATGATGAGGATTTGATGTTTTCACTGTCTCAAAGTGTCTACCCACAGACTGGCTTGTTAGTTACAAGGGGAAAAACTGTAACTACTCATCCCAGACAGTACCCTAACCAGATGATGAAAATTTCACCAATGAGGAACACAGGGACATTGTGTGCCTCCTGATGTGACATCCTGAAAAGGAGCATCACTTATGCAGTACTCTGGCTGGGAAAGAACAATCCAAGTCTCATCATCAGAAAACATCAGACAAATCCTAGTCTAGGAACAACTTATAAAATAACTGATTTGCATTCTTCAAAACTACTGACATCAGAAAAATATTAACGTCATAACAGACTAAGAAAGGCTAAGGGACTATTCCACATTAAAGGAGACTAAAGAGTCATGGCAGCTGCATGAAACATGGGATCCTAGAATGGATGCTGGACTGAAAGGAAAAAAATGCAACAACAGACATATTTGGAACCAGTGGCAAAACTGGAAATATGGAAGAGATACAAGTATTGTGTGAATGTTAAATTTCTTGGATTTGATTAAGCATACAGTGGTTATAGAAGAGAATATCCTTGTTCTCAGGGAACACACACTGAAGTATTAAGTAAAGGGACATTATATATGCAAATGACTCTCAATGGTTTAGAAAAAAAAAAAAACTGTATGTTTGCAGAAAAAGAAAAATAAATACAGGGGCACCTGGGTGGCTCAGTCAGTTAGGCGTCTGAATTCAGCTCTTGATCTTGTAGTTCCTGAGTTTGAGCCCTGCGTCAGGCTCTGTACTAACAGCTCAGAGCCTGAAGCTTGCTTCAGATTCTGTGTCTCCCTCTCTCTCTCTCTGTTCTTCTCCCTTGACTTCTCAAAAATAAACATTAAAAAAAATTTTTTAAGAAAAGTAAATACATATAAAGCTAATGTGGCAAAATGTTAAAATTTGCTGAATTTGGGTAGAGGACATATGAGAGTTCTCGGTACTATTCCTTCAACTTGTCTATAATTTTGAAATTATTCCAAACTAAAGCTTTTTTAAGTGGTTTGCCTAACTTTAAAACATTTTTAAAATAAGAATACATTTTAAAAAATAAGAATGCATTTACACTTCATCTATAATTTTAAACATAATTAGCAAGCTAACAAAAGATACTTTCCAAAAGATACTTTCCAAAGGAAAAGATCTAAAAATCGACGTGATATAAAGCACAGATAAATATTTTATGAGAGGATTAAAGCTCCAGCTAGCACAGCAATTATGCACTGGTGCTCAGCTTATTGTTTCAGTTGGATTTCATTTTGGGCTCATCAGGGATCCCCCGAGTAAGATTAAAACACTTTATCTCTTATCTATAAATAGATCATTACATTTGAATACAAAATACTTCTATAAAAATGTAGGAAGACTATTCCTAAAGTCAACGGGGTTAAGAACAGCACAGGCACCAAATCTATCTCCTAATCTCATTAGCCTCTAAAAGCTAATTAGCAGGAAGCACAATTCAAATACTGAAAGTGGAGGACATTCACTCAGACCAATCTTGGGAACAAAAACCTAAAGAAGGTGTTATTTATGATGTCTTCTGCTATGAATAATTCTATTTCAAAAAATGTAAGCGTTCAACCGAAATACTTGATTTTAGTCTTCTAATGAATCCTGATGTTGTTTCAGTAATAAAAATATGGGAAGGATACAAACTAAAGGTTAATTACTGAACACAAGCCACAAAGGGCCTCAAAAACAAAAAAACAAAAAACAAAAAAAACCACTCACCACATTTCTACAAACACACTCACCTGGCACCCATACAGAAAGTGCCACAGGAGCACCTGGGCAGCTCAGCAGTTGAGTATCCCACTTCGGCTCAGGTCATGATCTCACAGTTCATGGGTTCGAGCCCCACATCGGGCTCTTTGCTGTCAACACAGAGCCCACTTCAGATCTTCTGCCCCCCTTCCCTCTCTGCCCTCCCCCACTTGGGCTCTTTCTCAAAAATAAATAAACATTAAAAAAAAAAAAAAAAAAAAAACAGTGCCATATGTAAAAACAATAATCAGATGCTTTCGACCTCGTGAAAAAGGGCCCAGAAAAGTGACAAGCAGCCTTTTCTGCAATTTAATGAGTGGGCATTCGTCCATAATAGACCGAAGCACATTTTGGTTTTAAATTTTTAATCAAAGAATATATAGCATATGGTTAAAAAGTCAAAGAGTACAAAAAGACTCCCTTGCCTTGCTCCCCCAAAGGCAATCATATTTTAACCATTTCATTTTGAGAAGGTAGTTGCTATCCTTGATTTTCTAAATGATAATATACTTTTAAAACTATTTCTTCATTCTTCACCTTTAGATATTATGAGACATTATCTGTTAGGACGTGACGCTAGAGCCACCTTCTACTTCCCAAGAATGCTCTTCTCCCTTTCTCTCGACATATATCACTAATTTTATGTTATTATGTTGGTTACCTATAAAATATACCTCCGTTTCATTTTTTGTTCTATCAACTGCAAAAGATCTTGACTCCTTCACAAACTAAGGCTGTCAGAACCTGTTCCTGTTCTTCTACATGTCTTCCCAACTTCTGTCAGCTGTACCTTTTTTTTTTTTTTTACATTGTCACGAGTTAAAATTCATTACACAGCCATAGTAAGTTTTACATGCAATGTCTGTAGCAGTTCTTAGAGTGCAATGTGCATCAGAAGCACCTGGAGAACTGTTAAAACACAGACTAACAGGCCTCACCCAGTGAGTTTTTGATTATGTCTGGGGTGTGGCCTGAGACTCTGTATTTCTAACAAGTTCTCAGGTAATGTGGACACTACCAGTCTGTGAATCTAACGCGGAGAACACTGCTCACCAGAGGATCAGACAGTACGTTAGTTAAGATTACATTTCATTCCCTATGGTGGTAATGTCAAGATCCTTCTGCCACTCAAAAAAGAATGGTCCTAGTGCCTGTGGCAGTCTTTCAGAAATGCAGTCTTTCTGCCTACTACCAATTGCTCCAAAGCACACTACACGTTCTGATTCATACTTAGATCACAATTTGTTGCACTATTTCCCCCTTGGAATTTGTTTTCCTCTATGCTTTGTGTGGTGTGTGTGTGTGTGTGTGTGTGTGTGTGTGTGTGTGCACGCGCATGCGCGCATGCTTTTTACTCATTCTGTCTATACCTTAGATTAGGAAAATAATGGCCTTCTCTCCTAATTTGAACCAAATGCATGTTGCAAACAGTCATTGTGGGATTTCATTGCACCACAGAGAGGTTTTATTGTTTCCTGTATATTTAAGAGTCATCAGTTTATAGGCAATGTATTAAGAGATAGCCATGGGTTATCATTAGGGCATACACTTGGTAATAGATCTGTCTCAGGCTCTTTACCTTCTGATGTCACAGAATGACAAGGAAAACTTGCCGATGAGATATACAAACTTACTTATAATTGACTCTCACCTGTCCTTAACCCAAAAGGAGAAGAAAGGATGGATCCTCATCAGAAGGAATGTCCCGCAGTGTCACATAACCAGTAAAAGGCAGCACATGAAGGGAAGGTAAGCCTGTCTCAGCAGTCTGTGACACAAGGCTCTTTTGGTCAGATAAGAAACAAATCTTCAGCACAGTGAGGAGATCCTAACAGATGAGCAAATACCCAGGCACTCTGGAAAAAATGCTCAGAATTTCCAGCTGCTATCAAATGTGTCCAGAACCTTCTCTCTCCAGGCCCCCTTACAACTCATCTAAAGTTCAAACCAACACCTAGAATACCATAAGCAAACCACTCACAGTTTTAGAACTGTATTCTAATTTGGTCAGTCACCTGGTGATCACCTTAAGGGAGTCTCATATCATACTTAAAGCCAAGAAAAATGGACCTAGAAGGATTGCCTCCACTATGGAAGGTACTTAAATGCATGACACTAGATGAGCTCACCTATGAAAAGAGCACCCAGAGACAAGAAGATCCAAGACGGTCCCCTGAGACACTCCATATTTCATGGGCAGGTACAAGAGGCAGAAGCAGCAAAAGAGACTAGGAAGACAGGGAGGTAAGAGGGAAACTAAGAAGGTGCAGTGTCACATGCAAGGCAAGAGAAGTAGGTGTTTCAAGAATAAGGGTGACATTAACCATCAGGGAAATGCAAATCAAAACCACAAGGAAATACACTTCTCACCCCCTATGGTGAAAATAAATGTTGGTGAGGATATGGAGAAATTGCAACTCTTGCACATGTTGGTGGGAATGTAAAACAGCACAACCACTTTCAAAAACAATCTGGCAGCTCCTCAAATGATTAAACATAGAATTACTATATGATTCAGAAATTCCAGCCCTAGATACATGCCCAAGAGAAATGAAAATATATGTCCACTCAAAAACTTGTCCATGAACGTTCACAGCAGCTTTACATACAATAACCAACAGGTGAAACAACCAGCATCCATCACCAGATGAATGAATTAACAAAATGTGATATATGCATAAATGGAATGTTATTCAGCCATAAAAAGGAATGGAATTGATACATGATACCTGATACATGGATAAACCTTAAAAACATTATACTAAGTGAAAGAAGATGTCCAGACGATACAAAAGAAAAGGCTGTCCAAAGTTTTCCCTTTCCATAGACATTATGTGCCACGTGATAGAACATAAAACTTCCTATGAAATATTCTTGCAAAATACTGAACCTGACACTGATCAAGCCTAGATCCAACTACCAATTTATAATTTACAGGGAAGGAGGAACATGTTAAATAACAACATGGAGATATAATCAGAAAAATCCAGATTTGGGGAAACTCTAGAGGCAGAAAGAAAGAAAGAAAGAAAGAAAGAAAAGAAAAAGATACAGAATGAATCAATAGAGTTAAAAACGAGTATTAAGAGGGGGTGGTTGCACAACACTGTTAATGTACTAAATGCCACAGAAACATTCAAATAAAATGGTTAATTTTGTGTTGTGTAAATTTCACCTGGCAAAAAAAAAAAGCTAAAAAAAAGTATCAACAAATTACAATGTATTCCTTATTTGATCAAACAAAAAATGAGATAAGTGAATAAATTTAAATACTTAATGTTTAGCCATATTAAAAAATTATTGTTAATTATTTTAGTTATAACAAGATTTTGATTATTCTTTAAAAGAGTCCTAGGAAGAGAGTAATCCAGTCACAAAAGGAAACTACTCATGAATAACAGCTGCATGAACGAGCAGCTTATTCTGAACAACCTCTCCAGTATCATTTCCACAGAAGCAAGGCAGTCTTGGTAAACTTTTCCATTCCAATGAAGTGTGCAACTCTAACCCTACCTGCTCGCCTCCTGATGCCACAAAAGGAGGTCAGTCAGCATGAATTCCCAAAATAGCTCCCTTCTGCCTCCAGACTTCACCCATATCTTCACCAACGCTGACCTCTTCCAAACAATCTAACGTGCCCTCACCAATCAATCTATGAAACTGCTTCCCCACACATCACTAACAGCCCCTGGATTTTCCAATCCAAAACAGTAATCAGTCTCTTTTCTTATTGTCACTCTATTTGACTTCTCTAAAGGATTTACACACTGTAAACCACTCCTCCTTGTTGAAACGATCTTCTCTTGGCATCTATGACCATCTCCTTATTTTCTGCTTCCTTCTCACTGTCTCTCTTCCTCCACTACCCTGTAGCCGTACAATGCTCCCTTACACTTGGTCCCCACACCTAATCTCTTCGCACCCTCAGGTCTCCCCTGGGCCATGTCATCCATGCCCATGACTAGCACAGTACCTGGAACACTGCTCAGCAAATGTTTGTTGAAATAAATACACCCATGCAGGCAACGTAGAGTTGGCAAAAGAAGGCAAAGGGACCAAACATGGAAACAGCGGCAGAAAGCAGATCTATTCAATGACAGACACTCTAGTAAAAACACACAGAGGAACGAAAGGGGAAAGAGACACCAAAATCCAAAGAACTATCTTTCCTTGCAAAGAGCCTAGTCATATACTGGTCTTTACAAGAAATGAATGCAAACAAAGGATCACTTCAATTGACAAACATATTCTTCAGTATAGCATGTTTTCTCCCATGACATCACTGAGTTCAGATGCCTTATCATGCACCAGTGACGCTGCTCAGCTTAAAGCTACTGTGTATCAGCCTTCATCTCTCAATTCCTGTGCCCTGCATGCTTTAAACATCTCAAACCTTTCTCAGACAAAGAGAATTTAATAAGTTTAAATTTAGTAATTTAAGCCCTTGTCAAAATTATAGGAGGGCTATGAAATTGACTAATTGTAGGTCATGTTTTTATCCAATCACCAACTCTAACTAGTTCATTAAATAATACTCTAGCTGCCTGATAATCATTAGGACTTCTCATAGATTAAATTACTTAAATCTCACACATTTTCCATTTAAACCAACCTAAAAGCATTTGCTGAAGAACTACTTTGTGAAAAGCATTGTTTCTAGGCTTAACACTTCTATATAACTCCAGGTAAGGAAGGTATTAGGAGTCATTTTAAACTCATCAATTATTGTTCATTTAGGTTGGTTATTATTCTTCCCCAGTTGGATCAGAGCCTCCTTCTATAACATATACATCCCTGAATACTCCAATATCCAGTAATCACACAGATCCTTGAACTGTGTATCATCTATACCACAAGAATTAAGGGTATGGTAGATGAGGGAGAAGGAAAAATAAGAGATGATACCCAGGGTTACAGCTTGAGCAGGTAAGATAAGAAAAGAGGCGGCAGTATTGGTTTGAGGAAAAGATAAGGAATTGAATTTCAGAGTGAGTTTTAGGTGTCTATGAGCCATCCAAGAAGAGGTGACCAATAGATTACCTGAGATATGAGTCTAGAACTCAGTGGAGGCACATGGAATTCAGACAAAGATGTAAACATCACTTATTCATAATAGCCAAAATGTGGAAACCCAAATAGCCACCAAATGATGAATGGATAAATACAGTATATCTATGAGATATAAATTATTCACATATAAAAAGGAATGACATGATGACATGTGATACAATAAGGATACACAATGAAAAAATTACCTAAGTGAAAGAAGCCAGACACAAAAAGCTGCATACTATCTAATTCCATTTATACTGAATGTCTAGAATTGGCAAATCCATGAAGAGAGGATATACACTACTGGTTGCAGGGGAGGTTGGGAGTGGCTCCTAATGGCTACCGGGTCTCTTTTTCAGGCGCTCAATATGTTCTAGAATTAGAGAGTGGTGATGGTTACACAAAAAGAAAAAAGTCATGGGTAACTGCCCCTATATGGAGCAACCCTTCTGCCAACAACAACTTATAAATTCTGAGCAAAATATAAAAAGCAACTATGCAAAGGCACTGGAGAACAACAGAAAGCAGAAAGAAACTCATAAGAGAAGGCAGGAGTGTGAGAAGGCAGGGAACAGGGGTTACAGTTGAATAAGGGAATGGCACTGGAAGAAACTCCGGGCAGGCTGGTGGGGTGGGTGGCTGGGTAGTTGGCTGGGTAGTTGGTCAGATCGCTGGTATGAATGACTTTTATTGTGAAGGCAGGCCCTAGTTTGGGCCATATGGGACAGCTGAAAATAGGATAGAAACAGTGTTACTGGCATAAAGAACCAGAGTTTGGGGGCAACCACAACCGGTAGAAAATGAAGGGGGGACCATAAAAGGAGACACCCAGAGAGAGTGTGCCCCAAATTCTAAGTATCAACTCTACCCAAATTTTTGGCTGAACCCCAAACTACACATGAATAGGACAAGTTACAAGCAACCCAATAAAGGTAAAAGAACTGAACAGATTTCAACCGCTGCCCACTGAAGAGGGGAGTTTAGAACTTCAATACAGCATTGCAACTATGATCAAAGATGTAAAAAAATTGAGAGTTACAAAATAGGGATGATATGTGAAGCCTTAAGGATATATGAGATCCCCAGGACCCTTACTTAAATAATAAGTAGAAAAGGGTTTCTTATTATATTCTATATGCAGCTGATAATGGCCTACTAGCAGGCGAAAGGTATTAAGAAAGATTCTGAGGCCAATTCCAAAATATCAGAGATCAGTCAAGCTTGCTCTGAGAAAAAGGAGTTGTAGCATGTATGGCATGCATTTGACATCTGTGGTCTACAAGTTCAAAATCATGATTTCTCTACACTCAGTGAAGCTCATGCAGATTCCTATACACAGTGGGTTCACTCTTCTTTGATGACATATCTACACCTGTATGTTTTAATGCTCCCGCTTTCTGCTCTAAGATAAATACCAACTTCTGGAACAGGACAGAATACACTTTTTAGGTTTACTTCTCCCAAACCCAAATATAGTGCATGTAGTTTTCTTGGACCATTTCCTCTGTTAAAATATGCACACACACAAAGAGAGACATAGCTATACAGATGCATATCCGTGTGTACCTAAGTGCCACCATATGCATGTGCCTGCTTGATAAGGCTGGCTACAGTGAAAACAGAAATGTACAAATTCAAGCTAATGTTTGCCGGAATAGCTGACAAAACTTGATGTGTAACTGAATGTACAGATTGAGCCACGCACTTTAAAGATTTTCTATACTTTGTACAGTGTGATTACTACTAAAGAGCCGTACAAGAATTTCTACTTGAGGGGTGCCTCGCTGGCTCGGTTGGTTAAGCATCTGACTTTGGCTCAGGTCATAGTCTCACAGTTCATGGGTTCAAGCCCCACATCAGGCTCTGTGCTGACAGCTCAGAGCCTAGGGCATGCTTCAGATTCTGTGTCTCCCTCTGTCTCTCTGTCCCTCCCCCACTCATATCTCTCTCTCTTTCTCGCTCTCAAAAATAAACATTAAAAACATTTTTAAAAAAAAGAATTTCTGGGGCGCCTGGGTGGCTCAGTCGGTTGAGCGCTGACTTCGGCTCAGGTCACGATCTCGCGGTCCGTGAGTTCGAGCCCCGCGTCGGGCCCCTGTGCTGACAGCTCAGAGCCCGGAGCCTGTTTCAATTCTGTGTCTCCCTCTCTCTCTGACCCTCCCCCATTCATGCTCTGTCTCTGTCTCAAAAATAAATAAACGTTAAAAAAAAATTTAAAAAAAAAAAAAAAAAAAAAAAAAAGAATTTCTAGTTGATCTTGTCTTCTCTGATAAATCTTTTTCATTCCCTTATTTAGTATGTATGTTAATTTTTTACTTAATCTTTTCACATGACTTAAGTTCCAACATTACGGAAAACGAGTAAACCGAATCTAATGTGTTTTACATTTTGGAGATAAGTACTATATTAGCAGTTTGGGTCTAGAATATATTTAAAGTAAATCTGATTTATTATGGTATTATTTGTTATTTTGTTGTTGTTGTCATTTTAACTGGGAAAAGTTGGCTCCTTATTACTTTTGCCAATGGGTATTCTGTTCATCTCAGAGAAGAAATGTCTTTTACAACTAGTTCTGTAAATTACCACTGTAGGCTTATTTCAGAACCATTTTTCTAAAAAACACTGTTTTACAAGTTCAGTTGCTTCTAGCTAGGAATATTACTAACTTTCTAATAGGCCTAGTAGAGTCTGAAAAACATGTTTTCTGTACTGAAATTGCCCCCCTCCTATTGAAGACGGACACTAATGCATTGGCAATCAAAAGCCATTTATGACTTACATGACTGGTGAGATTGGGAAGCTGGACACACATGCCTCAATCCCTTTACAGTTTTTGGGGGGGGGGGGGCAACTCCCTCATACCATAACTTTTAGAGCAGGTTCTGCCTCTCAAAGGAAAGCCTGTGCTTGTCCAGCATTGCCAAGAGACTAAGTATGTCTCTGTTACCCAAACCTGTATGTTGCTGTACATCAAAGCCAGGTTTTCCAAATGTTCTATCACTAATAAGGCTGAAGTTTCCAACTATAAAAAACAAAACAAAACAAAACAAATCTGTAGGGCCACTGAACTTAGGGTGAACTCAAATTCACTCAAATAGTACCTTGGGCCTACCAAAAGTTACTGAGGACTGGGGCACCCGGGGGGCTCAGTCGGTTAAGCATCCAACTCTCGGTGTCAGCTCAGGTTGTGATCTCACAGTTCATGGGTTTGAGCCCCATGTCAGGCTCCATAATGACACCACGGAGCCTGCTTTGGATTCTGTCTCTCCCTCTCTCCCTGCCCCTCCCTGGCTCTTTTTCTCTCTCTCAAAATAAATAATAAAACTTTAATAAAAAGTTACTGGACTTATTTTTAACCTAATCCTATATATAACTAATCATAATTAACACCTAACTAAATTAACTGGAACAGATCACAAAAATATTCTAATTCTACATTAGGATGCTTTCAGCTTTTACTTAAACTTTGAAGGCTGTAGCTTGCCCCCACAGATAAGAAAGAAATTTGTTTTACACAGTTCAGGAGTAATGAGGTTTACCTACTCTTTTTAAAAACTCACACTAAACAAGTTTTTAAGCTTATTTATATATTGGGGGGGAGGGGCGGGGAGAGGGAAAGAGAGACTCCCAAGGAGGCTCCATGCTGTCAGCGCAGAGCCCAACGCAGGGCTTGATCCCACGAACCATGAGATCATGACCTGAGCCAAAACCAAGAGTCAGACACTTAACCGACTGAGCCACCCAGGCGCCCCCCCCATACTAAACAGTTATTAACAGCAAAACTTAATTCTTTGTGTAGAATTACAAAACGTAAGCACTGGGATTTTCTTTTTTTAAGCTTTAATATGCATAGAGGAGTTCAACATTTACGGCAGAGGTCAGCAACTCTTCGAGGTAGATGGAGGGAAAAGGAGAGTCGAGGAGAGGCAACAAGGGGGTGCTATCTGCAGGTCCTTCTCCCCTTCCTTCCATATCTCCCTCTTCTCCTTTGTCCCATCCTTCCAGAAAAGCGTGACTGCATGAGGCAATTCCGTCAGGTATTGTGAGACGGAAGCTGCTGAGCCTTAGAGCCAGGACTGGTAGGAGAGAAGCAAGGAAGCTGGTCCTGTTTGTGCTATCAGGATAATTAAGGTGCTGCCTTTGGTACTTTGGAAAAGAAAATCAAATTGTCACCTCAACCTTATAGAGATTAAAACTTTTAACTGTAAAGCAACAAGTTAAACTTATTTTATTCATGCTCACAAAAGTTATGTTACCTAGATTTCACTTTGTTATTCTATGACAAGAAATACAGAAATAGGATATAGAAAGGTAAATACTAGCATGTGATCCTAAGCTCTTTTTTAAAAACTCTACCTAGGGGCACCTGGGTGGCTCTGTCGGTTAAGCGTCCAACTTCAGCTCAGGTCATAATCTCACACAGTTCATGGGTTCAAGCCCTGTGTTGTGCTCTGTGCTGACAGCTCAGAGCCTGGAGCCTGCTTCAGATTCTGTCTCTGTCTCTCTCTGCCCCTCCTCTGCTTGCACTCTGTCTCTCTCTGTGTCTCAAAAATAAATAAAATTTAAAAAAAAATTTTTTTAACTTTACCTATAAGTGAATAGAGTGCATGCTAATGAATATGGGTATTTTATCCTGTAATTACACATCTACTATATACAGTGTACCCTACATCATAAAAATATCTTGTTAATTCTAATAGAGCACTTCCTATTAACTACACTCCTCTAGACATTGCACACTATGCCATTTTTATCCCTGTTTTACAGATCAGGAAACAGACACAGGAAGTTAAATAACACCCAATGTCACAAAGCTAGAAAGTATCAGAATCAGGGGCACCTGGGTGGCTCAGTCAGTTAAGCGACCGACTTCGGCTCAGGTCATGATCTCATGGTTCATGAGTTCAAGCCCCACATCGGGCTCTGTGCTGACAGCTCAGAGCCTGGAGCCTGTTTCGGATTCTGTGTCTCCCTCTCTCTCTGCCCCTCCCCTGCTCCTGCTCTCTCTCTCAAAATAAACAAATGTTTAAAAAAAAAAAAAAAAAAAAGAATCAGAATCAGGAACTCTGGTAGTCTAGCTCCACAGCTCATATTCAATCCTTATACTCAACTGGTGCTTCTCAGACTTTAATATGTACACAAGGTACAGGTACATAAGGTAGAGACCTTATCAAAATGTACACTCTGAATAAGATGCGTTAGGGTTGGGCCTGAGATTTTACATTTCCAGAAAGTGTCTTTTTATACTAATGCTGCTGGTCCACGGACCACACTTTAGTAATATGATTCTAAGCCACTCTGATGCCCTACTAAGCACTAAGAAAAGGGTGCCATTTAACTTAGGACCTAGTGACCTAAGCAAAAAGGCATTTATATCCTAAATTCAACTCCTGAACCAGGCTATGTGAAGAGTTTCAATTTACAATGAGGTTCAAGACCCCCCTAAAATCCACTTGATTTTTGCAATGTCCTTTTTTCCACTCTTAGGATAAAAACCCATTTCCTCCTATTCCAATGCAAATATACAATACAAAAATAACTCTTTCTTTGCAGGTGGGGGGGGGGGCATAACAAGCATTTCAACTTGGCATTGCCTGAACATTACATGTAAAAACAGACACATCATTAAGACACAAAACTCTTGACTATTCAATTCTCAAATATGCCACAAAAAGCTGCAAATGACAGCTTGCCTCTGGATTACTCCAACTCAGCAACTTTTTAAAGGAGGGATTACAAAAAGAAATTGTTCCAACTAGTCATGTTTCTCTATTAAAAACAACATGCTTCAGACTCTTACATTTTCAGACATCTCTGATGTGAACTGAAACCGATTTACCTGTTTGAATCTACACCAACATTAAAATATGGTTAATCTGTAATATACTTAAACCTAATTTCTCTTTGTCAAAATCAAACTGTTTCTAAAAATTATCTTGTAGTCTCTTTTAAGGACTATTCAGAGTTTTCTCTGTTTATGCATTCTATTTTCCCTTCTTATATGATACCTGGATAAAGTAATCAAGGAGTTTATTAGATTTTGAAATTAAAATTTAGTCTGACCAAATTAACTGTAATAGCTTTCTCCAACAAGTATCAGACTTTCTAAAAAAAAAAAAAAAATTCCGTTAACATGATTCTAATACTCTTTATGAAACATGGAGAACCCCCTGAAAAAAAAAGGCAGAGGGAACTCTTATTTATTGCACACCTGCCAGAAAGTAGGCAGAAAGTTAGCAAGTAGGCAGACCTGGGTTTACATTCCCCTTGAGTGACTATGTGATCTATGGGCAAGTTTACTTAAACCTACGTCATGACTCTTTGTTTTGTATATAGTAAACACTCAATTACATAGTTATTATTGCAACAGATATTTTTATAAAACCCTTTTTATAAAAGAGAAAATGAAAGCTCATGCAATTTATACAACTTGCTGAAGAAAACATAATAACTCAAAAAGCTGGAATAAGTCCAGCCCTATCTGACTCCAAAGCCCAGGATTTCTCTTCTGACCCATATACTACATTTCTAACGTGTAGTTATTGATTGCTTAGCTGAGATCACTAGTGCTTTTCACACACTAAAAGTGGATCTTTAAAAAAGCCTATACCTATAACTATAGCACCAATGCCATCTATATCTACACTATTGGTACTAAGACAACCAATTATTAAATATCAAGTAGCTGGAGAAAAAAAACCCGTAAAAGTCAATCTCAAGTAACCTAATACATACTTATGTAACAAAGTATGAACAAAGATGACTGGGAAAATTAGCTACTGAGGCCCTCCCTCTTTTTCATTCTAACAAACACCTGTTGAAAACCTATTACGAGAACATGGTACTGGGTACAGAGTTATAATTTACCAAACATGACAAGGATTAAGACTAAAGACCAGGACATCTTAAAACAAGAAAAATAGGGGCGCCTGGGTGGCTCAGTCCGTTAAGTGTCCAACTTCAGCTCAGGTCATGATCTCGCGGTCTGTGAGTTCGAGCCCCACGTCAGGCTCTGTGCAGACAGCTCACAGCCTGGAGCTAGCTTCAGATTCTGTGTCTCCCTCTCTGCCCTTCCCCCACTCATGCTGTGTGTATGTCTCTCAAAAATAAATGAAAACATTTAAAATAAATATATAAGTAAATAACAAAGTAACCTAAACCACAGCAAGGATATCTAATAACTAATGCTTTAAATGAGAGATTTAATTTAATTGCATCTCAGGACATACACTTAAAATACAACTAAATACTGAAGATACTCTGTATTAAAGTGCTGGCGGGTGAGGAAGTGCCTGTCTATGTACATGCAAGTGCTCACGTGCACACCTGCCCTCTATTCCAGAGGCAGGAGGGGGTCATGGTTCATAGCTTGGGTCTGAGGTCATAAGGACCTGACATCCAGCTCTGTCACTAATGGCTGAGTGACTCTGGTCAAGTAAATGCTTTACGCTTCAGTCATCTCAACTGTCAAATGAGAAAAACAGCACTTATTTTAAAATAAAAACACTTTTATTGAAAGTACACCCTTCCATATAGCATTGTGCTAGGCACTGTGGACTAGGTATGAAAATGTATGTGCTTGAGCACTATTGACAACAGCCGAAGTATAGAAAGAGCTCAAGTGTCCATCAACAGATGAATGGATAAAGAACATGTGGTATCTACATACAATGGAGTATTACTCAGCAATCAAAAGAATGAAATCTTGCCATGTGCAACAACATGGATGAAACTAAAGTGTATCATGCTAAGCAAAATTAGTCAGAAAAAGACAAATATCATATTACTTCACTCATATGTGGAATTTAAGATACAAAACAGGAGAACATAAGGGAAGGGAAGCAAAAACAATATAATAAAAACAGGGAGGGAAACAAAATGTAAGAGACTCTTAAATACAGAGAATAAACTGAGGGTTGTGGGATAGGTTGTGCGGGGGAATAGGCTAAATGGGCAGGGGGCACTAAGGAGGACACTTGTTGGGATGAGCACTGGGTGTTATATGTAGGAGATCAATTACTGGATTCTACTCCTGAAATCATTATTGCACTATATGCTAACTAACTTGGATGTAAATTTAAAACAATCAATCAATCAATGCATGTGCTTGGCATGTGTCAAGAACAAAGCAAGGATTTTTGCCTGTTTTGTTCCCTGCTGTATCTTCAGTACCTAGAACAGTGACTGACATGTAGAAACCTTGCAGTATATATTGTGATAAATGATGAATAAATTATTTTTTTATGTGATTTGTGTATATGACTATGTTAGGAAAGATACCACTTGGGAGTGAAGTCTAAGGAAAGATGTATCTTCTTTATACTTTAAGTCTGCTCTAGGTTACAGCAGATATTACAAATAAAATTGGAATTTGTTCAAAGCTAGAGATTTAAAAATTATACATTTTCTAACCACAACATTTAAATAACAACAACAAAAAATCAACAACTGCTATTCAAATGAAATAGTATGGTTTATAGAAAGAGCCAAGGACCAGGTATAGGAAAATTCAGGTAAAATTACTTTACTATACTAATTATCAAACACTAATTTCTAGGATAGTTCCTGATTTGAGGGAAATTTCAGCTAAAATGTGTGAATGGTATTTTATCCAGAAGAAAAATAATTTCTAATTTTCCAGTATTATAGGTCACAGCCCACAAAATAATTTATTTAGTCAAAACTTCCCCAAAAGACTTGTGATACAAAGCATCCTGCTGGAAAAGGAAGTTTCCTACCAGTTACTCACCCATTCCTACACACATGGATGGGACACAGAGCAGGGCTTCTTAATTCAGTTAACTGTGTCTTTTTTGTTGTTGTTTTTTGTTTTGTTTTGTTTCGCTAGAACATTTTAAATGTTCTGTTAATTAGGGAACACATAAAATAGACAAATAAAGTTTCTTTTTTTTATTTTTTTTATGTTTGTTTATTTTTGAGAGAGAGAGAGAGAGAGAAAGAGTGACAGAGTGATAGTGGGGGAGGAGCAGATAGAGAGGAGACACAGAATCCAAAGGAGGCTCCAGGCTCTGAGCTGTCAGCACAGAGCCTGACACAGGCTCAAACTCACAAACCATGAGATCATGACCTGAGCCAAAGTCGGACGCTTAACCAACTGACCAACCAGGCGCCCCAGATGAGTAAAGTTTGTAAAGTTCAACGCCCAAAAAATAAATAAATGCTTTAGTGTCGGGTGGGGCAGAAACTATCCCCTCCCCCACGACCTTTGTTTGGATTCTGCCATCTTGAGCATATACATTTGTTCAATGTCTCTGATTTCTTTTTAATTTTTTTTAATGTTTATTTATTTTTGAGAGACAGAGAGAGACAGAGAATGAGGAGGGGAGGGACAGAAAGGGAGGGAAACACAGAATCCAAAGCAGGATCCAGGTTCCGGGCTGTCAGCACAGAGCTCAACGTGAGGCTCGAACTCACGAACCATAAGATCACAACCTGAGCTGAAGTCAGTTGCTTAACCAACTGAGCCACCCAGGCGCCCCATCAAGTCTCTGATTTTTAATAGGAGTTAGAAGTCTAGCTCCTGAGACTCCATGTGAGATTTTCTATCACACATGCTTAAAGTACCTTTAATTGAATATTTTATAAAATGAAACATTACACACACAAAGAAGTATAATGCACCTTCAGGGGCTCATAAACCAGCTTCAACAATTATCAACACATTTTTTACTATATTAAAGTGTTTCTAAAATCTTAGCAAGATAAGACTAATAAACACCTCTCTATTCTATGTTTCCCAGAGAAGCATGTGTTTACATTCTCTGACACAAGAGTAGCTCTCACATGAGCTCTCGTACAAGATGGCACTGCACAGCAAAAATCAGTTTTACTGGCAATGAGTACTCAAAAAGCATAGTAACCAACCCTCTTTTGCTCCTTCCACTCTGCTACTTTCAGTCTGGTAAAATGAAAGCAAATCTCAATGTAATCCAAGTAACCTTCCCCCCCACCCCAAGGATCTCTTGATAGCTCAGTTTTTAAAATACCCAGCAGGGGGCAGGTTCCTGACTGGCTCAGTGAGTAGAGCATGCAACAACTCTCAATCTTGGAGTCATGAATTCAAGCCCCACGTTGGGCATGGAGCCTACTATCAATCAATCAATATAAAATAATAAAATAAAAAAACCAACAGGGAAATAGTGCTATAAATACATTATGGATATAAATCTGCTCTAAACATCATTAGGTCCATATACCATGTCCTTTCTCAGGAACTCAAAAAACTTCTGTAATTTCTAAGCATTTTTCCATAACATCAGAGTGACTCTGAGTTTGCCACCGGATGGGACACGACATTCCGGGACAGGCCAGGGCATATAATCTTTATACGAGTGGTCTCACTGCCAGGTGTTGTGTGTAAAGTTATGGCAGGCCTCCTCGCTAATCTAATCCTCAGTGTAGCAGACTAGGCCTAGCAGGTGCTTCTTATCACTCCACAAACTGATTCATCATGTCTCTATATCCATCACATACATAAGCATCCACAGGGTACAAGCTGGTATTTTATCCCTCAGATGTTTTTCAGCTACAATGCTGATGAACCAACCTACCTCCCTTCCTGGCCTAGACCAGTGGCAAGTACAAGCCCTCTGCCTCACCTCAGATCAGCAGCCACGGTGGGCTACCACCTTCACTCAGAGGCACAAGTACACATCCTCTAACACAGCAGGAGACAAAGAGCTACTCAACCTCAGGACAGCACCTTCGTTTAAAGATCTAATAAAAACACATAACTTTAGCCAATAAAATTAAGGTAACAAGTTCCATATGTTTTATAAGCACAATAACCCAGGACACAGTGAGGAACAAGTATTGCTCTACTTTCAGGGGCGGGGAAATGAAAGCTGTACACCTCTCAGTAAGTAAGGGAAACGTCCCATGAGATCCTGGAAAACTACCAGTCGAGGACAAAGAGAAGAAAACATTGCGCCACAGGCAATGATGAACCTGGGAACCTCCAAGATTGCCAACGGTGTATGGTTATATAAGTAGATTTCCCAAAAAAGATCAAAGTAGTTAACCCAAATTTCAAGTTTCTTCTGACTTAGACCATATGTTCTTACATCACTGAGTAGATCTCAATGCCTCTCTCTTGAACCTAAACAAAACCCATTTGTACTTAGAAAGGATTTAGTGTTCACAGCAACAAAACTAATTTTCTACTACACCCAGATGACTTTTTTGTAATGTTCCATTTTAAGTTACCAAAGTTAAGGTAATCAAAGAAGGATTTCCCCCTTGATGATATGTATACCTCAGCTGATGTGCTTTAATATAAAACTAAGAATTAAGCTGTTGATAAGTCCTTTAAATCTGGTATTCTCCTAAAACATTCACATTAATTCAAGCAAAACATTAAAGAGCATTACATAATGAGTCAGACTAAAATGGCAATGAAAAGAACAACCATTAAGGTACCCAGAGCATCAGTTTATCACAGATTGTCATTCACAGCATGAAAGAAAATGTTTTAAGACTAACTTCAAAATACTTACCTGAACCCCCAAAGGTACTCTATTCTTCCCCTTAAATACACAACATTTACCAAAGTATTGTTGTATGCAAATAAAAGATTTCTTTCTCTCAAAATGAAACTAAAGAAGTTCTTTGGGAAAAACAGCCACTAAGTTATCTGTATTGCTGACCTACAGGCTTAAGGGACCGCTTGTGCGAAGGGGGAGTGGTGGTCAGTAATTATGTTCTCTCGTACAACTGTGACTCTCACATCAGCTTTCATATAAGAACACAGAGCTATTAAGATGGGACAGCACAGAAATATAAATATATATTTATGTCAGCCATGAACATCCACACAAACAGTAATTAGTTTCTCTCTTTCTGTGTCATCCACCCTGTTATTTTGGGGCCTTTCCGATAAAAGGAAAGAACATTTCAATGCACTCTGAGTAGTTTTGTGGTTAATTCCAAATACTATTTTCATATTTCAATAAGCCTAGCATTGTGTTTTCACTATTTTAACAGATACCATTCACAAAAATGTCTTAAAGATACTAAAGAACACAAAAATATGTAACTTCAACCTAAATCTCTAAACTATTGGACTAGCTACATATTACCAGAAAGGGTCTTATGTATCCAACCCTGTGTGTACATTTTTTTCTAACCTCTGAGAAATATGTTATGACCAATGTTACTGCATCACAGACTGCATCATTACCATTGATATCTGATACGTTTCCAGCAGGAATGAAAAGCTTAATTAGTAATAAACACCATGGGTTCTGAATTCAGGTAGAATTAGCTGTATAACTTGATCAATTTACAGCCTATCTAAACTTCAGTTTCCTTTCCTACAAAATGGAATAGTAAGAAAACCTATAGAGACTTCAAGAGATTTTGCAAGATTATATGAGATAATGCACACTAAAGCCCTTGGCATTTTTCCTAACACATAGCAAGTATTCTGTAAGTGTGAACTAATCATCACCCTCTATGCTGACTACCATCATCATCAACAATATCCTAGGCACTGCACTGAGTGCTGCATACTTTATCATAGATTTACACATTTATTCCCTTCAGCAGCCCTATAAGCTGGATGATTTTGTTATTTATTATTATTATCCTCATTTTATCAATGACGAAACCAGATTCAGCTAGCAATTTTCCAGGTTCGTACAATTAGTAAACAGCATAACCAGAACCTGAAACAAAATCTGACAACAGAGCTCCTTAAAAGATATGACTTAAGTATTAATAGGTTCAAATTTCTCTAGAATGGGTCACAGCAGATTCGTTACCCAAAAGACATTATAGGTGATATTCATACAAATAAGTACATTAACTTCTGAATGTTTCATCCAAAAAGAGACAAATAAAACTCCATTCCAATTCTTGATTTATTAATTATCTTTCATTTCTAAAAACAATTTCAGGGATGAAGGTGATGGTTATGACAATACATCACATTTATATAATGCTTTGGTATAGTAACTATTTGATCTACACTACAATCCCATGGATATCGGTAGGAATTATCACCTCCATTTCGTAGATGAGGAAAATGAAAAGTCACAAATCTGACAAAAAGTGGAAGAAGGATGCAGGCCTAAGTCTTCTTGCTCCAATGCAGAGCTATTTTTCACTACTCCATGCAGACAAACAGACATACAAATAAATACTAATTAAAAACTAATCTCAAAAAAAGGTAATATCCCCTGCCCCCAACAAAAAAGGAATCCATACATACTCATTCTCATCAATGATCACAGCCTTAGAGACAGAGCAATGAGGCAGTTCTCCAAACTACAGCAGTTAAAGAAAGAAGAACAGATTTAGAGGGGCATAACACTGTTTAAAAAGGACGGCTACCGGGCCTATTTAAGGAAGGCAGAGAGGATCAGTCTCCAGGATAACAAAATAAATAAAGTTATCTACCTCTACTAAAAGAAAAATGAAGGAAATATGGCTTAGAACTACACCAAGGAATTTAACTTACATTCTGGAAGAATAGTCAGAATTAGTATATATTGGTAGCAGTACAAGACACAGTTCCTGCATCCAGAGCTTCCAAGGACGACAAAAAGTTAATATATATTGGTTCAAATAATTAATTAAAATACAATGTAGCAAGTGGGATAAAAGATACACACTATGAATGCATATAAGAGAGAGGTCTGCTCTAAGCAAACGGGATAATTAAGTAATTTGTTCATTTACAGAAAGAAAAAGAAAGAAAAATAAGAGATGCCCGAAAATACAAGGAAAATAGTTATAGGAAGTATCAGTTTGCAATGGAAAACTATGCTCAGTTTTTAACTTAGACTCCACCTGTTTGCCTTTTACCATGTCCCATGCATCGCAGCTACATGAATCATTTGGCCTCTCAATACGATCTTCTGCAAGTACACTGCTCATTAAATCCTGCTCATTACAGGGCTGGGCTCCAAATTATACTTAAATCAATTTATTTGATCTGTGACTGATAATTAGTGACTGAAGACAGTTATTACATGGGTAATTTCATTCAAAATCAGTCTGAGCATTTTAAAGTAGACTTACAGAATCATCTAGCAGTTTGAGTTGTGTATCTTGACTGAAAGCAACAAAAGAAAGGTCTTACTTTACATCACTTACATACAAAGGTCAAGTTCAGGAAATTTTGTCAAAAAGCAAAGTTAAGACAGAAGACAGTGAAGTTTGCTAAGAAGAAATCTGAGCTAAGTTTAAAAAAATACTGAAGACTTTAAATTTTCCAATTAAAAAAGTATTAAAAACAAACCACATTGAGGGGAAAAAAATCTGTCCTGAAGGAATAATCTGAATTACAAACCACTGTTTTGTATCTGTTAATATCATGGAACCATTATTGAAATTAAAAAATAGGGTGCTGTATTAATCCAACAATAATACTCTGGTTAAGTAAACTATCATGTAACCACACACACACAAAAAAAACTTTAATCAGGCTGTTACTGAGAATAACTGCAAATATTCACTTTCAATTTAATATCTATTTGGCCCTAGTGTTCTCAAACTTTAGTGCCAACACGACGATTAACGTAGGCAAACAACAGATTCCAAAAGGAATGCATCCCTGTCCCGAAGGTAAGCAGGTGTCAAAATTTAGTAGGTACCAGCATCACCCAGGTAGTCTGGCAAGGATGTTGTTTCCTGGACCTAAAATAGTAGCTATTCTGAGGAGAGACACAAGAAAACAGACTTCTGTAAGCCCCGCCCCCAGCTAATCCTGACAGAGGTGAATGGTGGCCACTGTTTTGAGAAGTAACACAAGATTCCAGACACTATCCTGGGTACTCTTATGTGTTCTTTCACGTAATCCTCATAAAACCACACGAGGTAGATATTATCCTTACTTTATGAATGAGGAAACAGAAGCCCATGGATTAAGATGCCTAAGATTAAACAATTAAAGAAAAAGGACTGAAGAGAAATTTCCCTTATTAGATATCAGTATCCGAGGAATGTAGATAAGGAAGCTGGCATTCCAAAAGTCATTAAAAAATAAAAGTAACAGTAGATCTGGGGCGCGTGGATGGCTCAGTCCGAGTACTGGCTCAGGTCATGATCTCACAGTTAGTGGGTTTGAGCCCCACGTCGGGCTCTGTGCTGACAGCTCAGAGCCTGGAGCCTGCTTCAGATTCTGTGTGTGTCTCTCTCTCTGCTCCTCCCCTGCTCACACTCTTTCTCTCTCTCAAAAATAAATAAACATTAAAAATTTTTTAATAAATAACAGTAGATCTGAGAGCTCATCTTGTGTCACTCAGAGATACAGAGGAGAGGCCAATATTAAAAATTACAAATAACTGTTTTAAATAATTATTTTAAAATGCTCTGTGTATAGCTAGCTGCATGTAGACTAAGGTAGAGTAAAAGTACACTGATATGAAATTATCTACGCTTAAAACTTACATTGAGGTTTAAGTCATTTCTAATAGGTGAATTAAGTACTCATCCATAAATATTTATTTTGATATAAACTTTCTGGTAACCAAATGGAACTACAGTTTTGATACCAAGAATTCAGCCTGTGGCCCAAACTCTCCTAATCAGCAGTACAAACTGACCAAGTACAGTAATCATACACTGACCAAGTGCAGTAATTATTTAAGGAAAGGAGAAAGTTCAAAAAAAATATCAGTAACATGACTCAGGTGTCATCTACAGACACAGTGCTCTGATAACCCTGCAAATCTCAGCCACGGAGATGTTTATTGTCTGTGTGAACACTCAGCACTGTGCTAAGCTGTGGAAACACCCAGAAAAATAAGACTAGGTCTCTGTCCTTAAGGAGGCTAAAACCAGAGGGGAAATAACTAACAAGACCTAATAATAACCAAATTAAGAGCTAAATTATGTAACATTACCTAATGCCACCGATCAGCGAAGGAAATCAATGCCAAGTAAAACAAGGAAAGCTCATGCAGTATGCGTGCCTACTATATACCAAATGCTTTCACTTGTGTTACCTCTTTTAATTCTAAAAATAACCCTGAGAGACAGGGTTCAAGATGAAGAAACTCAAGCTCAGAGCAGTTAAGGAGCTTGCCCCAACTCATGGAACCAGCAAAGACAACACAAGGGAAAGCACCAAAGCAGAGGAAAGATGACTACACTGAGGAAACCAGCCTGGCTGAAACAGCACACTGGGAAACAGAGCTGGCCAGAGCTGGGTCAAACTATGAGGAACCACTATTTATGTCTGATGAGATAAGACGGTGAGTAAAGGGATGTTTGCGAAGACTAACGTGGCAGTACTTCATGGAGCAGACTGAGGAGGCAAGGTCTACACAAAGGTGGAATTAGCTAAGAAAGGGCTCTAGGAACAAGCTGCCCCAAACTGCCATAGCTGGCCTGGCACTACATCTGTACCCTGGTGCTGCCAGGTGCTGGCTGTCAATCACAGCTAGACGGTGGTGTCCTGCTGATGAATACAAGCGATTTCACAGAACATCAATGTCAGACCAAACCACCCTATGGTCAGGATGGATCAAGATAAAAACAGGACCTCTCTGGAATCATGTCTGAACATGGACAAAACGTGAACACTGTCCAAGCCACAAAAATGTCCCCCATCCCAGCTAATGTGATAGCTACTGCTTTACCAGCCATAGGTTTAGCCTCATCTCACTCCTGCCTCCTAGGTAAGATTTATTAAGATACTCAATCATAGAATTACACCCATCACTTGACGGCCCCCAATCTAAAGCAAAGCCCTACTTGAACCCTCCCCCAAATCACCTAACACAAGCCAAATCCTATAATAAAACCCTTCTAATATCCTCTGAGACCCCATAATTCTCCATGGTTAATAAACTCAACTTTGTTCAACTATAAATGTGTTCCTGGTGGTGTGTGGCTGGAGAGCACTGACAGAAATGGGAGCCTACAATAGGCTGGCAGCAGTGGGAACGGAGCAAAGAATGAAAAGATCTAGTAACAGACAATTAAGGAGGGAACAAAAGATGACTCATGTACCCCTTGTGACAGTAAAGGACATCAATCAGACTGAAATATCACGAATTCAGAGTGGACCTAGTTAAATTAGCTCATTTTTTAGGGACTTCATAAAAGATAAAGGAAAACAGAAAACTATTTGAAAAGTAATTTAGAAATTTAAAAATAATGATGTGTGGGTCCCACCTACAAAGATTCTGGTTTAATACATCTTCAGTGTACCCTGGGCATCAATATTCTTAAAAGCTCCTCAGGTGATTCCAACGTGGAGTCAAAGTTGAGAATCACTATCTCAGAGAATGCTCGTGGCTCATGGCTGGGAGAAAGGAGGAAGAGCAATGGCAAGAGTGAAAAGAGACCCAAGGAACTATCAGGAGAAAAGAAAAGAAAAGAGAAAAGAAAAGAAAAGAAAAGAAAAGAAAAGAAAAGAAAAGAAGAAAAGGGAAGGAGAGGGGAGGGAAGGGAAGGGAAGGGAAGAAAAAAGAAAAGAAGAGAAAAAAAGAAAGAAAAAAGAAGAAAGCAAAGCAAAGCAAAGCAAAATTGGCTTGAAGACTGAGCAGGATTCCCAGATATCATGAGAACAATGAAAATGTTAAGCGTCACTGCATTTAACAAATGACAGAAACCAGACGGGCATGTTAAGATAGGTTTACATGAATGGCAAACCTGGCCAACTGGTAAAAACAATTTTCTGCATTAGCAAGATCTTCAAGAGGAAGACCTGCAGTCCTTTGAGGCTGCCTGCGTGAACGACTACACCTACTACCACAAATAGAGGTAATCGTGGACCACCTATTGGAATTGTGTAGAGGTGGAGTCCCCTGCTGACTTTCCAGCGATGGTCCCACACTGCCATCTAGTGGGTCACGATGGCAAGGACCGATTTGAACTGGAAGTGATTTCTAGCAGGCTGTGAACTCATCTGGTTACAAGGCAGGTGGTAAAGAGTCTAAATTCAAGGCTTTAATCCTGATGTTTTCCTCTAGAGCAGAAGACAGACATAAGGTACAGGGTTTCTTTGACGGTGATGAAGATGTCCTAAAATGGTGGTGATGGCTGCATAACATTTTAATGTAGTTAATGCCACTGAATTATACATTTAAAAATGGATAAAAATGGTAAATTTCATGTTACTTTGTGTCATTTTAAATGGCTGAATGGTATGATCTAGGAATTATATCTCAATAAAGCTGCTGGAAGCAAGGAGGAAGAGGTGGGAAATACAGAAATGATTTAAGAACTGTAGAAAGCTTAAAAGAATGTCAGAAATCATTCAATCCCTTCATTTAGAGCCCCCTTCATTTTGAAACAAGTAAAATTGAGGCTCAATGGATGAAACTACTTATCCTCCTCACCTAGACAGTAAAACCTAGGCCAAATACAGGGAGAACTATTAACTTATTTAAAAACTGTCTCTGTCTCCCAATCATGAGAAGTGATTTTTCTTAAGCTGGGTCCTCACCAGCGCCTATCTTTTGCTGGGCAACTTATTACCGGGCGATCTCACACACACCAGTGATTTCAACTAGCAGTAGTATCACCGTTATTCCAACAATTCAAGCTCAAAACCCTGCACTCATCCTTCACTCCTTCCTCACCTGAAAAATCACACAACGAATTGGGTCATCTCTCCTTGCAAAAGACCTGTTCTCTTTCTGGGCTACCAGCACCTTCCTAACACAGGCCTTCACTAATTCACACCCAAGATAAAGCAAATATTCTCTTAACTGGAATCCTCATCTTCAGTCTTTCTCCTTCCCTAAGCAGGTTCACCAAATCAGTGCTGCTGCACTAATCTAGAAGTCTGTGCATTTTGTACTGCTACTCGGAAATCTTTATGGGCTCCTCAATACCTACAAAATAAAGTTCAAATTCTTTAGCCTGGCCATCAAGGCCCTCCATATTCCAGAATCTATCCCAATCTTCTCCCTTATAGCCTTCTACACAGGTAACACCCTGATACTAAATCTACTTGAGAACCTCTATTCATTTCGCCATTAGCTACCCCCTCCCAAGGACGTTATCTATGCCACTGATTTCCACTATTATCCTTTTTTTTTTTTTTTTTCCTCAAGCTATGCATCAGCTTCACCCACAGAGCTTCAAGGATGTTGCCCAGATATCTGGTTATTTTTCAAAATTCTGCAAGTAAATTTTCATGAAAAGTGAAAACCAACGATTCATAGACTTTAAGAAAGTCTTCCATAAGGTGGTTAGTTTTCAGCACCTAAATGGAGTATCCAATATTATACGGTCAAAAAATTTTAAATTAAATTGCCCAGAGAAACCATTACTTAACTATCTAAGCATTCTTTTCCTGATCACCTGCACAACATAAATCTTCCTAATTAACATCTACTTCCTAACAAAAGGTAAACACAGTAACTGAAAAATGCTAATAAGAATTAAATTTTTATATACTCATCAAATTTGTGAGTAACATCACAACCATTCAGATTAAAAATTCAATTTAATACGCGTTTGTCCTATATATGACAATCATTTAAATGTGAACAGAACATGCTAATGTGAACGTCCAGTTTGAAATTCAACATGCAGAATTATTTATGGACATCATGAACAGCCTGAATGAACCCAGCTGTGGCAATTTCACCTTAGCCCTTGAATATAAAGATGTAAAGAAGGGAGTCAATTAGGATGAAAAAGAAAGATAGTTCTTGTCAAACCAGACTGCACATTACAATGACCTGGGGAGCTTTTAAAATTTCCATGTACAAGGACACTCTAAACCAATTAAATCAGATCTCTGGGGTGGGACCCATGCATCAGTATTTTTTAATGCTCCCCAGGTACTCCCAATGTGTAGGCAGTGTTGAGAACTAATGAAATCAGAAGAGAATCTCTCCTAGAGATGCACCTGGGTGGCTCAGTTGGTTAAGTGTCCGACTTCAGCTCAGGTATGATCTCATGGTTCGTGAGTTCCAGCCCCACGTTGGGCTCTGTGCTGTCAGCTTGGAGCCTGGAGCCTGCTTCCGATTCTGTGTCCTCCTCTCTCTCTCTCTCCCTCCCTCCCCCCCCCCCCTCTCTCTCTGCCCTTCCCCTGCTCATGCACACTGGTGTGTGCTCTCTCTCAAAAATAAACATTGAAAAACAAACTAAAGGAAAAAAAGAATCCCAGAGAAATCTGAAGATCAGAACTGTTCAGAGACAAAGAAGAAAAATCCCAGAAAGCAGGTAAGTAAGCTGCTTTCTCTTATTAAGTTACAAATTATTTCTATATATTAAGGATATGTCTTTCCATGTTGCAAATGTTTTCCTCAGTTTCTTGGCTTTTCCATAAGTCAGTTCTTTGACACACAGATGTTTTTGACTTTTATGAAGTCAAATCTAATGATCAAACTAACCTTTTTCCCCTTATTTGGTTTTTCTTATTTTTGCCTTGAAGGCTTTGTTTGCCTCGAAGGTTTTGTTAAAACAAAAGCAATAAAAAACAGGGGACTTCCTAACATTATGATTCTCAACCAAAGTAATGAATAAAAAAATTATTATTAACCTGAAACTATAAATGCCCTTAAATTTTTTTTTTTTTTTAATGAAATTTATTGTCACATTGGCTTCCATACAACACCCAGTGCTCATCCGAGCAGGTGCCCTCCTCAATGCCCATCATCCACCCTCCCCTCCCTCCCACCCCCCATCAACCCTCAGTTTATTCTCAGTTTTTAAGAGTCTCTTATGGTTTGCCTCCTTCCTTATCTGTAACTTTTTTTTCCCCCTTCCCCTCCCCCATGGTTTTCTGTTAAGCTTCTCAGGATCCACATAAGAGTGAAAACATATGGTATCTTTCTCTGTATGACTTATTTCACTTAGCCTAACACTCTCCAGTTCCATCCACGTTGTCAGGAAAACAGTGTGGAGGTTCCTCAAAACATTAAAAATAGATCTACCCTATGACCCAGCAACAGCACTGCTAGGAATTTACCCAAGGGATACAGGAGTGTTGATGCATAGGGGCACTTGTACCCCAATGTTTACAGCGGCACTCTCAACAATAGTCAAATTATGGAAAGAGCCTAAATGTCCATCAACTGATGAATGACAAGCTGTGGTTTATATATACAATGGAATACTACCTGGCAATAAGAAAGAATGAAATAAATGCCCTTAAATGTTTAAAATTACACATGACTATGCCATGTGTAAGACAAAATGGCAACAAGTTAACTTTAAAAAGGATACCTTTCTCGGGCACCTTTTGGTGGCTCAGCTGGTTGAGTGTCCAACTCTTGATTTCAGCTCAGGTCATGGTCTCACAGTTTGTGGGATCAAGCCCCACATCGGGCTCTGCCCTGGCAGTGTGAAGCTTGTGTGGGATTCTTTCTCTCCCTCTCAAAGTAAATATATCAACATGAAACCATTTTTTTAAAAAGGATACCGTGCTCTCTCTCTCTCTCTCTCTCAAAATAAATATATCACCATGAAAACATTTTTTACAAAAAATATACCTTTTGATTTTACTGTATTTAAACAAGTAAATAATGACTTTGTCAATTTTTATTTTTTTAATGTTTAATTTTAAGAGAAAGACTGAGAGCATGCCCGTGCAGGAAAGAGACAGAGAGAGGGAGACAGAAGATCCCAAGCAGGATACGTACCCACAGCAGAGAGCCCAATGCAGGGTTCAAAGTCACAAACCACAAGATCATGACCTGAGCCGAAATCAATAGCCAGACGCTCAACTGACTGAGCCACCCAGGTGCCCCCAATTTTTACTTTTAAAATAAAATATCTAAGATGTTTATCCAATGGGTTACGTGCTTTTTCAGGAACTGTTCAGAAATATAGCTGTGTTGCAGGGAAAGCAAACATTTGAATTCTAAGATTAGAATGAGATATGATAAAAAAGGTTATTCCACACAACAACATTTATAATTTTCATCCTAACAAGTAATTATCACAACAAAAACTGAGGGGGTTGGGATCACCGCACAAAATATTTTGTAGTAATAAATCCCATTGTAAATAGGTCAAAGGCACAATTCTCCCCCAGATCATCACAAATTCCAATCTTACAACTAGTTTCAAACATGATTTTTCGCTTTTAACATGAATAACAGGCTCACTATTAATAAGGCACTATTACCATGTTGATTTGTCCAGAGTTCTTTCATTATGGTGGCTTTTATATAGAAACTTATGACAAAATTTTGTTTTTATGGTTCAAATTCAAAACAAAAGCTATGGTGAATGTCAGAAGTTGAGAACAGATTGGAAAGGAGGTTCGTGAAGATGATCACTCAGGGATATTAAGTTTTAATAGCTGACAACAAATTCACTATACTGAAAAAAATGTATGTGCTTTTAATCCCAGTGTCCACCAGAGGGAGCATCACATCTAAATTAGACTACTTGGGAACTCCCAGATGGAAAGGAGAAAGAAATCACCTGAAACTTGACCAACAAAAATTTTAGATGTAGCATATACAGAATTAAACATGAAATCAAATCACAGCATCCCCAAAAAATTTTTCAAAGGGAACATTTATCAAATAACCAGACTGCTGAGAACTTTAAAAGTACCTACAGAAATCCATTCTTCTCAGTTTAAAGTAAATACACATTACGCAGAGAGCTCGAAATTATATGAAGCAGAGGTATGCTGATTCAGTAAGTCTGCGGTGCACAAACCTGCACTGCTAACAAGCTCCCGTGGACAATGGTGCTGCTGACCCACACGCCACACCTGGAGTAGCAGGAACTGAGTGACAATGTAAACTGAATTTCCAAACTCACGTTTTAACTCTTACATAAAGTTAGGAAACTGGTAAGGAGTGGGACCCTAAATCTTGGGTGTAAACCCATGAAACTTGGTGCCTGAATTCCTAAATTCTGTTGAATTCCTTTTACCAGTAAAAACACTCTGAAGAGGGTGTCTTCCCCCATGGTAACGGCTGTGTGAAGGACTGCTGAGCCCCCTCAGGAACTATCTCCACCACCTCTCAGTGCTTTAGATCTATGACACTCAAGTCCTGGCAGACCCCAAAGGATAAAGCTAAAAAGCGTGATGCATTGGGAGGCTCATTACACACCAAAAGAATTGCAAGATTTTGTCAATTTATATCAACAAAAACTTGAGGAACACAGGAAAGGACCCTAAGGGTGTTGGGAGTATTGGATTCAGGTGGAAGATAATGCTGGATTAAGATGAATTCACTGATATGTGTGTGCTAAGCAGAAACTGTGCTCAACAGGTTGGCCCAAACAGCTAGGAACGACTCTAACAGTTTGGTTGGTTGGTTTACTGAAAGCTGGACCCTAAGGTGACCTATACTAAGTGAAGGTGAAACATCAGAACTTCTCTAGATACTAAAGAAGATGGAATCTGATGGCTTACGAGATCAGAATGCTGAGTGGATTTAATATGTAAGACTTGCTTACCTTTAACCATGTCCCCAGGAGGATCCAGAAAACATTCCATTCACCAAGCTATGAGAAATATATTCATGAGAGGAACCCTGGCCTCTTTCAAGACCTCTGTGATGGCTAGCCATGAGAAGCCAGCAATAAAAGTGGTAACTCCTGCCATAGAACTGGGCTTCCTAAATTGAGCAGGAGATGATGGGATCCTGTGGTAGCAGGGACCAAGTAGCAGCACATAATCATAAAAGACACGGTGGGAATGAACACCATAATGGCAGCCAAAACAGAACTAGTAAGGTTTTAACTGCAGAGATCTCTAACATTGGCTAAGTAATCACAGTGTCCCCAGAACTGAAATAGATGGGCAATCTAATTAAGTCTTGATAGTGTAACTGGTAAACAGAAGTATGACTTAAATCACCAAAATAAGAAAGTTATGGCCCCTCTACCAACTCCCAGATGTGAGGCACTTCACAGACCCAGAGTCTCTGGAATGAAGACAAGGTCAGGTCCCGTAAAGGAAGAATGCTACCACAGAGCCAAATATGGATACTGTAAATTTTCCACCTGGACTTCCCAAAGAGATCTATAGCTATTTATAAGGATGACTTTGGGGCACCTGGGTGGCTCAGTCAGCTGAGCATCCAACTCTTGATTTCGGCTCAGGTCATGGTCTCACGGTTCAGTAGTTAGAGCCCCACACCAGGCTCTGCACTGACGGGGAGGAGCCTGCTTGGGATTCTCTCTCTCCCTATCTGTCTGCCCCTCCCCCACTCGATCTCTCTTTCAAAATAAATAAATAAAATTAAAAAAAAAAAAAAAAGAGGATGACTTTGTACTGGGGAAGACAACATAACCAGACTTTGGGAGGTCTACTGGAAACCAGCTCTGAACTAAAGTTAATTCCTGAAGACCCAAAATTACCATTGTGGTCCAAACTTGCAGGAATAGCACCATATGCTGTGTTGACTTTGTGGAGCCTGCTTGGAATTCTCTCTCTCCCTCTCTCTGCCCCTCCCCTGTTCACACTGTCTCATAAGTAGAAAGAAAGAGAGAGCGAGAGAGAGAGAGAGAGAGAGAGAGGAAGAGAAAGAAAGAAAGAAAGAAAGAAAGAAAGAAAGAAAGGAAGAAAGAAAGAGTAGTGTATGGAAGTCAGAGGATCAAAGCAGTTTGGGCTCACATTTACCTCACAGTGAGTCCAATAGGTCCCAAATCCACCCTGCAGTGATATTCAGTCCCCAAATATATAGTCGAAACAGACATCCTGAACAACTGTCAGAAATCCCCTCTCTTATTCCCTTAGGCACACAGTAATAGCTACTGTGGTGTAAAAGTCCAAGTGGAAGCCACTAGAATGCCTTTACCTACCTGAACAGTATAACAAAACCAATACTGCAATTTCTGGAGGACGTACTGCCACCATCAATGTTGAGAAAGATGCAAAGATGGAGAATACTTTCACATCCTCACTTAACTTGCCTGTTTGGCCAATGTAGAAGACAGATGGATCTTGGAGAATGACAGTGGATTATAAAATACCAAAGTTACGGAATATCAAAAGGAGAATGTGATTCAGCTACAAGAGGAATGAAATCACCCAAGGATGGGTAAAGAGATTTCTTTTAATTTTTGTAAGTTTATTTATCGAGAGAGAGAGCGAAAGAGCAAAGGGGGGGGGGGGGTAGAGAGAGGGAGAGAGAATCCCAAGCAGGCTCCACACTGCCAGCACAGAGCCCAAGACAGGGCTTGAGCCCACGAACTGTGAGATCATGACCTGAAGCGAAATCAAGAGTCAGACACTTGACCGACTGAGCCACCCAGGGAACCCTGGTAAGGGGATTTTGTATGTGCTCTTTTCAGGAGAGGGTGAGTGTTTTCAGCTGTGCAAAGGATAGTTCGGTGAAAGAATAAACTAGCTACAGTCGCCAAGTATGGTTAAGGATGGTTAAATAGGTATGCATGGTCGACAAGGGATGAACTACGATGGCTTCTATAGCACAGCAACACAGCAAGCTGGAACTACAATCCCCAAAATCTCTTCTCTGTATACTCTAGGTTAAGGTTGGCCAAAAAAGACGGCTGACATTTGGAAAGCAGAAGTAAAGCGACCGTCATTACGTTCTGCAGGGCGTGCAGGGTTTGCGCAGGTGCCAGGTACTGCTGCAGCCTGTGTGCATGGTCACTACCTAATGGCCTGCCTTGTTGGCCTGGGGCACCTATCAGGCCCTCAGCTCCCCTATCTCTTCCTGAACCTCCTCCCAGTTGTGGAGCCCAGTACAGGAACAGTTCTGTGGCAAAGAGCATTAGCAGTTTCTGCAGGCCATCAGTGTCATTGAGGGTGAAGGCAGTGACTGACACTGCTTTCAATCTGTCCTCATTAGTTCCAATTGGATTCCAATGTGTTCTTGCTTCCCCCCACTCGGTATCTGGCTTCTCTTTCTGCCAGCCCCACTGACTTGAGGGCCACCACGATGCAGAGCAACAGCATCTTTACCAACCCCACAGTTATGTAAGCTGTAATCTCTATAACACTTAACCTTTGTCATTCCGTGATTCTGCTTCTCTGATCAAACCCTAAATTGATATAACCCCCGTCTAGAAAAACTCACCAGTCCCAGAGAATAACCCTGACAGTTGGGAGACACCAGATGACCAAATATACAGATACCCACTGGGCAAGAATCTGAACAGACACCCAGAGTTGTTCTTTTTCAACCTAAAACTTTTTTAATGCCTCATTCTTAAATATGACTAATCAAAAATGACCAGACACTTGAGGACAGTTCTTTTATCTTTTCTTTCCTTTTACTATTATCATAGAAAGCATTAATCATTTCCCAAAGTACAGAGAACAGTATAATGGAACCCCACACATTCATCAACCAGCTTCAAAAATTATCAACATATGGCTAACCTTACACAACCTATACCCCCACCAACACCTCCCAACTACATTACTTTAAAGCAAACTCCAGGGGCACCTGGGTGGTTCAGTCAGTTGAGCGACCAACGTCAGCTCAGGTCATGATCTCACAGTTTGTGGGTTTGAGCCCCGCATCGGGCTCTGTGCTGACAGCTCAGAGCCTGGAGCCTGCTTCCGATTCTGTGTCTCCCTCCGTCTCTGCCCCTCCTCTGCTCGCACTCTCTCTCAAAAATAAATAAACATTAAAAAAAGTTTTTTAAATAAAGGAAATTTCACAACACGGATTTTTGAAACACGGATTTATTTTGATGATGCTCTTTACCTAAGCAAGCAAGCCTGAAATATAAGGAGACTTATATATAACTTGGTTCTATAGTCTTTCTTAAGTAAACTTACAATGGGACATTAAGTCTACGAAGAAAAAAAAAATCATAGGACTCTCCACAGATGATGAAATGCTAAAGCAGAATTCAACACCTATTCTTTAATTTTTAATGTTAATTCATTTTTGAGAAAGAAAAAGACTAGGAGCAGAGGAGGAGCAGAGAGAGAGAGGAGGACACAGAATCCAAAGCAGGCTCCAGGCTCCAGCTGTCAGCACAGAGCCTGATGCAGGGCTCAAACCCACAAACCACAAGATCATAAACTGAGCCAAAGTAGGATGTTTAACCAACTGAGCCACTCAGGAGCCCCTTCAACACCTATTCTTAATTGAAAACTCTTCACAAAATAGAAATGGATACATGAGTATACAAACAGACCAGTGGAATAGAGTAGAAAGTCCAGAGTTAGAGCCAACTAGTATATGATCTAGAATATGAACACTTTCTGTCCCAGTGATTTGCTCCAATCTTTTTAATAACACATGATGGGACAGCTAGATAGCCATTTGGAAAAATATAAAATTAGATCCATACCTTATACTATACATAATAAATTATTTTTTTTTAAGTAGTCTCCATGCCAGTGTGGAGACCAACACAAGACTTGAACTCATGACCCTGATATCAAGACCCTGAGATCAAGACCTGAGCTGAATCAAGAGTCAGATACTTAACCGACTGAGCCACCCAGGCGCCCCATACATAACAAATTCTAAATGAATCAGAGATCTCAATGTAAAGATTTAAAGTATACAAGTTCTAAAAGAAAACATGGGTGAATTACTCTATCATAATCAAAGTTAAATGAAATAATCTGAGAGAAAGTATTTCCAATATTTATCAAAGATAGAGGGCTAATACTGCGAATGTGCAAAAAAGTGCTTAAAATTCGAAGGGGGGGAAAAGACCAAAAATCTCACAGATAAATGGACAAAAGATATATACAGACAATTCACAAAAATATATAAATATGGCCTTTACACATATGAAACAATGTTTAACAGGGGCTCCTGGCTGGCTCAGTCAGTGGAGTATGCAACTCTTGAGCTCAGAGTCATGAGTACAAGCCCCACATTGGGCATAAAGCTTGCTTAAAAGAAAAAATAAATTAAAAAAAAAAAGATGTTTAACTTTAATGATAATGCAACTTAAATGCAAATTAAAACTATACTGATATGTGTGCCTGAGTGGCTCAGTCAGTTAAGTGTCCCACTCTTGATTTTGGCTCAGGTCATGATCTCTCAGTTAGTAAGTTCGAGCCCTGTGTTGGGGACTCTGCACTGACAGTGTAGAGCCAGCTTGGGATTCTCTCTCTCCCCCTCTCTCTCTGCCCCTCCTCCGGTTGAGCACGTGCTCTTTCACTCTCTTGAAATAAACGTTAAAAAAAAAAAAAAACCTATACTGAGATACCACTTTTCACCCATCAAATTGGCAGAAATTCAAAAGCTTAACAATACACTCAGTCCACAAAACTGAGGGAAACAAGCACTCTCCTACATTGCTAATGGAAACATAAAATGGTACCACCCCATACAGGTATTGACACTTTGGCTTAGCAATCCCACTTCCAGGAATTTACCCTGAATATACACCTGTAACAGTACCAAAACACTTAAGTGTGAGGTTATTAATTACAAGTATTATTCACATTTGCAAAATACTAGAAATTACACAAATGGCCAAGCAGAGGAAATCAGAAACTATGGAACATACACAAAAGAATAAGAAAGATTCGGGGCACCCAAGTGGCTCAGTTGGTTAAGCATCTAACTCTTGATTTCGGCTCAGGTCATAATTTCATGATCTCATTGAGCGTGGAACCTGCTTGAGATTCTCTCTTTCTCCCCCTCTGTCCCACTGGCATGCATTCTCTCCCTCCCTCTCTCTCTCTCTCTCTCTCTTGCTTTCAAGAAAGGCGGGCAGGAAAATCTAAAACTGAAAGCAAAGTAAAACAAATGAACTCAATTATATTTCTAATTAATACCAGTAAATACATTAAAGGGAAAAAGAGAAAGAATACAAAACGGGCACAGTATTTAACTATACACTATCAGTCTTCAGCAGAGCAGCAGGGAAAGGTACACTGTAAACAAATTCAGTACCAAGTAGGAGCTTTTATTTTTAATATGTAGATGTAACAATTTGGAACAATTTTAGATGAGATACAGAGTTCAATAAATGAGTAAACAGGTTGATGTTGTTACTAAGAGAGTCACTGAAGCAGAAGAAATATACAATTATGTAATGGAGAAAGGCAAGAAAGAACCCTAAAGAGACAAATCTGATTTGAAAGTATTGGTGTGAACCCATGATATTCTAAAGTATACATACATATATACATATGTATATATGTACACACATTTTCATGAACCTGCATACTTCACAACTTTGTCTGCTAAAAAGGTCAAAGCAAAGACATTCCAGTAGCAGTGAGCACACCCAGCATCAGATCTTGGTATCCAATATTATTCCCCACTAAAAGAATCCAGGAGTCCTCAGAGATATACTGATTCCAGGGTTGGGCAGGATAATTACCAGATGAGCCTAAAACATTTGTTATACCAGAAAGTAAAGAAATGCTTAAAAAGGGGGGGAATGGGGGCTCCTGGAAGGCTCAGTCTGTTGAGCGTCCAACTTCAGTTCAGGTCATGATCTCACAGTTCCTGAGTTCAAGCCCCACATTTGGATCCTCTTCGGAATACTCTGTCTCCCCCTCTCTCTGCGCCTCCCCTACTTGCTCTCTCCCCCCCCCACCTCTCAAAAATAAACATAAAAAAAAAAAAAAAGTTAAAGGACAGAATATCCACCTTTAAAGCTTTCCTACTAAAAAAGTCTGGTACAGGGACGCCTGGGTGGCTCAGTCGGTTAAGCATCCGACTTCGGCTCAGGTCATGATCTCACAGTTTGTGGGTTCGAGCCTCACGTAGGGCTCTGTGCTGACAGCTCAGAGTCTGGAGCCTGCTTCACATTCTGTGTCTCCCTCTCTCTCTGCCCCTCCCCCACTCACACTCTGCCTCTCTCTCTCAAAAAAAAAAAAAATTAAATAAAAATAAATAAATAAACATTTAAAAAAATCTGGTACAATTTGAGCACCAAAATAATCAGGTATGCAATTAATTATAAACCAGTGGAAAAAATGGAAATTCATAAAAAGACAAATAATGAGGAAGAAGGATGTGCCCTTGCTTATGGTAAAATGCTAAGCTGAATGCTAACTGCTAAGTGTGGGGGGAGTGCTGTAGTTAGAAAATGAGCATTTTGCAAATGCCATACCACAGATTCAATCAAGAATCATCCATGGATGCTCAATCTAGAGAGAAATGTTAATGAACAGGAGTTTCCATGGTCTTAAAATGTCTTCCCACAGATTATTAGTTAGGAGATGATTAGTTAGGAGATGTTTCCACTGCACACAGTGGAAAACAAGACAACAGCTTGACTGGGTTTAACACCACCAATGAAAGGCAGCTAAACCTTGTGAACCTCCAAATAGGATACCCTGAGGATACCCCAACCATGTACCATCACAGCTGAGAATACATAACCAAATCTAACCATGAAGCAACACTAGATAAACCCAAAATGAGGAAAGTTATATTAAAACGGAAGGGAAGGGAACAGGGAGGCAAGGGGAAGAGGGGGAGAGGAAAAGGGGGGGAGGGAGAGGGAGGGCGTGGGAGAAGGAGAGGAGGGGAAGAGAAAGGGAGGGGAGGGGGAGTCAATATTCAATGACAAAGAAAACTTGTGAAATGTTAAAGAAGGCCAAAGATAAGACAAATAAATACAAGACACGACCCTAGACCCTGTATAAAAAGGGGAAAAAATACTATGAAGAACATTATTTGGTCATCTGGCAAAACGGAAATACAGATAGTAAAGTATTATGGTAATGTTAAATTTGAAGTTAAAGATACAACTTTCCTACTTGTTGAGTATACACATTATTTAGGATAAAGGGCCAGGATATATGGAAGTTACATAATCAGAAAGAACATATGTACATGTGGATAAAGATGGGGGCTTAAGGGAGGACAGGGAGGAGTGTGTAAATGATATCAAATGTTAATAATTTAATCTGGGTAAAGGGAATCCATATTTTTTTTGTCCCATTCTTATTCTTGCAACTTTTCTGTAAATTTGAAATTATTGCCAAACACAAGTATAAAAAAAAATTTTAATTATAATGAGAAGAGATTACTTTTCCATGAAAGTAGCTAAAAGAAACAAGTAACAATTTGAAACACCAAAATGATGGTATGTCAAAAGGCAAATGTTCAAAATGATCTTACAAATAACTCCAGGTTCTAATTTCACATATTTTCTGCACACATAATACTAAAACTAACTCACAGCCCATGATACATAAGACAATAGATATATACTTAGGAATAATTCAAATACTTGATTATAAATGCAGAGTCCCTAGTTGCTTTTCCTCATATTCACTGAATATGAGCTGTTTCAGGATGCTATCCTATCCATTTGGTAAGTGCTTACTGAGTACTTACCGTGGGCTATATGTCATCTAATTTAACCCTTTGAAGTCTCTGCTACTCATATGTGATCAGCTTTAGCATCACCTAGGAGCTTGTTAGAAATGCAGAATCCCAGGGTGCCTGGTTGGCTCAGTCAGTAGAGTATGCAACTCTTGATCTTGGGGTTGTGACTTCAAGCCCCATGTTGGGTGTAGAGATTACTTTAAAAATTAAAAAAAAGGAAAGGAAAGGAAAGGAAAGGAAAGGAAAGGAAAGGAAAGGAAAGGAAAGGAAAATCTCATACCCAACCCAGACCTTACCAAATCAGAATCTACTTGAACAAAATCTTCAGGTGATTTATTTGCACATTAAAGTTCAAGAAGGGCTGCTCTAAGTGAGCTGCTCTAAGTAACTCAACTAAATAGAGATTTATTTCTAGCTCCTACTAAATCTGATGCATGTAGGGCAATTCATCAGAGCAACTCTCCTCCAAGCTCTGACTCATGCTTGTTTCTCCAACTCAATTCATGGCCTCCACAAGGCAAGAGAGAGGGAAGAATGCACAGGATATTTCATGGCAGACCCAGAAATGGCTTATATAACCTCCAGCCCACACTCCATGGCCAAAAATGAGTCACAGGGTCCCAATCAAACTGAAAGGAGGCTGAGAAATGTAGTCATCTTGTGTGCTCGCTGAGGAAAATGAGTAAAGTTTAGTAATGGATACTGAGAACACCAAGGAATACCAAGGAAAAGTTAAATAACCAGGCTCACACAGGGGCTGACTATCATGAGGACTGGCAGCAGTTCTACCTTCCTTAGTTCAAACTCTAAAGCCTATGACCAGCCAGTCAGTGAGCTTACTCACCTTCTAGCAAGAGGTTCACTCTCAGTCTAATCAACTGATGCTTCAAAAAAAAAAAAAAAAAAAAAAAATGGGACATAAGCTGGAAAGCGTTTCTAAGACATCTTCAGCCCAAGCTGCACACACTGTTTTATACAATTTCAAATGAAACAAAGTCTAAGAAAGACTTTCTCAAAGTGTATTTAAATTTCTAATTACAAAAAAGAATACAAGCTTGACTGGGATAAAAATACAAAATATAAAAAGTACAAAGGAATATCTTCCCTCCCGCCTCCAAGTCCCATTCTCAAGAAGTATTAGAATTCCGGGGTGTTCTTCCAAACTTCTTCTATACACACAAGTACATATACGATCACACAAAGATTTACAGGAAATACATACATTGTCCTCCAACTGTATTCACCCAGGAATGCGTCATGGACATCCATCCACATCTGTACATATGGATCTATCAATCTGAACAGCTAGACAGTATTCTACGATATGGCTACGCCATAACTTAACCAGTCCCCTGTTAACAAACATTAAAATTCTCTCTCCCTTCTTAATTATCAAACTGCTATGCTAAGTATCCTTGTACAACCACTGGTATTTGTATTTCTGTCAGAATTCCAAAAGTAGGGTCAACAAAATATAGTGCTCAATTTTTACAGGTACTATAAAAATGCACTCCTACAAGTGTATGAATGTTCTCTAGTCCATATTTGTGTTTATAAGGAACATAATAGACACTTTTTTCAGGTTATCATGAGAATTAAGTGAAATAATACACAAAATAAAGCACTTAAAATCATGCCTGGCATTGCTAATAGTAATGAATATTAGATACTGAGTAATAATATTCAATCGTCACATACCGTGGTGACAAGTAAATAGAAGGTAGCTCTCTTACTTTCCCTTGATAATCCACATTAATCACCATCCCAGGGCACGTGGGTGGCTCAGTCACTTAAGCGTTCAGCTCTTGATTTTGGCTTAGGTCATGATCTCACGGTTCGTGGGATCAGGCCCCACGTCGGGCTCTGCGCAGACACTGCAGGGCCTACTTGGGATTCTCTTTCCCTCTCCCTCTGCCACTCCCTCCCTCACTATCTCTCTCACTCAAAATAAATGAATAAACTAAAAAAAAAAATTTTTTTAACGAAAAAGTCTGTTTCACTAAAAACTTTGTTAAAATGTAATAATTATGTTTGAATACATATTTTCAAACTTACCAGTTTTTTTTATGCAGTAAAGTCAATAGAGGTAGCCACATAAGTAAATCCTCTTCAGTCCTAAATAACTGTTTTTATTTAAAGACTCTCCTATGAAATCCTTCCCAATTTTTAAGAGTGGGTTCTGACACTGAAAAGTTTGAGAAACACTGCTCTATGGTATCAGGAACCTCAAATGACAGCATATGTCAATAGCAGGCAAACCACAGACATTAACCCATTGCTTCAATTCTCCTTCTGTGAAGGTCTGAGGCAAACTTAGAAGCTCTACAGAAGACTGTTAGTAGGTTTCAGAGATGGTAGCACAGGTAGAGAAAGGCAAATCAAAGTGCAGGGGGAAAAAACAGAATGTTTCAATACGAACAAATCAGTGATCCTTCCCATGACAAAAGGGTCTATGATAAAAACCTGACACCAGCTGGCTGGCTGGTCCCAAAGATGTGTTGCCATATGGGGGAACCCAGGATCCCAAACTGGGCACTCTGTACCAGCAGAAGCCACAATGACCATGGTGAGGGGAAGTCTGAACTTTTGAGTTCCAGGCACCGATCTCCACCCCTGTCCCCACAGTTGCTCTGTTCATGAGACCTCTGAACAATCACCAGACTGTCTGAAGAATAACTTACTGCTATCCACAAAGCAGGTCGTCCTGTCTGATTAAGAATGTCCTCTGCTGTGGCATTCACATGGACCAAATGTTTGCAGGCTCAGAACTCTGCCATACAGCCCTTTCCCAAACTTCCTTGCAGAAGAAAAAGAAGCAAAAGAAACAGGAATTATAACTCTCACTCAAAAAGAAAAATGGAATTCATATCCGTAGAGTCCTTTCCCACCCACCTTATTATCAGTCCTTCCTTGATGCTCAGGTATATCCATTAGCCAGTGCCCAGGAACCTGCAAGTCCTGACTTCAGGCCATCTCTCAAGGTTCTACTCTTTGAGGTCCTTCCTTCAACCTCCAAAGCCCACCGCCCCCCTTCCCAAGAAGAGTCTATAACACAACAACAGTTCACCAGCACCTGTTGCTGACTTATTTCACTAAACCAGCTGAAAACCCACAGAATGCCTTTTACCCATTACGTGAACAGAGGTGAGTGCCCATCTGTCTCCACTTGGCTCGTTCTCCACAGGCCCTTAAATCTTGGCTTAGGAAGCCAATGTGAGAATTCTGCCTTTGCCGAAACTATTCATTCCAATGCCTAACGCTCCTGGTACCTTCACTTAGAAAATTCATCTAACACCTCCGCCTCTCAGTTTCCTGCTCATTCTAACAATCTTCTCCCCTATCTCCGCCACCTTCTGCCACACCCTAAACCCTCTTGCTCCAGCACACACACACCACTTCTAAAGCACACGTGCATGTATATGCACATCAAGTCAGCCCACTCTGGCCACTCCACCTCTTCCTTGACCACATCACGTCCCCTAATCCACGGATTTCATCCCAGCCCACTGTCCATCACCCTCCCCTCCTTATGACCTAAGTCCCTTGCTCAAAAATCATGGTGCCTGATTATCCCTGCCTTGCCTACAACTTCAACTTCTTTCTCCCACTCTCCATCCACTAAACTAACCCGACAATCCTGGGTAAACCTAACTCACAGTCAAGTAGCTAGCTGACCTCGGGGTGAGAAAAAAGCCCTCCCCTGACTGCTCTCGGCATGCCCAAGCTATCCTACTATATTTCACTAGGCAATTCACTCTTCTAGAATATTTCAAACCTTCTCTTCTCTAAGACTGAGTCACTCAGCAAGACTAGTCACTTTCCTAGCTGTCCTCAAACCTTTCAATCACCACTGTTGCCTTCTCCGGCACTCTTCTTCTTACCTCAGTACATGAAGGTATTCCTGCCTCCACGCTAGGTTCAGTCCTTAGCCAAGATGGATTACATCATCTCACCACACATTGTTCCTTTTTTGCCCTTTATTGCCTGGTCATATCTATCCACACTGTAACTCAGATGTAGCTGCTTTATTTTCTAGAACAGATCAAGTCTGTATCATGAACATAGGGCTGTTTTTTCTAATAATTAATCTAATCTTCCTTTACGAACACCCACCCTAGGAAATGGCCAGAAACTTAAAATTCGCCAGATAATATGTCAGTCTCTTCCAGTTAATATTCAGACATTTAAGTTTATCTCCTTACCAGAGCTGGTTTAAATAGTTGCTTTCAGATAAATTTTTATCCAAATGGGGCTGAAGGGACATCCTTATGGTGGCAAGAAGACCTAGGATCTTCGTGTCTCTGTGGATGCTCACTGAGCTCTGCTGCAAAGAGGAGATCACATCCCATGGCTGGACTGGTGCTATCTCATCTCACCTCTTGGGATGTCATGCCTGCTCCTACCCCTGTATCCATGATCCTGACCTTCAGTCTAGAATGGTATGATGCCTGCTGTCTACCAGGCCTCTCAGCTCCTCCACATCCCTCACAGTGGCATGAGAACTATTTAGCTTCCCCAGGCTCATCCATCCATCTATCCACTTCCTTCTACCCCTACTGTGCTCTATCCCCGTGTTGTCACAGCACTAACCCACATAGCTATGCCCTCTAGAGATTCCAAACAAGGAGCACAGCCAAAGACTTTCTCCTTTCGAGCCTTTTTGTTTGTTTGTTTTTTAAGTAAGCCCTACACCCTATGTGAGGCCTGAACTCATGACCCTGAAATCAAGTTGCATGCTCTACTGACAGAACCAGCCACAGACCCCATCAAAAGCCTTCTACTTTGGACTGTCCCTTCAACCTATTTAACACCTTCATCCTAACCCCAGAACTTTGGCCAGACAAGGAAGCTCAAAACATGTATTTCTGGAGCAGCTGCCTGTCTCAGTGGACCATGGGACTCTAGATTGCCAGGTTATTTAGATTACTCTTTAAAAAGTAAAATCTTTCCAAAAAAAAAGAAAGAAAGAAAGAAAAAAGAAAAAACATGTATTTCTCACAATCTGTTTTCCCTACCTCTGTCCCCCTTCTTCCCATAATTCAGGGCTGAAAAAGATGGACTTTCCATTTCCAATTCATCTTCCGTCCTCCTGAGAGGCACTAGCCTCAAGTTCAGCCATAATGACAGAAGAGATATCATATCCTCCTTAGCCCATAGAAGAAACTATCATTAGAGTATGTCAGAGGAAGTTCTTGATAGGAAGCTACAGGCAACTTGGAACTTTCGAAAACCAAAAACAAACATACAGTGACTTAAAATTCCCTAAAATACTATCCTTTCACAACTTCAACAGTTACCATCTCCTGTGTGCTAGGCTCCAAGGACATAACAAGAGAGAGTTAGGTCACTAAACAGGTAAGTTCTACAAACAAAATAATTACAAATGGAATTTTAAATGCTGCATTTACCAAAAGAGAAAACACAAATAACCTGTTTGTCCATCTGTTCCAGCTATCAAACTAAAGAGGTGAGGAATACAGAAAAAGGATAATATAAATTATTTCAGGTCACAATTTCGTATTATTTAATCCTTCCCCAATTTATATACTTCATTTTTTTTCACTTGCAACATAAAAAACCAGAAGCCAATCCTTAATGAGAGGAAAAAAGCAAGGGAAGCCATGAAGCAAATTCAAGTTTCTCTGTTAATAAAAATAACTAGGCATATGGAAACTAATTTGACAATAAATTTCATATAATAAAAAAAATATATAAAAAATAATAAATAAATAAATAAATAAATAGGCAAGAACTAAAGTACTGTTCAAACACCCCAAGGCTAAAGGAAATCAGGTAGAGTGAAGTAATAAAGTAATTATAATAAATATCTGTTATTTTATGTTGCCACCCCCACCCCAAAACTGTTATTGCTACAAACTAATATTTTCATTTCATTTCTTTTTTAATTTTTTTTAATACTTACTTATTTTTAAGAGACAGCACACAGGCACAAGCAGGGGAGGGGCAGAGAGAAAGAGAGAAAGAGAGAGAGAGAGAGAGAGACAGAATCCAAAGCAGGCTCCAGGCTCTGAGCTATCATCACAGAGCCTGAGACGGGGCTCGAACTCACCAACTGCGAGATCATGACCTGAGCCAAAGCAGGATGCTCAACCGACTGAGGCACCCAGGCGCCCCACCATTTCTTGATTCAAAAGGAAGACAGAAGGGCAAGGACAGCTAGAGGAAAATTCGACAAGATGTCTGTAACACAAACTAAAAGCTTACTATGTGTCAGGCATTAGGGTCTCAAAAATTGAAAGATTACCTAATACATACAATTAAGGATGAATGAATTTCACTCACAAGATGACAACACAGAAACTTTATCCGAGTGATGGGTCATTCAGTTGTGGTAGAAAACTTGAGAAACACGACAACCACTTACGTGGAAGTGTTCAACAGAGCACCTAGTATGACAGCACAAGTGAATATATCCTAGCAATCCAAAATGTGTTTTTTGTGTAGAGCGTTACTAAATGTTAGTTAACTAACTAACTAACTAACTAAAAGTTAGTATAAAACTTCCTTTAGTTCGTTTTAGTTTGGATGCTTGGCATTTACTGAGATCCCTTTTCCTATGTTTATGTTTGCTAATTTCCCCACTATCTGAACATTGGTGGAAACAGAGCCTGCCTCCTTTCCTAAAAGCCAAAAAGGCCTAATACTCACCTTCTCAAATTCCCTTGCAGCTAGGATGCAGGCAGTGACCTAATCCCAGCCAATCCAAGACACCCACTGACGATTTTGAATCAGAAGCTAATACCACAAAGAAACATGGTTGAGAAAGCAACTTTCCAGCAATACCCAGTTTCCCAAGCAGCAGTGGCAGCAGCAGCAGGGCCCAGGATCAAGGTGCTGGTAACACATGCCGTAAAAACCAGTATTACCAGACAGCATCAAAAGCGACCCACTCCCCGGGTCTCAACCCCAGCTGCTTCTGAACTGTAATCCTGACTGTGCAACTTTCCTTGGTTCCTGCCCACTGGCAGAACTGGAGCTCCTCCAGACCTCAAACCAATGCTACGATCTCCCCAATGCTCTTGCATTTAATTCCTTTTTAATTCCTTTTTTGTTTAAAGCATAACTAACAAGTAATTTCTTGCCAATAAGAAACATGAGTGATAGCCAACAGGAATGAAATAGTATGGTAAATAAAGAAGCATCCCACCCACAAAGGACTGGGTCTGTGTAGTCTACTTTGGAAAAGAGACAATTCTGTGTGTCATATGACTCAAGTTCTGCTCTGATAATTCAGTTAATAATGTGTCATGTATTAATTCCAAAACGTTTCCGTCCCAACTACTAAATAACGTTGCCAGTCTGATTTCATCTGGAAGATGACCCACACCTTCTTCATCAAGCAAGTTCCCTACTGTGGACTAACTACCTTCAAACTCTAAATATACCCACAGATGATTCAGCAGGATGAAGAGCCCAAGTCTCCAATTTGCTTGAATAAGAATTAAAGATCTGTAACTTTCAGGGCGCCTGGGTGGCTCAGCTGGTTAAGCATCTGACTCCTGATTTCAGCTCAGGTCATGATCTCATGGTTCCTGAGATGGAGCCCCACGTCTGGCTCCACGCTGACACTGGGGAACCTGCTTGGGATTCTCTCTCTCTCCCTCTCTCGCTGCCCCTCCCCTGCTCAAAATAAATAAATGAGTTTTTTTTTTTTAATGTGTAACTTTCAATGTGGGGGACTTCAGCAAATAGTTAAGTCTCTTCTTTTTAATGTTTACTTATTTATGGGGGGGAGGGACACAAGTGGGGGAGGGGCAGAGGAACAGGCAGAGTGCGAACCCCAAGCAGGTTCCTGGCTACCAACACAGAGCCTGAGTGGGGCTGGAACTCACAAACTGTGACATCATGACCTGAGCTGAAATCCAGAGTAGGATGTTTAACCCACTGAGCCACCCAGGCACCTCAAAAGTTAAGTCTTCAAAGGAATTAACTGTTTTCAAAACTTTTATAAGTTCTGAAGTTTACAAAAACTTCAAAGTGCTCTCTCCTCAACAGATTTTTTGTTGTTGCTGTTGTGGTTACATCAGGAAGATACAGATACAACTGTTATTTAGTGATCTTAAAATACGAAAGTTAAATAAATTCCTCAACTACAAATCAAATTACGACTTGGTAAGATTTTATTTTTTTAATGTTTATTTATTTTTGACAGAGAGAGAGAGACAGAGCGTGAGTGGGGAGGGGCAGAGAGAGGGAGACACAGAATCCAAAGCAGGCTCCAGGCTCTGAGCCATCAGCACAGAGCCCCACGCGGGGCTCGAATTCACAAACCTCAAGATTATGACCTGAGCCCAAGTGGGACGCTTCACTGACGGAGCCGCCCAGGAGCCCCAAAAATGTTTATTTATTTTGAGACAGAGAGAGAGCAAGTGGGGGAGGGGCAGAGAGAGAGAGAGGGAGACACAGAATCCGAAGCAGGGTCCAGGCTCCGAGCTGTCAGCACAGAGCCTGGCCCGGGGCTCGAACTCACGAACCGTGAGATCATGACCTGAACCAACCGGAGCCGAGGTCGGACGCTTAACGGACTGGGCCACCCAGGCGCCCCAGGCCTTGGTAGATTAATGGTCAACCTACCCATTTGAATTCCGCAACCACCTCCTCACCCCCGTCCACCCAAACCCCAGGCTAAGCGGTCTGCAAGAGCAGTCCTGGAGAGCTCTCCCTTCCGGCATACCACCGGAGCTCAGCGACACTCGCTGCCTGGCTACAGCTCCCATGACTGTGCCTGTGCACTGCATATTCCCACAACCTGCGTTCGCACAGCCCTTCACATCCGCCCAGGGCCTCAGGCTTGTGACTCCCGCAGCCCGCTATGTGGCTGAGAGTTAGCCATGACGCGCACAGCGCTGCACGCACCCTCAGTAACTCGTGCTCCCATAGCACTGCTGCGTCTCTATTTCAGCCCTTCTGATTCGCTGCAATTCATTCTCGCTCTCACTTATGTGCTCCTTCAGGATTCTTAAGGATGTCCCGTTCATCTCCACGGGTCCCCAGGCCACACACAACCTGGACCCTGGAACGTGTTCTGTAAACACCGAGATTCTTCCGCCTCCCGCAAGCCCGGTCCTCTGCTGGCGGGGCCTCAGCCCTGGGCCGGGTTTTTACGCACCCCTGCACCCGCCCACCCCGACCCCCGCCCATTGTGACTTCCAGGGCCGCCCAGGACACAGACTTTTTGTTCCCCAGGAAAATTACCCGCAGCGCAACACCGCCCCTCAGCTCTGCCCCCACCGGCTCCCTCCAATTCCTAGCGCAGCCCGGGGGCGGGCGGGGGTGTCAGCGGGTCCAGCTCCGCAAACCGCACACCCCCCCCCCCCACCAGAGCTGGAAGGGCTGAGCCCGGAACGCCCCCAATGCCCGGCACGCAGCACCCTGTCAGCCGCGACGCGCCTCCGGGAACCGCGCGGGGCTGCGCATCGGGGCAGCGCCCCCATATCGGCGCACCCACGGCCGTGCGGACTCGCGCGGCGGGCGGCCCCACGATGTCTCCCCGCGCCGCCCCGGACTCGGGTGGGCGAGGGCGCTCCGTACGTACCCGAGGAGGCAGCGGTCGCAGACGATGCCACGACTCCCCTTGCACACCGTGTACGCCAAGGGATCCGAGCGGAAGAGCAGCTCTCCGGGGCGCAGCTGCACCAAGGCGCGCAGCCCATTTCCCCTGTTGGCGGAGCTGAACTTTTCCACCTTCGGCGGCTCCATCACCTCAGGTCGGCACCTCAGACGTCCTCCGCTTCCCGCAGCTGGCGTCTCGCGTGCAGCCGGGAGCCGCGCGCCTGCGCTCTGCGCGCTCACGTACGCCCGAGGGGCGGGGCGGGCGCGCGGGGCCTCCGCGCATGCCCAGACGGGGTCTGGAGGCGAGCCGGGGCGGGAGCCTGGGGTGGTCGGCATGGGCCCAGCCTAGGACTTCCAGGGTTGGCGGCAGGTTCCAGGGTGGCTCCGCGAGGAGCAGCGGTGTTCACACACACTCGGTATTTTGTTGGGGACCCTACTCCCTAGATCACACAGTTCTTAGCATTTTGCCATTTCTGTCCATTTTTTCTCCCCAAGTATGTAGGTAGGGTTGTTGAACCCTTTGAAAGTAAGTTGTGTTGTTGAATCATATAAAGGTAAGCTGCAATCATCATGAAATCTCATAACTGATGCATTATAACATTTCATAATTAAATACTGCCACATGCATTTCCTCAGAATAAAAATACACAATAGGACTACAATATCATCACCCCAAGGAAGATTATTCTATGCTACCAAGTAAAAACTATATTCATTTTAAGAATGGCTCTTGTAGCTTTCTTTTAAAAACCAGGATCCAGCAATCCCTATCAAAATAATACCAGCATTCTTCACAGAGTTAGAACAAATAATCCTAAAATTTGTGTGGAACCAGAAAAGACCCCGAATAGACAAAGCAATCCTGAAAAAGAAAACCAAAGCTGGAGGCATCACAATTCCAGACTTCAAGCTGTATTACAAAGCTGTCGTCATCAAGACTCTATGGTACTGGCACAAGAGCAGACACATAGGTCAATGGAACAGACTAGAGAACCCAGAAATGGACCAGAAAGGTATGGCAAACTAATCTTTGACAAAGCAGGAAAGAATATGCAGTGGAAAAAAGATGGTCTCTTTAGCAAATGGTGTTGGGAAAACTAGACAGCAACGTGCCGAAGAATGAACCTGGGCCACTTTCTTACACCATACACAAAAATAAGCTCAAAATGGATGAAAGATCTAAACATAAAACAGGAAGCCATCAAATCCTAGAAGAGAAAACAGGCAATAACTTGTTTGACCTCAGCCACAGCAACTTCTTACTTGACATGTCTGCAGAGGCAAGAGATACAAAAGCAAAAATGAACTATTGGGACATCATTAAGATTAAAAACTTCTGCACAGGGAAGGAAACAATCAGCAAAAGTAAAAGGCAACTGACGGAATGGGAGAAGATATTTGCAAATGACAAATCAGATAAAGGGTTAGTGTCTAAAATCTATTAAGAACTTAGCAAACTCAACACCCCCAAAAAACAAATAATCCAGTGAAGAAATGGGCAAAAGAAATGAATAGACACTTCTCCAACGAAGACATCCAGATGGCTAACAGACGCATGAAAAGATGCTCAACATTACTCATCATCAGAGAAATACAAATCAAAACCACAATGAGATACCACCTCATTCATGCCTGTCAGAATGGCTAAAATTAACAACTCAGACAAGGATGTGGAGAAAGGGGAACACTTGTTCACTGCTGGTGGGAATGCAAACTGGTGCAGCAATTCTGGAAAACAGTGTGGAAGTTCCTCAAAAAATTAAAAACAGAACTACCCTATGACCCAATAATTGCACCACTAGGTATTTATCCAAAGGATACAGGAGTGCTGATTCGAAGGGACACATGCACCCAATGTTTACAGCAGCACTATTGACAAGAGCCAAAGTCTGGAAAGAGTCCAAATGTCTATCAACTGATGAATGGAGAAAGAAGATGTGGTATATATATACAATGGAGTATTCCTCGGCGATCAAAAAGAATGAAATCTAGGGGCACCTGGGTGGCTCAGTTAGGCATCTGACTTCGGCCCAGGTCATGATCTCATGGTTCGTGAGTTCGAGCCCCGCACCGTGATCTGTACTGATGGCTCAGAGCCTGGAGCCTGCTTCAGATTCTGTGTCTCCCTCTCTCTCTGCCCCTCCCCAACTCATGCTCTGTCTCTCTCCCCTTCAAAAATAAACATTTAAAAAAAAAAGAATAAAATGTTGCCATTTGCAACAAGGTGGATTGAACTGGAGTGTATTATGTTAAGCAAAATAGGTCAGAGAAAGACAAATATGATTTCACTCTTGTGGAATTTAAGAAACAAAACAGACGAACATAATGGAAGGGAAGCAAAAATAATAGAAAAACACAGAGAGAGACAAACCATAAGAGACTCTTAAATAGAGAAAACAAACTGAAGGTTGCTAGTGGGGTTTTGGGTGGAGGGGATGGGCTAAATGGATGATGGGCATTAAGGAGGGCACTTGTTGGGATTAGCACTGGTGTTATATATAAGTGGTGAATCACTAAATTCTACTCCTGAAGTCACTATTACACTATATGTTAGCTAACTTGGATATAAATTTTTAAAAAATACAAAAAATAAATAAATTAAAAAAAGAAACTGGTATTATAAAATTATTGTCTTGTAAAGAAGTGATCAAAGAATATGCAACCTAAAATGTAGGGGGGGGGGGTAGTATCAAAGGGCTCTATCACAGTTAATAATTTTTTTCTGGATTTCGTGATATTTGTGGTACTTATCAGCTTTAAAATTTTTTTTTGTTGTAACTTCTTTTCTCATGCCAAATACTCCCTTTTGTGCTTACAGTCATATTCATTGTTTTGATTTTGTTTTTTTCATTTGAGAGAGAGAGAGAGAGAGAGAGAGAGAGAGAGAGAGAGAGGGAATCTTAAACAGGCTTCAGGCTCTGTGCAGAGTTGTATGCAGAGCTTGATCCCACGACCCAGGGATCATGACCTGAGCCAAGATCAATAGTCAGACACTCAACAGACTGAGCCACCCAGGCGCCCCTGTATCCTTTTTCTTAAAAGAAGTCCCCCAATACCCAAAAGATTTGAAAGCAGGAACTACAAGAGATTGCACGCCCATGTTCATAGCAGCATTATCCACAGTAGCCAAAATGTAGAAACAATCCAAGTGTGCATCAACAGGTGAATAAACAAAATGTGGTATATACATACAATGGAATATTACTCAGCCTTAAAAATGAAATTCTAATACATTATAATGTGGATGAACCTTGAAATCATGCTAAGTGAAATACTGCAGACACAAAACAACAAATATTGTACGGTTTCTGGAATAGACAAATTCATAGAGACAAAAGGTAGAATATCAGTTATCAAGTGCTGGGGGAAGGGAATGGAGAATTAGCACTAAATGAGTATAGAGTTTCTATTGCTCGCTAAAGTTCTATAAACCTGCACCCCACAAAATTTGGATCTGTTCCTACCAATGAAATAAGCGATTCCACAATAATGCAATTTAACATCCTATAAGGAGAAACACATGTTCAGTAACAGAGTTAAATTCTTTTACTTAATAAAAAAGATCCATTTAATTATTGTAAGATGGGTTGTTGCTTTTCAGAACTCTTAAATGATAAATCAGAAGCATCAGGTTCCAAATTTGCTATACAAAACCACTCAGAAACTGGAAAGATGACTGACTCTTAATATTATTTATAATTGCTTGGGAGGGAACATGTTATGTTTAGATGTATTTTATTTAAAAAAATTTTTTACACATTTATTTACTTTTGAGAGACAGAGTATGAGCAGGGGAGGGGCAGAGAGAGAGGGAGACACAGAATCCAAAGCAGCCTCCAGGTTCTGAGTTGTCAGCACAGAGCCCGATGTAGGGCTTGAACCCACGAACTGTGAGATCATGACCTGAGCTGAAGTCAGATGCTTAACGGACTGAGCCACCCAGGCGCCCCAGATGTATTTTAGAAACAGAAGCTCAGAATCCCTCCATCTTATCTTGCAACTCAATAAATTCTTTTGGTGGTTTCTCTCATATGAAAACAGTAAAAGAAGTTTAAGGAGAACTGGAAGATGTTAAGAGGTTCATGATGTATGGAGTACAGGTTTTTATACCATAAGTAATAAGGAAATCCTGGGTAGGATCTTGAAACCATCTTTCTCCAAGTCTTGGAGATTTGATGTTTCCAATGAAAATTCTTACTAAATTTACAATCAGTTTCATCATGAATCTAAATTAGATTTTTAAAATACAAAAAAAGCAATGCTTTCTCACCCTAGTTTTTCCCTTTCATATCCTTGTGCTTTTTATTTTTGAGAGAGAGAGAGAAAGAGAGAGAGAATGCTTGTGAGCGGGGGAGGGGCAGAGGATCCGAAGCAGGCTCAGGGCTGACAGCAGAAAGCCTGATACAGGGCTCAAAACCATGAACCCATGAACTGTGAGAGCCGAAGTTGGATGTCTACCCAACTGAGCCACCCAGGTGCCCCTCATATCCTCGCTTCTAATGAGCACATAAAATCCAAGGAGGGCACAGAATGTGCCTCAATTCCCCATAAAACTTAATTGAAATTTTAACACGCTGTTTTATTAGGAAGAGGCAAATTAAGTAGTAGCTATAAATGTTTAATACAGAACTACCCAGCAGTTTTAGTAATAAACAAAATGAACTTTTAACCAACACTTACTGGATTATTTTTTAAAGTGTATTTCATGTCTCACCAGGTAACTAGGATTCCTCTTTCAAGCCTTAGAATGGTGCCAGTAATATACTAATAGGACATGGAACTTAAAACACCCCTTCCTTCTAGTCCAGGCATGGCGTGGAGGTCTCCAACTGGTCATCACTCGAGTATTGTGCTAATTTTTAGTCGTTAGAAGATCCCCATGTTGAAATGGGATGCTATTGATGAGTGCTACTGAGATAGTATTTATATAAAGGAAACTGATTGGCTTCAGGCATTTGCTTGGCTTTGGACACGTATATGGCTTCAGGTATGGCTGGAGCCAGGGGGCTCGAATGTTATCAAAGTGATGTCTCCTAATTCCATGTGTTAGCTCTGCTTTTTGTATGCTGACTTCATTCTCCAGGTTTTCCTCCCTGTAGGAGTACACTTTGGTAATACAGTATCACATAATTATAGAATATCACAGATAAAAAGCCACAAAGTCCAATCTTTTTCATTTTACACACGCAAAACCAAGGGCCAGATAATTAACCTGTTAAATGCCATTCTACAATTTAGTGATGAGAATGATTACTCCACAATAACAGAATATTTTTAAAAATTCTAATACAGAACATACCTGTTTTGGTCCCAATCACCTTCTCAATTTACACTGACTGGGTTCTTACATATTCTAGAGAAAAACATCTATTTTCTTATGGGAAAGTTATCAATATTCCAAAAGCAAACACACAAAAAAAATCCTTAAATACGACTGAGTCTCCTCTTGTAATAACTCAAGCTCTTACCTCTTCTACTGGTCTTTAGCCACCATGACTTTACCCAGAGATAAATGTATGGACAACTATTTTACTCTTCTAATAAGAACTTTCCTTCAGAGACACCAGGCCATGCTCCTACTATTCCATGTGAACGTTCTGCTAAACTCATAACGTTTGGGGGATTCAAATGAACCAGAAGACCAACCATGAGGTCCTTTGACAAAGTGTGTGTTTAACCCTGAATTACCTGGTACTAGGCCTTGCCATCACCAGGAATCACTCCACCTTCAGTATCTTATTCTTGCCCTATTATTATTTTAATGTTCATTTATTTTTGAGAGAGACAGAGCTCAAGCATGGGAGGGGCAGAGAGGGAGACACAGTTTCCAAAACAGGCTCCAGTCTCCGAGCTGTCAGCACAGAGCCTGACGCAGGGCTAGAACTCACAAACCTCGAGATCATGACTTGAGCTGAAGTCAGACATTTAACTGAATGAGCCACCCAGGCGCCCCTATTATTATTTTTAATGTTTGTTTTTGAGAGAGCAAGCGAGTGTGAGCGGGGAAGGGGCAGAGAGAGGGGAAGAAAGAAAATCTGAAGCAGGCTCCACGCTGTCAGTGCAAAGCCTGACGCAGGGCTCAAACCCACAAACCACAAGATCATGACCTGAGCTGAATGAGCTGAAGTCGGACATCCAACTGACAGCCACCCAGGCGCCCCTGGTATCTGAATATTAGAGTTTAGTTACGAAGCTTCAGGAGGAATTTAGGCTGAAGGTCTAGCAGTGGAAGACTGAATGGTATGACAGTTTGGCAGATTATACAGTGGCAGGATAGGAATTACAAGAGGAAAAAGAGGATTCAGTTTCCAGCCAGATTGAATTGTAGACCAAGGACAATAGCAGGGAAGAACTGGTTTGGCTGAATGTTATTAAGAACATGCCTTGCAAATAGTTACTTAGTAACTCAGGTATTAAGAAGTATCATATTAAGAAGTATCATAATAGCAAACAGATCTGAGATTTGATGTCTCCATTAAAACCTAGTGGCTTCTTCAATCAAAGATCTAAGAAAATATTCTTAATTTCATTTAGTTTCATGTAAAGGTCTAACTTCAAATGAACTTTCTTGATAGAACAAAAATTCAAGCGACTTTTGAATAGCAGAGTGAATTACTCACTGAAAGCACATTGTACATAACAGTTTAAAATGAAAAGCTTAGGGTCAATTTAATGTATCATTAGATAGAGACTAAAAAAAAAAAATCACAAAATCTTATTACTTAAAATATTTTAATTTCTAAAAAAGTTTAAAGCATATTAAAATTGAAATAATTTCATTGTACAGCACTTGATAATATAATTCAACAATTTGCAAAGTAAAACCACTTAAATCATTTTAATTTACTTTCTAAGCTTAATAATGTACAGTCTTTTGCCCTCCAAGAGGAAACAAAAGATCAACAGTGTTAGTGGGCTATTTAAATTAATACAAGGTAAGATACGGGCGCCTGGGTGGCTCAGTCAGTTGGGCATCTGACTTCAGCTCAGGTCATGATCTTGCAGTCTGTGAGTTCAAGCCCCACGTCAGGCCCTGTGCTGACAGCTCAGAGCCTGGAGCCTGCTTCAGATTCTTCTCCATCTCTCTCCACCCCTCCCTCACTCTCAGTGTGTCTCTCTCTCAAAAATAAAATAAAAACATAAAAAAAAAATTTTTTTTTTAAATACAAGGTAAGATATTTGGCCAAAGGGATTTTTTTTTTTTTTTTCAGTAAGCTCTACACCCAACGTGGGGATTCAACTCACAATCCTGAGATCAAGTCACACATTCTACTGACTAGGCCAGCCAGGCACCCTTGGCCAAAGGGATTTTTAAAACTAAATTTCATCTGGCAATACCCTACATCTACCAGTATACCTACAGGAGATAGAATTCAAAACAAAACAAATGCAATCTGATCAAATCCACAAGTAATACGGTGTTCATTTTATTTTTTGTGAATAAAATAGCAGTCATTGTTTCATCCAATATACTAAAGGTATCAACTTCAGAAGAAATTATCTGCCCACTCTGCCAAACAAGAGCAGTTATCTTCTGCTAAAACACTGCAAGCTTCACAAACCCAGTTCTCTTCCATTCGTGCCATAATTTCCAAATAAATAAGCAGTTCTCGCCAGTATGTGGGCAATCCAGTTCCCTACAAGATTATGTCTTCTAGGGAGTCATCAAAGAGCCACCTACAAGATTCTCTGAAAGACTCTATAGTTTCAAAAAGCAGTTTAAAGTCTTCAGGGTACAGATCTGTTATTTTCATGTCTCCATCTTTCTCTATTTCCTTCAGTATAGCTACTGCATTAACTGGACTCAATGACCTGCAAAAGAAATACAAAGTAAGTCTGCTTAATTCCATCTTAGAACTGCAATTAATATTGGTAGAGATGGCTTCTACGCCCAATTTAAAATGCTTAACTTACGATATATAATCAATCTTGTTTGGCTTAAGAGCTTGCGTATAATGTACAGCTTTTACTATTATTTCTAAAGTCTCATGGCTTACCTGTAACAAAAAGAGCAGATTTTGGCCTTCACGTGTTCTCATCAATTCTTACCAAAAAATCCAGTTTAACACTGCCCTTCAAAAAAATTCTTCTGCCTACCTCTTTCATCTCTTAGCTCTCTTTGCAAAAACATCCGTAACATTTAGGTCCATGTAATAGTTCAAGAAGTACAAAGAGCAGAAACTGCTGTCCAACAGTTTTCAAAGAGGGAATAGTTTTCACCTTTTCACGTGAAAATTACTAACGAATAAATTTTAAAGCAGAAAACTGCCTTATATATTAGCCTAGCAAGAAACCATCACTGAGCCTATGACAATAACAAGTAAATATTTATAATAAAATATTTTGGTGGAAAATTTTTCCAATACTTTTTGATTTTGGACAGAATTCTGGTCACAGGTGTAAACATGCTTTCAATTCAGAGGTTGCCAAGGGATTTTAACATTTTGCAACGTGTTTACCATATTTATTGCTTATTTTCCTATATTCCTGATATTTTTATTCAAAATAGTCACTACCACAAGGTGATAAGATGAAAAGGGTAGGTTACTTTTACTGGTCTGATGCCACTTTTAACATTTGTTTTTACACAAATATTGTTCAACCAACAGCTCATTCAGAGTCTCACCTATTCTCTGACAATACTTTGAATGACTATGGGCTGCTGATTCCAAGGTGCAACGCGTAACTTATAAAATTGTACACATCAGCCCATGTAAAAGTTATAAGGATACGAAGTAGGTAGTAACAGCCAGAATGTTAATAAAGCTTTAGGTAGAAACATGAAGTCGGGTCCAGGACAAGAGGACTAGAGGGCTTTGGTTGGGAAGTAAAACCACTAAGGAGAGACAATGACGAAAGGTAGATGGTGGGTACACCAGAAATGATGCTGCCTCCATCCCAGTCACCAGCAAGGAGTTCGTTCTTTTTATTAAGAAAAAGGCTTTTTTAATGTTTATTCATTTTTGAGAGAAGAGATGACTGGGGGACGGGCAAAGAGAGAGGGAGACACAGAATCTGAAGCAGGCTCCAGCCCAGAGCCCGATGAGGGGAGATGAACTCTGGGAGATCATGACCTTAGCCAAAATTGGACACTCAACTGACTGAGCCACCCAGGTCCCCCTATTTTATTTTTTTAAATGTTTATTTTTGAGAGAGAGAGAGAGAGAGCACGCACAAGAGTGGGGTTAAGGGCAGACAGAGAGGAAGACAGAGAGGATCCAAAGTGGGCTCCGCGCTAACAGCAGAGAGCCTGATGTGTGGCTCAAACTCACAAACCACGAGGTCATGCCCTCAACCGAAATTAAGAGTCGGATGCTCGACTGACTGAGCCACTCATGTGCCCCTCTTATTATTTTTTTAAATTTTTATTAATTTTGATAGAGCAAGTAATCAAGAATGAGCAGGAGAGGGAGGGAGAGAGGGAGAGAGGGAGAGAGGGAGAGAGGGAGAGAGGGAGAGAGGGAGAGAGGGAGAGAGGGGGAGAGGGGGGGGGAGAGGGAGAGAGAGAGAGAGAGAGAGAGAGAGAGAGAGAATATCCCAAGAAGGCTCTGCACTGCCAGCACAGAGCCCGATGCAGGGCCTGAACTCACAAACAGGAGATCATGACCTGAGGCAAAACCAAGAATAGGATGCTCAACCAACTGAGCCACACAGGCACCTGCCCCATGGAGCCAGTTCTTCCCACAGGTCAATTCTGGGCATATCTCTGACAGAGATAGAACTGGTAGGCATCCCGAGTTGTTTTTCAAAGGAAAAAAAATTAAGCTTAGGAGATTATGTGGGAAATTGAACTTTATTTTTCTTGAAATATGCACCAAGGAAGGGTTTGGAAGATCTGTAGGAGTGAAAACATGGTATCTCACTCTGTTAATCATGATACAGATATAGAAAATGGACTTCTAACATGAAAATCTAATTCTTATATTAAATTACTACTTTATACTTGCTTTTATTCTTCTTACTTACTGTAAATGGTCCATTAGCGTGGCATGGCGCTTCATAAAACACTGCTTTAACATGTGAAAAAATATGTCATAATTAACAGATGTTAAATTTTCTGTAAATAAATTCTGAAGAGGAGTCAACTGAATAAAACACATGTTTTGTTTATTTATTTGTTCTAATGATTCCTGGAGAGAGAAAGAAATAAGTTGTGTTAGCCACAAAATGTTGCCAGAGCGAGACATAGTGAACCTATTCACACAAGCTGCCTGCTAGAAGAGGCAATCTCCAGAGCTGGAGGGCTCCTATGTGCTCTCGCTGTCTGTGTCAAGAATGCAAGGCCCTAACCACTGTTTACTTGGGCAGTTTCTCAGGGGGGTTTGCAGTGAGCCAGCTTGAGGGAGGAGATCATGTCTCTCCAGGACAAAGAAGCGGCTTGCTTAATGTCTGCTAGAAAAGAAGTGGGTTCCCCCAGCCCTGTGTTTCTATGTTGCAATGCAAACCTCTGCATTTACACCATCCAAATAAGCCATGGCACATTACCCCATAGGACCTGAGGGCAAATACATTCTTTTGTCTGATGCAGGAGTCTGCCCTGGGGTAGTATCCTTTAAAGAGTAACAGGTTATTAACTTGTAAGCAGGGTAAAACCAAATCCCAAACATGACACCAACATGTACTGAACTTCTTTCTATACTGAGCAGATTGTAATGTTAAAAAAATATACTATGGTCCATGGCCTGCCTGGTTTTCATATAGTATGAATCTACAAATGGTTTTTACATTTGTAAAGGATGGTTTAAAAAAAAAAAAGAATATGAACATGAAGACTATTATGTGGTCTACAAAGCTTAAAACATTTGCAGATTGGCCCTTCACAGAAAAAGTTGGCCAGCCTGCTCTAGTACACAGTAGTCAGGTTAAAATAAAAACTGCACATGCCTTGATGTAAGGTGAAGATGTTTTTTTCTCTAAAGTTATCCCTCACAAAGGAGGAAGGTCATCTGTTTAAGTCCTTTGGAAATCTCATGTGTTAGATAGTGATCCCTTATTTACTTATCCATCTATATATACACACATACACATTTATATTTTTAAATTTTTTAATGTCTTAGTTTAACTTATTTTGAGAGAGACAGAAAGAGAGAGAGAGAGAGCATGAGCAGGGGAGGGGCAGACAGAGAAGGAGAGAGAGAATTCCAAGCAGGCTCTGCTCTGTCAGTGCAGAGCCCAATGCAGGGCTCAATCCTATGAACCGTGAGATCACAACCTGAGACAAAATCAAGAGTTGGACATGCTTAACCGACTGAGCCACTCAGGTGTCCCTTTCTTTTTTATATGTTTTTATTTATTTTTTCATTTTATTTGAGAGAGAGAAGAGCATTTGTGTGGGGAAGGACAGAGGGGCAGAAGGAGATAGAGACAATCTTAAGGAGGCTCCATTCCATGCCCAGCTCGGAGCCCCAACACATGTGAGATCATGACCTAACTTAACTTACTGACACTTAACTAACTGAGCCACCCACCTCCCCCCACAATTTTTAAATATATATATAAATATATATATATATATATATATATATATATAAATATATATATTTATTTATTTGTGGAAAACAAATTAGCCTGAAAAAGAAAACTTCAATCAATTTTGGTTTCTAGCTGTGGATGCCTACAGTTGATTGTGGGCGGGGGGAGGGATCAGTGAAATTAAAAACTGCTTACTGGGTGCTATAATGATAAGCTGGGACTAGGGCATCATTAGCATGTAATCCTAAAGTGAAACTTTTGAATTGACTTCAAAAATTATTTTTGAAAATTCAACTACTTTGTTCCAATTTCACTACAAGCACCCCTAACATAAAGTAAATGGAGGATAACTTTAGAACATCACCACTTCGGTTCTTTAGAGAGGAAAAAAAACCAAACACAAGCCCCACCCCCACAGATAAGAAACAAGACATACTGATTCATCAAACATATGACAAATTCAATCATTATAATTAGTAATATTACAAATTTCTGACTTTTAGTTTATCAAATTAGTTGGACACTAAAATGACCATATTTTCCAAATCTGAGATATACCTTCTATTTCAAGAGAGATAAAAATGAAGTCAAATTCTGTTTAAGCTCTTACTATGCTAACTAGGATCCACGTACAATCAGCTGACAAATACAACTCTTAAAAAATAATGAGAATTGTAAAAAAATGTTTATGATTTATATTGATAGAGACAGCAGGAGAGAGGGCACGCAAGCAGGGAAGGGGCAGAGAGAGAGGGAGAGAGAGAATCCCAACCAAGCAGGGCTTGCACTGTCAGCACAGAGCCCAACACAAGGCTCAATCCCAAGAACCAGAGATCATGACCCAACCTGAAATCAAGAGTCAGACACTTAACCAACTGAGGCACTAGGTGGGTCAGTTGGTTTAGCGTCCGACTTCTGCTCAGGTCATGATCTTACAGTTCATGGGTTCAAGCCCCGCATCGGGCTTGCTGCTGTCAGCACGGAGCCCTATTCAGATCCTCTGTCCCCCTCTTTCTCTGCCCCACTCCCCAGTGGTTCCCTCTCTCTTTCTCTCTCAAAAATGAATAAGTTTACTTAAAAAATTTTTTAAGTAAATACAGAATACCAAATGTTCCATTTAGAGGAAAAAAAGGAAGGTTATTTATTAATTCTTACCTTATTCTTCGACTTTTTTGGTCCCCCAACTTGGTTATATACACTGAATGAGGACCAAGGCTCCTTGAGGGAAGATAAACAAAACCAAAACATTTCTTTGAGTTTTCTGCAAAGTGTCCCAGATTATTACTGCCTTTAAACAACAGAACAAATCAAATCTGAGTCATCATTCTAACTGGATTTAAGAAAAACAACTGGGATAGTTAAATCATAAATATCCCTCTTCTGTTTTTTTAGATAAAGAGAAAGAAAATCAAAGGTCTATCCAGATATTGGGAATTCCCTTATCTGGAAAGACTCATCCTTAATACAGTTATGCAAATAGGTCCTTAAGTTATCTCAATAGCTAAGATTTCCACATTAGACTCACAATCAGGTTAGGGACCATCACATCAACACTGAGGTTAATGAATGGCCAAAGTCAACATAGGCCTTTGAAAACAAACACTGCAGAACCACCAAAAAGACTCTCCAGAAAGCTAACTTTGCCAGGAGGCCTTTATGAAGAAAGCAGCAGATAGCCTGGATGATAGAAGAGGCCCAGGTAAAAAGGCAGGCAACAGAATGAGAGATCACTGAGGTAAGAAAGGATTTCAGGGACACCAAGAACTACAGTACCAAGGTCACAATATACAAGTGCAGGGTCAGTGCTGTGAACGCTAGTGTGAAAAGAGTTCTGCAAATACAGGAACATGACGAGAGCATGACAGATACAAAAGACAAGGAACAGAGATCCAATCTAAGAACCTCACGTATTGGAGAAGAAAAAACAGAATTGGAACAAAAGCTGAAGTCGAATGGGTAACATTCTAACAACTGAGTATGCACACTGACCGGCTTAACGTGTTCCTGGACAAAAGCAGGGAAGGGACTACATGGAGATGCACATGGCAAATTTAAAAATGAAACCAACACCTCCCTCGAAGCACAAGGGCCCATATATATTGTATGTATATAAACATACATCCAATAAAAACTCTAATCTACTAAAATAAAAAAGACAAAGGACAAATTATGGCATGAAAGAAATAGTGGTCATCAGTTTTTTCTTCACTCTGGCCCCTTGCTATGAATAGAGGAGCCACTAGTCCTATGTGGCTATTGAACACTTGAAACATGTCTAGTCTGAATGGAGATGTGTTACGTGTGAAATACACACTGAACTTCAAAGGCCTAGAACATAAAGAATGCAAATTATGTAATAACCAATCGTAACATACTGATTGTACACTGAAATGACAGTATTTTGATCAAGAAGGTTAAATCAAATACATTAAAATTAGTTTCACCTGTTTTTTCCTGTTAATGAATGTTGCTACTATTAAACCTAAAATACATGGCTCACGCTATATTTTTATTAGACAACTCTGATCTTGCTGAAAGAAATAAACTAAAAAGGGGAATACTCTGTAGTGAGGTTTTAAGTGGCCATTAAAAACTTACGAAAAATGTCTACTGACAAGAGAAAAAACTTACCATTAACTATTACTAGTGAGTAAGAAATACAAGATACAAAGTAATATAATCTCCACTATGTAAAGAATAAAAACAAAAACTGAGGAAAAAGAAAAGGCTACAAATATGCTACAAATGTCAATATTGACCTCTGGGTGACAGAATGGTAGTGGTGACTTTTAAAAAATTCTTCTTTCCTTCCTTCCTTTTCCTTCCTGGTCTCACATTTTTACAATAAGCCCATATTATTTTTATGATCTGAGAAAAAAAAAAATATGTGACAAAAACATAATTATCTTCAATAGCTAGGAAAAAATAAAATTAATTTTTTAATTTTTCTCCATTTATTGGTCAAAGAAATGTAGCCTCTTTTCTTTTCTTAGAGAGGGGGTGCACGTGAGCAAGGGGCAGAGACAGAGAGACAGAGAGGGAGAGAAAGAAGTGGGGCTTGAGCTCACCTGATGCGGGGCTCGAACTCATGAGCTGTGAAAACATGACCTGCGCTGATGTCAGATGCTTAACAACTGAGCCACCCAGGCGTCCAAAATGTAGTCTCTTTAAAAACAATGAAGTTCTGGGGCACCTGGGTGGCTCAGTCAGTTAAGCATAGACTTCAGCTCAGGTCATGATCTCACAGTTCGTGAGTTCGAGCCCTGCATCGGGCTCTGTGCTGATGGCTCGGAGCCCGGAGCCTGCTTCGGATTCTGTATCTCCCTCTCTCTCTGACCCTCCCCTGCTTATGCTCTCTCTCTGTCTCTCAAAGGTAAATAAATAAACTTTAAAAAAAAAAATGAAGTTCTGTTGCAATCTAGAAGGATTTTACTCACCACATGCAGAAGCTTAATCTCACAAGCTACTTGCCAGAGCACACTTAATGGTTGATACAGGTTATTTTGGGGATCTGCCACCAGTTTCTAATGAAAAGAAAATAAGTTGCATGTATACATGACTATGATCAATCAAATTCAAATTTTGATCTTAAAAGTATTATCTTAATAGTATCTGGAAATTGAAGAAAATTAGAATTAAATGCAAAATCTTAACTGTAACACTTCAAGGAAGAGAAGGTCTTTTTAAATTTTCACATTGAAATACATCACCATGTACACTTAAAATATAACGTATGTGGGATTGATTTCCTTTAGCCATCCCTGATAGCCATGCCCCTACCAGGGCAAAATCTCATTAAAGCAAAAAATGAAACAAAAATATCTAATTACATGGGGAACAAGGGTGTTAGAACTATGTATCAGGTAGCCTAGTAAATACTCAGTCAAGAATTGTCCAGGCTGACACTCGAAGGCTGAGCGCTTGACAGTGAATGAGAGGGCAGCACACAGACAGAGCAAACCACATGTGAAAAGGCCCACAGTAGAAAAAAGCATTAGAACATTTCCTAATAGCAAGATGAAATCTGATGAAGCACTTCCCGTTTCTCTTCCTTCACGTAGATGATGTACGTACAGCCTCAAGGTTCTGAGTCCCCACGCTTCTCATGGACAGTCACTATTTTTCTACCGAGTCTTGGGGAGTAAACCACCTTTTCACGTCTTGCTCCACCATCCTGACCCATAACTCTTATAGACGAGTAAGCATCTTGTGTTACAATGGGTTAAAAGATTTTTTTTACTCTCATTTTTATTATTTTTTAATATAATTTATTGTCAAACTGGCTTACATACAACACCCATTGCTCATCCCAACAGGCGCCCTCCTCAATGCCCATCACCCACTTTCCTCTCTTCCCCACCACCCCCATCCACCCCCAGTTTGTTCTCTGTATTTAAGAGTCTCTTGCGGTTTCCCTCCCTCCCTCTCTGTTTGTAACTATTTTTTCCCCTTCCCTTTCCCCATGGTCTTCTGGTAAGTTTCTCAAGATCCACGTATGAGCAAAAACACACGATACCTGTCCTTCTCTGACTGACTTATTTCACTAAGCATAATACCTACAATGGATTAAAAGATTAATAACATGAAGCATTCTGAGCAGAAAAGAAACATTACTCTCAAGACACTATCAAGAACTTCAGAAGGCCCTTGAATTTCAGAGAACAGAGTCGAAAAACCCTAAGTATTCCTGTTAGAATACATGAATTCAGCAAAGTTGCAGGATATAAAAACAACACACAAACGTCAGTCATATTTCTATGTTCAAGATGAACAATCCGAAAAGGAAATTAAGAAAACTTCATTTACAACAGCACCAAGAAGAGTAAACTACTTAGGGATCAACTTAACGAAGGAGGTGAAGGATTTGGACACTGAGAACTACAAAACACCTAATGAAAGAGATTAAACACAAGTGGAAAGACAACTTGTGTTCACGGATGGGAAGACTTATCAATGTTAAGATATCAATGTTACCCACAGTGATCTACGGATTCACTGCAATCCCTATCAAAATCCCAAGGGTGTTTTTTTCACAGAAACAGAAAAACCAGTCCTGAGATTCATATGGAATCTCGAGGGACACTGAATAGCCTAATGTAATAAAATAAGAGAGCCCAGAAACAGACCCTAATGTGTAGGGTTTAATGATGTTTTGAGAAGGGCATCAAGGTCATTCATCGGGGAAGGCACAGTCTTTTCAACAAAAGATGCTGGGAAAACTGAATACCCGTATGCACAAGAATGAAGTTGGACCCTTACCCAACACCATATAAAAAAGTAACTCAAAATGGATCAAAGACCTGAATGTAAGAACTGAAACTTACAAAACTCTTAGAACATAAGAAAAAAGCTTCCTGACATTGGATTTGACAGTGATTCCTCAGCTATGACACCAAAGGCACAGACAGAAAGAAGAAAAAAATAGACAAACCGGCCTTCATCACAATAAAAAACTTCAGGAATCAACGTGCACAATCAACAGTGTACAGCGACACCCCACAGATGGGGAGAAAACACCTGCAGGTATTTCATGTATCTGAACAGGGATTTATCACGAGAATATATAAATAACTCCTAAAGCTCAACAACAACAACAACAACAACAACAACAACCCCAAAACGGCAAAGGACCTTAGCAGACATTCCTAACACAAACGGTCTACGAGCACCTGAAAAGATGTTCAACATCACTAATCAAATCAAAAGCACAATGAGACCTCATTACAATGGGTATTATAAACAGAAAACAAATGTTGAGAGACAACGGAGAAACTGGAATTCCTGTGCACTGCCGGTGGGAACGTAAAATAGTGCAGCTGCTGTGGAAAACGGTAGGGTGGCTCCCCCAGAGTTGAAAAATAGGATTGCCGCACGATCCAGCAATGCCACCCCTGGGTAGGCAGCCAAATGTACTGCAAGCAGACCCTGGAAGTCAGACTTGCAACCAGAGCTCACGGCAGCATCATTTACGATAACCAAAAGTGGGAGCGACCCAAACGTTCGCTGACAGATGAACGAATAAACAAAAGGTGGTGCGCGTGTATGTCCATATATGATATACAATGGAGTATTTCTCGGCCTTAAAAAGAAAACGAAATTCTGACACGCTACAGCTTGGAAGAACTCCAAAGGCGTTACGTACACTAAGTGAAGTCAGACACTAAACACGCTACTCTATCATTCCACTTACACGAAGGACCTAGAATAGCCAAATTCATGGACTATTCTGTGAACAGTCATAGAAGTAGAACACTGTTTGCCAGAGACTCGGGAAGGGGGAGGCGGGGAGTTGATGTTTAATTCGGTATGGGATGATAAACAACTTCTGAGAAGAAACAGATGGTGGTTAATGGCTGGACCACAACGTGAACAGACTTAACGCCACTGAACTGGACGCTTTGAAACTTAAAATGATAAATATTGTATCTTGTATGTTTAACCACACAAAAAAAAAAAGACTTAAAAAAATCGAACCTAAAGACCGCTCTACAGAAATTTAAAAACAATCTCAACACTCTCAAGTGTCATGAGCTCAAATTAAAGCCACACAGATTAAGACTACGCAGACAAAAATCACAGGACTCTTTCAAAACAAAAGCTACTCAGTGACTTGTTAATAACCTACCTCGTATTCCTTCTCAGCAATAAACATATTTAGCTGTACTCGTCCATAACTGTATATAGAAGTAGAAGAATACAGGTCATACAAAAGTTTCCAAAGTATCTTTTTCTCGTTTTTAGCTGGGAAGATTCCAACTACTCTTAATGGGTTATCTGTTAAGAACACAAGCAAAAATATTTGAATAAATTGTTTAAATTTCTTCCAAAGATCATATTTTATGGAGTCAAACCAAGTTAACAAACTATCATTTCAGTTACAACTCAGGTACGGCATCTTTCCTCGATAGGGAACTTGGCCTCTGCAGAACGGCTCTAAGTGTATCCATGTGAGTGGAAAGCCATAGTCAACACAAACTATACCATCTGGACAGTACGCGGATCTCTTTAACAGACAAGGTGTACTGCTAGAGAAAGGTGGCAAATTATAAGGCATTTGAGACAGTGAATGACAAAATTACCTTCTGACCAAGGAAGTGCTTCTATTCCCAAATTCTGAAAAAGTGTTTCTGAAAGCATAATGGGAGGTTTTACTATTCCAGAATTTCTAGGATCCAGTTTAAAGAAGTCACAGTGGACCACTTCTAGTTTTCTAGTCACCTTTGTTCGCAGCGACTAAAGAGAGACAGAGAGACATGTTTAAGATTTTCAGTGATATGCAAACTCGGTAACAATTCAAAGATCTACTTCAAAAAATTTACCCTAAAAATTAACATAATTAAGAGAAATTAAATAATGCCGGAAAAGTGATGAATGCACAATATTACTAAGAAAAAGCCCCCAACACAAAAATCTTTCAAGAAATTCTTACTCATTCTTTTTTCTTTTTAAATTTTTTTAATGTTTACTTAGTTTTGAGAAAAGGAGAGAGAAAGAGAGAGAAAAAGAGAGAGCACGTGAGCCGGTGAGGGGCAGAGAGAGGGAGACACAGAATCCGAAGCAGGCCCCAGGCTCTGAGCTGTCAGCACAGAGCCCGACGCGGGGCTCAAACCCACCAACTGTGAGATCATGACCTAAGCAGAGTTGGGCGCTTAACCGACTGAGCCACCCAGGGGCCCCTCATGCTTTTTTCTCTAATCTGAAGTTACAAAAAAATCAAAGAGGGCACTACGATGTGCGATATATAACGAGGTTCTCATGCACAGAAAATTCTGTTGATATATACCAAAGTTTCAAGAATGTGCAATTTAAAGTTACAAAACAAAAAACCTAACTATTTTTTTTTTTTTTTTAATTTTTTTTTTCAACGTTTTTTTATTTATTTTTGGGACAGAGAGAGACAGAGCATGAACGGGGGAGGGGCAGAGAGAGAAGGAGACACAGAATCGGAAAGAGGCTCCAGGCTCCGAGCTGTCAGCCCAGAGCCTGACGCGGGGCTCGAACTCACGGACCGCGAGATCGTGACCTGGCTGAAGTCGGACGCTTAACCGACTGCGCCACCCAGGCGCCCCAAAACCTAACTATTTTTAAGTGCTTGATTACAACCTCTAAATATTATTTAAATCTAGTAAATTCTAATGATCATTTTCAAGGGGACCCTTGAGAATGGCAGAAGCAACAGCCTGGGTGGAAACCATTTACTTTTGCTCGTGTTAGTCCTGAGACACCTGTTAGGCGGTCCAAGTGGAGACGTCAGGCAGAAAGTTGTAGGCCTGACGGGGGGGGGGGGGGGCGGTCAGTGGAATGGTCCAGGCTAATGACATAAAGTGGTGAGAACTGGCTTGTTGAAGGTTATTAAACCCAGGGGTGCAGAGGAGACCCCCTAGGGAGAATCACAGGAGACTAGGCCTGAGGATGGAGTAACTAACCCCAAGGTCTCACAAGAAGCTGAGAAGTAAAAAACGTGAGGAAGAAAACCAGAAGAGTGTGGTGTTAGGCCAGCTAGAGAAAAAGAACACTCACTGGATGGATATCTTACAAACAGATCATCTTGAAAGTCCTACAAATTGTTCTACGTATACAGCAATAAAGTAACCTCACAAGTTACTCAAGCGTCGTATTTTAATCTTTGTAACTAAGAAATCTAATGAATTTTGGTTTGATAGGAATGTAAGAATACACACTTTAAGACTTTGTTCCCAGGGCGCCTGGGGGGCTCAGTCAGTTAAGCGTCCAACTTTGGCTTAGGTCATGATCTCGCTGTTTGTGAGTTCGAGCCCTGCATTGGGCTCTGTGCTGACAGCTCGGACCTGGAGCCTGCTTTGGATTCTTTGTCCTCCTCTCTCTGCCCCTCCCCACCCCCAGCTCTGTGAGGGGAAAGTCTCTCTCTCTCAAAAATAAACAAAAAAGACCTTGCTCCACTCGCACTTTGAAAGTACATGTTGGTTTTTGCATCTATCGCTTACCATGCAATAATGGTAATGACAATAACAGCCAAAACACCAAAATAATTTAGTTCCACAGTAATAGTGAAATCACCTTTTAAAATTGAACTTGGTTGCATTTAGGATTCAAAGATAGGAAGCAGTTTATCTTATTTCAATTGCAACAAGAATCTTTACAAGTAGGTATTACTGTCTCTATTTCCCGTAAGAGAAAAGGAAAAACCAAAGTCAAACAGGTTAAATTACTTAATTGCCAGAGAGTCTTAAAGGCAGCGAAGGCTAGAGCTGACATTCAGGCTGATCTGAAAAGACTGTTCTGTCTCTGCTGAAATACCATACAGCTTACCACAGAAGCTATCTCTTCAGCTGAACATGTACAGCTATTTCTGCAACAACAGTTTCCATTTTCAGCAGGGATATATTATGATTTATTATCATAGGCTACAATTTGAAAACTATCTCTAGCACATCCAGACAGGAAAACAAACTGTTCCCACTCGAAACACTGTTAATGTGGAGTCTTGGGAATTTATGAGAGGGTAGGGGGTTCTAAAGTTAGATAAAAATCCTAAGCCTTCATTATCTTTGAAAAATCTTTTCAGTGTTTAGAAACAAACTCTGGGGGGCTAGAAGCAATATTTGCTAAAAGCACCACTTTAAAGCTGGGATTTAGGGCCACAAAACTTCTATTTAAATGGTTCCTTCTCGTTTATTCTGGCAGATAGATGAATTCACACAAAACCTTATTTGAATGGTTTTTCACTCCATCATAATGATGGTTAATAAGAGTGAAAGAACAGGTTCTAAGGGCTGAGCTCAAGTTAGTGTTGAGCAGAGAGGGGGAAAGAGGAGTCAGAAAGAAAATAAAAGCCTGAACTGGAACATGAACTAGTTCTAATCAAACACTGGATTTAGTCAGAGACGGATTTTGTTCTTACATCGTAGTTTCAGGAAACTTTATGACTAATATTCCTGTAAGAAATACTGTATGTCATGACCTTTCTAGCCCCCAACCTTCCATCTTTCACTCAATCATTGTGTTCAAATGAACACTTTCCTCGATCGTACAAAAAAGCAACTATTGTGTTATAGGATAAGAAAGTAAATAAAAAGACATTTTAATGCCATCTTATTTTGTGAACATGCAGATCACTCTTTCAAAAGTCGGCCTTTTATAAAGGATCAAAATAAAAGCTTTCAATTCCCAAAGTGAAACTGAAATTACAGGTGGCTATGTTTACTAAATCACACTTCATGATCTTGTTATTTATTTAATTATTTATTTATTTGGTGGGGGGTAGAGAGGGGGAGAAAGAGAATCCCAGGCAGGCTCCACACTGTCAGTGCAGAGCCTGATGTGGGGCTCAAACTCACGAACCCACACTTCATGATCTTCAGTCTTTTAATAATCTTGTCTTTTAAACTCTTCATGTTTTGGAATTCCAGTAGATTCAGCATCAATTCAATAACCTGGAAAACCTTGATTTCTTTTCAAAGCAATCAGTTGTACAGTAACAACCATCTAACATGCACAGTTGTATTAAAAAATTAAGAAAAAAAGGATTTGGTACATTTTCATAATTTTTTTGTTGTCATCCTGCACTTTTAAATCATTCCATTTCACATGGTTTCAGAAATTTAGCACAGAGAGGTATAAGGTTCCTAAACTGAATCCAGAGACTTGAGGAGGGAGGGGAAAGAGAAGGAAGGAGGCTGACAGTGAGGTAAGGAATGTCCACTTCACTGTTCTGTGAAGGGATCTGCTATACAAGGAAGCAGAATTCACTGAAAAATCCATTTGGATAATGCTTTCACTGCATGCAATTGTATCTGACTATACCACACCTTCCTTGCCTCTGAAGCCCTAAATCCAGAGTTAACAAGAGTCCCGTTGATCTAATCGTCACACTCCAATTAGATTCTAAGTTCATAGAAAGCAGAGGTACGGGATACCCTACTAGAGATGAGGAAAGAACCCTGGAGATACCAGTTATACACTTTGTTCAGTCACCCATCTAGTCTGTAGCAGAGGTACACACAGAGAATAAATCTCAGGACTCCAATCGTTTAGTCATTCAATGAGCATAGATACCGTGATATTATCACTTACTGATACTTACTATACTATGCTCTAGTCACCGGGGATTACAATGTATGTACAGCATGGCCCCTAAAACTGAGTCTAAAAAAATAAATTGTGCTTGTTACTTTCCTAAATACTCAAAGATAGCTGACTGAGCAATAAATTTCTTTTTTTTTAGAAACTAAAAATATACCTGCAAATGTGGAAGAAAAGTTCTGTTACACTCAAGGGCAATCACTTTGGCCTGGCTTTCAAGTAATGCTTGGGTCAGGATTCCAGGACCTAGTATATTAACAGAAAAAAATGTTCATTTGCAAAAGAAACAATTTCTTTCAATATCATTTACTAAAGTAGATATTTTACCTGTATTATCTAATTTTGATTCCCACAACATCCCCAAAGTAGGTATTACACTTTTTATTTACATGCAAGGAAACTGGGGATTAGATAACATCATTTGCCTCAACACAGCTGATAAGCAGTGCTGCTGGACTTTGAATCCGTTCTGTCAAAGCCTGAAAAGCCTCTCAAACACAAGTTTTACTATGTCTTGGAAAACCAAACAAGAAAAGGTGCCTTTAGCACACCAATTATTCATGGACTACCCAGATACCCTAACCACGAAAGATACTGTAAAACCTAAACAAAACAGACCCACGACAGAAAGTGCTACTTTAAACAAGGATTTTTCAGGAGCGACTCGCTGGGTCACTCAGAAAACTGTGAGACTCTTGATCTCAGAGTTCGAGCCCCACACCGGGTGTAGAGATTACGTGCATAAATAAACTTTAAATCTTATGTTCTGACATCCTGCTATGGTCTCTAGGACACCTATACAAAGGTTAGATAAAAGTTCTGGGCGGGGGGCGCTTGCAAGTATTTTGAGGAGATGGTAAAAGCTAAGAGCACGTATTACCAAATGTTGTGTAAAGTGCAAATTGGTGCAGAAATATTTCATGGTGTCATGATTACCACAGTCCATACAAGCTGCTTCAAGGGGCCAGGTCTTAAACAGCACCGCGTGGGCAATCAGTACAATAGGCACTAGTCACGAACGTCCAAGAAAACGCAGTCCACGACGGACTCACCTGGATTGCACTCCAGGAATAGCTGGTGACGGTTCCTGTTCTCTTTCTGCAGTATCTGCACCAAGGTCGTGGCGAGTTTCGGATTGGTTATGTAACTCCGGGGCTCTGAGCGGTTCTTGGGCATCCACGAGGGCGAGTCTCTGAAACCCTGGCTGGGCGACAGCTGCGGGTGGAGGTCAGACAAGCCGCGGCGGTTCCGCGCCCGGACGCTCTTCCACCTCGCCGCTCCTGACCCCAAAACGCAAAAGCGACCGGCGCCGGCCAAGGATGACAGCATCAGCCGCGGGACCGACATCCTCGCCCTCTAACGTCTGTCCCAATGTCGCCCGGGGTCGTCACATCGTCAACGAACTCCGTACAGGACACCCCACGTGCCACACCTGCCTACCACCCTGCTAGTGCGGGTGGTACTAGACACTACAAACCGCGCATGCGAACGCTCCCTTCTTCTTGCCACTTCCCTCACTTCCGCTTCCGGCCGGGTGCAGTCGCCGGAGGATTGTGAGTGGACGGACGTGGAGAGAGACGGACCATCCGGGTTGTGTCTGGACCTGTTACTCTATGGTTGTCCCTGCGCTTCCTCTCTAGCCGCTCGCGCTCTATGCTCCGCGGTCGCGGGCTGCCCGCCGCCCGCCGGCCCGCCGGGAAGGGTGCGCAGAGAGAGGCGGGGCGGGAAGGCAGAAGGTGTCTCCACCGGAGCGGCGGGAGACCCGAGCAGGCTCTGTGACAGCGCTTCGGCCGCCATGTCAGCGAGCGGGGCTGGAGACAGACCCGGCGCGCAGCCGTAGCCCTCCGGTCGCCTCCGACTCCCAGGTGAGGAGAGGGAGAGGGAGAGCGGTGCGGGGCAGCGGCCGGCTCGCGGCCGGGGTGGAAAGCCCCCGGGACCCCGCGCGCCTCCCCCGCGCTGTGCGCCGCGCGCCGCCTCTGCGCTCCCGGGGAGGTGTAGCCCCGCGCCCCCTGCGCCCGCCGGCGCGCCTCCCGTCCCCCCGGCCCGGGTGTCCGCGCCTCCTCCCCGCGGCAGCAGCCCACGGCCCCGGCTCTGGCTCTGCGCCCTCGGGGGTGGCCCCGCTTTGCCTTCGTACCTGCGCCCCCGCCTCCACCGAGCGCCGCCGAGTGTCTCCCTGCCGTACCTCCTTCTGGGCCGGTATTTACCTTATGTTCGTCTGTAACTCGCGTGTTGATAAGATTTAAAGTTCAGGTTATAAAAAAATTACAGTTTGAAAGCTTTAAATCCCCTTCTAGGTTTAGGAAGGTTGCGACCTTAGGATGCTTATTTTGATCCCTCCGTAAACTTATTCAGATACGTGCCGCGGAATGCAATTCTGAAGACCAATTCCAAGGACTCTAAAAATAGGATGCTCTAATGGAAATTTTGGCAGTCTTTTTACCTCTTGGGCAGTGTTAGAAGACTCGATTCTTTGAGAGTGATTTCAGTGTTTAAGGATTATGCTCAGAAAGAGATTGGCCCGTCACTCTTTACACCAGGACAGGAAACCGCATCCAATCAACACCCTGTGAAAATATGTACAATCCTTTCTGCTTACTGTGCTCGCGGCGTAATTGAGCTTGTTATTTAAATGCACAAGAAAAAGGTTTCTGAGGAATGTATCACCTGGCGAATTGAAGTCTGAGGATTATACCCAGCTGATGAATCTCAAAATGGATAAAGAAATTGACAAGCAAATATGCCCCCCCCCTCCTTTTTTTGGATGATAAATTTGCTAGGACACTATAGAAAGTATCTGATCAGCTGTTGTGGAAGCCGTGGGGACTCGTTGATCTAAATTTCCTCAAATTCATTTTTTGTATTGACAGTTTTCTAGAAGTGATTCTTGCATGCTCTGAACACGGAAGGAAGCTTTCCCCACGATTCTTTAATGAGCTGTCACCTCCTCTATCCTTTTAAAGATATTTTCATAGATTCCGAAATACACTGGATTTTTTTCCCTTAAAAGTCCCGGAGGCCTGAATATTTTTAAATCAAATAAAGAAGAAAGATGTCATGATAGAGGAAGAAATGGTTCACTTCTAGAAATTGATTTTGAATTTTTCATGTTTAAAATACACTTAAAAAAATTGTGGTACAGGGGCGCCTGGGTGGCTCAGTCGGTTGAGCGCCGACTTCGGCTCAGGTCACGATCTCGCGGTCCGTGGGTTCGAGCCCCTGTGCTGACAGCTCGGAGCCCGGAGCCTGTTTCAGATTCTGTGTCTCCCTCTCTCTGACCCTCCCGCATTCATGCTCTGTCTCTCTCTGTCTCAAAAATGAATAAAAACGTTAAAAAAATTAAAAAAAAAATTGTGGTACAAAATATTTATTTTAAAATATGTTTTCTTATTTCATAAGATTTGTGGAACAAAGGTAGCCTGCTCAGCCCTAGAGAAGCTGTTTCTTATTTTGCTTTTCAGTCGTTTTGGGTTTTGGGGTTTTTTTTTGTTTGTTTGTTTGTTTGTTTTGGACAGGAGCATGAGGTTATGATAATTATTTCCCTTTTTATAATGCTAATGGTTGTTTGTGGTTGAAGGTGCTTCAATAATAAAGACACAATCTTACACATTTTATTTTTCTGAGGCCCTAGGTACTGGAAAGGAAATTTTAATTTGGAAAATGGAAAGGAAATGTTAATTTCCCTTTAAAGGTGTGCCTTACAATCAGCATTCAGATCTACTTTATTAGAAAAACATGATTTGCTTATTTCCCATCATAGTTTCTTCAGAGGTGTGGTTTTTGCGTCCTGTGCTATTTTTTCCCCTTTGAAGTAATCTTTCCTTAAAATGGTGTCAGGGCAAAGTGATTCTATTTTTATACTCTTAAGTTATTTTTGATAATATCAACTGATCGAGAAAATAACTGCTTTTTCTTTGGGCTTTTAACTGGCAGTTGTAATTGGGAAATGTCCAGTGATAGATACTCCTATTTGCTATCAGCACTAAGTCTGTAGGTCTGTAAGCAGTGCTGGAAGGGACGGCAGGTCTGTGACAATCCAGCTATAATGCAAGCCACATAAGCAATGTAAAGTTTTCTAGTCTCATTCACAAGGTAAAGAAACAAGTGAAATTAACTTTAATATATGTTACTTAAACCATACAGTTTCAAATGGAATGTTTGGAAAATTGAGAATGAGATATTTTACATTCTTTCGCTGGTGTTGATACTTAGAGTACATGTGAGTTCAGACTACCCACATTTCAAGCGCTCAGTAGCCACATGTAGCTGGCAAATGGCTAGGATCTTATTGGGCAGCTCGTAGCAACAGTATTGCTACATGATTTTTAGGATGTCTTCCTATCCTGAGAGTCTGGGGTAAATCCAATAGGGTAAGTTTAAAAATCCTTTTCTTAAAGTGCTGTGATAGTCAAACTAAGAAGCTTCTTTTCTTTTCTTTTCTTTTCTTTTCTTTTCTTTTCTTTTCTTTTCTTTTCTTTTCTTCTTTTCCCCAAACTGAGAAGTTTCTGTGCAGGAAGAAAGTTCCAAGAAGTCTCTTCCTCTTGGAGATGACTGTCTCCAAGTCATCTTAACCCTGAGTAGGATAAACAGGTGGACAAGTGCATGTTTGGTGGAGGTTGTAAGATGACTAGGGTGCTCAGTCATTTCCTGGGGTGTCATTGTTACAGTTATTTACATCTGCATGTCAACAATGTGTCGTCAAGATGCTTTGTGACTCTCTGTTTCCTTTACCTGTGTTACTAAGTAGGGAGAGCTTGAATGGGTATAAATGTGCTTCTCCGTATGATGGCATTTCTTGTCAAAGGAAAGAGAAAATCTTTTCAGCAAACTTCAGAAAGAAAGGGTATATTTTTTGGTTCAAAAATGCTAGGAGCCTGGTTACGAGCAAACAAGTAACTCATGTATGGTGGTTTAGATAAAGTTAGAAGGAAATACGGCACTTTTGATACAAAACTACGACATGCTGACTATGTACGAACTTTAAGTTGTTTTTGCAACAGGGATGGTGATTTGCATGGAACGATCTCTTGTTCAGAGCTATTAAAACCGAAGGATAACCCTGTTGGAAAACTAACCTTATGGCTAACTGACCTCAGTGGGATCAATAGGACCTATCATTGTTCTTCTCTTATATATTCTATTAAACTTCCCCAAATACTACTTTGCACTGTTTACATCTACATTTAATATTAAAATTCATTGTCAAAATTCATCTGGAGCCCTAATTAATATTTGGTGTAATCTAATATAAGAAATATGCCTCCTCCCCAACCCTTATGGTATAAAGAAATCTTAAATTACCTGTTCAGTAAGCAAAATCCCTCTAAAATCTAGTCATTATAGAGCTGTCACAGTGTTGGCATTGTGTGGAGTATTAAAAGATCAGAGACAGACCTGGGGAATACGTAATGATTGGATGTTGCTTGTTTCCTGAGACATACATAGATGCACGTTATAGCAGGAAAATACAGTGTTTTCATTTGTATCTAAATCTAGATGACTGTCTATTGGCACCATTTTCTTTGGATAAGAAAGAATATAGTTCCTACAAATTAGTCTTAGGTTTTTTTAATTTGAGGAAGAATAATTGAGTTTGGCAATTTTCATTTTTTAAAAAAGCTCTTAAATGATTTAAGTGGCCTCTCCAAGGATTATATTTTTATTCAGAAATTCTACACTCAGTGTATCTGTGTCTTGATACTGTTGTGAGCATTCTCTCCAGTTTAGGGCCCTGAAGATTCACACAAATACAGGCTTTTCTTTATCTAGGAATCATTCCCTTGGGGGAAATTATATTCCTTTTTACCGAGGGAATACTTTTGTTTTTCATGCATTTCAAATGATTTATTTATAGTATTCTTTGAAGAAATACATCAATAGTCAACTGCATCTCAATAAAATAAAAATAAAAGCCCTGTCCGAGCAATCTAAAAGACAAAAAAATGTAACACTTCTGAATCTTATGATAGCTTGAGATTTCCTACATTGTTTTAGTCACAGTTGGGAGATTGTGCCAACATGTCTGGAGATGGAAACTTTTTGCCATCACATCACTCCTCCCTGCCATCTCTTACTACTTCCTGTTTTCCATCATTAGCCATGTGGAAAGGAAAGATAGTACGTGTCTGTCAAAATACTGACACATTAAGTTTATTTTTCCTTTTGACCGTAGGAGGAATTGCTGGAGCAGTATGTGACAAATATTGTCACCTTTATTGACATTGGCCTTTTGACATTTGAAATGACGGTACCTACGAGATTTCAGGAATTAGCAATATCTTGTAACTGTCCTGTCTGTTAATGCTCCTAATTACTTAGCCTGTTTTTCCTGTAAGACCACTACCTAAGTAATTGCTGTTTTTTTCTATGTTCGCTGCATCTAGAAAACTCAGTGAATTAAGTGGCTGTGGGTTTCTAATTTGAATGAAGGCAAACTAACATTTTAAAGATCTTTTATATTACAGATTTTGAAATAAATAATTTCCTTAAAATATGTAAACTTTATGATAAAGTTAAGAATCGGGGCGCCTGGGTGGCTCAGTTGGTTAAGCGGCCGACTTCAGCTCAGGTCACTATCTCGTGGTCCATGAGTTCGAGCCCCGCGTCAGGCTCTGGGCTGATGGCTCAGAGCCTGGAGCCTGCTTCCGGTTCTGTGCCTCCCTCTCTCTCTGCCCCTCCCCCGTTCACGTTCTGTCTCTCTCTGTCTCAAAAATAAATTAAAAAAAAAACGTTAAAAAAAAAAAAAAAAGAATTATGTTGTTCCTGGGTCACTAGGATGTTGTTCTGGCTCAGTCGGTCAAGCGTCCGACTCCGGCTCAGGTCATGATCTCACGGTCCGTGGGTTCGAGCCCCACGTCGGGCTCTGTGCTGCCAGCTCGGAGCCTGGAGCCTGCTTCAGATTCTGTCTCCCTCTCTCTCTGCCCCTCCCCTTCTCACGATCGTCTCTCTCTGTCTCTCAAAAAAATAGCATTTAAAAAAAAAAAAAAAAAAAAGAATGATGTTGTTCCTGGGTATTTGAGAGCATACCACTGACTTTATTTTGTGCATGCATTGCTTTTTCCGCTGTTTTTCCCTTCTGCACATATTACCACTGTGCAGCTAAATCGTAAGAGTTTACAGATGAACTGAAAAACATTGCTTATGGCTTTTTTAATGAGAACTTATTTTTGTGACTATGTATTTTATTTACTGAAGCCCCCTAGTGGAGTTGTTTCTTCTGTACCTTATGAAACACCAAAGTTTACTTCAGTTTGTTTTTCCCCTGCTGGTGGAGCATGAAAACAGTTTACTTAGGTCTTCAAAGGACTCTTACCCACTAATCTGTGATTTCCTCCCTCAAATTCAGCTCAGATGAAAAGGGAAATGGAAGTTTGTAGAAACTATTCTGATCAGAAAGGAAAAGGCTGTCTGCCCATTTGTGACTTCTTCATCCAGATTCAGTCAGCAGGCTTTATTTTCTTCAACAGCTTATAATCACTTTCTTCCTTTTGCTCCAGTAGTTAAAAAATTGTTGTGGAGTTCTTTGCCATGCTGACAGAGTCATACGTAAAGCATCGTGGAAGCAATGTAAAGAGCCAGAATTAGAAACAAGGTTCTGTGACTTGCTTATTTGAATCGTATATGTTTTGTGACTGAGAAGAGAAAAAATGGTTTGTCTTCTTCGTCTCACATCTGAACTCAAGCTTAAAAATTGATTGCCTATGTCTTTATCAAGCAAAGCTCATATTTTCACTAGCCAAAGGACGATCTATTTCTTATTCACCCGAAATAAAAGAGTATGTAATCAGGAGGTAGTTTTTACTTATATCAAGTGACCTCTTATTTAATTATAATTTTGTAGATTTTGATGCCTACAGGCTTTTTGTCCTTTTTTAGCTGTATACCTGGGGATTCCCTAGTGAACTCCAACAGACTTTGACCTTTGTCAAAATGGCTTGCCTTCGCTGACAAGTTCCAAGAGTATACATACCTACATGTGCAAAAAGCTTATAAGCAAAAATTCTGCTCCAGAAACACTTATCAAGACTGAGGAAACACTTATCAATATTGAGGAAACAAATATTCTAAGAATGTCTGTCTTACAACTAAAGCCTCCGTGTACTTGTCCAGTACTTTGTATAAAACCGTGTACTTTGTGCAGCCTTTGCTGGAGAGTTTCCACTCTGTTCTAGCTCTTCAGAGTATGTGAGGTGGTATCCAGAATGCCACTACAGCATATCCTGCCTTACCTCACCTTTTGGTTTCTTTCTAGTCTTCTATCTTCTATGGAAAGTTCAAAAGTCGGAGCAGGTCATAGTCTGTTATAAACTTGAAGTGGGGGAGGAATACAAATGTTACTCCTTCCCTCTTGCCTCTCCTTCCTTCCCTATTACAAAAGTAGTAATGCTCCAAAGAGAAGAAAAGGTAGATAAATTTTAAGTTGAGGAAAATGCGGTTATTCAAAGATTCGTATTTTTTCTATAATTAAAGTTGAACAGAAGCTTTACTTTAGAGTCAGAATCCATCGATATCTCTCATCCTGCTGAAGATGTCTGATGGATTTGTCAGGAAGAAATTCTGAGTGCAAGTATACTTTGAGTGCACAGACCTAGGCTATACTAGAGTATATGTAATAGTACTGTCTCTTTTTATCATGTATGTTTTCATTAGGGAATACTTGCCACTGACATAAAACATCTCTGGGGAAAATCGTATGCTGCCAACAATCTTTTTTTTTTTTTATGTTTATTTATTTATTTTGAGAGAGTGAGAGCGAGCAGGGGAGGGGCAGAGAGAGAGGGAGAGAGAATCCCGAGCAAGCTCCATGCTATCAGTGCAGAGCCCAATGTAGGGCTTGAACTCACAAACCATGAGATCAGAGCCAAAATCAAGAGTCAGTTGCTTAACTGACTGAGCCACTCAGGCACCCCTCTGCCAACAATCTTCTAACCCAACATAAGGGATCCTTCTCTGGGACAAATTTTTTTCTCTATTGGTTTATCCTTTTATTAGAATTTGTTACCTAGAGTAAACTGCCTTGCTCTGGCATTTTTTCTTTTCCCAAAACCCCATCAAAATACATTCTCTTGAATAACTTAAATCATAGTCACTTTTACACCCGTCTCTCGTCCTGCCTTTCAGTTAACTTTCAGTATGCTCTAGATATAAATCAATATGTCACTGTTAGGTCAGACGGAATTACAGGAGTCTGCAGTCCTTGATGTGCTCGGACTGGGAAATGGAGGTGGGAGTGATTGACAGTAAAAAGGACCGGAAGTTAGGGCCACATAATGGGACGTTGGTAGTGGCATGTTGGAGATGCTGGGACTCATCTGAAGCGAAGAGATTGTTTGGGTGCCAGTAACAACATACGACTGGGATGATACTAGCTACGCTGACCGGACGGTGAGATGTCGCGGTGGAACTTTGAGACTTGGTGAGATAGTCATTCCACAAGTGTATCAAGCCACTGCTTTTGTTGTAAAACACAAAGTAATTGTTTTCAAATGAATGATCTGCCCCTTAGGTATGCAGGAAGCATTGAAAGGGCCATGTGAAACAATGAGAGCCTTAATTAAAAGTAAATACAGCAGCCTCAACTCATACTGAAATTTCCTAATAACTTTGGAAATGATAGAATTAGTGAGTTTTTACTTCTTGTTCAAAAGAAATATAGAAACTAAGCTAGAGAACTCCTGGCTTAGGTTTTGTAATTTAAAAATAGTGTTAAAATTGTGTTTGATGCTGTATGGATTATGTTCTTTATCTTAGTTGGGTTCATTCCTTAATTTTACTAATACCCATATGAACCTGCACATTACAGTATACATGTGTGTGTACACATTACAACATCCATACCCATTTTGGTGAATAATTTTGAAATATGGTGGCTTGTGAATGAATCCAAACCTAGCATTGGTTCCTATCAGTTTAATGGTTAATGTTTGAACCCATAGGTGATCAGTATTAATAGTAAGTACTGTGAGAAATGCAGTGGAAGTCAGCGTTTAAAACATTTGATGAAAAATGCAAGTCCCAAGAATGTATACATCTTTATGTATGTAGATTCATTTTAACTTTTTTAGAAAGTAAAGGAAAACTGCATGAAAAACTTTTTTGGTTAGTATAATTTATAATTAATTCAGTAAATACTGTGTAGAATTTTATTTTTTCATTTTAACAGAATTTCAAATGCCACCTTTTTGACTTAGGATTTGGTAAACATATAGGGGCAAATTCTGTAACCATTCAGATGAGTTTATTTCTAAGATCTGTAATATTCCTCCATAGAGATCTATACTTTGTGCCCTTGAAAACTGGCTTTGTAGAAACTCCTGTTTCTCAAGGTTACTGGCAAATATATAAGGCAACTCTTTGATGGTTCTCAAACAGAGCAAATGAAGCAATGACTTACTTCTGAGACGATGGATAAACACACGTTCCAAAATTTACACGAGATAGTACATGTCAAAGTGTTTAACCTCCACAGTGTTTAACCTACAGAAAGCACTTAGTAAATGGTGTGTTTTAAATCTGCTAAACTTGTGTGATACTCTTGTATTTACTTATATTATTTTCTTTTGAAAGAAATGAACAATATTAATATTTAGATTACTGCTAGCATTCCTGGTGATTTTTTTAAAAATGTGTGTTCTTTATTCAACTTTAAAAAAATTTTATTTAGTATAAAAATATATCTTTATGCAAAATACAGAAGAGTGCCAAAGAGAAAAAAAAATCACTCGTACTGTCATTGACCAAGGAAATGAAGTGTTGGGACACCTGGGTGGCCCAGTCGGTGGAGTGTCCGACTTCGGCTCAGGTCATGATCTCACAGTTCGTGGGTTCAAGCCCCACGTCAGGCTCTGTGCTGACAGCTCAGAGCCTGGAGCCTGCTTCAGATTCTGTGTCTTCCCCCTCTCTCTGCCCCACCCCCCACTTGCACTCTGTCTCTCTCTAAAAATAAATAAACCTTAAAAAAATTATAAAAAAACTATTCTTGCTACACGTAAAATTGTTTTCTCTAAGTTGTGCCAATTTACATTCAATTTGAACATGTGCCAGTGTGTATTTCATTGAACCCTTACCAGTATTACATACCTTGTTTTTAAAAAGCCTTGTTAATTTTAGAGGTAAATAAGTTGTCCATTGTAGCCAGGAAAAGGTTTCATAAAAGGCTAGTGGGAAATAAAGTTAGAAGGTTGCCGAGAGACTGGGAGAAAGGCTTTGGAGTTGGGATTTGAGCTGGAACAGGGCCGTGTGAGCAGACAAGACACCTGGAGTCAGCCTCCAGCCACTTCTCACGCCTTTCCCATCCAGCCAAGCTTTCGTCGTTTCCTCTGCAAACTCTGTAGTCTGTGTCTGCATCGAAGTGCCTGTCCCATCCCACCTGTCCTTCGTGTCCATCTGTCTAATATTTTGGCTCACCCTTCGTCTTCTCCGTGTCTTTTCCTACCCGGCTGCCTGTCCAGCTAAAACAGCAGAGCAGAGCAGAGTGTGTTCTCTGTGGATGGGCTCACTTGAGGAAGAAGGTGGCAAGCTTAGTTATTACCAAATTTACCAGATAAATCAGCCTGCCTGCCCACAGGTGGATAAAGGAGTACACCAGGAATGGGGGCAGTTTCTTTATTAACACCACTCTCGGTTTTTGTATCAACCCTGTCACATTCTTAGTAATTAAACTAGCGTATGTTCAAGACTTTTTAAAGTTTTTTCTGAGTATAAAAGTAACAACAATGGTTCGCCTGGGTGGCCCTGTCAGTTGAGCATCCGACTCTTGATTTCGGCTCAGGTCATGATCTCATGGTTCGTGGATCATGGTTCATCCATGGCTCATAGATCATGAGATCAAGCCACCTGTCGGGCTCTGCACTGACAACACAGAGCCTGCGTGGGCTTCTCTGTATCTCCCTCTCTCTCTGCCCCTTCCCTTGTTCACTCTCTCCCTCACCCTGTCTCAAAATAAATAAACATAAAAAAAAAAGTAATGCAACTTATAAATCCATGAAAAGACAAATAATCAATTTAAAAGTGGGCAAAATACCTCAACAGACATCTCTCCAAAAAAGATACACAGGTGGCCAAAAAACACATGAAAAGATGCTTAACATCATTAGCTATCAGGGAAATGCAAATCAAAACCACAATGAGATGTCACTTTGTACCTCGAAATAAAGAGATTGGAACCCTTATACATTGCTGGTGGGAATGTAAAATGGTATGACAAGTGCGGAAAATGTGGTGTCTCAAAAACGTAAACATCAAATTAGCATATGACCCAGCAATTCCACTTCTCAGTGTATACTGAGAAGAACTGAAAGCAGGTGTTCAAAAAAGAAAACAACAACAACAAAAACCCAACCAAACTTGTATATGAATGATTATAGCAGCATTACTTATAATAGCCAAAAAGTAGAAACAACTCCAATGTCCATCAGCTGATGAATGGATGAAATGTAGAATGTTGAAACAATGGAATTTTTTTTGGCCGTGGAAGAAATGAAGTATTGGTAGTATGTTACCACGTGGATGTACCTTGAAAACATCACACTAAACAGAAGAAGCCAGTCATAAAAGACCCCATACTGTATGATAACATTTATGTGAAATATTTAGAATAGGCAAATCCATAGAGACACAAAGTAGATGGAAGGTTGCCTGAAGTTGGGGCAGAGGGACTTGAGAGACTGGAAAGTGACTTCTAATAGATACATGGGTATGAGAGTGGGGAGGTTCTGAGCTGATGCCGTACTCCAAAATGCGTTGTGACATAGTTGCACAACTTTGTGAATACATTGAAAACCGTTGAGTTGTGCATTCTAAATGTGTAAAATGCATGGTCTGTGAATTATTTCCCAATAAAGCTATGATTTTTAAAAACTCAATTGGAAAAAAAATGCAGATTTATCACAGAAGATGTATAAAATACAGAGAAGTGCAAAAAGGAAAAAAAAGTAATATATTAGAATATTCATTTTGATAAGCTGTAAGAAAATAGTACAAAGTAATTCACGGTCATCACAATTGATAGTGTATCAAATGATGATCAGAAATCTAATTTTTACAGAGCAGCATGATAGAAAATTAATGCTATTTTAATTTTATTGGTGTTTTAAGCACTTTTATTTTTAGATTTGTTTTGGTTTAATAGTTGTACTGGAGTTAAAAGCACATAAAAATTCTGTTTTTACATCTTTACGTGGGATTCTAAGTAAAAACCATATGTCAGTGCTTAAGGACTATCATAATTTTTTTTTTTTTAAGCCATTCAAGAAAACCAGTGGTATGAATAGTTAGAATTTAAAGAGCCCATGATGGTTTTATTGCTGAGGAAATTAAAGCTCAGAGAGGTGTCTTGCAAATCTTTTCACACAAGTTGTTAACAGGGCTCACATTAGAATGTAGATTTCACTATTAGCAGCCCAGCGTTTTTTCTGCTTTATCACTTCTTTCTTCTGACTCAGTAGTTTCTACTGGCTTGTCCCTTACTGTTTCTTGTGCGTGTGCTTTCTCTCCTCAAATAGAGTAGTCTCGGACACAGGTTATACCTCTTAATTCTTTGATTAAAGACAGTTCAGCTTAGTAAATATGAAGATCTAACTAATGGGCTTTATGAAATGATTCATGGGACACTTGGCTGGCTCATTCAGTGGAACATGCGATTCCTGATCTCAGGATGGTGAGTTCGAGCCCCACGTTGGATGTAGAGATGACTTAATAAAATTTTAAAGAAAACCAAAAAAATAAAGAAACCGATTCATGAATCTGGCAGCATCCCACCTAGCAAGTAGGGGGAGCTCCAAAGGGCAACAAAGGGGAAAGGTTTTAAAAGGCAGGAGAAGGAAGTCATGAACAGAAAAAAAGGATTATTTCAGATGAGGTCACCTTTTTTCTGGGACAGAAGGGTCTTGTCAGTGGATTACCTCATCTTCCTCTGGGGGATGGAGAGGGTCCATGGGACAGATTGCCCACTTAAGACTGCATTTCTGGGGAAGGTTGGAACGGCAGTCAGGTTAGGTTATTAAGCCCCAGTGTGGGGACTTGGCCCAAGTGACACCATTTTGGGCCTGTGGTTTTCTTTTCAAAGAATTGTTGTTTTTCCCCCCACCATGTTATTCCCTCCCTTCTACTTTTATCTCCTCATGCTAATTCTCTTTGTAGACGCTCTAACAATTCTCTGGGCTCAGGTGATTCTGAAACTCAGTAGTCTGGGTGATACCCTGTACTCCATCCACTATTGTATACCTATTATTCAAATCCTCAAACTCTATCTCCATTTTGACTTAGACCTCTGAGCTCACTCTATTATTTTATACTCTTTCACCTTTGAACTTTTAGGACAATCCAGGGGTGCCTGGATGGCCCAGTCAGTTGGGCATCTGACTTTGGCTCAGGTCATGATCTTGCGGTTCATGGGTTCAAGCCCTGTGTCGGGCTCTGTGCTGACAGCTCAGAGCCTGGAGCCTCCTTCGGATTCTGTGTCTCCCTCTCTTTCTGCCCCTCTTCTGCTCATGCTCTGTGTCTCTCAAAAATAAATAAACCTTTTTTTTTTAAATTAAAATAAATAAATAAATAAAAACTTTAAGGACAGTCCTGTTGATGAAATCATGTCTTAATTTCAGTATGGGCGACCATAATTCTTTATTTTCATTTTGCCTTTTAAATGGGCATGGAATGACCTTTTATGGTTTTCTCTAGTGGAGAAATCCAGTCAAGAATGTGAGAAGGTGAACCTTTCTAGTAAAATTGTAGTTGAAGAGAAAGAACAGAAAGCCAGTTTAAAATAAATTTGATGTTGGTCTCATTCCATCTGTCTCATTTCTATCTTTAAAACAGTTCTTCTGTATTTTCTTTGAATATTTAACCTTTATTCTTTCATTTGTGTAGCATGAGCAGCAAGGATTTATAATTACAAAGTCAGAACTTCCCAGGTCAGAAAATAGAGTAGTCCCATTTAATTTTTTTGCCTTTTTTTAAATTTTTTTAATTTTTATTTTATTTTTTTTTCTTTACCAATTCATGCTTCTTTTTTTGGAATTTGCTGACTTGTTCTTATCATATTTAGTCTTTCAGAGACAAAAATACTCTTGGAGTTTCTCCTCTATTTCTATTTCCTACCAGATAATATTTGTGGGTTTTTATTGTACAGTAAATTTTAAATATCGTCTTATATGATGTAACCACTTTTTCTAAACTGATTTCCTTCGGTAAGAGGTGGTGAAAGAGAAACTCGTTCAGGGTTTTAATTCAGTTAAGCCAACATTTGTCCACACCTGCCGCATGCCTCAGGAGTGCAGTGGTAAGGGTCACACAAAAAGTGGCACTTTCTCTTGCTTCAGACACTTGAATTCCACTTGGAATAATCTCCATGCATGAAATAACTCGTGAAAAATCCTGAAGCAACAAATACGCAAACACAGGACAGTATCCACCGGATACTTTAAAAACTACGGTATTTATTGCATTTTAAAAAGTAAGTTTTTGAAAATGCCATAACATAGAATCTGTATTACCTATCATCTCAAACCACAACTGGGCTTTTCTAAGGCCAGGTAATAAAATAAAGACTCTCACAGTTTCCTCCCCCTCCTCCTAACTTGTCCAGCTGCTTCCCCCTCAGGGCCTTCCTCCGATTGTACCTTCTCTGTGGCCATCAGAGACAACACAGAGCCCCTCAGCCCAGGTTCGAGCCCCAATTCCGATAGCTGTTTGGCCTGGGATGAGTTGCTTAACCTGTCAGTGCCTGGGTTTGCTTCCCATAAATTGGAGGTGCTGATAATAACCGCCCAATAGAATTGTTGTAGAATATGAGGAAGTATATGCATGGCCCAGAGTGAACGCTGTATAAGCATTTGCTTTTATTCTCAGACTCCATCATGATGGTTATTCCCAACAACAGACAAACATCCTATGACGTCATGTGTTTGAACCTAAAGATTTTTTGGAATTTTGTATTGTTTTTATTCTGCTCTGTAACATCTCTTTTAACATAAAAATAGTGTCTGCCCTCCCACCCTCAATTTTTGGAGTGAATTGGTGTTACCAGAAAAGGCACAATAATCATCCTTTGACTTTGCAGATCCTTTTTGTTTATTTATTTATTTTGAGAGAGAGAGTGCAAGCAGGGGAGGGGGAGAGGGAGAGAGGGTGAGAGTCCCAAGCAGGCTCCGGGCTGTCAGGGCAGAGCCCAGACAATAGGGCTCAGTCTTGCAAACCATGTTGTCATGACCTGAGCTGAAATCAAGAGTCAGATGCTCAACCGACTGAACCACCCAGGCGCCCCAACTTTGCAGATCCTTGATCAGCTTTTACTGTTTCCTCTTTAATTTTTCTTCTTCTTCCTTTTTTTTTTTTTTTTAAGAGAGAGAGAGAGAGAAGCAGGGCTCACCCGAAGCAGGTCTTGTGCTCATTCAACACAGGGCTCAAACTCACGAACCTTGAGATCATGACCTGAGCTGAAGTCAGATGCTTAACCAACTGAGCCACCCAGGCACCCCTTTCCTCTTTACTTTTTCTATTAAATATTCGTTAATCATGCCTTGCTGCCTACCATGTTCTGTACCTGTGCTCTCCACCAGCTTACAAGTTCTTCTCAAGGAGGGATTCCATCCTGTTGGTGGTGTTGACAAATACAATTATTGAACACAGTGTGTTCAGTCTTGGTATCACTAAAAAATTCATTTTCACAGTCAACAAGACTGGCATTTTAATGTAATAATTTAAATATAAAGCACGACTATAAGTACCACTCAACATTGTCTCTACTCTTAGTAATCTGCCAAATACTTGATTATTCTCAGGATTTCCCATAATAGACGTCCACACTGGAGGAGAATATTCATTCAACAGACAGTCCTTGAGTGACTGTTCTGTATTTAGCACTAGCCTAGGCACTAGGAAGAAGTTCCAGGAAGTGGCAGTGTATGGTAATTAACAGTGCACACTCCAAATTCACAGAGATCTGGGTTCATATCTCAGCTACTTACTTGCTACATAAGCTTGAGCAAATTATGTCTCTGTTTCCTCATCTGTAAGGTGAGAAAATAGTTTCTATGAGAATGGAATGAAATAAGATGTGACGTGTTTGCACAGTACCTGGCATTCATTAAATGTTCCATAAATATTGTGTATGATCAAAAGCACTTTTAGGAGAACAGGGTGGGGGCAGTTACCCAGTGGGCTTGAATTTTAACTGCCACATGGGGATGGAAAAGGAGGCCGTTAAGACTGAGCCAAGGAACCCAAATAGGGCATTGGAGCTGAGAGCTTCATATACAGCCAGGACCCTTGAAGATCTCTGTTCTCAAAAGAGATGGTGGGGCGCCTGGGTGGCTCAGCAGGTTAAGCGTCCAGCTTCGGCTCAGGTCATGATCTTGCAGTCCTTGAGTTTGAGCCCCGCGTCAGGCTCTATGCTGATGGCTCAGAGCCTGGAGCCTGCTTCAGATTCTGTGTCTCCTCTGTCTGCCCCTCCCCTGCTTGGGTGTGCAAGCTCGCTCGCTCACTCTCTCTCTCTCAAGAATAAATAACCATTAAAAAAAAAAAATGGAAAAGTGATGGATTGGAAGGTGGGGGTAGTAATCTGCCTAGTAGCAAAGAGATATGTTTTTCTGTTTCCGCTTTGACATTATGTGGAAGAGAGAGGCTTCCCTGAGACATTGTAACCATAGGTCTATTAACCCTGAGGTTTGGGGTTCATAAGAATGTTTTCTTCAGCTGAGAATTAATATAAAAACTGGCCCTGGCTGGTAACACAACCCGGGATACCTGGAGAAAGCAACCTGGAAAGAGTGATCCTTAATCAGCCTTTACAAAACTCCCACCAATGAAGCCCCTCACTGCAGAGGAACTCATTGTGGAAAATTACAAAATCACCATGCGTTAAGAGTCGACAGAAACAGCAAACAACAATTCAGACTCCTAAGAATCTAAAAGAATGAGCATTTTTTGACTTTAAAAGAATGGGGGATAAAAAATATGGAAAATGGCTGTATTAAAAGTTAATGACATTATTTTTAATGTTTATTTTTGAGAAAGAGAGCATGAGTGGTGGAGAGAGAGAGAATCCCAAGCAGGCTCCACTCTGTCAGCACAGAGCCTGATGCAGGGCTCGATCTCAGGAACCATGAGATCATGACCTGAGCCAAAATCAAGAGTCAGATGCTTATCTGACTGAGCCACCCAGGCACTCCAAAGACATTTTAAGTAGTACTGTATATATGACTTCTAGAAATAAAAGATAGTCACAGAAGTAAGCTGATGGGACAAATTAAGCAGCAAATCATGCACAGTTAAAGACAGAAGTACTTAGCTGAATACTGTGCATTTTGATTATGAATTCAAGCCCCCAATTACAGTACAAAAATACAAAGAAACTATAAAAGACAGGCTAAGTAATGTGGATCACAGAGTAAGAAAATTTAATGTACATCTAGCAGGAGTTACAGAGGGAGAGAGTAACGTCAGTGGGGAAGAGACAGCCTAAGGATATACCAACATTGATGAAACACAGACACTGGGAATCGGAAATCATGCAGAGTCCTAAGCAGAGTAAATAAAGGTAAATTTCCACTTGGAATACATGGCGAGAAATGTCTCTTACCAGGCAGTTGACTTTTTAATTGGAGCACAGAATTTTATGACTGTCTCAGCACACAGGGACTATTTACCAGAGCAGTCTTAATTTATCTTTATGGACGGGGCACCTGGGTGCCTTGGTTGGCTGAGCCTCTGACTCTTGATTTGGGGCTCAGGTCATGATCCTAGGATCATGGGGTCAAGCCTCCCATTGGGCTCTGTGCTGAATGTGGCGTCTGCTTGGGATTCTCTCTCTCTCTCTCTCTCTCTCTCTCTCTCTCTCCCTCTCTCCCCCCTACCTCTCCCTCTTCCCTCCTCCCCTGCTCTCTCTAAAATTAAAAAAAAAAAATTATCTTTACAGATGGCCTTAGAAGTCGTCCATACATCACCTCATTTTATCCTTACAGCGAAGAAATCCAGGCTCCTAAAGGGGAGCTAATTTGAGGACAGTTACCTAGCTGAGATGTACAGGAGCTTTTTCAAGTGGAGGAGGGAAGGATTCCAAAATCAAAAGGTCGCTTCATTTTGCTCTATTCTGCCTCTATTAAGATGTAATATCACCAGTTGCCTGTTTTATTGATGCTTTCCTTACATTAAAAAAAATAACCACTTGGGGGTACCTGGGTGGCTCAGTTGGTTAAGCATCCAACTTCAGCTCAGGTCATGATCTTGCGGTTTGTGGGTTTGAGCCCCACGTCCGGCTCTGTGCTGACAACTCAGAGCTTGGAGGCTGCTTCAGATTCTGTGTCTCCCTCTCTCTCTCTGCCCCTTCCCTGCTTGCACTCTGTCTCTCTCTCTCTCTCTCAAAAATAAATATTAAAAAATAATAAAAGCTGCTTACCTTTTGAGGCCTGAATGTGGATTTCATTCTTGACATGTAAAAAATGAAGCCTTTTGCAGAATTTAAAGTATGTTCATCAGAAAATAAATGAATGCATAAAAATATTGAAGTCTGTTTCTGAGCAAACTAAAACTAATCCCTTAACATTTTATCACAATCAGCAGGACATTATTTTGCCATTTACCAGCATGCCTTCTTTTTTTTTTTTTTACACATACCTTAGTTTAAAGGACAAAAAGTTAGGAACAAGTTGTTCTCTGACTTGCAAAGACTAATTCAAGAGGACCCAAAGCCCAATTTTCAAACATATTTCTCTTTCCAAATGGATTCTATTAACTGTTACGATACTTTGCATGGAATAGACCTTTCAATATTTGATTGACTCCATACCAAAAGGAGCTGGGTTTTTTTCAGTCCCTCTTTTACTGTTCCTAATTGAATTACTATTTTCTAAAAATTGAGTATATTATATATAGGTTTAATTGGTGTCTTTCTGAAGATATCTTCATAGCATTGAAACTATTTTTGGTTCGGGGCACCTGTATGGCTCAATCGGTTGAGCATCCGACTATGGCTCAGGTCATGATCTCACTGTTCATGAATTCAGTTCATGAGTTAGAGCCCTGCATCAGGCTCTCTGCTGTCAGCACGGGGTCCGCTTCGGATCCTCTCTCTCTCTCTCCCTCTCTCTCTCCACCCACCCAAAATAAATAAATAGATAAATGAATAAACATTTAGAAAAAATTTTTAGTTCAAAATGCCCATTCACACCCCAGTGTTTCCCTGAGTAATTTGCCTTCAGGTGCTATTTCTGTCCTGTTTGGCCCCTGTGATTCTATGCTTTCATTCCTCAACCGGTTCCGTCCACAGATAAGGTAACAACCACATTGGCTAGATCTTCATCAGGGACTCCATATTGTATTCCCCATCACGGTTTCTCGGAGAACGGATCCTGGGGCCTTGTAAAGTATGTGGTTTAAATGTTCTCCCTTGTAGCTGTAAACTCGTTCACAGGAAGGCGACATCAAGCTGCAAATCACAGGGTAGAAAGCTCCCCCCGTACCACCCAGTTTTCCTTGTACATCATCTATGTCTGTGCCTTTTTTTCTAATGACACCTCCCCAACCAAATCCCCACACGCTTTTTTAAAACTCAATTTCTTTTGCCAAATTTCTGTCAGACCCTGTGAAGATTTTTTTTATATGGAAATAATTCAAGGAAGATTTTATATAATGAGAGTGGTTGTACTGTGTTAATACTTTTCTGAAGTTTTTACTGGAAATAGAACTTTCTGAGTGGAATATACTTACAAAGGAGTTGTGTGGGAAGATAAAAATTCCTTAAAATTAGATAGAGTTACTTAGCTATAGCTATGTTCAGGGTATGTACTTGAGAAATAATTTATTCTGAAATACTGCTGCCAATTAACAACAAATTGAATATTCTTGGAAAACATAGCTTATTCCTATAAACTTTAGGAGAAGATATAGGATGTACTTCAAAATGGATTCTTAATACTGAAGATGATGAATTAGACTTTGTCCTAATTGATGTAAAATAAAATACATGAAAAATAAAAGAATCCTTTTTTAAAGGTAGCCAGAAAAAAAAATTAAAGAGGTTTTGAGGGGTAATTCTTTTTAAAACTATTTATTTTGGGGGTGTGGAGAGAGAGAAAGAGAGAGAATGTGCATGGGAGAGGGGCAGAGAGAACCCAAGCAGGCTCTGTGCTGAGAGTGGGGCTCAAACCCACGAACCATGAGATCATGACCTAAGCTGAAAATCAAGAGTCAGACATTCAACCAACCGAGCCACCCAGGAACCCCTGGAGGGTAACTTTTTAAGATGGTTTCAGGCTTATAGAGAGGTTGCAAAAATAGCGTAAAGAATCCCCCTTTCCTTTACACAGATTCCCTGATGATTTCAAGCTTGCCCCTTGGCTTTATCATCGTGTTCTGTTCTCTGTGTGCACGTGTATATGTATGTACATATGTTTGTGTTACACATTTACACACATACACACAGACTTTTTTCTGAACCATCTCACAGTACATTGCAGGCATATCTTTTACTTCTAAATATATCGGAAGGTGAATTTTCTAAGAATCAGGACATTCTCTTATATAACGACAGTGCAGTTATCAAAGTCTGGAAATGTAATGTTGATGTAAGACTGTTACCTGTTTTGTAATCCATATGTAAATTTTGACAGTTTTTTAAAATTTTTCTTAATAAAAAAATATTTTTTAAAACGTTTATTTTTTGAGAGAGACAGAGCGTGAGCAGGGAAGGAGGCAGAGGGAAAGGGAGACACAGAATCCGAAGCAGGTTCCAGGCTCTGAGCTGTCAGCACAGAGCCCGACATGGGGCTCAAACTCACAGACTGTGAGATCGTGACCTGAGCTGAAGTCGAACGCTCAACTGACTGGGCCACTCAGGTGCCCCCCCCCCCCCCTCAATTTTTTAATGTTTATTTTTGTGACAGAGAGAGGGGCAAAGTTTGAGTGACAGAAGAGCAGAGAGAGAGGGAGACACAGAATCAGAAAGCAGGCTCCGGGCTCCAAGCTGTAAGCACAGATCCTGACACGGGCCTCAAACCCATGAACCATGAGATCATGACCTGAGCCGAAGTTGGACGCTTGACCTTCACCGACTGAGCCACCCAGGCACCCGACAGTTGCCTTGATAATACCCTTCGTGGTTTTTTTCCCCAGCCCAAGATCCAACACATCACACTGCATTCAGTTACTGTGTTTTCTTAGCCTCTTTTAATTTGGAATGTTTCCCTGTCTTTCTTCTTTGTTGATCTTGACAGTTTTGAGGACAGCAGTTATTTTGAAGAATGTCCCCAAATGACTGGATTTAGGCTATGCATCTTTTCAAGAATGACAGAGAAGTGGAATTATGTCCTTTTTCATGAATCACAATCAGGAGGCACGTATCAGTTTGTCCCATTTTTGATGATCTTAACTTTAATCATTTGTTCAAGGTGGAGTTTGTCAGATGAATCTTATACCCAGTTGTTTCGACATCCATTAATGATTCTTGCCTGAATTAGTTATTACTATGATGGTTGCAAAGAAGGTATTTTTTAGTAACCATCATCCTTTGAACATTTATTAGTTGGTATTCTATTGAAGAAAGGATTGTCTCTTCTTACCTATTTATCTGTTTATATTACCTATAAGCCCATGGATTCCTACCTTATCAGTGGATTGTAATCTATTACATTTTGCCCTTGGGAGCCCCTTCAGGCTGTTTCCATCATCCTTTTAACAGTTCCCCATCTTTCTGGATTTCTTCACTTTCTGGCACCACAAAGCATTCCAAGTTCATCTTGTACCTTCCTTTCCTCCCAGTCTTGGGACCAATCATTCTTCAAAAGATTAATGGTTCCTTTTAGTGGAGGACAGTCTTTAGAAATTAAGATCTGGGTGCTAGGTGTGTTCATTGGTACTGGGTCATTACTTCTAGAATTTTTCAGTGCACGAAGCTAGGAAATATATGTTTGTGTCTGCATATATTTATTTCTATATCTATCTTGAAAACCATGAGTTCAAGTGATCCCTTAAACTAAGATCCCAGGATTTATTCTAGTCTCCATTATTATGGAAGGTTTTTTTTTTTTTTGCTCTATGTTAATTATAAGTGTGGCTTTATTTAAAATTATTGAAGGTCACATACAAAGATAGCTCTTTAATAATTATTGTTAATGAGTTCTTTAATTAATTTATTTTTTAGATTAATTTTTTTAAAGATTTTATTAAGTAATCTCTACACCAAATGTGGGGCTCAAACCTACAACTCTGAGATCAAGAGTCGCATGCTCCACCAACTGAGCCAGCCAGGTGCCCCTGATTTTCTGGAATCTTAATAGTTGAGTGATTTCTTTAAAGTTTTTATTGGAATTCCAGTTAGTAAACACAGTGTTTGTTTCAGGTGTATGATACAGTGATGCAACAATTCCATACATCACCCAGTGTTCATCTCAAGGGTGCTCCTTAATTCCCATGACCTGTTTCACCCATCCCCTCACCCACTTCCCCTCTGGGGACCAGCAGTTTGTTCTCTAAGAGTCGATTCCTTGGTTTGCCCTGCTCTCTTTTTTCCCCCTTTGCTTGTTTGTTTTGTTTCTTAAATTCCACATATGACTGAAATCATATGGTATTTGTCTTTCTCTGACTGATTTCATTTAGCATAATATACTCTAGTTCTGTCTGTGTTGTTACAAATGGCAAGATTTCATTCTTTTTTATGGCCAAGTAATATTCTATTGTATACATACGCCACATCTAATAGTTAAGTGATCTTTGGATGCAAATTGAAACTTTATAAAGGAAAAGCTATCTGTTGAGTTTGTCAAATGATTATTTAATGTGCACAGAAGATTTAGAGACACAGTTGAAGATTATTTTTAACTTTTCATTCTATCCTTAGAGGCTAATTCAGGCTATCCTTAAATACAAATCAAAGCCAAAAAAGTTAAGGTATTTTAGCACTTACCAGTGGAATAATTAAGGAGTTTCTTTACTACTTTGCTTAATGACTTTTTAATTTGACCATAATATGCAATGTTCTACAATATAATCCATGCACAACCTTTCCTGTATTAAGGCTGTGGCTTGGAAATCTAAAGCGTGAGCTCTGAAATCTGGATTTGAATCCTGACTTGGTCACTTCTGGTAGCTCTGTGACCTTGATCAGGCTACTTAAGCTTCTCTGTCCCCATTTCTGCATCTGAAAAATGGGAAAATTTTGTTCTTCACTGGGCAATTTGGAGGATCAAATGAGCTAATAATATAAGGTACAGTGCTTAGCATATAAAATCCAACGCTTGGGGTGCCTGGGTGACTCAGTGGTTAAGTGTCAGACTTCGGCTCAGGTGATGATCTCACGGTTCGTGAGTTTGAGTCTCGCCTTGAGTTCACTGCTGTCAGTGTGGAGCCCACTTTGAAGACTCTGTCTCCCTCTCTGGCCCTCCCTGTGCCCCATGCATGCGTTTTCTCTCTCTCTCTCTCTCTCAAAAATAAATAAACATTAAAAAAAATAAAATGCAATGTGTGACACATACTAATTGCTTAATAAGTGTTAGCTGTTAGTGTTATTTAGCTAAGTGGTACAAATTAGTACTTCATGTGAAATAACTCCGCGCCAACGCCTGCACAGTGGAAAATCCCAGTATAACTTTTAACTCCCCATATACTTTAATAGCCGACAGTTGTTGGGAAGCCTTACCAATAGTTAAATAGTTGATTAGCATATTTTATATTGATATGTATTATGTACTGTATTCTTACGATTAAGTGGGCTAGGGAAAAGAAAATGTTATGAAGAAAATCATAAGGAACAGAAAGTAGATTTACACAACTCTATTTATTAAAAATCCACATATAAGTGTACCCATGCAGTTCAAACCCGTGTTGAGGGTCAGCTATATATATAGCATGTTTTTTTTTCTTCTGTTTTGTTGAATTCTCCTTTCTCATCAAAATGTCTTTCTCCTTCATAGCCCATAGTAAATATTAAAATTTTTCCCTTTAGAAGTTAGTTATAAATACCATCTCATACCAAGATTGAAGTTTTGGGTCCTAAGTGTAAATTATAGTTTAATATCTTTCAATGTGTTTTTCTCTAACCTTTTTGAAGTTAGAAAATTCTGAACTTTATCAGCTAATAGAATAATAAAGATAATGGTGAGAGAAAAGACAGAGAAATAAGGTAGGGGAAAGAATAATAGAAATAATCTAGAATCATGATTTTGTTTTGATAGAAATTTGTTATCAAACAAGAGATGGTGTGAATAACATGAATAAATCCACTTTAGATTTTGTTGGGGCAGATCATGAAACAGATTTTAAATACTATTTTTGTATTATGGTAGAATTGTAAATTACTGAGAAACCTGTTTAGGAGAAGAAAAAAAAAAAAAAGCACAGTGGAAAGAGTCCTAAAGGCAGAAATATGAGGACTAAAGAAAAAAAAATAACAGTGCTTAAAAACTTACCTTTACTAGGATTTCCCAGGGAAAGCTCTTATAAAATAGCATTTCACATTTTGCCAATATTCTCAGTTTTCAAGAACTGTTTTTCTGTTTTAGACCCAAGAGGACATTGCACTTTACAGTTTTACATTTCTTACAAGGTTTCACAAAGTGATTTCAATAAATTTGGCCTTTAGTTCTGTTAGTTGAAAGAAACATTATTTAGCTATTAGCTGATTCTCTTTAACACTTCACACAGCCTGCCTTATGTAATTTTCCTCCGTGTGTCTGAACCAGATTCTGTAGGGAGAAAGGAGAAATGTTTTGCAGGAAAGTGTTCTGAGATATCTGCTAATGTCAGAGGCAAGAATATTTTTTCAGTGTGTATTATTTTTCATGATTTTAATGGTACTCAATATCATTTAATACCTTTGGAATTTGTAGATATGTTTCTTGGTTAAAGTTTAAAAGACAGTTGTAAACTTTTATATCCACCAAGAGTAAAATTGTTAATATTTTATAAGTACTCTATCTTTTGGAAGGTGAAACTTTTAGATATCTATGCTTGAGAATGATCAGATTTACTGACTTCACACAAAGAATGACAGCCTTCACAAAAATGGAAAAGCTTACGTGAAGCACAACTTCAAGGTTGCTGTTCGTCTTTCGTCTACCTTCTCCCACTGTAGCGTGTCCTTGAGGGAAGAGGGATCTGTATCTGGAGGTGACGGGAGAGGCAGCTAGAGGCCGTGCCTGCTAAACACATGGCTTCTCCTCCTGTGCTCTCTTCCAAGGCACTGCTGTGCCCCCAGACTCTGGCAGCACAGTCTGCTGTCTTTTACCCTCCCCGTCCAGTCAGGAGTCCCCACTGTGAACTCTGCCTCCGTGGTCTGTCATGTTTCTGTCTCCAGTGCCGCCGTCCCGAGTGCAGACCTCTCTGCTCACCTCATCCCTCGTCTCCTCCTCCGGTCCCTCCTGTGTTTCACCATCGGAGAGTCTGCACAAAGCACGGTTCTCAGCCCCAGCCCCTGGTTCAACAGCCTTTAATGCCTTCTCGGTTCCATGCACAGGAAGTCTGAATCAGAGCTGCTCAAATCACAGCCCTTGGTCTGGTGACAGTCCACCAGATAGTTGTTACCTGCCTGCAGTGAAAGCATTCCAGGAATTGAGTGTCCAGAAACTTCCATGGCCTTTCAACAGGGTAAATTTTACCTGGATTGAATTAATTTTAAATATTGGGTTGTGTCTAAAAAAGTTTAAGTTTAGGGGCGCCTGGGTGGCGCAGTCGGTTAAGTGTACGACTTCAGCCAGGTCACGATCTCGCGGTCCGTGAGTTCGAGCCCCGCGTCAGGCTCTGGGCTGATGGCTCGGAGCCTGGAGCCTGTTTCCGATTCTGTGTCTCCCTCTCTCTCTGCCCCTCCCCCATTCATGCTCTGTCTCTCTCTGTCCCAAAAATAAATAAAAAACATTGGAAAAAAAAAAAAAAAGTTTAAGTTTATATATTTAATTTGAGAGACAGAGCATGAGCAGGAGAGGGGCAGAGAGAGAGAGGGAGAGAGAGAGAGAATCCCAAGCAGGTTCATGCTGTCAGCAAGGCTTGAACTTGAACTCACAAACAGTGAGATCACGACCTGAGCCAAAACCAAGAGTCGGACACTTAACTGACTGAGCCGCCCAGGCGCCGCTGGGTTTGTGTTTTAAGTGTCTTTTCCCTCCTCTCCTTTTCTTCTAGTAAGTGATTCATGGCTTGTTGGAAGAACAAAAAAAAAAGCTGCTCTTTCCACAGCAGGTAGTGTGGGAAGCACTGGTTTAAATTCCTTTGTCATCAAGATACAGCCCCGCCTCGGTTGATCAATCTGATCACTCCCTGCTTTCCTACAGTCCTCCTTTTCCAAAGTCCAGCAGTTTGTTCTTAGAACACATCCTGTATTTGCTCACTTTTGTGTTTTCCTTATGCTTGTTTCTTCTCTTGAAATTCCCCCTCCGCACACTTAGGGTGCACGTGCAGACCTGAGAGCTGAGTTACAGTGTTCACACATCCTGTCCTCTCTCCGCTGTGTCAGACTTCCCGCCTGATGGCGCGGACCAGAACGGAGGTGAGCAGGACAGCTCCTCAGGCTGTTCCTGGAGCCAATACTCGCCCTCCGGGAGAAACGCTGGCACCAGTGTGCCCGGCGAGTGCTGTTAGCGTGAGCGGCAGCTATGTATTTCATGTGTGTTTCTCAGGCAAAGGGTGTGTCGGTCTTGAGTGGCTGTCACTAATGGGTGGCTGAATTAAAGTCATTAATATCAGTACCTTCATGAATACTCGGTGCTGTCCTCTATGATGTCATGAACATTTGGTGATCTTTGATGCTTCCATTCCCTCCTGTCTGTATTTAGCACAAGTGTGCTCTATTTACCTTTCCTCTATCTAGCATGTCAAGCTGTGTGATTCTACTCTTAGTTTCATCTCTCTTCCCTATTTACACCATTTTCTGTAATAGAATATTCTTTTTATAATTTTTTTTTAGTTTATTTATTTTGAGAGAGGGAGAGGGAGAGAGAATCCCAAGCAGGCTCCATGCTATCAGCAAGGAGCCTGATGCTGGGCTTGAACCTGAACTCAAGAACCGTGAGATCATGACCTGAGGCAAAATCAAGAGTCAGCCACTTAACCTACTGAGCCACCCAGGGCCCCCTGTAGTAGAATATTCTTAAATATCCACACATTACACCCTCCCTACAAATAAAAGTCTTTTTCCTTCCTCTGAATTCTCAAAGAACTTGCCTGTGATTGGTCACACTCCTCTCTGCAGAGGGGAGAGGGCAGTTTAGGACAGGGTCGGTACCCATTTCCTGTGGGAGCATAAACTCCTTCTACCCCCAGTTTTATTGAAACATAATTGACATGCCTCACTGTACAAATCTGAAGGTGTTCAGCATAATGGTTTAACTTGCACATTTTGTGCAGTGGTTACAACAGTGAGTTTAGTTGGTATGCATTGTCTCATATGGGAACAATAAAAGAGAAAGCAAAAAAAGGAAAAAATATTTGCCTTATGATGAGAACTCCTAGGATCTACTCTCTTCACAGCTTCCCTATGTACCAGGCGGCCAAGCAGCCACCGTCACTCTCTGTATACTACCTTGCGGGTTATCTGTCTTGTACCTGGAAGTTTGTGCCTTTTCCCAGCTTCATACGGTTCTCCCGCCCCACACCCCTATCTCTGGTAGTCACAAATCTGATCTCTTTAACTATGAGTTTTGTTTTGTTTTGTTTTGTTTTGTTTTTAGGTTCCAAATATAAGTGCGATTGTACAGGATCTGTCTTTCTGTGTCTGGTTTATTTCACTTGGCATAACCTCCTCGAGATTCATCCATGTTGTTGCAAGTGGCAGGATTTCCTTGTTTTTGTAGGACTGAATTATATTACATTGTGTGTGTGTGTGTGTGTGTGTGCGCACGCACGTGCATGTGCATATAACAACGTCTTTATCCGTTTACCCGTAGATGGACGCTTCGTTGTTTCCATATTTTGGCTATTATAAAAAATGCTGCTGGGAACATGGGAGTGCAGATATCTTTTCAAGTTAGTGTTTTCATTTCCTCTGGATACATTCCCAGATACGGAATTGCTGAATCATATGGTTGTTCTATTTTTAATTTTTTGAGGATTCTCCATACTGTTTCCCGTTGTGGCTGCACCAATTTACATTCCCACCAAGAGTTCCCTCTTTCTCCACATCCTCGCCCACACTTGTTATCTCTTGTCTTTTTGGTGATGGCCATTCTAACTGATGATATAATGGTTTTGATTTGCATTCCCTAATGACTAATGATGTTAAATATCTTTTCGTGTGCCTGTTGGTTTTTCATAAATCTTTTTTTTTTAATTTTTTTAATGTTTATTTATTTTTGAGAGAGAGAGACAGAACATGAGGGGGGAAGGGGCAGAGAGAGAGGGAGACACAGAATCCGAAGCAGGCTCCAGGCTCCTGGCTGTCAGCACAGAGCCCGACATGGGGCTCGAACCCACAAGCTGTGAGATCATGACCGGAGCCGAAGTCTGATGCTTAACTGACTGAGCCCCTCATAAACCTTTTTTGAAGAAATACCTATTCAGGTCTTTTGCCCATTTTTAAATCAGATTATTTTTTTACTAACCTGGTTTTGTTTGTTTGTTTGTTTGTTTTTACTATTGAGTTGTATGAGTTCTTTTTATATTTTAGGCGCTAACCTTAGAGTGTAAGCTCTTAGGTGACAGTTTCTCATCTGTGTCTGTCTTTGCCCCACTGTATCTAGGAAGTGTGTCTTAGTCACAGTAGACAATCATGGTTGATACATTAACATCGGTTAGCTCAGTTAAAGCACTCTACTTCTGGGGTCAAGGTTCAGTCTCCACATAGAGATGGATTTGCTTTGTTTTGGGTCCTGGTACTAAGCTTTCAATGCCGGCCAAAGATGTGATTTCGGGTACAACGAGCACTAGGTAAGAAACAAAGAATTAGTAGCATGTTACATAAACAGTTCAAACTAGCATCCTCCCGGATGTGGGGCAGAAGCATCATATTCCCACTCAAGGGGCAACCTTGCATCACTGTTTTTCAAGATAAGGAAAGACAGGCAGTGTAAGTCGCAGAAGAATTTGTCTGTAGCTATCATTTTTGCCTAGATCAACAAGTGATTACAGCTCACGTAGTAGTGAACCAGAAAGTAGTATTTGTTTTAGACTTGAAGCAGTAAAAGACAACTAACAGAGGACTCAGGAACTAATAACTAAAATCATCAAACATTAGAGTTTGGAGAACTCTTAGAGGAAGCTTAAATCCTAAGAAAAGAGCTAATATCAGAACTCGTGTTTCTTGATTCATTAAATCAGTATGTGGACTGTCGTACAAGAATTTAATCTCGTATATATGTCAGAAAAATCTGTGCTGAGAAATAGGACGAATCTGAATGAGGCGCTGGTCTACACTGAGAACAGTTACAATATGGGCCAGGACTCGAAGAATTCATTTTGTTCAAGTGAAATAAACCAGAGGCAAGGATTTTACAAACTGCATTTTCTTGTTCACATAAAGAAGTAGGAAGAGGAGTGTCAGAGCTGTGCAGGACAGAAAAATGAGAACACCAGTGAAAATTTGCGTTGAGATAGGCTGAAGAAACCTCTTTCCATTACAGTGAGAACATTCCAGCATTTCTCTTGACACATTGCACTCATGTAGAAGGTTAGGTTAAAAGCATCTCCTTTCAGCTGCTATTTTGAGGCATACGTGTACCATGAGATTGACTTGAAGGCAACATATACAACCAGGTAGACTAGAGACTGGATTTCTCGGAGTGAACTTCAGTGGGGTTTTAAACCTTTTCTGTGCTTCCCTCTAGAGCAGATACCCTACTTCCTGTTTCCTGAGAAAGATGCATTATGGCCTAGAAATGTCTCTAACTCAACTCCAGTGTTACTCTCCCGCATCCTTCTGGGACAACGGGAAACGTGCCCCTTTTCTCCTCTTTAAGGGCAGTGTCCCCGCCTGTGTCCTGGATGCCATACCACCCCCCAGTCTGGGCTGTCGTTGGTGCAGGCACCATGCTCTGTTCTGTTATCTTAACTCCATAACTGCTCCCTTCCAGCTAACCCTCTCCTTTCCTATCGGCAGCCCATATCTCACCTGGAAAAAGAAACGAAACCTCATATTATGAAAGATCAACACAAGTGGGGCACCTGGGTGGCTCAGTCAGTTAAGCGTCTGACTCTAGATTTCGGCTCAGGTCATGATCTCACCATCCGTGAGATCGAGGATGGGCTCCTCACTGACAGCGTGAAGCCTGCTTGGGATTCTCTCTCTCCCTCTCTCTGCCCCTCCCACCCCAATAAGTAAACATTAAAAAGATCAACACAAGTGATTTTTCTCATGTATAAACCTGATCGTGTCACTCCTCTGATTAAAAATCTTTCAGAGGATCCTTACTGATACATTTAATGATTCCCACTAATGATTGAGGATTTGGAGCAGTGGTTTTATTATAGCTATTAGCCAGCTTCTTTCTGTCTTGCTGTTTCTCCCTGCAAAGTACAGCACAGCATTTATTTATCTGTGAGAAGTTAATGTGGCAAAAAAAAATTTTTTTTCTCCAGATATTTTGAATGTAATTCCATGTTATCCATGGCTATCCTTGAATTCAGTGTTAGTTCTGTTTCTTGTCTTAGGACCTGCAAAATAAACCATTGGGACTCAAAGCTAACATTTATTTACTAAACATCAAGGACATTTAATGCAAACAACACAGTTGGGCCTTGTGGCAATGTATCAGCTCTCCAGTTACCCAGGACCACAAATACATAGCAAGTATGTAGTCAGTGTGCTTCTGTGAAAGACAGTATTTGATTATTATCTTGCACGCACGTTAATTTAGTTATAACTTAGAAGTTTGGGAATATCAGTTCTCATTGAGTCTAGTATTCTAAAATGATCAGAGATAGAAAATACTCATAAATCAGTGTAAGGCAAGAAATAGGTATTGTGGGGAAAGATTTGTTCTTGATGGTAAAGTATGCTTAGCCAGGCCCAGTCTGTATCAGTGACTGGATTTAAGCACCAGAAAATAGAGTGTAGGAAAGTTACTCTTTTTGTTTTTCCCCTTAACAACTCATTTAAATAAAAATTTTCTAGATTTGATTAAAAAGTTCATAGACAGTCTTGAATGAATTCAAAAGTTGTCACACACTTATTTCTTTCGCTCTAAACTGTTTTAGAAATTAGTATATATTAAAGGTTAAATATACCCTTGAGTTCCATACTTGGAATAATTTCAGTTACTGTGGGGCTTTTTAAAATGTTTATTTATTTATTTTGAGAGGGAGAGAGCTCAAGTGGGGGAGGGGCAGAGCGAATCCCAAGCAGGCTCTGCGATGACAGCATAGCGGGGCTCCATGTCACGAACCATGAGGTCATGACCTGAGCCAAGATCAAGATGCCTAACCCACTGAGCCACCCAGGCACCCCTCAGTTACTATATTTTTAAGATCTAGAATATCTGATCTGATATCTAATAGAATATCTGATTTTTGGGGGAGGGGTGCAAGTGAGCGAGGGGGCAGAGACAGAAGTGAGGCTCACCTGAAGCTCCAGCTTACCCAAAGCGGGGCTCGTGCTCACCTGACGTGGGACTTGAACTCATGAACTGTGAGATCATGACCTGAGCCGAAGTCGGATGCTTAACGACTAAGCCACCCAGGCACCCCTAGAATAGTTGATTTTTAAAAATTCAAATCTAATGATTTGATTAAAAAACAAAGTAAACTGTTTGCTTCTGCTGCTTATTACCAATTCTAGTTCTCTTCTGAAATTTCTGTTACCCGTCTAAGTCCTTGAACTTTTTTTTTTAAGTGATTATTTATTTTTGAGAGACGGAGCGCAAGCAGGGGAGGAAAGAGAAAGGGGCGACAGAGGATCTAAAGCAGGCTCCAGGCTCTGCGCTGACAGCAGTGATCCCGATGTGGAGCTCGAAGTCACAAGCCTTGAAATCATGGCCTGAGCCGAAGTCAGACACTCAATCGACTAGCCACCCAGATGCCCCTAAGTCCTTGAACATTTTAGCAAGAGTTATTTTTAAGTTCCTGTAACGTAACTCCCAATATATAGATCTCACGTGAATCTGTGTCTCTTAACTGCTTTTTCTCTCAGTTTTTTGTCCAGTCTTGATCTCTTGTGTGCCTGGTTACTTCGAGTTATATACTGGACCTTATGGTTGAAAACTTGTGGAGGTAATCTGAGCCTTCGTTGGATTTCTTCTCCCAGGGGGGATTTATTTATGTTGCCGGCAGATCTACCTGACTGATCGGCAGATGAAGATATTTCTGCTGAGCTTTAGTCCCTGTGAAGCTAGTCTCTTTTACAGGCTCACCTTCACCTCTAGGGAGTAGCCCTTTGAGGTCTTACATGAAAGCCTGAGGCTCCCCGTTTCTTGGCAAGCCCTGAAGTTCAGTTTTTCCGCCAGGTCTGTAAGTTTGTTAAAAGCTCTGCTCAGCTTTTTTGGCCTCCAAATTGAAACTTTCTGCCAGTTTTCCTAGTTGTTACCAGCGGGAGGGTTTGTCTGAAATGAGCTAGTCTGCCTTTGCCAGAGGTAGTCTGCAACTCTTTCTTAATGTGTATTTTTACATGTATGTAAGAGTGAATACATACACTTATGTGAGCCCAGTATGCGTCCTTGTAAGTTATGAACAAACGTGCGTACAATGGCTATACGTGTGATGAATTTCTCTGCTCATTAGCGGTGCACTGTCAACAGTTTGGAGACTCGTACTTGATTTCTTCTTCTCCAGCTGTGGTGTTGGTTCAGGAAATATGTGAGATCTGCCTCGTATTAGTTACCCTGTGTGTACAAGGGTACATGTCAGATTCTTGAAGATGATCTCTCACAGGGCTTTATATAGATTAATGTGTAACCTCAAAGAAACAAATTCATCATGTTTGAGGAGTACAGCAACCGAACCGTCTGATGGGTGGGTTTTATTTTGTCTTAATCTATTTTCTGAACTGGAAAGCCTTTGAAGATACAAGAAATTGTTTATGTTGCTGTCTCCTTCAAGCTAGCAATTTGTTGTTTACAAAATGTGTATCTGAGAATAGTTGATTTTTAAAATTAATATAAAAATGATTATCGTGGTTAAGGGTATAGGCTCTGGAGTCGGGACCTTTGAGTTTGAATCCTGACTTTGACACGTACTAGCTGTGCGACCTTGGCCTATTTATTTAATCTTTCTGTTGCTGTTTCCTTCTCGATAATACAGATCTAATTATAGAATTACCTTGTAGGATCTGTGTGAGGATTAAATTTTATATATATATAAATATCTGCCTGAAACACTTCCTGATACTTCGTAAATATTCAATGACTGTTGGGGCGCCTGGGTGGCGCAGTCGGTTAAGCGTCCGACTTCAGCCAGGTCACGATCTCGCGGTCCGTGAGTTCGAGCCCCGCGTCAGGCTCTGGGCTGATGGCTCGGAGCCTGGAGCCTGTTTCCAATTCTGTGTCTCCCTCTCTCTCTGCCCCTCCCCCGTTCATGCTCTGTCTCTCTCTGTCCCAAAAATAAATAAAAAACGTTGAAAAAAAAAAAAATTAAAAAAAAAAAAATATTCAATGACTGTTGATTACTGTTAATAGTCAGCATTTTATTCAGGGAATGCTATTTGGTAAGGCCTCTTAAAGGAAGGTTTTAATGAACTATGTGTTTGTGTATAGGTAACGATGAAAGTATAGTTAGCTTGATATTACTAGCTGTGTAGCAAAGTGCTCTAAGTTTAAAAGTTAGTAAGACAGCTTCCCTGAAAATATTTAGTAGGTATATAGTAGTAAACATAATTTTTATTTTAAAAGGGGTCATTATGGTCCGAACCAAAAAGTATTTTGCAGTTCTTATTCTGTTGGTTGTGGCTTCAAAGTATGGTTGCAATATGTTTTGTGGCAAAGAAGTGTTTAAAACCAAGAAAGCACAACTTAGATTTGAACCTAGTGAAATGCCCTCTGTGTGTGGCATTAACTGTGAAACTAAACAAAATGCGTCTGTTGTACTGATAACTTTTTTTGAGAGAGAGACAGCTGGAAAGCGGGGCAGAGGGAGAAGAAGAGAGAGAATCTTAAGTGGTCTCCATGCTCAGCACAGAGCCTGACTTGGGGCTTGATCTTGTGACTCTGAGGTCATGACCTGAGCCAAAATCAAGAGTCAAAGCTCAACCAACTGAGCCACCCAGGCGTGCCAGTACAGATAACTTTCTATGTTATGACTTTGCTCACCCTTTATCTTCAGATGGAGAAGTCATTAATTTCTAGGAGCATCTTGAATCATAAAGTCGGTCACCCTGAGGTAGGCAAAATTTCTACTGATCGTTAAATGAAAATATTGTTAGAAATTATTGCTAAATGTATCTGTTTCTGGATGCCTGAAGATGTCCTTGAGTTGATACTATTTTAGAGATTTGCTTCTGTTTTTTTTTTTCTTCAAGTAAACCTTGTATATGTCTGGGTCTGAGAGAGAGGCAAAAGAGGAGGGTGGTGACTGCCACGGCTTGGCTGTACCCACAATGAGCCTCTTGACCCATCATTTCCTTTCATGTAATGGATTTTGCACTCAGAGGTTCTGCAGATGTGTGGAACCCGTATTGAGCTGAGGCCCGTTGTGAAACGGAGAAAGATTAAACAAATTATGCTTTCTTTCACTTAGTTTGGTTGTTTGGGGCTTAAGAGTCACATAATTTCGGTTAATTTCTCCTCCTTCTCCCCCTCCTCCTTCTTCTCCTCCTTTTCCTTCTTGTGTGGAAGACCCATTTAAGGTGGACACTCAAGGCCTGAGCGGAGTGGGAAGTGCCCCGGAAGTGGGCAGGCAGGCAAGGTGGGAGGGCAGCAGGCCCACACCTGATTGAAGGAAGGGATGCCGGGCGCTGGGGTCTGGCCCAGGCAAGCAAGGGGAGTACCGGAAGGGTGGCCCAGGCAGGCTGGAGGCCAGCCCTTGAGAGGGTAGCTAAGCCAGGTGCTGAGTGCCCAGGCCAGAGCCTAGCCTGGAGAGGCAGGGTTGGGGCTGCTTGGGGGCTCCCCAAGCTGCTGCTGGAACTCAGGGCTCTCCTGGCGGCGGGCGTGGTGGAGGTCCTTCTTCCCCAGGTGCTCCAGACAGGACCTGACCTGCTCCAGCACGATTGACGGCCCGGTATTCTGCTTCTCCGGGGCTGTGGTCCTGGCCGTCGCGCCCACTTCCACCGGCACTCCTAGGTCCCCCTTGGGGCCCAACATTGCGGGCTTCGTGTTCTAGACTCATTCTCTGTATAAATAAACATCCATGTTTGTTATTTTCTTCCTTAGAATCATTACCTTACGTTTGACTATAACTGATCATTTTTCTGGTGTTTTCTTTTACAGTCTTGTGGTTTTGTCACGTACTTTGTCATGTTTTTATCCTCCGTCCTACAGCATACATTTTTATGACCTTTCTTGTTTCTATATTGAGAATGAATTTCTTATTATGAAATTGTTTTTTATTCTTATTAAAGAAGTATTAAAATAATCTGGTTAACTATTGTACTGTACCATTACATAGAAATCAAAGTATTTAGAAAGATTACCGTAAGGCTGTCCCACTAGTTAATCTGGACGTCAAGAAGTACCTAAAAGAAAGGATGGCGTGATCCTGGGGTTTACGTCCTGAACATCCATGTGGACAAGCAGATGCAAAGTGATTTTAAAAGCATATAGAGTCTAGGGGTGCCTGGGTGGATCAGTCAGTTGAGCGTCTGACTTCAGCTCAGGTCATGATCTCACAGTTTGTGGGTTCGAGCCCCGCATCGGGCTCTGTGCTGACAGCTCATATCCCAGAGCCTGCTTCAGATTCTGTGTCTCCCTCTCTCTCTGGCCCTCCCCTACTCATGCTGTCTCTCTGTCAAGAATGAATAAGCATTAAAAAAAAAAAATCCTTTAAAAAAAAAAAAGCATACAGAGTCTATTTCCTTCAGTAACTATTTACCTTGTTTAATCATAGTAATAGCAACATCTATGGCCAGGAAATGCCTACAGCATAACATGTATAAGCAAGAATGAACCCGGGGTGGAGTGATTACCGTGAGCCATGACTGGCTACTGTGGCACTTGTCCAGACAGTGTCCTGGAGAGCAGTGTTGTCCAGTAAAAATAAAATGTGAGCCATATATAGAATTTTGTTTTCTAGTAACCACAGTAAAGAAGCTTTTTAAAAGGTGAAATTAATTTTAATAATTTTTGACTTAACCCATTAGATCAAAATATTATTTCAACGTATAATCAATATTTAAAAGTATTGATAAGCTATTTTACATTCTTTGGATTCACAGTGATCTTTGAAATGAAATATGGTATGTATTTTACAAGTACAGTACGTCTCAATTTGGACACATTTTTCATTGGAAATACTTGATCTATATTTAGACTTTTAACTTACAGGTGAGAAAACAGATTCAGGGGCACCTGGGTGGCTTAGTGTGTTAAGTGTCCACCACTTGATTTCGGCTCAGGTCATGATCTTACAGTTCATGAGTTTGAGCCGCACGTAGGGCTGTGCACTTACAGCATGGAGCCTGCTTGGGATTCTCTCTCTCTCATTCTCTTTCTCTCTTTTTCTCTCAAAATACATAATCATGAAGGGGCACCTGGTGGCTCAGTCGGTTGAGTGTCCGACTTCAGCTCAGGTCATGATCTCATGGTTCGTGTGTTCGAGCCCCATGTCAGGCTCTGTGCTGACAGCTCAGAGCCTGGAGCCTGCTTCAGATTCTGTGTCTCCCTCTCTCTCTGCCCCTCCCCCACTCGCTTGGTCTCTCTCTCTCTCTCTCTCTCTCAAAAATAAATAAATGTTAAAAAGATAATAAAGAAATAATCATGAAAAAAATTATAAAAAAGAAAGCAGGTTCACATACTCCATTTGTTCCAAACATGTATAGGTTTTTCAATAGCTGAATTGATACCTGTTTTTAAATTTAAATTAATTGAAATTTAATAAAAGTAAAAATTCAGGTTCTGAGTCTCACTGTGCATATTTAAATGTTCAGTAGCCATTTGTGGCTTGTGGCTACCACACTGAACAGCACAGTTATAGAATATACCTCATGCTGAAGATGTCGGTTAAGGGACCCTGGATCAGGCTTAATATTTTAATTAAATTTTAAGGGGAGGAGAATGATATAAATTAGCAAAAATCATGATATTAAAATTATAGGGACATTTTAATGAAGTTGATGTCTGAGTTTCACATGATTGTCATCGTCTTCAGAAAACAAATTGGAGATAATCACAAACTTCTCTGGTCCTTGGCTGGTTGTCCTCAGGTTAAGATACTATTAATTCCTAGAAACCACCTCATAACATGTTGCTGTGGTCAGAGTTCATTAGCAGAGTATGAAATCAACCTAATGGATCTCAATCAGCCTTTTTAAAATGTGTTTAATGTTTATTTATTTTGAGAGAGAGAGAGAGGATATGAATGAGTTGGGGAGCCCAACACAGACTCAGTGTCATGAACTGTGAGGTCATGACCTGAGCCAAAATCAAGAGTTGGATGCTTAATCCACGGAGCCACCCAGGCACCACGATCAACATTTTTAAAAATATGAAATAGTATCAAATAGAATAGAGAATGTATCAGAATGTGTTTAGTTTCAAGGAACCTTTGTTGCCATTATAGATACATATTTTGTGTGTACAGGATCTCAGTGAAAAATGAATTTCTTATTCTGGGTTGCAAAATTTTTGAAAATCATTCCTCTAAGGCATACTTTTTATTACTGATACACTGAATATTGCCTACAGGTACGTGTATCTAAACAAAGCATAAATCACAGAAAATTTGAGATTTAGCACTGGGAAGTAAGGGTATTGGAATATGTAGTAAGATGGTAAAATGTAAAGTGATGTTTAATCCCCATAGTAAATACAACATATGTGTATGGTGATTTTCTTCTCAATTCTGAACTGACTCAGAGTAGCCAAATTTGAACTTGTGGTTAATACAATATCTTATTGGTTAGGGAACTGCCTTCCTTCAAATTTTGGTTTGACTATGAAGTCATCAAATTTCAACTCGGGGTTACATCTTAATTCTTAAGAAGGGGCACCTGCCTGGCTCAGTCCGTAGCACATGCAACTCTTGATCTCAGGGTTCTGAGTTCAAGCACCACGTTGGGTCTAGAGCTTATTAAAAAAAAAAAAAAAAAAAAAAAAAAAGTGGAAGTATGTATTGAGGCCTAATTGGTATGGATTATAGAAAAACGTCACTCAAAATCTCCTTCAAGGGTTTTAATAAAATAATTGGGCATTATATGTTTAACCATTCCTATAAAGTTTTTAGTTTTAGTGACATCTGATATTTAATCTCAGCAGATATCCATTAGGATGTATCAAAAAAGGAAGTCAAATTATACCTGGGATTGAGAGTATTTTTGACAAAATGTGGGTTTCTTTTTGTTAGTCTGTTACTCTGAATTATTGCTTTACTTAAAGCTTCTTCCACAAAGCCTTGTGGTTTTTCAAGCTTTGTCTAAGCCTGACTTGGATATGAGGGCTTGAAATTTTCAGCTGCACAGAGTCAACCCGTCAGATGACTTTAACACAGTGTACATATTAGGAATGCTGTTTTCACCCAAGAGCCTGGAAACTTGGGCAGTGCTCACAACCATGCTGTTAAAAGCCAAAATATGCCGGAGTCAGTCCTGCACACTTATTGTGTCTCAAAACCCCAAGGCCTGGGGCTACGTATTATGAAAGATAAAAATGATCTGTGGCTGGGTTATGGGTAGTCAAGCGGCTTAAATCTAAGAGGACACTTGTGCAGAAACACATAGTGCAGAGCAGGATTTGGAAAGGGCTGTGTGTGTGACACAGCGGTAAAGAGCAGTAGGTTCTGCACGGGTCTTTTGGAATGGAGACCTGGGATGGGGGCGGGGGGGGGGGGTGGACTTTGGAGCCAGGCCTTGAATAATTGGTAGGTACCCTGTAAGAATAATTATAGGACATTCACACTTTGGAAAGACTGTGAGAATTAGTGTTGGAAAGGAGTTTACAAAGTTACCTTTTGAGAATTAAATTACGTTATCACGAAATAGTAGGCAGCAAAACGTCTTGAGGCCCGAAAGAGTTCTCAACACAAGAAGGCGAGCCATAGGAAACGGTGTTTCGTGTGGATCCGGAAGTTCCCCGGAAAAGAGAGTACTTCCAGGAACTTGAACTCCTTGGTCGTTACAGCCGTGTCCCCTCCTGTAGGTGGAATGTTTTCATTGAGGTACACCACAGCTGGAGTGAAATGCTCTTTCAGTTGTCTTCTCCCCCTTTGTCCTTAGAACATAATGATTGAGAGTATGGCCTCAGAATCATAACTGGTCCATGTTCCATTTCTGACCTCACTAGCAGAATGAGTCTTGAAGACATAAGAACCTTGGTTTCTTCATTAGTATTATGGTACTAAAAGTTACCTATTTGCTAGGGTAATTCTGACAACTGAATAAGAGTGTTGGTCTGAAAAGTTGAACACAGGGCTCGGTACATGACATTCAACAAAACTGCGAAATGCGATCTGTAATTTTATACTCACCAAGAAGCCTTAATCACTAATTTCTACGTAGCTTAATCATTTGAAACGGGATGCACAGAACTGATGCTTAGGTGTTCTAGTAACCAAGTGAAATATTCCCATGATAAGTTAAACTCCAGCATTTTCAAGTGATGCTGGTTAGCATTAGTTTATCATTTCTGGAAAGTCTGGAAAAGCTCTGTTTCTGAACCTGCAGGAAGGCTAGGGACCCACTTGAATAAACCTACCAGTGTTGAACACCGGCTTATGAGGTTTCTCAGGGAGTAATGATGGCTAACTTTGAGCATTCACTGCGGGCCAGGCACTCCACTGAGTGTGTTACCTGCCATGATATCTGAGCCTCACAACTGACTCTGAGGTGGGTACAGTGGTTCTCCACTTACAGATGAGAAGGTTGGAGCCTGGAGAGGCTAGACAGCACCAGCATTTGAGCCTCAGTCGGCCTGAGTTCTCAGCTTTTGGATACTGGACTGCACAAGACTCCTGTGAGAAGGACCTGGTTTCACATCCAGTTCTACTCCCCTCCAGGAATATGATCTTAAACAAGTTGTTTTTGCCTGTCCAAGCCTGAGATTCTTCATCTGAAACACAATATGAGTACCTCCTGTGTAGGCTTGTGTGGAGGGTTAGGTCTAAAATGTGTAAAGTGCCTGTCACAGTTTCTAACGCATGATGGAAACTTAACAGGAGGTAAGTGTGGTTGTTTGCGGCTCTCTAGACTGCTTTCTGCTCTCCACTTCCTCCTTGGCACGTGACCTGTCTGTACTTTCAAATACATGTCAGAATATAACTTGATTGTTTAAATCAGAAATAACTAAGGCTGTTACTAGTTTTAAGGGCTGACATTTTTTCCTTCATAGCCACACACATTTCTTTTCACTATTGTGATAATATATATGAAACATAAAATATGCCATTTTCACCGTTTTTAACTCTACAACGCAGTGGCATTAATTGCATCGATGCTGCTGTGTAACCATCACCACTGCGTTTCCAGATCTTTTCCATCACCCAAAGCAAACACTCTGTAACCAAAACTCCCTTTTCTCCCCTGCCCTCAGCCCCTTTAATCTGTTTTCTGTCTCCATCAATTTGCCTATTGTAGAATCATACCGTTTTCATCCTTTTGTGTCAGGTTAATTTCACTTAGCATAACGTTTTCAAGGACCGTACATGTGTTAGCATATATCAGAACTTCATTCCTTCTTAGGGCTAAATAATATTCCCTTTATGAATAATACCACATTTTGTTTATCTACCCATCCATCAGTGGACATCTGGGTAGTTTCTACCATATCAGCCACATGTACTTTACTTGTTTATTTATTGAAGTAATATCTGACATAAGATGTCATATTAGTTTCGGGTGTACAACATAATCTCCAATTTTATGTATTGCTGTACTCACCATTGTAAGTGTGGTTACCATCTGTCACTGTACAGAGTTATTACGGTATTATTGAATATACTCCCTATGCTGTACTTTTCATCCCTGTGACTTATTTATAACTGGAAGTTTCTGCCTCTTAATCACCTTCACCATTTTTGCCCCTACAACCAACCCCCTCCCTTCTGGCAACCAACAGTTTGTTCTCCGTATTCGTGATTCTGTTTCTGTTTGCTGTTGTTATTGTTGTTTGGCTGGTTAGTTTGGGTTTTAGATTCCACACATAAGTCAGATCATATGGTATTGGTCTTTATCTGACTCATGTGACTTGGTATAAGACCCTGTTGTCACAAATGGCAAAATGTCATTCCTTTGTATGGTTGAGTTTCATTACGTCGCGTATATATATACCACATCTTCGGTATCCATTCGTTAAATCAGTGGATACGTAGGTTGCTTCCATACTTGGCTGTTGTAAATACTGCTGTGATAAATGTAGGTGTGTATACATCTTTTCAAATTAGTGTTTTTGTTTTCTTTGAGTAAATACCCAGCAGTGGAATTACTGCATCAAATGGTAGTTCTATTTTTAATTTTTTGAGGAACTTCCATAGTGTCTTCCATAGTGACTGCACCAGTTTACATTCCCACAAACAGTGTGCAAGGGTTCCCTTTTCTCCACATTCTTTCAACACTTAGTATTTTTTGTCTTGCCGACACTAGCCATCCTTACTGGTATGACGTGCTATCTCATTGTGGCTCTGATTTGCATTTCCTTGGTAATTAGTGATGTTGGGCATCCTTTCATGTTTTCTTGGCCATCTGTATGTTTTTGGGTTGTTTTTGGTGTGGTTTGGTTTTTGCCAGAATGTCTGTTCAGGTGCTCTGCCCATTTTTTAAGTCAGATTATTTGGCTTTTTGGTGTTGAGTCATAGAAGTTCTTTATGTATTTTGGATATTAACCTTATTAACTCCCATTCGGTAGATTGCCTTGTCATTTTGTTGGTGTCCTTTGCTATGCAAAAGCTTTTTATTTTGATGTACTCCTCATAGGTTTTTGTTTTTGTTTTTGTTTTTGTTTCCCTTGCCTGTGAAGATATATCTAGAAAATGATGCTAAGGTTGATATCTAAGAGTTTATTGTCTTGTTTTCTTCTAGGAGTTTTATGGTTTCAGGTTTCACATTTAGGTCTTTTTAATCCATTTTGAATTTATTTTTCAGTATATTTGGTGTGAGAAAGTGGTCCAGTTTCATTTTTTAGCATGTGACTGTTCAGTTCTCCCCACACCGTTTATTGAAGAAATTATATTTTCCCCATTATGGATATTCTTGCCTCTTTTGTCATAGATTAGTTGACCATATACATGTGGGTTTATTTCGGGGCTCTCTCTCCTGTTCTGTTGATCTCTGTCTGTTTTAGCCACAGAGATTTTATTTTTATTTTTTTAGTAAGTAGGCTCCGTGCCCAGAGCAGAGCCCTGAGCTAAGAGTCAAACGCTTAACCGACTAAGCCATCCAGGCTCCTCCAGCCACAGACATTTTAACAGTCATTTGAGGCTGAGTTCTCTCATGATAGTGATCTCAAAGATACCTCATTAAAATAATAGCTTTTTAAATTAAGAACTATACTCTGTTTAGAATTTATTTTAGGGCTAAACCTAAGCTAATAGAGATTATGTGGTATAAGGAAAGTGATACCGTCCAGATTTAGATATTTTTATCTCTGCCAGCCAGTACTTTTATGTTTGAATCAAATAAAATATTCCAGTTGCAAAATATGTTGAAAACATGTGATACAATCCAGGTAGGGCTGATGTTTTATTTTGTACTTTGTCTTCATGTTTTAAAAGAATTACACTTTATTTACATGATTCTAAAGGTCAAATAAGCATTTCTGTTAATTTGAAGAATTAAAAAAAATCACTAAACTTTTTCTCAGATAACTGGAATATTATATTTGATTCGAACCCAAAATAATGATTGGCAAGCAAAAAATTTTAAATTCTAGCTGGCATAATTTTTCCTTAAAACGTAATATACTTTCAGAGGATAAGAGGGGACAAGACATGTCTGACAAGAGAGGCTTAGAATCTGTTTTGTGTAGTTTTAAAATGTTAGAAGGATCCTTGGAGCAGATTTAGATTTTCCAAGTCTAAACTAGTCTAGAGTTAATTGTGGCCCTCCTTTTTTTTTTTTTTTTTTTTTTTCAATTGTATAAAAGGAATTTGCTGACAATTCTAAGGTACTTTCCAGGGCTTGTTTTGTGGAAATAAATGATGTAATGAGACTATGGTATCAGCATATACCCCCTAAATTTTCTACGTACCTTTTTTTCAATTTATTTAAAAAATATCTTAAATGTGCTCGTTGGCAAATATTGCTGTTTTCAGCCAGATGAGGACTTACCCGGCTTTCATTTGTCTGGTAAGTATCCAGGGATAACATATGAGTGATGGATTTTAGCAGATGACCTCATTTAACCAGTAGTTTCATTGCTTTCATTAAGATAGGGGTCCCAACATCATGCACGGGACAATAACATGGGGAACTTACCTACGTATGTCAGTACCAGGGCTCCATCTTGGACAGGCTCTCCAGGTAGTAAACACGCAGCCAGGGTTGAGAACGTTTGTCTTCAAGCAAGAACCAGTGGAGGTTGGGTGGGGTGGTGAGCGAGAAGAAGTAGTAGGAATGAGCTGTGGTCATGTCCATCCTTTCCCTGCTCACAGCGAAACGACCCAAGAGACAACGATCACTGAGAACCCAGGGTTTAGAAAATGAAATAGCTTTTTTTCTCTTTTGTCATTGTAGACATGGAAGGACTTTGATGAAACATAAATGGTTCAACAAAAGATGCTCTAATGGATGACAGCGAAACTCCTACATATAATCTGCAGATAGAACCACAAGATGGGTATCATCCTGGTGACGGCGTGGGAAGTACAGTAACACGCTTAGCTTCTGCATCGGATGAAAATGAAAATCAGCTTGACGGGGACGGGCAGGAGCGTCTGAGCCCGGGTGCCAGTGCAATGGGCAGACCTGCAGTGTGCGAGCAGGACAGTCTCAACAATAATGAGCGCTGCACCCCCAGCTGTGAGGTGGCTGTGCGTGAGAACCTGGGGGACACTTCCTATGAAAGCCCCAAGGACGGGCAGGCCTCCGTGGGAAAGGACAAAAAAATACCTGGAAAAAGAAGCTCCAGAACCAAAAGAGGCACCACTAAGAAGATAGCACAAGGTACTTTTAAAAAATCCTTTTTTATACCGTTCTCTACCTAAAAATAAACTGTCTTCTCTCCCATACTCTGTATACTGTCCTACATCTTGCTTTACTTCTCTTTTTTTTTTTTAATTTTTTTAACGTTTATTTATTTTTGAGACAGAGAGAGACAGAGCATGAATGGGGGAGGGTCAGAGAGACAAAGGGAGACACAGAATCTGAAACAGGCTCCAGGCTCTGAGCCATCAGTACAGAGCCCGACGCGGGGCTTGAACTCACGAACCGTGAACTTCTCTTAATAGACTCTGGAGCTGTTTCTCCAGTAGGACATATGGATCCAGCCGGGTGACATGTCACACATGTGACGTCTCGCACGCCTGTACCACTTCTTTGTGCCTCTTCCCAGTAGTTTGCTGTAACAACGTGCTGAAATTTTAATTATTTTACATGCTTTCACACCAGGTACTTTAAACATATGTTGTCTTCTTCCTTCCCATAAAATTCTTCATGGGATCTTTCCAACTCCAGAAGTGAATAATTGTGTTAGCATATATTAATATACATCTTACATCAGTGTTGAATAAGACATCTAGTTTTCATTGTATCACTTTGGTTACAAAGTAATTCAGAGTATTTCTTTCTCCCCCTCCCCCCCCCCCCCCCCAGAGTATTTCTTGTTTGGTGTATAGTTTGGCAGTTAAAGGTGGGAGCTTTGGACCTTGTTTTCCCCTGAATCACAGGCACCCCTGAGAACAGGCAGCCCCTGGTTGTTTTTCATCAGAAACATGTGGGCCTGCAACATTCAGGCACATCTTAGGCTGGGACTCCTAGTATAGCCCTGCTTCACCCAAGTCAGCCGTCTTTGCATGAGGCTCAAGAGGACGAAGGAGAACGTCTCCTCTCATCTTCTGCTTCTTTGCCTGATTAGAAATATAGTCATTGTATCCATATCTGGTATTTTTATTCGTTTTTTCATTTGGAGTAAAAGATGAAACTTTCCGGTTCCTACAGACTTATCCTTATTATTTCAATAAAGTGATTTGATAACTTTTTTTAAATGTTTATTCACTTATTTTTGAGAGAGAGAGAGAGTGCACGAGTGAGGGAGGGCACAGAGAGAGGGAGACAGAGGATCCAAAGCAGGCTCAGTGCTGAGAGTGCAGAGCCTGATGCGGGGCTCGAACTCACAAACCATGAGATCATGACCTGAGCCAAGGATGCTTAACTAACTGAGCCACCCAGATGCCCTCATTTGATAACTTTTTACTGTAGCTTATAATTAGGCTTTCCTGTTGACTGATCCCTTCATCCTTGCTTTTCCTTAGTAGGCTGAAATTAAAATAATTTTTTTTTAATGTTTATTTATTTTGAGAGAGTGTGCAAGTGAAGGGGGAGGGGCACAGCAAGAGGAACAGCGAGAATCCCAAGCAGGCTCTGTGCTGCCAGCACAGACCCTGACACAGGGCTCAGTCCCATAAACCGTCCAGCGCAGACCCCGACACGGGGCTCGGTCCCACAGACCATCCAGCGCAGACCCCGACACGGGGCTCGGTCCCACAGACCGTCCAGCGCAGACCCCGACACGGGGCTCGGTCCCACAGACCGTCCAGCGCAGACCCCGACACGGGGCTCGGTCCCACAGACTGTCCAGCACAGACCCCAACACAGGGCTCAGTCCCGCAAACCGTGAGATCATGACCTGAGCCGAAATCAAGAAGAGACACTTCAACCGACTGAGCCACCTAGGTGCCCCTAAAATGATTTTTGAAAAGAGATATGAAAGCCTTTTCTTAAAAGATCTACAGTAAATCAGATAATGTATGTAGTGCTATTTATATATAGATTGATTTATTCAATAACTGTAATCCAAGAGCAGTTTGTGCCTCTCTGATATGTTCTTTTGATGTTTTTGAGAACTGAGACGTAGTTGCATATGTATGTGGGTCAATCATAGCTTCAGGATGATGGCTGCTTTTATTCCTTCCTTCCACACATGACCTTATTCCATTTTCCCTAGGTGTGATGATATTATTTAGTTATTCAGTACTTACTATCCAGCAAGCAGATATGTGTAGAATTACTGCCTCCTAATGCATTTGAAATATATGATTTATAAAACCTATGGATAGTCTTTATACAGATTAGCTTTAAGTTATATATCTTAAATGCAATGAGTTTAGAAGTGTAAGAAAATGGAGTTGGCAGTTGCAAAACCTAAGTTCAAATCTTCTGGTTCTAGGTCACTTGGTGAGACTTAATGATTCTGTACTTCAGTTTCCTCAACTGTATAATGATGATGTTCATCTGTATATATATCTATAAAATTCCTTTCTGAGCTATGAATTCCTAAGATTTTGAACAGAGGTCGTATGGTCTAAACTTGGTTAAAATTCAGTGACTCACCTCTGTATCTATAGAGGATTTTTTTTCTGTATATATGTAAGGGGTACGTTGTTATTTGTACTTTAAGTCTTGTTGTTAAATTTGGGTGAGCAGTAGAATTTTAAACTGGGTAGAAAGCTTCTCATGAGGACAGAATTACTTCTTTCTACACCTGGAAAGGACCTGGAATGCAGCTTCAGGATGGCCTGGGAGCCTTCTCCCTGTACCCTGAGAGATCGCTGAAGCTCAGGCTCTCTCAGTGCGTGCCCCGTCACCAGATCTGAGTGATCCTGTCTCTCTGACAGCTCCCTGGTTAGTCTCTTTCTGTCCATCTCCGCTGCCACAGTTCAGCGTCCTCCTCCTTAGCTGGAGTAAAGCTCCCTAAAGATGTCTCCATCTTGTCGCTCCGGATCCAGTTCCCATGTCAGCACAAACAGTGCAGAGAGTCCCTGCATAGGTGTCTACACGTGGGCATGTTAGTGCTTCTTTTTACTGGGAAATCCCAAGATCCTAAGGAGATGAAGCCTCAACATTTTGCAGATGGGCGCTTTTCTGATAATGCGATAGCTTTTCAAATGTGAAATGACGTATAAAGCTTGACACTCAGTCCCAAACCAGCAATAGTAAGGTGCTCTCTCAATACTTTTTTAAAAAACATATTAAGGGGCGCCTGGGTGGCTCAGTCGGTTAAGCGTCCGACTTCGGCTCAGGTCACAATCTCACGGTCCGTGAGTTCGAGCCCCACATCGGGCTCTGTGCTGACAGCTCAGAGCCTGGAGCCTGTTTCAGATTCTGTGTCTTCCTCTCTCTCTGACCCTCCCCCGTTCATGCTCTGTCTCTCTCTGTCTCAAAAATAAATAAACGTTAAAAAAATTAAAAAAAAAACATATTAAGGTGAATTTATTTACTCTCATGCCTCTTTACCTAGGTTAATTGGTAATAATGTTTTGTATTTCCAAAAGCTAGTACTGGAAAAAAAGGTGAGCAGTAGTATGACGAGACATGTCATTATTTACAGGTTTTCTGGAGCTAACACTTGTGTTGTTTTTTTTGCTTTAATGAGCAGCAGGCTAAAGTCTATTAGAGTATAAAATGAGAACGTAAGAATAGTATGAAAGTGTCTTATAGAGAGGGGGCATTCGGAAGTGAATACCCAGAGGCAGCACTTCTAAAAACCTTGAACTTGGCCTCACAGAAGTCTGGTTGCCATTTTATGTATTATTTTTACTTATTTATTTACTTATTTATTTATTTATTTATTTTTAATGTTTATTTTTGAGAGACAAGAGACGAGCACGCGTGGGGGAGGGACAGAGAGAGTGGGAGACACAGAATCCGAAGCGGGCTCCAGGCTCTGAGCTGTCAGCACGGAGCCCCACATGGGGCTCGAACTCGTGAACTGAGAGGTCATGCCCTGAGCCGAAGTTGGAAGCTTAACTGACTGAGCCCAGGTACCGCCGGTTGCCATTTTATTACGAGACTGTTTCCTTTAGAGAATTGAATCTCTTTAATCCCATCAACTAAGCAGGATTTCAAGCTGCATCACATCACGTTCTCACTATAGTTGAATCTGGCATGGCTTTAAGTAAATATCCTAAAAATGAATGAAAGCGAGCCTATAAATTTTTAACAGCTTTGCTGAGATATTCACATACCATACACTTCACCTAATGTGTATAATTCACTCATTTTCGGTACATTCACAGAACTGCACGACCATTACCACCATCAATTTTAGAACATTGTCGTCATCACACAAAGAAACCCCATACTTGCTAGCAGTCGCTCCCCATTTTCTGCTGAGACCTCCCAGCCCTAAGCAGCCACTAATCTGCTATCTTTACAGATTCGTCTACTCAGGACATTTCATGTAAATGGAATTGTACAGTATATGGCCTTTTGCAACTGGCTTCCTTCACTTAGCGTAATATTTTCAAGATTCACCCATGTTGTGCCCCCATGTATCAGTACTTTATTTCTTTTTACTGTCGATTAATATTCCACTGCAAAGGATATATCATATTTCACTTATCTGTTTGTCAGCTGATGGACGTTGGGACTGTTTCTACTCTGGGGCTATATTGAATAATGCTCCTGTGAACATTACAGTTTTTTGGGGGCTTTGGGTTTTTTTGTTTTTGTTTTTTTTAGAGTACGTTTTTTATTTATTTAAATTCAAGTTAGCTAACATACAGTATAGTGCTGGTTTGAGGAGTAGAAGCCAGTGATTCATCCCTTACGCACAGCAGCCACTGCTCATCCCCAAAAGTGCCCTCCTTAATGCCCATCACCCATTTAGCCCATTACCTCACCCGCCTCCTCTCTATCAACCCCCAGTTTGTTCTGTGTTTAAAAGTCTCTTACGGTTTGCTCCCTCTCTCTATCTTATTTTTCCTTCCCTTCCCCTGTGTTCATCTGTTGTGTTTCTCAAATTCCATATGTGAATGAAATCATATGATATTTGTCTTTCTCTGACCTATTTTGCTTAGCATAATACACTCTAGTTCCATCCATGTCATTACAAATGGCAATATTTCATTCTTTTTGGTCACTAAGTAGTATTCCATTGAACATTCATACTACTACATCGTCTTTATCCATTCATCAGTTGATGGACATTTGGGCTCTTTCCAGACTTTGGCTCTTGTCAGTAGCACTGCTATAAACATTGGGGTGGTGCATGTGCCCTGTTTTCCAGAGTGGCTGCACCAGTTTGCATTCCCATTAGCAGTGAAGAGGGTCCCTCTTAGTCTGCATCCTCGCCAATACCTTTTGTTGCCTGAGTTGTTAATTTTAGCCATTCTGACAGGTGTGAGGTGGTATTTCACTCTGGTTTTGCTTTGTATTTCCCTGATGATGAGTGATGTTGAGCATCTTTTCTTGTGTCTGTTAGCCATCTGGATGTCTTCTTTGGAAAAGTGTCTATTCGTGTCTTTTGCCTGTTTCTTTAATGGATTATTTTTTGGGTGTTGAGTTTGATAAATTCTTTTTTTTTTTAATGTTTTTATTTTATTTTTGAGAGAGAGAGAGAGAGAGAGAACAAGCGGAAGAGGAGAGAGACACACACAGAATCTGAAGCAGGCTCCAGTCTCCGAGCTGTCAGCTTAGGGCCCACTGCAGGGCTTGAACCCACGAACCACGAGATCATGACCTGAGCCGAAGTCAGACGCTTAACCAACTAAGCCACCCAGGCACCCCAATATGTTCTTTATAGATTTAGGATATTAACCCTTTATCTGATATGTCTTTTGCAAATATCTTCTCCCATTCCCTTGGTTGCTGTTTAGTTTTGTTGATTGTTTCCTTTGCTGTGCAGAAGCTTTGTATCTTTTTTTTCCCTTGAGAGAGAGAGAGCAAGAGCGAGCTTGTGTGCACACACGTGCACAAGTGGGGGAAGGGCAGAGAGGGAGAAGGAGGAAGACAGGATCTGAAACAGGCTCTATACTGTCAGCGCAGAACCTGATGTGGGGCTCGAACTCAAGAACCATGAGATCATGACCTGAGCCAAAGTTGTCTGACGCTTGACCAACTAAGCCACCCAGGTGCCTCAGAAACTTTGTATCTTGATGAGGTCCCAATAGCTTATTTTTGCTTTTATTTCCCTTGCCTTCAGAGAGGTGTGTAATAAGAAGTGGCTGCGGCTGAGATCAAAGAAGTTGCTGCCTGTTTTCTCCTCTAGGATTTTGATGGTTTCCTGTCTCACATTTAGGTCTTTCATCCATTGTGAATTTATTTTTGTATGTGATGTAAGAAAGTGGTCCAGTTTCATTCTTCTGCATGTTGCTGTCCAGTTTTCCCAGCACTACTTGCTAAAGAGACTGGTTTTTTTCCATTGAATACTCTTTCCTGCTTTGTCAAAGATTAGTTGACCGTATAGTTGTGGGTTCGTTTCTGGGTTCTCTATTCTGTTCCATTGATTTGAGTGTCTGTTTTTATGCCAGTACCATAGTGTCGTGTGGATTACAGCTTTGTAATACAGCTTGAAGTCCGGAATTTTGATGCCTCCAGCTTTGGTTTTCTTTTCCAACATTACTTTGGCTGTGTGGGGTCTTTTCTGGTAGTGTACAAGTTTTTATGTGGACGTATGTTTTCATTTTTTTGGTTATGTGTGCCTAGGAGTAGAATTGCCACATTATAAATCAGTACTTCATTTAACTTGTTGAAGATCTGCTGAACTGTCGTCCAAAGTGGCTACACCATTTCACATTTCCTACCAGCAACATATAAGGGTTATAATTTTTCCACATCTTCTCCAACACTTGGTAATATCTGCTCCTTTGAATGTTTATTTTTGAGAGGGAGAGAGAGAGAGTGCAAGCAGGCGAGGGGCAGAGAGAGAGGGAGACAGAGGACCAGAAGCCATCTCCACGCTGACAAGAGAGAGCCTGATGTGGGGCTCAAACCCACAAACCGTGGGATCACAACTCAAGCCAAAGCCTGATGCTTAACCAGCTGAGCCACCCAGGCACTCCTCTGTTCCTTTGATTTTAACTACAGTCTTTTTTTTTTTTTTTTTTTTTGAGATATAACTTACATGCCATGAACTTCACCATCATAAAGTGTACAACCTCCTGGTTTTATATATTCTCATAGAATATACAATTCTATATATTTTGCTGCTATAATATTTTGCTGAAAAGCAAAAAATAAAGATGTTGCAAGTATTAAGAAAAGAGTGGGGGCGCCTGGGTGGCTCAGTCGGTTGAGCGTCCGACTTCAGCTCAGGTCACGATCTCGCGGTCCGTGAGTTCGAGCCCCGCGTCGGGCTCTGGGCTGATGGCTCAGAGCCTGGAGCCTGCTTCCGATTCTGTGTCTCCCTCTCTCTCTGCCCCTCCCCCGTTCATGCTCTGTCTCTCTCTGTCTCAAAAATAAATAAACGTTAAAAAAAAAATTTTTTTTAAAAAAAAAGAAAAAAAAAAGAAAAGAGTGACTCACAGTCTTCCACTTCAAAGTGAAACCAAACAATTTATTTGTCCTGAATGAATGGAAATAATGTATTCAGAGTATACTTCTTTGTATGCTGCACTTGCTTATAATATATCATTCTATCTAATTCTCAAACATTTTATCCCCCTTAAAAGAAATCCTTTACCCATTAGCGGTTACTCTCCATTTCTCTTTCCCTCCAGCCTAGCCCCTGGCAAGCATTAGACACATACATTTTGTGTAGTTGTAAAAGACAAGTTCCGATTATTAAGTGTTTGGTGGTTGCCATAGAACATACTTTATTTACTCAGTCACCCTAGTATTTAAGCATTTAACAAAAACAGTTCAGCAAATGGCAGGAAGCCAGAGATAGGCAGCAGATGGAAATTGGGAAAGGAAGAACTTCCAGATTGACTTGCCACTGGCTGTTCAGTGCCCTGACTTGTTCAGCTGGGGGCCTCCAGCTGGGAGGTGACCAGGAGGGCTTGAAAGCTAGAAAAAAACAAATCTGGGAAATGCATCTGTGGCTGGAGTCAGGCTTTCAGAGTGAAAAGAACAAAGACTTTGGCCCTGCCTGTTCCTACCCAAGTGATCTTAGGAAAGTAACTCATTTCCTTATCTGTAAGAGGGCTAATCCTACCATTCCTGAAAGATGGTCCTTAGAATGAGTGATCCTGTAGTTAAGCTCTTTATCAAATACTCAGCCTAAGATAGGTGCTTCCAAATGGTACTTGTAGTCTTTATGTATGTAGCAGGATGATTTTGAGGGGCATGATCAGGGGCAGCATTCAGTAAAAGTAAGCCGTTGGTTTAATTTGACTTTAATTCCATCTTCCCTCTTTTGTCAGTATCATCTTATCTCCTAAAATCTTTCTAATGCTCTCTTTTCAGATTCACCTGTCCCCCTTGCTCCCCTAAGGTATATTCCTAAAAATGTGTGCCCAGTGCCACCCTGGTTTAACGTCTGGTAAGATGTGCCTGCTGGCAGGTTAACTGATCTCTAAAGTAAAAACTGATGATGCAGGTGCCCAGTTTGCATTTTACATATCTGCCTTCAACCATAGTAGAAACCTTTTTAGTTCTAAACTTGAATGCCTAATGGAGTCAGCCAAGTAAGTTCTATACTGTGGTTTTGGCCAGGATTGGGATACTGGGATTGATGAGAACTTTGATGGACAGGACTGTGCGTACCTAGCTAAATGTGTTCCAATTAAAAAATGTAAAGGCCTGCATTTCTCAGCACTTGGCTGCCCTTCCTACATTTTCAAAGGCAACAATGGCATACCGAGCCCCTCCATATGTAAGGACCATTGTGATTACATTGGGCCCACCCAGATAGTGTAGCATAATCTGCCTTTTTCTAAGGCCAAATGACTAACGACCTTAATCCCATCTGCTTCCTAATTCCCTTTTGTGACTTAATGTGACATATTTATGGGGATTGGGACATGGATGTCTTTGGGGGGCCATTATTCTGTCCATGAAAATACTTTAAGATTGACTAGATGATGACTTTATATAGCAGAATTCTTCCCTTTATAAAAAATGTTTTATAGAGGCGCCTGGGTGGCTCAGTCAAGCATCCGACTTCGGCTCAGGTCATGATCTCGTGGTCCGTGAGTTCGAGCCCCGCGTCGGGCTCTGTGCTGACTGCTCAGAGCCTGGAGCCTGTTTCAGATTCTGTGTCTCCCTCTCTCTCTGACCCTCCCCCGTTCATGCTCTGTCTCTCTCTGTCTCAAAAGTAAATAAATGTTAAAAAAAAATTTTTTTAATGTTTTATATTATTTTGTATACCATACCGGGTTACTTAGTTAATAGATATTTATTGAGCACTGTATGTATGCCAGGCACTGTTGGCAAACCTGCCTTTGAGTTTTGTATGCTTGAGTATGAGAGCCTAGTAAATAACAGGTTCTGTCTAGCAAGGTGGGAGTCAGGACTGGTACTTAGCAAGCACAGGGCTGTAGAAATGCTGGCCTAGAGCAGCTATGGGAGGCTTCCAGGAGGAAGCTTGGATGTCCAAGCTGAGAGAGGGACAAATAAGCACTAGCCAAGTAAAGGTGATGGGGATAAGGGGACAGGCACAACACAGACTAAAGCCACGTTTCAGAAACTGCCAATATTCAGTTTGTCTGGAGCAGAATAAAAGGGGAGAAGAAATCTAGGGCAAATAGTGGAGAATAGAACAGTAGAGAGATTGAAGCTCGAAAGATCAGCAAGGTCCAGGTTATGAAGGATTGTTGTTTCATGGTGACCACTTTGGGCTTTGCCAGCAGGTTTGAACAAGAGTGATGTGATGTGAGCTGCAGGGCGTTAGAAAGGCGGCTCCCTCTGCAGTGTGGAGAGTGGGTTAGGATAGGGCCAGATAAGAGGCAGTGTAGCTGGGAGGGGCTTCTGCGGTAATCTGTGCAGGGGATGCTGGTCCTTCTGACCGGGTGGCCTTGGGGCTGGAAAGAAGTAAGAGGACTGGGAGTTATTAAGGGGGTGGAATTGACTGAACTAGGTCATAGAGTAGGTGTGAGAAAGTCCAGGATTATCCCCAGTTGTGCGGTTTAGGCACCAGATGCGCGATGATGCTGCTTAAGGGGGGTGTGAATGTAGAGAGACAAGGAGCAAGTGTGGGGAGAAAAGGGCAGAAGGCAATGTGGCGATCTGGGGCCAGGTGTCTGGAGTCCCTTAGACACCTAAGTGACCATGTTGAACAGGTAGTTGGTCTAGGTCTCAGGACTGTGATCTTGGCTAAAGGTGTAGTTTTTGGAAATAGAAAGGATCTTGAAAATGGCCTACCCAAACCCCTTAATTTTTAGTTTTTAAAATTTTTAATTTTTTTCATTGATTTTCACTTACTAGATTGCCAGTTTATTGTAAAAGGGTCTAACTCAGGGATGCACAAGGCAAGAAATGGGGAAAGTATGGGAGCTTCTGTGCCCTCTCCGGCACACCACCCCACATCTCCATCTATTCACCAGCCCAGAAGCTGGTCCCTTAATATATTTGTTTGACCCCTTAATTTTTATAAATGAAGTTCAGGTTTGATCTACACAGTACCTTTGTTTTGCAGGAGACGGGGGAAGAATTAGGGTGTGAACCCAGGGCATCTAAAGAGCCGGTGTGTTTTCTGTGCAGCAGAGTTTTACTTGTCCTACTACACAGTGAGATTGTCTCCATAGGATTAATAGTGATAACGATGGTGGGGTGTCTGGGTGGCTCAGTCAGTCAAACGTCTACCTCTTGATTTCGGCTCAGGTCATGATTTCCTTTTTTTTTTTTTTTTTTTTTTTTTAATTTGTTTTTAAATTTACATCCAAGTTAGTTACCTTATAGTGCTATAATGATTTCAGGAGTAGATTTCAGTGATTCATCCCCTATGTATAACACCCAGTGCTCATCCCAACAAGCGCCCTCCCTAATGCCCCTTGCCCATTTAGCCCATCCCCCCACCCACAGCCCCTCCAGCAACCCTCAGTTTGTTCTCTGTATTTAAGAGTCTCTTATGTTTCATCCCTCTCCTTGTTTTTATTTATTTTTGCTTCCCTTTTTGACTTTTTTTTAAGGTTTTTAAATTTTATTTCGAGAGAGACAGAGAGAAAGAACGTGGGGGGTGGCAGTGGGGGCGGGGGGAGAGAAAATCCCAAGTAGGCTCCACATTGTCAGCACAGAGCCGGAGGCAGGGCTTGATCTCAGGAACCTGTGAGATCCTGACTAGAGCCAAAACAGAGTTGGATGCTTAACCAACTGAGCCACCCGGGTGCCCCAGAAGCCACACTTTTTCTACAATGTAATTTTATTTTTTTTAATGTTTACTTATTTATTTATTTACTTATTTATTTTGAGAGGGAGGGGCAAGACTCCCTATTTGAGACTATTCGAGAGGGAGAGAAAGACTCCCAAGTAGGCTTCGTGCTGTCAGCACAGAACCGGATGTGGGACTGGATCCCACGAACCGTGAGATCATGGCCTGAGCCAAAATCAAGAGTTAGACACTTAACCGACTGAACCACCCAGATTCCCCATAATGTAATTTTGAAGGTGATATTCTGTCACTTCTGCCATATTGTTTGTTCGATGCACGTTATTAGGTCCAGCCCACACAGGAAGGGGCTTATCCAAGGGCACGGATACTAAGAGGCAAGTCACTGGGGGCCATCTAACAGGTTGCCTCCCACAGTCTGCCAGGGAAGGGCAGGGTCTCAGAGTGTGGCAAGGGCCCTGAGAGCAGGTAACGGTAGATAGACCCACATTCTTTTTTCTCTGAGTGCCTTTCTCAGAGATTGCTCGTGGGACCCAGGATACCTGGTGGTACAGACAAGCCAGTCCGACAACTTTCTACTTCTTGTCTATTGTTTCATGATTTCAGTTGTACTCTTAAAATGTGATAGCTATGTAGGGGCTCCTGGCTGGCATAGTCTGAAAACCTCAAGCCCCAGATTGGGTGGACAGAGTACTTAAATAAATAAATAAACAAACAAACTTTAAAAAACTGAAAAGAGTGTACGGTAGCCATATAGAAAGAAGGTGAAAAAGAAGAGAATTACTATCAATCTGGCCTTTCACATTTTGTCCGGAAGCCAGCCTTCTCCATCAAGTCTCTGTAATGTGATATTTTATATAAAGAAAATCTGAGAAATTTGCACCCCCAAAATTTCTGTATTTCTATGCAGTTACACATATATATTAACACAGGTGCGAATGAAGACTTTTATCTTTATTTTCCTAAGAATATGTTGTTACTGATTTCACAGAACTCAACTTAATGGAGCATAAATTCAGGGAGGATATTTAGGGACTTCGCTTCCCAACTTTCTACTGTTAAAGTCAAACTTCCCAATGTTAAACAGTTTTCTGTGTAGTCTCCTTTTGTTTTGTTTTTAACTCCAACTTTTGTTTGTTTGTAATCCCTACAGAGAGTGGATGTCTTTTTACCTTTATTTATTTAAAATAATTGTTTCTAAATATCATTCACAGAGTCAAAAACTGTAACTAAAAGGGCTTTTTTAATTTTCTTATTGTTTTATTGTGTTTTTAACAAAGTTATTCCATCCATCTGGCTCTCTAATTTTGAAAAAAGCACGCAGGTAAGCATTTGAAAAGTGTAGCCACAGGATCAAAAGCAGGTAGAGAGAGTACAGCCATATGACAGAATATAATTTGGCAATAAAAATGAAAAAAGTGTTAATAATACTACAAATGAAAACCTTATGCTGAGTGAAAGAAACCAGTCACAAAAGACTATATGTAATATGATTCCATTTTATGAAATGGCCAGAATAGGCAATTGCATGGAAACGGAAGGCAGGTTAGTGGCCGCCAACGGCTGGGGACATTGGGGGAAACGCAGAGATGGGACGCTGAGCAGTACAGGGCTTCTGTTTTGAGAGATGAAAGCTTCGTGACATTGGTTGTGGTGATGGTTGCATAGCACTGAATAAACTCAGAGGTTGAACACTATGGACACTTGAGATGGGTGAATACTATTTTATGTGAATTAGAGTCTCAATAAAACGGTTTTGAAAAAAGCAGTTTGGAGTGGTGGTTGGTTTGGCGACGGGAAGAAACACTAGTGCCATGGTGCATTGTCCCTGCAAAATGTGAAGATGACCGGCGTAATGGGATTCGACCTAACGTTTTTTTGTAACGTGCGGTGAAGTGCTCTTTTAGCCTGTTTCTCTGGTGTTTTTCTTTTGACTTACGGGAAGTTCAGAGTTAATTCCTGGTTTTCTACATTTTTCTTTCTTGTAAATTCCCCTAATGGAAAGACAGTCTGCTATCAGTAGCTTTAGAGAATTCTAGAATATTGGGGGGGCGGGGGGGGAGAGGGTTGGTTTCCTTTGGATATTTAGGTTCTCCCTCTTCCTCCACAAATAGGCACTATTTTTAAGTTTTGAATTTATTTTTTATTTTAGTTTATTGAGAACGAGACAGTGCAAGCAGGGGAGAGGCAGAGAGAGAGGGGAACAGAGGATCCAAAGCAGGCTCTGCGCTGACAGCAGAGAGCCCCAAGTGGGGCTCGAACTCAGGAACCATGAGATCATGACCTGAGCCAAAGTCAGACGCTCAACCGACTGAGCCACCCAGGTGCCCCAATGAAGTTCATTTCTTGAAGTGCTTTTTCATAGCCACTGTGTGTCTGTAAAAATCTAAATATTGAATTTGGATATTCACACAGTTTGTATCCTAAGTAGGTGAGCCTTTTATATTAAAGGAGAAAATAAATAATGGTGTTTGAGCTCAAGCCTCTCTGGCTGGAGGCAACAGTGTGTAAATACTGAGGTCGGCTTATAGATCTAGACAGTGGTTCGGTGTGGCTCACTACGATTTCAGATGAGTGATCAGAGCTCTGCTTTCCAAGAGCTCAGCAAAGCAAATGAGCTGTGAAAAGGACTGCTCCTTCCTCTTAAGAAAGGTATCCTTCGTGGCATCTACCTGAGAGGAAAATAAGAATATTCTTTTGGGGCACCTGGGGGGCTCAGTGGAGTGAGCTGCCGACTCTTGATTCGGCTCAGGTCATGATCTCACACTTGATGGGATCGAGCCGCGGGTCGGGCTCTGCACTGACAGCACAGAGCTCGCTTGGGATTCTCTCCCTCTTTCTCTGTCCCTCCCCTGCTCGCTCACACACGCTCTCTCTAAATAAGTAAATAAACCTAAAAAAGTAAAAAAGAATATCTTTTGAAGGTTTGTGTGGTGCTGTCCTTCAGAGTCTATGATGGCACATTGCCACTTACAGCACCTAAAACACAGGTGACAGTTAGCGAAAGGGGCAGTCTTTCAGCCTTGTTTGAGTTCAGTCCGGAAGCATTTGGCAGTTGTCAAGAAGGTGCCTAGAATAAAGTCGGGTGGCTGTTTTCATGTGGTCCCATCTGACACTGATTCCCCTGCTCGACACCCAGTGGAGAGACCGGCACGACCGCTTTCACGACCGCTTTGCTTGCAAAGCACTGGGTGTGCGCTGTGTGATGCTTTGTGTCCTCAGTCATTCGTTTGCAAGCCGCGGGCTGGAGGAGCTGGGCCACTTACTTCAGGTCACAGGACAGTTGGACTGCAGCCCAGGAGCCTAACCCCGGCCGTGGGCAGCAGAGGCTGCCGCCTGAGGGCACAGGACAAGAGTGCCACGCAGAACGGATGCTAATTGTGCCCTGATTACATAAGGTGTCCCTTTGACCCCGGGTCACAGCAGAAGGAAGTTGGCTCATTTCCATATTTGTCTCACCCATGATAACTAGCGTGGAGGAAAAGGAAGGAATTTTCCTTTTTACCACTTTATTGTGCTTAGCTGATGATCAAAGATACTGAAGTATGAGCACGCTCCTCTCCATCTTCTTTTTTTTTTAATTTTTTAAATGTTTATTTATTTTTGAAGGAGAGAGACAGAGACAGAACATGAACAGGGGAGGGGCAGAGAGAGAGAGAGAGACACAGAATCCGAAGCAGGCTCCAGGCTCCGAGCTGTCAACACAGAGGCGCACTCGGGGCTTGAACTCACAGACCGTGAGATCATGACCTGAGTGGAAGTTGGACGCTGAGCCACCCAGGTGCCTGTCTCCTCTCCATTTTCTTGGCACTAACCAGAATCTTGGAGAGAGGAAATGTGGGAGGAAAACGAGGAGCCAAGCACAGAGTCTGCCATAGGAGCTACATAAGCCATGATTAAAAATTATTACTGACGCATCTTCCACAGTTACAGCCAAGGTGTGCATCCGCATGAATGAGTAAGGCAGTTTGTGATGTAATGGCTCCAAGAATCACAACAGAAAAGCCTGGAAACGAAGGCATTTTTTCTTTTATTATTTTAATATTGCAATAAAATATGTATAATATAAAGTTGCTGTTTTTTAATGTTTATTGTGAGAGACAGCGAGTGTGCTTGAGCAGGGAAGGGGCAGAGAGAGAGATGGGGACAGAGGATCTGAAGCGGGCTCTGTGCTGACAGCAGCAAGCCCGACGCGGGGCTCGAACTCCCAAACCGTGAGATCATGACCTGAGCTGAAGTCAGACACTCAAATGACTGAGCCACCCAGGCGCCCCTCAATTTGCTATCTTAAGTGTACAATTCAGGGCGATTAATCACACTTGCAATGTTGTGTAACCATCAGCACTGTCTGTTTCCCACACCTGTACCCCCCAGGCAGAGACTCTAAGTGTTAAGCAGTGGGTCTGCGTCCTTTCCCCCTCTGCCCGGTCACCTCGGTTCTGCTGTCTGCATGAGTTCTTCCACTGTAGGTATTTCAGCTAAGTGCAGCCGTGTGATACTTGGATCGTTGTCGCTGGCTTCTTTGACGTGCACGTGTCCGGCCTCACCCACGACGCAGCATGTGTTCAGCACGGTTTGTGTGTCCATCCACCTGCTAAGGAATATTCTTTCAGCTTTTGGCTAATGTGAGTGCCGCTGCAGCGAACGCTGGCACGCGTACGTCTGTTTGGGTGCCTGTACGCCTGGAAATGTGCCTGTTCTGTGTGGACACCTGGAAATGGGATTGCTGGGTCATACGGTGATTCGGAGCGTGACCCTGAGGAGTGGCCGCGCCGTCTCCCACAGCAGCTGCACCTGCACGTTCCCATCAGTGGCGCACGGGGGTTCTGCTTTCTCCATATCCTCACATCCGTTTTTCTGATAATCGCCATTGTTTTGCGTCCGTCTCGGCCTGTTGATAGCGATGCCGTGGGCTAGAAAGTGTTGTGCTACTGGAGGCAGCCCCCACAGGTCCTTCCCTGACCAGAGCCCGTGTCGTGGCCAGACAGGCCCTCGTGGTTCTTGTTATGACGATCCCCAGACACACCCCAGCAGCGACCGTTTGTGAACTTTGAAAAAACACGGTTTATTATTTACAAGTTCTAGAGGGTACATTGCATGCCCAGGGCCATCTGTAGAGAGAGAGAGAGGGAGCAGATTGGGGTTCTGCCTTTATTGGGGTCATGCGTGGAGCACCTAGGACTACATGGGTGGATTTAAAACATAAGAGCAGGAAATAAAGCACAGAAAGGGAGGAGGGATCGGTTCAAATGGTCAGTTATCTAGGTCAACCAGGGCTTTCTGAAAAGGGGAACCACATGGGTGGGTGGCCTGGCTCTTCGTCTAGTTGTGTAGCTGACAGCATGTTCATTCCAGACCATTGTCTTTGAACCGGATGCCTTGGCAATGAGAAGCTTAATGTCTGCAGCTTACATTATAGTCAAAAAATGAATTGTCAGGCTTATGCTACAGCCATAATAGTAGGTATAAACTGGTATCTCATTGTAGATTTGATTTGCATTTCCCTAATGACTAGTGATGTTCAGCATCTTTTTGTGTGCGTATTCGCCATTTGTATATCTTCTTTAGTGATATGTCTGTTCAGGTCCTTTCCTCATCTTGAATTAGGTTGTTTGTTTCAGGTGTAGGAGTTCTTTATGTATTCTAGATGTCAATCCCTTATCAGATTTATGATTTGAAAATATTTTCTTCCATTCTGTGGATTGTCTTTTCACTCACATTATAGTGTTCTGGGCTGCCGAATGCTTTTAATTTAGATAAAGTCCAATGTATCTATTTTTTTTCTTGTATTTGCTGTGCTTTTGATGCCATACCCAAGAAATTATTGGCAAATCCAATGTGAAGAAGATTCTCCCCCCATGGTTTCTTCTAAGAGCTTTGTAGTTTAAGCTCTTACATTTAGGTGTTTGATCCATTTTGAGTTCATTTTGTATATGGTATTAGGTAATGGTCCAACTTCATTCTTTTTTGGGGGGAGGTGGAGAGAGAGAGGGTGCAAGTGAGTGAGGGGCAGAGAGAGAGAATCCCATGAGGGGCAAAAAGAGAGTGGGAGGGAGGGCAGGGGAGAGAGAGAGAGAGAGAGAGAGAGAGAGAAAGAAAGAAAAGGGAAAGGAAAGAACAGAGAAAGAGAAGAGAAAGAAAAGCAGGACTCACCCAGGGCTCATGTTTTACCCAAAACAGGGCTTGTGTTCACCCAAATCAGGGCTAGACCTCACCCAATGTGGGACTGGAACTCATGAACTATGAGATCATAACCTGAGCCTAACTCAAACGCTTAATGACTGAGCCACCCAGGCACCCCTAACCTCGTTCTTTTACATGAAGATGCCCAGTTTCCCCAGCACCGTTTGTTGAAAACACTTTCTTTTTCACGTTGAATGGCCTTGGACCCTTCCTTGTCAAAAGTGAATTAACTACGGATATGAGAGTTTATTTTTGGGTTCTCAATTCTGTACTGTTGGTCGAATGCAATAGGTCTATCCTTATGCCAGTACCACAGTGTGTTTTTCCTGTAACTTTATAGTAAGCTTTGAAATCTGGAACTGTAAGTCCTCTAATTTTGTTCTTTTTCAAGACTGTTTTGGCTATTCTGGGTCCCTTGATATTTCATACATATTTCAGGATGGGTTCTTGTTTCGGCAGAAAACACTATTGGGATTTTGTTTGGGATTGCGCCGAATCTGTAGATTATTTGGGTGGAATTCTCATCTTCACAACTTTAAGTCTTCCAGTCCACAAGCAGGAGAGGTCTCTCCATTATTTGTATCTTCCAATTCCTTTCAGTATTGTTTTGTAGCTCTCAGTGTACAAGTCTTGTTTCCACACATTGAATTTATTCCTAAGTATCTTGTTCTTTTTGATGCTATTGTAAATGGAATTATTTTCGTAATTTCCTTTTCCAGTTGTTCACTGCTAGTGAATAGTGTATAGAAATACAACTGGGGGGTGCCTGGGTGGATCAGTCAGTTGGGCGTCCAACTTCGGCTCAGGTCATGATCTTGTGGTCTGCGAGTTCAAGCCCCACGTTGGGCTCTGTGCTGATGGCTCAGAACCTGGAGCCTGCTTTAGATTCTGTGTCTCCGTCTCTCTCTGACCCTCCTCTCTCTCTCTCTCTCTCTCTCTCTCTCTCTCAAAAATAAATAAATAACTTCAAGAGAAATACAACAGATTTTTTACATATTGATTTTTTTATGCTTCAGCTTTGTTGAATTGATTTTCTAGGTCTAATAATTCTTTTTTTATGTTTATTTTTAGTGTTCACTTATTTTTGAGAGAGACAGAGTGTGAGCGGGGAAGGGGCAGAGAGAGGGAGACACAGTATCCAAAGCAGGCTCCAGGCTCCAGGCTCCGAGCTGTCAGCACAGAGCCCAACACAGGGTTCGAACCCACAAACTGCCAGATCATGACCTGAGCAGAAGTTGGACACTTAACCAACTGAGCCACCCAGGCACCCCATTCTAATAATTCTTTATGTGTGGAGTCCTTAGTGTTCTCTAGATATCAGATCAGGTCGTTTGCAAATAGAGATAGTTTTACTTATTCCTTTCCAATTAGGATGCCTTTTATTTCTTTTTGTTCCTTAATTACCCCGGCTAAAACTTCCAACATTATGTTGAATAGAAGTGGCAAAGTGGTCATCTTTGTCCTATTTCTGACTTTAGGGGGAAAGCTCCCAGTCTTCACCTGAGTACAGTGTTTGCTGTGGGTTTTTCATAAGTGGCCTTTATTATATTGAGGAAGTCCACTTCTCCCGATTTATTGAGAGTAGTTATCAGAAAACGGTGTTAGATTTTGTGAAATGTTTTTTATGTATTATTTGAGACAGTCATGCGGTATTTTTTTTTTCATTTTATTAACATCGTATATTACATTGATTGCTTTTATGTTGAACCACCCTTGAATTCTTAGGATAAAACCAACTTGATCACAGTGTACAATCATTTTAATATGCTGCTGAATTTAGTTTCCTAGTATTTTGTTCAACATTTTTGCATCTATATTCATAAGGGATATTGGTCTATATTTTCTTTTTTTGTGATGTCTTTGTCTGGCTTTGGGATCAAGGAAATGCTGACCTCATAGAATGATTTAGAAAGTATTTCTTCCTCTTCAGTTTTTGGGAAGAGTGTAAAAATAATTCATGTTAATTTTTCTTTAAATGTTTGGTTGAATTCATCAGTGAAGCCATCCATTCTGCTAACATCTGCCTTTTAATTAGAGAGTTTAAACCATTTACATTTAAAGTAATTGCCAATAAGGTAAGGAGTTACTTCCGGCATTGAGGGTTTTTTTTTTTTTTGTTTTTTTTTTTTTTTTTTAAGTTTATTTATATACTGCCCACGAGAGGGGCAGAGAGAAGGGGAGAGAGAAAATCCCAAGCAGGTTCCATACTGTCAGCATGGAGCCTGATGTGGGGCTTGAACTCATGAACCGTGTGGTCATGACCTGAGCCAAAACCAAGAGTCTGAAAGTCAACTGACTGAGCCACCCGGGTGCCCCTGGCATTGAGCTATTTGTTTTCTGTCTTGCATGTTTTTTGCTCCTCAGTTCCTCAATTACTGCCTTTTTTCCCTTATTAAGAAATTTTGTATAGTGTCCCATTTTGATTCCGTTCTTTTCTGAATATTTTTAGCTGTTTGTGTAGTTGTTTCCTTGGGGATTGCAATTAACACATTAAGCTTATAACAGCCTAGTTTGATACCAATACTCTGCCCGTGTATATCGGTCTCCTCCTTTTTATTATTGTTGTTGGAGATTACACCTTTCATATATTGTTTGCCAATTAACATAGTTACAATTATTTTTTAATGCATTTGCCTTCTAAATCATATGGAAAAAGGAGTCACAAACCAAAAGTACAGTTATGCTTTTATTTTTGCCTGTGTTGTTATTGTAACCAGTGTTTTTTATTTCTTCGTGTGGATTTGAGTCACCATCTAGTGTTCTTTCATTTCAGCCCAGAGGACTCCCTTTAGCTTTCATTGTCATATAGCTCTTCAAGTCCCATCCCCTCTAAGCATTTGTTTGTCTGAGAGTGTCTTAATTTCGCTTTCATTTTTGAGGGATAGTTCTCTTATAGAATTTTTGGTTGACTATCCTTTTCTTTCAGTACTTTGAATATATCATCTCTCTCAAAAAAAAAAAAAAAAAAAAAAAAAAAAAACAAAGAATATGTCTTCTCGTTGTTTTCTGACGTCCATGGTTTGGGAAGAGAAATTAGCTGTGATTCTTATTGAAGATTCCCTTGTTTATGAGTCTTCTCTCTCTTCTTTCAGAATTTGTTGTTTTTTTTTTTTTTAACTCTATTTGCAGATGACATATTATACACAGAATATCCTAAACACTCCCCCAAAAGGGCGCCTGGAGGGCTCAGTCAGTTAAGCTTCCGACTTTGGCTCAGGTCATGATCTCATGGTTCATGGGATAGAGCCCCATGTCAGGCTTCCCACTAACAGTGTGGGGCCTGCTTGGGATTTTCTCTCCCCCTCTCTTTGTCCCTCCCATGCTTGCACCCACTCTCTCTCTGTCTCTCAAAAACAGATAAACATTAAAAAATAATAAATTGAAGATGATACAAATGGAAAGATATTCAGTTCAATCCCTGTCAAAATACCAATTGCATTTTTCATAAAACTAGAACAAATAATACTAAAATGTGTTTGGAACCACAAAAGACCCCAAAGGTCAAAGTAATCTTGGGAAAGAACAAAGGTGGAGGTATCATAATACCAGATTTCAAGATAGACTATAAATCTGTAGTACTCAAAACAGTATTGTACTGGCAGAAAAATAGGTACATCAATGGAACAGAACAGAGAGCCCAGAAATAAACCCGCAATTATACGGTCAGTTAATCTATGACAAAGGAAGCAAGAATATACAATGAGGATAGGCAGCGTTTTTAATAAATGGTGCTGGGAAAACTAGACAGCTAACTGTAAAAGAATGAAACTGGACACTTTCTTTTACCACACACAAAAATAGCTCAAAATGGATTAAATACTTAATTGTGAGACCTAAAGTTTTACATACGGAGTAATCTCTTTGACATTGGCCTTAGCAACATTTTTCTAGATCTGTCTCCTCAGGCAAGGAAACAAAAGCAAAAATAAACTATGGGGACTACACCAAAATAAAAAGCCGTTTTTGCAGTAAATGAAACTGTTAACAAAACAAAAAGGCAACCTGTTGAATGGGAGAAGATATTTGCAAACAATATATCTGATAAAGGGTTCGTATCCAAAATATATAAAGAATTTATACAACTGAACACCAGAAAATATATACATGAGTAACAATCCAATTAAAAATGGGCAGAGAAGGGGTATCTGGGTGGCTCAGTAGGTTGAGCGTCTGACTTCAGCTTCGGTCATGATCTCACAGCTCATGGGTTCGAGCCCCATGTTGGGCTCTGTGCTGACAGCTCAGAGCCTGGAGCCTGCTTCCGATGCTGTGTCTCCCTCTCTCTCTGCCCCTAACCCACTTGCATTCTGTTTCTGTCTCTCTCAAAAATAAATAAACATTAAAAAAAATTTTTTTTAGTGGACAGACGACCTGAATAGACATTTTTCAAAAAAAGACGTCCAGATGGCCAACAGACAGATGCAAAGATGCTCAACCTCACTCATCATCAGGAAAATGAAAAAACCACAATGAGGTATCACCTCATACCTATCAGAATGACTGTAATCAAAAAGACAAGAAATAACAAGGGTTGGCGAGGGTGTGGAGAAAAAAGAACCTTCACGCACTGTTGATGGGAATGGAAATTGGTACAGCCACTGTGGAAAACAGTATGGAGGTACCTCAGAAAAATTGAAAATAGAAATACCATATGATCTAATAATTCTACTTTCCTGTACTTACCCAAAGAAAACAAAAACACTAATTTAAAAAGACATGTGCACTCCCTTGTTTATTGCAGCATTATTTACAGTAGCCAAGGTATGGAAAATGGGGTGTGTGTGTACACACACACACACACGTATACATACATATATACATACAGTGGAATATTACACAGCCATAAAAAAGGATGAGATCATGCCATTTGAGACAGCATAGAAGGGCCTAGAGGGCATTGTGCTAAGTGAAAAAAATCAGACTGAGAAAAGCAAATACCATATGATTCTAGTCATAAGTGGAATCTAAAACAAACAAAACAAATGAACAAACAAAAAGCAGAATCAGACCTATAAACATAAAGAACAAACTGATGGTTGCCAGAGGGGATGGGGAGTGAGAGAAGAGGCAAGTGGGTGAAAGGAGGAGGGAGATCCAGGCTTCCAGTTATAGAGTGAATAAGTCAGGGGAATAAAAGACACAGCATGGGGAATACAGTCAGGCTACTGTCAGAGCGATGTAATGGGGCAGATAGTAGCTACACTTGTACTGAATGTAGCATAACGTAGAGTTGTTGAATCAGTAAGTTGTGCACCTGAAAATAATTGTCAAGTGTACCTAAATTAAAAAAAAAAAAAAAAAAGGAAAGATTCTTTTTTTTTTTTTTTTTTGGTGTCTGGGTTTTGATCATTTACCTATAATGTGTCTAAATGTGGCTCTCCTTACTGTTAAAAACAGAACAAACTGAGGGTTGATGGGGGGTGGGAGGGAGGGGAGGGTGGGTGATGGGTATTGAGGAGGGCACCTTTTGGGATGAGCACTGGGTGTTGTATGGAAACCAATTTGACAATAAATTTCATATATTAAAAAATAAAAATAAAAAATAAATGTGGTTCTCCTTGACTATAGATGCTGGAGAGGATGTGGAGAAACGGGAACCCTCTTGCACTGTTGGTGAGAATGCAAACTGGTGCAGCCACTCTGGAAAACATTGTGGAGGTTCCTCAGAAAATTAAAAATAGACCTACCCTATGACCCAGCAATAGCACTGCTAGGAATTTACCCAAGGGATACAGGAGTACTGATGCATAGAGGCACTTGTACCCCAATGTTTATAGCAGCACTCTCACCAATAGCCAAAGTATGGAAAGAGCCTAAATGTCCATCAACTGATGAATGGATAAAGAAATTGTGGTTTATATACACAATGGAGTACTACGTGGCAATGAGAAAGAATGAAATATGGCCCTTTGTAGCAACGTGGATGGAACTGGAGAGTGTGATGCTAAGTGAAAGAAGCCATACAGAGAAAGACAGATACCATATGTTTTCACTCTTATGTGGATCCTGAGAAACTTAACAGAAACCCATGGGGGAGGGGAAGGAAAAAAAAAAAAAGAGGTTAGAGTGGGAGAGAGCCCAAGCATAAGAGACTCTTAAAAACTGAGAACAAACTGAGGGTTGATGGGGGGTGGGAGGGAGGGGAGGGTGGGTGATGGGTATTGAGGAGGGCACCTGTTGGGATGAGCACTGGGTGTTGTATGAACACCAATTTGACGATAAATTTCATATTTAAAAAATAATAAATACATAAACATTAAAAAAACAAATAAATGTGGCTCTCTTTGAATTTTTTGTGCTTGGAGTTTGTTGAACTTCTTGGATGTGTAGGTTCATGTTTTTCTTCAAATTTGGGACATTTTCAGCTATTATTTCTTCAAATATACTTTTTTTTTTAATGTTTATTTTTGAGAGACAGAGTGCAAGCAGGGGAGGAGCAGAGAGAGAGAGAGGGAGACACAGATCCAAAGCAGGCTCCAGGTTCTAAGCTGTCAACACAGAGCCTGACGTGAGGCTTGAACCCACAAACTGCAAGATCCGAGCTGAAGTCAGATGTTTGACTGAGCCACCCAGGTGCCCCTTCAAATATACTTTCTAATGTATATTTTTTGATAGAGAGTGCAAGCAGGGGAGGGGCAGAGAGAGGGAGACAGAGAATATGAAGCAGGCCCTGTGCTAACAGCATCGAGCCCGAGGTAGGGGTCGAACTCACAAACCATGAGATCATTACCTGAGCTGAAGTTGGCCACTTAACCTACTGAGCCACCCAGGCACCCCACTCATATGTGGAATTTTAGAAACAAAACGAACAAAGGAAAAAATGGCAAACCAAAAAACACTTTTTTTTTTTTTTTAAACATTTATTATTGAGAAAGAGAGACAAAGCAGGGGAGGGGCAGAGAGAGGGAGACACGGAATCTGAAGCAGGCTCTGGGCTCCGAGCTGTCAGCACAGAGCCTGATGCGGGGCTCGAACCCACGAACCACGAGATCATGACCTGAGCTGAAGTCAGACACCCAACTGACTGAGCCACCCAGGTGCCCCCAAGAAACACTTAACTATAGAGAACAAATTGCCCGTTACCAAAGGGGAGGTAGGTGGGGGGATGGATGAAATAGATAATGGAGATTAAGAGTACACTTCTCATGGTGAGCACAGAGTAATGTATGGAACTGTCGAATCACTATATTGTACACCTGAAACTAATATCTTAACTATAACGGAATTAAATAATTATGTGTCAAAATAGAATTCAGGTGGTATGATAAATTGAATAAAACCTCTCAATCAAGATAATTCTTTTAATTTGTGGCCCAAGGTAGTTCAAATAATTTTTTTAAAAAACCCTCAGTAGGTGCATATAAACTCTGGTGTTGATTTTGGAGCTTGATGAAGTTGACAGGTATCAAGTTAGGGCCTATGAGTTTGTCACCATCTGCATCTGCTTATAAATAGTATCATCAAATTGCTTAATGCGGAGTTTTAACTGTAACTCATTTGACTTTCATAGATGAAAGTTAAATAGAATTTTATGTTCCTGTCTAGATGTATAGATCCATATCTGGCAAAACAAAGTTTTATTTAAATGGAACCATCTACGTATACTTTGTAGCAAAGATGAAATTACATGTTGCACAGTATATGTTTTTATTTGGTTTTGCTTCCTAACTACAAACATCCTTACCAGAAAACTTTTATGTATCAGAAGGAATTTTTGTACTAAATGCGATATATTATTACACTTAATTATTTTTAAGAAAACTTGTGTAAGCCTCATGTGACATCACAAGTAATGACATCAAAATTATTTTGAAATCCAGCATGTCGGACATTGTCCCATTGTCTCCAGGCCTGCAGTGTATGTGTCCTGAAATCCGTGAACCCCTGGAGTGTGAGGGAATTTGTTTTTCTCTTGCCTTTTTTTTTTTTTTTTTTTAAATTATTACTATTTTGTATTTTCTACCTAGTTTACCAATGTTATTACAGGAGCTTTGGGAGCTGGAAACCTACCCTGAGGGTTTTTTTTTTTTCTTTTTCATTTTCTTTCTTTTTTTTTTTTTTTTTTTTTTTAAAGTAATCTCTACACCCAGTGTGAGGCTCAAACTCACAACCCGAAATCAAGAGTTGCATGCTCTACTGACTGAGCCAGCCAGGTGCCCCTCTCTTACTGTTTGTTTGTTTTTTTTAATGTTTATTTATTTATTTTGAGAGAATGTGAGCAGGAGAGGGACAGAGAGACAGAGAATCGCAAGCAGGCTCCATACTTGCTTGTTTTCCAAATACTCTTATTTCTTTGATGTTAGATGGGTTTTTATTATTATTATTATTATTATTATTATTATTATTTTAATAATTTATTTTTTAATTTACATCCAGGTTAGTTAGCATATAGTGCAACAGTGATTTCAGGAGTAGATTCCTTAGTGCCTCATACCCACTTAGCCCACCCACCCCCCCACACACACACCCTCCAGCAGCCCTCAGTTTGTTCTCCATATTTAAGAGTCTCTTATGTTTTGTCCCCCTCCCTATTTATATATTATTTTTGTTTCCCTTCCCTTATGTTCACCTGTTTTGTCTCTTAAAGTCCTCATATGAGTGAAGACATATGATTTTTGTCTTTCTCTGACTAATTTCACTTAGCATAACACCCTCCAGTTCCATCCACGTAGTTGCAAATGGCAAGATTTCATCCATTTTGATTGCTGAGTAATACTCCATTGTATATATACACCATATTTTCTTTCTCCATTCATCCATCGATGGACATTTGGGCTCTTTCCATACTTTGGCTATTGTTGATAGTGCTGCTATAAACATAGGGGTGCATGTGTCCCTTCGAAACAGCACACCTGTATCCCTTGGATAAATACCTAGTAGTGCAATTGCTGGGTGGTAGGATAGTTCTATTTTTAATTTTTTGAGGAACCTCCATACTGTTCTCCAGAGTGGCTGCGCCAGCTTGCATTCCCACCAACAATGCAAAAGAGATCCTCTTTCTCCACATCCTCACCAACATCTGCTGTTCCCTGAGTTGTTAATGTTAGCCATTCTGACAGTAGACCGTTTTATTATAATATGTCTTAGGGAAGATCTTTTTAGGTTAATCCTTTTGGGGAACCTATAAGCTTCGTAAACTTGGATGTCCAAATCTTTCTTTATGTTTGCAGAGTTCTTAGTCACTATGTCTTTAAGTTAGCTTTCTGCCCCCTTTTCCCTCTCTTCTCTTTCTGGGACTCCAGTAATGCATGGATTGTTTCTCTTAATTGTTTCCCACAGTTCACATAAGGTTTCTTCATTCTTTTTTCTTTTCGCCCTTCTGACCAGGTAATTTCAAATGGCATATCTTTAAGTAAGTTCACGGATTCCTTCTTCTGCATGGTTGAATCCACTGTTGGAGTTCCCTATTGAAATTCAGTGCATTCAACTCTAGGATTTCTGTTTGATTTTTATCATGGTTTCTATTTCTTTGCGTTAAACTTCTCATTTTGTTCATACATTATTTTCCTAATTTTGTTTGTCTATCTGTGTTTTCTTATAGTTCACTTAATTTCTCTAAGAGGATTATTCTGAATTCTTTGTCAAGCAGTTCATAGATCTCCATTTTTAAGGGCCTTTTACTGAATCTATTAGTTTCCTCTAGTGATGTCATGTTTCCTTGATCATTTGTGATCCTTGTGGACTTGTGTTGGTGTCTGCACGTCTTTACAGAATGGCTTCAGCAGGGAAACCCTCCACTAGTCAGACTCTCCAGAGACTCTGGGTGGGCCATATGGTGATGTCCGTGGGCAGGCTTGGTGCTGGAGTCCTCAGGTGTGCAAATCTGAAGCCTGGGTCAGCAGGTAGACAGGCCTGCTGCCTGGGTCCACTGGGATAGGCCTGGTGCTCGAGTCCATGTGGGTGGGCCCTGGATCCTGGGTCCATGGAGGTAGGTGAGGTACCAGAGACCATGGGGGGTGGGCCTGACAACCCCATCTGCAAGAGCCAGCCTGACTCTGGTGCTGACTGGGAGCCTGTGTCCATGGGACTCAGCCTGAAGCCGGGTCAGTGAGGGGTTGCTTGGACCTAGGGTAAACTGGAGCCTGGGTCCATGGGAGCTGGCCCAGAGTCTGTGGTCATGGTGGCCAGCCTGGCTACATTTCTTAAACGACAGAATCACTATGGAGACTTTGAATGTTTGAGATGGTCAGATTTAGGAGGAATCTGAAGTCTCATCTGGCCAGTCCCTTCATGTTAAAGATGAGGAAACCACAATATAGAAAATAAAATGTCTAATCCAAGGTCACTTGGAAAAATAATGACAGAACTGATATCTCTTGCTCCTATTCCAGTGCTCTTTGATTTATACTACCCTGTCCCAGCAAGGAATGTTATCTTAAGAGGTAAGTTTTGTAATTAAGTCCTCTCTAAAACTCATGATCTTCAACCTTGATAGATAATCCTTTTGTGGTATGAGCCTTTCAAGTTTCCCTGACATCTTAACCCATATGAGCCCAGTTCTTATTTTCCACTCCCTCCCTATACTTGGTGATTAACATACTATATTCTAATTGTTGACATTAGCCTTCCGTTACTCTTGGAATCTTTAGACTTATATATATGCTTTTGGAACTTTTGTTGGCTTTGTTTTATGACAAATACTCTTCTTTCTGTTGTGATTTCTTTTGGTGGCTACATAATTTTATTTACCAAACTATTGCATGTTGACAAATAATATGTATCCACAGCATATCCATAACTTAGAAAACGAATCTAGCAGGAACCATGACCATTATGAATCCACACTGTCTAACTAATTGAGATGATCATAATGCATGTTTCTATTTCCATTATCTGGAACTCTGCTTTGACCTCCTTTAGATGAGAGAGTCCTAAAATCTGTCCTTTTTCTTTACTTTTGAGAATCTTGTCCTTCTCTGGTAATACTCTTCAAGGGTTTTATTTAACTTGCCTTTACTGAAAATGACCATGATCTAATTCCAGCATCTTTTCAAGGAGGAAGCACAGAGTAATGTTTGATAACTATGTGGGAAGAATTCAATCAAGAGAAGTATAGAACTTGGGAGGCTGGCTTTATCACAAGTCTGTATCAGATTAAATGTGTGTTGGCGGGGAGGGACAAGGGAAAGAAATAGTAGTTCTCTATGGAACGCTTCTCTTCCCACCTCATCACTACTGTCATTCCATTAGAAAATTAGAAAGCAGAAGGATCATCCATGTTTTCACAAATACTGTCCCTGCACAATGGCAAGCCATCACTAAGCCTTGTATTTCCAGATTCCAAATGATACAAACTTCATAGAATTTCTAAAATATAAGGAATCATCCTAGGTGACTAATTTTAGAAATCACAGCACTTGGAATTTTCGTGCTGAAGATCTGCTGATGATAATCCCTGTGGTGCAGGAGTTATGATCTAATGAAGATGAGACCTTTCACCACTCACTGTTACACAGTCCAGTGTAATACAGGGCTCCATACAGGATTCAGAGGAAAGTAAATGTACCTTAGGCTGCTGCTATAGAGAAATACCTGTATTTTGTTAGGGTAAAACACAAATAGGCATAGTTGGGAGGAAAATATTCCAGGTGTTAGAATCTGTAATTGCTCAGAATGGCACAGAATATGTTACTAGGAAGATGAAGAACGGACCCCTCTGGCTAGAGCATTGGGTTTATTTACATTTTTTTTAATGTTTATTTATTTTTGAGAGAGGGAGAGGGAGACACAGAATCCAAAGCAGGCTTCAGGCTCCAAGCTGTCAGCACAGAGCCCAACGCGGGGCTCGAACTCACAAACCACAAGATCATGACCTGAGCCAAAGTCAGACACTTAACTGACTAAGCACCCAGGTGCCCCGAGCAGTGGATTTATTCAGAAGGCAGTAGAAGACTGGGTTCTGGGCACACTCTGGAGAGCTTGCAGAGAGCATCCTCAAATGTGGTACCCACACTGACTTACCGAGAAAGATCGTTTTCAGAGGCCAATCAGCTGAATGTACAGATGCAAACAGTCTGTTCAATTTGAATATGAAAATCAAAACGGAGACTGAGATTTCAGTGAACGGTGAAGTTATAATGTGTAATGATTAAATTTGTGAAATTTCGTACATCGTTTCAGGAACTGTGGGGTCAAGCATGTATTCATTGATTTTTTTTTTTTTTTTTTTTTTAAGAAATTCATATTACTTAACTTGTTTTTATTATGAAAGAATTTTCCATGGTCATTAGATCTGGCATCTGAATTCCTGCTGTTCTCCTGGGATCCAGAAGTAGTTGTAAAGTTATCAGACCAGAGTTTAAAGAGGAAGGCTTAACTTCTTTAGCCATTTTATATGATAAGCGCATTTACCTTCCTATTTAATTCTGTTTTCTTTTGAGCAAGCCAAGACTTCCAATTACAGCTAATCCGTTTTTCCTTTGGGAGAATCAAGTTTTTGGTCAGGTTTTAACCCACATTCTTTCCTTTAGAGCTCTTTTTATTAACACTCTTAATAATAGTTCTGCAAAACAAAAAAAAAAGATGATTTATGTGTGTGCTAACAGAAGCAATCAGAGGATGACACAATTTCATGAAGTCAAAACCTTGTGGTTCTAGGCTTTTTTTTTTTTTTCATATAATTAGTTTTATTTGAAAATTGTATGGTTAACAGACATAATTATTTTAAGATATTCACCATGGCAAAAATTTATCCTAACCTAGGCATTTTATTTACTTCTTCAAGGACTTTCTTCAGGGGACACCACACCTTTGATGCACGAAAACGTGCTGAGTGCGTCCACGCATGCTGTTAGTGACGATGAGTCTGCAGAAGTAAATGCTAATGATCCAGCAGAAGCCCCGAAGCCAGTTCTTCAGTATCTGTTCTCGCTTATCCGAGGTGAAGTTAAGCATGTGGATTCAAGAGCACTTCCCCTTTGCCTTCACCAGGTACTCCATTACACTCTTGCCTTCCGCCCTCAGCATTTATAATCACGTAAAATACAGTTCTCTGCGACCGACTCTCCCCCACCTGTCCTTGGTGAGCCCGGGAGGTGGCCCTGCCTCAGTGGCTGGTGGGCAATTTAGCACGCGACTACTGGTGGCCACACATGGGCTATGAATGATCAGTCCGTTCAAATAATCACTGCCTTCCTTTATTTGGTGAATACGCTGTGTATGAATAGGAGTCTGTGTAGCAAGTGCTTAGTAAGTACCAACTGGATGCCGAAAACTCTGCTAGACTCGGGGGGAACAGAGATTCCTTAACAGTTGAGTATGTCCTCAAGAGAGCCACTGTGGAGTAGGAGCAACACTTACAGAGGTAAATAATTGTAGAAGCGTGTACTAAGCGTAGACATATATCTAAGATTCAACAAAAGCACAACACGTGTGATTAACTTTGTCCTGTGGGCATCAGCAGAAAAGAAGGTGACTCTTGAGCTGGGTTTTGTAGGGTATGCAGGTGCTCACCAGGGCGAGCTGGTTCAGGAAGACAGATCAGCTCCTGCAAAGACATGGCGGAGATGTTGTTGGAGATTAAGTTGGAAAAGAGATGGGATAGTGGGGGGCAGGGAAGCCTTGCTTCTAGGGACTGGGAGTCTTTAGTGAGGGGAGTGCCAAATCAAATTTGAATTTTAATGTTTATTTTTTTTTTTTTTGAAAGAGAGAGAGAGAGACAGAGTATGGGCAGGAGAGGGGCAGAGAGAAGGAGACACAGAATCCGAAGCAGGCTCCAGGCTCTGAGCTGTCAGCACCGAGCCCGATGCGGGGCTCGAACTCATGAACCGTGAGATCATGACCTGAGCCAAAGTAGGACACCTAACCGACGGAGCCGCCCAGGTGCCCCTCAAATTTTGATTTTAGAAAAATAGCTCTGCTGATGATTGGGAGGGTAAGTTAGGAGGTGAAGAGCCTGGACACTGGGAGGCGTTCCAGACGGTAGAGAGGAAGCTTTTTTACACAAGAGCCCATTCAGAAAAATGAGATATGAGCTGCATTTTATTTTTCCTTTAAAGTGAAAATAATAAAATAATGAAGAAACTGAGACTCCCTCACAAAACAAATTCCTTGTAATTCTGGGGTCAGAATTTGTTTCTTCCATTCAGAGCATCTGTTTTTGGAACATCATGAGAGAAATTTGAACATAGCCGGTATGTTACATAATATTATTTATTGCTCTAATTTCTTGAGACTAGTAATAGAATTTTTTCTTGGTTTTTTTTTGACTATTTATTTATTTTTGAGAGAGCAAGCAGGGGTGGGGCAGAGAGAGAGGGAGACAGAATCCCAAGCAGGATCCTCTCTGTCAGTGCAGAGCACCATGTGGAGCTCGAACTCACGAACCGTGAGATTATGACCTGACCAAAACCAAGAGTCAGATGCTCAACCGACTGAGCCACTCAGATGCTCCCCACCCCCTCCCCCCACTTTTTTTTGGTCTTTTTCTTTTTGGTAATAGAATTGTAGGTTTTGTAGTATATAGCGTCCTTGTTCTTGAGAGATACATGCCCAAGTGTTTGGGAGTAAAATGACATAGTGCCCATATTATGATATTTTCACTTATCATGACGTATGACATTTCAGTAGGAAAAAGTATGTAAGAGAGGGAAAGGCAGAGAAAGCAAATTTGGCAGAATGTCAACATTTGACAGATCTAATAAGAGGTAAATGGCTGTTGGTTTCACTCTTCTTTGAACTCTTCTGTAGAATTTTGATAAAAAGTTGAGGAAAAGGACATTTGGAGTAAAGAAGGAAATAACAAATGTAGTCAAATCTTTTCAAGTTTATGTCACTGGGCTGTTGTTTCGTTAAAGGTAAGAAGAATGTTCTTTTCTACTCCTATATGATCCTGCAGCCAAGGCAGTTCTAGGACTGCTAGACCTTGATCAGGCCGCAAGATTATTTAAAACAATTTTTAAGTTTGTTTGTTTATGTGTCTGTTTGTTTGTATTTTTATTTACTTATTTTGTAATCTCTGCACCCAGCATGGGGCTCAAACTCACGACCCTGAGATCAAGAGTCACGTGAGTGAGCCAGCCAGGCTCCTTTTACTTAATTTTTTGACGTCTCAATATAAAATTCCACCCCTAATCCCCCAGGAACCTATCAGTTTGCTGAGTCCTATAGACCGTGCTTCTTACATGTCTGAGCAATCCGTCCTCCTCTGACAGAGGGGCTTAGGGGACATGGTGGTGGTTTAAAAGTGGGGCTTTGGGCTCCCCCACTAACAGTCTCAGTGGCTTTCAGTTTCTTCTGTAAATGGCAGAGGACTCAATGAAATAATGCATGTAAAAGCACTTGACGTAGTGCTTGGTACACAGTAAGAGCCAAATAAATGCTAAGCATTATGACTGTAGCCTCACTGTCGCTAATTCAAAGACCGCTTGCTTGGAGAGAAGGCTGGGGGTCAGCAGAGGCGCTGAGGCAGCAGGAGTGAGCTGCAGGGTGTGCTCTTCAGCCGAGAAGACTTGAATCCATCCGCCTCCCAGGGGAGACACAAATCAGGGAGAGGTGGAGGCCGTTTCGTCCATTTCAGTAACTCCCAGCAAGGCACATTGTGTCTTTCCCCTGGAATTGCTAGTTACTGACATTTTGCCGAATTTTCATGCCCCCCACCCCCTACAGACATGTATTTGCCACTGAAACACCGTAATTTTTAGGTATTATATCACATCACCCCTAAATACACACGCATGTGTTTCCCAACACCGTGGGTACCCCTCTGCGTGACCTGTATCAACCACAAGAAACGAGATGCTGGTAAAATAGTATTATTTCACGTACAGCCTGTATTTGAATTCTCCTCACGTTGTTCCACAAATGTGACTAGTTTTCCCCGAATCCAGGATCCCATGAAAGACCACACATTGCATTCGGTCGTCAAGACTCTTTAGTCTTACGTGATCGGAAACAGTCTGTGCCTGAAAAATTTTTGTTTTTAACTTTCGTAACATTGACCCTTATGAAGAGCCCAAGACTTCTTGTAGAATGTCCCATAATTAGGTTTTGTCTGATTATCTCTCCACGGTGTGATTCAGTTTAAACCATTTTGGACAAGGATTCTGCTTGGGTAACATTGCATACCCACTTCTCTCTTGAACCCACTCTGGTCTGGCTTTTGTCCCCACACTCTACCAAAATGACATTCTGAAGGTCGTAGGTGGCCTCCATGTTGCAAATCCGTGGTCAGTCCTCCGTTTCCATCCTGCTGGAGGCATTAGAACCTTTGACAGGTTAATCACATACTCCCATTTTGAAGCACTTTCTTTATTTGCCTTTGGGACCCTTCCTTCTTGGCTTTCACGTCTTGCCTCACTAGCCATGCTTTCTCTGGCTCGTTTGTTGAGTCCTCCAAAGATTACTCAGTTTTCAGCATTGGAGCACTTCACTAGGCAGTTCTGAACTCCGGGCTTCAGTATCTGGCCTCCTGAGGTGTCTACAGAGCATTTCAAACTTAAGATGTCCCAAATCAAACTTCAGTTTTTCTTCCAAATCTTCTGCTCTCCTAGTCTTCCAGACCCTTTTGTTAAACGGCAGCTCCATCCGTTTAGTTGCTGAGACCAAATACTTTACAGCCAAATTTTATTTACCTCCCCCCACATCCAGTTCCAGTCAGAAAGTGCTGCAGACCTATTTCCACATATGCCCGGAATCTGAGCCCTTCTTCCCTCCTTCATTGCCCCCACCCCGGTACGGGACACCGTCACATCTCACCTGGTTCTCGCAGTGAACCCCTCACTGTAGAAACCCTGTCCTGTCCCTCTTCCATGTTATCACTGTCCTCCATACAGCAGTCATTGTGACCCAGAGAAGATGTGTCACGTCATGTCAGCCTCTGCTTAGAGCCCTCTCGTGGCTTCTCATCAGAGTAAAAGCTAAAATCCCTACGTGGCCTAGAAGACCCTGCACGGTGCGGTGCTGTTCCCTGGTACACCTCAGTTTCTGAAACTCTCCCTCTTAGTCACCCCTTTCCAGGTACACTTGCCTTCTGGTGTTTCCTCAGATATCCAAGGATGCTCTTACTTCAGGGCCTCTGGTGTCTCCTTTCTGCTCTTTCTGAGGAAACCACTAGAGGCTGCACCGAAACAAAGGACTAAACCAAGGAGCAGGATGTGAAGTAGCTGAAATTGGGGATCTTGCCTAGGAGAGAGGCGAAGGGAGTCTGTAGGTGAAGGAATGTTCTAAGACGACAGCTTTGTACTGAGGAGAGAGTAACCAGTTCCGTTTGGAGGGGATCAGAATAGTCTAGGGAGAAACTTCTATATCATTTTCCTATTTCTGAGTATTTGCTGTACCTGAGTGTATCGAGGGCAGATTTAGACTCTTGGTGATGTGTTTGGAGTTGTCTAAGTGACAAGTGCATGGAAAACTGTGTCCCCCCCCCCCCCAAAAAAAAAAAAAAAAAAAAAAGAAAAGTGGGAGGGAAAAGGAAAGAAAAAAGTAACTCCAGGGAAAACAAACGGTTTTCAGGAAGGGAAAAGTAATAAGAGTTTACTATCTGGATAGGCTCACGATAAGGTACACATTAGATGTTATCTACCCGTAACAGGCTAACAGTGTGTGTGTGGGCGGGGGGGGGGAGGGGGGGGTGTCACAGAATGTGTACATGTAGCGTGTGTTTGCAGGGCTAGGCTGAGGGGAGCAAAAGACTCAGTCCTCATCTTCTAAAACTGAAAAATCCAGAAATGACCAAAATAGGCATAATGTGTAGGGAGACACAGGTTAAAAGAAAAAAACTGGAAGGACTCTGAATGCTTGCTCCCGAAGAAAGGAGAAAAGGGCAAGAGTGGCAGGGCTTTGTGAGCACATATTATAGGGCTCTGTGACTCCATATGCCACAGGCACGCACGGTTTTAATGAAAATAACTGAAAGGAGACACTGATCATTCAAACATAAGGTGAGGACAGCCTGGGGGTTACGGTGGCGGCGATGGATACGGAGAGGGATGGATCGCAGTCCTCTTGAGGGGACAGTCACTAGGATTTGGTGGGGGTACAAAGCAGATGAGAGAAGTCAGAGATGACCAGGAGATGCGGCTGGGCGAGTGGTGGTACCATTAACAGAAATGAGGAATTGGAGAGGGAGAGTCCCTTATTTTGGAAGTGATGTATCATTGAATATGTGCTAAAGGCTGTTGGAAACATGACTACAGTTACATCAGATACATCCTTGTATTTTTAGCTCTTGAAACTCTTGAAGATTCCACTTAAAAATTCTTGTTCTCGGTATGAGTAATCTTTCACACACTTATTTAATATGACTGCAGGCTAGCTTTAAGTATATAACTGAACTCATAAACTTGGACGCCTTTCATATAGAAGTGGGAAGGGAAACACCAAGCGGGGTGCTCTGTGCTCAGTGAGTTGATACTGAACTGGTGTCAGACTCAGACAGGAAATCGATGTGCTGGGATCCTTGAAGCCAGTCTCTGTGACTGGGGTCAAAAAATACACCTTCCTACTTCCCTTTTCTAGTTCCTGGTAGGTGACTTAAAACTGTTGCCCTCCCAAAGTGACTTTCAGCTTACTTCTTCCCATGATTCTACTCTGCATCTTGTACTTCTGGGTCAGACTCAGACTCAGAAACCATTCTCAGCACTTGCTGCTGTGTGTTGACCACTACGCTAGACACGTACTCCCTCATTACCCTTTACAGCAGCCTAGCAACCTGGTCTCAGAGAGTTGTAGTTGTTACTGTCCCTGTCGGACGGATAAGGGAAGCTGCGGCTTGAGACATGAGATGACATATCTGTCCAAGGTCACATGGCCAGTGGTAGCAAAGCTTGGACCAAAACACAGGTCAATTACTCACCTCCACACTCCGCGTTCTCTCTGCCGTTCCAGGCTACCTCCAAGATTTAGACCTGGGATATCAAAGAAGAGCCAGTCTTCTCTTGGCCTGCTAGACTGGCCAGGGGCGGGCTTCTACCGGGGCAGTGTATTTATTTTCTCAGATGCCCTTTCACCTGGAAATGCCTTTTACTTTTGAGGCATTGGGTCTCATGACCCTCTCTCTGTGGTTGCTTTTAGGTTACTGGAACTGTCACAGAAATCTGGAAGCTAATTGAAATGTATATTTCTGTAGTGCCAGAAAGTCTGGTTTGTAAGCGTGTGCAGCTTTTTATAAATGACTGTGCCAGTGGTGCACAAATGCAGCAGGCAAGGAGAATAGCTTTGAAGAGCCAGAAATCTAATTGTCGTGGGCAACCAGAAACCGTGTTGGATGTGATGGGTAGTCGATTTTTCACGAGAAGTTGATAAACGAAATGACACTGGTTTCTGTTAGGTGTAACCCAGTGGTGCTCACCACTGCTGGCTCATGAGAACCACATCCAGTGACGTCCATCATGCTGGGAGCTCAGGATTGGCCGTGATGGAAGTATTGACACCACAGAAACGAGCAAATGCTACAAATCAGGGCTCTCTCCAGCACTCAGGGGCCAGAGGTTAGACACGGACCAGCACACTGCTGGTTGTAGTATATGAAATTCTTGTTTTGGGAGTAAAAAGTGGTCAAATATTGACAATCTGCTGTGGTTCCAGTAGGACCAATATAGCACACCTTTAGATTGATGAGCTGATAAAGACAAGCAGTTTATCCTTTGCAGAGTCCTGAGAATAGAAAATAAGTGTGGGCTCAAGCTTTAGGTGAAATTAAAACTTGACAGAGAAGTGATTGAGTCCAGTTACGTATGTCGCCCATAGAAAAATGTTAGAGCTGTCGTATAAATTTTAAGCTAGGCAAATATTTTCTTTTAAAAGTATGCTGTTGCCACCATAGGACTTGGGGGAAAACATTCCTCTTTGTTGCTTGATTATAGGTTTGACAAGGACTTCATTGCTCTTTGCATTGGCAGAGAGCTGGAAAATGGAGATAGGGATCTATAAATGGAACACCTTTTTTAACTAGAGACTTAGTAAGAATGAAACGGTTTTACAAGTGTAAAGGACTTATGTGAAATACTCTAAATATGACAACAGTTTATGCAAATGTTTCTCAGTGAATACTTTCAGTTTTACTGTTCTGTTAATGCCATATCTAAATAAAGATAGAAATAAAAGATCCCCGCGTTTTTAGAGGCCAAGAATTTTTCAATTGAAGTATGCGTTAGAATGAATCTGGTAACTGATCAGCCTCGACTTGGTCCAGATCCTGAGGCTCTGGACCCCCCCATCCAGTGCCCTTTATACTGTGTGGCACTTTGCATATATTCCAGCCATCGTTGCTCAACGTTTAGCACTATTGGCCTTTTGTGAAATATCGAAAGAGAACCAAAAGTCAGTGTCCCGTGAGGTAGTTTGTGAAATGCACATGAGTCTCATGTGACTTGACGCCTTTTAACTTTGTGATTTACAATACATAGTCAGTCACTCTTTCCCTCGCCCTATATCTTTACAAGCCCCTGTAGCGTTTTCCTCATTCGTTAGAGTTCTTACTTCTAAACTCTAACAAATCGGTGAAGTTTGCTTTGATGTGAAGTAGAGTAGGAAGAGAGGTTGTGTAAAGACCAAAGAACATCTATGTTTACTCTGCTTGTGATAAGTGACTTCAGAAATGTGTCCTGTGCCTACAGTCAGATTTCTTCTCATCTGGTGAATAAGAGTTTTCTTAGTTTGATGACATTCTGAGAGTGTCAAGGTCTTGATGTTTTCCAGGTTTGCCTTTTCATCCAAATATGAATCTAATTTCCTGTGTTTGTTTGTTTGTTTGTTTGTTTGTTTGTTTGACAGATAGCAGAGTCCTATTTCCAGGAGGAAGACTGTATCCTTTTCTTAATTTCAGGAAGAAATTCATAGGACTGACTCATAGAGAACTGCCCATGTTTTTAAAATTGAGATTTACATACAACATGTTTATGTCTGTTGTTTTCAGTGGGTTTTAACAGCTGTGTCCACCCATGTAACCACCTCAGAAAGCAAGATGTAGAGAATTTCTGCTACTCCGGAAAATTCTCTAGAACCACCCAAATTTGACCTGACATGTAGAAGCCCGAATTTTACCATAATATCAATATTTGCGTGTTTAGGAGAGGGGGAGAGAAGCACATTCCTGAAAAGTATAATTTGAAAATCTATTGGATTTTCTTTCTTTTGAATTAAAACAGAAGTCCAAGTCAAGTGATATTCATTTGGCCATACTACACCTGGTAAATCTCAGGACTTTCTTATTATAACTTCTGGCTGCAAAAGGAAGACCGAATTCTTCATTTGTAATAGAAACAGGATAGATGCTGTCAAGTGAGACCGCCCAGGCAGGAGCTTAGCTTCTCTATCAGAAACATTTCTTCCCCCAGTTTTCCACTTGGCCTTTTTATAAATGGCTTCTCTTTTTCAGGGATGGCCCAATATCTACTCTCTAGAAAGAATGTGCCCTAAACTTACCTGTATTTCCCCATTGGTGCAGTGTGTTTCTCCTGCTAACCTTGTTGACTTTTACCACGTCTCTAAGCAGACTGCAGGAGAAGCAGCTATTATCCCTGTCAGACAAACTGTGGAAACTTGAGACGGTGGCAGTTCATGACTAAGCGTGTGGGAAATCTAATTCTGGTGGAAATGTGGCTAGAACGCTTTTCTAACCAAATAGTGAGTACTTCGTAGTGCACTGAAGACCAGCACCCACATCTCGGGGAGCTTCTTGGTATGCGAATCCAGGGGCCTGAGAATCAGAGCTTCGGGGATCCGACCCAGGAATATGCATTTTGGCAAGTTTCCCAGATACTGTTTGTGTCCAGTAAAGTTTGAGAAACATTGGTGTACTTTAGGGCAGAGGGAAATGGAAAATGGAATCACCCCGCTTCCCCCTGGCCTACTTGATGATCCCCCGCCTAGGCGGCGGATGAACCTCGGTTATCGTGGGAAGGGCAGAAAGCTAAACAGCGAGTTTTTTCTCTTCCTTCTTTCTGAGTCAACATTTAGAACAAGGCCCAAAGGAAGATAGACAGCTGGACAGTTTATCACGACCTCCTATGATGCTAAATGCATGATACGGATGGAGAAGGCGGAAGTTTATACGAAAATCCCACAAAAGAGTAGACGCACGTAATTATGAGAATCCCTCTGGCCAGTTGGGTAAATTTCCACAAAAGACCCATATAATGTTGTGCTCTGTCCTTGTTCAGGCGTGTAACCCTTTGGTGTTGTGGGAGAAAAGCCTTCGGTGGGAAATAAGTCAAGGGTCAAGGTGAGTGGATTATCAGGAACACACCTGACTTAGTAGCACAGTTGCTTGACAGAAGGTGATTTAAGGGGGAAAAATGGGAAACACTTAGACTCTAGGATTCCCTGTGGGTGCTGTTTCCAATTACATTACTTTTAATTGATTCTTCTAGAGATATATTCGCAAGCAGGCATTCCTTCAGCATTAAAACCTTTTTGTTTCTGTTTGCTGCTGGAACGGAACCCACATAACTATGGCATCCCACGCTGTATGAAAACTTACCTACTCCAAAACCAGGAAACCCTACTTAAAAAGATTTGTTTAAACCTAAAAATGTTTAGAGTCCTTTCGTTTTTTGGTAAGCTCCAAATTTCCCAATTTCCATAGAACATTCTTCTTAAGATATTAGGCTAAATGTAAAGCGTCCAGATTTCTATTTTCCTCAAATTTTCTATTCAGATGAGAAAGCAATGAAGTTCATTCAGCTTGAACGACTGTATCATGAGAAATTGCTCGCAAACCTCTCTGCCATTCAAGAAGAGTGGGGTAAGTACGGACTGACATGGGATGTGCAATTATCAGTAATCTAGCATGTTCCTATCTAGACATTTAACATATTTGACCTGGTTTTATAAATCAGGAAATAGATGTTTCCACATTCAAGTTAATGTTGCAAAGAAGGTAGCGTTTTTACCCCAAGTCCGGGTCACTGTGAGAAAATTTCTCTCTTTGTGTTTTGCTTTTCCTATCAATGGCAAGAAGAGAACACTTACAACTCTGCATTTCTTCTGATCCCCTGGCAGGGCCTATTGGCTAATTTAGTCTCTGGGATAGTATTTACTCCTACCGGAAAGTAATCACTTAGCTATTTGTAACTGTGTTAACTTGGGTTGTGTGAGGAGATAATTTTGCATGGTGATCTTTATCAGTGACACCAGTCAACTACTTTTGCCCTCCTAAATATGTTTCGTAATCGCCAGTAATTAACAAATATCTTACATTTAGAAACAAAATGGAAAACTGTACAGCCACGTACAGTTACATCTGTAAGGAATTCAGAAAAAGGATTTAATGGTGAAGATTTTGAACGGCTTACTAAATTTTGCACAACACATCAAGAGTAAGTACATCAGTATTTGTGTAGAATGAGTTGGAATAGAGCATTGAAGAAGCATTGTAGCACTGAATATTTGAAATCCATGATCCATTTTTTATTTCTTTGTTAATATTTTCAGCTGGAGAAATTAAAGCAGGTAAAATGAAACGATTAGGTTTCTTTCTTAGCTTTTATCTCAATTTCTTAGCCTGAGCATTGTAAAAGTTCAACTTTACGTCAGTTCGAAGCACCTTCTAATCAGAAATTGTAAAATGTAACATCTAATTTTGGTCTCTTTTTGACTAAGAGATTAGGTGATTCAAATGGAAAAAAAAGCGTGTATTAGGATTTTTTTTATTGTAGTTGTTTGCCAGTGTTTGTATGTTGTAGAAAAAACAACTGTAAGATTTGTCTACTAGTGGGAAGCAAAAACAGTACAATATTTAACCAAAATACTACAGAAGGAAAGCTACGTTTACCATATAATTTTTTTATATTTACCAGATAATTTTAAATTGCTTTATTTGTATCAAATTGGATTTTTAAAACTAAATTGTAGTGATAACAAAGCACTTGCATAGATTTTTTGAAATCATTATTTTAAGTCTCGAAATTCTCAAGGTGAGGGGGCATGACTGTCTTCAAACGAATGCAGATTTCTGAGATGCACAACATCCTCCATTCAGAAGCTGAAAGGTTCCATTCTGTTGATAACTTCATATACTTTTCCTCCAGAATCACAGAGTAAACTGAAACTCAGTTTGTTAATAATGCAACAGACCCAAGTAATTGTTGTTTAGCTCAGGTAGCAGATGGTTGTTTTGGGGTCTGATTATTTTGGAGATCAGCCTTTAAAGAATCACTGTGGATTCAGAAATGATGCTCATTCACCTCTCATGGTAACAGTTGCCTTCTGTTAATTTGAACCTTTGAAACAGTATTTTTAGGGACTGTGCATTATAACCCAGTTTCTTAGCATGTTATAAATAGATCAACTTTCAACTTCATAGAGGTTTAAAATAATGGAATCTTTACAAATAGATAAAGGGGGGATTGTTTGTTTGTTTTAACAAGGCACTGCATGTGGCAGTCTGCCTTTTTTTTTTTTTTTTTTTGTAATGTTTATTTATTTATTTTGAGAGAGCATGCATGCATAGGAGCAGGGGATTGGGGCGGGGTGGGGGGCGGCGGGCAGAGAGAAAGGGAGGAAAAAATCCCAAGCAGGCTCTGCACTGTCAGCGCAGAGCCCAACATGGGGTTCAAACTCATGAGTCAGATCATGACCTGAGCCAATATCAGGAGTCAGACACTTAACCACCACCCAGGTGCCCCAGGAGATTGTTTTCTTACTTTCAAAATATTCAGTGTAGACACTTTCCCTGCCTTTCCCATGGAACTGATAGTTTTTAATGTGTTGCAGATATTTTAATTATTTAAACCTCTTTTTTTTGTTTTGTTTTTTTTTACTGTTTATTTTTGAGAGAGAGAGAGGGAGGGAGGGAGGGATGGAGGGAGACAGAGGATCTGAAGCAGGCTCTGCACTGACAGCAGAGAACCTGATGCAGGACTCAAACCCACGAACCACGAAATCATGACCCGAGCTGAAGTCAGATGCTTAACCGACTGAGCCACCCAGACACCCAAGATGTTTTGATTATTTAAAAACAAATATTTGGGGCGCCTGGGTGGCGCAGTCGGTTGGGCGTCCGACTTCAGCCAGGTCACGATCTCGCGGTCCGTGAGTTCGAGCCCCGCGTCAGGCTCTGGGCTGATGGCTCAGAGCCTGGAGCCTGTTTCCGATTCTGTGTCTCCCTCTCTCTCTGCCCCTCCCCCATTCATGCTCTGTCTCTCTCTGTCCCAAAAATAAATAAACGTTGAAAAAAAAAAAAAAAATTAATTAAAAAAAAAAACAAAACAAATATTTATTTAATATAATATGGGCATGATGTGTTTATGCTATAACTGTAAATAATCCCCCCAAATTGTTACTCCTAAATTTCTTAATATGTATTTCCATATACAATGAAGTGCATAAGCTCTGTGAGTTTTTACATACACATATATGTCCCTGGAGCTACACTCTGACCAAGATACAAAATAGCCCAGCCCCTCACGGTGCTCCCTCATACAGGTACCAAGTCAGTACCCACCCCCTAAAATAACCAGTGTCTAGGTTCTATAACAGTATATTTGCCTGTTCTGTGATTCTGATAAATGTAATCATACAGAATGTAGATTTTTGTATTAACTGCCTTTGCCCATCATTATGTTACGTCTGAGTTACATGTTGATGCATAGTAATGGTAATTTGCTCAGTTTTATTCCTGTGTGGATTTGCTGTATGTGTAGCAATTCATTTATCCATTATATTGTTAGTAGACATTCAGATTGTTTCTGATTTTTGAGTATTTGAATAAAATATCTTTTTGTGCATACCTTCTCCATGGACATATCTTTTGTGTTATCTCTGGTATTCCCTAAAAGATAATGTTTCAAAATTACTTTTTTTGTTACCTGTTTCCATGGATAATGCCAATCAAATTATCTTTCATCATAACCTATTTCAGACCATAATGACATAAACTAAAATTTGAAAAGTGTGTGTGTGAAATACTCTTTGTATTAGCACAGTGTTGACATTTTTTCCCCTGGATCTCAGCTTCTTTGGGGGTTTTCAATAATATTTGGTTATCTGAGGAGCTACCACATTATATAGCTGCCCTTTGAACTGTGTGAACCAGTGCTAATGTGTCAGCAGTGGAAATGTTCTGCACTAATTTTAGAATCCGGAGAAGCTATATTTTATTTTTACAGCCATTTCAGTGACATTTGTTTGGAAGCATATTGCTGCTGTAATTTTTCAAAAATCTTTTTTTTTCTCTTTTCTTCTACAGTCCTGTTTTGTCCAAACATAAGGTAAGAGACAGTTTCCTTGAAAATATTGATGGAAAAAATGTTAAGTGTCCTATGTCTGTTGTATGGACTGTTTTAGGAAATAATGAAACGCTTCTCAAATTATTTTCAGATTTCTAATTTAATGTAGCAGTTTCCCCAAAAGTTTTTTTTTGTTTTATTTTGTTTTTTAACTTTTTAGATAGCAGCCGTAGAAAAGCCTCTGGGAAGGAAATGCTTTACACCATTAATAGTTTCTGAAGATCCAAATGAAAGAGGAACCACAGCCAAAGAGCCGGGTATGTTTTCACATTTAGAGAGGGGCGTAAGAGACGCCTGCCTCTTACATTTTACAAGTGTTACAAGGATTGTTTTTGCATTTACATTTTTTTGCATGCGTATACCTCTCCTACCAGACAAATTGCAAAGCAAAATTTTTTTTATATTGTGTAACTCTATTTTTAGATGCCTAGTAGTAGAAATTATAACATATAAATTCTTATAAAAACAAACTTATTTCTGTGTGTTCAGTAGGTAGCTATATATATCTAACAGACTGACAAAACTGTACAAAAATGCTCTGAAACAGAGTTAGTTTTGGCATATTTGCACACCCTTTTTTGTTTAAAAACCAGCAATTATTATAGAGACTTTACCAGGAATTTGTGCTGTAAATCTAGATATTTTAAGAAGTCTTGTTTCTTGGTAATTCATCTATAGCGATTTATTCTCTTCCTTTTTGTATTTTCTAACACATGGTGTACTTTAACTTGCACGTGTACATTTTTGAAGTATTTATGATATATTTTACACCACTTCTTGTCTTACGCCCAAAGTTTAAAGATTTTCAGAAACTCTTTCTTGCAGTACTAATGGATGTACACTACAGAAACTTCAGAAAATAAAGATAAATAAATACACTTTTGGGTGTTTATTTTTCCTGAAATACGATTTTAGTACTGACTTCTACTCTGAGGCTTTATGTCCCTGGACCTGAGAGCCCTGCTTGTAAACAGGCAGCATCAGGTGTTTTGACTGAGTTGCCTGAAGACATAGGAAGAGGAGGAGGGGGAGGGGGAGGAGGAGGTGAAGAGGAGGGGGAGGACTGAGAGGGGGAGGAGGATGCCTTCAATTGAATTTGCCTTTCTCTCTTTACAAGCCTTTTTCCCCCCTACATCGTTACCCCCTATTCTTCATGAGGGGAATTTGGGATATTGCCTTAGGTCATTCCTGCTGTATACTCTGTTCTTCCTGTCTCTTCTTTTTTTTTTTTTTTAAGAAATTGGATCTTTCTCCAAATAAAATTTTATTTTATATTTTGCATTTTTGTTTTTTAAAAAAATTATTTTAAGTTTATTTATTTTTTGAGAGAGAAATAGTGCAAGCGGGGGAGGGGCGGAGGGAGAGAGAGAGAGAGAGAGAGAGAGGGAGAGAAAGAACCCCAAGCAGGTTCCGTGCTGCCTGCACAGAGCCCAGTGCAGGGCTTGAACCCACGAAACTGCCAAATCATGACCCGAGCTGAAACCAAGAGTCGGATGCTTAACCAACTGAGCCACCCAGGAGCCCCTTATATTTTGCATTTTTATTTTTTTTTTTTTTCAACGTTTTTTATTTATTTTTGGGACAGAGAGAGGCAGAGCATGAACGGGGGAGGGGCAGAGAGAGAGGGAGACACAGAATCGGAAACAGGCTTCAGGCTCCGAGCCATCAGCCCAGAGCCTGACGCGGGGCTCGAACTCACAGACCGCGAGATCGTGACCTGGCTGAAGTCGGACGCTTAACCGACTGCGCCACCCAGGCGCCCCTATTTTGCATTTTTAAATGCAAACTTCTCTTTCTACTTTTCATCCCTGATCTTTAAAAGAAAAAAAAAAAAAAAAAAACTCCTACAAGTAAGCACCTGATTTTTTTTTTTTTTTTTTTTTTTGAGTATACTTGACACAAAATGTTACATTAGTTTCAGGCGTACAACATATTGATTCAACAATTCTGTACATTATGCTATGCTCACCACAAGTCTAGCTACCATGCGTCACCATGCAATACTGTTACAGTACCAATGACGATGTTCCCTGTGTTGTACCTTTTATTCCTTTGACTTCTTCATTCCATAACTGGAAGCCTGTGTGTCTCATTTCCCTTCACCCATTTTGCACAACCTCCCACCGTCCTCCCCTTTGACAACCACCAGATTATTCTCTGTATTTAATAGGTCTGATTCTGCTTTTTGTCTGTTTATTCATTTGTTTTTGTTTTTTTAGATTCTGCATGTGAGTGAAATCATGATTTTGTGTTTCTCAGTCTGACTTGTTTCATTGAGCACAATACCTTCTGGGTCCGTCCATGTTATTGCAAATGGCAAGGTCTCGTTCTTTTTATGGCAGAGTAATATTCCCCTATGTATGTAGACCACATCTTCTTTATCCATTCGTCCAGCAGTGGACACTTGGGTTCCTTCTGTATCTTGGCTATTGTAAAGAATGCTGTGGGGGCGCCTGGGTGGCTCAGTCGGTTGAGCGTCCGACTTCAGCTCAGGTCACGATCTCACAGTTTGTGAGTTCGAGCCCCGCGTCAGGCTCTGGGCTGATGGCTCAGAGCCTGGAGCCTGCTTCCGATTCTGTGTCTCCCTCTCTCTCTGCCCCTCCCCCATTCATGCTCTGTCTCTCTCTGTCTCAAAAATAAATAAACATTAAAAAAAAAATTAAAAAAAAAAAAAAAGAATGCTGTGATAAACGTAGAAGTGCACATCTTTTCAAATTAGTGTTTTCATTTTCTTTGGGTAAATACCCAGTGGTGGAATTGTTGGATCATATGGTAATTCTATTTATAATTTTTGGAGGAATCTCCATACTATCTACCACAGTAGCTGTCTCTTTTCCAGTCATTTCTATATGGCAAAGCACAGTACAATGAGCTTTATAAAGATCTTAAAGAGGAGACATTCACAGATAGCACCCAGTTTGGACGTGGATGTGTCTCCATGGCCCGTTGTCTGGGAACAGTGGTGTTACTGGCTGATTGACTTGACCAGTTAGTACTGGTTGCTGCACAGGTCAAGCTCAGCACTCCTTGTAGCAGCATCTGCTGGGAGATAACGTGGTGTACAGATGAGGAGACGCTGAGCTTCCACATTTAAGTAGCTTGCTTGTGCTTTGATTAACATCTAGAACCTGGGTCTTCTGGTTTCTGACTGAACACAGCAGCCTTCCGCTGAGTAAGTTGTATGCATTCCCAAAGGCTTTCACAGCACGGGCATCTCACTGACCTCCATCTTATGAGGAAGGTATGCAGGAAATTCTGGGCAGAGAAATCTTGCCAAGTCTGATGAAACAGTATCTTTTAAAGAATCATGTCCCCTTTCCCAGAACTGACTGGTTTCCTCAGATTGGTTATTTTCTGAATAAATGCACAGAAATGTAAGAACGTAAGAAAAAGAAATATGAAAATAGTCCTTGAAATGATTGGTATTTGACACTCCTTGGTGGCTCAGTCAGTAAAGGCCCAACTCTTGATCTCAGCTCAGGTCTTGATCTCAGAGTCATGAATTTAAGTCCCACATTGGGCTCCATGCTGGGAGGGAAACCTGCTAAAAATTTTTTTTAATTAAAAAATGAAAATAAATGATTGGTATTAAAGATATTTTTGTTTTACCTCATATTCCTCATTTTTACCAGCGTCCAACATGTAGTACCATGTAGACGTTTGTTTCCCTTTTCTTTTTCTCCATATTCTTTGCTCTTGCCATTTTTTTGTGTAGTGGTTAAAGATATTGTTTCTGGAGCCAGATTTGTCTGGTTTGAATCTTGTCTCCACCACTTAAAACTACGTGATCTTAGGCAAGTTGCCTAATTTCCCTGGGCCTCCCTTTCCTCAGCTCCGCAATGTGGACACGAATAGTACTTAACATCATAGGATTCTTATATGGATTAAAGTAGTCATTTCATGGGGAGCCTGGGTGGCTCAGTCAGTTGAGCGTCTGGCTTCGGCTCAGGTCATGATCTCATGGTCCATGAGTTCAAGCCCCATGTGGGACTCTGTGCTGACAGCTCAGAGGCTGGAGCCTGCTTCAGATTCTGTGACTCCCTCTCTCTCTGCTCCCCCTCGCCCCACTCATGCTCTGCCTCTCTCTCTCTCAAAAATAAATAAACATTAAAAAAATTTTTAAGTAGTCATTTCATGTTAAGAGTTTAGAACAGTACCTGCACAAGGTAAGAACTCCGTATATGTGCACTAGTCTTTCTCCTCCTCCTCCTTCCTTCCCATGTTAGCACTGCCCCTGCCACTGGTGTTCTGTTAATGTTCTCTGTTATTCATACTTTTATAATTAATCGACATTATTATGTCTTCAAGTAATTTACATAGTATTTTATATTTTCAAAATAGTTTTATGTGTATTTTTGCATCTGTTCCTCTTACCAACCAATATAAGTTAGGCTGAGTCAGTTTTAAGAAACTCAAGGAAGTGACTTATCCAGGAATAGAATTCATTAGAACCCAAAGCTAGATCCTGGTTTTCTGACCCTAAAGTCCCTGCATTTTTATTAATTTTATATTTTCTTTATTTTTATCAAGCAGTATTTTATATGTAAAAAATAATATTCATTACATAATACATGAAAACAAAATGAGGACCTGTAAACCTAATGCCCAACGAAGGATTAAATTACTGTCATTTCTGTTACGAGTACCTTTGTGTTCTTGTCTGTTCTGTCTCCTGCTTTTACCCCACCTCTGAGAAAATTATCATCCTTCCTGAGTTGTTTTTGTTAATGTTTACTTACTTATTTTGAGAGAAAGGGAGTGTGTGTACGTGGGAGGAGCAGGGGTGGGTAGAGGGGGAGAAAGAGAATCCCAAGCAGGCCTCGTGCTGCCAGTGCAGAGCCAGATGTGGGGCTCATTCCCACAAAGCATGAGATGATGAGCTGAGCTGAAATCAAGAGTCAGATGGTCAACCGACTGAACCACCCAGGCGCCCCCATCCTAAGTTTTATACTTATCTTTCCCTTCTCATCTTTTAGCAACTTCATTGAGGTACAATTTCCATGCAATAAAAATATACCCATTTTAAGTGTGCAATTTGAGGAGTCTCTACAACTGTATACACTCATGTAACTACTACCCCAATGAAGATGTAGCACATATTCATCACTCCAGAATCTTCCTTCCAATCCTCTTTACTAATTAGTCCCTCCCACCTCTAGTCCCAGACAACCCAGTGCTTCCTGTTACTATTGGTGGGTTTTCCCTGCTTTAGAATTTGATATAAATAGAATTTATCAGCATACTGTTTTTCAGAGTCACCGTATTGTTATATGTGTGACTGGTCCATTCCTTTTCATTGCTGAGTGGTATTCTGCTCTTTGTGCCACAATTCGTTTATCCGTTTGACTGTTGACAGTCATTTGGGTTGTTTCCAGGTTGGGGGTATCATGATTAAAACTTCTAGAAAGTCTTTAAGTCTTTTTGTGGATATATGTTTTCATTTCTCTTGGTTAAAGAATTGAGGGTGGAATTGCTGGTCATAGGGAAGGTACATGTTTAGTCCTAAAAGAAACTGCCAAGCTGTCTGCCGTTTATACCATTTTATAGCCCCCCCAGCGGTATATGAGAATTCCAGTAGCACCACATCCTTGCTGACATTTAATGTTGTCAGTCTTTTTTATGTCACTCATTTTAGTGGATATGAATATCATTGTGGTTTTAACTTGCTTTTCCCGGATGACTGGGTATGTACATTTTTAGTTTTGAATTCGCTTCGGTAGAAGCTGTACATTATCAACATTTCGTGCTTAGTTTATTTTTTTTAGTGGCCTGTGAAAACTTCTTCAGTCCCTATACCACTCAAATGTTTGTACTTAAAGTTAATTAATGAGGTATTCAGAAAGTATAAGATGTGCTAATTCATGCATGTTTTACTCTTATTATCATGAATTGCAGGGGGGATTTTAACCCTAAAGGGAATTCATGGGAGGGTTGCCTAGCTGGCTTATGCAGAAGAACTCGAGACTCTGGATCTCAAGTCCTGAGTTCGAACCCCGCATTGAGTGTAGAGATTCCTTAAAAAAAATAAATAAAACTTCAGAGAGAGAGAGAGAGAGAACTCATTGGGGAAAGGGTAACTCAGAGACGTGGACATTTCTGAGATTATGTATTAGAACTTAGGTTAAGTCTAACTTCTCCTTTTAGAAATACTCTTTAATTCATTACGTATGAAGCATCTGTCATGCACTCAGCTATAATTCCATTTTTATTTCATCAGAGTTCTTATTAGTAGGTGTGAAGTGAATGCAGTAAGGAGTGACAGGCTTACCTCACCAGATCCTTGAGTTCAGGAGCACCGGGTAACAGAATTTCGTGCTAAGTGTTAACACAAACATTAACAATAATAAGTGTATACTAGAATGCATACTTGTCAAAAATTCAGAAAATATTTTTATTTATTTATTTTTACAATTCTTTTTTTTTTAATGTTTATTTTTGAGAGAGAGAGAGAGAGAGAGAGAGAGACAGAGCATGAGCAGGGGAGGGGCAGAGAGAGAGAGGGAGACACAGAATCTGAAGCAGGTTCCAGGTTCTGAGCTGTCAGCCCAGAGCCCGACATGGGGCTCGAACTCATAAACTGTGAGATCATGACCTGAGCCAAAGTCGGACACTCAACCGACTGAGCCACCTAGGGCCCCCTGGAAAATATTTTTGATTAAACATAGTGGATCATACATTTACCTTCACTTTTTCTTGGAACACCACTGAAATGTCAGGGATTTTTTTTTTTTTTTTTTTTTGAGAGAGACAGAGGTGGGGAGAGACACAGAATCTGAACCAGGCTTCAGGCTGTGAGCTGTCAGCACAGAGCCCAGCGTGGGGCTCCAACCCACGAACCGTGAGATCATGACCTGAGCTGACGTCAGACACTTAACCAACTGTGCCACCCAGGCACCCCAGAAAGGGATTCTTAACCCAGAAACCCACAGTGACCGAATCGGTGAGGAAGCAGCAGCAGGAGATGTGACCTCCAGAAAGTTCTGGAAGCTGGAAAGCAAGTGGATGGGTGGCAACTGGCTTATTACACCAGAGAAGGTGGATAACTGAGCGTCTACAGAGAGAATGTTGAGTTCCACCTGGAAGGATTTGGGAATGGGAAACATGGAGGTGTCTCTAGGATCAAGCATACAGGGTTGGGCTGGCAACAGGAGGTTGGGCCAGAAGACTATACAGGAAACACTTAGATGTTTATATGTCTTTTCTGCCAAGCAGGAAGCTGAGGTTTATTTCTTAGAGCACCTGAACTAGAGGCGATGTGGACTTGGATGAGGCACAACTCAAGGAAGGGTATTCTACAGAAAATGAGGATGGAGTGAAGATCTTATCCCCCGAATGGCAAGCACCTTAGCCTGCCTTCTGCAGTTAGTATCTAGAACTGTGGCCGGCTGGTCTCTTGCTTCCTCTGGGGGAAACCAACTGCCTGTCCAAGAGATAAAACCTCCAGATACTCACATTGAAGGCCTTCCAGCAAACGGCCTAGACCCTCTTTGTCCCACACTGAGGACCAACTCCTGGAGAAGACTTGCCTTTAAGCACAGAGCTGCTTGTCGCCTCGGATAGGAAAGACAGAAGCCAAGTCAGCCGACAAACCGAAAGCAGCTCAAAGGAAACAGAATGGAGAGAACAGATGAAAACCTTTTAAAAAATGAATGAACAGTGTCACAAGTTAGAGTATTGTATATATGAAAATAAGAATAAGCTGTTTTTTAAAAAAGAACATTCAGAGAATTAAAACATTCTTAGAAATTAAAAGATGTGATGACCACAAGGAAAAATTAATTAGAAGAGGTGGAAGGTTAGAATTGAGGCAGCATCCCTGAAAGTCCAGAGGCGGAGAGAGGAGTGGTGTGGCAGAAAAGGTAGAGACGGTGAGTCCGAGAGGCCCGAATCCCAATACAGGCCTTCTGGAGGGGTGGGGCGCCTGGGTGGCCCAGTCCGTTGAGCATCAACTCTTGATTTTGGCTCAGGTCCTGATCTCAAGATTCATGAGCTCAAGCCCCGCATCGGGCTCTGGGTTCCGTGTGCTGACAGCACAGAACCTGCTTGGGATTCTCTCTCTCCCTCTGTGTCTGCCCCTCCCCTGCTCATTCTGCTCTCCCCATCCCCCACCTCTCTCTCTCAAAATAAATAAACTTAATAAAGAAAAAGGAAGCAATAGGGGACAAATGATTAAGCAAGTTTTATAAGAAAATTCCCAGAATTGAAGGTCATGAGTTTCCAGGTTGAAAGTCTCACCAAGCACCCAACACAAAGAAAGAGAAATTTCACGAAGCTTCAGGGCACCAGACGTAAAGAAAAACAACCAAATCTTCCAGGAACAGAGTGTAGGTGAAAGGGACTGGTATTCACATTGGCAGAGAGACTCTATGACCCTACCAAGCACTCAACACGGCACAGCAGTGCCTTCACAGCTGTGAGAGGGAATGACTTCCAATGTAGAAAACTCAACCCAACCAAAGTTTTAGTCAGGGGTGAAGGAATAAAGACTTTCAGATGTGAACAATCTTAAGTTTACCTTCCGTGGACCGTAAAAAAATTTCAGCAGAGAATAAACAAAGAGGAAGACCTGGGATTCAGAAACAGTGTTCCCAACACAGCCAGAGGGGATTCCAGGAGGAGGCCTGTGTAGCAGGCCTAGAAAGCCGCCCTGGTTAGGGGCTCAAGAATATGTTGTGGGTTTTTTTTTAAGATTTTTTAAAATTTTAAGTAATCTCTATACCTAACGTGGGGCTCAAACTCACAACCCCAAGAACAGGAGTTGGATGCTCCACCAACTGAACCAGCCAGGTACCTCACAAAAGATATGTTGTGGGGTTTTTTTAAGTTTCTTATTTTGAGAGAGAGAGCATGTGCCCATTAGCAGGGGAGGGGCAGAGAGAGGGAGCGAGAGACTCCAAGCTGTCAGCGCGGAGCCCCACACGGGGCTCGAACTCATGAACTGTGAGCTCATGACCTGAGCCAAAATCAAGAGTCAGACGCTTAACCGACTGAGCCACCCAGACACCCCCCCCCCTTTTTTTTTTAACTGAAGGAATGAGGCGGTTATCACCAAGCAAAATAAGGCGGAAATGAGAAAGGAAAATGTATCACAGTGCACAGTGTGGGTAGGTTGTGAATAATATTTACAAAGCCATAGCAGTGTGAACATGTGAGTATTGATTTGCCCCAGAATTGTGTTGCACTGTAGTGGGAGGCTAGAGCCAGAGGGGGCAGATCATATATCTTTGGGGGAAAGGAACAGAAAGAACCGGAGAACTGAACCTCTTCCGTGGTGGGTAGTGTTCAACACCGAAAAACCAATAGAAATAACAGCATAAATCTAATGTACAAACATAAGGTGAATATGAGAGGAAATAGAGCCAGTAAAGTTCAGAAAAATACCTTTTAGCCTTTGAAAAAGGGCTTTTTCGATAATCATGGAGACGAAGTTATTTGTTCATATTCTTAACATTTTTTGAACAATCTCTGTTAATTTCTGTATGTAAAGGGTCACTCACTGACTACTTGGGGTATTTCCTGTGTCTAAGGACACCCGTTAATTCCAGCAGACGCAGCTCCCATTGGAGAGGTGTAGAATTGTGTCGTGTCACACGTATTACTCGTACGTCCTTTCTCTTCCACCCCGTGTAAAGTGTTGTTTTGAACCTTGAAACAACTTGTTTTTTCTTCGTCTGCAGAGAGTGAAACTTGTCTTGGCAGGGAGCCCAGGAGAGCAAGCCCGGAGAGCGGCGGCTGCTGTAATCAGATGGACAGGCAGGCGGATGCCTGGAGCCTTCTGGTAACTGCAGGCAAGGACCACACGGCGGCGGAGCCGCTCTGCCGCGCCCAGGCCGCCCTGGAGCTGCGCGCCCAGCCCCCGGGGGCGGCCGGGAGCAGGTCTGAGGACGCCCGCCAGGGTGACAGCCGCCTGCAGCCGGCTCAGACGGTCGCCTGCCGAGATGCGGCCGAAATAGAAGGCCCCGCCGCGGACCCCGGAGCGTCGCTTCCCAGCGAGTCGATGATCGAGCCCTCGGTCTTCCCAGGCTCTGACCTCACGCCACCTGCGTTGAGTTCCGAGGGAAGGTATTCACAGACTCAGAGAAAGGAGCTCCGTTTGCCACTTAAGGATGCTTCTGAGGCGTTGCCCGCGGACCGGCTGGAAAACAGTGAATTAGATGAGCCGCAGCAACCTGATCTCACAGACAGCGATGGAAAATCCCCACGGGGGCCGGCCGGCTCGGAGCGCTCCCAGAGTGTACTTGGTGAGAGCACTGGGGTATCCGACTTAGGCGCAGGGCGTCCGGAGGGAGGGGGGGCTGCCGACGAGCGAGTCAGCAAAGAAACCGAAGACTATTTGAACAGCCTTCTACAAGGATGCTTGGAAGACACCGAAGACGCCCTGTCATGTGAAGACCGAGAGGAAGACTCGGACCTCCTTCCAGATCTTTCTCCTGAGGAAGCCTCCTACAGCCTGCAGGAGAATCTGCCTTCTGACGAGAGCTGTCTTTCCCTTGATGATCTCGCAAAGAGGATAGAGATTGCAGAGGTAAGTTTGGCATCTAACAGAAGCACAGTGAAAAGTCAAATGGAATTTCAGACGCACACCTATGCTAAACAGTGCCTGGTTTGGGGAAATTTTCCCTGGTTTCAGACATGAGAGGAGAATGGACTCAACGTAAACTTTTAATAATTAGTAGTTTTAATTTTTCTGTATGGATCAAATAAAATGACTTTTGATCGCGATGTTTATACTTCAGGAACTTAGTGTATTGCATGCCTCCGGGTATAGTAAGCATTAGGAACACCGTTATTTACACTGCTGTGGCTTTTATTTGACAATTCTGGCAATTATGATCAAAACAAGATTCGTTACAATCTTGTAAGGAAATCTCATCTTTTTTCCTCAGACACCTAGAAGATAAAATACATACTATTTCTTCTTATTATTAATATGTTTTTTTAATTCTTTAAAACAATACAGCAGAACAAAGGAAACATTTAAAAATTTTTTTTAATATTTACTTATTTTTGAGAGAGAGACAGAGACAGAGTACCAGCCAGGGAGGGGCACAGAGAGAGAGAGGGAGACATAAAATCCGAAGCAGGCTCCAGGCCCCACGCTGTCAGCACAGAGCCCGATACGGGGCTTGAACCCACAAGCCACGAGATCATGACCTGAGCCGAAGTCGGATGCTTAACCGACTGAGCCACCCAGGCGCCCCTAAAGGAAACATTTTAAAATACAAGAAGACAAGGAGATACTGGATAGATTTTTAAGCCATTAAGTTGTATGTTGTGAATCTTCTCTTTCTGATTGTATTCGTTTAGAAGCTGTAGGTCTGAACAAACTTAATACTTGCTACTTGGCTAAAGCCAAATGTTATAAATAATCCAGAGTTTCAAAGTTTCTCCAAACAGTCATGAAGCTGGTCAAAACAAAACAAAAAAATGGTGGAGAGGATCAAGGTGACCATTCTCCTTTGTTTGATAATACCATTTTTTAAAGCTCAAGAGATCAGTAAAGCCATACCCAAACCGAAGCCCCTCAGGAGGGTGGCCCCTACGAGGAAAGAGCGGAGTCTTGTAGTCAGCTGTGGGTCAGAGATGGACCCCACTAGCTACCAGCCTACAGAGTTACTGTTCACCTCTCTAAGCTCTGTTTCCTCCTCTGAAAATTAGGATACTAACTGCTTTTCTTTTTATTCTTATATATTTTTTCCAAGTAACCTTTTGAGTCCCATGAGTCCCATTTATATCCATTGTTTTCTAATTCTGCATCATCACTGGGGGGAGGAAGGAGAACTTATAAGCAGAAGATGGAAAAGCAACAGAGCCAGAGTAGGCGACAAAGTACTCACGAAAATGGAAGCCGGCGAAAGCTTTCCAAGATAATTAGCTGTTACATTACTGGGCTTCCTTTATTGCCAGTTCTAGTCCATTTCCCATCAAGTATTCTTAATTTTTTCTTCACAAAATTAGACAGACTAGTAAAGCACTTGGTCCAGTATTCATTCATTTCTTTTATTTATCTTTTTATTACATTTACAGTCAGTCCTCTATAACCTGTGGTTCTTTCTTGTTAATTTTCTCTTGAAATTATTTAATAGTGCTTAGTGAGTGCAGAGTTCTGTTTGTGTCGATGAAAATTTTAGAAAATTTTAGAAGTAGCTACTGGTAGTGGCTGCACACATTGTGAGTGTAATTAATGCCACTGAATTGTTAAAATTGCAGTTACATATTACACTTGCGTATATTACAATTGCAGTTATATATTTCTTAAAGTTAAAAAAAATTAACTAGAGGGGCACCCGGCTGGCTCAGCCGGTGGAGTGTGCAGCTCTTGATTTCAGAGTCATGGGTTCAAGCCCACGCTGGGTGTAGAGATTAGTTACAAATTAAAAAAAAAAAAATCTTTAAAAAAAAAAAAAGTCTTCGTTTAAATAGAATTAAATAGAGCTAGTAGTACAGGACTGGACCCAGTATTCCTTCCCTTGTTTATTTCACCAGGCTTCTGATACAGGGAACTATCAAAACAGAAGTCCCACCCATATTCAAATCTAACCAGAATGCCAAAAGGTCACCCTTCTCTGACTGCTGCTTTTCATGCCAGTAGTCAAGATGACCCTGTGGGGAAAAGACGATGATCTAGTACATCTTCAGGTATAAATAGTGAAGAAGGGTCTGAGCGCCCCTGTTGTGTCTCCCCCGCTTATAGAACAATTACAGTGGGGGTTACGGTTGAATTCACGTTGTTTTACAACCGAGTGGGGTGTTCCTTCCTCAAATTCATAATGTTTGTTTTCCTACGTAGGTAACACCTGGTGGATGGTGGAAACTATTTACATTTTAAAGTTGTCTTCCCTGTGAAGTTATTTTTAATACGCAATGGTTCCCTTTCCTAAAATTCTGTTGTTATGTAGTGCTGTTTCAAGAAGCTCAAAAGCTATGTACAATTAACAGAACTAATTTGCAGTCCTGTGATGATTCTGAATACTTCCTTCTCCATTCTGAGGAACAGACTTTAATACATTCTGCCTTACTGTGTCAGGAAAAGAGTTTTTTAAAATTTCAAAACTTCTTTTTAATTTTTTCTAAGTTTATGTATTTTGAGAGGGGGGATGGAGACAGAGAACGAGAGGGCATGCACACAAGTGGGGAAGGGCAGAGAGAGAGAGAGAGAGAGAGGGAGGGAGGGAGGGAGGGAGGGAGGGAGAGAATTCCAAGCAGGCTCTGTGCCTGATGAGGGGCTTGATCTCATGAACTGTGAGATATGACCTGAACTGAAATCAAGAGTCAGAAGTTTAACCAGCTGAGCCACCCAAGCTCCCCAGTACAAACTTCTTTTTAATCCAAACACCATTTCGTGCTCTCAGGAGAATTCTATTAAGGATATCTACTGTGAGTCACAGCTGAGGATACAGTAAAGAATCAGATGAACTTCTGGTTTCATCTTTTGACGGCTTACTTGGGTAATTTTACCCAAATTGTTTTTTAAATATTTTTCATGCTTCCATACTTTTGTGAGAACATGATTTTTTTTTTAACTTTCGTTTATTTATTTATTTTGAGAGAGAGAGCAAATGGGGGAGGGACAGAGAGGGACAGAGAATCCCAAGCAGGTTCCCTACTGTCCGCACAGAGCCCCATGTGGGACTCGAACTCCCTAACCGTGAGATCATGACTTGAGCCAAAATCAAGACTCAGACACTTGAGCGACCGAGCCACCCAGGCGCCCCAGAACATGATTTCTTAATAACTAATACTTAAGAACAGTATTTTTCATGCCCTTCGGAGCCACTGTGGCTGGTCTGCTTTCTTCCACGTGCTGTGCTGTCCTTGCAAGTCCTCTGTTCTCTCTTCCAAACCTCTCTTCTCCCATGAGTGACTCTGCCCCTCACAGATTTCCTCACCGCTCGTCACTCTTTCGATCTCTCTGGTTACGGTGGAATGTGGTGGTACCTTTTATCGTCGCCAGGTTTTCCCTCTTTGCTGGTCTCCCTGCTTTCATTCTCTTGCCACTTCTGCATTGCTCTGCTCTGGCTGCCGCTGAACTTGGCTTTGACAACTGCTGCCAGCCCAGCGGGAGTGTTTGCCGTGTCTTTTAAGCAATTAGGTTCATCACATCAAACGAAATAATTTACACAAAATCTCCTACTAGAGACCTAAAAATATCTACACTAATTTGGTTCAAAAATGTAGAGACTGTATAAATGAAACTTTTCTGGGTTCGAGAAGCATTTTTAAATCCAGAATAACTTTGCTCAGTAAAATGATAGCTTAGTATCCAAAGCACTAATATTCTTTCTTTTGTAAAAAAGAGCATGACACACTCTCACCAAAAGTACAACCTGCACTGTTTTTAAAAAGCTTCAAGGGGTGCCTGGGTGGCTCCATCAGTTGAGCATCCGACCAGGCCATGATCTTGCCGTTTGTGGGTTCGAGCCCCACATTGGGCTCTGTGCTGACAGCTCGGAGCCTGGAGCCTGCTTCAGATTCCATGTCTCTCTGCCCCTCCCCTGCTCACGCTCTGTCTCTCTCTGTCCCAACTCGTACTCTGTCTCTCTCTCTCAAAAATAAATAAACATATAAAAAAAAAAAAAGAAAACATAAGAGGCTTCAAAAACATTTATGCTCGTTTCATAAATTTTTAACATAAAAAGTTTACCACATGTACAGGGTCCGTGAGGCAGAGAGAGATTCACTCTCTTGTTCCCTCCTCAGTAATTTTATGTGACTCCTTTTATGCCATGACATTGCAGATACAGTGGCTAAAAATTCAGATGGGGGCACTGCGTATAAAGCCTGCATTTCAACAGTTGTCCGACTGCAAGAGTTATCTGTTTGCTGAATTTGGCTATCCCAGTTTGGGGGGGAAAGGTGAAATTTTATTGCAATACTCATAATATTCCAACATGATTATTTTAATGTCAGGACCCAAACTCCCTTTACCCAAGGAGCTTGTAAGTCATTGCCAAGAAATCATTGACTTGCTTGGGTCTGGAACCTGGGAGCACTGTATTATCTTCTCTTGAAACTCTTCAGCTCTTCGCAGCATAAGAAATATGTTATTCAAATTCAAGGTAGCATCATGATCCAACCCCATATTGCTAATAAAAGTCTACTCAGCCTGTAGTAGATTGTTCCATGAGGGAGTGGGGGTGAGGATGGTGTTTGTTTCCTGAATAGGTGACAGTCACAGCAAATATTGGGTACATTTTATGAAAATTAATCTGTCTTTTCACCTTGAAAATAATCATAGTATGTCCTTCAAGAGATTCCCTTTGGGAGCACATTTTAGCAGCATGATACGCCGAATGGAGTAAACCATTCATTTTTCTTCATTAATATGTACCTGTGTAGTCTATTTGTGGGGATGTCGTATGTCCACAAAACTATATTAAATGCTTCAGATACAACTGATACTTGTTTTTAGAAATAATTCAGAATGTGGTAGCCGGGGAGGAAGCCACATTGCCACTTGCTAGGGACTCTAAAAAGTTTTTAATCTGAAAGAGGGCAAAACATGTTCCCTGCTCTGTCTGTATTGGCAACATTTGCTTCGATATCTTCAGGTCTGCCCGTGTCCCAGGAAACAAAATAGGGGAGGACACAACCTAGACCTTTCTGATGGGGAGAATGATGGCAACTCAAAATTGCTGTTGGGCTTATCTTCGGAGAAGCTGTCTAAACAAAGTGACTTTTGTGCAGCCTTCCTGTCTGTGTCTTGGCTAGATCGCTGGCATCGGGGAAGTTAGGCGAAGATGAGCCATCGTGTTAACTCCTTACTGAGTCAGATGGGAGGCCAGGACCAAGCTGCAGCCTTTTATGAAATTGTGTGGCTAGCTGTTCATGGATCCTGGACAAAGGAGCGTTTTAGGAATGTCAATCATGGCTGTTCTGCCCAGAACGGCCCTTCTGGGGGGAGCAGGGCAAATCCAGCTTCCTCCCAATGGAGGAAATGCAGTCTTGCAACCACAGAAGAGGGTTCATGGAAAATGGTTCGTCCAGGATTGATGCCAGAGTCTCCAGAGGCTCCTGAGGGTTATCCAGGGATGACCTACCTTTTCTTTGTGCCAGATGGCCTCATCTTTCCCTTTCCTTTTTATCCTGCCCTCGAAGCCTCCTCATTAGTGCGTTACTGCACTTGCTTGTCGGGTCTCTTGCACTTGGCTTCTTCTCTTTTCCACGTAATCATCCTTTCAGTTTACATCGTTACTGCCCCTTCTTGGACTTTTGCAATAGCTCCTTAGTAAGTTTCCCCGTCCCTCGTGTCACCTTGTCTCTCCCTCCAAATGGTCTTATATTTGCACTGTCTAAATTTGGGGTCTCAAACGATACCCCAAGGGGCCAATCAGGTACTAGAAGTAAATTAATGACTTCATCTGTCGAGAGAAGGGGAAGGTCCCCAGGCCTCATCTGGAGGTACCCACCTTCGTAAAACACTGTGGATGCCATCAAGCACAGCTGAGGGTCTGGGTCTAACACAGTCAGTTGAAACCTCTGTTGTGAAGTGTTTTTTTTTGCCCTGTCAGTCTCTTCCCACGACTCCGTTGGCTCCGTAGAAAGGCTGTCTATGTGGCTCGGTATTCAGGACACTTGGTAGCTGGCCCACTCCAGCTTCCCGGCATGCCCCCTGCTGCCCCTTTGCGCTCACCCTGCACTGTGCTCAGTTGGCCTCTGCATCCCAGATGCACTCAGGCCTGGTCACCTCTGATCTTTACCTTCTGTGTTAGGGTGCCTTGGAATGAGGAACCTCCTTTCTACATATTTATTTTTTACTTTTTTTTATGTTTATTTATTTTTGAGAGAGAGAGAGACAGAACATGAGCAGGGGAGGGACAGAGAGAGAGACACAGAATCCGAAGCAGGCTCCAGGCTCCGAGCCATCAGCACAGAGCCCCATGTGGGGCTTGAACCCACGGACTGTGAGATCATGACCTGAGCTGAAGTCGGACACTTCACGGACTGAGCCCCCCAGGCGCCCCATCCTTTCTACATATTTATGCCTTGCTTACCTCAAGATCTAAGTCCGTGCCCTTTTTGTGGGTGGAGTGCCCAGGACAGCGCCTGGCTCACGGTCGGTCCTCAGTGAATGCTGGCTGCTGCCATTATTCCTTGATCCCTGAGCTCTTTACTATTTATTCCTTCCAGACTGCTCTGCACCTCAAACAAGGGAGGGGCTTGAGCATCATCCCTCCTGAAGTCCTGTCTAGGACTGTCCTCTTTCTCCATTATCATAGGGCACACAGCAGTCTTCTACAGACTCATTGCAAACTCCTGATGGGTGGGGATCCTGTTAAATACATTCTTGTATTTTCTGCAAAGCCAACACACAGTGTTGTCAATAACAGTCACCTACACAGGGCAAGGTTTTGTTTTTAAACCTAGTTTACTTAGAAAAATAACCTTTAAGAGACATATTTAATTTTGATTATTTTAAGGGAAAAATCTGTTATCCAAATTAAGTATGAGCTAGGTGCTGTCTATATGTAAACTGCTCATCAGTGTATTCATTTTCTCTTTGGCATATTTGTTAAGCGCCTACCATATTCTAGAAACTGAGGACACACCAGTGAACACAGGTCAGGTCCCTGCTCTTGTGAAGCTTACTCTCTAGAGGGAGTGACACATAATAAGTAAGTTCACATAAAAATGAACAACGTAGGGGGCACCTGGGCAGCTCAGTCGATTAAGCTTCTGACTTCAGCTCAGGTCATGATCTCACCGTCCCTGGGTTCCAGCCCTGGGCTGGAGTCGGGCTCTGTGCTGACAACTTGGAACCCGGAGCCTCCTTCAGATTCTGCGTCTCCCTCTCTCTCTGCCCCTTTCCCACTTACGCTCTGTGTCTCTCTCAAAAATAAACATTTAAAAACAATTTAAAAAAACAACGTAGGCTCAGATCTTGGGAAGTGCCGTGTGCTGACATCTCAGCAGGGTGGGGGAGGGAGATAGAGCTGGCCGGCAGGGTGGAGGAAGGCGCTGGGAGAGCCAGTGCAGCTGGGGCGCAGAGAACGGGTTAGAAGGAACCGCAGGGTGTTCCGGGTGAAGAGGAGGCTGAAGCTGGGAACCCGCAGGGCCTCGGGGCCAGGATAAGGAGCTGGAATTGAATTCAAACGGAGGTTGAATGCCATGATTTTGAGCAGCAGGTGTGGCCTGATCTGCTTCCTGGCTGCTCCGTGGAGACTCGAATGTCCGGGGGCGGGGCCAAAGAAGGGAGACCGGTCAGGTTAGTGGCTTGGTTGAGGTGAGAAGCAGTGCAGGGTCGGGTCAGGGTAGCAGGGGGGTGTGTGGTGAAGGTGCACTTTTGAAGGAGAACAGACAGGACTCGCTGATAGAGTAGATTCGGGTGGGGCTGGAAGCAGCAGTTTGGAGGGGAAGAAAATCAAGTGTTTTGGAGTCTGTTTATTTCAACAGTTGACTGGGGGTTAAGAAGTGGAGTGGCTCTTGACATTCTTACCATTTCTTTTCCTATTCTGTATTTATTAAAGCGTCCTGTTATGCAAACAAAAACAAATTACAAAAACACGAGGTAGTGCCTTACCTAGAAACTCAGAGACATTGTAAAACTCCTGTTTTTATTTTTTAAAAAAGCCTTTTTCCTTTCAAAACCACTCTTCTAAAGTTCAACATTGACCTGCTTCATCATTATTTTGTTCCTCTTTTTTTTTTTTTTTTTTTTAATGTTTATTTATTTTTTGACAGAGAGAGACAGAGCATGAGTGGAAGGGCAGAGAGAGGGAGGGAGACACAGAATCGGAAGCAGGCTCCAGGCTCCCAGCTCTAAGCACAGAGCCCGACACAGGGCTCGAACCCACGATCCGTGAGATCATAACCTGAGCCGAAGTCGGACGCTTAACTGACTGAGCCACCCAGGCGCCCCGATCCTGTTCCTCTTTTTTGCGCTGCCCACATCGCACTGTTCTAACGCACGTCCTGGGATAGGAGGTCACCATTGTGTTCTTCCTGGATGATGGCTTTCCTCCATATAGCTGCCTCCTCCTGCTCCAGCTGTGACTTGTTACATTACTTTGCTGTATTAGAAGCCATGACATTAATCTACTTGCAGATTAATTGCACGACCCAAAAGATCTTTCATCCACCCATCTCCGCCCCCATGTCTCTAAATCAATGGATTTGGCCATTAGTTTAAGTATCTCTTAATTGGGGTGATGTGTAAGATAAGGATTTGTTGCTAGAGATAGAAAATACTCTCGAAAGACCAAAGCACCTGATTAGGTTTATTTGAAAATCCTGTTCATCTCACTTTAATTGTAATATGTAACAGACTATATGCAGCCAAATTTTAATAGCCCTAGAAAATAAGATCTTTTCATGTAAAGGAAATGGCAGGAGGTTTAATGAGTGTGTATTCAAACTCTGCCGGTAACTGGTGCTACAAGGTAGGCGGGTTAGGTTAGCTGTCTGAGCATGGCCTGTTTTGTAAAAGGGGACCAATAACTCCTACGTAACGGAGTTGGGAAGACTGTGTACAGATTCACTGAATTATGCCTCTTATTACATAAAGTGTCCCGATTCACAAAATAAGGGTTCTTGTTATGGAGCCCAAGTCTAAAGGAACAGGCAGGGAACGTTGCTTACTCCTTCGGTGAAAGTGGCATTGAAGCTGACACGTGCTTCTAGAGTGAAATCACTGGCACTTAAGCTACTTATGATTTGCCAATATGATTTGTGAATGTTAATTCTCAAGTTAGAAACCGTGTGTTCCTGCTCCAGATTCACCAGCCTTGAAGTTCTGGATTGAGCAAGCCCATATCACTAAAAGAATATTATTTGGTATCTGTTTTCTCCTTTAATCTCGTGAGGAGGCAGTTTAACGGGAAGGCCTCTCTGAGTGTTTTTCTTGTCACGTTAGGATTTACTGTGCCAGGAGAGTTGCAAAATAAATTTATTTGTTCGACTAGCTAATTCTTAAAACGCTCTGTGGGCTGATCACTGATATTTGAGGGGAAGTGCAGAAGAACTATTTATTTGCAAATATACAGACTAGGCCAGATGGATGTCTTGTTTTGTTTTTGTCCTTAATTCTGCACTTATTCATAGAGCACCACCAGTGACAATTACATTAATTACAGCGTAGACATTCCTTTTGTTCTCAGTGGAAGCGCTGTTCTATTTTGGCTGGATAGGAAAGGAATTTGGTAATTGAAGTGGGAAACTAAATTTGGTTCTTAAAGCTTTATTTTTTCAAGATTAAGAAATTAACCTTTTTAATGCCGACATTATGGAAAAGAGGGGGGAAAAGGCATACAAACTTTTTTTAGGGGAGTTTGGAGAAGACACATTTCTTGGTGTCCGAAATCAACTTCTCTACCTGCTTCGAAACACTTGGCAGTCTTTTGAGTGAGACCCCAAACTAAGACCCTGACCTTGTTTTGGCTTACTTGACTTTGTACCATTAATTTTTTTTTTTTTAATGTTTATTTATTTTTGAGAGAGAAAGAGTGTGAGCAGGGGAGGGGATGAGAGAGAGGGAGACACAGGCGGCTCCTGGCTCTGAGCTGTCAGCACAGAGCCTGTCGTGGGTCCCGAAGCCACAGACCTTGAGATCATGACCTGACCTGAGCTGGAGTCAGACGCCTAACTGACTGAGCCACCCAGGTGCCCCGACTTGGTACCAAAAAAGACTAAAAAAAAAAACTCTGCCAAAGTTGTTTCTTAAACTTGTTATGTTTGACTGCCTTGGTGTGGGAGGTAGAATTTCTGTGCTGGGGGTAGATTCTAAGACCCCTGCCCCAAACTCTTGCCAGAACAGAAAGGACCACACCCACCTGTCTTCAGAGTTTCCCCCTTGGCCTGTGTCTCCTGCACCTAAACTTGGTCCTACCATCCCTTGCTCTGTATCTGTAGACTACAGGACTACAGGGCAATTGGAAAAGAAAGATCCCTGGAGAAGGTCCCTCAGCAAGACTGAAAGGAAATAATGGAAGAGGGCACACTCCCTCACTTCAGACGCTGGGGCCGGCCTGCTGAAAGAAACAGGTTTTGGTGGGAGAGAAAAAGGAAAAGAAAGTATAAGGTGTGGTTAGATTTTTAGCCAAGAATTAAGGGTTGGGTGGTGGAGGGTCTCAAAACAAAAATGTTGGCCCATCTCACACAACTGTAATTTCTTCCCTCTTCCAAAAATCTGCCAAAGTTCACCGCCACCCATAGTAAATAAGGAGCGGGGAGCCAGTTAAGGAAGGCTTGCATTACTTACCTGGGTGACTTCCGGGCACATACCCCAGATTAGGCCAGGCGGGGGCTGAGGTAGCGACCTGACAGCCGGTGCACCATGGCTGGCTGCAGGGTCTCAGAAGCACATCTGTGTCTTTCCAGAGGATGTCACCTTGAGTTTCACCTCATCTTTCAACATACTTTTATTCATATTCACTGTCTTTTGATTTATGATTTGAGTCTGTTTCTTGAATTGATAGATTCAAAATTCATATCACAAAGATATAAAGGTAACGGTAATGCCATTCTGGGGCTCATCCTCACAATTCTTTTTTTTTTTTTTTTTTTTTAACGTTTATTTATTTTTGAGAGAGAGAGAGACAGAGTGTGAGTGGGGGAGGGGCGAGAGAAAGAGAGAATCCGAAGCAGGCTCCAGGCTCTGAGCTGTCAGCATAGAGCCCGACACGGGGCTTGAACTCATGAACCAGTGAGATCATGATCTCGGCCAGAGTCTGGCGCTCAACCAACTTAGCCACCCAGTCGCCCCCCCCCCCCCCCACAATTATTCTTAATACGATTGTTTTTTCCCTGGTAGTTAAAGCGACTTGAAAACACCTATGGTGAGTGAATTCACTGTTGGTAATTGTACGACTTTATTTTATGCAGACAATAGATAGTGAATGAGTCTATGAAAATTCCCTTATTTTTTTTTACATTTACTAAAAATAAAAACATCAGTGATACATCATTGGTAGTAATATGGCCATTAAAACTAGTTTCCATTTTCCATTTCTCCCTCTTCAGAAACTTCTCGGTTTCAACATGGTACTTGTAAAATCATTTTTCTTTGTTGCATAAAGGGGCTCTTTTAACGTTGTATAAAGGGATGTTTAATGTCATTGCTTTCTAAAGAAACATTTGAAAGACCATTCTTTCGCATGTTTGTACTTTCCATTTTTATGTCACTAAAGTGCTTCAGTTTTCTCAGAAGAAAGACATCATCTGAAATACCCATTTCCTATAAAAAGATTAAATTGCTAACATTGATTTTTTTTTTTTTTTCTTTTTGAGATAATGGTTTCTGTAGACCCACGTTCAGGGAAGCTCAGAGATTATATTGAGTTATTTGGCCCTAAAAGCCTTGAGTTATAAAAAGAACGAACAGAATCAGTAGTATTTATGCATAGCACATTAGCAGAGATGGCTGGCTGGAACTGGAAATCGTATTAAGGATTCTATGCCATCGATCAGATAAATGACGTGACTGGCAGTCCTCAGCCTCCAGTGACCTGACACCAGCAAGGTATCATCTGGCAACACGCTGACATCTGCAGTGTTAGGCCCACAATGCCCACCTGTGTCATCACCTGCAGCCTGTCCAAGCAGGCCAGCTCACAAGTACACTTCTTTGAATCAACCTGCTGCTTAGAGGGGGGCTGCCTCTGCTTCCCAGTCTGGCTCTACCAACCGATCCCCTTCTCCCTATACCGCGGAACCTCTTTAACTCCTAAATGGCAAGAGTTTTTGCTTTTGTCTTTGTTCCCAAATAAGGGGTGGGGCGGAGGCAGGAGAGGGGTCTCCAGAGGAAAGCAGAGGCAGCTTAGAAAGGAGTTGGGGTGGGGGGGACAGGAGATACTAGCAAACTCCAAATATTAAACATTTGAGACTTCAGGCCACTCAGTTCCGCTGTCATAGCAGCCCTACACTGTGTGTGGGTGAATCGGCTTGACTGTATCCTGATTCAGTGTTATTGACAAAAAAAAGGCAGGGGCCTTTGGCCCGCCACCCATAGTTTGCCAAACTCTGTATATGCCAAAGTACACATCCCTGGGAAACTGGCTCTGAGATATTCCAGAAGAGAAGCCCTTAATATATTTTGGGCAGCAGAGCATCATTTTATAAATAACATAGTTTCGCAGAGGGACTGAGCTTAGCACTCATTTTGATGTTAAAAGTTGGCATCGGGGCACCTGGCTGGTTCAGTCCATAGAGCATTCAACTCTCAGTCTCGGGTTCCTGAGTTCATGGCATCAAATATATTTTGAGTCTCACACGTTCATTTCTTTTTTTAATGTTTGTTTATTTTTGAGAGCGAGCACAAGCAGGGGAGGGGCAGAGAGAGGGGGAGACCCAGAATCCGAAGCAGGCCCCAGGCTCTGAGCTGCCAGCACAGAGCTGGATGTGGGGCCCGAGCCCACAAACTGTGAGATCATGACCTGAGCCGAAGTTGGGCGCTCCACCGACTGAGCCACCCAGGCGCCCCTCACATGTTCATTACTTAAAAACTGCTGGTGAGTGAAAAACGAAGTGTTGGACCATCAGCCTCTGTTACAAAACAAAACCCAGCACTCGTGACTAAGCAGACAGGGGCCGTGAGTGATCATCTCACACACACCCTGCCTGGAACATGGAGCTAAGAGCCGTGCCGGGCCCAGTCCCTTGCACCCTGCATCAGGTCCCCCGGCCCTGGGAGTGGTTGGGGGCTGTGTTTTCACACGTGTGTATTTGGCAGTCATCTGCATAAAGTAAAAGCGTTATTATAACGATTCTGATGATCAGTTGTGATTTTTTTTTCTGTAGGAGTTGGATAAACCTACCATAGAAATGCAAATACCTGTTGGATGGAATTAGACTTTTTACCGTTACCTGTAAACTCTCTCTGACAGGTTGTTCCTGCAGAAGGACTGGTCTCTATATTAAAGAAGAGGAATGATAGTGTAGGAGGCCGTCCCGCCCAGATGCAGCAGAAACCATCGAAACGAAGAGTGAGGTTCCAGGAAATAGACGATGGCTTAGATCAAGGTAAAGCACCCGGGCTCCCTCTAGCACGGAGCTGGCTCTTGGTGTCGCTTGAAAGAGTGGGTCAGACGTGGTAGTGTGTTTGGTAATAGGATTTGTAAAAGGACACACGTACTTAGTCACTTTATATTCTGTAAAGAAACACGTGGAATCAAGCAATCATCACCTCTTCCCTCATTCCTGAACCTTTTGTTCAAATAAGTGAGCAAGCAAGTTGTAAAATTCAACGCATGGTCTCCCTGTCTCACAGACCGTGTGTTTGGAGCTCATTTTCAATTTCCTGTTTTACACGTTTTTTTAAATTATTTTAAAAATTTTTTTTTAACATTCATTTATTTATTTTTGAGAGAGAGAAAAAGCACGAGTGGGAGGTGTGCAGAGAGAGGGAAAACAAGAATTCCAGTCGGGCTCCACGCTGTCAGCACACAGCCCGACACGGGGCTCGAACTCGTGATCTGTGAGATCATGACCTGAACTGAAATCCAGAGTCAGACACTTAACGGACTGAGCCACCCAGGTGCCCCCAATACTTTATTTTTTTTTTTTTTTAAGTGAGCCTGCTATTGTCTTTTTTTTTCAGGGGCAGTTAATACTCCTTTTTTGTAGGTCTGAGAAATGTTTATGGGTTACAAATATATTCCCTGGTGATTTTTTTCTTGGCTCGATAGAAGTGCCTCTGGACGGCGCGTTTACACTGTTGCTGTTGTTTACTTTTCCCTCCTGGGCTTGTATTTAAGGTAGTTGCTAGGTTTACGGAAGGCCTAGGTAAATAAGGATGGAGGAAATATAGCCAAGAAGCTGTCGTTGTGTTTCTCAAGTTTATAAAACAACTGCATTGTTACGAATAACAGTGTAAGCATGCCTTCCAAGTATGACATAAAGGGATAGCGATAGAGGTTTCTAGAGTTTTACAATAGAAAGCTTCTAATTTACACTTACAGAGGAACCTCAGAAATAATCTGTTCCCATCCCTCATTTCACCTCTGCACCTTGCTTGTAACTACCCGAGTCTTCACTGGATACAGTGCTACGCTCTGCATGAATGACACTGAATCGTTGCTTACCAGGAGGAGCCCTGGATTTACAGATGACATTCATTCGTCCGCACTCAGTGGCCATCTCGTCTCTAACCAGGCCACTCCGCTGGTGCCTTGTGGCCCCCAGGGTGACTGTGCCTCTCTAAACAGTTTCAGTGCGTGTTGATAAAACAAACAGGACAGGTGTTTAAAAATATACTGCGTTTAAGTGTTTATATATAAATATATATGATCATGAAAAAGACATGGAAGTACATGCATCAGATTGTTCATATAGATGAGGGGGTGGGAGAGCATGATGCTAAAAAACAGAAGAGATGGTGAAAAAAATTGAACTGAGCAAAAAAACAAAAACCCCAAGAGATACATTAATGATATTCTAGTTATTCGTGTGTCTAAAAATATATTTGCATATATATAAATTATTAAACCTATTGATTACTAAAATTGATTAAACTATAAATTTGTAAATCACAGAACAACATAGTTACATAATCGTGTTTATATGGGGGCGCCTGGGTGGCTCGGTCAGTTAAGTGTCCAACTCTTGGTTTGAGCTCTGGTCATGATCTCACAGTTTGTGAGTTGGAGCCCCCCATCAGGCTCCATGCTGACAGGGCAGCTCCTGCCTGATATTCTCTCTCTTCCTCTCTCTCTGCTCCTCCCCCACTCGCTCTGTCTCTCTCTCATAAATAAATAAACTTTAAAAAAATGATAATTCTATTTATATAAAAATTCTGAATCTGTGTCTTTCATCTGAAAGGAGACACATCATATTTGAGTGTTTGCCTCTAGGGTAGGAAGGGAATATGCCTGAGTAGGTGAAACATGTTCGATATTTTTGGATTTGAATTTTACAGGAAGAATATCTTGTTACTGTAAAGTCCTTCAAATAAAGTCGATTTGGTTTATGATAAGTTTTATAAAATTTGGGGGTTTTTTCATCATAAAAATAATATATGCTAACCATGAAAAAACTCCTACAGTAATGAAGTAAAACAATGTCCAATCTTCCAACCTTCCCTTGAGAGTTTCTCCCAAGGATTGATTGAAGTTTCTTACCATCTTTGCAGGATACATTCTGTATATATGTGTGCACACATGTATATACACACCAACACACATTTTTGTTCTAATACAAATGGGTTCATTATATACTGTTCTGTCGCTTCTTTTTAATTTAACCATCAATCTTGGATATCTTACTATGAGAGAACATATTAAATTTACTTCATTCTTATAAACAATTGCATAGTATTTCATTATATGAACGTCCATGATTATTTAACTGGAATAACAGAGTCATTCTCAACTTTTGTTATAACAGACTTTGCCAGACTTTGAATGTGCCTGTAAATACGTTAGTGTGTGGTGCAAATCCGTGAGCTGATTCCTAGAAATTAATTTGTTGGACTGAGTGATAGGGTCCAGCTGGCCTGAGACAGTCCTGGTTTACACCTGTTCTCCCAGCTTCTTTCCCCACTCTCTCTTGCCGTCAAACATGTCCCGTCAGGAGGATAAATTAATTTCAAGTTTTAACGGATACTGCCAAATTACCTTCCAAGAAGGTTCTGGTACACCCTCATCGTGCTGATCATACAACTTTTTAGTCTTACTCCAAAATTAAAAATTTTTTCTTTAATCATAAATGATCATTAAGACTTTCAACCAAAGGATAGTTATTTTCTTCAATATAGAGAGACTTGTATGGACATTTGTATTAAAAACCAACCTGCTAGTCGTTTTTTTTTTCTAATGTTTATTCAATTTTTGAGAGACAGAGTGCAAGCAGGGAGGGGCAGAGAGAGAGGGAAACACAGAATCCAAAGCAGACTCCAGGCTCTGAGCTGTCAGCACAGAGCCCGACGTGGGGCTCTAACTCACAGACCGTGAGATCATGACCTGAGCCGAAGTCAGACACTTAACTGACTGAGCTACCTAGCTACCCCCCAACCTGCCAGTTATTAAGCAAAGTAAAAAGAAATCACCCTACTAGCTAGAACATTGCTGTTCCACGAAATGATAAGAGTAAAATTGAGTAATTAAGATGCAAAAGTGATCTCCCTTGAAGACGTTTTTTATTGTTTAATATCAAATTGACATTGCTTTACGGTGGACTCATGATGTGAACTCCAAAGATGGTGTAACATCGAGGTGGTAAGTTGCACCCTAAAATAATGCTATGATCACATCGGAGAAGTACTGTCCTTCTTTTCTTTTTTAATGGAAGTGGTCATATTCATCGTATAAGTGAGCTAGCTTTCATTTTAGCGCTGACAGGCTCCACAAGTATCTTTGTGGTGACTAATAGGTGGGTCCTGTGGAGCCCTCAGGAGCACTGGCTTCCTGTCAGTGACTCCGCCTGTAGAGGCCCACTATTGACCAGAAACGTCTTGAGAAGACCTCAGATGCTAGGATCTCAATTCTGAGCCAGCGTAACCTTACTCTCTTCTCACGTTTGCAGATGAAGTTGGAGGTGGTTCCTGTATTTTACTGGTCTTGCTGTGCATAGCAACGGTTTTCCTTAGTGTCGGAGGAACTGCGTTATACTGCACTTTTGGTGACAGGGAGTCACCCGTTTGTACGGACTTTGCAGACAACATGGACTTCTATTACACTAAGTTCCTGCAGGGAATGGCGGAACTTAAACACTGGATCTACCTCTCCTAGCAGCACTCCAGAGGCACGGGCGTGCTGGCAGTGAGAATCAAAGAGCGAACCTTTCTAAGCAGCTTTTATTTTAGGAGTTCTGTAACACGCGTCCCCTTCCCCCAGCGAGGAACCCTGGACATCAGCAGCAGCAGCTTTAAATGGCAACACAGAGGGACTCTCAGAATAATCTGCATACTGAGCAGATGTCGGTCTGAGCATTGTGGATGGAAGGAATGGCCTTTGGAGAGCATGTGCCCTCCTCCATGCCGCTCCCTGGTGTGGTGAACTACACTGAGCAGAATTAAAAGGGCCGTGTTGGAGCCCCACCATTTTTAGCTGCCTTGTTCAAGCTAATGGTTATAACCAAGGACGCTTTTGGTTTACATTTGTTGGTCCAAAGACATTGCTTCCAGCCATCACGCAATAAGTTTGTGTATAATCAAGAGGAGTTACCTTACAGCTTCATTGTCTTTTTTTTGGTTAACCTTGGGCGCTGTGTAATCTAGGCTTTGTGCGTTAATGCCACATTCCGTTCTCCATTTGTGAAATGATTGTGTGCGTGCGTGTGTGCACACGTGGATGCGTGCATGTGTGTTTCAGACAGTTATCACAAGCAGATACCCAGCACAGACTCACAAAGGTTATCTTGACTTTAACCTGACCATAGATGTGCAGGTGCAGATACAAGGCATAACTGTGGAACAGATGAGTTGTAGAAATCTTGGCCTTGAAATTAGGAACCGTGACCAATAGGTGACAGTTAATTTGATTAACTAGCCAGAATTTAATCACAGGCCTGAAGGTAAAGAGTTAAAACTAAAGAACTCCTGCCGAGTGTCAGGCGCCCAGCTTCATCATGGATTCACTGCTTCCTGCCTGAAGTATGATGAATACTGGCCTCCGTTCTCAGTAGGTGAGCACCTACCATTACGTTCTGAGGATCTAAGAATCAGAATAGAGATAAAGGAGATACTAATTCCTGCTCTAGATGCTTCAATTCTGGTCACATGTAGGATAAACTGACACCTTGGCAAATGAAATTAAATTATGATACATAATTCAGTATTAACAAATCCCGCAGTCAGGTGTTTGAATGTGCATTCATATCATGGGCTTGATTGAGACCCGGTTATGGGGTCATTAAGCGAAAATCCAATCAATCCTATCTTAAATAAGTGTCTGATTTTTGTTTAAGTCCGTCAGTTTGGTGGCATTTCCTTTTGTAAGGTACAGCGGTCTAACATTTAGAAAGTCTTGCTTTGGCTTTTTATATCCTAGGCAGCATTTGAACAGAAACAAAACACATGAATTATAGTTTTTTAGCAAGTGATCATTATTTCTTGTTTATTTGTTAGGATCGTTTGAAAGAAAAAGGGAGAAATTACTTTCTAGTTGTTACTGGCTGGTACAGTACCTCCCTTGGTATTTCTGCTAATTTATTTAGATTATATGAATTTTAAAGGGCTTTTTATATGAGTTGGAAGTGTGTTGTTGAGCATGCATTCGGTTTTCCAATGCTAGATATTTAATTGCTATGTACTTAGTGTTTTGATTTTCTATCCTTTCAGTTCAGTGTATTTTTAGGACTGTTAATTTTTAAATTGATGTTTTATTTTCACTTAATAATACTGTTGGACTTATCTCTATCATGTCGCCATAAACTGTAATATTTTCAAGGATTATAGATTAAAGATATTTATTTAGAAGTGTACATGATACTGAAATTTAGATTCGTTATACCTAAGGCTGATTTTATTAGAAGATTATTTTAATGTTCTATTATAAATTTTAAGAATTTGTATTCAGATTGTATGTAAAATATGTAAAATGTTGATGGTACTATCTTTCGTGGTTCTACAAGAGACATTCACAAAGTCTACTGTGAAGGGCATCCCCATCATAGACAAACCTCTTCTGTTTAACCCTCATGATTTCTACTTACAGGAATTCAGTGATGGTGATTTCTGCCAGTTTTATGTCAAGATAAGTCAGAATTTCCCTCCTCTTCACCTCTGTTAGGTCACTGTCGAAGTCCTAAATAATCCGTAGTGTCATATTTGCCTAAAGGCCACCAGGGCCACTGTAAGACCCCCATCAGGGTCTTACACTGATCTCACAAGGAGGTGCAAAGACGGAAACAATACCCAGTTCTAGAGAAACCATGTGTGTCCTCACCGCTTCCTGGGGGTCTGGGGGTGAGGTGAGCCCAGGAGCATCCTGATATCTTGACTTAAAATAAGCACGAAATCTCAACTAGAGAAATTAGGGCAACTTTGAAAAATGTAGCAGTCATTTATTGCATGAATTGGACTAATTCCGCCTGGTGACGAAAAACCTGTTGTCTCACGCGTAAAAAATTCATTCCAGTTTTACTCTAATGTGATTTTTTCTGTCATTGGCAAGTGCTGACAACCATTTGTAACTAATCTTCCTTAAAGACTGTGTTTGAGGGTAACAGATCAAGCTTGTAATTTAAAATTACACCAACAGAGTGTCTCAGAGAGTTTATTTGAACCCCGGGGTGCTGAGAAAAACAGCTTTAATGTGACAATAAAACGCTTTGAGAAATTGGTCTGCCCCCCAAGTGGATGGCTGCCTATTTGGGGACGTCTGCTAGGTCCCTGCGGAAAAGCTCTTCTGGTTCTAAAACTCCTCCCCTATCTGCCTGACACAGTAATTGAAATTTACTCTAAGAACTTATTCCTTCAGATTTAAAAATCAAAATCCTCTGAGCTGCAAAATTGTGTGTTATGGTAAAAAGAATTTGAAATGTGAAGGTAGGTCTTATTTTGAAAGGCCAGGTGTGAATTGGGTCATGCTGGGGGGGCAGGGTGTGGAAAGAGGGACGGTCTGCAAAGAACAAAGAAATCCTCTAACTGTTAACCTGCTTTGCTGAGACTGGCTTGGCAGCCACCCAGCTCAAAGAGAGGCTAGTTTTTGTCTTCCCACTAACATAACCTGCATACCTCTTGTTTATTTCTGTGGGTTTAATGAATATTAACGCACCTTTGTGTGCTTTGAGCAGTTTATACAGCGTTTTCACGTTCATTCATTTGCTGGTTCCATCAGGAAACACACACCCCTCACTACAGGTCTTGGGTCTCCCAAATCCAACCTGTTTTCTATTCTGCCTCCATGCCTCCACCGTCCAAAAGAACGAGAGCAATCTAGGGTTTACGGCACAAATTCTAGTGCCATCTGCTATTTTAACAACCTCAAAGATAAAACATTTATTGAGCGTCATGCACTAACCCTGTAAAAGCTACAGCAAGTGAAAATTTTCCTGAATGATTCTAGTACGATTTAAATCTCTCTGGGTTTAGGGTGCTGAGAGAAAAGGTTAACTGTTCACGCTGGTTCTAACAGGAGTTACTCCTAAATTCAACTTTTTCCCTGTTGCCCTGAGATTGGAACCGTGAACGGTGTTTTTATCACTGTCTGTACCTTGACAAACATTTGGATGCTTGCGGTGTGTGCCTGGAACTGAGCTGGGGGCTGGAGCTCCAGAAGCAAGAAATCCTATCAGCTTAAACGGGGTGCCTGGGTGGCTCAGTCGGTTAAGCGTCCAACTCTTGGTTTTAGCACAGGTCGTGATCTCATGGTTTGTGAGTTCAAACCCCACATCGGGCTATCGGGCTCTGTGCTGACAGTGCGGAGCCTGCTTGGGATTCTCTCTCCTTCTCTCTCTCTTTGCCCCTCCTACACTCTCTGTCTCCTGCTCACAATAAATAAATTAAAATTAAAAGAAAAAAAATTTAGTGTCTGGTGAGGTTCATGCATTTGTGAAGGAAGAATCAAAATGCAGAAATTAAGGATCATGCCTCCCATGGGAGTAGAAACTTGGATTCATTCTTTCCCACCAAGCATCATGCACCATAAGGAATAAAAGTAAAATTCTGTCTAGGCATCCTTCACAGCACTGTGATATACAGGAATCTTTTCTCACAGCCAACGTTCTAGTAACTATGACTTTTCACTTCTAGTTAGAATTTGTGGCATTAATAGCTGGTGGGCTTTCTGGCAACGGAAATCTTCCTCAGCAAGAGCCAGACTTCAAAGTCTGCAGAGCCCTGAACAGCGCAAATGAAGACCTCAAAAAACTCTGGGTCCAGATGCTTCCTCAGTAAATTCTGTCAATCATTTAAGCAAGAAATAACACCCATCCTACAAAGCACCTTGGAAAGAAGAATATGCCTGCCAGTTTGTTTCATGGGACCAATGTTACTCTGAGACCAAAACCAGGCAATAAGAGAGCCAAAGACCAAGGTCACTCGTGAACTTAGACATGAAATCCTTACCAAGTATTAGTAGATCCAATCAAACAATATACACAAAAGATGATAGAGCATCACGACCAGTTGAGATTAATCCCAGGAATACAATGTTTTCACATTCAAAAATCACTCCATACAACTCCCCATTCTGACAAACTGAGAAAAACCATATTGTCGTAGCAATAAATGCATATAATTCATACACCATCCATGATAAGAACTTTCAGCAAACTAAGATTTCCTTAACTTGATCAAGGGCATTTCTGAAAAGCCCACAGCTAATATCAAATACCTAATGGAGAAAGACCAAATGCATTTCTTCCTCAGGTCAGCAGCAAGGCAAGAAATAAAATGCAATACCAATTAGAAAGGAAGAGGGGAGCCTGGGTGGCTCAGTGGGTTGAGCGTCTGATTTCAGCTCAGGTCAGGATCTTGCAGTTGACGAGTTTGAGCCCCACGTCGGGCTCTGTGCTGACAGCTCAGAGCCTAGAGCCTGCTTCTGATTCTGCCCCTCTCTCTGCCCCTCCCCCGCTCATGCTCTGTCTTTCTCTGCCTCAAAAATAAAGATAAACGTTTAAAAAAAAATTTGTTTTTTAGAAAGGAAGAAGTAAGAGGCACCTGGGTGGCTAAGTTGGTTAAGCGTGGGACTCTTGATCTCAGCTCAGGTCTTGATCTCAGGGTCATGGGATCCAGCCCTGAGTTGGGCTCCACGCTAAACATGGAGCCTGTTTAAGATTCTCTGCCTCTGCCCCTTTCCCCTGCTTGTACTCTCTCTCCTGGAAAACAATTAAATTTGGGCACATGGGAGACTCAGTAGGTTGAGCATCCAACTTCGGCTTGGGCCATGACCTTGCAGTTTGTGGGTTCAAGCCCCGCATCGGGCTCTGCTGACAGCTTAGAGCCTGGAGCCTGCTTGGGATTCTGTCTCCCTCTCTCTGACCCTCCCCCGTTCATGCTCTGTCTCAAAAATAAATAAACGTTAAAAAAAAAATTTTTTTAAATCAATGGTATTTCTAGGTACTAGCAATGAACAATTGGAACATGAAATTAAAAATTCATGAATAAATGAATAAAAATTCACTTCACCCGTAATAGCACCAAGAACATAAACTCAAATTTAACAAAATGTGTGCAAAACCTGTGCAACGAAATCTCTAAACCATTGCCGAAAAAAAGAGAAGACCTAATAAATGAAGAGATGGAGATCTGCTGGTGCATTAGAGGACTTGGTGATGTGAAGACGTTTGTTCCCCCCAGATCGATCCACAGACCTGACACCATTTCAATCAAAGTTCCAGCAGTGTTTAGAAGCTAACAAGCTTTTTCAAAATTCGTGTAGGGATGCAAGTGACTTGGAAAATCGCCAGTGAAACTGTTAGGACAGGGGCACCTGGGTGGCTCAGTCGGTTGAGCATCCGACTTCGGCTCAGGTCGTGATCTCACAGTCTGTGGGTTTGAGCCCCGCATCTGGCTCTGTGCTGACAGGTCAGGGCCTGGAGCCTGCTTCAAATTCTGTGTCTCCCTTCCTCTCTGCCCATCCGCCACTCACGCTCTCTCTCCATCTTTCAAAAATGAATAACGTTGAAAAAACATTTTTTTAAAGAAACTGTTAGGACAAAACCGCAGGACATGTACTTCTTGATTTTAAACTGAGTGTGCCACAGTAATCGAACTGCCATGGCGAGAGGACAGTGCAGACATGTATCTTCGTGTACAGGCACCATCGATTCTCTACAAAGGTGCTAAGGTAATTCAGCCGAGCAAAGAGAAGTCTTCAACACATAATGCTGGCACCACTGCGTATCCCACTGGGAATAAAATATACTCAGACCTTTACTCACACAACACTTCAAAATTAACTAGAAATAAATGGATCTCAATATAAACCCTAAAGTTATAAAGCTTCTACAAAAGAAAACAAGAGGGGCGCCTGGGTAGCTCAGTGGATTGAGTGTACAATTCTTGATTTTGTCTCAGGTCATGATCCCAGGGTCATGGGATCAAGCCCTGAATCGGACTCCATGCTGAGTGTGGAGCCTGCTTAAGATTCTCTCTCTGCCTCTGCTCCTCCTTCTCCCACTCTGCTAGCATGCTCACTCTCCTCTCTCTCTAAAATTTAAAAAAAAAAAAATTGAAGTTAAAAAAAAAAAGGAAAATATTTGCAACCATTGGGTAGACAAAGATTTCTTAGCACACAAAATACACAAACCATAAAAGAAAAACAATATATTGACTTTAAAAGCTTCTACTCCTTGGGGCACCTGGGTGGCTCAGTTAGTTAAGCATCCAACTCTTGGTTGCATCCCTACTTGGGATTCTCTCCCTCTCTGCCTCTCCCCTGCTTGTGCTCATGTGCTCGCTCTGTCTCTCAAAATAAATAAACTTTAAAAACATTTTAAAAATAATAAAAACTTGTCCTCTTTGGGGGCACCTGGCTGGCTCAGTCAGTAGAATAGACTCTTGATTTGGGGGTTGTGAGTTCAAGCCCCACATTAGGTGTAGAGATTATTTAAAGATAAAGACTTAAATGAATACATAAACAAAAAATAGGCTGTACTCTGAATAACATGGTTAGGAAAATGAAAAACAAGCTGAGAAGCAGAAAAAATATTCACAATACATTTATCTGGTAAAGTCCTTGTAATCAGAATACGTGAAGATTATCCAACTCAAGATTATGATGAACAATCCAGTTAAAAAAAAAACAAAACTCTGGACGTCCTTTCCAAGGGAAAATATACCAATGGCTAATGGGCACATGAAAAGATGCTGAACATCATTAGTCGTCAAGAAAATGCAAATTAGAACAAGGAGAAACCTGCTAGAATGATTAAAATTAAAAAGACTGACATTACTCCCGGATGCAGTAATCCCATTAATAGAACAAAGGGGAAAACCACCATGATTATGTAAACTGATGCAGAAAGGCATTGACAAAAATCCAACATTCTTTCATGATGACAGTTCTCAATAACCTAGTAAAGAAGGGAACTTCCTCAACATAATAAAGAGCATTTATAAAACAAAACCCACAGCTAACTTGGTGAAAGCTTTCCCCTTAAGATCAGGAACAAGACAAGGATTCTATTTTCACCACTGCTATTCAACATAGTACTGTAAGTTCTGGCCAGAACTAGACAAAAAAATAAAAGGTGTCCAAATTGAAAAAGAAGATGTAAAACTATTTGCAGAAGAATACACACACACACACACACACACACACACATACACACACACGCGCATACACGTATTTATACATATAATCCCAAAGAATCCACAAGAAAGCAACCAGAGCCAATAAATAAATTCATTGAAGTTGCTGGGTACAGGATCAACACACAAAAATCAGTTGTGTTTCTAAACACCAGCAATTAAAATTCCAGAAAGGCAACTAAGAAGGCAATTTCATTTATAATGGAATCTAAAAGAATAAAAAAATCTAAAAGAATAAAATACATAGGAATAAATTCAACCAAGGAAGAGAAGACTTGGACACTGAAAATTATTTAAAAAATCATTGAAGAAATTAAAGAATATCTGAATAAATGGAATGTTATCCTGTGTTCATAGATAGGAAGACAATATTTATTAAGATGTCAATACACTGAAAGCCATCTACAGATTCAATGCAATCCCTATCAAAATTTCCATAACCATTTTTTTTAGCAGAAATGGAAAAACTAAGTATCAAATTCATATGGCACTGTAAGGGGACCCAAAGAGCCAAAACAGTCCTAAAAACAAAAACAAAAGCAAAAACAAAAGCCTGGAGGATTCACATTTCCCAATTTCAAAACATATTACAAAGCTGCAATAATCAAAACAGTGTGATATTGCCATCAGGATAAACACATAGGCCTATGACATTGAATTGACAGTCAAGAAATAGGCCCACACATACATCAATTGACCAATTGATTTTTGGGAAGGATTTTAAGTCCAATCAAGGGGGAAAGAATACTCTCTTCAACCGATGGTTCTGGGACAACTGGATTTCCACACACAAAAGAGTGAAATTAGACCCCTGTCTCTTACCATATACAAAAATTAATACAAAATGGATCAATGACTTAAATATGAGCTAAATCTGTAAATCCCATAGATGGAAACAAAAGTAAATCTTCATGACTATGGATTTGGGGATGGATTCTTCGATATGACACCAAAAGCATAAGCAACAAAAGACAGGTAAGGTGTTTTTTTGTTTGCTTGCTTTGTTTTTTAATTTTTTTAAATTTATTTATTTTTAAGAGATAGAGACAGAGCACGAGTGGGGGAGGGGCAGAGAGAGAGAGGGAGACACAGAATCCAAAGCAGGCTCCAGGCTTTGAGCTGTCAGCACAGAGCCCGATGCAGAGCTCAAACTTACGAAGCGTGAGATCATGACCTGAGCCAAAGTCTGACGCTTTACCAACTGAGCCACCCAGGCGCCCCAAAAGACAGGTAGGTCTGACTTCATGAAAACTTTAAAATTTTGTGCATCTAAGGAAATTATCTAAATGAAAAGACAACCCATAGAATGGGTGAAAATACTTGCAAATCAAATATCTGCTAAGGGTTTAACATCCAGAATATGTGCAGAACTTCCACAATTCAACAAAAACAATCTAATGAAAAAATGGTCAAAGAACTTGGAAACACATTTTTCTAAAGATGATATACAAATGGCCAATAAATACATGAAAAGATGCTCAGTGTCATTGATCATTAGGGAAATGCAAATCAAAACCACAATAAGTTAAGTGAAATGAATGAAGATAAGTGAACACGAATGAAGCTTGACGACACCATGTTATGTGAAATAAGACGACACGAGCAAGTATTGTGTGATTCCACTTGTGTGAAATATGGACAGTCGGCAAACTGAAAGAGACAGACAGCAGAACAGTGGTTACCAGAGCCGAGGGAACGGGGAAGCGGAGAGTTATTGCTCACTTGTTAGTGTTTCTGTTTAGGGTGCCGGCAAAGTTTTGAAAACAGCGGTGGTGATGGTTGTACGACATTGGGAATGCATTTAATGCCACTGAATTGTACACTGAAAGGTGGTTAAAACAGCACATTTTAAATTGCACGAGAAGGCTGACACTATAAAGGGCTGGTGAGGATGTGGAACCATCAAATTCTCACACACGGCTAGCAGGAATATGAAACAGCACAACCACTTGGGAAGACAGCCTGGCAGTTTCTTATCAAGTCAAGTACAGATCTCCTGCATGACCCAGCAATTCCACACCTAGGGTCTTGCTTAAGAGAGATGAAAACGTGTCCACACAAAAACGTTTACATAAATGTCCATGGCAGCTTTATCTGTGATACCCCAGAAGTGAAAACACCCTAGCTGCCACCACTACGTAGAACACTATCCAGCAATAAAAAACACAAACGTGTGAATTCACAAGTAACATGGATTCATCTCAAAATAATTATTCTGAGTGCAAGAGGCCAGCAACAAAAGAGCGCCTGTCACCCGTTTCCATTTATATAAAATTTTAGAAAATGCAAACTAATCCATGGAGACAGAAGCAGATCAGTGGTTCCCTGAGGGGCAAAGGTTGGCGGTTGTGGACTGCAGAGTCACATGGCAACTTTTGGAATGGATGGAAGTGTTATGTATCTTGATTGTGGTCATAATCTCACAGGTGTATATATCTTTCAAGATGCATTCAGTCATACAACTTATATAGATACCTTTATGTGCATAGATTATATCTCAATAAAGTTGTGGGGTTTTTAATTCAGTTTGTGGCTTCATGGCATCTCAAGGTGTTATGAGGGGCAACGGAATCCGTACTGCCTCTCACAAGGAATACCTTATTCCCTTCCACTGATGTTGCTTCATTAGGCTACGCAAAGCTGTCAACTTCCAAGGGCCACCCCTCATTTGTACAAGACCCCATTACTCATGTGGCCGCTTACAAAATATTGCAATAAGGCCACTAGTTCAAAATGCCCTGATTTCACTCCTAATTCTATCCAGAGCTTTTAGAGCCTCTGGTTCCTTCTGAAATATTGAGATGGTGATTTAAAACTATGCTTTTTTTTTTTTCCCCCTACTCAATACAGCAGTCCAAGTTCCAAACCCAATCTAATTATAGATATTCTGTAAGGACAACACGATCTTCCTCTCTCTGGCCGGAATGCATTGATCAAAAGTGAGGTTTTATGATTTTAGTGCTTTTCTTAATTGCCTTGGATCAAGGGTCAGGAAGGAGATACGGACTCAGGGAGCAGAGAAGGCTCACATCATTCACCGTAATAACCACAGCCGCTGTTTCTTTTCCAAATACAAGACTGGGGTTGGACAAGATCCATACAAACTAAACAAAGAAACATATCCTTGCCTAAGCTTCTGGTGTGGGTAGGAACTTGGTCCAAAAGTGACTGCACATATAGGCAATCTGATTTTTTTCCCCCATTTCATTTTTTTCTTGATTGGAAAAACTAAATTGTTGGGATGGGAATCGGAGTTTGGTCAACCCTGGAGCAGAGAGTCAGGATACAGGATAGTCTGGTGGTACAGAAGAGCCGAAGAAAGGGAGATGGCCCCAGAGTTGGAGTCTCATTGATGAATGAGATGACATTAACTGGATGTGTCGGCCAGCTGTGGGGACTTCAGTTTCCTCATCTATATAATTTCTAAAACAACATCAAACTTTAAACCATTCTGATTCTGTGGCTACCCAAACATTTCATTTTCCGTCATTGAGAAAAGACTGTAGCTGTTGGGTTGCAATAGTTGGGTTAGGTTGGATGGGGGTCCTTTGAAGCTGTTGGTGGAAGTAAGAGGTGCTGATTGATGGGTAGACTGGGAAGCTCCCACGGTGCCCAACGCCCCCTTCTGGGGAAGAGATGGCCACAGGTGGTTCCTTCTAATAAGTTGCTATGCTTTGTACTTCATGGTCCTGCCACCCTCACCACAGCGGATCAGATGGGCGAATGGTGCCCTTGTCTGGCACTTTTCTTGGAGCCTGAACATAAGGGAGAATAGCAAACTGGACAGGAATGGGCTCTTTAGAGAGTTTTTAGTCTCCAGAACAACATAGAATTGGGAGGTTTTCATCTATTTCTTTTTTTGTTTTTAAGTTTATTTAGAGCAGAGGAGGGCCAGAGAGAGAGGGACAGAATCTCAAGCAGGCTCTGCTCTGCCAGCACAGAGCCTGACGTGGGACTTGAACCCACAAACCTGTGAGATCATGACCTGAGCCGAAATCAAGAATCAGATGCCCAACCGACGAAGCCACCCAGGCGCCCCAGAATCCGGAGTCTTAGTAAATTGTGTCTGCCCATACAGATGTTTCGAATGTGGGGTGCTGAGTCTACATCTACTCCTGGCAACAGGAAAGAGCAGAGGCCCACCAGGCATCGGGGCGATAACTAAGGCTGGAGTCCCACAGACAGCGGAGCCTCTAGAATAGAGAATTGCAAAGTCTGGCTCCTGAGAGACACCAAGACCCATATCACACAGGACATTCCAGGTCCTGAAGGCCTGGCTCTGGGGAAATATCCTTTACTAAAAGTGCCCCTTGTATGAGGTGACCTGGGAAGGGGTCTTTTCCCTGGGAATCAAGAGAATCCAGCTAGGGGCACCTAGGTGGCTCAGTAGGTGAAGCATCTGACTTCAGTTCAGGTCATATTCTCACAGTTCATGAGTTTGAGCCCCTCGTCGGGCTCTGTGCTGACAGCTTGGAGCCTGGAGCCTGCTTCGGATTCTGTGCATCTCTCTCTCTGTGCCCCTTCCCAGCTCATGCTCTGTGGTGTATGTGTCTCTCTCTCTCAAAAATAAAAAATAAATAAAAATAAATAAAAAACAGCCACACAGCAGATCTTACACATTAGCATTACCAGGCAGTGTAAAATCACAGTGTAAACACTGACTAATTTGCTCTGTTGTGTCAGAAATAAAGCTGGGATCAAAGCACTTCAGTGACTGACTCCCTTAAGGTCAAGATCAACAGGGCTAATGAAAGATTTTCTACTTTTTTTTTTTTTTTTTTTTTGGAGAGAGAGTGCATGTGAGTGAAGGGCAGAGAGAGAGAGAGAGAGAGAATCCCAGGAGGGGCAGAGGGAGAGAGGGGGGGTGCAGGTAGAGAGAGAGACAGAAAGAGGGAGAGAAAGCTCTGCTTACCTGATGGGGGCTCGTGTTCACGTGGTGTGTGGGACTCAAACTCACGAACTGTGAGATCATGACTTGAACCGAAGTAAGATGCTTAACGACTAAGCCACCCAGGCACCCCCAAAGATTTTCTACTTCTTTTTAAAATTTTTTTTAACATTTATTTATTATTGAGAGAGAGAGAGAGAGAGAGAGAGAGAGACAGAGCATGAGCATGGGAAGGGCAGAGAGGAGGAGACACAGAATTTGAAGTGGGCTCCAGGCTCTGAGCTGTCAGCACAGGGCCAAGTGAGGGGCTCGAACTCACAAACCGCTAATACACGACCTGAGCCAAAGTCAGACGCTTAACAGACTGAGCCACCCAGGCACCCCAAAGATTTTCTACTTCTAAACAAGAGGTTGGAAATATCTATGGGGTATTTCTCCTAGGATTGCCACCACATCCTCCGCCTTTTGCTCTTTTGTTACCTACAACTTCGTACCCTGGATCATCATGACTCTGTCTTATATCCGGAAAAGAAAGCAGGAGTAGTTACCCCATTTCCGCAAGGCCCAGGCACTGGGGACCATCCTGTGCTTGTGTGAGGGACTCTCGGGGACCCCAGGAGGCGCGCCCCCTGGCAGACCCCATGCACACACTCGGTGCCTATGGATGCCACAGAAAATACAGCATGCCCGATTATGCACGAGACCTATTGAAAAAGTATTTGTTGTTGACCTGAAATTGCAGTTTAAGGGGGCATCTTACATTTTTCTTGCTAAATCTGGCAACCCTGGTGGTGCCACGGTGTGATACCAATGCTGAGGACCAGAGGGAGAGGCTCATCAGGGCAAGAGAAGCAGAGGGGATTGGACCGGGGAGCCCTGGGGAGAAGCTCTCAGCTGCCCTTTCTGGATTTCCTAAGCACCTGCAACGTCTCAGTCTGTAAACAGAAGACGTGTGTCAGCGCAGCTGCGCGATCCGTGTGTCTGCAAAGGGGCAGCAGGTGGCCGGAACTTGCTGGCGTCTGTGGTACTCAAAGCTCTGAGTCCGTAGGATTTGAACCGTTTTTAATATCTCACAAACATGAGAATTTAAGCAGAGCCTAGACTGTAATGCAAGAAATGAACTGAGCACGGGCACCTCAAGTGACAAATCTTCCGAGTGTGGCTCTGCGTGCTCTTTGTCTGTAAGGGCACATCGCGCTCTGTGATCCAAACTGGCGGAATTGTGTTTTACGCCCGCTTTTCACACAGCACCAGCTAGTAACACAACGATGAGAGGCGGCCCACGATACCCATCTTGTGTCAGCTCTTGGGTCATCTTGTTTTTATTCAGGCCTTGTTCCAGATACAAGACTGCTGGCTGTACCCAGCAGCAGCTAAATTATTCATTTTCTCCCCTCGTGAAAAAAGATGGCTTTTTAATCGGGCGGATTCCTATGCCTAGCTTTTGATGCCCTGCCTTGCACCAATGACTGTTAGCCCCTCTGCCTTTTTGTTTTCACCCGATGAGACCAGCTTCTCACGATGAGAGGTTTAGTCTCCATCTGACCTTCTCTCCAGGACAGCCAATCCCATTTTCTGTTAAAAATGATTACTCATAAATAGAAGTGCATTAGTATTAGCTCTGGCCCCAATCCGTCTGGTCTCTTCCCTTCTGTGCAGGATGATAAATTGGCAAAGGGGCAGAAAGAGCAGGGTCGGGGAGCAGGCCAGGCCGGTCCCTGCAGAGCCGCAGCCCGCGTGCACAGACACCAGGCTCTCTTGCGGAGCGAGCTTCCGTGTGTCCTGGGAAGTACCCTCCCCAGCTCCTTGGCCACTGCAGGTTTTCATTTAGGACGCAAGAAATGCCACATTCACCGACGTGTCTGCAAAGCATCCTGGATTTGTTAGAGGAAAAGGCAAGTAAGAATAGAGGGAAAAGCAATAAAAGATAATAGAGTTGTAGAAATCATGCATATTGATGAGTGTGTGTGTGTGTGTGTGTGTGTGTGTGTAAAATGCCCCCCCCCCCCACTTAGCTAGTTACTACTCAGTCTAGCAAGGTATGAACACTTAATGGATCAATAATTTAAATAACAGTAGATACTAATGGAAAACACTGAAATGGTAAAAGTACAAAAGTCACAAAATGCAGGCCTGAGAGATGGCAAGGTCTGGGAAAGATGACAGATACCTGTGTGCAAAAACCTTCCTAGGGACAGTGTCCACAGGGCTAGCAGCCCCTGGCCCAGCACCTGCGTCTCCCTGCCCCAGAGGCTCAGAGACAATTCTCCTGGGGAACCTGCCACAGCAACCTTTCTGTGACCTCACGTGCTGAGTGGTGTCTTAGCTACATCAGCAGAATGCAGCCTTAGGTCTAGGCTGTCTGATGGGATACAAACCCTTTCTCGTCCTTCTCTCCTGAATGATTCCAGGTCCCATTTGTAATGGGATTGCTTTTTCCCCACATTATTTCCAGTAGGATTTTTTTTTTTTTTTTTTTTTTTTTAGTTCTCCCATGAAATACTACGGTAAAAATGAAAAGAACATTTTTCTTTTTTCCAAAAAGGACAGGTCAGAAGCCTTCGAAGATCTTAACAAGAAAGCAAAACCAGTTTTCAATTCCTGGATGCCTCTGTGAGACTCCAGCCCTTGTCTGGCACAATGACAAGGAGGGGTGTTTTGTGGGCACACGAGTTGAGTGGAAGACCCCTTGGGAGAGCACGTGGCCCGCCAGAAGGGGTGCTGGGAGCGGGCTGGAAAGAGCGCAGAGCCCGTCCTCAACAATTACTGCTGCATTTCCCAAAAGTCATTTAAGCCAGAGGGAAGCCAGGGACTGGAAAGTGGGTTTTTTGCCTTCCTTGGCAATGTTTCTAAAATCTGGAGAAGGTGATGAGGAGTGATATGCATTATTTTTCATATTTCCTAATAAGTTGTCGCCAGAATTATTGATGTGCCTTTTTTTTTTAAGTTTATTTATTTATTTTGAGAGTGAGAACAGAGGAGAGGGGGGAGAGAGAATCCCAAGCAGGCTCCCCACTGTCAGCGCAGAGCTCGAACTCAGGCACCGTGAGATCATGACCTGAGCTGAAACTGAGACTCGGATGCTTAACCCACTGAGCCACCCAGGCGCCCCTTGATGTGCCATTTTAATGCGTGCTATCTTTCCTGTGGTCACTGGGTCGCCTCCGGTGGCTGTGGCTAATCACTGGGGGCCAGATGGGCCTTGTCCTTGAACAGGTGCAGGTGTCTTAGAGCTAGCCTGCCTTACACTAAGGAAACCTGGGAGGGCTGACACCACAGCAGGTGCCCTCTGGGGTGGGGCGGGACTGGCACGCACACAGCTTCCAAGGTGGACCACGTGCTGGAGAGATGCGGAGTCAGGGACACGGGGCTTGGGACAGGCTGGGAACAGGCAGGGAGAAATCTCAGCCAGAGGAGCAGAAAAACCTGGTTGCACCGGAGAGCTCCCTGCCAATCAGAGCCGGGCGCCCCTCTCATCTCCACCAATCAGGGCTTGCACCACCACACCCTCCCACCACCCTCCTCCGGCCAATCAGAACTAAGCTTCCCACTCCTCTCCACCAATCAAGGCTGCGAACCAAGAGAGCCCGATCTTGCCACCAAGCCCACTCGGATTAGCTTCATCCTGTAACCTCACCGTGAATTTCCGCTCCGAGAGCTGGACCTCTAGGTCTTTGTTGCGATGCTCCTGTTGTTTAAAGGAGAGAGGAAGAGAAGACCAAAGGGAAGGGAGGACGGGGCAATCTTTAGGGTTTAAACTGAAGAGAGTTGTTCTGTTTTGTTTTCTAAAGATCCCCAGGTGTGTCCGGGAAACACGCGCAGGTAGAAGAGGCGGGTGGAAACCTCCCCTCCTTCCTGCAGGTGTGGCTGCGAGCACCCGCTTCAGAAAGCCCCAGGTTGTCCCACTTGGCCTCCTCAGGACGCTGCACTCTGGGCCACATGTTCGACTATCATATTCCCCTCGTTCCAGCAACTTCGGGCTGGTGCTGTTTGGGACTGTGTGGTTTGGCCGCAGTCCTACGACTGCAGGAACACTGTCCTTCAGATTCCCCTTTGCTGTCATGAAGCCAGATTAATGGAGAGCCTTCCAGACAGCTGACCGCTTCACCCGCCCGGGAGGGGCTCACGCATCACAAGAATAAATTGAGAACATGTCACTGCAGCTCAGGTGTTCATGGGACTCCTGACATTGCGGGGTAGAGAAAACGGTTTCTTATCCCATTCAGTGAGTGTACTTTATTTCCCCTTGAAATAAAAAGACCTGATTTAAAAAAATTAATCTTGTGCCAGCCCCCATCCAAAGGCCCCCAAGTCATCGCCAACTAATATTTGTGTGCAAATTAAATTTCATTTTGAGGGGGCTTGATGAGGACAAGGGGAGAACCCCATGCAGGTTATAAACGTGAAGAAAAATTTAATTTTTATTCTAAGAAAATAAGTCCTACAGCTTCTCTGGTTTCCAGGAGTTCTGTCTAGGAAGAGATCTGCATATGTGGAAAAGAATGAGGGGTCTAATGGATGGTCGTGAAAAGCCAATAGTGATCATGCGAGTCTATATGCTGATGACATGGTGCAGGCTGCATGCGTACACATTTACCGGATAAAACCAGGAGTGTAGGGTGAAGGCAGCGATGTGCTTCCGGAACCCCCTTCGAGGAAACATCTGTTGCTGCAATTGCTGGGGTGCTGACCACAAGGACTCTACTTGGTGACCCAGCTCCAGCTCCAGCTGGGCAGTGATGACTCCTGGGGATGGGCCCTCAAGAATGCTCTGTGGATCTGTTTCATAAATCAGCTCTGTGGCAAGTGGCAAGCTCGCGTCTTTCCCCAGTAAAAGATTCCAAAGACGAGGTGGGCCTTGACTGAGCACTTGTTTTTCCGCCTCCTGGTTAGAGGCTTTGGGAATTGCCTCGGCCTCCGAGAGCTGCCTCTCCAAGACCCCAGCCCTACTCAAAGTGGCCCACATATGACGATGGATCAAAGCCAGGGTATGAACAGCTGGCCACCTCGGCCCAAATGCTCTGGAGAGCATCTAGCTCGAGATCCCTGCAGGCTGGCCACGGCCAGCCTGGAGTCTGTGCTGGAGATCCACCTCTCCTGCTCACTCCTGCTTTGGTCCCTTCTCTCCCACAGGCGTTGGTCTTAAGGACACTCCTTTATAACCATCCTGCACGGTATTACTTCAGAGTCCACTTCCCAGGGAGCTAGCCTGCAAAGACGTCGTGCCCGTCCTCTGCTCCTTACTCGTTCTATCACATGTACAGAGCCGCCTTCAGAATCTGGACAAAGATTCTGTTCAATCTACGGAGGTTTCTACCACTCAAAGCTGCCCGAAATGAAAGAGGCATCCCATGAAGATGAGATCTCCAAAGAGGAGACAGATGTTCAGACAAAAATGCTACTGGAAAGGTGAGGGATAGGCAAAGGAGGGACATCAAGAATACTAAGTGTCCGGGGCACCTGGGTGGCTCTCTCAGTTGAGACTTCATTTGGGCTCAGGTCATGATCTCATGGTTTGTGAGATTGAGCCCTGTGTCGGGCCCTGCACTGACAGCATGGAGCCTGCTTGGGATTCTCTCTCTCCCTCTCTCTCTGCCCCTCCCCCACTTGCACACACTCTCTCTCTCTCTCTCTCAAAATAAATAAGCAAACATTAAAAAAAAAAAGAATACTAAGGGTGGATTGACCGGATGTCCTCCAGAGTCCCTTCCTACACCAACGCCTTGATATATGTAGCAGTTCGCTGAAGCTGCCATGACAAAACACAGCAGACAGGGTACAAAATGCAACAGAAATGCATTTTTCTCACAATGCTGAAAGTTAGAAGTCCATGATCAAGGTGTCAGCAGGTTTGGCTTCTTTGGTGGCCTCTCTCCTTGGCTGTGTTCTCCCTATCTTCAGGTGGTCCTCCCTCTGTGTCTGTACCCTAATCTCTTCCCTAAGGACACCAGTCATAATGGGTTAGGGCCCAGCCAGATGACCTTACTTTACCTTATTTACAGGTTTAAAGGCCCTATTTCTAAATATAGTCAAATTCTGAGGTAGTAGGGCTTAGGACTCCAACATAAGAATTTTGAGGGGCCACTATTCAGCCATAACAATATCCCAAGGTTTTATTGTATCCCAGATATAGAGCACCCATGAGCATACATCCAGCCCAGTCTTACTATAAAAGACCAAAGTCAATATTTAACTACATAAGACAGGGTTGGCCAAGGTTATGTTTAAAGGAGTAATCCTGGGGCGCCTGGGTGGCTCAGTCGGTTAAGCGTCCGGTTTCAGCTCAGGTCATGATCCCACGGTCCATGGGTTCGAGCCCCGCGTCGGGCTCTGTGCCGACAGCTCAAGAGCTTGCAGCCTGCTTCGGATTCTGTGTCTTCCTCTCTCTCTGCCCCTCCCTGACTCGTGCTCTGTCTCTGTCTCTCTCAAAAATAAACATTAAAAAATTTTTAAAAAAATAAAGGAGTAATCCATACAGTTACAGAATTTTTAATAAGTAGTTAGTTGGTAGCCTTTTAAAAATAATGCTTCCTTCCTAAGTCTAGTAGCTGTGAATATCATCATATCCACCCTACTTAATCCAGGTAATTTGAATATTGGCCGGAAAAGCCAGGGCACACACACACGTTTACACCAACGTATATTCACACACAAACATGGACTCCATACCTAAGGCACAAGGGGAATTTCTAGAGATAATAGAGATAGCTGGATTTTTCTGGGGATAGTAACTGAGTACAGGGGGAACAAAAGGCTACTATGATGGCTTTACCTCTTGTATTCACTCAATATTCATTTATTCATCCATTCAAACAATATTGATTGGGTTCCAACTACATGGAAAGATGTGCTCATGGACTTGGGAAAAACAACCTGGTAAAAACCCAAATCCCATAAGCTTTCAGTAACGATGATGCCATAAAGCATGGGCTTTGTCACGACAAGGCCTGGACTCAAGACCCAGCTCCATCCTGTGTCAGCTGTGTGACCTTGGACTCGTCAGTCACCCTCTCTAGGACTCAGTGTCCTCATTTGCACAATGAGGACAATAATAACACCGTATCCATTGGCATCCCCAAGCGGTGGCTCGGGGAAGCTTTTGTCCATCCTCCGTGACAGCCACCAGCATCCTCCAAAGCCACCTTGAATGAGTATGAAATCTAAGTGAAATCAGCACCTTCACCTTCACTTGGCACTCGTATCTCCCTCTTCCAATTAGATGAAGATTCTCCTGTATTGAAATCTTTGAGCTACCAATTTGCCTTCTACACTGAAAATTGAGTGAGGTAATGCATGCACCATGCTTTCTCGTGTCACTAGGTGGGAAATGTTAGCCATTATTAAGGCATTTTGTGGCAAGTGCCATAAGGATGTGGTGACAGACTCATCCCGATTTCCCCTCATCCATCTCAGGACACCCCCCTCCACCCCTAGGGCCCGACAAACCTATGTGAGGATGTTAAAGAATGTTACATGTAAGGGACATGAGGATCCAGAAGGAGAGAGGATCACTATTAATTTTTTTTTTTTTTTTTTTAAGAATAAGGAATACTGTGGTGGAAGATGTAAGATTTGACCTGGTTCCTGAAGGATAGCCAATCCAAGTGGAAAGAGTGACCTGAAGATATGTAGATGAGGAAGAAGGAGGCACGTTTGAATAACAGGCAGGTGCCCTCACAGGGATGGAAAGTGGGATCTTTGCAGACGTGCAGTGGGCATTAAGTCTAGAAGAGACCATCAGTGTTACAATCCAAAGTGTCTTTATAAGATAGTCTGGAGAGGTTGAGGTTGGGATTCAGTAGTCACTGGGAGAGTGTGGAGAGGTCTTAGGCTGATACATGAGATAGTCAGAAATGCTTCAAGGGGATGGTCAGCTACAGACTTCAGTAACCACTAGGAGAAGAGCTGAATCGGAGACGGGAGAGGTTAGGGGAAGGTGACCAGTAGGAAGGAAGCAGATAAAACCGCCCAGAGGAGACCAATGAGGACCTAAGGCAGTGACGGTGAAGCTGGCAGGAGGGCTGTGGATAAAGAAACCTACCAGGAAGATGTCCTCCTGTGGGACTTGGAGCACGATTGCTGGTAGAAAGCAAGAGTGGTAAAGGAGTCCAATATGTAATGGCTACTTTAACCAGAAAGAGTAAAGGAATGAGGGGCTCAGAGGGAGAGGGAAACCTTGAACTTGACGTCAGAGTTGTTGACAGAACTGATGGGTGGCCAGACCCCCAGACGGAGATGCTCAGCAGACATGGAAATGGTCCAGGTCTCAGGTCTGAGTGGACTTGGGAGCCAGCTCCAGAGATGGGAGCCCCCAAGTGGGGCAGAGGAGGGGCGGGCTGTGGATGGTGGTGGGCACAGGTGCGTATGTAGTCAGAGCAGGGATGTAGAGCGAGTAGGAAAAGCCAGCGAGAGAGCAGAGGACACAGATTTTTCATTCATTTATCCATCCAGATGTGGGGTGTGTTAGAATCTGCCCCAGGATTCTGGCTTCAGGGCTCCAGGGCTGGAGTGGAGAGCATCCTGGGCTCAACAAAATAAAGCAAATCAGAGGACAAGAACAAGCAGCACTGAAGAGTTTTGAATTAGGAAAGCTGTGAGATCAGAAGTCAGTTTAGAAGCGATAGAACAATAGAAGGTGAGGATATGGGGACAGAACTAGATTTACAACTTGTTTTTTAAAACAATAATATCCCAAGGTGCCAGGGTGGCTCAGCCAGTTAAGCATCTGGCTTCGGCCTCAGGTCATGATCTCATGGTTCATGAGATCAAGCCCTGCATCAGGCTCTGTGCCGACAGCGCACAGAGATCCTTGGTCTCCCTCTCTCTCTGCCCCTCCCCCACTCACACTCTACCCAACTCACACTCTGTCTCTCTCAAAAATAAATAAATAAACGACAACAACAACAAAATAAACCAATAACACCCAGTTTGGGCTAGCGTGTCCCCAGGGGGTGCTCAGAAAAGGCAAACACATCCACAACTGGGTGAAGATAAGTTTGCACGAATCCTCTGGCTAATAATTTGATAAAATATCAAAAGCCTTAAAAATGGTCACATACTCCTGACCCAGTAATTATATTTCCAGGAATTTATTCTTTTTTTAAACTTTTTTTTAAGGTTCACTTTTGAGAGAGAGAAAGGCAGACAGAGTGTGAGTTGGGTAGAGGCAGAGAGAGGGACACACACACAGAGAATCCAAAGCAGGCTCCAGGCTCCAGGCTGCCAGCACAGAGTCCGATGTGGGGCTTGAACTCACCAACCGTGAGATCATGACCTGAGCCGAAGTCGGAAGCTTAACCGAATGAGCCACCCAGGTGCCCCTAGGAATGTATTCTTATAAAGAAAGATTTATATAAAAAACAGTAAATATCAATAATGATTGGTTAAGATAATTTTGAGATACTACTATGCAATCATTAAAATATACATTTTGGAAGCATCTTATGACAAAATGTCCATGATTTATTAACTGGGAAATTATATTATAAAGTATTAAATGCAATTTGTCACCAATTTAAAAAAATTTTTCTTGTTTATTTATTTTTGAGACAGGACAGACAGAGCATGAGCAGGGGAGGGGCAGAGAGAGAGGGAGACACAGAATCTGAAGCAGGCTCCAGGCTCCGAGCTGTCGGAACAGAGCCCGACGTGGGGCTTGAACTCACAAGCTGTGAGATCATGACCTGAGCTGAAGTCGGATGCTTAACCGACTGCTCCAACCAGGCGCCCCCTGTCACAATTTTATGAAGATATATATTGTGTACACACACAAACACACATACGCAAGTTTAGGCATTAAAAGAACCGATAATGAATTTAAAACTGGTTGTCTTATGGAGCGCCTGTGTGGCTCAGTTGGTTGAGCCTCCGACTTTGGCTCAGGTCATGATCTCATAGTTCGTGAGTTCGAGCCCCGCGTCGGGCTCTGTGCCGACAGCTCGGAGCCTGGAGCCTGCTTCGGACTCTGTGTCTCCCTCTCTCTCTGACCCTCCCCTGCTCACGCTCTGTCTGTCTCTGTCTCAAAAATAAACTTTAAAAAAAAATTTAAAAAAAAACTGGTGGTCTTATGGTAGTGGAATAATCAGTCACTTTTTTCCTCTGGATACCTTTGTGCGTTTTCCAAATTTTTCCAACAAACAAGTAACACATTTTAAGCAGTAAAAAATAAAGCTTGGGATTGACAAGAAAGAGGAGGCTCTTGGAGGGAGTAGCAGTATCCAGAGAAGACTGGGGTAAGAGAAGGTGTGTGGGGAGGAGGGCTTGGAGCGAAGGGGAGGGAGGAAGGAGGGAGAGAAAGGGCCAAGGGTGCAGGAGGAGCATCAACTTCGTCAACTCAACTCCGGCAGAGAAGAGAGGTGAGAGCAAGAGGAGGGAGAGGAAAGGTGAGAGGATGCCTGGGGCACTTTAGATCTTCTCCACCAGGGGTAATGAGTAGATGGAATGTGGGGAGTCTACCAGAGGTGGCTCAGAGGACCCTCAAAGCCCTCAAATCCTTCCAAATCCTAGCTGTGCAAATTCGTGATCTGGAGAAAGGCCACTTCCCCAGGGAGCACCCTGGGTCTTCAAATCGTGTCCACTCACTGGTCAGCTCAGGGACTCATTAATCAGCATTTTAATTGGGACAAAGACTCACTGTCGCTTCTATCTCAACCGCTTGGAGAAGATCTTTTTATTCAGGGTGTCATCTCTCATCAAGCTCTGCCTTCCTCTGAGGCTGGGCATCTCAAGGGAGACGTTTGACTCAGCACGGAGACCGTGACCGCTGCCCCAGCCAGCATTCAGGATATGACAACACGTGGCTTTGGCCCCTGGACCGCATTGGCCGCCACTTTGCAGCACCGCCCTGCAGGCCAGGCTGGTTTTCCTCTCCAGGAGGAGCCAATGCCCAGGCAGAAGACCTCAGAGAACTTTGAGAGGCAATTTTGGAAGAAGAACCAAAAGCCTACCGCAGCCCCACCACCACGGGCATATGGCACCTGCTGTGTGAGGAGATATTGCACTAGACTATTCATCCCGAGCACCTAGCCTGGGCGATTTCAATTCATGTTGGTTGAATGAATAAACGATTCGATAAACATGTGCCCGCACGGACCCGACACATACAATTGTGCTCTGTTGTTTATCCTTGTATGTCTCCTCTACTAAATCAGGAGTGTCCTGGGATCTGGGAACCTGGCTGTAGCCTGCTCTCTGCCTCCCCCTCCAGTGGGTGTTTATTACTAATGGTGAGGGCCCTCTGCACAGATGAGCTGTCCTAGTGACAGACTTACAAGGTTTTCATCTGTCTTCCTAGGAAGTAGGCACCGGCTCCATTTCCCAAGGCCGCACCCCCTGGCTTCCTTCCCTCCCACCCCTGCAGGCGACCTCAAATGTTAACCCCTCCACCTTGGGGTCCCCAGAGGGTCCTTCTCTAGGGTCAGCTGTGGCTGGGATAGTGTAACGAGCCTCCTTAACCAATGCAGAGCAGGCTTATCGTGAAACACAGATACCAGGAATGGGTAGGACGACCCACCACGTGGCCCGCAAACCAGGACACTTAGGAGCTGGTGTAATTATCCCAGGACAGCCGCTGTGAACTGAGATGCCCCACCAGTGGGTCCAAGGGCCTGGCAGAAAGGAAGTGAGTGTTTACTGGGAAGTGGAAATGCTTCAAGCCTGTGGTTAGGGCAGTTGGTGAGCCCAGAAACCACCCTCCGGGGCCTCCTGAAAGCTCACCAGTCGCCTGGGGAACTGAAATAAGAGCGGGACGCTGTCCCTAAATACTGAACGCGCAGAATGGCTTTTCTCCTGCAAATTCACAGCTCTGCCTTGTTTACCCTCTCCCCTTCCTTCCACAGGGAAGCAGGTGCACTGCAGATGGGGGCTCGTGCGGAAGGGACTGTCCTTCCAGGGACAGTAAATGCAGCCCGGCGTGTCCAGTGTCCAGAGGGTCTGTGTAGGCGCACCTGCCCGCCTGTGGTGCGCACGGATGGGCGCCCCTGGGTTGGGTGCTGTGCGGGGTCAGTGGGCACAGCCCTCTAGGTGTGGTGACAGCCCCCCCCCTAGCATGAGTTCCCGGCTCTTCGCTGCACCTGGTGGACATGCCCGGCTGTGAGATGATCCCAAGAGCCACTGCCCATCCGGGTGCCTAACTCAGGCTTGGGCAACACTTTCCATCAGCCGGGATCTGGGCTCAGCATTCGCCCCTGGCTCCTCTCAGCTCAGAGTGACCCCGACGAGGGTGTCCTCGACCTCCCACAAGACAAACGAGGGGCAGAGACTGACCGAACAAACCGTTTTTTTTTTTTTTTAACTTAGAAAAAGATTCACATTTTAACACTTTGGAGAAAAACATAAGCACAAACATCTCCTTACCTTACCACAGAGATGGCTTACACATCTCCAGAGCCTCGTTTAACATTTTTTTAATCAAGGAAAATTCACTTATCATTAATCATTTAAAGTACACAATTCAGCGTTTTTTTAGTACATTCATTTACTCTTATGTATAAAATTTCACCCATAGTTGTAATCATGATATGTAAACATCTTTCTGCTCTATATTCTTCATTTTGCCTAATTTTATCCTCGTATTTTTAGAAAGATTTTATTTAAAAATGCTTAATGTTTATTTACTTTTGAGACAGAGAGAAAGAGGCAGAGCATGAGCAAGGGAGGAGCAGAGAGAGAGGGAGACACAGAGTCCGAAGCAGGCTCCAGGCTCTGAGCTGTCAGCCCAGAGCCTGATGCAGGGCTCGAACCCATGAGCAGTGACATCGTGACCTGAGCTGAAGTCAGACACAACTGACTGAGCCACCCAGGTGCCCCTAAAGATTTTACTTTTAAGTAATCTCTACACCCAATGGGAGGCTCAAACACACAACCCAGAAATCAAGAGTTGCATGATCTTCTGACTGAGCCAGCCAGGGTCCCCCTATCCTCATATTTCTGTGTTTCTATATAGTTGTCACATTTATTTTAAATTGGGGAGATAATAGTCCATCATATCAATATACTTTCACTTACATAACCATTTTCTATTCATTGGACACTTGGGCTTTTTACTTTTTAATGTATCATAATTATTAATCATATTAATTATTATAATATGTTATCATATATTATTATATTATAGCAGTTATTATAACAGATAATTTAAATATACAATACATTATAAAATTATTAATTATAATAATACCACCAAAAACATTATTGCACAGATACATCTTTATTTTGAATCATTTCCTTAGCGGGGGGCGCCTGGGTGGCTCAGTCAGTTAAGTGTCTGACTTTGGCTCGAGTCATGATCTCATGGTTCCTGAGTTCGAGCCCCTCATCGGGTTCTGTGCTCACAGCTCGGAGCCTGGAGCCTGCTTCGGATTCCGTGTCTCCCTCTCTCTCTGCCCCTCCCCTGCTTGTGCTCTTTCTCTCTCTCAAAAATAAATATAATATTAAAAAAATGGAATCATTTCCTTAGGAACATATTATATTAAGATGCATTTGATTACTGAATAAAGGGATGAGATTCTTTTAAGGCTCTTTGGGGTATTCTTCCAGGAATCGGAAGCTCTTCAATGAACTCAAGGTGCTATATAGTGGCGTTTGCACCTGTCTGTATCAACACCTGACCAGCACTACATTTCATTACCGCTTTTATTTTTGCCAGTAGGTGTAAAATAGTGCAGTGATAGTAAATTTCATTTTCAAAAATTAATTACTGGGGAAGAAGCAAACTTGCCCACACAGTGATTTTCAGTATCTCAACATAGTCTTGTGGTCTAATGTGGTTGAACTACACACACCATTATCACAACGCTGCTCAGAAATGGCCACGCACCTTATCTCCACCTGATTCAAATCTAAACATGGCACATAAAAGACGCTAAATACCTATTGGTTGCTTTATGGCTTTTAAATTGAAATCAAAACCAATCGAAATAAGTGTTTGTCTAACAGGGCGTCATTATCTTAGGTATTGCACCATTTATCGATATACTGACTGGGCTCCGAATTAGTCACCCTTTTGGATTACAGAGTGAAAAACGGATCTGGGCCCTTATTTTTCCGTGGAGCTGGCACTGAAGTTTGTCAACAGAGGGCGCCAGAGAGACACTGCAGAAGGAAGAGCCGTGTGTTTGCTTCCTGGCTGGAGTGTGCACAATCTGAGGTTCCTGAGTGTGTGGGTGTGTGGGTGGGTGGGTGAGTGTGGGGGGGGGGGGGTCCTCTTGTGCAAGGCTCACAGCACCTCCCGCATGCAGCCCCCGCCCTGCACAGCGGCCAGGAGCACCCCACAGGCGACGTCGCCCCCACCCCGTGCTGGGTACCCCCACACCTTGTGCTCCTGCAGCGGAGTGCCTCGAGGTTCTCCAGGCAGTCCTGGCGAGCACCTTTCCTCCACACCCCAGAAGGCAGACTTCCCCCAAACGATCACCGGGTGGCACCACCATTACCTCCCTGCTGTGTGGTGAGTCTGGATCTCAGTCTGTAATGGGAGTGGGGGCTCCTCCCCGAGAGCTCTCTCTAGGCCAGATGGGGTAGTGGCTGGTTCTTCTATCTGCACTCCCCTGTTAAAGTTAGTAGCTTTCTATCAAACATCCCCTGTTTACATCACCATGCTTTCTCTCTGGTTGGGCCCAGACTGATCCAGGTGGGCTCCTCGAGAAGGAACAATGTATTTCGCCATCATCTGTACACACACCCTACGCAGAATTAGTTTTTTAGATCCTTTACGACACCTAGCCACCTGGCAGAAAGCTTGACCAAGAAGTTGATGGGCCCTGGGCAGGGACTAGCCCTTCCCCACTCCAGCTACACGGTTTTGGGGGGCTGTTCCTCTTCCTTATTTTTATCCTTACCTTATCCTTCCTTATCTTATCCTTACCCCAAGGTGCATGGTCCTGCCTCACGTGCTTCCCTCACGGCAACTGGCCCGAGAGCAGGCGAGAGCAGGCGAGCCCAGCCTGAGCCCGTCAAACCCAACTGGGAGGGTTGTTTTATCCTGAAGCCAGTGTCTCTCCCTTGAACCGAAATAGAAAGAATGGGAAGATACGACTTCAGAACCGCTAGTGAGCACATCTTTGCCCAGGAAGAGCCTAGAATGAGGTCTGCCCACAGATGGACACCAGGGTAACAGACAGCAAAACAGAGATACCCTTAATGCCATTTTTGGGCCCCTGAATGATTTTTTTTTTATTTATTTTTTTTAACGTTTATTTATTTTTGAGACAGAGAGAGACAGAGCATGAACGGGGGAGGGTCAGAGAGAGGGAGACACAGAATCTGAAACAGGCTCCAGGCTCTGAGCTGTCAGCACAGAGCCTGACGCGGGGCTTGAACTCACGGACCGTGAGATCATGACCTGAGCCGAAGTCGGCCGCTTAACCGACTGAGCCCCCCAGGCGCACCCCCTGAATGATTTTTAAGACCACTTTTGCCCTCCCGCCATACAAGCTAATGAACCTCGCCTCTCCCCCAATTTTCCTTACAGAGCCTAGGTTGACTTAGGTTTAAGCCTCTGGCCATTAAAAAGAGCTCATGCAACATTCCTCTTGCTGCATTTTTAGAGTCTGTGTCACCAGAAAAGAGAAACAGAAACAACATTTCTAGCGAGGCAGAGGGGAAACTTCTAGGCCTGTTCATCCAGGTTCAAGATAGTTTCCATTTTATTTTATTTTTTAAAAAAATTTTTTTCAACGTTTTTTATTTATTGTTGGGACAGAGAGAGACAGAGCATGAACGGGGGCGGGGCAGAGAGAGAGGGAGACACAGAATCGGAAACAGGCTCCAGGCTCCGAGCCATCAGCCCAGAGCCTGACGCGGGGCTCGAACTCACGGACCGCGAGATCGTGACCTGGCTGAAGTCGGACGCTTAACCGACTGCGCCACCCAGGCGCCTCAAGATAGTTTCCATATTAAAAAATAGCTCCCATCAGAGTAACTTCAGGCACTCTTCACAAAGCTGTGGGTGCTAGGATTTGACGCCACGTCTGGTTTCCATGACTACCCTCAGCAGCTATGATAATACCAACACAAAACCCAGAGGACTAGATGGTTTACCTTTATTTTGTGGTCAGATCATTGCCAATTTATTATTTAAAAATTTTTTTATTTAAAAAAATTGGGGGGGGGGTCTGGGTGGCTCAGTTGGTTGAGCATCCGACTTCGGGTCAGGTCATTATCTCACCATTTGTGAGTTTGAGCCCCGCATCCGGCTCTGTGCTGACAGCTCAGAGCCTGGAGCCTGCTTTAAATTCCGTGTCTCCCTCTCTCTCTGCTCCTCTCCTGCTCACTGTCTCTCTCTCCTTCAAAAATAAATAAACCCTTAAAAATTAAAAAAAAATTTTTTTTAATGTTTATTTACTTTTGAGAGATAGAGAGAGGACATGAGCAGGGGAATAACAGAGAGAGAGGGAGACACAGAATCCAAAGCAGGCTCCAGGCTCTGAGCTGTCTGCACCGAGCCCGATGCGGGGCTTGAACCCATGAACCGGGAGATCATGACCTGAGCCAAAGGTCAGACGCTTAACCGACTGAGCCACCCAAGTGCCCCTATTTTATTATTATTTTAAAATGTTTATTTATTTTTGAGAGAGAAAGTGAGCACATGAGTGAGGGAGGGCAGAGAGATAGGGAGACAGAAGATCTGAAGCGGGCTCTGTGCTGAGAGAGCAGAGCCCAATGTGGTGTTTGAAGTCACGAACTGTGGGATCATGACCTGAGCCAAAGTCGGATGCTTAAGCGACTCAGCCACCCAGGCGCCCCAGATTGTCATCAATTTTAAAGGAAAACGCTCAGTCCGCTTAACTCCTGTCTCTCTTACATCTTCTGTTGCCTCCAGTAATGTGGATGGATTAGCAGGAGGCCGAGGAAGGGCTCCCTCCCACCTTCCTGAGTCTGTGTCCTCCCTCCCAGATGCACATCTTCCGACCCTGGCGAGGTGACTTGGGGACCTCGTTCCAGTTAGACAAGCAGGATAATGATTCTTGGGCACAGTTGCTCAAAATAGCTCCGTGCGTTTGTTTCATAAATAAGTTTCCAGGGCAGGCTCACGTTATTTTTTTCCAAACAAGAGATTCCAAAGGCCAGTATCTGGGTCATGGGCCGTGGGTTTCGGGCTTGGGACGGAGGACATGGAGGCATCTGTCTCTCAGGAACGCCAAGTTCAACTCCCACATCCTCGCGTGGCCCTTCTGCCTTCCCCTTGCCTTCCTGTGTGCTCCCCTGGGGAGCGGACCTCCCGGGAAAGTCGTGCCTAACAACCACATCATTGCAGGAGGCACCATGTGCTTGGAGGGGAGCTGCAATGTCCCCTTCTCACATCCTGTCCCCCCCCCCCCCCCAGCCTCAACCTGTGACGGGCTTGTGTATCACCTGAGGGGAGAGAGAAGGTCTTACACCCACCAGATTTACCACCGGAGCTGTTTCAGCCTAGACTCGGTAGACAGACTTCTTGATTGAAGGGGGACAGCCAACCTTTACGGAGGACCCGTTTGGTGCCAGATGCTCTGGGAGGTGCTTGCCAGCTTCCCCGGGAGACAGTATGGCAGAGTAGCCTCAGGCAAGAGCTCTGTCATCAGAAAGACCCGGATGTAATCCTCAGTCCTCCTACTTACTGGCTAGCTGTGTAGACCTCAGCTTGTTCCTTACCCTTCCTCCGCCTCCGGTCCCTTATCTGTAAATGGGAATAATAATAAACCACCCCATAAGGTCGTTACGGGGATTAACCAAGCAAATTCACATAAACCACATTGTCTGGTCCTCAGTAGACATTTATTTATTTATTTTATTTTTTTATTTTTCTCTTTACTTATTTTTGAGAGAGAGAGAGAGAGAGAGACAGAAAGACAGTGTGAGCAGGGGATGGGCAGAGAGAGGAGACACGGAATCCGAAGCAGGCTCCAGGCTCCGAGCCAGCAGCACAGAGCACAACGTGGGGCTCGAACCCACAAGGTCGAGATCATGACCTGAGCTGAAGTCGGACGCTTAACCAACTGAGCCACCCAGGCACCCCCTCAGTAGACGTTTAATAAAGTAGTGACAGCAGTCGTCGTAGCCACAGAATTCCTCTGTGGTCCTGGGAGCAAGTGACGTGATAGAACTTTGTTATAAAGAAGGTTCAAGTCCTTAAAAGGAAAAGTTCCAGAATTTATAAGCCTGAACGTAGCAGTTCCTCAAACGGTGGCGGATCAATGAAAGGGCCAAGGTCTGAGTATGCTGGCATTGCTATTTGGCACAGAGACTTGTTTATTCTGTGCTTACTGTGTGCACGGTGCTAGGCAACGTGATCCATGACCTCACGAAGTTTAGGATGTTGTTGTGGAGACAAGGCCAACAAACATGACATTTGGAGCAGTATATGGCTAAACGGGTTTTCTGGCAGAAGGGTGGCTATGCAAACACCCATCTTCCAGGCCCTGGATTAAAAGCATCACCTTATTTCAGTTTGCACGCATCCCAGGAGGCAGATCTTATATCCCCATCGTAAAGGTGAAGAAACTGAGTTTCAGTGACCTCCCCAGGATACACAATTAGCGAGTGGCTGAGCCAGACTTGAACCCGGGCCTCCTGGCTCTTACACCCAGAAGGAGACCGCCCTCCCTGTGAAGCTGGAGTTCAGAGAAGTTAAGTGACTCGTCCACGGTCACCTCAACAGTAGCTGGCTGAGCTGGGATTTGAACACGGGTCGCTCTACCTCATGGTCTAGGGCACTCCTTTCACACCTGGCAGCCTGTTCCGGGGAATTTCATTTTTCTGGATTAGAGCAAACAAGAGTGACACATCCGAAGAATCAGGCCTCTTGGCTGCCCTCAATTTGGTGAGGTGCCCACTGGGCTTCCTGGGGGTGTTGGGGGGTGAGGTCGCTGAGGCCTGAGGGGCGGTGAAGACGGTGAGGCCCAGGGTGGGGGGGTGGTGAGGTCGCTGAGGCCCTGGGCGGGGAGGGGGGGGGGTCGCTGGAGGGGGGAGGGGGGGCAGTGAGGACGCTGAGGCCCTGGGAGGCTCATTCCAGTCCACTGTCCTCGCTCTCCCACCCTTTGCCTTGGGCCCTCTCACCCACAAGCCCCCTCTATTCCCACTGAGTCCTCAAGGTCTGGTCTCCCCAGCCTCCCCAGCTGCACCTGTGGGCCTGGTAGCTCCTGAGGAAGCGTTTATAAATGGTCAGCTAATGCACCACTGTGAATTGGTACCAGTTTCCATTCCTTGACTCCTAGTAGACTCAGTAAATGTTTGCTTGAAGGGATGGTAAAAGCAGCGAACAATCCAGAGCACTAACAGCCAGCCAGGTGGGGGGAGGTGCTGCCTACTTCGAGGAAGTGGGCGACTCCATTCGGGCCTTGGTGCTCAGGAGCGCCACCTCCTGGCTTCCAAAAGGAACTTCATCGGGTTGGGCCCGGAGGCGCCGGCCGGGGAGCCCCTGGGGAGGGAGGGGGCAGGGGGTGGGTCCCCCACTCAACGAGCGGTGCCTGCTGCTTTGCAAACCTCTCCTGGGGTCCTAGGGTCTTGTCTATTTCCCCATATACTTCATGGAGGGGCCCAGCCTCACCGGAGGAAAATAATGCTGACAATTGAACAAGAAAGGTTTTCCTAGGACCCATGCTAATGTGGAGAATCCTGTGAAAAGTCCAGATGGAGACTACACAACCGGGAAATTAACTTAGCCGATGGATGAGTCACTTTCTTTAGCTGATGGCGTGAGATGAGGACAACCCCCTACAGTTGTCACCCAAATTACGTAAAGGTGGATCCGGGCACATGTGCGGCAACGACCAGGTTCATTTCCCCATGAACCTGCCCAGCCTCACCTGCTCCTCTCCCTTCAGGAATGAGAGAGGAGGAGGCAGCCCCGGGGTGAGGACTGGGAAGGCTCAGGGACAGCAGAGCAGGGCCCTGCGGTCGGAGGTGAGCACGTGGCCAAGCAGAAAGAGGCCGCCCTCTTCCCAAGGACACGGGGGAACACAGAAGTTCTATGGGGAAGCCCCTTTGTGACGCAGCCCCAAAGCCCCTCTCTCTATCGAATTCTTCATCTCATTGTCTTCAACTCTAGGATTTCTGTGTGTGTGTGTGCATGTGCGTGTGTTTAATGGTTTCTATTTCTTTGCTGAACTTCCCATTTCATGCATGCACTGTTTTCCTAAGTTTGCATAGCTGTCTGTGTGTTCTTGCAGCTGCTGACCTTCTTTAAGAGGATTATTCTTTTTTAAAAAAAATGTTTATTTAATTTCTGCGGGAAAGAGAGAGTGGGGGAGGGGCAGGGAGAGGGGGACAGAGGATCCGAAGCGGTCTCTGTGCTGATGGCGGTGTGCGGTTCGAACCGTGAGATCATGGCCTGAGCCGAAGCCGGCCGCTCAGCCGACTGAGCCACCCAGGCGCCCTGAGGATTATTCTTAATTATTTGTCAGACAGTTCATAGATCTCTGTTTCTTTAGGGCCGGTTCATGGAGCTTTGTTAGTTTCCTTGGGTGGGGTCGTGTTTACTTGCCTCTTTGCGATCCCTGCATCCATGTGCTGGAGTCTGTGGTTTTGAGCACCTCTTCCAGGCTTCTACGGGTGTGTTTCGGCAGGGAAAGGCCTCCCCCAGGCAGCTCAGCTCCGTGTACTGTGTGGGTCAGCTGGTAACACTCACAGGCCGCTGGGACTTGCTGTTAGGGGTCTGTAGTTGGCGCAAGGCCACTGGCTGGGCTCCGTGTTCAAGTGGGGCCCCAGGTGGGCTCCCTGACCCGACGTGGCTGCCGGCTGGGCTCCAGGGCCATGTGGAGCCACCAGCTAGGCTCTGTAACCACCTGTGGTTGGGCAGAGTCCCAGGCTGTGTTCCCTGGTAAAGCAGTGCTACTGACTACCGGAGGGCAGGGCTGTGGACAGTAGCTCCTGCTTGGGTGGGGTCTCAGACTGTGCTCCCCGACTGGACGATGCTGCGGGCTGGGCTCTACGTTCACGCTGGGTGGGAGGGGGGACCCATAAGCTGGGCTTTGCCATCAGGTCGGCCCCTGGCTGTGCTCCGCTATTAAATGACGTTCCTGGCCAGGCTCCCTGGTCTGGCAGAACCTCCAACTTTACCTCACAGTTGCGGGAGGGAGGGGGGTGCTGGAGACTATGCTCAGCAGTCAATTAGGGTCACCATCTGGGCTTCCTGGTCAAGCGGGGCCAGAGGCTATGCTCAACAGTTGGGCAGGGCTGCTGGCTTGGCTCCCTGCCCTGGAGGGCCACAGAATGTCCTCCAAGGCTTCCAGGCATCTGTGGCCACGCCTTCCAGAAGGGCAAGACCGGAAGCTACGGTGAGCAGGTGGGTAGGATGCTGAATTTGCTTCCCCACCCAGGCAGGGAGGTAGAATGTGCCCCATATCCGGTTCAGCCCAGTTGACTGGGCTCCAAATCAAGCAGAGATGCCAACCGAGGTCCCTGGCCAGAAGGGGCCACACCGGCTCAGCTCTGCAGATGGGCACTGCTCCCAGCAGGAATGTAGTCCTTCAAGATGTAAGCACTGGTTGCTGCAAGCCCCGCCTCCTGGTCCTTCTGTCTCCGACCCCTAGTGGTCGAGCCCCATGGCTTCCCCTAGTGACCTCCATGAGGTGAGACCCAGTGGGCTCCCCCAGGAGCGTCCCACAACATTGGGAGAGCTGGGTGTCCACCTCAGGCTCTCTTTTTCCCTCTGGAGAAATGGCAGGCCGAGGAGGCCCTCGGTGCTGCGTCGCGTTGTCCGGGGGAAGGAATGATGTGATCCAGATGGAACTGTCCCTCTTACTCTTCTAATGTGGTCCTTCTTGTTCTGTGGTCCGGGGGCTGCCTCAGCCTCATCCCTGTGTTCTGGGATTTTAAAAACGATGTCTCGCCTGTGGTTAGTTTCCAGTTGGTCTTCTTTGTGAGACGGACCGAAGTCGTGAACAACTCCATCTTGATGATGACACTGTTCTTCATTTATTCTTATTCTTATTTAATTCATAGAGACAAATGATGCTTTCAGTCTAATTTGGATGATGGGGTCTCAAGATAAGGAGTAGATATGTCTGATGGTGGCTTACCTAGATCTTGCCACTAATCTCAGTTTCTCTGCTTTGACTGTTTTTTTTAATTAATTTATTTATTTTGAGGGGGGCAGAGAGAGAGGGAGAGAGAGGGAATCTCAAACAGGCTCTATCTACACTGTCAGCTCAAAGTCCCACACAGAGCTTGAACTCACAAACAGTGAGATCATGACTTTAGCCAAGATCGAGTCAGATGCTTAACTGACTGAGCCAGCCAGGCGCCCCCTCTCTGCCTTGATTCTGCGGAGTGTGGCTGGAGAGAGAAAGAATTGGAAAGAAACAGGTCTGTTAGAATGGTGTCAGCCAAAGAAAATGGCAGGCACACCCCATTACTACTGACTCCCTATACTCCTGGCAAGGCATTCAGAACTCGTTCCTACCCGCTGATGACCAAAGACACACCCAGTTACTTATCTATTATTCTTCTTAGGTGACCGTCCACCCTTTAGATGCTAAGAGGACCACTGGGGCAAGGGTGGAGGTGTACCTTGAATCCCCCTCTTTCTTTTCTAGTCTCTCCCCCTCTACCCTTCCTGCTTCGCCTCCCACGGCCACCTGCAACCCGGCCATTCTGGAGGCCACTTCTCTGCTACCCTGACCCTCAGTACTTTGGGTTTGCTAGATATTCCTCGGTGTTTTTATGATGTCTGCGATGCGAGGAGACCCCCTTCCTGCTGGGGTGAGGAAAGGGCAGGCATCTCCTGCCTCACACGCATGAAGTGACATACAACCAACATATAACCAAAATGGCAGCTTGCACGGTATTCCCCCCATCCCATTTAGTGTTTCTTTTTCTCTTTTTATTTTATTTTTAATGTTTATTTATTTTTGAGAGAGACAGAGCGTAAGCAGGGGAGGGGCAAAGAGAGAGGGAGACACAGAATCTAAAGCAGGCTCCAGGCTCTGAGCTGTCAGCACAGAGCCCAACATGGGGCTCGAACTCACGAACTGGGAGATCATGATCTGAGCCAAAGTCAGACGCTTAACCGACTGAGCCACCCAGGCGCCCCACCATTTAGTGTTCCTTATATGGCAGCATGCTTAAAAACGTGGCAAAGGCTCATGGGACTCACATTTGGTATTTCTGCTGGTCTAAAAATGTTGATTTTTACGTGCAGGAGGATGGTCTCCGGAAGAGACTGGAACAGAGATTTGGATTGACTCCTGAGTGAATCCCACAGGATTAAAGCCTGGCTTAGGCTACGGGCACCGCGGTGTGAGTGCCACTATTTATAGCCAAAACGGAAAGCGTCGGCCGAGGATGCCCAGGGATGTTTTCATGGGAGCGCGCAGGCCGATCAAAACACGCAGCCTTCGGCCAAGGAGAACGGAAGAGCGCCACCTAGCGGCCGCTGCCAGTCCTGTTTCTGGAGAAACTCCCGTGAGAAATCGGACCCCCTTCCCACAGCAGGTCAGGGCCAGAAGGAAACCCAAGGCCTTGGAAATAAAAGAGTGCCAATGGTCAGCAGAGGTCAGAGGATCCATTCCACGAGGCTGTTTCATAATTACATGAGGTATTGTCTTTTTCTCTGGGCTGTTTTGTGTTCATATAACAAAAGTAGCAACTAACTAATCTTCATTAATTTAGGAACCCCAGCCATGTGCCCGGGTATTGATCAGTTGGTTCGATATATCATATCACCTTTGTGATTCCAGAATATTTATTATTTGAAACGTTCCATCTGCAATAATTGTCGGGGGGGGGGATTTCCTACTAGAATTTAGGGGAAATCTTGTGCAAAACAATGTTATTAGGTTCAGAGAAAATGTAATAAATAAATATTTAGTAATTAATAGTTAATCTAATTATTGATTTAAATTAGGTTGGATTAAAATAATTAATAAAAACTATGTTGGAAATGAAGTTTATGCTTGGGCGCGTGTTTGAACACCTGCGTGGGGTGGGGGTTGGGGAGAAGAGAGCAAGCCCAAAGACACAAGGAATAAGACAAAGCAAAGCCAGAAATCAGCGAACCCCACCATGTCCTGGAATATTTACAAGGGTCAGGAAGTCTAAACGGATGTCCCACGGAACAAGGCAAGCCTGGGTCTGGGAGAGAGCAAACCTGGATTCCTCATGTGTCTGCTGATATTCCTGGAAAGCAGACATGAGAAGCATCGTCTAGCAGCTGAACGCAGCCTCCCTGATGACTCTGGTCACCTCCTGCTTGGAGATGGGCACCCCTCGGGTGCAGACAGCCCCCTCCCCAGCACCTACAAGGGCGTGCCTGACACCTGCGTGTGGGCATGCAATTAGCTGGAGTCAGCACATGGCTAAATAACCTTCCTTACTCATCTTGAGAATATTGTAATTCTCACGACAAATGTATCCAGATTAGAAGAAATGACCATTACAGGTAGCGGTACAAAACTGTTTTGACTTTTGATGTCAATATGCATCCTGGATTATTTTGAAACCAGCCCAGACATTATACCATTTTGTCTGTAAAAAAATTCACTACATATCTCTAAAAAATGAGAATTTTAGGGGCGCCTGGGTGGCTCAGTTGGTTACGCGTCTGACTTCGGCTCAGGTCATGATCTCACAGTTCGTGGGCTCGAGCCCCATGTCGGGCTCTGCACTGACAGCTCGGAGCCTGGAGCCTGCTTCAGAGTCTGTGTCTCCCTCTCTCTCTGACCCTTCCCTCCTCGTGCTCTCTCTCTCTCTCTCTCTCAAAAATAAATAAACATTAAAAAATAATAAATAAATAAATAAGGGTAGAAGGAATAGATTAAAGAGACTTACAAGGCTTATCAACAAATAATGTATATTGTTTGGAGGCTGATTTAAAATGTATATTGTTTGGAGGAGTATAAAAAGGCAACGTGCGGCATTCATGACATTTGAACATGGACTGGATATGACATCATGGTAAGGGATTATTGGTAACATTAACCGTGGTGAGACCCTGGGGCTCGGCTTCCGACATCACTGCAAAAAGTCAGGGAATCCAACGGGAGTTTTCATGAGCTCGTTAGACCTATCCACCAACCTGTGTTTACGCCCGATGCTGTAATTCCTTCCCTACCATCGCCTCTCGCCTAGGTTATCGCAAAGCCTCCTGACATTTCCCAGAAAGTGCACTTGGTCTCTGTGTAGTCTGTTCCCAACAAAGAAGTCAGAACAGGTGTTCAAGAGTGGATGTTGGGAAAAAAGAGAAAGAGTGTGCCTCTTCTGCTCAAGAGTGACTCCTGTTTCACTCAGAGTGAAAGTCTGGCTCCTTACTGTGCCCTCCAAGCTCCCGCATGCTGTGCCCTCCGGTCGGTCAGCTTTCTGATGGCATATATCCTCCTGTCGGTCATCCATCTGGTCAAACTACAGTCTTTTTTTTTGTTGTTGTTTATTTATTTTTGAGAGACGGAGTGTGTAAGTGGGGGAGGGTCAGGGAGAGAGGGAGACCCAGGATCCGAAGCAGGCTCCAGGCTCTGGGCTGTCAGCACGAAGCCCCACACGGGGCTTGAACCCACGAACCGTGAGATCACGACCTGAGCCGACGTTGGACACTTAACGGACTGAGCCACCCAGGGGCCCCGGCAAATTAGTCTTCTTGTGGATCCTCTGATATGCCCAGTGTGCTCCCACCCTAGGCCCTTGTTGCGTTACTTGGTCTGGAATGTTCTCCCAGATGTCTTCTCTCAAAGCTGCCTTCTGAGTGATGCCTACCCTGGCCATTCCATCTAGAGGTTCACACACGACCCCACCCTGACTATTCACATCTCCTCTCCATGTTTCTTTCCTCCACAAACCACTTAGCATTCTGTATACTCCATTTAGTTGGTATGTCTTCCTTACTAGAACGTGAGCTGCGTGAGGGCAGAGAATTTTCTCTTTTTTTCCCTCCTACTGCTGTATCGTGGGTGCCCAGAGCAGCGTCTGGCACAGAACAGGGTCTCCATGAGGAAGTGCTGAGAAAATGAGAGCAGGCAGACAGGCCATCTGTAGGGGGATCAAAGCCGTGACAATAGTGTCATCAGGTACGTTTTGGACTCTCACATCAGCAACAAAGCTGTGCCGAGCCAGCTGGAGTCTGAGACCAAAGTCAAAATCAGTAACGCTGGTCTTATTTTTATTTGAAAAGCTCTTGTTTTGTTCATCATGGATATCTTGCCTTGATTTTTAAAATGATTTATTTATTTATTAAAAAAATATTTGTTCATTTTTGAGAGAGAGAGAGAGAGAGAGAGCACAAGCTGGGGGTGGGGGAGAGAGAGAGGGAGACACAGAATCCGAAGCAGGCTCCAGGTTCTGAGCTGTCAGCACAGAGCCCAACGCGGGGCTCAAACCCATGACCCATAAGATCGTGACCTGAGCCGAAGTCAGATACTTAACTGATTGAGCCACCTGGGTGCCCTTATTTATTTATTGAAGTAAACTCTATGCTCAACATGGAGCTTGAACTCCCGACCTGAAGATCAAGAGTCCCATGCTCTACCGACTGAGTCAGCCAGGTGCCCCTGCTTTGATATGAATATATATGTGTTTTTTTTTAATTTATCTTGATTATTGAGTGTTTTTTTGATGGCTCCTTAAATATTACACATTTAACAGAGAGGCCCCTTGGTCCTGGCCTTGGCACTTTGAAAAGTGCCTTTGACATGTGATTTTTAATGTTTATTTATTTTGGAGAGAGAGTGCATGTGCGAGGGGGGGTTGGGGGCAGAGAGAGGGGGGACAGAGGATCGGAAGCAGGCTCCAGGCTGTCAGTGGGCAGAGCCCGGTGTGGGGCTCGAACCCATGAATGGTGAGATCATGACCGGAGCTGAAATCTGACGCCTAACTGACTGACACCCAAGCACCCCTGTGATCTTTTGATACAATGAGAAATAATAATTGATCTCCATCCCTGGTCCCTGGCCCAGAGGCCCTAAAACTCTTGTAATTTCCGGAGTGAAAGAAATGAGAAGAGCGTCTTCTGTTAATCCTAATAACCTTAAATACCTGCATTCACGCTAGTGAGGTGACTCCTGGCAGCTGGAGAGCTGCTGGGCGGGGTCGCTTGCCAGAGACAACCACGTCGCCAGAGGGTGGGAATTTTCATCTCCCTGCCAACGGCCAGCGATGTGATCCGTCCTGCTTCCAGGCGGGTTGGTGATGGTATTTATTGAAGACAGCCCAGCTCCACAGGAATAGAAGCTCCCGACCTTGGGACCCTTCCGGACTTCGTTCCACATCCCTCTTCATCTGGATGTTCCTTCGTAGCCTTTATAATATCCTTCATAATAAACCTGCAGTGGTAAGTGAAATGTTTCCCTGAGTTCTGAGGCCTTTCCAGCAAATCATTGAACAGAGGGGAGGGTTTATAGCCAGTGGGTCAAAAAGTATGGATGGCCCCAGGCTTGTAGCCTGAGCCCTTAACCTGGGGGGTCTGCACCACTAAATACGCCCACCAGGGCAGATTTCAATTACCAGTGTGACTTCAACGGCCTAATAAACTTTCTGGAAATTTAACAATCGGCTCTCGTGAGCCAGTATGAATGGCTTCCTTGGGCCGTTGGGTACCTAGTTTTTTAAAAATAAAAACATTAAAGGGGTGCCTGGGTGGCTCAGTTGGTTGAGCCTCTGACTCTTGATTTCGCCTCAGGTCATGATCCCAGAGTCATGGGATCGAACCCCACATCGGGCTCTGCACTGGGCATGTGGCCTGCTTAAGATTCTCTCTCTCTCTCTCTCTCTCTCTCTCTCTCTCCCTTTCTCTCCCTCTCTCTCCCTCTCTCTCCCCCTTCCCTCCCCTTGCTCAAATGCACACACAAATGCACACGCTCTCCTTCCCTCTCTCAAATAAAAAAAATAAAATAAAAACATTAAAAAATAAAGCATAAATTTCTAAGGATTTGAATAGAGAACTTTAACAGATTTTTAGTTAGAAAAAAGGAGAAAATGATATGTAAAAGGGCAGGAAAAGGGTAGAAATAGCTACCTAATTGCCCCAAAGAAGGACTTAGTGGCTGCTGCTTTCCTAAAACATCAGCCCAGACTAATTTCTTTGCAGAGTCATTTTAGCATGATGGACAGAGGTTGGTAGAAAGAATGGGCCTGGGTTCTGAAATGTGGCAGCACACAAGGGAATTTCTGACTTATATCGGCTACTTTCCTGCCTTCTGTTTACATGTAGAGGCATGGCGTTATCCGCTAGAGATCAGCAAATAATCTGGCAATTATTTCCTTGTGAGGTGACTTCCCATTTTCTTCTCTTCTCATTTAGCGATAGCTTCATACCAGCTCCTAACAGTGGGTCATGCCCACGTCTGCTTTCTGCCTACGGGGCCCAGATTCCTGGAGCCCAAGCACCACCTCTGTGTTCTGTTAGTTCTCTCTGATTTGCTATGGCAACGATACACAAAGCTGGCTCGGTCAGTAGAGCATGAAACTCTTGATCTCTGGGTCTTGAGTTCAAGCCCCATGATGGGTGTAGAGGTTATTTAAAAAAATAAAAAAAAGAAAAAAGAAAAACAAAGAAAAAAGAAAAACAAAGCCCGACACTAGTTAAAATGGACAGATTTTAATCATTAACACCTTATCTCACTAGGGAAAGAGTCCAATGTGAACTGAACTCAAAGCGTGGATATTTTAAAGAGAAAATAAGGGAATAGGGAGGGGGTGAGCGGGGCCTCCATGGAGTCAGGGAAGTGAAAAATGACAAAAAGTGGGAAGAAGGGGTTGGTCTATGTGAAACTCATCTGGGTTTGCTAGTTAGAGCTTACTCCCCTCCTGCAGAGCTGGGAGGCAGGGTTGGTTGGAATGAACAGTAAATTCCTTGGTCAGCCTTGAGTTTTTTCAGGCAGGCACTTTAAGGGAGTCCAGTGTTATCCTAGGAGTGTGGCCTTGAGCTCTTAGAAGTTATGATGGAGTTCGTTCAAGTCTTTATAGGCCAAGACGGAGGGCCTCGTGGAGGAGAGGGCTCGCAGGAGCCTGGCCCGAGTCGGCTCAAGGAGAGAAGCTGTGTCCCCTGGCGGACGTTCACAGCTGATATTCTAGGAGTTCTCCTCTCTCTTCAGGCCCCAAGTCACAGAGGGCTGGGTCTCTGACTTCACGAAGCCGGTGGCCAGCAGCCTTGCCCGCAAGCCAACCTTGTCCTCTCTTGTAGAAACAGGGGTCTTTGCTTCTCGGTGCAGCCCTTAGAGCGGAAATGAGCCCCTGTGCTGCTCCCTGCGGAGGGCGAATCCCTGGGCGATCTTTCAGACAGAGGATTCCTTGAAGAGAGCCCGACCACCTGGGACTGCTCAGTGCAAAACCGAATTCTTCCAAGGCGCCTGTCACCAAAGACCGGTGTTGTCTGTTTTTAAATAAAGGGACTTGCCCAGATTTACTCTTTCTTGGCCCGATTTTCTTTGCTCGGATTAGCATTTGTGAGATTTATGCATATTGTTGTGTGTTAACACGGGCCAAACAATGTGCCCCGTTGCCAGCAGGACTCAGTGGAAGGACTGCAGGTGGTGAGGGTCATTCCCACAGCTTCCCCTCTGCCCCCGGGCGCGAAACCAGCCTCTGCTCCTTCATAAAAATTATGATGATAAAGGTAACACGTGCCTGTTTTAGAAGCCCAAAAGTTTTAACGCAACAGAAAGGTAAAAAATTTAAAGTACAAGTCTCTTTCTACTTACATAATTCATACAAATCCACTTCCCAGTAACAGTCACTATTATTGCTACCAATAGCTCACATTTATTGAGCAATTACTATGTGTAACATATGTTCGGAAGGGGCGCCTGGGTGGCTCAGTTGGTGAAGCATCCAACTTCAGCTCAGGTCATGATCTCATGGTTCGTGAGTTCGAGCCCCACGTCAGGCTCTGTGCTGACACCTCGGAGCCTGGAGCCTGCTTCGGCTTCTGTGTCTCCCTCTCTGCCCCTCCCCCATTCATGCTCTCTCTCTCTCTCTCTCTCTCTCTCTCTCTCTCTCGAAAAGAAATAAACATTAAAAAAGAAAACATATGTTCCCAAGCATCTTACAGCTATTGTTTTGCTGAGGTTTGTCATGTGTTCTTCCCGATGTTTTATAAAATATACACATACCCTTTGCATCTTAAATAAAGGACTTAAGCTCTCATATTGTGAGTAAACTTGTTCTTTTTACTTACAATGTATCTTGGACAGTTGCCATGCCACGATACATATGCCTCCTTTATCTTAACTTGCATGGTCAATATTGAATGGATAGGATACCATACTTTATCGAACAGGTTCTCCGATGAAAGACATTTTAGTTGTTTCTAGTCTTTTATTACAAAGAATGTTCTGATGAACATTCTTGCATAAATGTTCCTGCAAACTTGTACATATCCGTAAGGTTATTTTGTTGGTGTTGATTTTTCTACTGCATTAGAATGTAAATTTTAATGTGGGCAGCGGCTTTGGTTTGTTTATTTCAGTATCCCTGGTATTTTATTCCTAGAGCCAGGCATATAGTAAGTGCTCAATAAATACTTGACCACTTACCATTGTACACCCATCAGACGGTCAAATATTAGGAGACTGATAATACCAAGTGCTGGCAAGGATGTGAAGCAACTGAATCCTCATATCCTGCTGAGAGTGTAAATCAGTATTTTGCTTTGGAAAGCACACTGACAACATCTCATATGTGTATACTCTAGGACTAACCATTTTCCTTCCTAAGTATATATTAAGCTCTACTCTTGCACGTGTGCTCAAGGAGACCTGTACAGGAATTCTAATATAGCACTCTTTGTATTGTACAAAAGCAATGCACAAAATTGTATAAAATAATCCAAAAGCATTGTAACATTGTATTACTCTCCCACGACACACGCATACCACCCATTATTTTTTGCTCTGAACCATTTGAAAATAAGCTGAGTACATCATGATTAAGTAAGCAAGCTGCAGGAGCGCCTTGGTATCTCAGTTGGTTACGTGTCAGTCTCTTGATTTTGGCTCTCTCGGTTCGTGAGTTCGAGCCCCGCATCGGACTTGACACTGACAGTGCAGAGCCTGCTTGGGATTTCTCTCTCTCCACCTCTCTCTGCCCCTCCTGCTTTCTCTCTCTCAAAATAAATGAAACTTAAAAAAAAAAAAATGAGAGGGCGCCTGGGTGGCGCAGTCGGTTAAGCGTCCGACTTCAGCCAGGTCACGATCTCGCGGTCCGTGAGTTCGAGCCCCGCGTCAGGCTCTGGGCTGATGGCTCGGAGCCTGGAGCCTGTTTCTGATTCTGTGTCTCCCTCTCTCTCTGCCCCTCCCCCGTTCATGCTCTGTCTCTCTCTGTCCCAAAAATAAATAAAAAACGTTGAAAAAAAAAAATGAGAAAGTTGCAGAAGGATTAGCATTTATAAAAACTCAAAATACATAAAACAATACCATAATGTTTAGAAATGCATACATATACAACAGAAATAGAAAGATACGAACTAGAATGACAAACGCCCGGTTTAAGCTAGTGGCTACATTGAGCATAGGAAAAGAAATGCGCAGGGATGGGTGCCCAAAGTTTCACTACCCGGAATTTTCTTACGTTGTGTGGTGAGTGCATATTTGTTACTGGCTTTACTTTTTTTTTTATGACTGACATATTTCATAATTTTAAAAAGCATTATTCTATTCTTATTTTAATGAGCGTTAAAACAAATCAAGACCGCACGTTAAATCTAATCAAGTGACTTCTTGGTGTTTTATTAAAATACCACTTTACTTCAAAATCTGGCCCTGGTTTCTGCACCTGGTAAATATGACACACCCGATAAACGTTTATTGGATGAACACATGAATACCCATCTCTCGATCTTTCTACATCTAAGCCCTATTAATGTGAGTCAAGGCCAAGTTCCTCTTGAAGATGCCCTCTTCAGGGTCCCTGCCATAGTGTTGGGCATCACCAATGGCTATAACCAAGGACAAGAGTCTTTTCTTATTTCTTGTGCCCCAGAGAGTTTCTTTCCTCATTTACCACACGTTCTGCAATTAAACTAGTGATCTCCCTGGGCGCCTGGGTGGCTCAGTCGGTTGGGCATCAGACTGGTGTAGGTCACAATCTCGTGGTTTGTGAGTTTGAGCCCCACATCTGGCTTTCTGCTGTCAGTTTGGAGTCTGCTTTGGATCCTCTGTCTCCCTCTCTCTGCCCCTCCTTCACTTGCTCTCTCAAAAGTAATAAACATTAAAAAAATCGTTTAAATGAAAATAACCTGTTTCTCTTCCAGTTAGGGAGGGCCTTGTCTTATTAATCACTGTGTCTAGTTGAAGGTTCACACATAGCAGGTTCACTGGAAATGCTTAAACAGCATTAAATGAAACGATATATTTCCATGTGTCCAATACAAAGGTATACAAATGGTTTTTAAGCTATGTTTTTATTTTTGAATAGTTTTAGATTCACAGAAAAGGTGAAAACATAGTACAGAGTATTCCCCTTTACCCGCTTTACCCTGGTTTTCCCCATTGTTAACGTCTTATACTACTTTGGTACATTTGTCACAACTGAGAAATATTGGTACATTGTTGGTACATTGTTATTGATGAAATGCCCCACTTTATTGGGATTTCACTAGCTTTTCTCTGATGTCCTTTTTCTGCCTCAGGGTCCCATTGAGGATACATTACATTTTGTCATATCTAGGCTCCTTTAGTCTGTGGTGTTTTCTCAGATGGTCCTTGTTTTTGATGGCCTTTGGATGCTTTTGGAGAATGTTTGTAGAATATTCATCATGCTTGGACTGAGGTTATGGGTTTGGGGGAGACAGCTCACAGAGATAAAGTATCATTCTTATCACATCATATCAAAACTCTGTGCCGTGAACATGACTTATCATTGATGATGATCATTTGGCTGAGGTAATGTTGACCAGGTTTTCCCATTGTAGAGCTATCCCCTCCCCCTCTTTCCATAGTCTATTCTTTGGAAGGGAGTGTGAAAATTAAGATTTATTTAGAATGGAGTGCGGAGGCCAGCAGGGGGAGCTCTCGCTTCCCTCCACTCTTGTCCACTGCCAAGACCCAACAGGGACAGAAGGACCTTGCAGGTGGACGCCATTCCAGGAGGAGGAAGAAAGGGTTCCTCCTCCACCCCTCCCCTCGCTGCAAAGCGCAGCCGATGACAGACTGTCACAGCTCAGCCAACGGGAAGCTACTACACTCTGAGCTCCCGCCTTATTCCAATGGACTTTTTGTTTATAAAATCCTTTCCAATCTCCCCTTCTCTTCTATAAATAAGGGTTCTCCTCCTTTGTTCTGGGGACTTGCATACGGTTTTGCCATAGCTCGTTTGTCCAGTATTGCAATTCTCTGCTATCCCTGAATAAACCCATTTTTTTTTTGCTGGTGAAATAGCTGGCGGGATTATTTTTAAGATTAACACAAGTCACTAGGCTCCTCTGCTGGAGGAATTATTACATAATTTGGAATTATGTACTGGGAGAGTTGTCTCTTCTCCCTCGTTTATTTATATTAAAATGTTTCTAGACATATATGAATAACACAGCTCAAGAACCTTCTTTTGCATCTTGAGGCTCTCCCTAACCTCCCAGCTCAAAGGCAGATTAGCGCCTGGAGTTATTTCCCCAGGGAGCCTCAGGGCAGTAACGGTGTCTCGACCGTGATGGGGGGGGGGGGGGTCTGGGGGGGGATGGGCACCAGGGCGGTGGAGTCAGGGGCATGCGGCACAGGGCACTGCGAACGGGGGCCCCGGAGAGCTCGGGGGCTCCCTGGGGGCCCAGAACCCGTCCGTTCACTCTCCACCCGCCCTGGCTTCGCGAACATCCCTTGGCCAGCGTGCTTGGAAAATAGTTCCTGGAGCGAGCAGTCTGTCCAGTCATCGGAAATTTCTTCCGTCTCTTCCCTTGCGCAACGCCCTGGTGCAACAAGAATAATGGAGGTCGCAGCCGCCCTCAGCCCCCAGGAGGGGAGACGACGCCTTGGGTGATCAGAGCTACTTGGGACCCGCAGCAGCGCGGAGGCGGCGCGGCCGCAGGGCGTTGGGATCCGCCGCGAAGTGAAAGGGGCGTAGTCATGACCGTGGGCGCGGCGGCTGCGCAATGGGACTGGGAGGGGGTGGCGGGGGCGTGGCTGTGGGCGTGGCTGTGGGCGTGGCTCTGAGCGCGTCGCCGCGCTCGGGGCACCGGCTGGCTGCGGCGGCGGCGGCGGCGTCCACCCCAGAGGCGGTTGTTGCTGCGCCCGGTACTGGGATCGCTGCCCGAGGCGCAGACGCGGTGGACTTCGCCCGCCCCGGCCCTCGGCTCGCTGTGGGCTCGTCATGGAGACCAACCAGAGGCCGTACCACCTGGTGGTGTTTGGCGCCTCAGGCTTCACCGGCCAGTTCGTGGCCGAGGAGGTGGCCCGGGAGCAGGTGGCCTCGGGGCACAGCTCCAGCCTGCCCTGGGCCGTGGCGGGCCGCTCCCGGGAGAAGCTGCAGCGAGTGCTGGAGAGGGCTGCTCTGAAGCTGGGTAAAGGGGCGGGGGGGGGGGCCGCTTCCGGGGCCGCAGGGTTGGGGTCGCCCGCCGCGAGCGTTTGTCCTGCAGGGGGGCGCCCCTGGGGCTCCCCGGGCCCAGCCGCACGGCCGGAGGAGGAGGCGAGGCTGGAGGATAGCACGGCTTTGTTCCACTCCCTGAACGAAATACAGAAATAAATAACGTTTCTCCTCCGTGGAATTCCTCCTCCTCCAGTTTGGCGAGTCCCACTGGCCGCGAAGACGGGGACGCCAGCTCCTCCTGTCTGCGCCCCGCTGAGCAGGGGCACCCGGTGGGGCTGCAGGTCTCCCCGGATTTGGTCGGATGGCAAAGTAGGGCTTTGCTCCCTTCGGGTGTTCTGTCCTCCCCCCTCGCCCTGCCTTTCTGGAAGTGTGCGGGGAAAGCCTAACAGTTTTTTTGATAACGATGTTGTGGCTTTCGTTTCTTAATTTATTTTTTGCCTGTTAAGAATCCTCTTTCTTACGCTCTCTCCACCCTCCCGCGTTCGTATTTCTGGTTTGGGCGTTTACTTATTCTTTTAGCACTCATTCAACATATTTTTACTGCGTGGTCTTTTCTGTGCCAGGTCCTGTTCCGAGAGCTGGGGGTACAGATGTGACAGCACACACAGGGACCCTGCCCTCAGGATCGGGGGAGGCATCTAACTGAGGATTCTTGCCGCCTGGTCTCCCCTCATACAGACCCACAGCGCCTGTTAGAGTTCGGGGTGTACTGTGTTCTTGTGTTTAACCTTCATCCCACGCTTCCTTCTAATTCCACCCTGAGCCTGCGTGTGGTGGGAGGTGTAGACTCTGTTTTGTTTGTGATTATGTGCAGAAGATCTCACGTAGGCTCAGTTCTACAACTCTTTCTCCCGCTAGCCACTGCCAATCTACAGTCTTGACCAAAGAGCTTGTTGGTGTTGTCTGTTTTAGTTTTCCAAAAGAAATAATTTCACTATTAAAATATATTCTTCCATTTCTTTTTCCTGCTCAACAAGACTGTGCAGGCACAGTCTGATTATCGTTTGTAATGCCTAGATTGAATTATTGTGAGGGATGCACCTTGCACCACCAGAACCTGCATTACTTGATTTTGTTAATTCCAGTTATTTACTTATAAGCCCATCATGAGTGTCCTTTTTTTTTTTAATTTTTAAATATTTATTTATTTTTGGGAGAGAGAGTGCAGGTGCGTGCATGGGGGAGGGTCAGACAGGGAGACACAGAATCTGAAACAGACTCCAGGCTCTGAGCTGTCAGCACAGAGCCCGGTGTGGGGCTCGAACCCACAAACCACAGGATCATGACCTGAGTCCAACGAATTTGGACTCTTAACCGACTGAGCGGCCCAGGTGCCCCCTATCATGAGCGTTCTTACCTAGACTGTGCCTTCTACCCCAGAGTCCTTTTTTTGTTCTCGTGATGATGATCTTAACAACCCCTTTTTACCCCCATATTTTATCATATGTAGTTGGTTAGTAGTTGATGAGAAACTTCATCATGGAATTCCTGGCAGAGAGGAAATCAGGACAGCGATCTACTCAGTACCTAAACAATCGTAAAATTGTCATCTTACACAGGGTTATCATTTACACAGTGCTTAAGTTAGTTTTTTTTTTTTTTTTAAGGTTAGTATTGTATTTTTGTAGCAATTCTTAGTATTAACTCCATTTTCCTCATAGCTTTTTCTTTTTTATATCGCCTGGTTTAAAAAGTTCTTATCTTTTTTCGGTGCTTTTCCTGAAATTACCATCACTGATTAGTATAAAGAGAAGATCTGGAAGATCTAACACTGTATCAGATTTGTTGAAAACGATTTATGTCTTACTTTAGGAAGACCGACACTGTCCTCCGAAGTTGGAATAATAATTTGTGATGTCACTAATCCCGCCTCACTTGATGAAATGGCTAAGCAGGCGGCAATTGTCCTCAACTGTGTAGGACCCGTAAGTAATCAGCCCTTGTTTGTATCAGAACAAACAGTCTATTCATTTCTAACAGAATCTGGTATTTTATATTCTAGAGGAACATAAGGAAAGGGTGCAGAAGAATTGGTTCAGGGCCTTAACCCCATCTGGGGGAGTTTTCACTTCCAGTGAGAGCAAATGGGTGTGACCAAAGTGTCCCAAGAGAGAGACCAGGCCCTCTGGGACACCATACTCCAGGAACGTGTGCTAGTTTGGTTACTGGTTACGGCTATAATTGCCATTTTTTTTTTTCTTACCGTACGCTTTTTTTTTTAAGTGTATTTATTTATTTTGAGAGAGAGAGGGCCGCACTTGGGTGGGGGAGGGGCAGGGAGAGAGAGAATCCCAAGCAGGCTGTGCACTGTCAGTGCAGACCCTGACTCCAGACTTGATCCCGTGAACTGTGAGATCGTGACCTGAGCTGAAATCAGTCTTAACCAACCGAGCCACCCAGGTGCTCCCCTTACTGTGTGCTTCGTAAGTGAAAAAAAATGTTTGAGCGTGTACCCCCGATACATGTTTTTACCTTGCTTGTAAATGATATTCCTCTGTTACTGTACCAATATGTATGTTAAAAACATGTACAAAAATAGACTAAAAGAGGATTCGTTCATTTACTCAATGAATATTTATTGAATGTTTATTACATGTAAACTGCACTAGTGAAGGTACCTGGGACAGAATGGTGAACAAAACTGAAAATCCCTCATGGGGCTTATGGCCTGGCAGGGGTGACAGAAAAGGAGGGTTCTAATAGTAGGTAATGATAAGTCCTTTGAAGAAAAATAAGGCAGGGTAAGGAGTTAAACTGCTAGTTAGAAGGGTGGTCACGGAAGGTCTCCGTGAGGACCTGACATTTGTGTAGAGACCTGAATGAAGTGAAGGGGGTAAGCTACGGGAGCGTTTGAGAAGGGTGTTCCAGGGAAAAGCACATACAAAGGTCCCGAGGCGAGCCTGTGTTTGGCAAGACTGAGGCATGTGAGAGAGGGCAGTGCGGCGGGGCCCGGGCAGGACCGAGGTGGAAGTTAGGTTGGAGAGGAGCCCGTGAATTAGGTCAGAGGGTGATGGGCAAGGTCAGGGTTTGAATGGTTGAAAGCAATAGCACGATCTGCTTTCCAGTTTTGAACTTCTTTGGCTTCTGAGAGGAAGAAGAGGTGATGGGGACCGACAGGGGGATGATCGCGGCAAGCCAAGCACAGGATATGGTGGGAAGTGGGTAGGGTCAGAGTGTACTTCAAGAGATCCACAGCTTTTTGGTACTGTTCTGGACGTGAAGGAGGCACCCTTGGCCTGTGCAGCAGGCAAAAGTTGGTGACGTTTACTGATCTGAAGAAGCCATCCCAGGTGGCAAAACATTTGAAAACTAAGCATCTCGAAGGTTGACGATCATGTTTTCATTGAAAGCAGGAAGGTGTTTTTGATTATCAGGTAAAACTGTAGGTGAGTTGTTTATTTAGATTAACCTCACTTCTGACTGGCTTGGATTCTGTGCTCTGCTGCTCCCATCACTCTCTCAGACACGTCCTTAGCCAGCTTCCTTGCCCTTCCCTCCCCAGAATTCTGGAAAAATCCAAACCTGGTTATTCCAGCCCCGCTTGCTCAACCCGTGAGCCCTCAACCCGATTATCCAGTAATCCAGTAACCCCGAGGGTCTGGAGACACCCTTGCTGACGGTCCTACTTTAAATACGTGGTTACAAACCTCATGTGGGGGCCTCAGCGCCTTAGAAATCCTGCACCCTTTTTTTAAGAGAGAGACAGAGCGTGAGCAGGGGAGGGGCAGAAAAAGAGGGAGACCAGGATCTGAAGCAGCCTTCAGGAGCTGTCAGAGCCTGACACTGGGCTCCAACCCAGGAACCGCGAGATCGTGACCTGAGCCAAAGTCGGACACTTAAATGGCTGAGCCGCCCAGGTGCCTCTAGCCATTTTTAAGTTTGCAATTCGATGGCACGAAGTGCATTGGCAGTGCTGCGTGATCATCACCATCTTATCTCCAAAACTCGTCATCGTCCCAACAGAAACTCTAACTGGGTCAGTTTTTGTTTTTTTGTTTTTTTAAGTTTGTTTTGAGAGAGCAAGAGAGAGCATGCCTGGGCAAGGGCTGGGGAGGGCTGGGGGGGGGGGGGAGAGAGAATCACAAACAGGCTCCACCGACATCGAGGTCTATCCCATGACCCTGGGATTATGACCTGAGCCGAAATCAAGAGCCAGATGCTCGACTGAGCCACCGGGTGTCCCCAGTTTTTGTTTTTGTTTTTTTTTAAAGAGAGATCTTTGGTGTTTCCTACTTTCCTAATTGGGCCAGTACTTTATAACCGTGTAGTGCTAATCAGGTTAGTGAGTTGAGGCTCAGCAGTAAGAAGAGAAAAATCGGGTAGCCTGGAATAGAACACAAGGTGAATGACACATGATATGGATAAGTAAGGGTTCATGAAACTTGTTTCAGTTAGATACATTGTGTGGGGGCTGCTATGTGAAGTGAATTTCTTAGCGTGGGTTGTGGCCAAAAAATTTTGAACGCCAGGGCTTTAGGGGCGCCTGGGTGGCTCAGTCGGTTAAGCGTCCGACTTCGGCTCAGGTCATGATCTCGCGGTTCGTGAGTTCAAGCCCCGCGTCAGGCTCTGTGCTGACGGCTCAGAGCCTGGAGCCTGTTTCAGATTCTGTGTCTCCCTCTCTCTCTGCCCCTCCCCCGTTCATGCTCTGTCTCTCTCTGTCTCAAAAATAAATAAACGTTAAAAACAAATTAAAAAAAAAAATAAAAAAAAACAAGCGATACCTGTAAAACTACTTAGGCATGTGTAAACGGGCGTGGGGCCGAAATACAGTGAAAAGGGACAAAAGAGGGTGTCACCATGGCCCCCTTTGCTGGTGGAGCTCTTCCTCCACAAGCTACCCTCAGGATACCTTTTGTGTCTTCTGTTCGACGTGTGACCACTGCGTGGGACCCAGGGAAGCAGGCCGAAGTCAGTTCATGTATTAACCACTAATAAGACCTCATTTTTTTCTCTGTGCTTCCCATAAACGTTAGCATGAATACACAGATTGCTCTCTCCACAGCTGAGGGATGGTTCTGTGGACGCCTTGAGGTCAGCATGCCTACTTGGGGACCACTGGGTCGGAAGGTGGGGCGCTCAGAGCGGGATTGTGGTTTCGATCCGGAAGCGCGCTGGCTTCTCTGGGGAGAAATGCCTCCTCTGAGATCAAGGATCCTTGCCGTTTGTCCATTATCTCCTACAAGCCCAAGGGTAGACGGTAGAGAACACCCTCAGAACACACGAATCCAGGGGTGTCAGTGCACAGGCCTTCGTAGCACTTGTGCCAGAGTGCAGTGTGAGGCCGGGGGCGCTGCGCTGAAGGGGGGTGGGCGTGCTGTTTCTGGAAGGAGCTGCGGTTACCTAACCCGGAAGGCTGGGGCTGGAGCCAGCCTGGCAGCCGCGAGCAGGGGAGGGTGAAGCAATAGCAGGTTTAGGAAACTACGAGGTGTTTCGAACTTCTGCGACATGGGGACTAAGGGCTGGTGGTGTGACATGCTAAGAAGTCTGGAGATACAGGCACTGAGAGCTAGTGATGCATGTGTGTGTGAGAAGGAGCACACGTGACCTCAGCTTTTTATTCTAGAATAACGATTTGGTGTTTCTTTGGCGATGGGGTGGGTTTGGCTGCAGCGAAACCAGTCGCTGTAGTAAACTGCATGAGAGGGGGCAAAGGCGTGACCTCGCATTCGGAGGCGTGGAGGGGAGGGGACTGATTTGATGAAACGTGGTACCTTCCAGGGTTGATGGAGTCAGAGACAGCTTCTGGGTTTCTCACTTGAGGATGCGGTTAATCATGACACCCAAGGGTGGGTTCTACTGCGTGCTCTGTGCTAAGCTGCTTGTGTCGTCTTATTTCGTCCTGACTACAGCCCTGAGACATAGGTGCTGTGATTATTCATCTCTTTTGATGAAGAAATCGAAGCTTAGAAGGTGAAGTACGCGCCCAAGTTCGCACAGCCGGTGGGTGCACAGAATGGACTCAGTCAGGCCCGACCGTAAAGCCTGTGACCTGTGCCCTAGACGGGCTGCTGGTCGGCCGTTTGCACAGTTCTGTCTCCTCAAGGTCCCTACCTGCAACAGGTCAGGACAGGAATGGCGAGTGGGGCCCAGGCGGTCTGAGCCACCACCTACGCTTCTAATCAATACACCCTAGTCACCTCTGTTACGAAGTAGAGGAGGAAAACAGGTTTGTAAGAAAGATGATGGATTTGAATTTGGGTTGTCTGCTCAGTATTCTTTTTTTTTTTTTTTTTTTTAATGTTTTATTTATTTATTTTGAGAGAGACACAGCGTGAGCAGGGGAGGGGCAGAGAGAGAGGGAGAGAAAATTCCAGGCAGGCTCCGTGCTGCCAGTGCAGAGCCTAATGCGGGGCTCGAACCCACGATCCATGAGATCAAGATATGAGCCAAGAATAAGAGTCCGATCGATGTTCAACCGACTAAGCCACCCTGGCAACGCCCCCCGCCATGCCCCTGAGCATTCTGGAATTAAGACAGGAAATACATAAAATACAGTCGAATTATTATTTTTTTAATAAGTGAGGAAATCAGGGTGAAGAGAAAATAGGGGAGGGACAACGAAGCCAAAGTAAAATCAGTTTTACGCACGAATCATGCCCTGTGTCCTGTGCTCTTGCTGGTCCTGAACTTTCTAACAGAAACCAAAGATACGGAAGCGTCTGTTAGTTCTGGAGATAGACGTTGAATGTCATCAGGATACCTGTTGTAGGTGACATCAGGAAGGTAGAAATTTTCCGGGGAGATTCGGCAGCCCTGGCGTGCAGAAGAATCACCCATGAGGAATGTCACTGGAGTCTACCCTGCCTGTTGACATGCGTGTTACTGGGCTCCATCCCCAGAAACTCTGATTTAGGGGGCCTCTGGGGTGGGATGGAGTCACCATCCATACTTAACATACTTAACGAGTCACCTAGGTGACTTTAACACAGGTGGACACCTGGCCAACTTGAGAAACTTTGGGAGAAGATAACCAAGAGAAAGGCCAAAAGAGGCTCCAAATGAGTTTCAAAGTGGATGTGTGTAAATCTTAAGGACTACCCAAGAGGAAAAAAGAGCTTTGGGGCACCTGGGGGCTCAGTCAGTTAAGGCCCTGACTCTTGATCTCAGCTCATGTCCCAATCTCAGGGTTGTGAGTTTAAGCCCCAACTTGGGCTTGACCTCTTTCATTTTAATTTGTATTTCTATTTTATGTATATTTAAATTAAAAGATTTTTTAAAAAATATTTTATTTATTTTTGAAGGAGAGAGAGAGAGAGACAGAGCATGAGTGGGGGAGGGGCAGAGAGAGAGAGAGGGGGAGACACACAATCCAAAGCAGGCTCTAGGCTCTGAGCTGTCGGCACAGAGCCCAAGGCAGGGCTTGAATTCACAAACTGTGAGATCACGACCTGAGCTGAAATCAAGGGTTGGACACTTAACCGACTGAGCCACCCAGGCGCCCCTTAATATTTCAGTCATGGTAACCAAGACTGTACTTATAAAACTCAGTGGCATTTCATTCATTTAAGCTTGCTAAGTACGAGTTAACTGCTGGCTTTCTTTATCCTTCCCCCCCAGTATCGATTTTACGGAGAACCTGTAGTAAAAGCGTGTGTTGAAAATGGAACGAGCTGTATTGACATCTGTGGAGAACCTCAGGTACGTAAAATGCAAAGGAAAGAATGGAATTAGCGACACAACTCTCTGTTAGCGTGGACGATACTTAGTGCAGTTTCGCAGACCTATTTTAGAATTCGATGTCCCCCTCCCTCGTGGTGACAGATGGTGTTCTGTGGACGGCTCACAGGAGAGCCCGATGGGAAGGTCTCTTCTTCCGTTTTCTCGAATTTTTTTCTTCCTTACCACCTCGTTGATTTCAGGTCTCTTGTAGGTAGGCTGTGCTGATTTTTATAGGTCCGGCATGCCGTGAATGGAATGAACTGAAGCGGTGGGGCGCGCGCAGAGTTTTGGAATCGCGCTTTTGGCACTTTTTCGTAACAAACTCCCTTTTTGTGAGCAGACACCTTTACAACATTGAAGGAGAGTACGTGCGAAGTCCTCTCCGCCTAAAGATGTTAGATATTGCCGCTTGTTGAGTGCTTATTACCACACTGGCGCTATGCTAATTAAGCATTTTACGCCATATGAATTTTCAACCTTCCTGCGCCGTAGGTATCCTCTTTCCTCTTTTGTGGATGAGGAAATCGAAGCTTAGGAAGGTTAAGTCAGGCAGCTCAAAGTCATGCAACTAGTAAGTAGAAGGACGAGGACTCGAACTGAGGTTTGCCCGATTGTGGGAAGTGGAGTGTTAGTGAGCACCGAGCTCGGCTGCCTCCCTTTAAACTGTACCTCATGTCCCTGTAGTCTCTGCTGATCACCGTCACCAATGTACCCTTGATAGAATGTCGTGAGGTGACACTTTACCCCTGTGGTCTTCCACCCCAAACCCGTCACCCCAGTCTAGTCTTGAGAAGAATTCCAGTAGAGGGGCAGTCTACAAAGTACCTCATCAGAAGCCCTCAAAACTGTCAAGGTCCTCAGAAACGAGACTCTGAGAGACCGTCATAGCCAGGAGGAGCCTAAGGAGACATGACCGCTAAATGTCATGTGGGATCCTGGCAGAGAAAAAGGATGGATAAGGATGGACTGTAGCTAATGATAACGTTACCACCATTGGTTCCTTAATTGTAACAAATGTTCGTGTCCAAGCTGTCACGACGGGAGAAACTGGGTCGGGGTGCATGGGAACTCTCCGCTACTCAAATTTTCTGTAAATCCGACACTGTTCTGGAAGTAATTGTTAAACCCAGGCAGAGGATTTGAACAGACATTATTCTCCTCTTCCATCTCTCCTTCCCTCCACTTGTTTTACTCTAACTGTATATATGCACAGATACATGTCCGTAATCGTGTCCGTCTGAGTAATAGGTTTGGGTTAGGCTTTCTTGCTTTTTTTTTTTTTTTTTTGTATTTTTTTTGTATATTAATTTAATTTTTCATAATACATGTGACTCTGACACTTAAAAGGCATTTTGAAAAAATTAATAGTGTCGTTAAGTCAGGCCAGCTTATCTCCTGCACTAGTTGGCATCGGGTAGATATCCAGTCAATACTTGCTGAATAAATGAAAAACATTTCGACACTTAATATTTCACTACAAAGCCATACCGGTTAGCATTTTCAAAATGCAATTGCTCTGTCTTTTAAGGTCTCTCATCGAATACTGATGTAAATGTTTCTGATTTAAATAGCTCTGATTCACATTTTTGTCCTGGATTTTTTAGTTTCTGGAACTAATGTATTGGAAGTATCACGAGAAAGCTGCAGAAAAGGGAGCTTATATCATTGGAAGCAGTGGCTTTGATTCCATTCCAGCAGACCTGGGAGTGATATATACCAAAAACAAGATGAATGGTAATTATCAATCAAGAAGCAATAAGTGGATTTACAATAGAAAGGCTTCATGTTTGTAGTGTGGAAGAGAAGCAGAACTATTTCTGTGGGTAATGTGAACACAGATGCTTTGTTTGTAATATAGCGGTAATTGTTATAAAATGTGACGGGGCACCTGGGTGGCTCAGGCGGTTAAGCATCTGACTCTTGATCTCAGCTCAGGTCTTGATCCCAGGGTCGTGGGTTCAGGCCTCATGTTGGGCTTTGTACTAGGCATGAAGCCTACTTAAAAAAAAAAAATACTACTGACGCTATTTTTTGAGATGCATGTTCTAAAGTGAGGAATTATCCATTGTCTCAATTTAGTTACGGTTAGAGCTGTAACATTTCCGGAAATAGAATTTCTGACAGTCATTGTAAATTCAAACTTGCTTGGTTTCAGAATTAATACCTTTAAGAATATGATTTATATAGCTATTATAATTGAAGTTTTAAAATTTTTAATCAACAAAGCTGAAAAGTATTGAACAAATTTTTTGGTTTCTATTTCACCCCATTTGTAAAAGGAACCAATAATTTAAGAGTGGAAAAAATCATGTTGACTTGGGCAGCACATAATACTAAAATTGGGGGCGCCTGGGTGGCTCAGTTGGTTGAGCGACCGACTTCGGTGCAGGTTATGATCTCGCAGTTTGTGAGTTCGAGCCCCGCGTCGGGCTCTGTGCTGTTGGGCTCTGTGCTGACAGCTCGGAGCCTGGAGCCTGCTTCGGATTCTGTGTCTCCCCCTCTCTCTCTGCCCCTCCCCTGCTCATGCTCTGTCTCTCTCTCTCAATAATAAATGTTAAAAAAAATTTTTTTTAAATACTAAAATTGGAATAATACGGAGAAGATGAGCACGTCCCTGCGGGAAGATGACACACGCAGATATGTGAAGCGTTCCATATTTTTAAGACAAGAGGTGTTGGCGAGGATGTGGAGAAAAAGGAGCCCTGTGCACTGTTGGTGGGAATGCAAACTGGTGCAGCCACCGTGGGAAACAGTAGGGAGCTTCCTCAAAAAGTTAAAAACAGAGCTACCCTGCAATTCAGCAATTACACCCCCAGGAATTTACCCAAATAGTACGAAAACCCCAACCAATTCCAAGGGATACGTGCACCCCTCTGTTTATTACAGCACTAGTTACAGCAGCCAAGATGTGGAAGCAGCCCCCGTGTCCACTGATTGATGGGTAAAGAAGATATGGTGTATACACACATATATCCATATCTGTGTGTGTGCATACACACGCACACACACTGGAATATTATTCAGCCGTAAAAAAGAATGAAATCTTGCCATTTGCAATGACATGGATGGAGCTAGAGAGTATGATGCTAAGAGATGTAAGTCAGAGAAAGACAAATACTACGTGATTTCACTCGTATGTGGAATTTATGAAACAAGCAAAGGTAAAAAAAGAGACAAATTAAGAATTGAACTCTTTTTTTTTTTTTTTTTAGCGTCTATTTATTTTTGAGAGAAACAGAGAGAGACAGAATGAGAGCAGGGGAGGGACAGAGAAAGAGGGAGACACAGAAGCCGAAGCAGGCTCCAAGCTGTCGGCACAGAGCCTGACGTGGGGCTTGAACCCATGACCCGGGAGATCATGACCTGAGCCGAAGTCGGACGCTTAACTGACAGCCCCCAGGCGCCCTAGCAGACTCTTAACTATAGAGAACACAATGATGGTCAGGGAGGTGGATGGGGAATGGGTTGAATAGGTGATGGGGATTCAGGGGTGCACTTGTGATGAGTGCTGGGTGATTAACATAAAAACCTGAAAAAAAAAAAAAAGAAATGGATGACAGCAATAGATACACAAGTAAAAAATGCAGGTTACTGACCTTCCAAAGTCGACTAGAAATGCCAGCTCTACTTTCCACTGAGAAATGAACAAAGTTCTATGCCTTAACAGTTATGCTCTTGAAAGCTTTTTGATGCAAATAATAGCAGCTTAGAATTAAAAACCCTTTATTTAAAAAAATGAGAAAAATAAATATTATGGTAAACAGGAAGTTACTAATGCCACGCTTATTTTAAAAGGGTCCATTTAGAAAATGACATGAAATAGGTAACTCCAATGTCCTATAAACTGTTCTAGAGCTTGACCAGGTGGAAAGTGTTTCAGTTTATATTAAATAGTTAACGTAACTCTGGGTGCCTGGGTGGCTCAGTCGGTTAAGCATCTGACTTCAGCTCAGGTCATGATCTCACAGCTCATGAGTTTGAGCCCTGCGTCGGGTTCTGTGCTGATAGCTCAGAGCCTGGAGCCTGCTTCGGATTCTGTGTCCCTCTCTCGCTCTGCCCGTTCCCCCTCCCCCCACTCATCCTCTGTCTCTCTCTCTCTCTCTTTCAAGAATAAACATTAAAAAAAAAAGTTAACGTAACTCTGAAACCAAAGCCCCAGACAGATAGCACTTAAAAAGATAGCACCAAAAAAAAAGGCTCCAAAGCAGTCTTGCTTAGTGAAATTAGTAGTAAAAAAATGCTAAATAAAATTTTAGTAAATATTCAATGGCATTTTAAGAGAATCATATATCAACACCAAGGTTTTTTAGGAAGTTATGTGATCATTACATCAGAATATCGAAGATGAAAAGCTGTATGACCATCTCAATAAATCATCTGAAAATTCTTGCCATGTGCTGATTCCGATTTTTAGGAATTTAGGAATAGAATATTTTATTAACATAAAAATGTCGGAAGGCAATAGCCAGTATCATACTCGGTGATGAAACACTAGAACTGTTCCTGATAAAAAGAAGAACATGAATTGAACATCTTTAAAGCATTCAGTCTTGCAATCATGAACCTGGTCTTCATTTCTCAAAAATCTTCTTTTAAATCTATACAGTTTAGACATCTTCGTGATAGTTTTGCATATTTCTTACTAAACTTGTTTTTAAATATTTAATAGTTTCTGTTATTTTGAATAGGTCTTTTTTCCTTTTAAGGGAAAACATTACACCTTGTTTAAAAACTTTGTTTTCATGATCTCAGGGTTTGTGGGTTTGAGCCCCTTGTCAGACTCTGTGCTGACAGCTCAGAGTCTAGAGTCTGCTTTGGATTCTAGGCCTCCCTCTCTCTCTCTGCTCCTCCCCCACTCCTGCTCTGTCTCTCTCTGTCTCTCAAAAATAAATGTTAAAAAAAAAAACAAAAACACTTTGTTCTCAGATACTGAAACCTGAGTCAGTGTTTTAACAAGTGTCCCAGCTGATTGTTTGATACAGCGGGCTGCATTTTATTGCATATTGCCTTCGGTGGTCCATGTTCTTTCTGTGGATAGGTTAGATCACAGAGCCATAAATCCCGACTGCGTTCTCTTAGCAACCCGCAGAATCCTCTCAGTGACTTGTACTGTAATGATCTGTTTTGGGCTTTGTCAGTGGCCCCCTAGCGATATTTATATGGCTATAGTTCTCATCAGTCTGGATGACGTGGTTATTCATTATCTTTCTTTGTCAGCTTTCTAGGGCCCCGTAATTTGGTCCTCTCTTGGAATTAAAACAAGGAAAACTGTCCTCTTAAGAAATTGATATACTTCTTTTTTTTTTTTTTAAGTTTACTTAGAGCACATGCACGCACAGGAGTTGCAGAAAGAGGGGAGAGAGAGAGAGGGAGGGAGAGAGAGAGAGAATCCTAAGCAGGCTCTGCACTGTCAGTGGAGAGCCCAACGCAGGGCTCCAAGTCATGAACTGCGAGATCTTGACCTGAGCCCAAATCGAGAGTCGGACACTTAACCAACTGAGCCACCCAGGCGCCCCTTGATATATTTCGTATGATCAGATTTTCAGAATTTGCGCATTACGTTTTTCTCTTGTCTTACTGCTCTTGAGAAATTCAACAATTATGTAACTACTATGCCTATATATTAGTCCCCATGGTTACATGATTTCTCCCTCTTTTTCTAGCTTTGGTTTTCTGTTATTATTTATGCTTATTTATTTATTTCATTTTAACAGCTTTAAGTATTTTATAAGCCATCACACAGGCCATTTTGATAGGCTTTCTGTGCATTTATTCATGGTAAAGCAGTACAAACAAGCCTTCTTGAAAGCAGTCATACTGGAAAACAGAATTAATCCCACAGATGTAATTTTGAGAACTGTGTCCCAATGGGTGTTCAGAGTGAGTGAACTTGTTGCCTTGTTGCCTTCAGAGTGAGTGAACTTGTTGCCTTGTTGGAAGAGATTTTTAGTGTTTTCAGTCTGAATACTAGAAAAGATCTTATTAGTACTAGCACTTGGAGTTTATTCTAAATGATTCTTTCTGACAATTTCCTTGGCTTCAGTTGCTTCTTAAGTCTGTTTCCAGTAACATACTAGAACTGTTACCAGTATTGATTTTCTGACTGTATCGGCTATAGGCTTAGTAAAAGTGGTCCCTAATGGAATAGGAATAGTTTATTACTACACGTCTTGGTTACATAGATCTTACTCGATTTACTTTTGCTATTCTACTCTTTTAGGTATGCTGACGGCTGTGGAAAGTTTCCTGACTATACATTCTGGACCTGAGGTTAGTTTCTGTTTGTCAGGTGATTTTTATAGTTAAAAAGCATTTTGGAAATGATAAAATGCCTCCTAAAAAATATTTAGATTAATAAAATTTTATATCTATTTGTAATTTTTAGTATATGAAAGTTACTATGTTTAATTTTTAGAAAATATTTATTTAGTTTTGAAGAAGAGAGAGACACAGTGCAAGCTAGGGAGGGGTAGAGAGAGAGGGAGACACAGAATCCAAAGCAGGCTCCAGGCTCTGAGCCATCAGCACAGAGCCCGATGCGGGGCTTGAACCCACGGCCGTGAGATCATGACCTGAACTGAAGTCAGGTGCTTAACCGACTGAGCCACCCAGGTGCCCCCACTGTGTTTAATTTTTAAAAGTGTATGGTAGATTGCTGGGAATTACTTAGACTTAAAATAGAATTTTGTTAAAAACAACTGCATAGCCCATTCTGTTAGAATGAGTTACCAGCATCCGAACACCAAATTATATATTGTTGTTGTGCAATAAATGTTGTCAGCCAAGACGATTGTCACCTTAGTGCAAGTCAGGGCACTTCTGTTATCTGCTTCACTTGGAGTTAGGTGCTGTTGTGGCCGTAAAAAAATACATGATGTAATTACTGAATTTATAGTTTATTTGGGAACCTAAGACAGTTGTGTTTCTGGGGGGGACCATGCTTTTTGATAGCACTTTTATTGCCGGGTCTACACTTGAGGCTTCATAAATATTGTTGTCTTTAAAACACATTCGTTCAACAAACACTGTGTAGTGTGACACATAAATGAATCAGATGCAAACCTGTCCTTAAAGACATAAAAATTTAGCTTGAGGGGCGTCTGGGTGGCTCAGTCGGTTAAGTGTCCGACTTCAAGTCGGGTCATGATCTCGCCGTCTGTGAGTTTGAGCCCCACGTGGGGCTCCGTGGTGACAGCTCAGAGCCTGGAGCCTGCTTGGGATTCTGTGTCTCCCTCTCTCTCTGCCCCTCCCCCACTTGCGCTCCTGTCTCTCTCTCAAAATGAATAAACATTAAAAATTAAAAAAAAATTAAAAGATGAGATGAAATACCATCGGATTCTGAGAACAGAGAGTAAATCTAGCTGGGAGGCCAGAGATAAGAACTTTTAGTTATTTATTTTTTATATTTGTTTTTCAATGTGTATTTATTTATTTTGCGAGCTACAGAGGCAGTATGAGAAGGGGAGGGGCAGAGGGAGGGAATCCCAAGCAGGTGCCACACGGTCAGCGCAGAGCCCCACGCGGGGCTCGAGCTCGCAAACGGTGAGATCGTGACCCGAGCTGAAATCAAGAGTCAGATGCTTAACTGACTGAGCCAACCAGGCGCCCCCGGAGATAAGAGCTTTTAGAGGCCGTGACGTGGACTGAATTTCTAGAGGTCGATGCTGTGGAGCCTGGATGAGGGAGAGGGAGCAGTAGAGTCAGGACATGGCTGTGGGACGGTACAGGGCCTGTCAGGTAGGATAATGGCTGCAGTCATCTGGATCTTGGGTTCAGATTAATACACGCAAAGAATTACATAAACATGCTAAAATTCGTGGGTAAAGAGGATGTCCACAGGGTATCAGAATAAAGGGAAGGGGTAGTGGGCCTGGGGAACTGGGAAGGCCTCCTAGAGGCCTCACCGAGTTCAGCCTTGAAGAGTCGGTAGCCTGTGGAAGGTCAGGAACAAGCATGAAGGACGTGCCTGGATCTGTGGGGAGCGGGTGTGGAAACCCAACTCAACCGGCTGAAACCGGCAGAACGAAACATGAATTTACAGGTTCGTGTAACCAAATGACTGCAAGTAAGTAGTATGGCTGGATCTGGATGTTCGGATGGTTATTCTCCGCCCCCCCCAGCCCCCCATATCCTCTGTTTCTGTCTCTTCCATCTCTTCTGGACTCGTCTGCGTAGGCTCTCAGCGTGCCCGAGAAGGTGCTGGCAGTCCTGGGTGCACATTGTCTTAATGTTCCTGACTTCCGGGGAACAGCTAGCAGAGCCGATGTATCACGTGACCGGGAAGCAGTGGGCCATCTGGCTGTTCTTGAGCCAGTCAGCGTGACCGGTGTCATGAGTAGGCAGATTGCCCAGGTGGTCACGGGCCCCTGGAGGGAGACCCTTGGAGTCAGTCTCTTCTGCACCACATGGAACGACTTCCGGATGGGAAGGAGGCTTTCAGAAGCCGAGGATTGCAGGGAGCTGCTGACTGGGAGAGTCGGACAAGAGGCTTCTTTTGACAGAGCAGCGGGAGATGGGATGGGAAAGGCGAGGTGGATGTGAAGAAGGCGTCTTCCCTTCCCGTGAGGAATACAGGAGCCCCTGAGTGGATGGTTCTTAGGAGTCGAGTCAGGAATCCCTCCTAGGACATACAGATTTCGAAACTGGGTTGCGTGGGCTTGAATTCTGGCTCTGCCACTTACCAGTGACGTGCCCGTGGCCAAGCAGGCCGTACTTCCCCTCATCTCTAAAGGAGACGATCGTCGTATCTGCTCCATACGGTCGTTACGAGGGTTAACTTACTCAGCGAATGTACATCAGAGCCGTGGTTGGCAGCTGGCAAATCCCTCAACTAGTGTCAGTAAGTATTATTTTTATTAATGTTGTTAGAACTTGAAGTTGGGGCTTCACTCAGGACAGCAGAGTTGAAGCATCCATATCAGTGCAGCCCCCTCTCGCTCCCCCGAGGCAGAGTCCACAGCCTGACTTTTACAGGGACGGGGAGATTCCGTGCACCCCGAGTCACTTAGCTGTTCTCGTGCCCCTCCTTATCTTATGTTTCCCCTCGATAGAGGACAATGAAGAGGTGGAAAGCCCTGTGCATTTGGGTATTATGAAATGTATTTTAAATTTATGTCATCAACCCAGAGCTTTCTTCTAAACTCAGACTTAAAACGTCCCATCACTAATTGACATCTATACTTGAACGTTTGATAGATACCGCAAACTGTACTTTTTTGTGCATAGCTGACCTCCCTCTTTTCCTTTCCAAACGGGCGCCAACCTCAGCTTATTTGTATCAATTTCAGCTGGTCGCGATGCGTCCGTCCACGTATTCAGCTCAGATGGTAGGATCGTTGCTATCTCTGTCTCCTGAACCCCAAGTCCGGTCTGTCAGGAAACCCTGTTGATTCTGCCTTTGAGATCTGTCAGAATCCGATCACTTTTCACCATGTCTCTTCCTACGACCCCGTTCTGGCTACCACCTGTTCCTGTACAGTCCTCCCTCGACACAACATCCTGGCTGGTCCTTTCCAGACATAACTCGATCACGTACTCCTCAGCTCATAATTCTTTAGTGGCTCCTTACTGCATCTGGAGTGCAAGCCAAACGTCCTTCCGGTTAGTGATAACTGATCTGGCCCTGGTTAGTCTCCAACCTCCTCTCTTACAGAACGCCCCTCATTCATTCTTCTTCATTTATTTGTTTTTTTTTTTTTAAAGTTTATTTATTTATTTTGAGAGAGACAGAGACAGCATGAGTGGGCGAGGGGCAGAGAGAGGGAGACAGAGAATCCCAAGCAGAGCCCCTTGCAGGGCTTGAACTCACTAAACCGGTGAGATCATGACCTGAGCTGAAACCAGGAATCTGACGTTCAACCGACTGAGCCACCCAGGCGCCCTCATATATCGTATTTTTTATTGAGTTTATCACTCTCCCTGGAATGTGAGCACCACAAAAAAGGATCCTTGGCTGTTAATTCACCAAGCACCTAGAACAGTGCTGGTCACGTAGTAGGAGCTCAGTAAGTGTTTTTTGGCTGACTTGAGTGGACGAGGCTAACTTAACCTTCATTCCAAAACTCTGTGGGAGTAATTCCAGAATGTAAAAGTGTAGTCCGGTTTCAAAGGAATGTAGAGGTAAAAATCCTAAATAAAATACTAGCAGATTAAAAGCAGTAATACAGGGGCGCCTAGGTGGCTCAGTTGGTTAAGCGGCCGACTTCAGCTCGGGTCATGATCTCGCGGTCCGTGAGTTCGAGCCTCGCGTCGGGCTCTGTGCTGACAGCTCAGAGCCTGGAGCCTGTTTCAGATTCTGTGTCTCCCTCTCTCTGACCCTCCCCCGTTCATGCTCTGTCTCTCTCTGTCTCAAAAATAAATAAACGTTAAAAAAAAAAATTAAAAAAAAATAAAAGCAGTAATACATAAGACAAATAGCGCATTTTGACCAAGTTAATTTTACATACGAAATGTGAGGTTTAACATTATATAGTCACTTTGATTCACTCCACCAACAGGTTAAAGGAGGACGGTCATAGGATCATCTCAATAAATAGAGAAACAGCATTTGATAAAATGTGTCTATTCATGATTAAAACTTGCAGCAAGCTAGGAGTGGAAGGGAAGATGATCTTTTTTAAAAAAGCTATACCAAATATGATACCCAGTGTTTAACATTGAAAACTTTTGCTCTGAGTTCAGGAATGACTCGGGAGCCCTCTGTCATTACTCCAGCCAGATTCTAGCCAGAGCAGTAACACACGAAAAAAGAAAGAAACTGTATAGAGGTTAGAAAGGAAGAAACGAAACTATTTTCAGCAGATGATGTAATTGTGAATGTAGGAAATTCAAAGGAAATCTGCAGGTAGTATTACTAGAATTAGTAAATGAGTTTCATCACCTACTGGAAAAATTCTTTTTTTCACCTGATTGCCTTGGCTAGACTCTCCAGGCCAGGACACTGGGGAGCAGAAGTGGCGAGAACAGACATCCTTGTCTTGTTCCTGATCTTAGAAATCTTTCAGACTCTTGCCACTAAGTATGATATTAGCTGTGCGTTTTTATGGATGCCCTCTGTCAGGTTGAGGAAATTTCCTTCTTTTCCTGGTGTGTTGAGTGTTTTTAACGTGAAGAGTTATACTTTATCAAATGCTTTTTCTGCATTTATGGAGACGATCACGTGGTTTTGTTTTTTATTATCTTCTTACACTGCATCACTTAAGATTGATTTTCCTATGTGGAGCCAACCTTACATTGCCGGGGTAAATCCCACTTGATCATAGTATATAATCCTTTTTATGTATTGCTGGATTTAGTTTGCTAGTATTTTGTTGATGGGTTTGCATCTATACTCATAAGGAATGTTGGTCTGTAGTTTTCTCATGATGTCTTTGTCTGGTTTTAGTATCAGGGTAATTAATACTGGTCTTTCGGGAAGAGATTTTTGCAAAGGATCAGTATTAATTCTTTTTTTAAAAAAAATTTTTAATGTTTATTTTTTATTTTTGAAAGGGAGAGAGAGAGAGTGAGCAGGGGAGGGGCAGAGAGAGAGGGAGAGAGAGAATCCCAAGCAGGCTCCACACTGTCAGCACAGAGCCCAGAGCTCAATGTGGGGCTTGAACCCCTGAACCATGAGATCATGACCTGAGGCGAAGTCAGATGCTTAACTGACTGAGCCACCCAGGCACCCTGGGCATTTCTTTCCTTTTGTTTTTTTTTTTTCCTTTTGTTTAAAAAAATGTTTATTTTTGAGAGACAGAAAGAAACAGAGCACAAGAGGGGGAGGGTCAGGGAGAGAGGGAGACACGGAATATGAAGCAGGCTCCAGGCTCCGAGCTGTCAGCACAGAGCCTGACACGGGGCTCGAACCCAGGAACTGTGAGATCATGACCTGAGCCAAAGTTGGACACTTAACCCACTGAGCCACCCAGGCGCCCCATGAATTAGGGCTAATTTTGAAAGAATATGGCCAGCTGGTTGAGTGAAAATGAAGTGAAACTCGGTGGCATATTAAAAAGAGCATAAGTGATGGTAGGAAGGCAAAAAGAGCACGTGTTGGTGTAAATATCCAATATGATCAAGCTAATGAGTGTTCATGCTGCCTGAAAATTCATCTCAAGATTGTTAAATAAGGGATTATGGCTTGCTCAAATAGAGGTGAAATGTTCTCTGTAAATACTTATAAGTTCCTTGGTTTTACATATTAGTAATTGTCCCTTAAGATGTGTTTATTTCTTTCTTTTTTTAGAGAACAGAATTTTTTTTTTAATGTTCATCTGTTCTGAGAGAGAGAGGGAGAGAGCGAGCATGGGGGAGGGGCAGAGAGGGAGAGAATCCCAAGCAGGCTCTGCACTGACACGTGGGGCTCAATCTCAAGAACCGTGAGATCGTGACCTGAGCCGAAAGGGAGTCGGGTATTAAGACGTGTTTCTTTAACTCTTGAATTATTTTTTCAGGGGTTGTGTATTCACGATGGTACCTGGAAGTCAGCAGTTTACGGTTTTGGAGATCAGAGTAATTTGAAAAAACTACGAAATGAAGCAAATCTGAAACCCGTCCCAATTATTGGTCCGAAATTGAAAAGAAGGTATATTGACTCAAAATCTGTTCTTTGGTACATCTGGTCTCAGTATATTGTCATTGATCTGATTATTAATAAAGTATGCTACTAGAAAATCCTGAGACTGTTCTATAGTAAGTTCAGGATTGTCTTCATAGCTACATAAAATACAATTAATGCATTATTCTAAGCTTAAGTACTTTGATATTAATAGATTTGGACTCGGGGAAAAATTTTTTGAATGTTGTGACTTTTCCATATCAAAATCAAACATCAGCTAAATTTTATGCAGTAAAACCTCCATTTTAATTTTTTTTTTTTTTTAACGTTTATTTTTGAGATAGAGAGAGACAGAGCATGAATGGGGGAGGGTCAGAGAGAGGGAGACACAGAATCCGAAACAGGCTCCAGGCTCTGAGCGGTCAGCACAGAGCCCGACGCGGGGCTCGAACTCACGGACCGCCAGATCATGACCTGAGCCGAAGTCAGCCGCCCAACCGACTGAGCCAGCCGGGCGCCCCAAAACCTCCATTTTAAAGGGTGATGATCTTGTGGAGATTATCTGTTAATAGCACTCTTCTGTGAAAACTTTGTATGTGAGAACTCTAAACTGGCCGTAGAGTTTGGCTGTTGAAAGGAGTGTCGTCTAGGGAAACTGGTGGGCTCAAACGTAGCTGCACTGTGTTCCGCGCCCTCGGAATGCTGTCCCACCTGTCACTTGTTTGGTGTAGTGGGGAACGCGGACATTTTAATGAAGGACAGGTCTGCCATCTTCACGGTTGTTCCTGCTTCAAGAAAAGTTGACTGTTTGGTTCACAAAGTCACCAAGTTAGCCATAAGTGGAGAAAACGCACCGCGGTCACGGGTCTGCCTTGCAGGTGGCCACTTTCCTACTGCAGAGAACTCAGCAGCTACTCGGTCCCTTTCCTGGGAGCGGATGTGTCTGTCGTGAGGCGGACCCAGCGCTACCTGCACGAGAACTTGGAGCAGTCTCCCGTAAGTGTGCCCGATTTAACTCCTGACAAAGAGCACTGCGTCCGTTCCAGCCCCCCTCGCTGTTTAACGTAGGAGCTTTAGGTGTGTAAAGCAAAACAGGAAGGCCAGCCAAGGCGCGCCTCAGTTTCTGGAAGTGCACGGAATGGGGCGCGGAGAGCACTTTGCATTGTGGGAGTGGAGGTAGCCTCCCCACAGTTCAGACCTGGCCCGCCGAGTACCTTGTCAGTGCAACAGAACAGCAGCAGATTTAGTCCAGAAACGCTGGGGTCACGAACCCCCACCAACCCTGTCTAGAGTCTTAGCTGCTGGGAGGGAGTCTCCCCTGCCTGTGGACGCGTCTGGGCTCTTCTGGCCTCACTGCCACCCCCCCCCCCACCCCGGGGTATCGTCTTACTCCTTTTGGTGAGGGAGCTGCTCCCACTTTTGAGACTTGAAGGAGACAGTGAATCTCAAGTTAAAGGATTATTTTCTCGTGGGAGGGGTTGTAAGTAGCATTCACATATCTACATCCTATAATGTGTCATCACTGAATGTAGCTACGTTCTTGTGGACTTTTGTGTTCAGGCAGAGGAAGCTACAATTTCTTTAAAAAATATGCTCCCAATGTCTGCTTTCTGAACAAGCTTTTAGAACGTAACACGTTCATAAAGCGGAGAGTGCTTTTGCTCAGCATTTTTGAGGACAGAGTAAGTTACAAGTAGCCGACACGCTTGTGTTACTGAGTGTGCAGACGTAGGGTTGACATTCTGACTTTGTCCCTCTCCTAGGTTCAGTACGCTGCTTATATAAACATGGGAGGCATCACCTCTGTTATTAAGCTGATGTTTGCGGGACTTTTCTTTTTATTCTTTGTGAGGTTTGGCATTGGAAGGCAACTTCTCATAAAGGTAAGTAATATTTTAACGAAATAAGGTCTTTAGTAGTATTTTCCGTGAGTTTTAAAAAAATGTCACTGAGCGTTTTTTGTTTTTTTTTTTTTTTCCCCTTAGTTCCCATGGCTCTTCTCCTTTGGTTATTTTTCAAAACAAGGCCCAACACAAAAACAGGTAACCCTTCCTTTTGTATACAGGTCTTCAAAATAGTAATTTTCCTTAATTTGTTTTTACTTTTCCTCAGTGCATTTACAATAACAGATAAGACTTGATGGGGCACTTACCATGTTGACAAGTGCTTTTATGTTCTTTTCATAAGTTAGATCACTTAGTCTTTTCAGACACCCCTTAAGGTAGGTATTATCTCCACTTTACAAATGAGGAAACTGAGGCACAGGGGCCAAGAACCTTGCAGAATTTAATTTTTTGAATCAGGTTTTTATATCTCCAAGGGGGGCAATTCTGTCTGGCCTGTATTTCCATTACTTGTTGGCTAGTTGTTCTTTTTTTGAGAAAGAGAGAGAGAGAGAGAGAGAGAGAATCTTAAGCAGGCTTCATGCCCAGTGTGGAGCCCAACGCGGGGCTTAATCTCACAACCATGAGATCATGACTTGAGCCAAGGTCAAAAGTCAGATGCTCAACCTACTGAGCCACCCAGGTGCCCCTACTTGTTGGCTGTTTTTGTCTTGTCTCCTCAAACAGCTATGTGAAACCAGATTACCACGTTCTGCCGTTACCCCCGTCCTAAAATAAAAACTGCCTCCAGCTTGTCCTCTGAAACGACTATTTCAGTGGTGCCGTCCTTGTCTAGGCCACAGCCTAGGAACCGAACCGTCTGTACCGCACCCAAGTTCCTCACCACCTCCCTCCCCTGGCAACACACCCGTCATCAAAACTTGTGTCTTCAAAGAACTGATTTTTGCCCCATGCTTAAAGGATGATAGGGTCTTCTGGCAGAATACTGATGTTTTCACCTGCTGAAAATGTCTCATACGAAATAGAATGTTTACTGTGTTTAGGAAGGAGATGACATCTTTAGTAAATAAGGCCTTTGCTTTTTCCTCAGATGGATGGCTCATCGTTTACATTGAGATTCTTTGGTCAAGGATACAGCCAAGGCTTTGATCCCGAGAAGGGCAAACCAAATACGAGAATTTGTACTCAGGTGAAAGGACCAGGTATTTCACATATGACATAAGAGTGCTGGGGCGTTTTACGTTGTCCTAAGGTATAAAGCAGTATTATATTTTTTTCTTAGAGCTTAATTATTTAGAAATAAATTGCACAAGTTATTTAAGTAACAATATAAATTATTCTGTTAAAGGAAGGATTGAAATTGTTATAATCTAATTGTCTTAGTGTATCCCTCCCCCTGGTTTTCTTTTTTAGTATTATTTAATAATTTTCTGAACAGCATATTTTAATATTGATAAGAAAAGGGGCTGGTTGATATATATTCTCCTACTCAAGGGTCATTTTAAAGCAGTATAATTGTAATATAAAGCTGTGGGCCAAGGTTTCTTTGCAGTCTTTGAACAGCCCTACATTGTTTGTAAAATGTGTGTGCTATGTGCGTTTTCCTGGGGAGGATGCAGGCTTTTGATGGGTGGCTAAAAGGGTCTGTCACCCAAAAAAGCTCAAGAACTTTCGCTGTCAATTTTACAGAGCGGTGCGGAGACACTTCTGCTTGTGAATTACAGCCTAATTATAAGTGTAATTACCAGCACCTCTGGTAGATCAAAGGGGGTCTGCTTTGCAGTTTCAGTCAAGCCAGATGGCAAAGATATCGTTGTGTCTTGCCCTCTTTTCAAATTCCCACCAGGCTTCTTAAGATAAATTGACTGTATTTTTATTATTTGACCGAACTGTAAACACTGAGGTTCCCCTTGCTTAGAAACTTTTTTTAAAGTTACTCAGTTGTTTTTCTTTAAGAAATCGAATCTTTTTTTTTTCTAAGTTTATTGATTTTGAGAGACACAGCGTGAGCTTTAGTGGGGGAGGGGGAGAAAAAGAATCCTAAGCCAGTGCCGCGTTGTCATCGCGGGCCCCGATGTGGGGCTTGAACCCATAAACTGTGCGATCCTGACCTGAGCCAAAATCAAGTGTCAGAATAAAACCTCCCATTTGATTTTTGAGTGTTGCCGAATGCATTAACATCTTTCTTCAATCATCTGTCTTCCGCAGAGCCTGGCTATGTGGCTACCCCCATAGCCATGGTCCAGGCAGCTATGACTCTTCTAAATGACGCCTCTGATCTTCCTAGCATGTAAGTCTGGTTTTCTTCTAATTCGAAGAGGCCTTTGTCATCCGTGTTATATTTTCGCTTCTTTTGATGCTGTTTTCAGGCAGTGGGTCTGCACATAAGCATGCACGTGCCCTTTGAACCAAAGATAGAGGTAAATTAAATTTGTAAGAAGGACCGTGTCTTAGTGGCCTCTGAGAACAGCGCAGAGATAGATAAATGAGAGGAGACAGGAAGTGTGAGAGTCACGTAAGTTGACTTTAGTTCCTTGTAAAAACGGCTCAGGTCTGGAGTCAGCTACGCTATAAAGGCCCTCGTTGTTAAATAGTATTATCAGGAGCCTCTAGTCAGTGCTGATGATACCCAGCTGGCCATGGGCGGCCCCGATATCATGTGTGGATTCATTCATGGCAGCTTGGCTAGATGATTATCGACTGGGCTCTGTCACCGGAGCCTTTAACTGTTCCTGTAGAAGTAGGCCAGCTTTACAAATGAGCCATCGGCCCGCAGACTCAGAAACAAATAAATGTAGATATGACCCGAAACGGTATTAAGTGACAGACATAAACAGTGTATAAAGCGAAGTCTCATTAGATTTTTTTCAAATAATTCTACAGTTGACCCCCCCCCGGGCAGTCGAAAATCCATGTATAACTTTAAAAATTTTTTTCTAATGTTCGTTTATTTTTGAGAGAGAGGCAGAGTGTGAGTGGGGGAGGGGCAGAGAGAGAGGGGGACACGGAATCCGAAGCAGGCTCTAGGCGCCGAGCTGTCGGCACAGAGCCCAACGTGGGGCTCGAACTCACAAACCGTGAGATTGTGACCTGAGGCGAAGTCGGACGCTCAACCAGCTGAGCCACCCAGGCACCCCATTCATGTGTAACTTTTAACTACTCATCCCAAACTTAACTAATAGCTTACTGTTGACATATATTATACTACATTCTTACAACCAAGCAAGCTAGAGAAAAGAAAATGTTAAGAAAATCATAAGACAAAGTACATTTATAGTACCACACTGTAAAAAAATCACGTGTAAGTGGACCCACGCAGTTCAAACCCATGTTATTCAAGCGTCAACTCTATACCCTTTGAAAACATTTAACATATTTTTTAAAATGTTAGTCATTATAGTTAAAGAAACTTCTTCCGTCCAGTTTAAGCCTTATTTATGCTTTCATAATAATTTATTGCCTAAGTTTATTTCACTCAGGTCCTTTTTCTATCCTCCTGACTCCGAGGACTGGCTTTATGAGCAGCAGGAGTCCCTTGGGTTGACGGCCCTCACTGCCCCTCGAGCACACAGCCGTGTCCTGGGGGCTGGGCCAGTCTGGACGGGTTTGCTGGGGCTGCTAGCTTCGTCCCGATTTTGTAGCTCCTTTGTTCGTTGGCTCATTTTCAGAATGGAACCCAGACGTGTCCATGAGGGAACAAGGGTTTCAGGAGTTCTGCTGGCTCAATAGCTGCTTCTCCGGTGGCGGGTCATGCTAGCAGAGGGGAGGCCTGGAGAGCAGCCTCGGGCACCGTTTTCCTTGTTCTGTCTTACAGGGGCGGGGTCTTCACCCCAGGAGCCGCCTTCTTCAGAACAAAGTTGATTGACAGACTCAACCAACGTGGCATCGAATTTAGCGTCATCAGCAGCTCTGAAGTCTAGACATTGGAAGAATTGACTGAAGGCAGGACATGCATGAATTCATGGCTTTTTTGTTTGAAATTTGAAATGCTACACGTGAAAAAGTTGTCAGCTCTAAAATACGTGCCCATTAAAAGCAGGAAGTTGTACTAGCTTGCCCTAAATTTCAAATCTTTGTTGATTTTGTGATTTTATTGCTCGTGGAACAGAACCGATATTTGACTTCTCCATCGAAGAGTTCATCGTCGATGCTTGTAAGTCAGCTGGCGGCCTAGAGGGTGGGGGGGTGTCTTGATCCGTGTTGCTGACAGACTCCCGATGAGGCACTCGGGCTGGTGTTCCTGTAAGGCAGTAACTGCTGTCTTCCTCACCTTGATTTTGAGTGGGATCTCCCCTTCTGATGAGTGACTCTACATATTGTTTGGGCCTTTGCCAAAGGAAACGCACTTTTTGCTGTGGTAGCCTAGTTTCTCGCCCATCCACACTAACTGAGTTTTTGACTATTACCTAAGTTGAATAATAAAGGGTTGTCAATGGAACGGTGGTTTTGTGCTTGGACCTAAGTATTTGAGGTGGTGGCAGACACGCCCCCCCAAGTGGTCTCGCCTGTGCCGCAGCTTTCTCTGCTTCCCAACCTGTGATTGGTTTCATGGGTATAGCTGGTAAGTTTCCACCCACTTTCACCGCCTAACCAGGATTTTTCGTATTTAACCAGGTTGTCCTCTGAAGCCCTAAAATAAGGCAGAGACTTTTCCTTTTGTAATAAGCGTAAAATAAACACATACCTGGGGCTCTGTGCCACGAAGAGGGCAGCCGCTGCCTTCATGAAGCTTCTGCTCTGCAGGGAGAAGCGTGGTATTGAGAGGAGTATTAATGGTGTTGAGCAGCCCTTCTGTGCTACCTGTACAGAAGAGGGCGTCTAAGTGAACACGGAGATTCATGCTGGCGGTGTGGGTATTGCCCATCCTCTGCCCTCAGCTCTGCCCTAATTTGGGGGACCTTGAACTAAGTTCTTATCTTCTCCCAAATCAGGAAGGTGTTCGGGAGCAACAGAGTGGCCACGTGCCAGAATCCTAGAACGACACTGGGGTCCGCGGCGGCCCCCAGCAGTTTGCATTCAGGGGGTCTGCAGGTTGGAGCCGACTGATCCGGGTTAGATGTGCATCTGGGAGCCGCTGGGTGAGGCCGCACGTTGTTAGGTGTTCTCTCCAGCTTCGTGGTGTGTGGGCCGTGTCCTGCTCTGAGGTGGATGCCGGTGCGCACAACCTGCGTGGGCCTCCTCCAGCCTGAGATACAAGTGTGTCTCATACAGATTATCTAAATAAAAATTTTTAACGTTTATTTGTTTTTGAGAGACAGAAACAGAGTGCAAGTCGGGGAGGAGCAGAGAGAGAGGGAGACAGAATTCGAAGCAGGCTCCAGGCTCTGAGCTGTCAGCACAGAGCCCAATGTGGGGCTCGAACTCACGCACTGTGAGATCATGACCTGAGCCGAAGTCAGATGCTTAACTGACTAAGCCCCCCCCCAGGCACCCCCAGAGTATCCTTTTAAACCTTGAGGCTCCTCCCGCCACCCTTTTGCAGAAAGCCTGTTCCTTCTGCAATTATTTCTGCAAACTGGCGAAGAACGCCGGGGCTCAGTCCACGAGGTATTAGCCATTCCTGCTTCCCTCGGCCTCTCTGCCAGGCTTTCCAGGATTCCCTGCTGCTTTTCAGACCCGGTCCCTGCGGCCATCAGCACGCAGAGCTCCACACTTGGGCTTCACTGTTTCAGGTTACTTTTTAGTTGGTGTGCATATACTGGTCCTGCCCCAGAGCCCCTGGTTCCCCGCCCAGGCCTCCTCGATTAGCCCCTGGTCCCTAGTATTAAGCAGAAATCACCAGCCCAGACTCCCTGCTTTTTGGAGGCTCCTCTTGGAGGCCTTGATAGCTGTCCTGCCATAGAGTTTGTTTCATCCTGTTTGATCGCCCTAACTTCATACTTTAGGGGGCAAGGATTGGGGCTGTCACGTCTATTTCCTCCGTCCTGGTTTCTTACACAAATCAGCCCAGCTTCCCTCCCGCCGCCCCAACCTGGGACAGTTGTGCACAGGCCACAGGTGGTCCAGAACGCCACCTGCAGACTTCTGCTCACTCAGAGGCGCACAGGCCTTGCTTATTTAAAACCTCAAAACGGGGGAGATAACTGTGCCAAACTCATAGGATGGTAATGAGTGAAATGGGCTAACGCGTTGAGCACGTAGCTTGGTGCCCGGCACACGTACATGCTCACGGAGTCTCAGTATCCTTAGTGCTGCTGTTACCAGTAGGGGCTCTCTGGCCACAGGAGGTCTCTCTACAGCCCTCCCCACCCCCGCCGGAGCGCCCAGCGCGTCAGCCCTCGGCGGTGGAGACCCACCCGGCAGTTCTTTGCAGAACCAGGGTCACCTGAGATTGACTACCTGTCGGGAGATCTTCCCGAAGGTCTCAACCTTGGCCCCGCGGACCCGCATTGCATGGGTGCACGATACAGCACTGAACCATTTTCAGATAAACTCATGAAGGCAGCAAAATAAGTGGATGTTTTCAGAGCAAGGATAACAAAGGAGAGGCTTGAAATAACTGTTAAGTCTCCAGGTCTGACAGCAAGAAATTCATCACAACAGCTTTATTTGAACTTTCAAACTGTTTACCATCAAAATATCAATGGCAGATGCTTATCAGCTGCTTTGGTTTGTGGGGTGCTGTGCTAAGTGCTTCCCAGCCCCGGGTGCTGAGCTAAGTGCTTTTCTCAGCCCAGGGTGCTGTGCTGAGTGCTTCCAGCCCCGGGTGCTATTCTAAGTGCTTTTCCCAGCCCAGGGTGCTGTGCTAAGTGCTTTACAGGTGCTTTGCATCCGTTACCCATCTGCAGTTAGTGCTGCTCTCATTTCCACCTAACAGGGAACAAAGGCTGGAGGGGGGCAGGGGGCGTTTGCCTCCAGCTACAGTCGGGAAGTGACAGATGAGAGGACTGAGCCCCAGACAGTCCAGGGCCAGCGCGCAGACTGCGAACCGCCCACCCCCAAGACCTCCTGTCTCCCAGCCCACCTTCGCCCTGGGTGTGGATTCATCTCTACGTGACTGTAAATCAAACTGAAGGACAGAAGCGGCACAAGAAATGACTGGAGTGCGTTGCGCCCACAGCGCAGCTCTGGTGGCCGAGTTAATCCGGCTGCGCGGGGGAGCTTCGCCCAGAGCTCAGGGGTTGTCAGCAGCTGCGTCCGCGCTATTCTGCGTGCGGCAAACTCGCTCTCTTCTTTTTCACGATGACGGCGACATCGTTTTTCAGCCTCCGCAAGCTGGACTCCAGCACGTCTCCAAAGTCCTTTAACTTCTGTGCCTGTTGCTGTACGAACGGTCGAAGCATTTCATCTTCCTCCTGGAAATGAAGGAACGGGGGAAAGGATAGCAGCCTCAGGGGGGTGCCCGGAAGTTCTGCCGACGAGCTTCGTGGGAAAGTTGCCGGCAGAGGTGGTGAGTCCCCTGGCGGCCTGTCCAGCGTGGGGAAGGCCGCCGGCCCGGCCTTCGGCTGCCGCTGCTGGAGAGAAGGGCTCATTCAGATCGGAATGACCCGGATGCCTTTAATACCGGGGGGAGTTCTGGGGTTTGCCAAGGACCGCGCGGGGGTGGGGGTGGGGGTGCGCCCGTCGGTAGCGGAGTGTGGGCTGCCTGCTGCGGGCCCCACCCCGGGGAGGCAGGTGCAGGGGCACGGGTGGGCCCGAGTGCCCGCGTGCGACAGTGGAGCGGAGGGTGACCGCGCTCACGAGTCGGGAGCCGGCAGAGGGCACCGAGCGTCCCTGTAGGTGGTTCCCGGATCACTAGTGAGATGGCAGCTGGGATACTTAGGCCATTGCTTCCAGTGTGTTTTCCATCCTGGTTTTCTCTTAAACGTCGTCATTTATATTTTCTGAATACTACTCTGTGATGAAAAACAATACAAATGGGGTGTGGCTTTTTTTTTTTTTTAGCCTTGTTTACAGTGTCTTTCCCCTCATCAGTTTTTCTTTCTCTGCAATTGTGAGAGACAGGCGCACACGAGAACCCTTAATGTGTTGAAGGGAATACACCTGCGCAACACAGACCTCCGCAGGTCACACCCTCTCTCCCCCAGGAACAACCACTACTAGCCTGACTTCCGTGATCATCATTTTCTTGTGCCACCTGGAATGCAGCCTGAACCGTATATTTTGCCCATTTCCTGTCCATTTACGGAATCCTACTGGATGGTATCTTTGGTGGACTTGGAAGTCAGCGCTGACGGGTGGTGCTGAGATTCATCGACTGGCATGTGGCTAGGGTTCCCCGGTCCGGGGGGTGGGGGGTGCTTCCCTGACCTCTCTTCCGCTGGGGTTTTCCGGTGCCGGTTGTTATGGAGGAGGGGGGATTAAGAGCAGCTGGGGCATACACGCGTGGGTTTCTGCAGAATTTTTCAGCCGGTCCCTCATCTGAACCACAGAATAGGAAATGATCCGAGGGGCTATTTTCTCAATTCTCTCAAGAATGGTGTATAACTAGAATCATCCCAGTACGTGGGAGACAAATCCGTGCATTGAGAGCCTAGTGAGGTGGTTCTCGGACTTCAGTTCCCAGGCAGAATCACCTGGAGGGCTCGTTAAAGCACGGACTCCTGGGCCTCACTCCAGGGCTCTGGTTTAGCAGGTCTGGCAGGGGCCCTGGGGTTTGGACCTCTAAGACCCCAGATGATTCTGGAGCTGCTAGGCAGGGGGACCACCCTCTGAGAACCACTGCTTGGGGGCCTTGGGGCCGAATCCTCTGCAGAACCAGCTGACTCTGCGAAGAGCTGAGTCGCAGGCTTCTAGGGTTGATGCATTTTCCCACTTTTATTAGGTAAGTGGCAAAAAATTTTTTTTTCTAAGTGGTCGAACCAATTTAAACTCCTCCCGGCAATGCGTGGGTTTCTGTTGCTTCATCCCGTCATCACAGCTGGGTATTTTTAGACCTTTAAGTTTTGCCAGCATGGTGGGTTTATAATACCGTTTCACTGTGGTTTCAATTAGTGTTTCCCGAACTACTCAAGAGGTTAAGCACCCTTTGATGTGTCTATTGGCCTTTTCTTTTTTTTTTTTTATTTTTTTTTTCTGTTGGGCTGTTTTTCTTTTTGGTTTGTGTAGTTCTTTGCTTTGGATCTTAGTTCATTACATGTTAAACGTGTTGTGTGTAAATAACCTTTCCTGGCCTCTTTTGCCTTTATTTTGGTATCTGGGCCAAAGTGTACCATTTAGTGCGGGTGCATCTATCGGTGTTTCCCTTGACAGCCGGGTGTTTTGTCCTGTCCTGTCACCGCATGGTCACGATCATCTCTAGGCTTTTACCTTTTGCGGTTGAGTCCTTAGTTGTCACCTGAAATTGGTTTCTGGCTATAGTCTTAGGTAAGATTCCAATTTCATTTTGGAATGCATTTGTATGCATTTTTTTTTTAATTTTTAAAGTTTATGTATTTATTTTGAGAGAGAGAGTGGGAGGAAGAGAGAGGGGATTGCAGGCAGGCTCCACAGTGTCATCACAGAACCCAGCACGGGGCTCGAACTCACAAAACTGTGAGATCGTGACCTGAGCTGAGATCAAGAGTCTGACGCTTAACCGACTGAGCCACCCAGGCGCCCCAGTATGTATTCTTAATTCTATCACCGTTTGTTGTAAAATCCACCCTTGCTGCCGTCACCGCAGTCCCTCATCGGTCACATAGCGTGTCTCTGGTCCTGGGTGAATCTATTTCCGGGCCTTCTGTCTTTCTCCTTTGGTTACCTTATCCACACTGGGCTGATACTTTGCTGTCTGTTACCATAGCATTAAAGTAAGCCTTGGCATCAGGTAGGGCGAGGCTTCCTACGCTTGTGTTGGGTCTTGGCTGTTCTTTGCTTTCGCAATCCCATCTCAAGTATAGCATCATCTCGTCAGATCCCCTTACGTTTGGTTGGGTTACAGTGACTCTCAGGGGGACTCGAAAGAGTTGCAATTGCAAATCTTCCAAACTGTGGACACCTAGCACGTTTCACCATTTATTTAGATCTTCGTTAACATCGCTCAAGCGAAGTTTAACATTTTCTCCATACCAGGCCATAGTTTTACGGGCTTTATAGCACAGTTTTATGTTAGCTATAGGCCTAAGTACTTCACGGATTTGATGCAATGATAAATGACATCTTTTACACAAGGCAGTGCTGTTGGATGCTGTTATATTCAAATGCAGTTAATTTTTTTTTTGACGTTCGCTTATTTATTGTGAGACAGGGGAGGGGCAGAGAGTGAGACAGAGAATCCCAAGCAGGCTCTGCACTGTCAGCCCAGAGCCTGTCACGGGGCTTGAGCCCACGGACCATGAGAGCACGACCTGTGCCAAAATCAAGAGTAAGACACTCAACCAAGTGAGCCACCCGGGCACCCCTCAAATGCAGTTAATGTTTTTTTTTTTTTTAAATTTTAACGTTTATTTTTGAGGAAGAGATAGACGGAGCATGAACAGGGGAGGGGCAGAGAGAGAGGGAGACACAGAATCTGAAACAGGCTCCAGGCTCTGAGCGGTCAGCACAGAGCCCAACGCGGGGCTCGAACTCACGGACCGTGAGATCATGACCTGAGCCGAAGTCAGATGCTTAACCGACCGAGCCACCCAGGCGCCCCAGTTAATGTTTAAATATTGATTTTCTTGGGGCGCCTGGGTGGCTCAGTCAGTTAAGCGTCCAGCTTTGGCTCAGGTCACGATCTTGCGGTTTGTGAGTTCGAGCCCCACATCGGGCTCTGCGCTCACAGTGCAGAGCCTGCTTGGGATTCTCTCTCTACCTCTCTCTCTGCCCCTCCCGTGCACGCTCTCTCTCTCTCAAAACAAAACAAATATGTGTGTGTGTGTGTGTGTGTGTGTGTGTGTATATATGATTTTCTTTCCGGCAACTTTGTCATTCTAGTAGTTAATTTATAAATTCTTCTGGAGTTTTAATTTGCATACACAGGTCATCTGAGAATAATAACAGAGGCAGCATGGGGGTAGTAGGAGAGAACATAGACTGTGGAGGGACCCTTGCTGGGTTTGGAGGTTGGTCCTGCTAGTCAACTGGTTGTGTCCTCACCCAAGTTACTTAACCTGTCTTGTGCCTTAGACCCGTCATTTGTAAAATAAGGCTAATGATGGTACCGACGACATCGGGCTGTGAGAAGTGAGTAACTGTAAAGCACTTAGTAAGTGTTGTATAAACATATGCTATTCTTGCTGTTACTTTTTCCCGTTTTCAACTTTATTCCTGTATTTCGTGCTCAAGTACAGTGTCACACAGAAGTCAAGTTGGCTAGCATCCCGGACTTCTTCCTGATGTAAAAGGAAAAAAGCATCCAGCGCTACACCATTAGGGATCATGCTTGCTCTGTGCTTAAGTCTGCCTTCCTCAGATTGAGGGATGTCCATTCTATTCCTAATATGCTAAGAGTTTTTATCATGGCAAGATGCTGAATTTTGTCACCTGCTTTTTCTGAATCTGTTGAAGTAACCTTGATTTTTCTCCTATCCTTTTTTAAAAAAATGCTTATTTATTTTAAGAGAGAGAGCGAGCACGTGAGCAGGGGAGGGGCAGAGAGAGAATCCCAAGCGGGCCTTGAACCCGCAAACGGTGTGCAAGATCATGTGTGACCTGAGCCCAAATCGAGAGTTGGGTGCTTAACGGACGGAGCCACCCGGGACACCTCCTCTAGCATTTTAGTGTGATGAATTGTATTTATTTGGTTTATAACAGTAAGCCAAATCTGTGTTTCTGGGATACTGTGTAAGTCATAAAGTCAATGAATATCACTACCTGGAAACAGCCAGCAGCGCACTTGAATAAAAAAGCAAGAGCAGAGACGGATGCCCAGGAGAGCAGCGGACACACTGTTCAGGCCTCCGCCTCCTCTTTTGTTGAACACACACATCCCCCAGCTCAAGAAATGCGGTTCTTTCCAGGGTGCCTGGGGGGCTCAGTCGGTGGAGCGACCGACTTCGGCTCAGGTCATGATCTCATGGTTCATGCGTTCAAGCCCCGCATCGGGCTCTGTGCTGATGGCTCGGAGCCCGGAGCCCACTTCGGATTCTGTGTCTCCCTCTTTCTCTGCCCCTCCCCCACTCATGCTCTGTCTCTCTCTCTCTCTCTCAAAAATAAATATTAAAAAATTAAAAAGAAATGCAGTTCTTTCCAATGCCTAAATCTAATGGGAGAAGAACCCCGTTGCTCCCAGGATTCCGGTTACTTACAGGAGGTTTCTCTTGTCTCAGTCGGAGAAGCTGCCCTCTTGCCTGGTTCATGCTGTGGTAGAACAGCTTAAGGGCTTTGGCAAATTCTCTGTCGGAGCTGGCTGGCCGAGTGTACATTTGGTTCATCTCTCTGGCTGCTGGAGGGTGTGCTGCCGTCCAAGTTAGCTTCAGGGTGTTGGAAGGCTTTTGTGCTGAGGCGGTGAGGAGACAGAACATTTATTTCAACATCTGCTCTCCCAAGTCTCTATGTACATATTTATTTTGGTGGCAATCTACACCAGCATTTATCAAGCACAGGTTGAGACACATCCAGGCAGAAGGGGAAAAAATTCTCAGATTTTTTTTTTTTATGAAACAAGATATAGATCAACTCATTAAAAAGTAAATTTCTTTGAAATACAAATACACATCTCAGAGCTGAGTTGGTTAAGCATCCAACCTTAGCTCAGGTTACGATCTCACAGTTCGTGAGTTCAAGCCCCGCTTTGGGCTCTGTGCTGACAGCTTGGAGCCTAGAGCCTGCTGCAGATTCTGTGTCTCCCTCTCTCTCTGACCCTCCCCTGATCTCTCTTTCTCTCTCTCTCAAAAATAAACATAAAAAATTAAAAAAAAAAAAATATATATATATATAAATATACGTCTCAAACGTAGGAGTTTAGAGAGAAACTTAACAAGCAAGACTTACATAGCCTCTCACCTTGTTGAGTAGAACCGACCTTCTCAAGTGATTGTTTGAGAAACACGTTTTCTTCTCTCAGGGCTCTGTTGGTGTCTCTGAGCAGCTCTGTCTCCTGCTCTAACTTGAGCAGCTTCATGTAGAGTTCCGATATCTGACTTGATGGCGTCTACAAAAAACATGTCAGGTTAGCCTTTCGCGGGGTTATCTGCATACCCTTTGGGACTGGCAGTTTTAACCCCCTAGATGGGGTGGGGGTGAGGGTGTGGTGAGCAGGGTTGAAGCCCCTGGGGGAACACAGGAGTAAATAAGGAAAACATTTGTTAAGTGGAAGGAACACCGATGATCCCTAAGCAGCTGTCACGTGCGATGCCCGTTTGAATGTCACATAAATGGGCACACCTGGCCTGGATCCATCAGAGTGGACATTTTCTTGGTGTCCACCATGACGTGGCCTTCACTTGTGACCATGAGGTCCGACTGAGAGCAGTCCAGCTGGGTGCAGCCTTCTGTAATGTGAGGGAGACACCATCAAGGAAAGAAACACCTCCAGGCCCAGTGTTGTGTGAAGAGATTTTTTTTTAAATGTATGTTCCTTTGTTTATTTATTTATTTAGAGACAGAATACCAGCAAGGGAGGGGCAGAGAGAGAGAGAGGGAGAGAGAGAATCCCCAGCAGGCTCTGCACGGTCAGCGCAGAGCCCCACGCAGGGCTCGAACTCACGAACCGTGAGATCGTGACCTGAGCCGAAATCAAGAGTCAGACACTTAACCAACTGAGCCACCCAGGCGCCCCTACATGAAGAGGTTTAAGCCATTTAATCCCCTGTGGACTAGAGCCCAGGGACCCAGGAGAAGACCGCTCTGGGCTATTAAGACCCTGACCCCCTCCCTCCTCCACATCCTTGGCAACCCTAGATATATTGACGTGATATCTGATTGAAGAATGCATCGTGCCAAAGAGGAAGCAAACGTGGTACCTTGAAGACCCCATAAATCAACAATGAGAGCGTCTGTTTGTAAATAATTCAGAAACTCCTGAGATGCATTTAAGGCCGTAAATTGGACAGTTTCTTCTATTTGGGGATTCACCATTTTCCATACAGGCTTGGTATATAAAGTGCTTGAAAGGTCATAAATTCTGTACCTGAGAAAAGAACATAAAACAGCATTGCATGCCAGAAGGGACACATTTACAAAGAAATGGATCAGATGAGCCAAAGAATGATGGCTTGGCTTGGTTACTTGATACGAGACGACCTGAAATTGATCCTCGTGCTTGCCACCCCCCAACGTCTCTGCTATTTAACACGAGTAGCACCACTACATGGACAGTATTAAATGTCTAGCAAAAAGGAAATGGATTTTGAGAAATACGTTCTACTTTGATCATCTAAAATTGTTAATTTTATTTATTTATATTTTTTTAATGTTTATTTTTGAGACAGAGAGAGAGAGAGAGACAGAGTGTGAGCAGAGGAGGGGCAGAGAGAGGGGGAGACCCAGAATCCGAAGCAGGCTCCAGGCTCTGAGCTGTCAGCACGGAGCCCGATGCGGGGCTCGAACCCACGAACTGTGAGATCGTGACCTGAGCCCAAGTCGGACACTTAACCGACTGAGCCACCCAGGCGCCCCTAAAATTGTTAATATTCCACGTGAGGTGGTGTTTTGGGTTTTGTCCTTCAAAGTTTCCCTTGCTTTATTGCTTTCTCTCTTACCGTCTCTTAGCCTGACTAAGCCTATCTGGTGTTTCTTCCATATTGTGATAACAGTCCTTTCATTTCCAACTCAAAAAGACAAAAAACAAAAAACACAACAAAAAAACCATGATTCTATGTAGAGAGTACAGCTTCCCTTGATATTCTATCAGATAATTAGAATCTCTGACCACTGCTTCAATCACTGAGGATCAATAAACGTGGCTTTCAGTCCAGCAACCTAGAAGGATGTGGGACTTCTATTAACCGATGGGGAAATAGGCATTTTGGGGTTGAACAAGCAGAGAGACGTATGAAAATTTCGTGATGAACTCGTTTTTCAAGCGCCAGGAGAGACTCCCGCCCGCCAAGGCCCGCGAGGGGGGGGGTGTGTGCGCAGCCGGTACCCCATCTGAATGCCTCGCCCTGTGTCCTCCTTCAGCCACTTGACCCCAAGGCACCGCACGAGGCCAACCTGGAAGTCCATCCTCTTGCCCAGCAGCTCCGACGGGTCGATAACCACGTCCTCCTCGCCGCACGCTCTGCGAACAGAGGAGGACAGGGCAGATCACAGGTCAGCCGGGGCCCGAGCAGGTGAGGGTCGTGTCGTCAAAGGGCACTCCTGAGACTCCTCAAGATATGGCCAGCTTCTCTGAAGAAAAGACGAGGAGCATTGCCAGCCGTGGAGCGCGTTCACGCAACAGGCATTCAAGGAGCTCCCAGCCTCCTGGAGGAAGAGGCCGCAACGTAACCGCCTCGTGTAATACGCGACCCAGCCCTGGAGCCCCGGGCGGGTTCCCAGTGGGGTAGAGGATGCGGCCTCTCATGGCGACCCTTTCCTTGGTGAGCTCTGCACAGTCCAGAATCAACTCCAGGCCTACAGGTTCGCGAACCAGTTTGGACAGCTTTCCAACAGGGGGCGTCTGTCACGTCAACCTCGCATCGAGCCTATAAGCTAGAATGTGCCTTAGGAGTTTGCAACGAGAGAGAAACCGTCCGGCAGCCGAGAAGCCCGAGGTGGCCAAGTGACCAGAAAGTTGCTGAGACTCCCAGTAAAGACAGTGAGTCGATGGTCGGCTTGGTCTCTGGGTGCCAGGACCCCGCGGCCCTGAGCTGGTTCCCTCTTCAGAAAGACAGGGAGGCCGTCCCGGGTGCCTAAGAGCACCTTGCACCCAGACCAGACCCCCGCCTGCCCACCTCTTTGCTTAGAATTGCTGAGAGACCTGGGCTTTTGTGAAAACGCTGTGGACTGCCCATGGCCTAGAGAGAGGGAAGAGAGGGGGTCCCTGAGAGGACGGTGAAGGGCAGTGTAGCAGAGTTATGGCAACGCCCGTCCCCACAGAAGGTCGGCAAAAAACTCAGAAGGAGGCCACGTCAGGGGACGAAGACACCTCAGTCCCTGCCTTGAGGGAAGGGACAGAAAACCGATGGGAGCCTACACCACGGATGGAGAAGGGACGAGCTGGAAACTCTGCTTTCTTCCAGCCCTCGGGCCGCATCAGCGAGGACCTGAGATATTCCGGGCCCGCCGATTTGGTCGCCGTGGCAAAAATCAGATTTGCTGGGGCCAAATCGTGACTGAATGAGCTCTTCGGGAACACCGTGCTGACCAGCTCATCCAGGAGAGCGCAGGCGTGCTGGGAGTTTTCTGCCAGGACCGGGCCGGGCTGGGGGGGGCGGGTAGAGAGGGGACACCCACCGTCCCGCCGGGGAGCAGGGAGTCACGCAGACGTGCACCACGGCCTCTTCCTCCCCCTCGCAGTTCATGAACTCCACCTGCTCCTCCAGCTTCATGGAGTAGGCCAGCGACTGGAGCCAGATGTGGGCTGAGCCCAAGTGGACAACCTCGACAGGATCCCAGAAGGGGTCATCTTCCTGAGCCACGTGGCTGTCTTCTCCATCCAGAAAGCGCCGGTAAAGTTCCTCCATGAGAAATTTCCTGTTGATAAACTTGGCTTTTGACCAAATCCACACCTACAAGCACAAAGATAGGTCACCGGGATTGGATTTCACCTGTTCACAGTTCGTTCCCATGACTTTTCCCAGCATGCTTCCCCAGATGGGCCGGCTTTGGGGCACCCAGGACCCCCTAACACTCTCGTCAAGCCTAGCTTTGCGGTGAGGTCCTCCAGGAGTCCACATTCGTTCCTGACCCACGGCTCCAGCATTTCTTGGGCTGCTGGGGCCTAATAACTTAGAGGAGATAACGAAGGGATCAAACAATACACTGTCCCAGGAGAGATGACGGTTTGGGACTCAGGGAACACAGAAGAGTGGCCCTCGAAGATGTCTGTGTCCCACTCTCTGGAACCTGCCAACATGTTACCTTATGTGGAAAAGGGAATTAAGATTGTAGGTGGAATGAAGTTCGCTTATCAGCTGACCTTAAAATGGGGAGATTTGCTCACACTGTCTAGGTGGGTCCAGTGTACACGTGGACCTTTTTTTTTTTTTAATAGTTTTTTACATTTATTTTTGAGAGGTAGAGAGAGTCAGAGCACAAGTGGGGGAGGGGCAGAGAGAGAAGGAGACACAGAATCCGAGGCGGGCTCCAGGCTCCGAGCTGTCAGCACAGAGCCCGACGCGGGGCTCGGACTCACAAACCATGAGATCGTGACCTGAGCCGAAGTCGGAGGCTCAACCGACTGAGCCACCCAGGCGCCCCCACATGGACCTTAACTGTGGAAGGGGGAGGCAGAAGAGACGGTCAGACGGCGACGGAAGGGGAGTCAGGGAGACGCCAAGTGGCTGACTTTGGAAATGGAGCACAATGGAGCCCAGGAAAGCGGGGGCCTCTGGAAGCTTCAAGAAGCAAGGAAACAGCTTCTCAGACCCTCAGGCCCCCAGAAAGGAAAGCTGTGCCAGCACCTCGCTTGTGGCACAGGGAGGCCCGGGCGGGGCCGTAAGGTGACAATGTGTGCGCTCACGCCCCCCCCCCCCCCCGAGAACCTGCCCCTGTCTGTCCCTGAGTGAGGGACAGGGCTGCTGAGAGGACATACGGTGAGGTGATGGGGGCACAAGGAGCCAACCGATGTGTCGCTGTCCCTCTGAGTGTTACGTGCCTTCAAAGAAAAAGATCCCCCTCCAGACACTACAAAGACTTCCTTCTTTCCTCCTTTGCCTCGAGTGAAACCCGTCCTCTCCCCCGAGAGGCGGGGTAAAGACTGCGTGTGAACCTGACCCTGGCAGAGCACAGCACGAGCTCCAGCAGGTGGGTTTTTCAAGCCCTGAGGCTGGGGCACCAAGACGGGGGGAATCGGCGTCCTCAGTCCGCTGCATCCTTCCTGGCGGACGGCGGGCCCTGGGCCCTGTGACAGCTCAGCGGGGCTCTGCGGGACCGGCAGGGGTCTCTGCTGACCCTCCCGTCCCCCGCGGGGCCTCAGCCGAGCACGGAGACTCCCAGGCCGGAAGCCTGTTGCACAGACACCGCTGAGAAGTCAGGGCTGAGACCCTCCCTGTCCTCACAAGCCCCGGCTTGCTCCCGAATCGCCCCCGACGTGTCTCTCGTCGGTCACGTGAAGTGGCCTGGGGGGGGTCCCGTCTCCGCCCTGTGCGCGCACGGTCCAGCGGTCTAGGGCGAACATCTGCGAGGCGGACCGCCACAAAAGTGCCGAGGCTGCTGTTCGCCCTTCCCAGCCTCACACACGAAACCTCCCAGGAAGGGCCGAGGGACTGCCAGCATCTCCGAGGCCCCCGGGGAAGGCGTAACTTCATCCGGGGAGAGGCCACTGATCCACTCGGAAGGTAAAAACGGACAGCCTTGGAGATGACGGATCAGTAAGCTTAGTCTCTGCCCGAGGAAAGAGGAAAGCGAGCGACATCACCGTAAAAGCAATTACCGCGCAGCCCCTGAAAAGAGAACCTGGTTTCTGCTAATCATAGGAAAGGCTGAACGAGATCCTTTTCAATTCACCTTAAACTATAATGAGCAACGAAATACAGAGGAACATGAAATCTCCTTAAAACGAGGTCTGACAAGACAGTAGGAAATGGCCAAACCGAACCCTGGCGGGGCGCCTGGCCCCAGAGGCAAAGTACTGGGTCACCAGAGCTCCTTTGTCCTGATGGCTCCTTCCAGAAAACGCAAAAGACAAAATCACGGTCACACACGCATTGAGGATTCAGCTCCAAAGGCCTCGTGGGACACGCGCAGAAGTCAAGGTCGACTTCCCAGGGTGGGGGTCTCCCAGGAGACCCTCCTGAGTCACAAGATGTGTCCCCCCAAACCGTACGTTGAAGCCTGACCCTCAGTGCGCCGGGACGACGAGGAGGCGGGGCCGTGAGGGTGGACGCCTCACGAATGCACTCATTGCCCTCATGAAAGAGGCCTCAGTGCTCCCCGGCCCCTAGCGCCACGTGAGGACCCGGCGAGAAGGTGTCCTTCACCGGATACCAAATGTGCCTGTGCCACGACCTCTGCTCCCAGCCTCCAAGCTGTGGTGTTGCCGTAGCAACACGAAGGAACTGAGACCCCTCTGCCCTTTCACCCCACGCCAGGGGACACACGGGAGGCCACCTCGGCACCGGTCAGAGGAAGAGACCAGGCAGAAAGGGAGGGGCGCCCGGGTGGCTCAGTCAGTTGAGTGTCCGACCCCGGCTCAGGGCATGATCTCACGGTTCTTGAGTTCGAGCCCCGCGTCGGGCTCTGCACGGACAGTGCGGAGCCTGCTTGGGATCCTCTGCGGCCTCCTCTCTCTGCTCCTCCCTGGCTCGCACATGCTCAACCTGTCTCTCTCTCTCTTTCAAATAAACATTAAAAAAATATAAATAAATAAATGGAGAGTGGTGGTTGGGAGCGATCCCAGGGTTGGTGCCATGTGGGAGAGAGGACCAGGAGAGAAACGTGGGGGAGGCGGGGGGTCCATCCCAGAGTCTGTCCCCAGAGCCCAGCTCACACTGGGAACACGCAGTGCCTTCACGGGGTCTCCACAGGACAGTCTGTCCCCGTGAGAGCCCTCAGAAACCCCGTCCCCAGAGGCATCCTCACCTCGCGGGTCCTTTGGTTGGTCACCTTCACCATGACCTCCTTCTGTAGCTCGTGGCCCCTGGAGTCTGAAGCCGCTAAATTCTTCACCTTCAGTTCCATTCTGAGTCCCTGTAAGGGGGACCCTTCTCGCTGAGCACACAGCCCACACCGCCCTCGCCATTTCCTTCTCCTCCTCGCACCTTCCCAACACGCAGAAGTGTCTTGAACGTGTCCTGGGGATCGGATCCTGGGTCACCGGGGGGGCCACCCCCTGCTCGGGTCTTCTCTGTGGCTAGAAGGCTTCAGGGTCCTGGACCCGGGGAAGCCCTTTCTGGAGGGCAACCTGGGAGGGGTGGCCTGGCAAGCAAGCATCGGTCTGGGAGCCTGGAGGGCCGTGGGGGCCGTGGGGGCCTTGGTAGGCATGACGCTGGCGGCTGGGACTGCTGAGGCCTGGGGGTTGGCCTGGGTTCTGTCACTGGCTCACTGCGGGGTCCTGGGTGGAGCCCCTCACCTCTCCAGGCCCCGTGCCCTCGCCGGTACGGCAAAGCTGGCTGGGGCGGTGGGGGTGAGGGGCCGTGGACCCTGTTCCCTGAGGTCCTTCCGGACCCAGCGTTACTCCGTCTTCCAGCCCTTACCTTCTTCAGCTCTTCACCCATTTGATTGGCTTCTGCCACCAGGGGCATCAGTCTGACGTAGTCCTGGAACACTGCCAGCATGCCGGGGTCCGCTTTCCCATCGCCGTGGCTCGCAGCCCCTGGAAACCAGCAGGGTCCCAGTGAAGGTCGGTCACTGGTTCTGGGAGACTTGTCAGCCACGAAGGGGTTTATTTATATGCTTATGTACTCAGTTATTTGATGGTTCACCAAATGTCCACATGGGGCTCCTGGGTGGCTCGGTTGGTTGAGCATCTGACTTCGGCTCAGGTCATGATCTCACGGTTCATGGTTTCGAGCCCCCCGTCGGGCTCTGTGCCGACAGCTCAGAGCCTGGAGCCTGCTTTGGATTCTGTGTCTCCCTCTCTCTCTGCCCCTCCCCAGCTCCTGTTCTGTCTCTTTCTCAAAAATCAACAAACGTTAAAAAAATTAAAGGTCCTAGCAGAGTCCCATGTAGGGATTCTGGTTCCCTAGGAGGATGTACCCGTGTGCATTCATTCAGCTATTGATTGGAGCCTGGACTCTGAGCTGTGAGATGATTTGTAGAAGATTCGCAATTTAAAATGACTTTTGTCCAGTAGAAGATTATTGCCCCCAAAACCATCAACCGGCTTTGTCTAACTCAGTCTTATTTCACTGTTCTTCCCTCTTGTGCTTTACTGTTGAACCTTGGGAAATGCAGGGGTTAGGACCCTGATGCCCCATACGGTCAAAAATCCATTCAACTTTTGAGTCCCCCAAAACATAACAACTAATAGCCTTCTGTTGGTCCAAAGACTTACCAATAAGCAGATGATTAACATATATTTTGTATGTTCTATGTGTTATATACTTATAATAAAGTAAGCTAGAGAAAAGAAAATGTTAAAGTCATAAGAAAGAAAAAAATATATTTATAGGACTCTGCTGTGTTTATAAAAAACAAACAAAAGACCACCACAAGTGGACCCACACAGTTCAAACCCATGTTGTCCAAGGGTCAACTGTATCTATTGCCTTCTTCTCCGTTTATTAACAAAATAGTTTAATAAATCTTTGACATGTGCTCACTCTACAATATGGAAATCCTAATTTAACTTTCTAAACATTTCCCTTTGAAACAAGATGTTATTTTCTTAGGGAAAGTAGGAGAGCACACAGTGAAAGCAGTTGCTTTTAGATCAGCATGTGGAAAATGCTGGAAGGCAGGGCCCTGAGCTGCTCACCCAGCTTGTCCACACTCACTCCCTCCGCAGCTGCTCTCTCCAGCTGGAAGAAGTCATAGTCGAACCTGGTCAGGTCTTCACTGCCTCGCTCTGACGGAAACCCAATGTAGAGGTAGGCGCTGTTGGATCCCAGGATAATGCGGTCCTAGGGAGGAGACGGGAGGTTCAGCGGGAGCACGCTGCCCTCAGCAGGGGTGTGGCACCAGCCTGCTCCAGGGGGGACCAAGTCCCCATGGGCAGTCCAGCTGTGGTAAATCACAAACCCTGCACGAGGTCCCCAGAGAGGGAAGAGACCCCTGAATGCAGAGGAAGAGATTGACGTTTTGCTTTTGTGTGCATGCTTTCATTTATTTCTTCCTTTATCCCACACGGAGCTTCGACTCTCCATCAGACATTGCGGATCCCAGTGGGCACCAAACAGACCCGGGCCCTCCCCTCTAGGACTTTATAGACAGTGCAATAGCTTGAGAGAGATGCTTGAATGAAATGGGGGTGCTTCTGCAGAAGGTACAATACAGGTGCCTCACTTGCACTGGGGATCAGAGCGGTCCTCTCTCAAGGTGCGCTGTTTACGACTTCAAAGGTGGTCAGTTTCGGCAAGGCAGAGAGGGCTGCCGAACAGAGCCAGGGGTGTTTTGAACAATCAGGAGAAGGTCCGTGTGACCTTCGTGCAGAGCAGTGAGGCGGGAGGTGGCGGGGAGATGAGGCAGCTCACACGGGGGCCCTGAAAGGGTGGCCACTGAGGATTTCCAGGAGGGCGTGGCCTAATCCAAATAGCTGGTCTAGAAGGCTCTCTGTGGTTACAGTGTGGAGAATGGGTTGAAGAGGGGCTTGGGCAGCAGGGAGGCTGGCGGGAGCCCCTGTGGTCATGGGCAACCAGGCTGGGGTGTGTGGAGGAGACAGAGAGCCTAGTGTTTGCCAGGTGCTGCGTGGTCCCTCCCAATGGCAGATCTTTTAAGAAGTCTAAGATATCATGAAATGTCAGAGCTGGAAAGGGTGTTGGTGAACTTCTAGTTCACTCATCTCTGTTTTATTAAGTGCCGATGGGGGACCTGGGGGGCTCAGTTGGTTAAGTGTCCTACTCTTGATCTCGGCTCAGGTCGTGGTCTCTCGGTTTGTGGGTTTGAGCCCCACGTCGGGCTCTGTGCTGACAGCCCAGAGGCTACTTGGGATTCTCCCTCTGCTTCTCTCTCTCTGCCTCTCCCCTGCTTGCTTGCCCTCTTTCTCACTCTCTCAAGATAAATAAACTTAAAAGCAATGTATAGATGAATTCCCGAGGAGTGAAGTGGCTTTTGCCCAGGAACACACAGCGGGTTCATATCAGATCTCCCGACCCCAAGCTCTGACCCATGTCGGTCGTAGCAGGGGGACATGGGGTGGCTGGCGCCCCCACCCTGCCCGGTGCTTGCCACGGCGTGGAGGCCTGGGGCACCTCACGGGAACCCCCTCTCCTAGCTCTCCGGCGGGACTGCGGAAATTCTGCGGCCAGGCAGGAAAGCTTACCAAATGCTGCAGCTTTGTCTTGGTCACGATGGGCACCCCGTTAACGACAACTTTGCATTTGCTGTGTGGCGTGACCGTCACCTTCCCATCCGAATTTGTGAAGGAAGCGTGTTTATCTGAAATTCTAAAAAGACAAGAGGTCGTCTAGTAGCCAAAATAATCGTGACCGTAGCGCACACGGTTTTGGTGGTTGCTCCCCACTCGCACGCGTAAGTAAGACCTATGGATGCTGCGGGGTGGCCGGAAGCGGCTCAAGGGGGTCGGGGTAGATAGGAGCCGGAGAAGGACAACAAAGCGATTCTCGTAGCCACAGTACCAGCACCCGCTGAGGGCCGACAGCTACAAGGAGCCCGCATAGGCAGGGTCATCGCTGGGGTCCTCCAAGACTCACGGGCCGCAAGACTGAGTGGTGGGGAAATGGAAAGAAAGATGTTTCAGAGGGATGCTGGGACAGGTGACCAGTGCTGACAGATAATAACGTACATGCCACAGAGAAGGTCAGAGCGGTGTCTGGGTCTCCATGATACAACGGCAGACTTTATATGCTAAAGACTGGGGGACAGATGTCAGAAGTGTCAGATTGGCGGCCCCCTAGACATCATCCGGCTGCCCTGAGTGACCAGCTTCCTAACTGTTCTAGAATGTTCCTAGACTCCTTGGCTGCTGTGGAAGGCTCTGGGTGTTGAGACACTTGTCCGTCCATATCCCTTGTGTGCGTGGGGCCCAGGGATGCCGTGGGAAAGGCTATACCCTCAGCTCATCTGGAGTTCGGCCGTCTACAGGTCCCCACTGGAAGTGTCTGGAAAGGGAGATGAGGGGAATTCCCAGGAAGAGTCAGGAGAAGGGGCCCAGAGGCTGGCGGTGCAGGGGGAAGCCATGTCAGCTGGCCCCCCGGTCAGCGCAGGCCCCCTCCCCTCCCGTCCCTGTGCTTTGGCGCAGGAGGGCTGAGGTACGTCAGGGGGACTGGTCGGCAAGCTGATTGAGCCTGCGGGCTGGAAATCTGTGGGCGGTCAGGACACCCTGGAACTGGGGAGAAGAGCAGAGAGGCCACGGAGGTAGGAGACGGCTGTGAGTTCGTGAGAACCGCCATAGGGTGCCACAGGGCCTCCTCTCGCAGAAGGGGTCACCCAAAGCCTGGGCCTTCCCTTCGTCCAGTTGGTGAGGGCTCTGAGGGCGGAGATCTGAGGATGCTATTGCTTTTGGTGGTTAAGACCACGAAGGACGTGGGCGCCTTGTGGTGGGCTCTCTCTTCACTGTCTTCATTTGCTGGCCTCGTCCACTTGTGTGTCTCCTTGTGCCGAGTCACTATACGGGGCTCTAGCAACGGGCCTTCCCTTCCTCCCGACGTCAGAGCCCAGGAAGCAAAGTGAGTGCGGTGGGAAGGATTTCAGCGGGAGCAGGAAAGCCCTTCCTTCCAGAAGCCCCGAGCGGGTCCCTGAGGATGGCCTGGGAATTTGTCCTGCAGGGTTTGTGGCCCCACCCGGCGAGGCCCAGACAAATGTTGAGAACCTCCCGCGGAATGAGTGGTCACAATTCGTGGACGAAGACGGTTCACGTCAACTTACCCCAAACCTTGAAGGCGGATGGCATTTGAAGCGGCCCGACCGGCATCACATGAGCCTTGAAAAGAATTAGGATAATTTCTTTTCAAACTTTGTCAGGATTCGACCTTAACAAGCGAACGTGTCTGATGCTTGGGTAGGGCCGTTGCCTCTCCAAGAGGATCGTGTGAAGGGATTTTGCTGCTGGGATTTTCAGTCGTAAGTACCTGGACACCGCCCGCCCTTACGGATGGTTGTTTTACTTTCTGCCCTTTTTTTGTGGGCTGCCTAACTTTTTACCAGTTCCACCTTACTCGTGGGGATTCTGGAGGAAGAAACTGTCGAGTCTGGGGCTTAGGAGATGTGCTGCAGCCCGGCCACAGGGAAGGTCCTGGTCTGTGCAGTGACGGACCCAGACAGCACCGAGAGCACCACGTCGGCTCCCTCCGGGGGCCGCCCCACACCCGGGCCCTACCTCCATCGAGTGCAAGCCCTCTCCCGTCCGGGTGTGCCCAGGGCCGGGGTGCAGAAAGCCTCGTGTTACTACAGTACCGATGCTGTTTTCCAACGGCTGAATAGATAAACAAAATGTGGTATACCTATATAACGGAATATTATTCAGCCTTAAAGAGGAAGGAAATTCTGGGGTGCCTGGGTGGCTCTGTCAGTTAAGCGTCCAGCTCTTGGTTTCGGCTCAGGTCATGATGTCACAGTTGATGGGCTCAAGTCTCACGTCAGGCTCTGTGCTTAGAGGGCGGAACCTGCTTGGGATTTTCTCTCTCTCCCTCTCTCTGCTCCACTTGTGCTCGCTCACTCTCTCTCGAATAAAATAAACTTGAAATAAGAAGGATATTCTGACACCTGCTGACAACGTAGATGGGCCTTGAGGATACTATGCTGAGTGAGATATGCTAGTCACAGAAGGACAAATACCGTGTGACTCCAATGATGCGGGGCGCCTAGAGTAGTTACATTTGTAGAGATAGGAGGTAGGACAGAAGTAGAACGGAGGGTGCCTGGGGCTGGGGGAGCTGGTGTTGAATGGGGACGGATGTCGGTTTGGGAAGAAAGAAAGGTTCTGGGATTGGGTGGGGGTGATGGTGGCGCCACGGTGTGAATGTGCTGATGGCCCTGAGCCGTCTACTTAAAAATAGCTGGCATGGTGGGGTGCCTGGGTGGCTCAGCCGGCTGAGCATCTGTCTTCGGCTCAGGTCACGATCTCACAGTCTGTGAGTTCGAGCCCCATGTCGGACTCTGGGCTGACAGCTCGGAGCCTGGAGCCTGCTTCGGGTTCTGTGTCTCCCTCGCTTTCTGCCCCTCCCCTGCTCATGCTCTGTCTGTCTCTCTCAGGGACGAATAAAGATTTAAAAAAAATTTTTTTTAAAAAGCTAGGATGGTGAATTTTATGTTCCACCTATTTACCGCAAAAAGAAAGATTCAAAAGAGAAAGAAACACAAGGCAAGAAGCCTGAGCAGGTCCAGCGTGGGTCGGGAGGGGTGAGTACCAGCCTGAATGAAATACTTGAGGACCCCCGTGAGCTGCGGGTCCTCGTTGACGTTGAGAAGGTGAGGGAGGGTCTTCATTATCCACTGCTCCTGGGGGAGAGACGGGAGTCCTGTCACCACACAGGGCCAGCACGTTCAAGGCGGTAGCATTCCTTTCCTATCCATGTCCTACCAAAGCCACTTGTCTGTGCGTCCTGTCAGATCGTTCAGGAAAGCCCAGTGGGACTGGGATGGGAGGCCCTGCTCACAGTGTGGGTGAGACCCCACCCGCGGCGGGTCAGCCGAGGGGCCTGAGCTCATCTGGACGGGACTGTTGCAAAGCGTGGCCAGTTTCCGTCTCTGTCCCCCCTTCTACCCTGACTTCTACCCCACTATTTTCTTCAGGTCCCCCCGCGTCCCAGCCGTCCTGGTGCCCCATCGGGTGCCTCACCTGGGTCCCCCTTCCCACTAAACCCGCTACCCTACATCGCAGGCTCCCCCAGACTAGCTCACTAACTCAGGTCCTGCAGGCTAGCTCACTGGTGACCCGATGTTGGTGATCAAATGTGGCATGTGCCATATACCCTGTCCGGGTTACCCGAGTGTGTCTCATCCCTCAACCCGGTATTGGTGGTCTTGAACTTATAGAGGATTGACGGCCAATCAGAACTGGAGTAAATTGTTCAGGCACAAGAAAGCTTTTCAGTCTTGAAATTCTGATAACGAGTAAGGGGGATAAGAGTCTTTTCCATTGCTCCTGTCCTTACTTCTAGAATCCCTGGACCCTAACGCGTCCTGGCCTCCTGGTGTCACAGGCCCCCGGCCCCACTGCGCTCCCCCCGCCCGAGGCTCACTTCCATCTCAGGCTTCCCGAGCCTTTCGGGAGCCAGTCTGGGTCTCTGCCGCCACTCCGGAAGTGCTCCAAGGCTGGCCCACGACTTGGGGTCTGTGCAGAGCTGTGGCTTTGGGGAGTCAGGTCATGGCGGGAGGACGCTGTGGATGGGGGGCCCAGAGGGCATCTCCCCGACCCGAGTATAAAACTCGCATCACAGCCCACGTATGCTCCGGCAGATACTACGGTTCAGGGTCACGCCGTACGGTCCCCGGAAGACGGTGCACAGTCCTCGAATTCTCCCCAAACTGTAATTATCAGCAGCCTTGACTCATCGAGGCCTCTCGACTTCCTTCTGCCTCACGCCCCGCCCTCCTCTCCCCTAGCGCCACCAGCGGCATCGGCAGAAGTCATTTGTCACTTAATCACATGCCACATCTCATGTGTTACCCATTCGCTGGGGGGGGGGGGGGGGGGCTGGGGAGGGGAGCCACCCCGATGATCCACCGGACGCCAGCCCAGGCGGCCGTGCGCACGTGGGAAGAGTGTGAGGCTCCCTGCCAGGTGTGGGCCTCGGCAGGTGGACGGAAGGAAGCTCACCTTGGCCACGGCCACGTGGTGCCGTCGCCACTCTTCCCGAGCCTGCTCCAGCTGGCGCGCCCAGGGCCCGGCTTCTGCCAGCGGGCGGGCCGGCTGCTCTGGAAGGAGGGAGGGGGCTTAAGCAGCGGATCTGCTGTGTCGAGGGTGAGGAGCAGAATGACTATAATAGAAGACTATAGAATAACTATAATAGAAGATTACAGAATAACTATAGTCTTCTATAGAATAACCATAGAATTCTATAGAAGACTATAGAATAACTATGATAGAAGAGTCAGGTTGACTCTGTTCTCAGCCGAAGCCAGGGATGCTGGGCGGAGCGGGAAACTGAGCTGCGCTCACGGGTGAAGAAGTCACCGGTCGTTTCTACAGAGGGTGCTGTCGTTTTAATGCCTCAGAACGTAGAGCAAGAAGGCCTTTTAGGGGAGGAGGCACGACGCTCCGTACTTTCTGTTTCGTTGTGCGGGCACGTGAGAGTGTTCTGTTTTATACCCTGGTTACTGGTCATTCCTACAAGGCCAGGGGACTCACAGCATCGCAGGCTCATGAACATATTTTGTGTCTGCGCTTATTACGCACGGCGGGCATTCGATGCTTACATCCGTCCAGCTCGCGACGACACGAACTTTGGGGCTAAGCGAGGCCACCATACCTGGACGGGCCGCAGGCGCTGCCTCTAACATGGGAAGGGCTTTGTCGTGAAGTCCCAGCGAGTTGGGATGCGGGAGCCTGCAGGGGTGCCCACAGAGCCTCTGTCCCCCCACCGGGCAGCCTGGTTTGGGGCGGGACATGCTGCCAGTACCCGAGAGCCCCTCTGGAACGAGGGAGCCCAGCTGGCGGGGGGCACGGGGGCCGGGCCGCTTGGTGACTGGAGCTCACGCTCCCTGAACCAGCCCTGAGCGCCAGAGGTTTGGACCTCCTGGCATTGTTCTTTTCGCTTTAAACCACTTCCTCCAGTTTTACTTCGACACTTTTACAATTTGCCCTTTTCTTGTTCATCCCGTTTTAAGTTATTAACGGGTGCCAAGTTGTAGGCACCTCCCTCCATGCTGCCAAACTGAAATCCTAGGCCTTCCTTCAAAGCAGTGGTTCTGGGGCACCGTGGAGTCAGCCGGGGCGCTGCCCCCAGAAGTCACGGTCAGTGGGCCTGGTGACGCTCACCAGGTGACTGTGATGTGCTGCCTCTGAGGCCTCTGGAGATTCAAGCATCATGCAACTGCGTGAGGCCATCAGCCCAGCGAACGTCAAAATGGCCACCGTGCAAACCTGGGAAGGACGGAGTGGCCTCCGCCTCCGCAGAAACGACGGCTTCAAAGTAAAAATGGCGATAAAAATGAGACTAAAATGATCATTCAAAACGGGCAGGGCCACTTAACTGCAAGCGAATCTGCATTTGTCTCCAAATGAAGTATTTTCTCCCGAGGCCGGGGCCTAAATGTCCCCAGAGGGTGCCCCTGGCCTGTGCCAGACTCCGGCGATTCCAAGCAGGGGTTCCCCACCTCCCCGCCGAGCCCCAGGCTGAGCCTGCAGCCGGTCCCTCCCTCCATCCCACTCCCGGCCTTCCTGCTGCTGGCCTGGACCGGCATTGCTCCTGACTCAGTTTACCTGCCATTCCGGAATTCCCGCGTGCGAGCAGCACTCTGTCGTTCTCTGCCTTTGACTCTCTCATCAGCGTCGAGGTGTTGACCACGGCTCTGTTCCGGATCTTTTTAGCCCTTCCATGTGCAAAGATGAACACGCACTGAGTCCCGGACCCCTTTGGGGAGCACAGGCCAGAAACCAGCCAAGTGGGACCTTTCGGTCCAGGCGACTCCAGATGCCAGCAGGCTGGGCGCCAGTGAACGGTGAAGGCCGAAAGGGACTTTAGTGATGTCCACGGTTGAAATAAACACGACCAGCCCCGCCGGACCCACAGCCTGGCCCCGACGCGACCCGGGCCCTGAACCCACTCGCCCATCGGCCGACTCCGCTAGTGGAAACATCTATGCGTCGTTGCTGACAGGCGTAACCCCACCCTGGAGGCTGTCAGCGGGTGTTCCGGGCTGGAAAGGGCACCTAGGGGTCACCTGTTTCCCTGCCTTCTAGTGTCCCAGAGAAAATACGAGATGCCCCCGAGCACTGCACGGGGCATACTTCTGCCCACGCATTATTTACTTGCTCTTCGCCTGCTATTCAGGTTTAACCCGGAGCCTGTGTTTTGTGTCTGCTAACTGCGGCCGCCTTACTCCTTTCGTTGAGGAAACGGGGTTTTCAGGGCTTGCCCCGGGGTCACACAGCCCGTGGCAGCTCCGGGCTCAGAGCCCGGGACTCTGGGCTACTGTTTTCTCCTTCCTCTGCAGCCCTAGTCTCTCAACGGGAAATCTGCTCGCGACAGATTTGCGTCTGATAAGCAGAGAGACCGAACTGACGGAAAGATCCGAGCTCGCGCTGCAGATGCTGAAAGAAACATCTAACGGTGTAAAACGATACGGAGGCTGCACCGTTGCAGAGCCTGCTGGCACGTGTCCCTAAAATGCCAGGGCTCCCTGCCAGGGACAGGGCCAAAGGGAAGCCCACTGCTCGGTGGTGCAGTGACAGCCACCATCTCGGAGCGTTCAGCACGTGTCAGAACCTTGCCGGGAACGGGCTCGTGCAGGATCTGTTGTGTTCTTCCCCCCCCCAACTCTGATGAGAAATCACCTCCCTCGACATGGGACAGAGCTGAGGGCTAGGGAGGTACGGCGTGTCGCCCAAGGTCACACGGCTGGTGGGGCCAGATTCTGACCCACACGCAAGCCCGTAGACCTGACCAGGGACGTGTCACGGTAGGTGGCAGTTTCATTTCACACGCCAGCTCCAGCTTCCTGGGACCAGGCCCGAGGATTCCAGGTTCCTGTCCGAACCCGGCGGGTGGGCCTCAGGGTGGATTCCGGACTCTGCCACGCGAAGGGAAAGGGTGGTGGCAGCATGTGGCTTTTACCCTGCTTAGAGGTCCCCTCTGCCTGCACCCTTATCTTTTTCAAAAGGGTCAGGAGAGAGGCACCTGAGTGGCTCAGTCAGTTAAGCATCCGACTTTGGCTCGGGTCATGGTCTCGCGATTCGTGGGTTCGAGCCCCACGTCGGGCTCTGTGCTGACAGCTCGGAGCCCCGAGCCTGCTTCGGATTCTGTGTCTCCCTCTCTCTCTCTCTCTCTCTGCCTCTCCCCCGCTTGTGCTCTGTCTCTTTCTCAAAAATAATAAATAAACAGTTAAAAAAATTTTTAAAAAGGGTCAGGAGAAGCAGGATCCAGATGCCTGGAACGTGTCCCGGCGGCAGCCTCGTGCCGGGGCTGAGTATGCAGGCTCGCCTCCCTGGCCCCCTGGACGGAAGGAAGCTGGCGGGGAGAGCCCTCCCCGCCCCCGGAAAGAGGAGCCTAGACCGTCAGGCCACCCCAAGAGTAGAACCCGTGTGCACGGGGGCTGTGCAAAGGAGACCAAAGCCGAGGAAAGTGTGGAGCCGGAGGCTGGGTGACAGCCCAGGGAAGTGCCTCACATGTGCATGTCTTCACCTATTGGCATAAACGTCCCCTGCCTGCCCCCGCACACCACCCGTGTGCCATGTGACAAGGGAGAAACACGTGAATGGGCAGCTATGTGGCAGGAAAATACAGGAAGAAGGATTCCAAGCATGGGATCGGCCCCCAGGCTTCCCCCATCGATGGGAACCCACGGGGCCTCTCCCATGCAGAATAGGGGTGACATTAGGGCCTGAGTCCCCAGTTCTGTCTCCTTTTGTTTATTTCCTCCCACCTCTCTCTCACATTCTGTTCTGCCTTCTCCTGACCTCTCCCCCCAACTGCCAGCCCATTGGGTAGAGTGGGACCAGAAGAATCTGACTTAGAACCCCTAGGGATACTACGTATCCACAAACGTACCTTTCGGCGTATCTTAACGTGGATAAAGTTTCCTCGTAGCAGATGTCAGCGGGACTTATGGCCGCTATCTGTAAAAGAACATCCCTTTCAGATTTTGTAATTTTAGACGGATTTGTCGTTGCGGATACGCTAAGGTTCATAGCATTTCTTGTCATTTACGGTATTGTTCGAACTTTACAACTCAGAAGGCGCAGACACACATTGATAGCACGTGCTCACCCCATGTGTGCCACATACACACGTGACCTCTGCAGCGCACAGACACCGCAGATTCAGGACACAGACACCACAATTTCACAACACACACACACACACACACACACACACACACACACACTGAGGCCCGGAGAAAAACCATGTGTTCCAGATCTGTCTGATAATCGCTGGCAGAGCTGGGCCTGGAGCCGGGCCTGACTTACTCTCAGGCCCTTGTCCTCAGGAGTAAGTCCCCAGAAGATGCATGGGGATTCAAGTGACAGTTGAATGTTGGCCTTGCAGATTCTCTCTTCTTTCTGCTTTCTGAGAGGACCAGTGACTCCGCCCCCCGCCCCCTAACCTCCTCTCCACCACATATTTTTCTGTTAAAGCGTGGTAGTGCCCCAGGCGGGACGTTAGCCTGCAGGCCTGAAAGGCTCCTCTCTCACAGGCACACCCCTGCTCAGACCTGTTACATCTGATTTTGTAGTCTTACATTCAGAGCATCTAATGGGCCTTCTTTTATCCCAGGTCCTCAGGGGGAGCAGGGAAGGTCCCATGAGGCCAACAGGCCAGCTTCAAAATGAAATATTTGTAGATTCTTAGGCAAGATTAAATAGTAAAGAGTAAAGATTGTGTTTTGTTGTGAATTTGGGAAAGAGTGCACAGAGCAGGCCCAGCGGTGAGCAGTTTTCTCCTAACCGGGACAGCAGGCCGGAGGCCCGTATGAACCTGCCGGCAGAATGTGCCAGTCTGTTCCTTTTCGCACCTGGAGCTGAAGAGCAGAGAGTCCCGATTTTAACACATCCCACATTGTACCCCCTTGGCAAATATGCGATACTAAGAGTCTGGAGTCTTTGCTGAGATGACACGATTTAGCTACTCTCCAGGTTCAACAGCTGCCTGGTGTCTCACATGGTCAAATTGATTTCCAGTCTTGCCACGAAATGACCACCGATTTAGAATAGTACGACGTTATCAGTGTTATTTTAAAATGTGTACTAATTTTTTCCTGGCAATAATAGTGGTGTACGTTCCTTATAAAGAATCTGAGGGGCGCCTGGGTGGCGCAGTCGGTTAAGCGTCCGACTTCAGCCAGGTCACGATCTCGCTGTCCGTGAGTTCGAGCCCCGCGTCAGGCTCTGGGCTGATGGCTCGGAGCCTGGAGCCTGTTTCCGATTCTGTGTCTCCCTCTCTCTCTGCCCCTCCCCCGTTCATGCTCTGTCTCTCTCTGTCCCAAAAATAAAAATAAAAAAACGTTGAAAAAAAAATTAAAAAAAAAATAAATAAGAATCTGAAACCTACAGAAATGAATAAAAAATTAAAATTGGCGGTATTTGAACACTGTAGCGGAAAGAGTCTCAGGAGTCTTGACGTACGTAAGAATGTGTGACGTGAATGCAAAATGTGGCATCGTGGTACATACAGTGAGCGTGATTTTAATAATAACAGTGACAACAACACAATAGCTAAATCAGTCTGCTGTGTTGTAAGAAAGTCACTTTACCAAAGTGGTTCTGCTGTTCCCGCCCAGAGCTGGCTGGAGAAGTTTGGTCAGGACAGAATCTCTGTAGGGAATGTGCAAGACTTTCTTCCCCGTGGCTGCATCAGCCAGAGCACTGGATGAAAAAGAAACATCAGATTTAAAAAAATATATATGCCAAGAAGAAATCTGCCTCCCGGGGGATAAGTCAGAAATACCCTTCATGTCTCCTCTTTGACCCCATAAACCTGAGACATGACTCTAATGATATCCAAGAGTTGAGACATCTGCCGGACGAAGATGCGGAAGCAAGACAGCTAACCACATGAGCCAGTGGCTCCCTCTCTGAAATCAACCCTGGAGACACCATGACAGACAGAGGGAAGTCCGGATCTGAGGCTCTAACACCCTAAACCCTGTAAGGAAAACCCAAAGAGCCTGCAGGCTATTGTAAATCTGTGTATAGAGAAGAGTTTCAACCCGAGGAAGAGGGTGGCCCCACGAGCAGTGTGCCGGCCAGTGTGGGGAGGGGGTTAATTCCTCTTCTTGTTTTTCTTCCGTACTTCCTTCAGAGCAACCCATAAAGGTAGGACCCCAACTTCCTTCAGAGCAACCCGTAAAGGTAGGACCCCATATAACAATGCAGCACAGAAGCTGTACGTGAGAAGTAAATGTGCCACCCCTCCCCACCAACTCCAGGGTCTGCAAAGATCACAGCATTGTCATTGATGAGAGCAGGGGGGAGGAGGGAGGCAAGCCTATCTATGAGAAATTATGATCACAAAAAGTGAAAAGGAATTTATAAAGGTATTCTAGCTGATTTGGAAAAGAAACTAAAGGAGCTGCTAGAAAGAAATACAGTAATTGAAATTAAAAACACACAAGACAGGGGTGCCTGGGTGGCTCAGTTGGTTAAGTGTACAACTCTTGATTTCAGCTGAGGTCATGATTTTGCTGTTCATGGAATCGAGCCCTGCATTGGGCTCTGTGCTGACAGCATGTAACCTGCTTGGAATTCTCTCTTTCTTCCTCCCTCCTTCCCTCCCTCCCCTTTTCTCCCTTGCACCCCGCCCCCCACCTGCTCGCTTGCTCTCTACTCAAAATAAACTTAAATTTTTTTTTTAAAAACACACTGCACAGGTTTAACAGCAAACTAGACACTGCTATTATTGGAATTAGTGAAATAGATATGTCAAAAGAGATTAATCAGATTGCAGCCTGGAGACATGGAGATGGAAAACAAGCCAGGAAGGTTATGAGACATGGAGGACAGAGTGAGATTTAAATAATCTAAATTGAAGTTCCAGAAGAGAAAGAAAACAAGTGGGCACAGATGGTACATGAGAAGTAATGGCTGGGAATTTTCCAGTACTGGTGAAAATCACTAATCTACAGAACTATAGGGACCAGGGAATTCCAAGCAGAGTAAATAAAAATAAATTCACACTCAAATGTAACATAACCGAATTGGAGAACATCAAAACAGAAGAGCTCAAAAGCAGCCAGGGGGCAAAGACTGATTGACTTCAAGGAAATAGCAATTAGGCCACCAGCAGAAAACAGGAGACTGTATCCTTCGTGAGCTGAAAGAAAATACTACATTTCTGGAATTCTATCCCCAGCACAATTATCTTCCAAGGATGAGGTGAAATAAAGACATTTCAACCAAACAAAAACAGAATTTGTCATCAGCACGTGATCACTGAAGGAAATTCTACAGAATATACTTCCACCAGGAGGAAACTGATCTTAGATACAACTCTGAGTAAATAATTGAGGCGCCTGGGTGGCTCAGTTGGTTAAGTGTCCAACTCTTGATTTTGGCTCAGGTTACAATCTCACAGTTGGTGAGATTGAGCCCTGATTCAGGCTCTGCACTGATGGCATGGATCCTGCTTAGGGTTCTGTCTCTTTCCCTCTATCTCTGCTCCTCTCTCTCTCAAAGTAAACATTTGAAAAAAGAAGTGAAGGGGAGGGGTCAAGATGGCAGAGCAGCATGGAAGCTTTTTGCTTCTCTCATCCCTGAAATGCAGCTAGATCAACACCAAACTATCTTGCCAACCTAAAAAATTGATATGAAGGTTAACACAACAGTATGCACAACTTGAACCACAGAACTCAGCAGATAAGCAGTGTGGAGAGGTGAACTAGGGGAGAGAGAAGCCACAGAGGGTAGAGAGGTGTTTTTACTTGCGGAAAGAGGATGGAGATGGGGGAGAGTACAGGAAAAGCACTCCCCCCGAAAGCAGCTGGAGAGAAAGAGAAAGAGTGGAAACACCCATAAGGGACTTAACAAGAAGGGGAGAAAGGAGAAAAAAGAGGGTTTAAATACCATTGAGAGTCTATAAACAGGGGTCACAGTCTGAAACTCCACAGCTCTATACCTGGCAGAGCTCTGGTGGGAAGAGTGAATCCCCAGGAGCAGACAGTGAGGTCTGAGGGGTCCTCGGGCCACACAGGAAGAGGCAGTTCCTCTGCTGAGAGGACATTTGGCAGAGGCTATGTGGCCTTCCCACAGGCAAAGGTCTCAGTGGACCCCAGAGAACAGCCACATTTGCTGGTGTTGGAACAAGGATGTTAAGGGGTGGTGAAGCCTGGCACCAGATGTGTGTTGTGATTTACCATAATTCTTGAAACACTGCTGCTACATGATTGAGTGAACTTTTTCTGGGGTGGGCTGGCACCTGGCTACAGTCTCTGGGCATCTGCAGCAGTGCAGTCATGTGAATGTTCCTGGCTGTGGGCTGGCACCCAGCCGTTGCTTGGCAACACCTTCCCCCAGACAGTCTAAGTGGGTCAAAGCTGCAGGTCCCTCAGAGGTGAAGGGTTTGGAAACACAACCCCATCTGAGATAAAACTCGGGAGGGAGGTGACACCTGGCAGCCTGATGGCTTGGTCATGGAAAGTGTAAAAGCAGGGAGTGGACTGGAGCTGGAGACAAGGGAGGGGTGATTGATTGCCAGTTGGCAAGAGCACAGAGTTCTGATACTAGAGACTGGGTAGCTGGGTGATGCCATTTTCACCTCTCCCACATATGCACATACACATGTACACTCACCACAATGATCCACCCCAGTAAACTAAGTGCCTATCTAGTGGAGAATGGAGCAAGATGTGTGAACCAGAATTTAGAATCACAATAAGAAGAATACTAGCTGGGGTTGAAAAAAGCATAAAATCCCTTTCTGCAGAGATAAAAGAAGTAAAATCTAGTCAGGACGAAATTAAAAATGCTATAACTGAGATGCAATCTTGAATGGATGCCACGGCAGCAAGGATGGATGAAACAGAGCAGGGAATCAGCGATATAGAAGACAAACTTATGGAGAATAATGAAGCATAAAAAAAGAGAGAAACTAAGGCAAAAGAGCATGATATAAGAATTAGATAACTCAGTGACTCATTAAAAAGGAATAATATCCAAACCATAAGGGTCCCTGAAGATGAAGAGAGAAAAAGGGGTAGAAGTTTTATGTAAGCAAATCATAGCAAAAAACTTTCCTAACCTGGGAAAAGACAGAGACATCAAAATCCAGGAAGCACAGAGAACTCCCATTAGATTCAACAAAAACTGACCATCAGTAAGGCATATCATAGTCAACTTCACAAAATACACAGACAAGGAAAGAATCATGAAAGCAGCAAGGGGAAAAAAGTCCTTAACCTACAAGGGAAGACAGATATGGTGTGCAGCAGACCTATCCACAGAAACTTGACAGGCAAGAGAGGAGTGGCAGGATATAGTCAATGTGCTGAATTGGAAAAATATGCAGCCACAAATTCTTTATCCAGCAAGGCTGCATTCAAAATAGAGGGAGAGATAAAAAGTTTCCCAAACAAAAACAAAAACTAAAGGAGTTCGTGACCACTAAACCACCCCTATAAGAAATTTTAAGGGGGACTCTCTGAGGGGAGAAAAGATGAAACAAAACAAAAAATACCAAAAGCTACAAAGACTAGAAAGGACCAGAGAACACCACCAGAAACTCCCAACTCTACAGGCAACACAATGGCAATAAATTCGTATCTTTCAGTACTCACTCTAAATGTCAATGGACTAAATGTTCCAATCAAAAGACATAGGGTAACAGAATGGATAAGAAAACAAGATCCGTCTATATGCTGTTTACAAGAGACCCATTTTAGACCTAAAGACACCTTCAGATTGAAAGTAAGGGGGTGGGAGAACCATCTATCATGCTAATGGTCAACAAAAGGAAGCTGGAGTAGTGATACTTATATCAGACAATCTAGATTTTAAAATAAAGACTGCAACAAGAGATGAAGAAGGGCATTATATCATAATTAAGGAGTCTATCCACCAAGAAGATCTAAACATTTATGCCCCCAATGCAAAACACCCAAATATATAAATCAATCACAAACATACAGAAACTCACTGGTATTAATACCATCATAGTAGGGGACTTCAACACCCCGCTTACAGCAATGGACAGATCATCTAATCAGAAAATCAGCAAGGAAACAATGACTTTGAATGACACAGTGGACTGGATGGACTTAACAGATATATTCAGAACATTTCATCCTAAAGCAGCAGAATACACATTCTTCTCGAGTGCACATGGAACATCCTCCAGAATAGATCACATACTGGGACACAAATCAGCCTTCAACAAGTTCAAAAAAGATCATACCGTGAATATCTTCAGACTACAATGCTATGAAACTTGAAATCGACCACAAGAAAAAAATTGGAAAGACAAATACTTGGAGACTAAAGAACTTCCTACTAAAGAATGAATGGGCTAACCGAGAAGTTAAAGAGGAAATTAAAAAGTATGTGGAAGCCAATGAAAATGATAACATGACAGCCCAAAACCTCTGGGACACAGCAAAGGTGGTCATAAGAGGGAAGTATATAACAATCCAGGCCTTCTTAAAGAAGGAAGAAAGTTCTCAGATACACAACCTAAACTTACACCTTAAGGAGCTGGAAAAAGAACAGCAAATAAAACCCAAAACCAGCAGAAGACAGGAAATAATAAAGATTAGAGCAGAAATCAATGCTATCGAAACAAATAAAAAACAACAGATCAATGAAGCCAGGAGCTGGTTCTTTGAAAGAATTAATAAAATTGATACCCCTATCCAGTTTGATCAAAGAGAAAAAGGAAAGGACCCAAATAAAATCAAGAATGAAAGAGATCACAACCAACACCACAGAAATAGAAACAATAAGAGAATATTAAGAGCAATTATATGCCAATAAATGGGGCAATCTGGAAGAAATAGACAAATTCCTAGAAACACATACCCTACCAAAACTGAAACAGGAAGAAATAGAAAATTTGAACAGACCCATAACCAGTAAGGAAATTGAATTAGTAATCAAAAATCTGCCAAAAAACAAGAGTCCAGGGCCAGATGGCTTTCCAGGGGAATTCTACCAAACATTTAAAGAAGAGTTAACACCTATTCTTTCTAAGCTGTTCCAGAAAAATAGAAATGGAAGTAAAACTTCCAAACTCATTCTGTGAAGCCAGAATTACACTGGTTGCAAAACCAGACAATGACCCCACTAAAAGGAGAACTACAGACCAATTTCCCTGATGAACATGCTTTCAAAAATCCTTAACAAGATACTAGCCAACCGGATCCAACAATACATTAAAAGAATTATTCACCGCTACCAAGTAGGATTTATACCTGGGATGCAGGGCTGGTTCAATATCTGCAAAACAAACAATGTGATTTATCACATCAATAAAAGAAAGGAGAAGAACCACATGGTTCTCTCAATAGATCCAGAGAAAGCATTTGACAAAATACAGCATCCTTTATTGATAAAAAAAAAAAAAACCTCAATAAAGTAGGGCTAGATGGAGCATACCTCAAGATCATGAAAGCCATATATGAAAGACCCACCGCTGATATTATCCTCAACGGGGAAGAATTGGGAGCTTTCCCCCAAAGGTCAGGAACACGACAGGTATGTCCACTCTCACCACTGTTATTCAACATACTATTGGAAGTCCTAGCCTCAGCAGTCAGACAACACAAAGGAATAAAAAGCATCCAAATTGGCCAGTAGGAAGTCAAACTTTCACTCTTTGCAGACGACATGATACTCTATATGGAAAACACAAAAGATTCCACCAGAACACTGCTACAACTGATCCATGAATTCAGCAAAGTCTCAGGATGTAAAATCAATGCACAGAAATCAGTTGCATTTCTTACACCAATAATGAAGCAACAGATAAATCAAGGAATCAATCTCATTTATGATTGCACCAAAACCCATAAAATAACTAGGAATAAACCTAACCAAAAATGTAAAATCTATATACTGAAAACCATAGAAAGCTTATGAAAGAAATTGAAGACACAAAAAAGTGGAAAAATATTCTGTGCTCCTGAATTAGAAGAACGAATATTGTTAAAATGCTGATACTACCTGGGGCACCTGAGTGGCTCAGTTGGTTAAGCGTTTGACTTCAGCTCAGGTCATGATCTCACAGCTCGTGAGTTTGAGCCCCATGTTGGGCTCTGTGTGACAGCTCAGAGCCTGGAACCTGCTTCAGATTCCGTGTCTCCCTCTCTGCCCCTCCCCCACTTGTGTGCTCGCTCGCTCTCACTCGCTCTCTCAAAAATAAAACATTAACAAAATTTTTAAAAATAAAATTAATGTCTATACTACTCAAAGCAATCTACATATTCAATGCAATCCCTATCAAAATAGCACCAGCATTTTTCACAGAGCTAGAACAAACAATCCCAAAATTTGTGGAACCAGAAAAGACCCTGAATAGTCAAAGCAATCCTGAAAAAGAAAACCAAAGCTGGAGGCATCACAATTCAAGACCTTCAAGCTGTATTGCAAAGCTGTCATCATCAAGACACTATGGTACTGGCACAAGAGCAGACACTTAGACCAATGGAAAAGAATAGAGAACCCAGAAATGGACCCACAAACATATGACCAACTAATCTTTGACAAAACAGGAAAGAATATCCAATGGAATAAAGGCAGTCTCTTTGCAAATGGTGCTGGGAAAACTGGACAGGGACATGCAGAAGAATGAACCTGGACCACTTTCTTACACCAGACACAAAAACAAACTCAAAATGGATGAAAGACCTAAACATAAGACAGAAAGTCATCAAAATCCTCGAGGAGAAAGCAAGCAAAAACTTTTTGACCTCGCCTGCAGCAACTTTTTACTCAACACGTCTCTGGAGGCAAGGGAAACAAAAGCAAAAATGAACTACTGGGACCTCATCAAAATAAAACCTTCTGCACAGCGAAGGAAACAATCAGCAAAACTAAAAGGCAACCAACAGAATGGGAGAAGATATTTGCAAATGATATATCAGATGAAGGGTTACTATCCAAAATCTATAAAGAATTTATCAAACTCAACACCCAAGAAGCAAATAATTCAGTGAAGAAATGGGAAAAGACATGAATAGACATTTTTCCAAACAAGACATCCAGATGGCTAACAGACATCTGAAAAAATGTTCAACATCACTCATCATCAGGGAAATACAAATTAAAACCACAGTGAGATATCACCTCACACCAGTCAGAATGGCTAAAATTAACAACTTGGGAAACAACCAATGTTGGCAAAGGTGTGGAGAAAGAGGATCTCTTTTGCACTGCTGGTGGGAATGCAAACTGATGAAGCCATTTTGGAAAACAGTATGAAGCTTCCTCAAAAAGTTAAAAATAGAACTACCCAAGGACCCAGTAATTGCACTTCTAGGTATTTATCCAAGGGATACAGGTGAGCTGTTTCAAAGGGGCACGTGCACCCTCAATGTTTATAGCAGCACTATTGACAATAGCCAAAGTATGGAAAGAGTCCAAATGTCCATCAACAGATGAATGGATAAAGAAGATGTGGTATATATATATATATATATATATATATATATATATATATATGTATACGTATATATATATAAAGTGGAGTATTACTCAGCAATCAAAAAGAATGAAATCTTGCGATTTGCAACTACATGGACAGAACTAGAGGGTATTTTACTAAGCAAAATTAGAGAAAGACAGATATCACATGACTTCACTCATATGGAATTTAAGATACAAAACAGATGAACATAAGGGAAGGGAAGCGAAAATAATATAAAAACAAGAAGGGGGACAAAACATAAAAGACTCTTAAATACAGAGAACAAACTGAGGGCTGCTGGAGGGGTCCTGGGAGGGGGAATTGGCTGAATGGGTAAGGGTCATTAAGGAAAACACTTGTTGGGATGAGCACTGGGTGTTATACATAGGATATGAATCACTGGAATCTACTTCTGAAATCATTATTGCATATGCTAACTAACTTGGATGTAAATTTAAAAATAAATGAATAAAATTAATAAAAAAATGAATTCAGAGACAGAAAGAAATCTAGTATATCAATAGCACTAATGAAGAAAGAGGATTTCGAGAGGGAAAAGTGAAGAATTTAAAAAACGAACACTGTCAAACAAATAATAATGTATTTTGGGGTTAAAGAAGAATAGAATTAAAATACATATCAAAATTACATATGGAGGATGGAGATCCTTGTAGTATTCAGGAAGAGGATAAAGCATTCACTATTGTTCAGACTTTGGCCAATCAGATTAAAAAGGCAAGTAACGGTTAAGCGTATATTCAATTTTGATCTATGACAGAGATAGCATAGAAGATCCCCTGAGGAGAGGAGGAACTATTCAACAGTGTAACTGAAAAATTGCAATCTATAAGGTAAAAATAATGAAAAGGACGCCTACCTTATACTACACACAGAAATCAAGTCCAGATGGACAGGAAATTAAATGAAATTTAGGGAGATGGCTTTCAGACGCTACTTTTCTTAAACAAGACTCAGGAAATGCTAAACAAAAACCACTACCATGATTTCTACTCATCAATAGACACCTTACATTGAAAAGACACGCTGTGTGCTGGGTGAAGGTGCTTATATACCTGAGAAAAGAGTAATAAAAATACGTAAAGGATGCCTATGAATCAATAAAAAGACAGTAACTGGATAGAATAATGGGAAAAACAGAACGTTTTGAGAGGAGACATATTGCCGGTAAACATATCACATGATGCTCAAACTTGCTAAAAACCAAGAGTATCAAGACCACGGTAAGGTATCTTCATACCCATTTAATTAGTAAATATCAAGAAGTGTGATAATACCAAGCCTTAGAAAAGATGTGGATCAATGGGATATTTTATCCATTGCTGTTGGGAGTGTAAATTGGCCCCACCATTTTGGAAAATAACTTGTCACCACCCTCAAAACTTAGGTATTGTACACAACTTATATATAATCCAACAATTTCAGTCCTTTTTCTATATTCAAAAGAAACTTTAATATATTGATACCCTGTGATTTGTACAAGAATGTTCATAATAGCGCCGTTTGTAATAGCAAAAAAACCAAAACCTGGGAACAACCAAAATGCCAATCAACAGGAGAACCAATGAAGAAGTTATGGCATGTTCCCACCATGGAATACTACATCATAAGGAAAAAGAAGTAACAACTTCTACAAAAAAAGGAATCTCATAGGCACAATGTTTAGTGACAGAACAGAAGGTAAATTAACTATAGCCACGGAAAGCATGGACACATACTGTTAATAATGTTGGATCTAAAAGCCAATCCCGACAATTCTACTCCTGGGCGTGTACTTGAGAGGAAGGAGAAATTATTTTCCCCAAACCACACATACAAGAATGTTCATAGCAACCTTATTTAGAATACTCAAAACCTGGATGCAAAGGAAACGTCCATCAATAGGAGAATGGATAAATGATTGTGGCACATTCCCACAATGGAATGCTACATAGCAATGAAAAAGAACTAATAATTGCTACGTGAGAAACATGGCCTAGTCTCCTAGACACAGTCCTTAGTGAATGAAGCCAAATACAAAAAACAATGGCCTCTTATAAATGGTCACATTTATATGAAAATCTATACAGTTAGGCAAAACCAATTTGTAGTGGCAAAGGTCAATTTCTTCTGGTGGAAGTGAAAGCTAGGAGGGAAGTACAAGGGAGGTTTCTGGGTTTTGGAAATGTTCTATATCTTGAGCTGGGTGGTAATTACACAGATATATATGTATAAAAATTCATTGACCTGAACATTTAAGATTTGCACACTTTTTGTAGTTTATATTTTAATCACTTAAGAACAGGATCCAGAAAACAATGTAATATTTTATACCCTTTGTAAACATTTCAAAAATGAGTGCCACTAACTAATAATATTCACATGTGATAAAAACAAGAAAGGATGAAAGAAGAAAGGGAGGGAGGGACAGAGAGGGGTAAACAAAATTCAAGATGGCGGTTACCTCCAAGGGGAGCACAGTAGAGAAATACCAACGATTTCTTGGGTTGGGTGGTGGCTTTATTAGTGTTTTTAATTTTATTAAAAAGCAATTCATTTAAAATAAATAGGAGGACCAGGTATGAACCAATGGTGACAGTGGGTCATGACTCAAGGGTTATGATTAATCTAATTTTTGATATCTGGGGTCATTTTTACGATAGAAATGAATACCCATGCACAGGTTATTTACCTGATAACATTTCCTAAATTGGTTAAACTTAAGTTAACTTGTGATCCTTCCCTCAGTCTGTCTCCTTCAGATCCTGAAGATTTCTGCCTTTCACTTCCTGCTAAATCCACCAAATTAATCGTGGATTGCTTGGTGAGGTCTCTGTCCAGGAAAACCTGTGTGGGAGAGCACCACAGTCATGTTATCAGAGTGGTAGCAGGCTACAGATGAAGTCAGTCCAGTTCACATTTTAAAACATTTTTTTCTATTTGTACTTCACACTCAAAAGCATATAATAAAATTTAAAACATTTAATATTACTGGGGCGCCTGGGTGCCTCAGTTGGTTAGGTGACCGACTTGGGCTCAGGTCATGATCTCCCGGTTCGTGGGTTTGAGCCCCATATCGGGCTCTGTGCTGACAGCTCGGAGCCTGGAGCCTGCTTCGGATTCTGTGTCTCCCTCTCTCTCTGCCCCTCTTCCGCTCACACTCTGTCTCTCTCTCAAATGTAAATAAACATTAAATTAAAAAAAAACATATTACACATTAATATGTAATATATAATGTATGTAATATATATTATAAATAAAAAATATAAATTTAAAACTAAATTTAAAACAAATTAATATATAATATATATTATAAATAAAAATTAATATTATAAATTTAAAACATATAAAATATTAAAACATATAATGAAAATGAAAAAGCCATCTTTTTTACAATGGCATTTTACAATAATACACCACCAGGCCCAAATATCTCTGTTACTCCCTCTCAATTTTGCAGAGCTATTCCCAGTGATCTATTAGATACCAATTGCTGCTCTCAAGTATTTTGATGGTCAAACATTTTAAATTTTTTTTAACGTTTATTTATTGAGAGACAGAGACACACAGCTGAAGTCAGATGCTTAACCGACTGAGCCACCCGGGTGCCCCGATGATCAAACTATTTTATTTTATTTTATTTTATTTTATTTTATTTTATTTTATTTTATTTTATTTTATTTTATTTTTATTTTTTTATTTTTATTTTTATTTTTTTTATTTAACTTTATTTTTTATTTTTTAAAATTTACATCCAAATTAGTGTATAGTGAAGCAATGATTTCAGTAGATTCCTTAATGCCCCTTACCCATTTAGCCCATCCCCCTTCCCACAACCCCTCCAGCAACCCTCAGTTTGTTCTCCATATTTATGAGTCTCTTTTGTCCCCCTTTCTGTTTTTATATTATTTTTGTTTCCCTTCCCTTATGTTCATCTGTTTTGTCTCTTAAAGTCCTCATATGAGTGAAGTCATAGGATTTTTGTCTTTCTCTGACTAATTTCACTTAGCATAATACCCTCCAGTCCTATCCATGTAGTTGCAAATGGCAAGATTTCATTCTTTTTGATTGCTGAGTAATACTCCATCATATATATATATATATATATATATATATATATATATATATATATATATATATACACACACACACACACACACCCCCCACATCTTCTTTATCCATTCATCCATCAGTGGACATTTGGACTCTTTCCATACTTTGGCTCTTGTCGATAGTGCTGCTATAAACATGGGGGTGCATCTGTCCCTTCGAAACAACACACCTGTATCCCTTGGATACATGCCTAGTAGTGCAATTACTGGGTCGTAGGGTAGTTCTCTTTTTAGTTTTTTGAGGAACCTCCATACTGTTTTCCAGAGTGGCTGTGCCAGCTTGCATTCCCACCAACAATGCAAAAGAGATCCTCTTTCTCCGCATCCTCGCCAACGTCTGTTGTTGCCTGAATTGTTAACATTAGTCTGACAGGTGTAAGGTGGTATATCATTGTGGTTTTGATTTGTATTTCCCTGATGATGAGTGAGGTGGAGCATTTTTTCATGTGTTGGTTGGCCATCTGGATGTCTTCTTTGGAGAAGTGTCTATTCATGTCTTTAGCCCATTTCTTCACTGGATTATTTGTTTTTTGGGTGTTGAGTTTGATAAGTTCTTTGTAGATTTTGGATACTAACCCTTTATCTGATATGTCATTTGCAAATATCTTCTCCCATTCCGTCAGTTGCCTTTTAATTTTGCTGATTGTTTCCTTCGCTGTGCAGAAGCTTTTTATTTTGATGAGGTCCCAGTAGTTCATTTTTGCTTTTGTTTCCCTTGCCTCCAGAGACGTGTTGAGTAAGAAATTGCTGCAGGCAAGACCAAAGAGGTTTTTGCCTGCTTTCTCCTCAAGGATTTTGATGGCTTCTTGTCTTACATTGAGGTCTTTCATCCACTTTGAGTTTATTTTTGTGTCTGGTGTAAGAAAGTGGTCCAGGTTCATTCTTCTGCATGTCCCTGTCCAGTTTTCCCAGCACCACTTGCTGAAGAGACTGTCTTTATTCCATTGGATATTCTTTCCTGTTTTGTCAAAGATTAGTTGCCCATATGTTTGTGGGTCCATTTCTGGGTTCTCTATTCTATTCCATTGATCTGAGTGTCTGTTCTTGTGCCAGTACCATACTGTCTTGATGATTACAGCTTTGTAGTATAGCTTGAAGTCTGGGATTGTGATGCCTCCTGCTTTGGTTTTCTTTTTCAGGATTGCTTTGGCTATTCGGAGTCTTTTCTGGCTCCATACAAATTTTAGGATTATTTGTTCTAGCTCTGTGAAGAATGCTCATATTACTTTGATAGGGATTGCATTGAATATGTAGATTGCTTTGGGTAGTATCGACATTTTAACCATATTTGTTCTTCTTATCCAGGAGCATGGAATCTTTTTCCATTTCTTTGTGCCTTAAATTTCTTTCATCAGCTTTCTATAGTTTTCAGTGTATAGATTGTTCACCTCTTTGGTTAGATATATTCCTAGGTATTTTATGGTTTTTGGTGCAACTGTAAATGGGATCGATTCCTTGATTTCTCTTTCTGTCACTTCATTGTTGGTGTATAGAAATGCAACTGATTTCTGTGCATTGATTTTATATCCTACAACTTTGCTGAATTCATGAATCAGTTCTAGCAGTTTTTTGGTGGAATCTTTTGGGTTTTCCATATAGAGTATCATGTCATCTGAAAAGAGTGAAAGTTTGACCTCCTTCTGGCTGATTTGGATGCCTTTTATTTCTTTGTGTTGTCTGATTACAGAGGCTAAGATTCCAATACTATGTTGAATAACAGTGGCGAGAGTGGACATCCCTGTCTCGTTCCTGACCTTATGGGGAAAGCTGTCAGTTTTTCCCCATTGGGGGTGATATTAGTGTTGGGTCACTCGTATATGGTTTTTGTAATCTCGAGGTATGATCCTTCTATCCCTACTTTCTTCAGGGTTTTTATCAAGAAAGGATGCTGTATTTTGTCAAATGCTTTCTCTACATCTATTGAGAGGATCATATGGTTCTTGTCCTTTCTTTTATTGATGTGATGAATCACGTTAATTGTTTTGCGGATATTGAACCAGCCCTGCATCCCATGTATAAATCCCACTTGGTGGTGGTGAATAATTTTTTTAATGTTTCATTGGATCCGGTTGGCTAATATCTTGTTGAGGATTTTTGCATCCATGTTCATCAGGGAAATTGGTCTGTAGTTCTCCTTTTTAGTGGGGTCTCTGTCTGGTTTTGGAATCAGGATAATGCTGGCTTCATAGAAAGAGTTTGGAAGTTTTCCTTCCATTTCTATTTTTTGGAACAGTTTCAAGAGAATAGGTGTTAACTCTTCCTTAAATGTTTGGTAGAATCCCCCTGGAAAGCCATCTGGCCCTGGACTCTTGTTTTTTGGCAGATTTTTGATTACTAATTCAATTTCCTTACTGGTTATGGGTCTGTTCAAATTTTCTATTTCTTCCTGTTTCAGTTTTGGTAGGATATATGTTTCTAGGAATTTGTCCATTTCTTCCAGATTGTCCATTTTGTTGGCATATAATTGCTCATAATATTCTCTTATTATTGGATCAAATATTTTAAATAGAAGATACTGGGAAATCTACAAAATGAGTAAGCGTTCAGGATGGTGTGGTCATGCACGGAAGGGATGAGAACATAGATTTTAGAATATGGTAGTTCACCTTGCTGGTTACATGAATGTGAGAAATAGCTTGTCAGAATTTCAACTGTCTGAGTTGGAAATCAGGGATAATAGCATATTAGGTGTTAGGAGGGCAACAGATAAAAGAAATACTGGTTCTAACAATGCCTGGCATACAGTAACAGGTGTTAATATTATTACTGACACCAATAAGCAGAGCGTAATGCTCGGTTTCTACACATATATTTTTCAGTGGATTTCTTCGCTTGACTCTAAAATATCAAATTAAGGGGCACCTGGGTGGCTCAGTCAGTTAGGGGTCTGCCTTTGGCTCAGGTCAAGATCTCAGGATTTGTGAGTTTAAGCCCCACGTCGGGCTCTCTGCTTTCCACACAGAGCCTGCTTCAGATCCTCTGTCTCGCCCCCCACCCCGCCCAAGAAAACAAAACAAAAAAAAACAACAATGGAAGAAAACACAAAACAACTAAAATAAAACATCAAGTTACAAAAATAGCGCAAACCTATATAAAGTTTATTAACAATTGGAAAATATCTGAATAGTCCTTAAAAGCCTACAAAGTTCCTTATTTTACTTTTAATTGAAGTACAGTTGGGGCTCGACATTATATTAGTTTCAGGTGGGCAGCATAGTGATTTGACAATTACGTATGTTACAAAATGCTCCCCACGGGGAGTGTAGTCTCTGTCTGTCACCATACACTGTTATTACAATATTATTGACTAGTCCCTATGCTGTACTTTTCATTCCTGTGACTTACTCATTTTACAAGTTTGTACCTCTTCATTTCCTTCACCTATGTCACCCATCCCTCCAAACCCTCCCCACTGGTGACCGCTAGCTCTCTGTATTTATTAAGTCTGTTTCTATTTGTGTGTTTGTTCATTTGTCTTGTTTTTTAAGATTCCACATATAACTGAAATCCTGTGGTATTTTTCTTTCTCTGACTCATTTCACGTAGCACAATGCCCTCTATGTCCATTGACATTGTCCCGAAAGGCAAGATTTCATTCTTTTTTATAGCTGAGTAATATTCTATTGAGGATATATACCACGTGGTATTGACCGATGCTTGGGTTGTTTCCATATCTTGGCTGTTGTAAACAATGCTGCAATAAATGTAGATGTATGTATATCTTTTGAACTAGTGTTTTCATTTTCTTTGGGTGAGTACCCAGGAGTGGGATTGCTGGATCATATGGTACTTATATTTTTAATTTTTTGAAGAAACTCCACACTTTTCCACAGTGGCCACACTTGGAACATGCCTACTCAGGCCCTCTGCCCAATTTTTAAATCAGATTATTTGAGGTGGTTTTTTTTTTGTTTTTTTTTTTGATATTGAGTTGTATGAATTCTTTATGTATTTTGGACACTAACCCCTTATTGAATATACCATTTGCATTTATCTTCTCCCATTCAGTGTGTTGCCTTTTCATTTTGTTGATGGTTTCCTTTGCTCTGCAAACCTTTTTATTTTGATGTGTCCCAACTGTTTATTTTTGCTTTTGTTGCTATTGTCTGAAGAGACAAAACCAGAAAAATATTAAGACTGTTATCTGAGCATTTATAGCCTATGTTTCCTTTCTTTCTTTAAATAGACCTTTTAAACCACTTTTTAAATGTTTGTTTATTTTTGAGAGAAAGAGAGAGTAAGAGTGGGGGAGGGGCAGAGAGAGAGGGAGACACAGAATCCGAAGCAGGCTCCAGGCTCCGAGCTGTCAGCACAGAGCCCAACGCGGGACTCAAACCCATGAGCTGTGAGATCATGACCTGAGCCGAAGTTGGGCATTCAACCGACTGAGCACCCAGGCGCTCCTCTTTTTTTTTAATTTAATTTATTATTTATTTTTTTATTTACTACATTCAGTTATCACTTTTAGGTCTTTAATCCATCTTGAGTTTATTGTGTATGGTGTTAGAAAGCAGTCCAGTTTCGGGGTGCCTGGGTGGCTCAGTCGGTTAAGCGTCCGACATCAGCTCAGGTCATGATCTCACGGCTCGTGAGTTCAAGCCCCACATCGGGCTCTGTGCTGACAGCTCAGAACCTGGAGCCTGCTTCAGATTCTGTGTCTCCCCCTCTCTCTGCCCCTCCCCTGCTCATGCTCTGTCTCTCTCTGTCTCAAAAATAAATAAAAACATTAACAATTTTTTTTTTAAAAGAAAGCAGTCCAGTTTCATTATTTTGCACACAGCTCGCCAGTTTTCCCAACATGGTTTATTGAAGAGACTGTCTTTTCTCCCGTTGCATGTTCTCTCCTCCTTTGTTGTAGATTAATTGCCCATAAAAGTGTGTGTTTATCTCTGGCCTCTCTGTTGTGCTCCATTGATCGATGTATCTGCTTCTGTGGCTGTACCATACTGTTGATTGCTATAGCTTTGTAGTATACTTTGAAATCTGGGATTCTAATTCCCCCAGCTTTACTCCTCTTTCTCAAGACTGCTTTGGTTATTTGGGCTCTTTTGTGGTTCTGTACAAATTTTAGGATTATTTGTTGTAGTTCTATTAAAAAAAAAAAAGCAACAGTACTGGTATTTTGTTGGGGATTGCATGGGATCTGTAGCTTGCTTTGGGTAGTGTAGACGTTTTAACAGTATTTGTTCTTCCAACCCTTGAACATGGAATGTCTTTCCATTTCTTTGTGTCTTCTTTGGGGCGCCTGGGTGGCTCAGTCAGTTGAGCGTCCGACTTCAGCTCAGGTGATGATCTCGTGATCATGTGTCAGCACAGAGTTGCTTTGGAGCCTCTGTCCCCCTCGCTCTCTGCCCACCCCCTCCTTGCTTGCACGCATGCACTCTCATTCCTTCTCTCTCTCTCAAAAATAAATAAACGTTAAAAAAAATTATGTGTGTCTTCTCCAATGTCTTTGATCGATGTCGTATAGCTTTCAGAGGACATTTCTTTTTATCTCCTTGGTTAAATTCATTCCTGGGTATTTTATTCTTTCTGCTAGAATTATAAATAGGATTGTTTTCTTAATTTCTCTTTCCACTAGTTTGTTATTAATGTGTAGAAATAGGAATCTGTAGACTTCTGTATACCTATTTTGTATCCTGAAACTTTACTGAATTCATTTATTAATTCTAGTAGTTTTTTGGTAGACTTTAGGTTATTCCATGTATAGTATCATGTCGCCTGCAAATAGTGAAAAATTTTACTTCTTTCTTACTTATTTGGATACCTTATATTCTTTTTCATGTCTGATCATCTGATTGCTGTGGCTAGGACTTCCACATGTTTGTTTTATTTTTTTTTTTTAATTTTTTTAAAATATTTATTTTAAAAGACATTTTTTTTAACGTTTATTTATTTTTGAGACAGAGAGAGACAGAGCATGAACGGGGGAGGGTCAGAGAGAGAGGGAGACACAGAATCCGAAACAGGCTCCAGGCTCTGAGCTGTCAGCACAGAGCCCGACATGGGGCCCGAACTCACGAACCGTGAGATCATGACCTGAGCTGAAGTCGGATGCTCAACCGACTAAGCCATCCAGGCGCCCCTATTTTTCTAAGTTTTTTTTTTTAATTTTAATTTTTTTTTTTTCAGGACTTCCACATGTTGAATAAAAGTGTGCACATCCTGTCTTGTTCCTGATCTTTGAGGAAACGCCTTTAGTTTTTTTACCACTGAGTATAATGCTAGCTGTGGGTTTTTCACATGTGGACTTTATTATGTACATTGAGTTATGTTCCCCTTAAATCCACTTTATTGAGAGTTTTCCTGATGAACCCATGTTAAGTTTTGTCAAATGTTCTTTTCTGCATCTGTGAATCATATGATTTTTGTCCTTCATTTGTTAATGTGGTACATTACGTTGATTGATTTGCAAATCTTGAGCTACCCTTGCGTCCCTGAAATAAATCCTACTTGATTGTGGGGAATGATGCTTTTCGTGTATTGTTGAATTTGGTTTGTAGATTTTTGCATGTATGTTCATCAAGGATATTAATCTTTAACATTTTTTAATTTGCATCAAGATGATGCTGGCCTCCTACTGTGAAAAATTTGGAAGGTTTCTTTCCTATTTTTTGGAATAGTTTGAAAAGAATAGGTATTAACGCTTCTTTAAATGTTTGGTAGACTTCGTCTGTGAAGCCATGTGGTCCTGCGATTTTGTTTGCTGGGAGCTCTTTGAATGCCAATTCAGTGTTGTTCCTGGTTATTGGTCTGGTCAGATTTTCTATTTCTTCCCAATTCAGACTTGGACTTGTGCATTTCTAGGAATTTATCCATTTCTTCTATCCATTTGTCCAATTTGCTGGTGTATAATCTTTTGTAGTAGTCTTTGTAGAGAGAGAGTGTGTGCACGTGGGGGAGGGCCAGAGGGAGAGAGAGAATCCCCAGCAGGCTCCAATCCCAGTGCAGAGCCTGATGTGATTTCAAACTCCTTAAGTTTCTTGAGGTGTATTTTGTGGCCTAGCATGAAATCTACCCTGGAGAATGTTTCATGTACACTTGAAAAGAATTTGTATTCTGCTGTTCTTGGATGGGATATGTATCTGTGCGATCCATCTGGTCTCATGTGTCACCCAAAGCCACTGTTTCCTTGTTGACTTTCTGTCTGGACGATCTGTCCACTGACTTAAGTGGGGTGTTGAAGTCCCCTCCTATTGTTGTATTACTGTCAATTTCTCCCTTTATGTCTGTTAATATTGTCTTTATATATTTAGGTGCTCCTATGTTGGGTGCAGACAGATTTACAACTGTTATAGCCTCTTGTTAGAGTGATCCCTTTATCATTATGTAATGATGTCTCTTGTTACAGTCTTTGTTTTAAAGTCAATTTTGTCTACCCTAGCATTTGTTTTTTGCTTCCACATGCGTGGAATATCTTTTGCCATCTTTTCACTCTCAGTCTGTATGTATCCTTAGGTCTGCAGTTGGGTCTTGTTTGTTTCTTTGTTTATTCCATTCAGTCACCTTATGTTCTTTTGATTGGAACATGTAGTCCATTTACGTTCATTTTTTCGAAGTTTTGGTTTAAATTCTAGTTAGGGGCGCTTGGGTGGCTCAGTCAGTTGAGCGTCTGACTCTTGGTTTGGGCTCAGGTCATGATCTCCCAGTTAGTGAATTTGAGCCCCACATCGGGCTCCATGCTGACAGCGCGGAGCCTCCTTGGGATTCTCTCTCTCCCTCTCTCTCTGTCCCTCCCCTGTTCAGGCACTCTCACTCTGTCTTAAAATAAATAAATAAATAAATAAATAAATAAATAAATAAATAAATAAATAAATTCTAATCAGTTAACATACAGGTTATTATTGGTTTCAGGAGAACTCAGTGATTCATCACTTACATACAACATCCAGTGCTCATCCCAACAAGTGCCCTCATTAATACCCATCCCCCACCTAACCCATCCCCCACCACCTCCCTTCAGCAATCCTCAGTTTGTTCTCTGTCGTTAAGGGTCTCTTATGGCTTGCTTCCTTTTCTTTGTCCCCCCCTTACCGTATGTTCATCTGTTTTGTTTCTTAAATTCCACCTATGAGTGAAATCATATGGTATTTGTCTTTTCTCTGACTGACTTATTTTGTTTAACATAATACACTCTAGCTCCATCCACGTTGTCGCAAATGGGAAGGTTTTATTCTTTGTGATGGCTGGGTAGTATTGCATTGTGTGTGTGTGTGTGTGTGTGTGTGTGTGTGTGTGTGTACATACATACCACATCTTCTTTATCCATTCATCAGTTGATAGACATTGGGGCTCTTTCCATACTTTGGCTATTGTTGATAGTGCTGCTTTAGACATCAGGGCACATGCACCCCTCTGAATCTATTTTTTGATCCTTTTGGTAAATACTTAGTAGTGCGATTGCTGGATCATAGGGTAGTTCTATCTTTAACTTTTGGGGGAACCCCCATACTGTTTTCCAGAGCAGCTGCACCAGTTTTCATTCCCACCAACAGTGCAAAATGTTCTCCTTTCTCACATCCTCCTCAACATCTCTTGTTTCATGTGTTGTTAATATTAGCCATTCCTGCTGGTGTGAGGTAATATCTCATCATAGTTTGGATTTGTATTTCCCTGATGATGAGTGATGTTGAGCATCTTATGTGTCCGTTAGCCATCTGGTGTCTTCTTCGGAGAAATGTCTATTCATATCTTCTGCCCATTTCTTGACCAGATTATTTGTTTTTTTGGATATTGAGTTTGGTGAGTTCTTTATAGATTTTGAATACTAACCCCTTATCAGATATGTCATTTGCAAATATCTTCTCCCATTCCATTGGCTGCCTTTTAGTTTTGTTGATTGTTTCCTTTGCTGTGCAGAAGCTTTTTATCTTGATGAGGTCCCAATAGTTCCTTTTTGCTTTGGCAATGTGTCTAGTAAGAAGTTGTTCCGGCCAAGGTCAAAGAGGTTGCTACCTATGTTCTCCTCTAGGATTTTGGTGATTTCCTGTCTCACATTTAGGTCTTTGTCCATTTTGAATTTATTTTTGTGTGTGGTGTAAGAAAGTGGTCCAGTTTCATTCTTCTGCATGCTGGTGTCCAGTTTTCCCAACACCATTTGTCAGAGACCATCTTTTTTTCCATTGGATAGTCTTTCCTACTTTGTCAAAGATTAGTTGACCATATAGTTGTGGGTCCATTTCTGGGTTTTCTATTCTGTTCCATTGATCTGTGTGTCTGTTCCTGTACAAGTACCATACTGTCTTGATGACTACAGTTTTGTAATACAGCTTGAAGTCTGGAATTGTGATGCCTCCAGCTTTTCGTTTCTTTTTCAGGATTGCTTTCGCTATTCAGGGTCTTTAGCGGTTGCATAGAAATTTCAGGATTGTTTGTTCTAGCTGTGTGAAAAATGCTGGTAGTCCATTTACATTTAAAGTAATTATTGATAAGTATATAGTTCTCGTTATTTTGTTAGTAAACAAAATTTATTGCTCTTGTCCTTTGTGATTTGATAACTTTCTTTATTGTTGTGCTTGGAATCCTTTCCCTTTATTTTTTGTGTATCTTATGGGTTTTGGGTTTGTGGTCACCATGAGGTTCACATGTAAATTCAGTGTAAATAATAGTCTATTTTACGTTGATGATTGCTTAAGTTGAAACACATTCTAAACGCTCTACCTTTTTCCTTCCCCTCTACATTTTATGTATATGGTGTCATACTTTACATTTAAAAATTTTATGTATCCTTTAACTGACTTTTGTATATATAATTTTACTACCTTTGCCTTGTAACCTTCATACTAGCTTTAGTAGTGATTGATTTATCACCTTTATGTCTGGTTTTACCAGTGACATTTTTTCCTTGCATAATTTTCTTAAAAAAAAAAAGTTTATTCATTTTGAGAGATGGCGTGCACACACACGAGCGAGGGAGGGGCAGAGGGAGGAGTGAGAGAGAATCCCAGGCAGGTTCTGCACTGTCAGTGTGGAGCCCAGTGTGGAGCTTGAACTCACCAACTGTGAGATCATGACCTGAGCGGAAACCAGGAGTTAGATGCTTGACTGAGCCACCCAAGTGCCTCTCCTTGCGTAATTTTCTTAATTCTAGTTATAGCCTTTTCTTTTCCATTTAAAGAAGTTGTTTTAACATTTTTTGTAAGGCCAGTTTCGTGGTAATGGTCTCCTTCGACTTTTGTTTGTCCTGGAAGCTAACTAGCTAGCCAGCTAGCCAGCTATTCATTCATTCATTCGTTCATTCATTCATTCAGAGTGGGAGAGAGCACTTGAGCAGGGGAGAGAGAGAATCTTAAGCAGGTGCCAGGCTCAATCCCACAATCCTGGAGTCATAATCTGAGCTGAAATCAAGAGTCAGATGCTCAACTGACTGAGCCACCCAGGCACCCCTGTCCTGGAAACTCTTTATCTCTCCTTCAATTCTGGATCATAACCTTGATGGGTAGAGAATTCATGATTGTAGGCTTTTCCTTTCTGTACTTTGATTATATCGTGCCACTCCCTTCTGGCCTGCCAAGTTTCTGCTGAAAAATCAGCTGATAGCCTTATGGGGTTTCTCTTGTATGCAATTATTTGCTTCTCTCTTGCTGTTCTCTAGACTCTCCCTTTGTTATTCATTTTTGACACTTAAATTTTTATGTGTCTTAGTGTGGACCTCCTTGGATTCATCTTGTTTAGGGTTCTCTGTTTTTCCTGGACCTGGATGTCTGTTTTCTTCCCAAGGTTAGGGAAGTTTTCAACTGTTATTTCTTCAAATAACTTTTCTGCCCCTTTCTCTCTCTCCTCTGTCTGGAACCCCTCTAATCCAAATGTTAGTACAAGCTATGCTCATTTAAAAAATTCTTTTTTTTTTTTTTTTAAATTGCTGTTCAGCTGGCTGCCTTCCATCACCCTGTTTTTCAGATTGCTGATCCTTTGTTCTGCATCCTCCAATCTGCTGTTGATTCCCTCTAGTGTATTTTTCATTTCAGTATATTCTTCAGTTGTGATTAGTTCTTTTTGTTTTTTTCTTTAAACAGAGTAGGAAATTCCTCTTTGTTGTTCGTTTATTTATTTTGGAGAGAGAGAAAAGGTGAGTCAGGGAGGGGCGGAGAGAGAGAATCCCAAGCACTGACAGTACAGAACCTGACACTGGGCTCGAACCCAAGAGCGATGAGATCACAACCTGAGCTAAAATCAAGAGTCAGACTCTTAAGCCACTCAGCCACTATATTTCTGTCTCTTTGGTTGAAGGTCTCACTGAGCTCATCCTCCCTTCTCTCCAGTCTGTGTAGCACCTGATGATCGCTTTGAACTCTTTATCAGGCAGATTGCTTATCTCCGTTTTGCTTAGTTCTTTTACTGAGGTTTCGTCCTGTTCTTTTGCGTGGAATATATTTTTCTGTCTTCTCATTTTGTCTGAGCCTTCATCTGTTTCTGTGTATTAGGTCAGCTATGTCTCCTGGTGATGACGGCAGTGGCCTTATGTAGAGGTGTCCCGTGGGGCCCAGCAGCACAATCCCCCCTGGTCAGCAGAACCAGGAACTCCAGGGAGGTCAGTTGTGTGGGCTGCGTGCTCCCTCCTGTGTGACTGGCCGTGGCAGCTGTGGGTGTGCCGGTGGTCAAGGCTGGCTCCCCTCCTCTGGGGCAGGAGTCTTTTTGGATGGATGGGTGGGTGGAACACAGGGTCAGGACAGGCAGGTGGTGGATGGAGAGCATCAGAACTGACTCCCACAAGGACTGACCAGCTAGGCTGAAGGAGGTCAAGGAAAACAGCACCTTCAGCACTCTCGTTCCCTGAGAAAGCTCCTACAGATCTCTGATCCTCTCACACATGTCTTAAAATCACTGCTTCTGTGCTGGCCCTTTAAGAGTGGACTCTCGGATTCTTTAATTGATATATTTTTAAGTTTGTTTATTTTGAGAGAGAGAGAGTGAGTGGGGGGGGGGGTCAGAGATAGAGAGAGAGAGTGAGGGAGCGAGACTCCTAAGTAGGCTCTGAGCTGTCAGCGCAGAGCCCAATGCTGGGCTCGATCCCACGAACGGTGAGATCCTGACCTGGGCCAAAACCAAGAGTCAGGTGCTTAATCGACTGAGCCACCCAGGTGGCCCTGACTCTTGGATTCTTATGGCGCTTTGCCTCTCCCAGAGTTAAGTCCACTGATTTTCAAAGCCAGGTGTGACAAGGCTTGTCTTTCCGATGCAGGTCTCCAGAGCAGGGGGTGCCCGAGGTAAAGTCTGATACCCTCGCTCGTGAGGGAAAATCTTGGTGCCTGGGATATCCTTCTCGCTTGGGCGTCATTATGCTTGGGCTTTGCTTTCCAGCTAGGTCTCCACCCCTCCTACCCTTCTCAATGGGGTTACCTTTCCGTGTCTTTAGCTGTGGAAGAGCTGTTCTGCTGGTCTTCGAGTCATTTCCATAGTGAGCTGGATCATGCGTAGTCATTGCCTCTGTGTGTGAGGAGGAGGAAATGAGCTCAGGTCCCTCTCCGCCATCTTCACAGTCTGCCCTCAAACTTCTTTAAGATGTAGGCTCTGGGGCGCCTGGGTGGCTCAGTCGGTTAAGCGACCGACTTCAGCTCAGGTCATGATCTCACAGTCCATGAGTTCAAGCCCTGCGTCAGGCTCTGTGCTGATAGCTCAGAGCCTGGAGCCTGCTTCAGATTCTGTGTCTCCCTCTCTCTCTGACCCTCCCTCATTCATGCTCTGTCTCTCTCTGTCTCAAAAATAAATAAACATTAAAAAAACAATTAAAAAAAAAAAAGATGCAGGCTCTTATTTAAGCTTCCCAGCATTCCTGCAGGATCGCATTTTACAGAATAGGAAACGGAGACTGAGGGCAAGGAAGTTATTTCCCGAAGTTTCAAAGCCGGTAAACAAAGGGTCAGGTATAGTCCAGTGTTGTCCCACTATTCCTGATCAGAGCAGGGCAACCTTCATTTATTCCCATTCTGTCTGTGACTCGGGCTGTGGCGTAGGGAACAGAGATGGTGAAATCCCAGCTCCCTGCACCGATTGCCCAGGCTTTGTAAATAACTGTTTCTGAATCCGGCCGGTGACCATCTAGAGTTCACTCTCTGATATCTACCGAGGAGTACGGAGGGGAAAAATGTGCTCGGTTTTATCAGAGATGCCAGTTAGTGGAGAGTTACATGGGTGAGCTAGTTTCGAAGGCTTTATCTTGCAACTTGCATGAATCGGAAAGGTAGTTGAGTATCTGGTGTCCTCCAGGCTCAGGGATCTGAAAGCTGGTCACCATCGTACTGGGGAGCCAGGGTGGAGAGAGGCAAGGTGCCTCCCTTCCTCCTGTTCCTGACCCCGGAGCCCCTGGTTGGAAGCAGCCACCGTAATCCACAGGTCAAATCTGAAAGGATTCCGGAACGCCCACCAGCTCCTCGTGCCCTCGGGAACCCTCCCCGCAGACCCCACGCCTGGTGGGGAAGCGGGACGGCTGCCTTCCCGCACATCTCACCTGCCTGAACTGAATGGTGATAACCATATGAGACCGGCTGCTGCTGGCGTTCATGTTGGTCGAGGCCGTGGTCCTTATTTTCGTCCCTTGCTCCATCAGCCTTTCAATCTGCGCGTAGTTCCCACAGGGCACTGACTTCAGGCCGTCCACATAAAAGCCCAGGTGTTGATCCTCCCTTACTTTTAGTCCTCCGGGTTGCTTGGTTCTAGACAGCAGGTCTCGTATCTGCAGAAAAAAAGAGTATAAACTTCAGGAAGCCAGGGATTTCCATTTACGTCGCTCTTACGCCTCTGCCTAGGCTATATTAAATTAAAAAAAAACTTATCAGGGCCCCTGGGTGGCTCCGTTGGTGAAGCGTCCGACTTCAGCTCAGGACATGATCTCACGGTTCGTGAGTTCGAGCCCCGTGTAGGGGGCTCTGGGCGGACAGCCCGGAGCCCGCTTTGGAGTCTGTGTCTCCCTCTCTCTCTGCCCCTCTCCTGCTCGTGCGCTCGCTCTCTCTCTCTCTCTCTCTCTCTCTCAAAAATAAATAAACATTAAAAATAAATAAATATTTATTGAACGAATAGATGCTAAATTTCGGTAGGTACTGGACACTCTCATAATTTAGGTAAGTAAGCAATAGGGGAACAGCCAACACGAGGGAAATCTGTTGTAACTGCTGGCGTAAGCCTAGTTTTCTGAAACTCAGTTCCAGTATTTTCTAGTACCTCAGGCAGCCCATCCGGCCTGTGAACTCCCTTCCTGTGGAACCAGTAGATCCTGACATAGTTCCTGACATAGGAGAGGCACTCCGTGAATGCTTTTTCACGGGACGGTGTAATCAGAGCGAGGCTAACGAATAATGTTTAACACACTGTATGTTGTGCATTAGAAGCGTCTGGAACCACTTCTACAGCATGACGAAATATTGGAGTGGGTGTGCACGGGCGTCTGGCTTTCAACAGGTGCTTCTAAAACATTTATGCTTGAAACCCTTATTCTCTTATTGCCATGAACGTTCTCCCAGGAGCCTTGTTAACCGTTTTATTTGATTAGCAACTCCTTTGGGGATAACATAGAAACACACCATCCTAGCCCCGGTCTGAATTACCACAGAGTCTCTATTACAAAGTGATGACATTTTACTGAAAACAGTGACAACTAAAAATAAAAATAAATAGCAGAGACTAGCGTGCTGAGTACCCAAGGTCACCAGAAGGCCTGATGCACCTGGGGGGGGGGGGGATCATCGTCCCCAAATGCCACCACCCCGAACCCTACTTTCAAGAGAAACTGATTCAATCCCGACGGTACTTGCGCCAGTCAAGTCTAACAAGAGAATGAGGGTGATTCTTTGAATCTTCTTGTCGGAGATTCGTGAGCTGTCACACCTAGACCACGGCCTCGGGTGCAAGCCCCTGTTGCCTCTCACCCAAGAAAAGCCACTTCGGACAAGGCCAAGTAGGTCCTGCTGTGGGAGTCTGGTAGAGGCAGAGGCCCCCAGAGGGGTGGTTCGGTGTCTTATGGTACCGAGACGTCTGGGCTGGGAGCCTGAAGACCTGGGTTCTCAGTCCTTGTTTTGCTTCCGGCCTGGGAGTGCTTTGGAAAATCTCTTATTTTCCTAGGGTTCATAATAGGAGGGGGCGGATTAAACGATCTCTGAGATCTCCCCCAGGTCTGTTGCTCCACAGCTCTGCGTCCTAGAACCAAGGCAAGATCGCAGAGGGAAGCTCAGGCAAGCCAAACTAAGACAGTGGACATAAGGTGCCAGAGACAGGGGCAGATCCTGGTGCCAGCGCCCTCCAGGGAGTTTCTGGAGATCAGAATTGGGTGACTCTCATAAGACCTTCTTCACTCACCTGGGCTTTCCCGGGACTCCCCTAACGCTGCCTCTATTTGGCACGCCTTCAAATCCAACTTGCCTCTGCTGCTAGAGAACGCTCCCAGAATCCCAGTCCGATTATCCGATTTCCCTGTAAGATCCTCCACTGGGCTTCTCCACTGCCTGCAGGACAAAGGCCCCTCGCTCTCAGGCAGGGCCTATCTTTGGCTTCATCTCCTGACGTCCCCACCGTGCATCCAACTCCGGCTACCCAGAGTACTTACTCACTGCTCCCTTCAGTGCCATGCGCTTTCCGGTATTTTTCGACTGGTGAAAACTAATCGTGGCCCAAAGTGCCCCTATCTGTGCCCCGAGGCTTCCCGCAGCCTCGCCAAGCTCATACACGTCTCTCGAGGCCCAGTCTGAGTCCAGCGTTGACCGATGTTGCCAAACATGCCAGGCAGTCACACATTCCCTCCTCTCTGCCCCTTGCGCTTTACTTTTCATGCCGCACATGTAAGGCATCACTGTCTGGAGAGGTGTTTTAAGCTCCCACCAGACTCCTCCATGGCGGGAGTTAAGTCCCGGGACTCACTCGTCCTCAGAGTCTGGTATGATGTCTGAAACATCACAGGTACCTAATAAACTTCACTTTAAGTACCTAGAGGAAAAATACCAGAGGCTCATGGAATATGAGAAACGGAAATGTTCCTAAGATGTCCTGTGTTCTCATTTTAGAGACAAGAAGACAGAATTCTAGACAGCGTATCATCATAAACAGATATCAGTAGGGAGACCACAATGAGATGCCCACCAGAAGTTGGTAATAAAGGAAATTAAATTGTCTTCCTAAAGTTATTGGTGTAAGGTAAAGGAGCCATACTATCTTCCAAGTCTTAGCAACTTGAAAGAAATAGAAACTTCACCAGTGACCTTGACATGAGAACCCATTTGGAATCCACAACTATATGGTCAGTCAATCTTTGGCAAAGCAGAAAAGATATCCCATGGGAAAAAGACAGTCTCTTCAACAAATCGTGTTGGGAAAACTGGACAGCAACATGCAAAAGAATGAGGGGCGCCTGGGTGGCTCAGTCGGTTAAGCGTCCGACTTCAGCTCAGGTCACGATCTCGCAGTCTGTGAGTTCGAGCCCCGCGTCGGGCTCTGGGCTGATGGCTCAGAGCCTGGAGCTTGCTTCTGATTCTGTGTCTCCCTCTCTCTCTGCCCCTCCCCCGTTCATGCTGTGTCTCTCTCTCTTTCAAAAATAAATAAACGTTAAAAAAAAATTAAAAAAAAAATGACACTGGACCACTTTCTTACACCATGCACAGAAATAGATTCAAAATGGGTAAAGACCTAAACGTGAGACAGGAAACCATCAAAATCCTACAGGAGAACGCAGGCAATAACCTCTTTGGCATCAGCCCTAGCAACTTCTTTCTAAATATGTCTCCTGAGGCAAGAGAAACAAAAGCAAAAATAAATTATTGGGACTTTACCAAAGTAAAAGTTTTCTGCACAGCAAAGGAAACAATAAACAAAATTAAAAAGCAACCCATGGAATGGGAAAAGATATTTGCAAACGACACATCAAAAGGATAGTATCCAAAATCTATAAAGAACTTATCAAACTCAACACCCAAAAACCAAATAATCCATTTTAAAAAGGACTGAAGACATGAACAGACATTTCTCCAAAGAAGACATACAGACGGCCAACAGACACTTGAAAAGATGCTCAACATCATTCATCATCGGGGAAATGCAAAGCAAAACCGCAATGAGATGCCACCTCACACCTGTCAGGATGGCTAAAATTAACAACACAAGGAACGACAGGTGTTGGTAAGGATGTGGAGAAAAGGAAACCCTCTTGCACTATTGATGGGAATGCAAAGTGGTGCAGCCACTGTGGAAAAGTATGGAGGCTCCTCAAAAAGTTAAAAACATAACTACCCTATGACCCAGTAATTGCACTACTAAGTATTTACCCAACGAATACAAAAATACTGGCCTGCCTGGGTGGCTCAGTCGGTTAAGCATCTGACTCTTGATCTCAGCTCAGATCATGATCTCACAGTCGTGAGTTTGAGGCCCACACTGGGCTCCATGCGGAGCATGAAGCCTACTAAAAAAAAAATACAAAAATACTAATTCAAAGGGATACATGCACCCAATATTTATAGCAGCATTATTTGCAATAGCCAAATTATGGAAGCAGCCTAAGTGCCCATTGACTGATAAAAAGATAAAAAAGATGTATACACACACACACACACACACACACACACACACACACACACACTGGAATATTACTCAGCCATAAAAAAAGAATGGAAACCTTGCCATTTATGACACCATGGATAGAGCTAGAGTGTATTCTGCTAAGTGCAATAAGTCATTCAGAGAAGTACAAACACCTTATGATTTCACTCATATGTGGAACTTAAGAGACAAAACAAATGAGCCAAGGGGAAAAAAAAAAGAGATAAACCAAGAAACAGACTCTTAACTACAGAGAATAAACTGATAGTTACCAGAGGGGACCATCTGTAAATATTCAGGAGCACCCCTTTTAGGCCTAAAAGTGTATTGGCTATTGAGACGGTATTTCCTGTAGAAGGGTGTTCACAAAGAAATGGTCTGTTTGGGAGATACAAATATTTAATTAAAGTTCACAGTATAATATGACCAGTTCATGGGGAAAGGGCAGTGAGACCACAGTACATCTCAATGGGTACTGTCTTATTAGAAATTCTCTACTTTATAAGTGAGAAGACTGAGTTCTGAGTTAAAGTGATTTTCCAAAGTCACATGGCTAGTCCATGAGAGAGCTGGGGTCTGAGACCATGCCCTTCCTTTAGGGACAGGCGAACCATGGCCTGGGGGCTAAATTTAGCCTACCACGTGTTTTTGTATGATCCTTGACATAAGACCGTTTTCCACATTTTTAAATGATTGAAAAAAAAATCAAAAGGTATTTTGTGGTATGTGAAAATTGATGAGAAGAACAAATGCAAGAGAAATGTAGCTAAAATTAAGTCTCCTTACACCCCACAGCCCACTGATAAATCCCTGAGATGTGCAGAGCATGACCTTCCTCAAGGAATTCACGGCCGCCTTAATGTTGATATTTCATCAAAGACTAAAAGCGGCCTTATCTGAACAATAGGTTGCCCCCCCAGGGGGCTTCTAACGTGCACAAATTCCTTAGAGACCTCCGCTATCGCTAACTCCCGCTAACTAAAAAATATATCATCAGTCACTCCTCATGATCCCAATGCAGCCCCTTCTGCCCATGGGTACTGTCCCCGTGCTATAATAAAAGCACCTTTTTGCACCGAAAATATCTCAAGAATTCTTTCTTGACTGTTGGCTCACGGCCCCACATCAAGATTTATGTGAAATTTAAGTTTCAGTGTCCAGGAATCAAATTTTATGGGTACACAGCTGTGCCTGTTCACGCATATACTGTTTGCTCTACGAGGGCAGAAGTGAGTAGTTGCAGCAGAGACTGGCCCTTTGAAAATAAATTTGCTGCCACCTCCTCTACCCCACATGCTGACTGAGGTCAACTGCTGCAGGATGTGTGGGAGCCCTGAGCCCGGAGCTGTACCTCCAAAGGCAGTGCTTTCTTCAAGGGCGGAGAAAGCAGGGGGCCGTTCCAGGGAGAGAACAGGAGATGCAGGACGGAATGACGTGTTCTGAAAAGGAAGGAGAAGTCTATGCGGCTGAAGCATAGGGTGTGTGGAGATAACGGGACAAGACGTAGAGCCGGAGAGGTGGGTCAAAGCTGACTAGCCAATGCCAGGCCACAGAGTTCTGACTGTATCTGTAGTGCGGGGGATATTGATTGATATTGATATTATTAATATTGATTAAGCTGATATTGATTAAGCTGCAGAGTCACCCAGATTTGTGTGTCAGAGAATAGAATCGCTGTTACCTGCTCGTTGTAAATTTCCAGCATACTGAATGTAACCTGTACAGAAAAGAACATAAAGTAAATATTCTTTGGAAAGTCATCTTTGGGGAAAAAAAAAAGTAATGTAGGAACAACAAAAATTTCCCACAAAGGGAAAGGCTATTAAATATACCAGTGCTCTATTTCACATGTCGTAAGAGATTCTTGCATAATTTTAATGATCTGGAGGAAGTTATTAATATAAATGAAAAACAGATATACACCTCTGTGTGTGTGTGTGTGTGTGTGTGTGTGTGTGTGTGTTTGTGTGTCTTTCAATCTCAATTGGAAACAGAAAAAGATTATTTTAAAAAAATTTTAATGTTTTTCTTTGTGAGAGAGAGCACAGGTGGGGGAAGGGCAGAGAGAGAGGGAGACACAGAATCTGAAGCAGCACAGAGCCTGACGTGGGGCTTGAACCCACGAACTGTGAGACCATGACCTGAGCCAAAGTCAGATGCTTAACCGACTGAGCCACCCAGGTGTGCTAGAAAAAGGTTATTCTTTATTGCTCACCCCCACTCTGAACATATGTACAGAAAAAGGGTGGTTTTTACCCTACTGTGCTTTTGGAATATTGCTGGACAAGCCAGCACCCCTTAAGCGGGAGACTGGAGGGCTCTGAATGGCTCTAGCATAAAGAAAAGACCCCAAGATACTGACATTTGCCACCACCCCTCTACCAAGGGGAAGGCTGGCTTGTGCATTTCATTACCCCATCGTGGGTCTTGCCAGTCATGTCTCCTGTCCCCAGAGCTTCCAACTAACTTGAGTGTCACATGTTTTAAACAAATGGCCTAGGATTAGCAGACCAGGAAAGCCTCCAATATGAGAGAGCAAACAAACTGTAGAAAAAAGGAACTCCAAGAAAGCAGACAATGCACGGAGTAGAAGAGAACACTTTTAAAAGTCCTATAGGGGCACCTGGGTGGTTCAGTCGGTTAAGTGTCCAACTTTGGCTCAGGTCATGATCTCATGGTTCGTGAATTTGAGTCCTATGTTGGCCTCTGTGCTGACAACTCAGAACCTGGAGTCTGCTTTGGATTCTGTGTCTCCCTTTCTCTCTACCCCTCCCCTGCTCACACTGTGTCTCCCTCTTTCTCAAAAATAAATAAACATTAAAAAATATATTTTAAAAAAGTCCTATAATTCCTAGCATCAGAGAGAGAAAGAATTCTATCCATGAAAAAACAGGATGCTATTACAAAGGAAAAAGAGAGTAAGAATGTTTGTACATTAAACTTGAGGAAAGATAGCCAAAGTGACAGTATAGTGGAAGAGTTATAAGATATAGTTGAGGAAATCTTCTAGAATGAAGGGGGAAAAAAGACCAAGAAGTGGAAAGCAAGAAGTAAAACATTATACAATTAGAACATTAGCACAAGAGGTCCAAAATCCAATTAAGAGGAGTTCTAGAAGGGAGAACAATTATAAAAGAAATAACATAAGAAAAGCTACTCAGAACTGAAGACAAAGATTGCCAGATTGAAAAGGTTCCCCCAAGTGTCCAGCACGATGAATGAAAAATGCTTACACTAAGACACACCAGACCATCAGGGGTGAAAATAAGATCCTAAAAGCTGAGAGAGAAGCTAAAAGTAAAAAAAAAAAAAAAAAAAAAAAAAAAGTTCACATAGAAAGAATTGGGAACCAGACTGGTACCAGACTTCTCAGCTGCAAAGTTGGAAATCAAAAGAAAATGAATAATGTTGCCAATTATTCTCAGAAATCTGGAATTCTGTTCTGGATACACTTCGATCAATGTGGGAGGAGGAAAAGGTATTTTCAGTGATGCAAAGATGCAAAGTATACCCGATCCACCTATCCTGAGGAAATTGCAGCAAAAGGAGAGTGTAAACTAAGAAACAGAAACATGTTGCATTTAGTAGTCTGAGGAGGCAGCAGAGAAGGATGTAGCAATAGAGTTCTAAAATGACACTTTGCAGTGGCCTTGGAGAAATACTGCTCCAAATCACAGCAGGAAAATGGAAGACTCTTGCTGAAGGAGACCTCCACCCCTGACTAATGGAGCTGATAAGTCTTGAATGTATTGGAAATAGGATTAATAGGTAGGTGACAGTGCATTGAGAAAAAACCCGCAGAGGGATTTATAGAATACCATACACATACACACCTACAAGGCAATTAAAAATTCAAAGAAAAACAAGCCCCACAAATTTTAAAATTAAAAAATTAAAAAATACTTGAAGAAAAACAGTGTAGAAAGGTGTTTATGTATTCCTTGGTTCAGCAGTGACTAATAGTTGCAGAGCTAAAATGCTAAACACCACTGATTTAACCAAATTTTACGATAACGCAGGGGTTATGTGGGCAAGAAAGCATCGTGGTGTATGGTGTGGGTGTGATGGGGATAAATTCTTTTACTGTGGCAAGAAGGTCAACAGCAATTTCAGACATTTTTACTAAGAGGAGAAAAACCAGCATTGTTTGAAAACATGCAGATGGATACCAGGGCAAATGGCGAAGCTTGGAAGATGGTAACCTTTGGGCCACGATGGGCAAGGAGGGGAGGAAGGACAGCAAGACACTGGTGGCTTCCAACAAGGCTGTCAGTGCAATTCTGTACCATCCTTCCATTTCACATGTATGATCTGGGGCGCCTGGGTGGCTCAGTCGGTCAGTTGAGCATCCAACTCTTGGTTTTGGCTGAGATCGTGATCTCACAGTTCGTGAGATCAAGCCCCACATTGGGCTCTGCACTGAGCATGGAGCCTGCTTGGGATTCTCTCTCTTCCTCTCTCTCTCAAAAATAAACATTTTTAAAAAAAAGTGTACAACCCAATGGTCTTGAGTATATTCACAGAGCTGTGTAGCTACCCCCACAACCTAAGTTAAGAATGTTTTGTCCCCTCCAAAAAGAACCCCATTAGCAGTCACTCTCCACTCGACCTTCTCTGTTCCTCTGTGCTCCGCCCCAACCCTAGGCAACCACCAACCCACTTTTTGTCTATATAGACTTTTCCTATTCTGGCCATTTTATGTGAAGAGAATCAAACGGTATGGTATCTTTCCTGTGTGGCTTTTTTTCACTCAGCATAATGTTTTCAAGGTTCATCCATTTTTAAATATTGCTTTGTTTGTTTTACTTTATTTTAGAGAGTGAGCACATGTGAGTGGGGGCAGGGCAGAGAGAGGGAGAGAGAGAGAGAGAGAGAGAGAGAGAGAGAGAGAGAGAGAGAGAGAGAATCCCAAGCAGGCTCCATGCCCTGTGCAGAGCCTGATGAGGGGCTCAATCCCACAACCCTGGGATCATGACCTGAACTGATCAAGAGTCAGTCGTTCAACCAACAGAACCACCCAGGTGCCCCAAGTTTCATCCATGTTGTAGCAGGTGCCAGATGCTACAGTTCCTCTTACTGCTGAGTATATTCCATTGTGTGGCCATACCGCCTTCCATTCATCCATTCATCACTTGATGGCCACTTGGCTTGTTTCCACTTTTTGACCTTCACAAATACGTCGCTGTGCAACATTCATGTATATGTTTTTTATGTGGACATAGGCCTTCCTTTCCCTTAGGTAATTTGGGTTCTTAAACTATGCTTGTATTACTTTGAAAAAAAAATTAATTACAAAATTACTAATATACTATAATGTTGACAGTATTTAAGTGATGAGATTGTGAGCAGTTTCTGTTCTCTGCCTTGAGCACATTGCTTTTTAAATCAGGAGGAAAATTGAGATTAAAAAAAGGTGATGCATTGTCGAATTTTCATGACATAAATTTCACCTGTCACTTAGAGGAAACAAACACAAGCTCTGCTTACAGGTATTTGTAGATAATTTACCGTCATGTTTTAAAGACATTTGTTAATGGTTGCTGTCCATTGTGGTGATGTTGCCCACCTTCAGTGAATTTAAAATTTAGTGTGGGCCTTCTATGTTGGGGCAAGTAAGAAACTCTGCTGGGGAAACTGAGAAAGAAAATAAAAGTCCTTATTTAGAAATAAAAATCCATAGGGGCACGTGGGTGGCTCAGTCGGTTGGGCGTCTGACTTCAGCTCAGGTCATGATCTCATGGTTCAGGAGTTTGAGTCCCACGTCGGGCTCTGTGCTGACAGCTCGGAGCCTGGAGCCTGCTTCAGATTCTGTGTCTCCCCCTCTCTCTGCCCCTCCCCTGCTCATGCTCTGTCTCTTTCTGTCTCTCAAAAAATGAATAAACGTTAAAAAAAATTTTTGTAAAGAAATAAAAATACATAAATGAAGATGAAGACACAGCCACAGTCTTAGCAGAAGAGGGGAGTAAAGGTGACTGTAGGAGAGTCAGTGGCGGTCTTGTCGAGCAACCCCAACAATGATCGATCCCTTGGAGTGTTAGCTTTTAAGACAGCTGCTTCTAGGATATTCAAAATGCCTTAAAAAAATATTTCCTTGGGTTTGCCTCAGGACCAGAAAAATTCTACATTCTCGTTATCTGCAACTTGATTTTGTGATCCTGAAAACATTTTGCTATGGAAAATTAACATTATCCCCCAATAGAGATGCTGATAATTCGGGGCCAGGGATTTCCAAAATGAGAGAAGAAATCCCTCCAAGAAGGGATTTTAGGAGAGTACACACCTGGTATTCCTGATTTCTCTCCCGCTCCTCAATTGCTTGAAAGAGCTCTTCACATACATTTGGAATGATACCCTTGTTTGCGCCAAGCCCAACCATGGAATAGCTCTTTCCAGAGCCAGTTTGGCCATAGGCTAGGAGGGTGGCATTATAGCCTTGCCAAGCGCTGTCCAGAATTCCCCTGCCAAGATCATGGAAAACATCTTTCTGCAAAGAAGATCACAGGCACAGTGTTCAGCTCGGGCTTTTCACAATACTCTCAAAACATAAATATTCTGGTTTTGATGACTTGCTTAATTAGTACCCTATGACCTACTTGAAATAAAATTCTGATGCTCTCTTAGAACCAATAAAATAAAGCTGGAAACCAAAAATGAGATTTGGCCATTTGGAAAACACTGATGATCGTGAATCTTCAACTAGCTGGTGTCCGTCAATAGCAAATCTGTGCTTCTCACAGCCTTGCCAAAACCTAGCCTTGCTAGGTCATTAAAATTCAGCAATCAGACAAAAATTTCAAGGTGTCAGAGACTAGTCAAAGTGTCTCCTACTTTCTCTTTGTTCTTGACTCCAAACAGTAACATCACAAAATCCCTGCACTGATTTTAGTCCTCTGCTGCTGAGCTCTTTTGTGTGTGTGTGTGTGTGTGTGTGTGTGTGTGTGTGTGTGGCCACAAGACCCAGTGGTTCTGGAGCATTTCTACAACACACATACATACGTGCCATACATACATATGGGCACACACTCCCTTTTTTAAGTGGGAGACACAGATGCCTGTGCCCACAACTGCTTGAAAGAGAAGATGTGGTCTGGCTCCTTCGTTATCTGGGCCATGACCACAGCCAGCAATATTCTCTTATTTGAGGCTGTTTCAAAAAGCACATTCTTCTCTGATCTCTAATATCAATAAAATAATAAGTAAGCTTGGAGTGCCTGGGAGGCTCAGTTGGTTGAGCATCCGACTCTTGTTGTCAGCTGGGGTTATGATCCCAAGTCATGGGATCAAACCCCGTGTCCGGCTCCGTGCTGAGTGTGGGGCCTGTTTGGGATTCTCTCTCTTCCTCTGCCCCTACCCTGCTAATGCACACATGGATGTGCACTCTCTCTCTCTCAAACAAACAAACAAAAAAATAGTAAGCTTTACATGATCCCTCCATTGCAGTAGGTACCTTTGTATAATTTATATAATTTTTACGTCTGGGAAAGATGCACATACCAACATAGTATGATTTATATGTGGACAATAGACAGGAACCGATTTTCTCATACTGTTCATTTCTCATAAGAAAGGAATACAAATTATTACACTACAACGTTTAGGGGAGCTTCAGGCCTAAGATGTAGAATTTGGCCAGTGGTTTCTGAAATTGTCGTAATTATACTTTTCCCAGAGAAATGTGTTCTTACAAAGGGTATCTACTCTATACCTTAAGAGCGATTAGCTAAACCTAAGGAGCACCTACTAGGCTTAGTAAAGTAACTAGTTTTGGAGTTAGAATTACATTTCTAATTTCTTCCTACCCACCATCCTATCATCAAATATACGAAGCATTGTCCTACACTACGGTGTGTGAAACAGTAATTCTGCGATCTCGTAACAGGTGGTCAAAAAAGCTCGATGGTGGTCCTCATCCCCACGTGAATTCTTTACAGCACAATTCCTGCAGTCTTTTAAAACTATCTTTTCAAAAATTGAGATGTAATTGATATATAACATTATATTAGGTTCAGGTGAACAACATATGATATTTGTACATATTGTGAACTGATTACCAGAATTAGTCTTCTTGATAATAGCCATTCTACCTGGTGTGAGGAGATGTCTCGCCGTGGTTTTGATTTGCATTTCCTGATGATGAGTGACATTAAGCATCTTTTCTTGTACCTGTTGGCTATTTGCATATCTTCTTTGGAGAAACTGTTCATTTCCTCTGCCCATTTTTTAATTGGGTTGTTTGTTGTTGTTGTTGTTGTTGTTGTTGTTGTTATTTGCTATTGACTTGTATAAGTTCTTTATCTATTTTGGATATGAACCAGATATATGATGTGCAAATATTTTCTTCCATTTTGTATGTTGCCCTTTCATTTTGCTGATGATTTCCTTATGTACAGAAGCCTTTTTGGTCTGACATAGTCCCACTTACTTACTTTTGTTTTTGTTATTAAATCCAAAACATCATTTCCAAGACTGATATGTAGAAGCTTACCACCTATGTTGCCTTCGAGAAGTTTTATGGGTTTTGCCCTTATGTTCAAGTTTTTAATACATTTCAAGTTAATTTTTGTGAATGGTGTGATGTGGGGGTCCAGTTTCATTCTTTTGCATGTGACTGTCCAGTTTTCCCCAAACCATTTATTGAAAACACTGTCCTTTCCCCCGTCGTCTATGTTTGGCTCCTTTGTCATAGATTAATTGACTATATACACAGGGGTTTATTTCTGGGCTCTCTGTTCCATTCCACTGATCTTTATGTGGTTTTATGCCAGTGCCATACTGTTTTGATTGCCATAGCTCTGTAATATAGTTTGAATCAGGGAGTGTAATGCCTCCTGCTTTGTCCTTCTTTCTCAAGGCTGCTCTATTTGGAGATTTTGTGGTTTCACACATATTTTAGGATTGTTTATTCTATTTCTGTGAAAAATGCCACTGGAATTTTGATGAGGATTGCATTGAATCTGTAGATTGCTATGGATAGTGTGGAAATTTAACAATATTAATTCTTTCAAGCCATGAGCACAGAATATCTTTTCATTTATTTGTGTCTTCTTCAATTTCTTTCATCAGTGTCATCATTTTATGTACAGGTACGTATTATGTACAGGTCTTTTACCTCCTTTGTTAAATGTATTACTTGGTATCTTATTGTTTTTGGAAAAAACTCAAAACAGAATTGACACACATTATATTCATCCATTTAAAATATGCCATTTTAGGGGCACGTGGGTGGCTCAGTTGGTTAAGCATCCAACTCTTGATTTCAGCTCACATCATGATCTCATGGTTCATGAGTTCGAACCCTGCATCAGGCTGTGTGCTGATAGTGTAGAGCTTGCTTGGGATTCCCTCTCTTTCTCTCTCTCTCTCTGCCCCTGCCATGTGTGCACACATGCTCTCATTCTCTCTCTCAAAATAAATACAAGTTTTTCAAAAAAATAACATTTTTCAAAAAAAATTCATGTTCTTTATTGAAGTTGATATACAATATTATATTAGTTTCAGGTGTACAACATAGTGATTCTACAATTCTGTATGTTACGAAATGCTCACCGTGACACGTGTAGTTAACATCTGTCACCAAGCAAAGTGATTACAATATTATTGACTATATTTCTTTTGCTATACTTTTCATCCCTGTGACTTACTTATTTTGTAACTAGAAGTTTGTACCTCTTAATTTCCTATACATATTTCACCCATCCTGTACCCCCTCCCTTCTGGCAACCACATATAGTTCTCTGTATTTATGAATCTCTTTGTATTTTGTTTGTTCATTTGTTTTGTTTGATTCCACATGCAAGTGAAGTCATTTGGTATTTGTCTTTCTCTGATACTTCATTTAGCATAATATCCTCTAACTCAAACTGGTGTTGAGAATGGCAAGATTTCATTCTTTTTTTTTATATAGCTGAGTAATATTCAGTAATATTGAGCATATACACATCTTTATCCATTCATCTATCGATGGACATTTGGGTTGCTTCCATATCTTGGCTACTGTAAATAATGGTGCATTAAACACAGTGATGTATATATCTCCTTTAATTATTGTTTTCATTTTCTTTGAGTAAATACCCAGAAGTGGGATTTCTGTTTTTCATTTTGAGGGGCCTGTGTATTGTTTTCCATAGTGGCTGTAGCAGGTTACATTCCCACAAACAGTGCATGAAGGTTCCTTTTTTATCCACTCCCCTACCAACACTTGTTGTTTCTTGTCTTTTTTTGACATTAACCATTCTGACTGGTGTGAAGTGAGATCTCATTTTGACTTGCATTTTTCTGATGATTAGTGACGTTGAACACCTTTTCATGCGTGTGTTGGCCATCTGTATGTCTTCTTTGGAACACGTCTATTCAAGTTCTCTCTCCATTTTAAAAATCAGGTAATTTGAGATTTTGTTGGTTTTGGTTTCATTTTGGTGTTGAGCTGTATAAATTATTTATGTACTTTGGATATTAACCGCTTATTAGATATATCATTTGCAAATATCTTTTCCCATTCAGTAGGTTGCCTTTCGATTTTGTCGACGGTTTCCTTTGCTGTGCAAAAGCTTTTTAGTTTGATGTAGTTCCAATTGTTTGTGCTTTGGTTTTCCTTGTCTGAGGGGACAGATCCATAAAAATATTGCTAAGACCATTGTCTAAGAGTTTACTGCCTATGTTTCCTTTTGGGAATTTTTATAGCTTATTATCATTTTTAGGTCTTTAACCCATTTCAACTTAATTTTTCTGTATGGTATAAGAAAGTGGTTCAGTTTCATTCTTTTGCAAGCAGCTGTCCAGTTTCCTAGCACCATTTATGGAAAAGACTGTTTTCCCCATTATATAGTCTTGCCTCCTTTGTTGTAGATTAACTGACCATATAAGCATAGGTTTATTTCTGGGCTGTCTATTCTGTGCCATTGATCTTTGTGTATTTTTCATTTGAGGAGGATGGATATTAACTCTTCTTTAAATATTTGGTAGAGTTTACCTAGAAAGCCATTAGGTTGTGCACTTTTGTTCGTTGGGAATTCTTTGATTACTAATTCAATTTTGTTACTAGTGATCAGTCTGTGTAGATTTTTTATTTCTTTCTTGGTTCAGTCCTGGTTGGTTGTATGTTTCTTGAGATTTATTCGTTTCTTATAGGTCATCCGATTTGTTAACCTATAATTCTTCTACTAGTCTCTTATAATCCTTTGTAATTCCATAATGTTTGTTGTAACTTCTCTTTCATTTCTGATTTTATGCATTTGAATTCTCTCTCTTTTTTTTCTTGTTGAGTCTGGCTAAAGATCTATCAATTTTTTTATCTTTTCAAAGAAGCAGCTCTTAGTTTCATAGATATTTTCTATTTTATAAGGATCTATTTCATTTATTTTGGCTCTGATCTTTGTTTTCTCCCTTCTACTAAATTTGGCTTTTGTTTTTTCTATTTATAATTCCTTTAGGAGTAAGGTTAGGTTGTTGAAGATTTTTCTTGTCTCATGAGGCAGGCCTCTATCACTATTACAATAATAAACTTCCCTCTTTTTTAAAAAAAATTTTAAATGTTTTATTTTTTGAGAGAGAAACAGAGCATGAGCAGGGGAGGGGCAGAGAGAGAAAAGAGATACAGAATCCAGAGCAGGATCCAAGCACTCAGCTATCAGCACAGAGCCTGATGTGGGGCTTGAACCCATTAGCACGAGACCATGACCTGAACCAAAGTCAGACGCTCAACCCACTGTGCCACCCAGGTGCCCCTAAGTTTTTTTTTTTAATGTTTATTTATTTGAGAGAGCGCGCGTGCACACACACACACACACACACACATGGGGGAGGGGCATAGAGGGAGACACAGAATCTGAAACAGGCTCCAGACTCCTAGATGTAAGCACAGAGCCCGATGTGGGACTCGAGCCCACAAACCATGAGATCATGACCTAAGCTGAAGTCAGATGCTCAACTGACTGAGCCACCCAGGTGCCCCTAAATTCCTCTTAGAACTGCTTTTGCTGCATCCCAAAGATTTTGAACCATTGTGTTTCCATTTTGATTTCTTACCATGTATTTTTTAATTGCCTCTTTGCTGTCCTTTGTTTTGACCCATTGGTTGTTTAGTGTCCACATGTTGGTGTTTTCTCCAGTTTTATTCTTGTAATTGATTTCTAGTTTCGTACCCTTGTGGTGAGAAAAGATGCTTGATGTGATTTCAAACTCCTTAAGTTTATTGATGTTTGTTTTGTGGCCTAACATGCACTCTACCCTGGGGAAGATTCCATGTACACCCAAAAAGAATTTGTATTCTGCTGTTCTTGGATGGGATGTTCTGTATGCATCTGTGAGATTCATCTGATCCCATGTGTCACTCAAAGCCACTGTTTCCTTGTTGATTTCTGTCTGGATGACCTATCCACTGACATAAGTGGGGTGTTAAAGTCCCCTCCTATTATTGTATTCCTGTCAATTTCTTCCTTTATGTCTGTTAATATTGTCTTTATATATTTAGGTGCGCCTATGTTGGGTGCAGACAGATTTACAACTGTTATAGCCTCTTGTTGGATTGTTTGTTTTATCATTATAGAATGACTTTCTTTGTCTCTTCTTAGAGTATTTGTTTTAAAGTCTATTTTGTCTGATATAAATATTGTTACTTTGACTTTTTTTTCCCACTTCCATTTGCATGGCATATTTTTTCCATCTTTTTGTTTTCAGTCTCTTTGTGTCCTTGGGCCTAAAGTGGAGTCTCTTGTAGGCAATATATACATGGGTCTTGTTTTTTCACCCAGTCATCCTATGTCTTTTGATTGGAACATTTAGTCCATTTACATTTAAAGTAATTATTTTTTTAATGCTTATTTATTTATTTTGAGAGAGAGAATGAGTACACAAGTGGGGGAGGAACAGAGGGAGAGGGAGAGACAGAATCCCAAGCAGTTTCCACAGTCACTGTGGAGCCTGACACAGGGCTTGAACTCACAAACTATGAGATCATGACCTGAGCCAAAAATCAAGCGCAGGTGGGGGAGGGGCAGAGAGAGAGGGAGACACAGAATCAGAAGCAGGCTCCAGGCTCTGAGCTGTCAGCACAGAGCCCAATGCGGGGCCCGAACTCACAAACCATGAGATCAAGACCTGAGCCAAAGTCAGTCGCTCAACCGACGCCCCAGCCACTTTTGTTTTTTAACTTTTATACGGGCCTTACAAGTAATTGATCTACTACCTTTATTATACATTTGCTTTTACCAGTGAAAATTTTCCTTTCATAATTTTCTTCTATATATGGCCTTTTCTTTTCCACTTAAAGAAGTCTTCTTAACATTTCTTATAAGGCTGGTTAAGTGCTGATGAACTTTTTTAATTTTTAATTTTTGCCTGGAAAACTATCTCTTCTTCAGTTCTAAATGATAATCTTCCCAGGTAGAGTATTCTTGGTTGTAGGTTTTTTTTTTCTTTCTGCACTTTCCTTTCTGCCACTCACTTCTGTCCTGCCAAGTTTCTGCTGAAAAATCAGCTGATAGGCTTATGGGGGTTTCCCTTGTATATAACCATTTGCTTTTCTCTTGCTGTTGTTTAGATTCTTTATCATTAATTTTTGACACCAAAATTGACACCCCAATTTAGTAGGATGTTCTTTAACCTTCATGTATTTGTGTTCTTTCCAAGTGTTTTTTCTTGTGGTTGACTTCAAGTTTTATAGTGTTTTGGTCTGAAAATATGCATGGTATGATCTCAGTCTTTTTGTCCTTGTTGAAGGTTGGTTTGTGACCCAGTATGTGATCTGTTCTGGAGAATGTTCTGTGTACACTCGAAAAGAATGTATATTCTGCTGCTTTAGGTTGGAATGTTCTGAATATATCTGTTAAGTCCATCTGGTACAGTGTGTCATTCAAAGCCATTGTTTCCTTGTTGATTTTCTGCTCAGATGATCTGCCCATTGTTGTAAGTGGGATGTTAAAGTCCCCTACTATTATTGTATTATTATCAATGAGTTTCTTTATGTTTGTTAGTAATTGATTTATATATTTGGGGGCACAAATATGCCCCCGTTGGGGGTGTAAATATTTACAATTGTAAGATCTTCTCGTTGGATAGACCCCTTTATTGTGAGATAGGGCCTTTCTTTATTTCTTGTTACTGTCTTTTTTAAAAAAAAATCTAGTTTGGCTTTCTTTTGGCACCCATTAGCATGATAGATGGTTCTCCATCCCCTCACTTTCAGTTTGCTAATGTCTTTGGGTCTAAAATGAGTCTCCTGTAGGCAGCACATAGATGGGTCTTGACACCCTATGTCTTTTGACTGGAGCATTTTGTCCATTTACATACAGGGTGATTATTGAAAGATATGAGTTTAGTGCCATTGTGTTACCTATAAAGCTGGTGTTTCTAGTGATGTTCTCTATTTATTTCTAGTCTTTGTTGTTTTTGGCCTTTACCTCCCCCCCCCCCCCCCCCCAATCAGAGAGTCCCCCTTAATATTTCTTGCAGGGCTGGTTTAGTGGTTATGAACTCCATTAGTTTTTATTTGGCTGAGAGACTGTTTATCTCTCCTTTTATTCTGAATGACAGCCTTGCTGGATAATGTATTATTGACTTCATATTTTTCCCTTTCAGCACATTGAATATATCCTGCCATTCCCTTCTGGCCTGCCAAGTTTCTGTGGACAGATCTGCTGCGAACCTGATCTGTCTTCCTTTGTAGGTTAAGGACTTTTTTCCCCCTTGATGCTTTCAGGATTCTTTCCTTGTCTGTGTATTTTGTAAAATTGACTATGATATGCCTTGGTGTTGGCTGGCTTTTGTTGAATTTAATGGGAGTTATCTGTGCTTTGTGGATTTTGATGTCGTTGTCCTTCCTCAGGTTAGGGAAGTTTTCAGCTATGATTTACTCACATAAACCTTCTGCCCCTTTTTCTCTCTCTTCATCTTCTTGGACTCCTATGATTCAAATGTTATTCTGTTTTAATAAGTCACTGAGTTCCCATTGTGATCCATTACCTTTGTTTCCCGCTTCTTTTTAGCTTCATTATTTTCCATAATTTTATCTTCTGTATCACTAATTTGTTCCTCTGCTTCATCCATCCTCGCTGTTATGGTATCCATTCGGGTTTGCATCTTGGTTATAGCATTTTTAATTTCAGCCTGACAAGATTTTAGGTCTTTTATCTCTAAAGGATTCTGTAATGTCTTCTATGCTTTTTCTCAAGCCCAGCTAGAATCCTTATAATTGTTGTTCTAAATTCTAGTTCAGACATCTTACTTATATCTGTATTAATTAAATTGCTGGCTTTCATTTTGGAGGGAAAAAAGAAAAAAAAATAATAAAATAAAATTTAAATTAAAAAAATTTTTAAAAATAATAAAGGAAGATAGGTCGTAGGTGTGTTTTGGGCTGCATGGTAAGAGAAACTTGATAGAAAAAAATAAAACAAAGATAAAAAAAATTTTTTTGGAAAAATTTGCTTTCTGTATCCAAGAAAAAACAAAACCAGAAGCAAAAACAAAAAAAATCCCAAAGGAAGCTAGATCCTGTTTCCTCTAGAGTTGAAGCTTTGCAGTAGTCTACAGTCAGTAGACTTAGGGTGTGGAAGGGGTTTGTGCTGGTCTTCTGTGTGGTTGGTTGGGGGGCTGCTGTTCTGATTCTCAGGTCAACTTGCCCTAGTGGAGATGTGTTTGGAGGGCGCAGGGGGTAGGGCTAGGTGAAATGGCTCCATTCTCCATTTGGTGGCGCTGTTTAGCTCACTGGGGTGGATCTGTGTGAGTGAGCTAGGAGTGAAAGTGGCTTCACTCTGGTATCTAGTCTCCAGACTGGGAAGTTCACACCCTTGTAGACATGCACGATCCATCACCCCACCTGTGTCTCCCACTTCCATCAGCTCCCTGCCTTCCCCTTCTCTGTGTCCTAGCTGTCCACCTACCAGATGGTGCCTCCCTCCAGAGTTTTATCTCAGGCATGGCTATATTTCAAAACCCCACACTTCAGAGACACCCCCCCCCCCCCCCGCCGCCTCTACTTGGGCCCATGCTAATCCTCTAGGGGTGGGTCTTGCCATACCATGGTGCGTACCACCTTGTCCCAGGAAATAGTCGCGTGACCGCACAGTGGCAGTGGCTCAGAGTTTATGGTAAGGTGCCAGGTTTGCTGCCCTTAGCTGGAGTCTTTGTATACTGGTGAATGGGGCAGCTTGATTGTGCCCACCTGGTCTTGCCTATGGAGAGGCCCTATGGCCTCTACCAAATGCACACCAAGCAGTGGAACTGCTTCTCCCTGGGTGACCCAGGGGATCATCAGATGATGCTGCCCACTCCCCTGTCTCTGCCCTGCTACCTCTCTGGAGTACTGCCAAGCACTGACCTCTGAAACTTCAGACTCTGTGTTCCACTGTTTATAGAAAACTGGTGGTATAGAAACCCTCTCCTTTTTCCCCACCAATGGCTTTGGGGGAGTTTTCTTATGGAATTCCCTGTGCCTGTTTTCATTCATTCTTTTTTTTTTTTTTTTTTTTCTTCACTCTTAACTCAGCTCTCTGTCATCAGGGATCCTTACCCCTGCAGCACCCACCGGCTCTTTTCTCCCACAAATCAACTCTCCACAGTTCCTACGGTTTTTTTTGTTTGTAGACTTTTGTACTTTTTGTTTGTACCTTTTTTGTTTGCACTTTTTTTGTTTGTACTTTTTTTCTGTTTGTAGATGTGCAACCTTGTTCTCTAAGACTTCTGATCGATTTCTTGGGTGTTTAGAACGATTTGATATTTATCTAGCTGATCGGGGGAGGAAGCAAGTTTAGGGTCACCCTAATCCTCCGCCATCTTTACCCTCTCTTCAGGGAAGTTTTATTTCCAGGAAGTTCTCTCCTATTTTAAGTTTACTGAGAGTTTTAATTCTGATTGGGTGTTGAATTTTGTCAAATGCTTTTTCTGCATCTGACCATATATTCCCCCCCCCCCCCCCCCCGTATTGTGTTCTTATGATGAATTACCTTGCTATTCAAATGTTAAGCCAGTCTTAAATTACCAGGAAAAGTCCCACTTGATTGATTTTATATATAGATACACCCTTTGTACTTTTGCACCATATATATATATATATAATATATATATAGTTATATATATTATATATATATATTTATATATTATATATATATATATTATATATATATATAGTTTTTTAAATCTTTTGTTGGATTCTATTCACTGAAATTTTGTGAATTTTTGTGTCTGTCTTCATGATAGACATTGCAGTGTTTTTGTAATCTTTGGCTGTTTTTGGTGTAATATTGTCTTCAAAAAAATGAATGTTCCATCTTCTGTCAGCTCTAAGATTTTTTTTTAAAGATTTCTCATTATTTCTTCCTTTGGTAGAATTCACAGGAAAGGCATCTTGGCCTAGAATTTTCTTTGTTAGAAGGTTTTAACCATAAATTCAGTTTCTTGAGGGTTATTTGAATTATCTGTTTTTGTGTGACCTTTGGTGGCTTGTATCATTTCATCTAACTTGTTGAATGTATTAGCAATAAGTTTTTCACAGTAGTCCCATTTTTTTAAATGTCTGTAAAATTTGTTGTGATGACTCTCTTTCATTTCTCATCTTGGTACTGTTATGTTTTTTTCTTAACCAATTGGGGTAGAGGTTCCATTTTATTCATCTTTTTAAAAAAATTTTTTTTTAACGTTTATTTATTTTTGAGACAGAGAGACAGAGCATGAATGGGGGAGGGTCAGAGAGAGAGGAAGACACAGAATCTGAAACAGGCTCCAGGCTTTGAGCCATCAGCACAGAGCCTGACGCGGGGCTTGAACTCACGAACCGTGAGATCATGACCCGAGCCGAAGTCGGACACTTAACCGACTGAGCCACCCAGGCGCCCCTTATTCATCTTTTGAAAGAATTAGCTTTGACAAAGTTCATAGACTTTTCCTATTATTTTAATGTTTTGCATTAATTACTGTTTTTATCCTTATTTCTTCCTCTGCTTGCTTTGTGTTTAATTTGCTCTTCTTTTTGTAAATTCTTAGGTGGAAGACTCAAGATTGTGCTGCTCTAATAACTTAATGCTATAAAATTTTTCTAAGCCCTGTGGTAGCTGTGTTCCACTAACTTTGATAAATTTTTAAATTTTTATTCAGTTTTTAAAATGTTTATTTATTTTTGAGAAAGAGAGACACAGAGTGCGAGTGGGGAGGGGCAGAGAGAGGGGGACACAGAATCCAAAGTGAGCTCCGGGTTCTGAGCTGTCAGCACAGAGCCCCATTGAGGGGCTTGAACTCACAAATGGTAAGACCAGACCTGAGCCAAAGTCGGACACTCAACCGACTGAGCCACCCAGTCACCCCTTAAATTTTTATTCGAAGTATTTACTAATTTGTGGTTTATTCCTTGATCTATGAATTATTTTAAAAACTTTTTTTTAATGTTTGTTTTTGAGGGAGAGCATGTGAGCAGGGAAGGGTGGAGAGAGAGACAGAGAATCCCAAGTAGGCTCCATGCTGTCAGCACAGAACCCGATGTGGGGTTCAAATTCATGGACTGTGAGATGATGACCTGAGCCTAAAATCAATAGTGGGACGCTTAACCAACTGAGCCACCCAGGCACCCCATAATGGAATGTCTTCTTAATGAATTATCATTATAGAATGTTTCTTGTTCGAAGTCTACTTTATGTGATAGAGTAGTTTTCTCTGTAGTGTTCTTTTCATAGTGTTTACATGGTAGTATCTATTTTTAAGTTGGGTTTCGACAGACAGATGTAGTTGGATCTCGTTTTTCCTATCAAATCTGATCATCTGACTTTTAGTTGGCATGTTTATTTACATTTGGTGTAATAACTAATATGGCTGGCATTAAGTCTACCGTCTTGCTATTTGTATTCTACTTATCCCATCTCCTTTTAACTTTTCCCCACTTTTCCTGCCCTGTTTTGAAAGCTTCATGATCCCATTTCCCCACAACTGACTGATTAGTTGTAATTCCGTTTGATTTTTTAATTGATTTTTACTGATTTATCTAGGATGGTGGTTCTCAAAGTGCATTTGAGGGGCCATGAGGCCCTTTCAGTGAGTTTGTGAAGTCAGAGCTACTTGATAGAGGCTATTTTTAGGAGCGGTTTAATAAATCTGCAAGCTTTCAGCTGTCTTTGAAAGACAACTAGGCAGACAAGAATGGAGGGGCGCCTGGGTGGCTTGGTCGGTTAAGCGTCCGACTTCGGCTCAGGTCACGATCTCGCGGTCCATGAGTTCGAGCCCCGCGTCAGGCTCTGTGCCGACAGCTCAGAGCCTGGAGCCTGTTTCAGATTCTGTGTCTCCCTCTCTCTGTGACCCTCCCCCGTTCATGCTCTGTCTCTCTCTGTCTCAAAAATAAATAAACGTTAAAAAAAAAAAAAAAAAAAAGAATGGAGAGAAAAGTTTTGGGGGAAATAAACAGAGTCTCAGTGACCTGTGGGGCAAGGGCGATCAGAATCACAGAAGGAATAAGGTGGGCGGCAGGGGGGCAAAAAAGATTTGAAAAAATGATAGTTGAAAGTGTTCCAAATTTGAATGAAACTATACACACCCAGATCCAAGAAACTTAATGAGCTTTGTCCAGATTGAAATGACCACCTCTCCATTGTACCCCATCATAACCCATATTCCTATCACAGAACATGTAACATTTTTTAATGCACCATAAGTCTCCCCATACCAAGTTGTGGGCAACTTTATTATGGAATAATGCAAAGCACATGATAAATACTTGATAAAACAAGTGTTCTTAAATGCTGAGTGCATCACATATTTTGCTTATTTTATCTCAGGCAAAATATAACTGATGCTTCTTTTTCAAAATATGCCAATATGTCGGGAAATCCATTGATTTGAGTGCCTAAAAATTATTTAGACAATAGCTGCACTTTTGGACCCCATGTTTAGCATGAAAAAGGAATAAATTTAAAATCAACTCTCAAATGGAAGTATATATCGTACCATGCTTGTATTACAAAATTGTACTGTCCTATTAACATTTTATTTAAAAACAAACTTCCTTTGAAGTTGTGTTTTAAAGCAATTTACCTGGCTTGCAAATTTACTGCTAGGATCAGTTGAAATAAACACACCATCTTTATCCTTTTGAAATCCATCGTGAGACCAATAGGCCAGGTCAAAAGTAAACGTCTTCCTATGTTCTGGATTCTTAGGGTCTTGTATGGTTGTGGTGGTTCTGGAATGCATGGAAATCACACATTTGCTCCCAGAATTCTTCTCTCTCTACAGTCAAATTACAAATTCGGTCAATCATTGTAGTATTTCTTTGTCTTCCAAGCTGTTTTGCAAGTCTTTATACACACCTTGTAAAAAATTAAGGCAGGAACTTACCATCGATTCATTTTGTTCTCTGTGTGTGTGTTTTAACATTGGTGAAGTGTTTTGTTATAAGTGCCATTTGAACTTGTGTATTTAAATAAGTTCACAATCCTAATTTTGAGAAAGGGGTTGTTTTTAGTGTTATTCTTAGCAGCCGTTATGACAAATAGTGACTCTTTCACTCAGAATTTTTGAGTCTTATCTCTAGTCATGTTAATTTTCTGAGAGTAGCCTAACACCCAACTATACTAATGGCGATAACGATAGCAACAGAGAGCTTCTTCCCTGTTTCACGCCCCAGTGAGACTGGTGAAAATCATTAAAGAAAAAATGAAAATGGAAAAACAACCATTTCAAGACTCTGGTAATGGGCCTAAGGGCAAACAGCCAGTGACAAAACATCTATTCAAAGGAATTGTATCAAAATTGTTAAGGTGGAGTCTGGTGTGTGAAGCGAGACCATGCCTTCTTCCCCCTGCCGGCTGAGCCAGGTGGAGACTCTGCTCCAGACTGCTGGAGCCCCGGCCACAAGGCTCCCTCTCCCCCCAGATTCCAGTCGCAGGGCTTTCTTCCCGGCAGGAGCAGGATATCAGCATTTCACGTCCTGCCCCCATCTGCCTGTTGCGGAGGCTAAGTGCGGGGAGGGTCTTGGTGAGAGGTGGGATGCCTTCTTGCACCCAGTGCCCACGCATGCAGGGAGGCTCCACTTTGTTATGTCATGCTGAGAATACAAGGGTGCTGGCTGTCCTTGCCTCGGCCCGAGGTGGTGATCCCATGCCAGGGGTGGGGATCAGCTGAGGATCTCAGACTGCTGTCCCACATTCCTCACGTGCTGGGGCTTCCAAAACGGAAGCTGCTTGTTCCCACCTCCAGACGCAGAGCGCAGCGTTAGACACGCTGCCTAGGGGTATAGCAACTCCTCTCTTCTCAAAGGTGGCTTGATTTCCTCTCTTACAGAAGTGGGCCGTAATGGCACACTCAGAAGAGGGTGTGATGAAAGGCGATGGGGAGGAGGTCTGTCTTGATAATGGTTAAATTATAGGCCTTCTAGTTTGCAGAAGTGGTGGGGGTGCAGGGAGTGCTGGGAAGTAAGACAGCTGGGATGAACCCACCTGGAGTCATGAAAAATATGCCACTGATCTCAGAAACGGTTCCTTTTAAAGGAATCGGAGAATCCAAAGTCACGAATATTTACTATGTGTTTTTTTGTACTTCTAGCTCTTATATTTGGGTCTTTGGTCCATTTTGTGTTAATTTTCGTACATGGTGTGAGGTAAGGGTCCAAGTTCTTTTTTCTTTTTTTCTTAAATGTTTATTTTTGAGAGAGACAGAGCGTGAACAGGGAAGGAGCAGAGAGATAGGGAGACAGAATCCTAAGCAGGCTCTAGGCTCAGAGCTGTCAGCACAGAGCCTGACGCGGGGCTTGAACTCACAAACCGCAAGATCATGACCTAAGCTGAAGTCGGATGCTCAACCGACCGAGCCACCCAGGCACCCCCAAGTTCATTTTTTGCATGTAGCTACCAAGTTTTTCCAGGACCGCTTGGCAGCCTTGTTGAAAATCAGTTGGCCGTGAAGGCCTGGGAAGATTTGTTTCTACACATTAACCTGCAGGTCTGTCATCATGCCAGTATCACACTGCCTCGGTCACTGCTCTCTCTCTCCCTAAAGCCGTCTAATTACATATCTGCCTGGCTGCTAAAATATTTTCTGTGACACAGATGAATGCTAAGAGATGGGAAACAATGGACACAAACTGAAAACGTGCAGGACAATACTGAACACTGATGGGACAAGAGAGGAAAAGCATCGGGTTGTACAAGGTCCAAGCAGGAAAACAAGACCTCCTGTAAGGTCTCCGTCACGTTCGTCGTCTGCCGCTGCGGACCAGTTATTACCGTCCGGTACGCCCTTTGCGTGTTTGCTCCCTCTAGCATACCCTTGTCCAAATCTTGTTCTTTGGGTCATCCTGAATGCTTCTATCTCCAGGAGTTTTCACTAGACCCAATCTGTCTCTGGGGGGCCACATTGCTTGCCTTACCATGGCGATACAAACTACTACCATTTACTCACACAGGACTGCACGCTTTAGTGGTGTTTGATCCAGAGCAGCCAAAAGTGTGCCGAATGGGCCAACTGTTCAGAATTCTCTTAAAACCTAACTACTGCACTGATAATCAGCATGCAGGGTCCCAGAACAAGTATAATCTGTATCTTAGTGTTGTAGCAACACAGTTGAATGACCAGCGGTAGTTACATAAATATGTGTATGCGTAAATGCACTTAAAATCTACAGAATTCATCCCGAACCGGCAACTTATTTGCTTATGATCTGCTATTACTGAGGAGGGGAGAAGTACATTTACTAAAAACAACACGTCTACATTGACCAAACCGCACTGGTTTAAAAAATTATTAACTTGACAGTACGTACGTTTCTCTCATCAATTTTTTTATTGAGCTACTTGTGCAAAGGAATGAAATTACGTGTTTACTAAATTATGTTCAGATCTTTAAGTTACTCATTTAACAAGTTCATTTAAATATTCCATAAATGACAAGCAGCTTACACATTTGATCACTATCGTTAAAAAGTTAATAAAATGAGTCATAGTCAAAATTTCAACAAGGCGATGTAACATTCATCACTGACCTGACTGAAAGGCCGCACGCGCACCGCGACTGTCACACTGTCCACACGTGGCATAGGCATCTTCACCATTTTCCCGTCACTCATGTTATTTATTTGGTAGAAAAATAAGGTAGAAAGTGCGCTGCTTATGCTTCACACTAAAACATTAAAAGCTTAGCCAACAAAAGCAGTTTGTTTCTAGACAATCAATTATTCACGGTCCATTCGTTACACACTATCAATGACCTGTTATAAATTATTTTGCAACACTTACTTATTGATGAGTTTTACAGCCCACATCAAGTATCTCCGCTTCATTGCACACAGTCATACTGCGGAGGACAGAGTCCTGTTCTTTTCCCTTTTCCCTTCCCCACTTCTACTCACACTCTTGGCCCATCCTTGATAGTCTGTGCCTGAGGTCCTATGAAAATGTGTCAGTTTTAAAACCTGAATGTTAAGGGATTTCTGTAATTTGATAGCAAGCTCCTTCACAGCAAGAGTATTATAAAAATTTGTTCAGACTCGTCATTCCGTCGACAGCAGGCACACATACAAGGTGTGCCGAACAGTCACGAAACGGACTTGTTTCACATTCCCCCTTCTCAAACCTTTCCAAGAAGTTGCTAGTGAGCAGTGAACCGGTCAATCTAACCTGGATGATTAGTCTCTGAATAATGAAGAGACCGTAAGGACAAATAGCCTTTATGCTTGCTGAACAAGGAATGCCAACGTTATATTTAACCAATGCATTACTTGGAAAATCACTCATTTGAGGTAGAATATACAAAATGTGTTAGACTACAAAACGCGGCAAAATTACATGCCCATAATTTGATTTCAACATAGTAATAACAAGCAAAAAAAAAAAAAAAAAAAATACATTTTTTGATTAGAAATCTCAATCATAGAAGCAAAGTGCATAAATTATAAAATAGCAACTTTGAAAAAGAATCAACAGTTATTCAGTCATCCTCGTTTTAAGACTGGCCTAACACCATTAACTGCAGAGAAAGAAATGGGGCCAGTGCCTACTAGCATTAGAAAGTCATGATTAAAACAGAAATCCCCTCTCAAAAATCTAACAGACACAAACTACTGTGAAGTATACACTTTATTTAACATTCCAATAATAAGCCATATTTACATACTGTATAAATGTATGAAGTCTTAATATAAAATAGAAAAAACTGCCTGGACTAAAAGAATCACACTCCTTATGGAGTTACTTTGCTTATTGAAGAGCTTCTGTCTACAAAAATTTACAGTAATTTATACAAATCATTTTCTTCCAAATTAGATGATTTTTAATAATCCACACAATTCTGATGACTCTACAAATTGGTGTACATTAAAAACTTGAAAAAAAAATTACAGCATTTTTCTCCGTAAAACTTGCTTTGGAAAGGAAGACAGTTTCTTCTTGCTCCTTCCCAGACCTCTCGTCGGTACCGCAGTAGCTTTTCTAGGCTTGTTCTTTACATCGTCAACCGGGCTTCCCAAAGGAGAAATCAGCCTGATCTTCACTGGAGGAGGGGACCAGGGGTCGTCTTCTTTGTTTCTGAAAACCAAAAACAATTCAAGTAAGAATAAACACACTGTAATATAAAACAGAATCCACTTTCCCACTGTATTCGGAAAAGAGCCTCAAGGAGCGGGTACCCTTTCCTGGTGCTCTGATTTTATAAGAGAAGCGAAGGAGCTTTATGTCATGAAGGTAACTGGAGGCAGAATAAAGGCCCACGTGACCTGGATGGGCTGAGAGCCCGGCAGGCCCGTGAACTGGAGAGAAACGGCAACCCTCAAACCGCACAGTTCGCAATTCTGTGCATACTTCCATAATGTGCAAGTGCCCCACATAGGTCACAAAGCCAACTGATGCATATAAATGGTGTTATTATCTACGGTCGAAAGACACATTAAGTCGTTTTTTAAAGTAAGATGAAATGGATTACTTTATGCTTTTATGAAATTCAACCATGCCTAAGCACAAATAAACCTGGAGGAACTTTCCCCACGAATGAAGTTTTACTGCCAAGTTTGTAATTATTTTTACTAACTGTTACCTACCTTTACTAAGGAGAGGATGACACATCCCGCCGCCGAGCCCCCACCCCTGCTGCCAGAACAGAAGGACCCAGTGGGCCCCGCCCCGCCCCCACAGCCCAGCTTTGAAGGCTGAATGGGCTCTCACCGCCCTGTGGAGACCCGCCTCGTCCTCCCGCCGTGAAATCCAGCGATCACCAGGAGCCGGTACGCACAGATTCTCCTAAGAATTACCCTTTTCTGAAGAGCTTGATTTCTCTAAGACAAGACTCTTTATCAAATCTAATTCACAAAACAAAATGGATAAAAATTACCGCACAAAAAAGGTCAGACCTGCTTGCTTGTCTGGTCTTTGCAGTCCTGGTGGTTTTCACTTTTTGCTTTCTCACAGTTTCTGTTGATTGAGTGTCATCTTTCTATGGGTTACAAGTTTGGAGAGAGAAATCTTCAGTAATTACATATCCGCAACGTAAACTGAATTCTATCCTGAGTCAAGGAATACCGCCAAACGGTGCTAATGAATTCAGATGCAACAAGTCCCAGATGGACTTTTTTTTAATGTGTGTTTATTTTTGAGAGAAAGCAAGGAAGGGGCACAGAGGGAAACACAGGATCCGAAGCAGGCTCCAGACTCTGCACCGACAGCACAGAGCCCGACGCGGGGCTCCAACCCACAGATTTCAGTAGGAACTCTGGTCATTCAGGGGCACTCTTCATCCCCATCCATACGTTCAATGTGTCTCCAAGGCACACGTTTCCTTGTCCGCTGCCCTCTGTCCAAATCCAAGCTCTCCTCACCTCATGAAGGAACAGGTCACCAGGGACTACTTTTCCTCCCCAGAATTCATTTCATCCTTCCTTCAATATGCACGTGGCTGGGCAGCAGTATGTAAGGAGCCCCCGCCCCCTGCACGGCCACATTCTGGGTCTCTGCAGTCCACAGTCTTCCCTTCCAGGAAGGCCTGCTTCCTTCACCTTCTATCTAGAGGGCTACTTGGGTATAAATGATTCTTACCAGGCTGTGAAATAATTACGTGTGGTTTAGCCTCTTTAAACTGAGCTCCTGAAAGACAAGGCGTTTGCCCAAGTGATTTCCATGGGCGTCTCTGCCCTCGCATAGTGACTGGTCATAGCAGATAATTCAAGAAACGCTTTTGAATTAATGTTGCTAACTAGTTCAATCCATGAGCTGTTTTCATTTTAGGGTTATGCGCAGTCAGGTGATTGCACAACTCTGAAACACTGTCCAAGTGTGGTCTACGGGTGACACCCCGGGAGTTCATTCAGGGACCTCTATTTTAGATAAACACATCCAGAGAATTCTGATGAGATGCTAAAAGTTAAAAACCTCTTCCCCAATAGGTAATCTAAACCTCAGCTGCCAGTAATACACCATCAGCGACACGTCACAGACGTGTCAGAGGGAGGGCGCCCCAAAGTGCAGAGAAGGCAATTTAGGGCTTTCAGTATAAAATTTTTTTTTTTTTTTTTTTCAACATTTATTTATTTTTTGGGACAGAGAGAGACAGAGCATGAACGGGGGAGGGGCAGAGAGAGAGGGAGACACAGAATCGGAAACAGGCTCCAGGCTCTGAGCCATCAGCCCAGAGCCTGACGCGGGGCTCGAACTCACGGACCGCGAGATCGTGACCTGGCTGAAGTTGGACGCCCAACCGACTGCGCCACCCAGGCGCCCCAGGGCTTTCAGTATAAATGTCTGCTCTTGTAAATATTTTTAAAGTTTATTTATTTTTTTTTTATTTTATTTTTTTTTTTAATTTTTTTTTTCAACGTTTTTTATTTATTTTTGGGACAGAGAGAGACATAGCATGAACGGGGGAGGGGCAGAGAGAGAGGGAGACACAGAATCGAAAACAGGCTCCAGGTTCCGAGCCATCAGCCCAGAGCCTGACTCGGGGCTCGAACTCATGGACCGTGAGATCGTGACCTGGCTGAAGTCGGACGCTTAACCGACTGCGCCACCCAGGCGCCCCTTAAAGTTTATTTTATTTTTTGAGAGAGAGAGCAAGGGAGGGGCAGAGAGAGAGTGGGAGACAGAATCCCAAGTAGGCTCTGTGCTGTCGGTACAGAGCTGGATGCGGGGTTTGAACTCACGAACTGTGAGATCATGACCTGAGCCAAAGTGAAGAGTCGCTTAACCGACGGAGCCACCCAGGTGCCCCAAATGTCTGCTCTTCTAAAAGAGGTTTATTTAGGAAATGTTGCTTAAAAAAGTAAAGAGCACTTTTTTTTTTTTTTTTTTTTTGAAGAGAGAGTGAGTTGGGGGAGAGGGGCAGAGGGAGAGACAGGAAGAGACAGAGACAGAGAGACAGAAAGAATGAATCTTAAGCAGGCTCCATGCTCAGCACGGAGCCCGATGCAGGGCCCGATCCCACGACCCTGGGATCATGCCCTGAGCCGAAATCAAGAGTCGGATGCTCCACCCACTGAGCCCCCCAGGCACCCCAAGAGCATGTTTAAACAAGCATACAAAGGAATAAAACACACTTCTTACCAGTTCATCTCCAAGTCTGGATGTATTGGATGTGTTTTTCTGCCTGGTCCGTAAAGTAGGCGGTGAGAAGACAAACTGAGAAGATAAATCTGAAACTAGTTCTTGCAATTGTGCTGGAGCCTCTATTTTTTTAGCTGAAGAAAGGTAGGAAAGAACAAACACACATTGTAATCCAGGTCTATGTATATGTATCTCCAGATCTATTTTTTCTAAAAGCTTGCAACAGAGGATGCACGCTGGAAAGACATGAACATTTCCAAGCCTGGAAACACTAACGGGGACACGGTGGCCACTTGAGGAGAGACAAACGCAGGGGAAAATCTCAACACCATTTGGGTAAATCCGGCGTGCAGAACATTTAATGCCCCAAACTAAATAGTGCTACGACATAAAAATTAAAGAATCAAACCCGGAACTATTTTTCTAGGAGTGTTAACCGTCACTGCTCCTCATACATTCTGGGGAAGGAAAACATCAATCTTCTATATAACCTGAGCTAGTTTGCTTCATAATCCCTACTATTCCAAAGATGACGTTTTTATTTATAAAAGTAATTTTATCTTCAAAGAGACTCAAAACTTTTTTCTTTCCAGATCATTCTGAACTAGTGGTTCTGGCCAAAGGAACAACAGAAAAGTTCATGTCATAAAGGGAAAATGGAAGCAGTTGAAGGTAACTAGTACAGGAAAAAACAGGCTGATTGATTGGAAGATATTCCATAGATAAATAAAAATGGTTTAATTAAGAACTGGCCCAGAACATATAACTAAAAACATCATAGGCGTTCTCTCAGATTTACATTCACCATCGGGTCTCCGTATCAAAGGCAATTAGCAAAGTCACGATGGACGTGGCAGGTGCAGCCAAACCAGTCTGCCACAGGTTAGATTCCAGCTTCTGGATCCTCTACTTGTGGGGCCAAAGGCAAATCAGATAAAACTCTCTCTGCCTCAGTGTCTATAAAATGGGATCACTGTATCGGGACCTACGGAGTCGCCGTGAAGATTACAGGGTTACAAGAGTGGGGCGCCCAGCAAGTGCTTTGTGGAGGTCTGCACTGGTCACGGAATCATGACTTTCAGAATTTACAAATCATAAAATAAGATTCTCAAAGTCTGGTTCAACGTTACTTCACCGACCGGGACAATCAAAACTTCTGTAAGACGTCAAATTCTGCTTTTTAAAGCCTAGGATTCTTAAAAAGAAAACAGAGGTGAGGTCAGAACCAAAAGTCCTCTCTGCTGCCTGCTGATAACGGGCAGAAATGGCAACAGCTGGGGTTGCTGGTAGTGCCCTTCCCCTTCTGATGTTAAAAAGAAATGTATCTATATTCTTTTTAGGAAATGAAAACATTCGGTTCTCTGCAGCGGCTCTGCCTTTTCAAAGACCAGCTCACGCTCTCACCTCCGGTTCCCCCTGCACTGCAGAGGGCGATCAGGAACTAGAAACCTACACTACCACGTGCCAAAGAATCCGGCCTCCACCACGCCTTCCACGCGCTTGTATCAGCCAGACAAGACTTTGTTCTACCTGTCGGCATGTGAATTCCTCACCCATCTCTCTCCAGCGCTACTTAAGGCTTGAGGAGTTCCAAAGTCCTGGCTTCAGAGCCAGGAACGTACTGGTAAGCAGCTTTAACAACTGTGAGCAGCCAGCAGGAGTTGGCTCCACGGACACTTATCCTGGGGGGGTGGGGGGAAGCTCTGTGTCCCTGAACTTCCGTCTCCCACCGCAGACAACAGCACCCTTCCCCGGGCTGCGGAGAGTCAGATCAGCCGGCGAACATACACCCACTCCGGCCTCAGGCAGACGGCGTGCCCCTCTTCAGTAACTGTTGCTAGCAACAGAAATTACACAAAGTCCACTGAAACGCCACGCTTCGCGTTCTTCCGACCAGTGAAACACTTCTGACTACATTCGGAGCGGTGGTTTCTTTGATGGGTTTCGATTAGAGGACTTTCTGCATCTGCTCCCTGCACTTCCAACCCCTCCCCGAAGAGCTTTCAAAATACAACTTAAGTCAGCATTGGGGACAGAGGCGCAGTGAGAGGGCAGAAGGATGGACAGAGCCTCCGTGGGGGGTGGCCACCCCAGTGAAGGAGCGACAGAGCGGGGCGCTGGCATCTTCACTGCACACGGAGGAAAAGCAGGTTCAGGAGGGCTATGCGGCCCCCTCCCCCCCACCCGCCCAGCTAGTAAAGTGGCAGAAATGACATCTTGCACCCCCCCCCCCCCCATTTCTCATCACTTCTCACCAGAAGGGGTCTCTTTTTACTACTAGAAAATCTGAAAACCATTCAAATACCTACCAGGAGAAATCGTGAGCAGCCTGTGGCCCGTCAGCGGGATGCGACGCCACCCAGGAGCCCTCAGTGTGTGAGTGACAAAACACACAAGCATCTGAAGATACTCAGCGAGCGAGGGGGGAAGCAGAATACACAGCTGTACACACATCAGGCTGTTGGGTTTTAAAAAAACAAACTACAGGGGCACCTGGGGGACTCCATCGGTTAAGGGTCCGACTTCGGCTTAGGTCATGATCTCATGGTTCGTGAGTTCAAGCCCCGCATTGGGCTCTGTGCTGACAGCTCAGAACCTGGAACCTGCTTCGGATTCTGTCAGTCCTTCCCCCACTTGCCCTCTCTCTCTCAAATATAAATAAGCATTTAAAAACAAACTATACCTACAACGGGAAGAGACTGCGAACACTGGTTATTGGTCCTCTAGATGACTTTTCTGATTTTCTATGGCAGGCATGAATTTATTACAGAAAAAGTTACAGTTAATGGGCACATGGAGGGAGGATGACTCTGCAAAGGTGACAAAACTCAGAATTCCTGAGATGTCTGCCGTCTGTACCAGAACAACACACAACTTCGGTGTTGGCTGCACTGTTCTAAGTCACGAGGAAAGCAGAAAAGACTTGTGTTAATGACCTTCTGCTTCCCACACTGCTGCCTTTCAGTAATTTGAGCTCTAACAGAGCAGCTTAGTAACGTGAGCTGCAATGAGCGTTCGGTTCTGTTCTGGGCAGAGTATGGGTGTGGCCCACCTTTCCTAACACCAGGAAGAACTGAATTACACAGGACCGCAAAATCAAAGATCTGACTTTAAAACACTGGGAGGGGGCAGAGGAGACCTCTTACAACCACAAACTATTATTTTTTTTAATGTCTATTTATTTTTGAGAGAGAGAGAGAAAGAGGAGGAAGGGCAGAGAGAGGGAGATGAGGATCCGAAGCGGGCTCCATGCTGACAGTGGAGGGCCCAATGTGAGGCTTCAACTCAGAAACCGTGAGATCATGACCCAAGCCAGTCAGATGCTTAACAGAATGAGCCACCCAGGCGCCCCAACCACAAATTATTTTTATGTTTTTTTTTAAGTTTCTTTATTTTGAGAGAGGGGGGAGAGGGGGAGAGAGAGAGAGAGAGAGAGAGAGAGAAAATCCCAAGCAGGCTCCATGCTGTCAGCAGAGAGCCAAATGCGGGGCTCGATCTCACGAACCATGAGATCGTGACCTGAGCCAAAGTCAAGAGTCGATCGCTTAACAGAGACAGCCACCCAGGCACCCCTCAAATTATTTTTAAAAAATGAGGACAAGCGCCCTTTCCTGGGCTCAAGCTATGTTAATATAATGGATTACTGCATAAATATGGAAATTAAAGAAGTGCTTGTGCAGTGAATGCTGAATATAGAAAATTTCAGTTTGCAGATTTTTAAATGGCTTATCTCCCCGTGGCCTTCCTCGAGTCAGGAGGCGTCTAACAATATGGGTCGTTCCTCACTGTGTTTGTATGAAAAGGTTTAAATAAATACAACAACACAGTCACCTACTTCACTCACAAGTCCCTGAGCTGCTTTGCTGAAATTAACATCTTAAACCTTAGGTAAACAACCGCTTCTATCACATTTGCAAAGAACTCCCGCACCCGGTCTGTCGGGCCACAGCACCTTTTAGATCCTTTTTCTTGATTGCCCGCTTTACTGAAAAATCCCCCTCCAAATCTTAACAGCACAGAGACGTGGTAATCTCTTTGTTATTCTATGTAGACCTATGCTTTAGACCTAAATAGTAAGAGGTTCTCATCACCCCTTTGGGAAGGTGTGCCCTGTACCAACCCAACAGTGCCTCATCGGCGCAATGAGGCAGGCTGGACAGGCAGCCGAGCCAACTGGGGGGGTGGCTACCGGGAGCACGCATTTAGGTAATCTGCGTCCTAAATGACAAAATGTTACCACTCCTTCCTTCCCCTCCCTCCAAACAATCTGAAGTTACAGATATCAGCTGGGTCACGAGCCAAACACGGCTGCACTTAGATGAAAAATGCTGATTCTATGGGGGGAGAAATTAAGTCACTGACGGCAGAATGACGAGAGGATACTATTCCAGAAGATAAAACCCATGACAAGTGCATTATAGGATTTAAAGAGTCCTACTGGACCAGAAAGTTCTTGAATCTAAGATAAACCCTGAAATAGAAAATCTTTAAATTTTACTATTAAAAGATCAAGACTGTTTTCTTCTTTGGAACAGGGAGGACTTCTCTATAACTACTAATCATTTTCAGGAGAAATAACCAATTACAGTCTTGAATTGAACTGTGCTGAAAATAGAAGACGTTGTGTGAGATGAAAATTGTGCTTTGAACACAAGTAAAAGTACCTTTCTCTTTCCTTGGAGCCTTTGACACAGGAGGAGAAAAGACAAACTCCGTTTCTGGTTCCGAAGCGTCCAGCAGTGAGACGGCCTTGCTGGCCCTAGTCCTCCTGCCGCGCGCGGACTGGGTCACGGCCACCGCGGCGGGCACTTTGGCTTCTGGGTCACCTGGTTCCTTTGGGTCTTCGCCCGTGCATTTTTCCGATATTAAGCGTAATGCACGTGTCTGGCTTTGATTTTCGGTCCTTTTTGTAAGCTTCCTCTTTGCGCTGGTCACTGTGGCGAGTTCCTCCGCTGGCACGGAAACGGACTTTTCTAAAGCTGTCTTCCCGGCATCAGCCTTGCCACCTCTGGCTGGGGTGCTCCTGGCGGACCTCCTTTGGCGGCTGGGAGTCTGCGTCTTCTTGGGACTCCTCACTTCCTTAGCGGCCTTAGATCCCACATCTTCAGGTGGTTTTTTTCTCGGCCTACCCCGTTTCCTAGGCAGATCCGATTCGGTTTCAAGAGCCAGCTGGGATGTGTCACGTTGACAGTCTTCCAGAACATCCGGCGTGCTGACTTCTCTCTTTTTGGCCCTGCTGTTGTGCTCAACAGGCAGTGCCTCTTCAATGCACATGGGATCTGGTTTGTATCCTACACTTCTGGAAGAGCTGACATTAGCACTTCTCAGTTTTCTGGTGCTTCCGCCAGAACGTGCTCCTTTACTGACTTTTACATCTTTATCGGCCATTTCAACACCGTCGGCATTTTCTACTGCTTTTTTAATGCCTCTAGGAGTCTTTTTTGTAACAGGTGAAAGCTTACTTTCTCCATCTTGCTTATATCCCGTGGTTTCAGAAGCCCCTAGTTTAGCACTTCTCAGTTTTCTGGTGCTTCCGCCAGAACGTGCTACTTTACTAACTTTTACACCTAGATCTACCATTTCAACACTGTCGTCATTCTCCACCGCTTTTTTAACTCTTCTAGGGGTCTTTTTGGTGACAGATGAAACCTTAACTTCCTCAGCTGCCGGCTCCAGCAGCGGAGAGGATTTTAACCTCCCGAGTGAGCCACCCGGAGTGGCCGGTGGCTCCCGTGCCATAGGATGATCACTTTCTGAAGTGTCTCGGTGATCTTTTCTTTTCCGTCCTCTCCGAGGAGTAACAGAATTTTGGGGTACTTGCTGGTTCGGAGACGCTCCTCTGACGTCAGAACAGGCACTTTCGGAAGCCCCAGAGAGGCCCTTCGCTCTCCTCGCTCTCCTCCCGCCCGAAAGCCCCGGGGTGCCAGGGGTGGCGACATCCGCGGACTCCTCCTGCTGAGCTGGTCTGACACTCAGGTTTTGGACGCGCTGTCCTCTCGTGCGCGTTCTAGAGGAAATCATGTCCTGCGTCTGGCTCACGCTTACGGTCAGTGTACTGGTTTCCTGCACAGTCTTCGGCGTAGATCTGACTACCTTGCCGGGACACATTACCTTCTGGCTTATTAAAGGTAAGTTGTCGTGAATGGACGGTGGTTCCACTGTATCTGAAGTAATTTCTTTACTTCTTGTGTCTTTAATCACATCTAATAAATTTTCTGCAATGGCTACTTTAATGGGTTCAGGCACATATGGTAATGTCTCCAGCTTCTGGGACTCCCGGTCACTCGCGGTGACAGACACGAAATCTGCGGCGTGTCCGCGACCACCATTCTCCCCGCCGCACGCGGGTTTTTCCTCCGCTGCCGTGTTCGCCGCTGTAGCTAACACGTTAGATGCGGCAGAATCACCTGTCTCAAGCTCTCCTTCTTCACCTTCCAGTATCAAGGTAAAGTTGCTCTGCGCCCCAAAAAGTTCCCCATCTACTTCGGCAACGTCACACTCAGCGGAGTCTTTATTATCAGGCAAGTCACAGAACTGCCGCTCAATGGTATCAAAGTTATACTGGAGCTTAAGGGCCCCTGAGGGATACAACTCATTAAATGAAAGATCGTTAGCCTCGTGTCCCGAATCTTGAACTCCAAGCTTTTCATGTTCAATCACCTAAAATGAATTAAAGATAAGAGAAGGGTTAAAGGATTTTCACGCATTTATTTGAAGCTAAAGCACAAAGGTTTTAAATAATCATCTCACCCTTGGTTTATGAGCTGTTAAACATAAACTACATTTAATCTGGCCTATGCTTATGGGTTTATTTTATAAAACGTCCATTTAAGCCATCAGACATTATTACTCAGTCAAAATAACTAGACAAAAAAAGATTTTGAGATTCTGAATGGAATTAAAATAGAAATCCCACATTTCCCTAGCTAAAAAAAGACAGTCTTTATAAAACCTTGAAAATTATCACGATGCTAACAACAGCTGTGAGAAGAATTTAAAGGACTTATTCTGTTCTCACCCAAGGAAAAAAAAAATTAACTAGAGAGAAAGAAACAACCCCCAAATCGCATTTTAATGGGAATCCCCACATTACCTAACTAGCCACACTTTTTCTAAACAGCACGATCCCCATAAGGTTGAAGAAGAGTTCACCTACATAAGCTCCCTTGGGCTAGACTCAATCCTCTTGCCTTTGCTGGGGCTGCATAAACCATGAAATTCCTAAGGCTTTCAAGTTCAGTACCTCTCTTGCAAGGGTTTGGTGGAAGAAGGAATGGTCCTTGCATTTACCTTTTGGTAAGGGAAGGGGAGAAAAAGGAGGAGGTAGAAAGTAACAGAGAGATCTCCTGACCAAGAAGGTAGAACATTCCCACCCACCTAGACAATGACATTTTCCCACTCCCCAAACATTCAGCGAGGAGAGACTGCAAGTACCCAGAGACGCGGGCTCCCACTCACACCACACCCAGTTTTATTAGCTTCCCAGCTGACAGAATGGGAACTATGGCCACCTATGTTACAGTGAGAATACTCACGAATACGAATACGGATAAGCACCACACTATTGTGAGTTAAGAAACTTCCCAAATACGACCCAGTCACATTTCTATAAATTAGAGGTGTTCTTGCTTCACCTTAAATTCATTTATCGTACAAAGGTTGCCCATTGATTGTAAAAGAAACGTGACGGAATTTTTAGAAAGCAAGTCGTATTAAATACCAAAAAAAAAAAAAAAAAAAAAGAATTAAAAAAAAAAAAAAAGAAATCCTTTCTCAAGGGTATAGAGGTTAAACCCCAGCCAATTGGTTATCATTCTCCTACAAGTATGCATGGGGGAAAAAGTTCTATTTAACTGTATTCAATTATTTTCAAATATAGGCTCTGAGTAGTTTTGATGCCATATGTCTCTGGAGAAGCCAGGGTCTGTTTTCTCATGGCTAAAAGACCTTTCATTTGAACCAGATACTAAGCAAAAATTAAACTGTTAGGGGTGCCTGGGTGGCTCAGTCGGTTGAGCGTCCGACTTTGGCTCAGGACATGATGTCAATGGCTCATGAGTTCGAGCCCACGTCAGGCTGTGTGCTGACAGCTCGGAGCCTGGAGCCTGCTTCGGATTCTGTGTCTCCCTCTCTGTGCCCCTCCCACACTCGTACTCTCTCTCTCAAAAATAAATATTAAAAAAAATCTTTTTTTAATTTAAATTGTTAAAATTGTGACTTCACATAGCCTTTTGGTTTTCATGAAAAACAATTTCTCACTTAAAGGATTTATTCTTTTATATTCCACAAAACAGTCACGCTTTTTTTTTTCCACGCACGTTATTATAAAGAGGCTTTTAGATAGCAGTCAGGTAAACGTATACATTAGGTTTAAACTACGGTTTGAAACCTAACTAAACCACAACTAACAAGTAAAAAATTAATGTTTTTACATGAATTTCTTGAGTATCCGGAGGACCGTCAGAGACAGGAGGCTTTTCTTCTGGAAAGTCAACACTTGCTTTCAGCACATCGGCTGCTACTTCATGATCTTCTTTTAAGGTCAGTGCTATTTCTTGGTCAGACTTATGACCAGAGGTAACGGGACTTTCGGAGGCAACAAGCCCCAGGTCCCCAGTGTCACCATGGACGTCAGACGCAGCTGAAAGACAAACGAGAGTTAATCCTCCAGGTTTTAGACGGAAAGAAAACCAGAAAGACACACACCACACTATGTGAGAAGCCACAGAAAGGTTAGGGCCGTGTTGCACTGGAGACTGTTTCCTTGAAAACCAGACATATTGCCACATGGCTTCTGACATCTGACGGGAAAAGCCAGTGAGGGTTTACATGTGAATCCCATCTCTTCGGTATCCGTTCGGTTTAAACAACACAGACTTGCTTTGACAGCGGGAGTGGGGAGGAGCAGAGAGAGAGGGAGACACAGAATCCGAAGCAGGTTCCAGGCTCCGAGCTGTCAGCACACAGCCTGACGTGGGGCTGGAACCCAGGAACTGTGAGATCACGACCTGAGCTGAAGTCGGACGCTCAACCGAGTGAACCACCCAGGTGCCCCTGCCCGGGTTCTTTTCAACTTGGATAGAATTCTTGCTCTTACTCTGAAACTTCAGTATGAACACGACTGCTCTGAGGGGCTCAGATGTTTGTTCTCCATTCAATTAGCCTGGAAACTTCGTCAGGTGACTAGTGGCAACCAGCTATCCCCGCCGAGCGGTTACAGAATGACGCGAGGGACATGCAATCAGGGCTTTATCTCGCTGGAAAAAGACTAGATCTCTTTTGGCAGAAAGCATCCAAATGACCACAAATACACTCTACCACTTAGAAAAGCTAGAGGGGAGTTGAGGGAGGGCGACAGCTCATCTAAACAAAACAAAACAAAAATCCTCTTTATCTTTGCCAAAGACTTACTAGCACTCATAATTATTTATATGCCATTTGGGTTTGTGAATGACACAAAATCCCAAACACTTTGCGTCAGGTGGGCGGGGGGGGGGGGGGGGGTATCTAACTTAAAAGCCTTTAGAATTTAACGAAAATCAATAAAAAGGTTTAAAAAAAAAAAAAAATATTTTCACACTTTTAATAGATAATGGGGCCAGCAGTACCCCAAAGACGCAAAGACAGCTTATAAAACGAAATGAAGGCAGCTGTTGCCTGTCCACCCGGCAGAGGAATGGGGGAAGCATGCACTTTACCTTCCAACGGTAGGTGTGTGAAAGCGCGAATAACCTTCCCTGGAGAAAATCCTAGAAATCTGTGCATAATCCTTGACCTGCCTGGGAAGCTCATGGTTTGGAACTACTGAAGAGAAACACTGACACAAAATGTGCCAAGATATGGACACACAAAAAAATTCAAGGCAGAAATGAAATGGCAAAACAGAAATGGCGATCAGCCCGAATGTTCATCAATAAGCACGAGTTAAGCCCACCACAGAACATCCATACGAGGGAACACGACCACGACTGTTAAAAAGGACAGGGTTAATCTATATTAATGACATAGGAAAAAATCAGAAGTTTAGTGCTAACTGAAAAAGAAAGTTGTTTTGGTAATAAACTGGTGATGATTTATAATTATAGACAACATTTATTGAGCCTTCATTTTTTAACTGAGCTTTTATTAACACTTAAAGGTATAGATATTTTATAGACAAAGCAATGGGAGGTACAGCCCATAGCCTTTACATATTAAGTGCGGAACTAGGTTATGAATCCAAGCAAAGCCTCCACATTTACCTTTTCTTCCCACATACGCAGGAAAATATGCACACACACACACAAATCCAGGAAAGATACTTTAAACTGCCAATAATGGGTCCTTAAAGTAGATAACCAGGTTATGGGGATTTCTACTTGGCTGTGCTCTCCTCATTATTTTACAATAAAAGTATATTACATCCTAGGGGCACCTGGGGGGGGCTCAGTTGGTTAAGGGACAGACTCTTGGTTTCAGCTCAGGTCATGATCTCATGGATGGTGGGATCGAGTCCCATATCAGGTTCTGCACTGACAGTGTGGAGCCTGCTTGGGATTCCCTCTCTCTCCGCCCCTCCCCCACTCTCTCAAAAATAAACTTAAAAGAAGACATATTACATTCTTAATGAGGGGAAAAAAACAAGTTTATTCAAGTCTGTCCTAATCCCTATTCATAATGAGACGGGCAGGCGGTATTATAGTTAACAGCATGGGCTCCAGAGTCAGCAGCAACATCATAACATTGTACTGTTAGGTGATCACGCAAAATGCTAAGTTCTGGGCATCGCCATTCAAGATGCCTGCTTTCCCCAAACCCAGCTGGAAGCTGAGGAAAATGTTCCTCTCTCATCTCTATACAACCAGGGTCTAAGAAGAGGCACTTAAAAAAAAAAAAGTCATTGGATTAAAAAAAAAATCAAATGAAGTCTATATATTCGTTAACTTCCCTAGAGTAAACGCAGTTGTTTGTGATTATTTTCTAATAGTAAAAAGCCAATTGTGGCCTTAAGTTATTACAAACACAAAACCAGAAGTTGCCCTGTGTAGACACCTCAGTCCCAGGAGATCAAAAAGCAGATATGCAGTCTGGCTGGGGATTGAGAACTTATTTTCCTCTCTTTGATGTTCTGAAGGAAAATATGTCCACAGAAACCATTCTAAGACTTCTACTGTCAGACCACAGAATGCCTTCAGAGAGACTCACTTCCCTTAGCTACGGAATCTGACCAAAAAGGAAGAACTGTGATAAGAAAATCTAGATAACAGATTCCTTTGTTCTAGGACACTCCTAAAACACGAAAACAAAAGAATTCTGAAGGCAAGAAAATATACACGTGTACTGTTACCTGCTCTGAGTGAAGAGGAACAGGCCGCGACAGACACTACCCCTTCGTCTAGAACCGGTACCCGGGATTTCAGGGCGACGATTTTCCTTTAGAAACAGAAGTACGTCCATGAGCGTGTACGAAGACCCCCACCTGCTCTTACCTGTGTTAATAATCCTGCTCCCTCTGCCACATGTCATTTTGGTAATGAAAACTGAGGTTCAGAGAACTGAATACCACCCAAGTTCATTTTGAAGAACACTGTAAAATTTGTAGGCGAATTCAGAAACAAGCAGTGCTGGATTCGGTATTCCTGTTTTCTAATATTTTACTCTGCTGGCAACAGTGGCATGCCGACCAATATAAATTTACACTTATGCCAGTTTTTAAATTACTGTGGGCACATCCTTAAATAAGTCTACCAGGTATCATGGAGTATCTCCTATATACTCAGTAAAGTCAGGTTCGGTATTTTAGTGTCATCTAAAAAGAGGAGGATAAAACAGTGGGAGACCGATGGGACCTGTATCACTTGATGAAAGTTAATTCTGGAAATATGGGGACAGTGATCCCTTCCTATGCTGAGCTGGCCTTTCCCCCAAACCCAACTAAAGCATGCTGCCTTTGTAAGAGGGGACAAATAAAATTAAAAAATAAATGCAAGAAAAAGCATGCATTTGGAATATTATATATATTTATTTCATAGGTGTATTTTTAAGACTCATCTCACAACGTTAAGCTAACCAAGAACCAACGGCTGATAAATTTGTATTTAAAAAGGACACAGCTTGTCACGATGGGGACTATCCGCCCAGATTATTACCCACGGCGACCACAAAGTTTCTTGTCACGTGACTGCGCTTTGCTTTGTAACTGTTGCGATTAACCATCTAACCCACTGCAATAAATATTTTCATTAAAACTCAAGAAACATGAGAATGAAATGAGACAATCTAGATAATCCTTTCATCTTATGTCCTCCCATTTTTCTATGAAAGCCTGGCAAAGATTCCAGCTAATCAGGATTTCTCTTCTCAGAAGGGCAGCACGCGACTGAGGTCACGTAGGAGACGCGACCTTCATGATACTGATTTTCGTGGGTGCTCTGTGAACTCTAACAGGCCCGACAGGGCGATGAACCATGGACAGCATGACATAATCACACTGTGTGCACGCTAATTCACCCTTACGACTTCGAGATCAAAGCTGCCACTTTTCTGTTTCTTCTGTAACAGTGTTGCTCAGGGACCTGATGTGCAAGGTGTCCGCCTTGCGACCCGATGAAGAGCTTCTGCCAGGTCAATCAATCACTTCACTGGTCAGTTCGGTGACGTCCAAGAAGGGACGTGGTGCACTGACCGATATTCTCATACAAGCTGCCTGTCTGTCTCGTCACAGACCGTGAACCGACTGGGAACCGGCGTCAGTCTGTTGGAGCACACTGAGCACCACTGCCCAACACCATCTAGGACACCGCCCCACCCTCCCCGACACCATCTAGGAACGCTGCCCAAATGTGCAAACGCCGAACAAAACTGGTGGGGGGGCACGGTGGTTCAGGCAGTCATTCAAAACCAGAAACTCGGCCGGCGGAGTCTCGGATTCACCGGACGACAAAAACAGCACTGCCTCTCCTACACTCCATCCTGTGCTACAGCAGACGCACCTCATCGGCCTGAAGCCACCAGAAATGGGAGGGTGTGGAGGAACGCACGGCTGGAAATCCAACTCTGGTCCTCAACAAAAATGGGATCACCAAAGCATGTAAGAGGAGATCTGCCTCAATTCATCATGACTTCATAAATTCAGGTAACGTGGAGTCTCATTCTAAGATTCACGGTAACTACCCAGTAGCACACACTGGACCCAAAGAACGTCGTTCCTAACAGAAACCGTTACTGAAATGGGAATGTCCAAGATCTAAAATAAAAGCTCATCTACGCACGAATATTAAACGACCGGTTCACCGTTTTATTACACTTTGTTAACACGGGAACTTTTCTCCACTAACTTACCCTTCGTGGGCCGCTGGTACACCGAGGGAAGCTTCGACTCCTTGAACGGGGCTCAAGTGACTGAACTCGGAAAGTTCCGCCTCTGCGACTAAGAGGTCCTGTGTCTCCGCCTCTTCCAAAGGGCCTGGAAATCACACGGTGGAGAACACTTACAATGATTTATGCCAAATGTTTAGCGATCCCTCACAGTCCTTCCTGGACGATTACTTTTGAACACGTTTGGTGGCTCCGCTTTTTTATACCGTTAGGTTTACTCCCCGGCATCAGAATGCCACAGATCCTTCGAGTTCTCTGAGCCCAGTCCAAGAGCCCCCTTAATCCACACCTCTCACTTCTGGCTTAAAGTGCAAGTGTTGTACACAGATCGACGCACTTAGTCCTCAGCAAAGTGGTCGAACTGTCCCCCCACTTCACAGAGAAGGAAACAAAGGCATGAGGTCACATCTTATCCCAGGCCTAGTAAGGAGCCGAGATTCCAATGTAGTCAGTTTTACTCTACAGTTTGTGCCTCATGATCCCCCATGAGAACAGAAGTTTCTATTTGAGACTGCCTGATCTTTTCAGGAATCATCGATGAAGATACTGCCATGAACATCTTCATGTTTTATCATTCAGATATTTTAGTGGAACCGAGCACATCCAAAGTGACAGATGCTATTCACGGGGACAGCCCTAGGCCCTTAGAGCAATTGCCAATGCCTGTGTTTGTGAAACAGACATCAGAGCCCCAAAGAAACCACTAGGACACAGATTTCTATAGAAGTATTTAGATTAACAGTTTTAAAGTCAGGAGTTACCTTTAAATGCGCAGGGGGTCGAAACATACAAAAATGGGCTAAATTTCTGATGCAATCTTAAGCCAAGTCTGTCTCCTCTCTCCCCCGGCCCCTTCCATGCCACCTACGATAGCATGTATCAAACAAAAGTCTAAGTGCTTGTTCATTTATCTATAGTCCACTAGGCTCTAAGTTACCGATGGGCAGGGCCATGTCTGCCTCACTATCTGACTCTCAGCAATGAGCCCACACAGAAAGAGCCCACCTGCTGCACATGCGTTAGGGGCTCAAAATCTTTCCGATGGATAAACATAAAGCTATAAATTCATGGGCCCAGAGATTATTTTGGCAGTGGGGACAGTGAAGAGCACGAGCGAACGACCTGGTTTCTGAGCAGCTTTCTAGAAAGTTGAGGGTGCTGGACAAGTTAAAAACCGTACCAATCTAGTCTGCAGAGTTCGTATTGTCACTTCTCAGAGCCGTAAGAGGGCCTGACGTCACCTGTGTGCGTTGTGCCTACAAGCTAGTCCGCTGTGATCATGTGACTGTTCAATCCCGATGCTTTTCTTACAATGGAAGAATTCTATTACAAATCTTGTGAATATCGGGAAATGAGCTCTTACCCGTTTGTTTCTCCAGGTCTGGAGGAGTTATTTCTGATTCAAGAACGTCTGGATCACTGTCCTTCTCTGTCTGTTCAGTCAAATTAGCAATTAATTCTGTAGGAGGGCTCACTGGCTTTGAGGCCACAAAAAGATCTTCCAAGTCTCCTGGGGATGGCGCGTCCTGGTACTCCAAGGTGGTCTGGTCCGACCTGGTTGAGGTACCGCTACTTTCTTTGCTCGTGTCCAGTTTCTCCAAACTCTGTGAGGCCGTGTCCTCCAAACTCACGTCCATTTCTCGATGGTCCTTTTCGGGACTATTCGGGGAAAAGGCTGCTGTCCTGTCTTCGCTCTTCAGCCGTCTGTTTTCTGCCGGAACTCCACATTTATGGAAAGGTGACGTAAAAGATAGTCTTATTCTGCTCTCGTCTGCCCCCTGTCAAGTAAGAGGTTTTGGAAAAAAGAAAATATTGACTAGTAAAAAGAAGTCGCAGTCGAGTCTCAGCTCGCCACGCTCTCCAATTTTGGTATTTGTCTAGATTCTCTCCTCAGTCAACACTCGCTCTAAATCCATCTTTCCAGATACAGATACGTGGCTGTGAAAGTTTCCCTAACTGGTAACAAGGCAGTTTTTCCAAAAGACTAGTAAACACAGGAGGCAAGATGGCCCACTGCCGCCAAATGGTGTCCTATCAGCCACAGTGGAAGTCTGACAACATACCCGCCTAAACAACCAATTAAGGTCTCAGTAAGAGAGAGGATGAATAAGGTAAGAAACAAAACATGGACTAAGAATTAGGAGGTTTCTGCCGCCAAATAGCTATTTGATTCTAGGCAATTTACTTGGTGCTTCTGGGCTGTATTTTCTTCACTTGTAAATGATGGGTTTGGCTCGGCCAATACCATGAGTTTCTTTCTGAACTAATGTTTTCTGATTTCATGACACTCTGCGAGAGTGCATACAAAACTCTGGAGTGGTATTATTTAAATGGATTTATCGTTTTACTTGTAAAAGCTAATACATTCTTATTAAGTCTTTTTTGTTCCAACTATTAACAGGCTTACTTCAGCAGTCCGTTTTGTGGCCACGCCTTCTTCCATGAATGAAATTCTAGTTTCTTTAAGTCGCAGAGGAGGGGAAAGGGACCTTCCAGGCGACAGAGACGGAGACGGTAAAGGTGATGTTCGAAGACCAGACCTTAGGATGGACTGAGGAGTGAACTCGGCAAATCCAGAGGAAGCGACTGACATGGCCAGAGTTTTAGCTTTCTGTGACAAGAAACAAATGGGATTCCACCGTTAGTATTTGTAAAAGACACTTACAGAAGGACAGACAGGGTCAACCAAGTCACAGCAGTGGCTATATATGCTCATCTCCAATAAATACATCAATGAAAACTTTTATTATGGATTACTGGGAAGAAAATACAAAATTCTACTCAGAGGTTTCTATACATAAGGCTACAAGACATAAAACTGCATCCACAATCATTCTAAAGGCCTTGGTTATTCCCAGTTTAAGTTACACTTAAAAAATACAGTGTAGGGGTGCCTGGCTGGTTCAGTCGATTAGGTGTCCGACTCTCGATTCCAGCTCAGGTCACGATCTCACGGTCTGTGAGTTCAAGCCCCATATCAGGCTCTACGCTGACGGTGTGGAGTCTGCTTGGGATTCTCTCTCTACTCCCGCTCCCTTGCTCTCTCTCTCCTTCCTTCTCTCCCCCTCCCCCGCATGCACGTGCTCTCTCTCTCTCAAAATAAATAAACTTAAAAACAAAAATACAGCGTAGAGATAAATTATTTAGTGGTTGCTTACAAAACATTAGCTAGGCGAAGAGAAATGACAGCGTGCAATGAAAAGAACCAGGTTTGATTACAGCAAGTTAATACAGATGAGCCTGACTTTAAGACTGTTTCACGAAAAATATAATTTCATCACATGAATCCAACAGTAACTGATTACTTCTGAGAATCCTCTGAGGATTTACTATAATCAATAAAAATAATTAGCACAGAAACTGTTTAGCAGAAATAATTCCTTCACTTAACTTCTCCTCTAAAGGACTAGCAAACTGTTGTATCCCATTAGATTACTGAATTCCATCAGATCTATTTCAATTATTACATAGATTTTTTTTCCTAGATTATTTTCGGTAGCAGGCACAAAATAACTACATGATAGAATATGGAATGTGATTTTTAACAAAAATTTTTTTAATGTTTGAGAGCGAGAGCAAGACCAAGAGAGAGAGCGAGCATGAGTGGAGGGACAGAGAGAAAGAGACAGAATCCGAAGCAGGCTCCAGGCTCTGAGCTGTCAGCACAGAGCCCAACGCAGGGCTTGAACTAATGAGCCATGAGATTGTGACCTGAGCCGAAGTCAGACACTTGACCAACTGAGCCACCCGGGTGCCCCAAAATGTGATTTTTTTTATGGATAAAAACAAAGTAACAAAAACAAGTTTAAGGGAACAAAGGGGGGGGGGGGGCGCCACCTGAGTGGCTCAGTTGAGCGTTGGAATCTTGATTTTGGCTCAGATCATGGTCTCAGGTTTGTCCCAAGGGGGGGCTCCACGTGGAGCCTGCTTAAGATTCTCTCTCTTCCCTCCTTCTGCCACCCCCACCCACCCCACTCACCCACTTCGTGTGTGCACGCTCTCTCTCTCCCAGAATAAACATTGAAAGAAAAGAAAAAAGAAAAGGAAAAGAGAGAAAGAAAGAAAGAAAGAAAGAAAGAAAGAAAGAAAGAAAGAAAGAAAACAAGAATCACAGTATCCTACAGATTAAATGTCAGGAACTTAATTAGCTTATCCACCTTCTTTTCAACTGCTTTTAATAACTATTTTTGGACTGGCATTTATTGAACTATTTTATTCACTTTGAAACTTAAGAATCCCCTGGCTTTACTCTCAATGTGGAATATCCAGAAACAACTGACAAAAACAAAGGCAGGGAGCCTGTGGGACTCGGCAGGATGATGGGCTAGGTGCCAGCACACAGCTGACCACTGTGACAGCGGGACGGAAGCAGGTGCCCGTTCCCTGCCACCGCAGGTCTACTGTTGTGGTTTCCCAACTCATGACTTAACAGAGATGTGGGGGAAAAGGAATTTAAGGCAGATATGCCACTAGCAAGGAGTAACAATTTACAGTTTCACCAAAGGAGAGAATGTAAATAAATAAAAACAAACCTAAGAACTAAAAGCATCTGATATAAGGAAAAAGAGCAAACAGTAGCAGAGAAGGAGTGGAGGGGGCGGGGGTGGGGGGAGCAAACCCAACAACGTGAAACCTTTTTCAGAGGTTTTAACTTACAGGTTTCAACTTTTAATAACCACAGAGACTTGCGTTACTCTCGGAACAACAATGTAATTGTTAACCTCAATTAAGCGCACAAGGTAAATTTAGTAAAAGTCTGTTTGAGATGTAAAAATATAATAATTTGGAAAGGTAACTCCCCCCAAAAGATTTAAAGCTGTCAATTACCCAGAGATACCAGTTATAAACAGCTTCCTTCTCCCTTCTACTTGGATGGTGAAAGCTTCCCAGCTTCCCCGCAAATGCAAATGCGAGGTACCTAACACTCACCTTCACTACAAAGGGAGTTTCAAGTATGCGGAATTCTGAAGCCCTGGGAGAGCTGTGACTCGATCCTTTCTGTTGTGACCTTACTGGCAATGAACTGGATGCTCGGTATAAAGGAGACCTTGTGGGGGTTTGCTGAATAAATCCCAAATGTTGAGACGGCTGGGGCACGGGACGAACGACCGAATCCGGTGGTCTGTAATCACAGCACACACACAGTACACAGAAAGATCCGGATAACTAACTTGCAGACAGATCCATTTGCTAGAATTCATTTTTATGAACACGTAAAAATTCCTTTTCTCTACATATGACCTACATAATGAACACTGGTTTGCTTGACCTTTTTGGTTTTTATTGCAACGCAAGAATGATCACCAACACACACAAAAACCTTATTTTTTCAAATTAATGAGGGCAGTGACAAAATGGAATCTCAAGATTCTGCTGAATCATTTTCTGTGATGTCCTGGACATAGTTTATACAAATGATAAAGCTAATCTCACCAAGAATTTGTATTAAGCACGCATAGTCCCAACAGCTTAAAAACTTAATTTACAGATAAAGACTTTAAATTCAAAAGTGAAAATTCAGGTTACAAATTCTGATAGACCATTTATTTGCATCAGCCACTCCTTCCCCAATTTCCTCGTCAACAGTCTATTTGATGGTTATATTTTGTAGCAATAAAAAGAAAACATTTTTAATTCCCCCAAAGGACTCTGTGGTTCAGCTGAGAAGAACTGGAAAGGTAGTGCCTGTCTGGTGCCCAGGAATTACCCACCCCCGTCCTTGCCCTTCTGTCCTCTACATTCAAGTGAGACTTTCATGACTGTGATGGTAGATGAACATAGTTCACAGATGGGGCTTTAAGACCCAACCTGTTGTGGGAAACATTTGTTGGATTCGGAAGTATTAGCTTAATAAATAATGCTTACTAATAAGCACAGCCTTGAGATTTCCACCAAATCAAAAATGCCCAGTCAGGCCACTAGACATTTTCTTGCCTCTCCTAATTCTTCTTTTCCTTCTCTGCCTCATTTGTATTCAAAATCTTTATTTGTAAACTGTTTGCTCACTTTTATGCTGAACTATCCCACATAGATCTTTTGCTATGTGCCTTTGCACTGTGTCAATATTTATGTTCGAGGTGCCTGTTTATGAATGATTCTCAAAAACACAGCCTGTGCAACAAAGTTACCTACTGAGTAAATACAAAATTCTTATACTAATAAGTGTAAGACCAAATATATTGAAATTCTACTAAAACAGTTATCAAAAAAAAGCATTTTTTGATTATGATATTTTCTTTAAAAATGTAGTTCTTAGGATTTCCACAATTTTTTACCATGATACAAATAAGTAATGCATTTCAGGTCACACACACACAAAACATAAATTACATAGACTAGCACTTAGCCTCGCTATATGCAGTGCCCACTGATATGACCTCTTCTGTTTCGTTGAAAGAAATGCTAGTCACAATCTGTTAAATTTACTCACTACCCACTAATGCAAACCAGTTTGAAACACAGAATTAGGGAATGGAATGGTTTCTATAAAAATAAGTATTCACACCTCAATTGACTTTCTTCCTTCTGAGTTAATCATAGCTTTGAAGGAGTCTCAATACTTCTTTTTCTTTAGGTCGTTAGGCCATTAGTCATGAGTCTGAAAACCTTTATTACTGCTCCCTTCTTGAACCCCAGATCTATTAAAGTACAAAGGGGCTGAGAAAAAGTTGACTTGTGGGGGAAAAAGTGGAACTACTGATAGGAAAACAGAATGACAATAATAATGACTTTTATTTGAGATAACCTTCCCGGTAATTAAAAGACCACCACCTCCACCTAATTAAATCTAACCCCCCAAAACAGAAAACCCTGGTCAAGCTTTGAAAATATGCCCACTTTATTATAAATAGCTTAGGCCCCGTTTGTAAATTACTAACTTCTTCTGAGTACCTTAAATTCAGATCATTTTATTCTCCTAAAATAATGTAATTCTATTCCTGATAAAATGTAAACGATCAGAAATTTGCAACAATCATGAGCATGGTGTATTAAAGACAAAGAATCAAACATTAAGAGACACCTGTTTGTTCTCCACTCTTGAGGACATGAATACTTTTTCCAACAATCCAACATTTTCAATGAAATACAATCGCAATTTCATCTTGGATGCAAAACTTCAACTTAACTATTTACTTTCCTAATACCACAGGTGAAGATGTACAAATATGATTGCATCTGAAGCCACGTAAGGCATTTTAGTGGGCTCTGCTATACAGGAGAAAGTTTCAATGAGCCAACCGAATTAGTCACAAATTATAATAACGACTTTGAGTCACAGATCAATCAGGAACTTATATTAAAGAAAGCAAGTTAACAGTTTACTTAGCTCATGATTGTAATAAAACAAAGTTTGCTTCTTTAAGCAGTCTGATGTCATTCAGCACAATTTCTAAGTAGGCTAGCATAGCAGCTGGTGTAAAGTTTCCTAAAATTACTACACAACTTACCAAGTTAGAAAAAAATTAGAAGCATGCACAAAAACTCATTCAAGAATTTAAAATCATGTAAAGTTTTAAAGTTAATTAAAAATTACAGTGCAATTATTGTCTAACATTGTGACTTAAAAATGATTCAGTTAAGTCTTACCTAGAAACTTTTTGTGACGCTTTTAAAATTGGTGTTCCAACAAATGCCTCAGGCATTTTTGCATGTGGGAGAGGAGGAGATGGTCCTTCTGTTTTAGGACTACAAAGAAAATAAAAATTTAACTTTGGATTATGTATTACAAAGAGTATTACATTAAAAATATGCTTTAAGAAGGTAGGATTAGGGGCTCCTGGGTGGCTCAGTCGGTTGAGCATTCGACTCTTGATTTTGGCTCAGGTCATGACCTCACGGTTCATGGGACAGAGCTCCGTGTCGGGCTCTGTGCTGACAGCGCGGAGCCTGCCTGGGATTCTCTCTCTCCCTCTCTCTCTGCCCCTCCCACGCTTGCACACATTCTCTCTCTTCCCATGCTTGCACGCATTCTCTCGGTCTCAAAATAAATAAACTCAAAAAAAAAAACAAGAGGGGATTAGATAGGAAAGGAGGGCTTTTGCTTTTTACTCTGTACGTTTCCGTTCAGTTACAAATAATAATAAATATAAATGCCTTTCAATTTAAAGACAAAAAGAATTCTTCTTACAATAAAAATAGTCAACATACAAGTTTCTCCTTTTTTTTTTTAAAAATTTTTTTTTTTTTTTAACGTTTATTTATTTTTGAGACAGAGAGAGATAGAGCATGAACGGGGGAGGGTCAGAGAGAGAGGGAGACACAGAATCTGAAACAGGCTCCAGGCTCTGAGCTGTCAGCACAGAGCCCGACGCAGGGCTCGAACCCACGAACTGTGAGATCGTGACCTGAGCTGAAGTCGGACGCTTAGCCGACTGAGCCACCCAGGCGCCCCAAGTTTCTCCTTTTTAAACACACTAATAAACGCTAAGGCTGGACTGCTGATGACAGCTTCTGACATCCAGGGAGGATTAACAAGAAGCCAGGCTGTCACGGGGCGTGAGGAGAGAGTACCTGCTGCAGGCTGATGTGCCGTCTTTAGGGTCGCTGTTTGCCCAAACCTCTCCAATTTTAGACAACACGCTACTGATGAAAGTAGATCTTGTTAACACAGTCCCTGTTCCGGTCTGCTTTGTGACAGTCGATAATGGTTTGGGTCTAGAAACTGTGAAACAAAGAACGCAAGGTCAATTTCATCTCTGATGCCAGGATTTTACTTGACTAATAATGAAAGAGTGACTGGAAAACAGGGGTCATGAGAGAAGAGTAGTTCAGGGTTATACTTAGTTTAACAACATCTATGCAGCGAGATTCAACAACTTGGGCTTTTAGGAGGCAGTAAAAATATTATCTGACATGTTCTCTTAAAGTTGGATAGGAGTGTCCAAATGAAATAAAACGAGTTCTTTTACTCTGTACTACACTGCTAAATAAACTATACAAACTTCCAAGAAAACTTTTATGTTGGGGCATGGGGAGCAGGGGGGGCAGCTCGAGTGGCCAGTAAAAAAAAAAAAAACCAAAACAAAAAACAAAAAAAAACTACTGTAACGAATCAAAGCAAAAGTGAGCTAAACAGAAGCTAACAATGGTTCAGAAGGTAATCATTTGATATCCTTTCTCACCTGATACTTTCTGATAGTTTTCAATGAAATCTTACCTTCTTGAAGAACTGGTGATGTGGACAGATGGTAAGGCTTGGCTTGCTCAAAGGCTAATTTTCGCTGGATTTTAGGAAGGACTTTCCCATATTGGTCTATTATAGCATTCCGAACCTCTGATCTCTCCCGCAAAAGAGGATCCCGATCATTCTATTGAATATGCCGTAATTGGTAAAAATTTAAAATTCAAAAACATTAAGTGTTACGTTTACGTATTTAGCATTTAAAATAAATTCTGCATACCTAAGAGTATCTTCCTCCTCCCGTCATATCCGTTCTTCCCAACCCAGGACCTCTGACACACACCTAACTGCATGAGCAGTCCCTGTCCACTGGCCTCGATCCTTCCCAACTACTAAAACAATGGTTATCATTCACCAAGGGTCTACGTGGGTCAGGCACCATGTCCCTTCAGACACACCTCTGCGCATCCCCACGAAGAGACCTTCACATTTTACAGGTAAGGAACCAAGGCTCAGAGAATGTGTTTCAAGCACAGAGCACAAAGAAGAATCAATCGGACCCCAAGGCCCATGCTCTTTGCACGGTTTTAACTCCTACTGCCCCTCCACCTCTGCCTCCTATTCTCTGAGTGGGGTGGTTAGTCTCGCAAGAAGTGTGGGTAGTTAGCCAAAGAGAAACGACGTACTTATTAGAGAATCAGGTAAGTACTAATTCCCCGCTCCCAATCTGCTACAGAAGTAACAAGAGGAATTCTCCAAGCTCAAGGTTATATAAAAACCCCAGTGGTTACCAAAGTATAAACTCTGTTGTTTTTTAACATTTATTCATTTTTGAGAGACAGAGAGGGACAGAGTGTGAGCAGGGGAGGAGCAGACTGAGTGGGAGACACAGAATCCAAAGCAGGCTCCAGGCTGTCAGCACAGAGTCCCACGCGGGGCTCGAACTCACGAACCGCGAGACCGTGACCTGAGCCCAAGTCGGACGCCTCACTGACTGAGCCACGCAGGCGCCCCCAAAGTACAAACTCTTATACAACAAAGTCACCAGTCTTCCTTCTTCTCTTGTCCCCCATGATGAAACAAGTTGAACCATACCGTGAGATTGGCCTTCAGAGTTTGGTTCAGCCTCAGGGCAGAGGCGTAATTGGCACGCTGCAGGTAGTGAACTAGAAGGAACTCCTGATTTCGAACACTGGCGCTGGACTGCAAAAATCTCACCAAGCACTCCTAGGAAGAACCAAACACAGTCGTGAGCCGCCAGCATATCCGGAACTTCTGCCGAGCTGCTGCTGGGGGTCATCACCTGCTCTGTGTCGGTGAAAGGCAGCTGCAGCAAATCCTCCATCAGGCCTGCGTCCTGGCAGACCTCGTACGCGTGCCTGAGGAGCTCCTCCACGTTAAGGCCGGCGGAGTGCTGCCGCAGGAAAGTCCAGGCCTCCACCACGTACCTGAAACCGGCGTTCAGCACGATTCCGTGTTAGAAAAGCTGTGTGAGGTATTCAAAATAAGCGCTCCACCCACAGAACCTCATCACGCTCTGTGTGTATAATTTGCAAGTACTTTAAGCTTTTAGGAAATACTCATCACGGTGGGCACCTGGGTGGCCGAGTCGGTGAAGAGTCAGATTCTTGGTTTCGGCTCCGGTCACGATCTCCCCGTTCGTGAGCTTGAGCCCTGCAATGGGCACTGCACTGACAGCAGAGGGCCTGCTTGGGATTCTCTGCCCCCTCTCTGCCTCTCCCCTGCTCACCCTCCTGGTCTCTCATAAAAAAAAGAAGGGAACGCAAGCTGGTGCAGCCACTCTGGAAAACAGTATGGAGGTTCCTCAAAAAAACTAAAAAGAGAACCACCCTACGACCCAGCAATGGCACTACTGGGCGTTTCTCCACGGGATACAGGGGTGCTGTTTCGAAGGGACACGTGCACCCCTATGTTTATATAGCAGCACTATCGACAAGAGCCAAAGGATGGAAAGAGCCCGAATGTCCATCGATGGATGAGGATAAAGAAGAGGTGGGATATATATACAATGCAGTTTTACTCGGCAATCAAAATGAGTGAAATCTTGCCATTTGCAACTACGTAGATGGAACTGGAGGGTATTATGCTAAGTGAAATTTGTCAGAGAAAAACAAAAATCATAAGACTTCACTCATAGGAGGACCTTAAGAGACAAAACAGATGAGCGTAAGGGAAGGGAAACAAAAAATATATATAAAAACAGGAAGGGGGACAAAACAGAAGAGACTCATAAATATGGAGAACAAACTGGGTTACGGGAGGGGTAGTGGGAGGGGGGCTGGGCTAAATGGGTAAGGGGCACTAAGGAATCTACTCCTGAAATCACTGCTGCACGATATGCTAACTAATTTGGATGTAAATTTAAAAAAATAAAAAATAAAACAAGTTAATAAAAAAAAAATTGATCATTATATAATGAAGTTTGCTAATATCAACGAGAAGGGTTCACGTGATGCTGTTCTGGACCATTACTTACGTGTAAAATAAAAAAGCTAAGTAAGTACACAGGAGTCAGAAGACATAAGCTAATGTGGTCTGGACAGAAGAAGAGTAGTGTGGTGTGGCAGAAAAAAGCTGGCTCCCGTGGAACAGACACCCAGCATGAGAGCAGTGGGACCATGGAACAGTGTTTATGGGCCGGTGATGGGCTTGCTTCGCTCAGTAAAAAAATATTGTGACTGATCGATAAAGATCTGATTAGAGAACATGGGTTCAACTAGGCAGTTTTGGACATCATGTGGGGGTCATGAGGCTGTCCTTCCAAGGGCAGTAAGACCATTGGATAAGCAGTGTTTCCCATGATATACTGTTAAGTGAAAAAAAAAAAAAAAAAAAAGCAAGCTTACAACAGTATGAACATTAATTATTTAAAAAAATTAACCAATGAACAAAGCCTATAAACGTTTACAGACTTATTTCGTACTTACTAAGATAACAAAACGTCTTGAAAGATCCGCACTAAATCTGACAGTAATTAATCCAGCACTTGGAATTTTTGGAGGGGCTGGTGGCTTTCAGGACTGGAGTGGGGGGAGGCGGGCAGAATAAAAACACGGCAAGGACACAGGAATATGACTGTCAAGCAAATAATTTTCTTAAAACTTCATCCCCCTTAAAACTAAAGGACACAGGGTAAGGTGACGTGGGGTAAAGCAGCCTAACCCTCACGGAGGGCAACGTGCCACATCTCCCAAAATTGTAACTGCAAATGTCCTTTCACCAAGCAAGCCCACTTGCAGGATTTTACACCTCACAAGCTGCATCTGTGCTTGTGCAAAACGTGCAGTTACTCGTAGCAATGTTTAAAATGGCAAAACACGTAAGTGTTCACTAAGGGGAGGAAATTAAATAAATACTGGTCCATCACACCGAATTACTATGCAACAAAAATAAGGAAGCTCTTTTTGTACTATTCTGAAATAAGTTCCAAATGACCTAGGTGATAAAAGTATGTTGCAGAAAGACGTATAGTAGGCCACTTGTATTTTTAAAGGGGGTGGGGGGTGTTCAATGGGTCCACACTGCCCAACAGAAGCCTGGAGCGGCCCCCTTCACTGCTGCAGTGACAGGACTGCTACAAGGTTCCGGGGGAAGGGAAAGCTCCTGAAACAGCCTGTCACAGTGAAGGCCAAACTCTTCAGTAAAATTGCGGAGGAGAGTGAGGGCACGTGGGGAGCCTGTGTCCCGGCAGCTCGAAGCCATGTGGAGGGAGGGTCATGAGAATATGGGGCTTTTTGTTTTTCAACAGTAAGATATTTACATGCTTTGACAAGGTTCAAAAGGATACACAGTGGACTCCCAGCCTCCTAAGCTGCTTCTTGGTGCCCAATCATCACTAACAATTTCTCATGTATCCTTCCTAAGAAGTTCTGGACACACACAAGCAAACACGTATCTGTTTCTTCCCACCCCTACTTAAGCCCTCCCCCCCCCCCCTTTTGAAAAGCACTTGTCAGCATATAATGAACCCATTTATTGAATAAACATTTATCACCGTTAGCTTTTTAAAATTTTTTTCTTTTTTAAAAAAATTTTTTTAAAGTTTACTTTTGAGAGAGAGAGCACAAGCAGGGAAGGGGCAGAGAGAGAGAGTGAGACACAGATTCCGAAGCAGGCTCCAGGTTCTGAGCTGTCAGCACGGAGCCCATCGTGGGGTTCGAACCCACAAAATCGTGGGATCACGACCTGAGCCAAAGCCTGACGCTTAACTGACTGAGCCCCCAGGCAACCCTTTCTTTTTGTTCTAATGTTCACTCCACATTTATTCAGCCAGCCAAATGCTTCCGGCTAACCCAAGTTATTTCATTTCAACAAGTACTTCCTAATTCATTACTTTTGAGGATACTGGCAGTTTCTACCTGTCTAACCAACCCACGATTACGCTACCGAACTTGTCTTCTATCTGAGATGCAGAGATTCAACCCTCTCCTCTCAGAGATGCATTGTTTAACCCAAGAGAACAAAGAAAACATTAACTTTCAGAGTGCTGGCACTGAAGTGGTGTTTGGTTCATTAAGGACAATTTGTGGTGAGTGAAGTGACCATTTTCTAAAAACATAAAAGCGGCCAATCGATAGAACTGGAAAATAAAAAAAAAGAGCTGTGTAAAACAGTTACAACCAAGTAAGAAACATGAGCTCCCAGCAACTCGCCCAACTAATTTGGTTAACAAGGAAACCCAATGAGATCGTTGTATTTCCCAATCATGCCATTTAACTTGTTGTTGTTACAAATGTGACAGATCAAATAACTGCAGCAATATATACATATATTGCTGTAATATAAACGGCAAATACCACACTGATTAGAGAACGTTAAAATAAGGCAAAGGGAAGAGGCAATGCAAAGATATCACGTGCTCAAATCTGGTTCAAGTACGTAAGATTACCCAACCTGATTTTACAACTCAGGATGACTTCATCCTTCCTCTCTATTTTAGGCCCCTCTTCAGCTACTCAAACCCCAACCGTCCATGTGGCCGACTGCCAATACAGCCAATTAGCAACAGATATAATTTTTTTTAGTCAAGTATTTTTTCAAGTGTGAGAGAGCGCATGCATGTGAGTGGGGGAGGGGCAGAGAGCGAGGGAGAGAGAGACTCCCCAGCAGGCTCCGCACTGACAGTGGCGAGCTCGACATGGAGCACCGTGAGATCACGACCTGACTGAGCCACCCAGGCGCCCCCCGGCAACAGATGCTACTTTAAACCTCAGCTTCGTTTCCCGTTACTCCTTATTCATCCTTTCCTATGACAAAAGGTTTTTTCACATTTCTTCCTAACGCCAAGAGATGAAGAACCCTGAGAATGAATATGACGTGATGCGACCAAAGCGAGATTATATACTGCTGATTTACTGACGTATAATCCAGAGTCTGACTGCAGTTTCAAAATGCAGACTCACCTGTTAGAAAGCAGAACAGTGAGGTGAAGGATGACGTCATCGCCGCTGGACACCGTCGGCTTCATGGTCTGAATGTACCTGAGGGCTTGTCTGTGCTCCCCCTGGCTCATGAAGGCTTGAATAATCTTTGAATGCTGCCACGACACAGGTTTTGCAGTACTTGGGTGAAACAGAAGATCCAAGCCGCTCTGCAAAGAGGACATGACAGTCGGTAAATACAAACGTGACGCGCTGCATTTAGACAAGGTAGCCGACCTTTACAAAGACAGGCAACGCTACAGCCACAAAAAGCGTTTAAATGCAACCTGTAAAGGTCTACTTGAACACATGGTGTGTTTTAAGTAAAAGCTTCATTCTTTTGAGGCCTCATTTAAGCTATTATAAAAAGCTTCCCACCACCACCGTCACGCATCAATGCCGAAGTCTGCCTCCTACAGCAACACACCTAGCTTATCTCCGACGGAACAAGCGCCGTATTTGCGCTACTAGCCATCGCTTATTATTTCTTTCCTTCTTTGGATAGTACGGAACCTGGGGTTCGAAACTGTTTTATCTTTGTATCCTCACTGGATAAATAGTGCTTGGTAAAGGCACTGATTGAACGGAGTCCTTAAATTACCTCTAAAAGCAGACTGTATCGTATCTGTAACATCACATTTAATCCAGCTATGTATTTCTTTCTCAAATCCTAATAGTTTACGAACGTTGACATTCTAAGTGAACAGACTTACCCCATAGTCATTATGATCTATCAGCCAAAACCCTTGGATAAGTTTGACCTGGCCCCAAGAAATGGCAAAGGCCGTCGGAAATGATTCGATGCAAGCATCTGTTTTGTTGGGGAAGGAATACATGATATCGAGTAACAAATAAATGGTCTTTAAAAAAGAGGATTAAGGGCAATAAAGAAGAAAACTCCCACACGTCTAATTGCGTTAGGCAGCAACAGCAAACAGGCTCGAAGGGGCTGCATCTGGCATTCGGAAAGCCCGGGCGGATAACCAACCGTGGCAGTTTTATGAAACGTGGGTGTAGCCAGTCCTACAACCGACCTCACTCGTTCTCAACAGCAAGTACCACCACGAAGGAGATGAACTAAAGCACCCTTGCTTAAGGAAGCCAGTGGCTTACGGGCAAACTGAAGAAGCAGAGCCACAGACAAAATTCCAGTTAGGCAGCAAAACCCAGCAGCTTAAGCAAGCGCATCATCTGTTATAAATCACAAATGGAACTACACGTTTTTAGATAAAGAAACTGACGTTAGCACAAAAATATTACTGCAAAGACCACCGGGCTCCAAGCCAGCCAATACCTAAGGTAATATTAAGCTAACTTCTCATGTATTCGTACTGAACACAGAAGTTGACCTCACTAAGAAAGAGCATCTGGCCGGCCATGTTTTGGAGCCGTTGTTCTAACTCTGGGAACGTCTGGGACACATGGTCCAGTCGAGGAGAGCTGTGGACGCTATCCCTAGAAAACTGAACACCAAACACAGTTCTGCATGGTTTCAGGTCCGCAACGGACCCTCTGAACCCAACCAACGGACCCTGGGTTAGGAAACCTTCCTTTAGAGAAGTTTCAGATGTGAACCGGAGACTGGTTTTAGATGTGCGAGGTTCCCACCACTCTCAAATCTGAGGATTCGGGTAACGCGTGAATTACTTGACAGCGCTTAAAGGATACGACAGCGTGTTTGCTCGCTTCGGTAACGTCGTCTAGGAGGTATATGTCCAGCAGTGCCTACAAAAGGATAAAACATCCGATGAGCTTTATATATTCGTTCACTCAGGCTCCTTGGTTTCCCGAGCCTGTGCCGGGTGTGCAATATAGGGCTAAGCACGACCACCCTCCCCCACAACTCTGTTGTCGGGCACTTACGTGTAGACTGGTGGGGGGGTATTTTCCTGTGCCTCCTTCATCCCGTTTCCACAGCTTCTCCACGCCATCTCCTAACTGAGAAACCATTCCGTCAATCATCAAGTAATCAGGATTCCACTTCCCTCTGCAAGAAGGGCAACATTCACGATTATTTAGTATTAACTTATTTAGTATTTTCTAAATAATTTAGTTTTATCTAAATAATTACTTAGTATTATCAGAACAATAAGCATCACGATCCCAACAATCCAGAGAGTCGACAACAGGGCCCCGTTTAGCACCAGGTGAGCTCTAGTCATCAAGAACCAGCGAGACCCCGAAGACGCCTCTGGCTGGGGCACCAGCAAGCCAGTGCGTGAAGGTCAGGTCCCGAAGAGAACCGGGTCCCGCCCGCCAGGTGCCTGAAGCGATTCTGGGTTTTACAGCCCGAGAGAGAGCACGGCAGCCCATTGGTGAAAATGTGCTGCAGTTCAGGGTCAAAAAGCCAGGCCCTCAGTTTCATCACCCAGGGGGTTCTGGCCCCAGCGATCTCTTCACCACTGCCTCGCTGTGCGCCTACGAGGCGAAAGGCAGACACAGTGCCTGCCTCCTCCTCAAACAACACTGCTCCTGGGGGCGGGCAGCTGCTCAGTCTGCAGCCATACTGACTGCGTAACTTTGTGACAAACAGGACCAGAAAGCTTAGCAAACCCGCTCAGGGACACACACTCTTAGCAATAACAGATCCAGAATTTTCAGATATGCCTAGTGAGTCTCCCAAGTCCGCGCTCGTCTCCAAGATTAGTTCTTAAGCACCGGACTCCACACTTGCCACGCACCGAAGGCACTGATCTCTGGGCGACCGTGACCTTGCGCCTGTGCCTGCGTGAGCCAGCGCGGTCAGTGCTGCGGGCTATGCTACCACGGAGCCGCTCTGGCCCAAGGGAGAAGGCGCTCTAAGTCCAGAGGCAGAACCGAGGCTCACTCGCTGCTCTTGCTTCTAGTACTTCTACTCCTTTATTTCAAAGGAACCAATGAGGCGAACAGTCACGTGTTTTCAAAAGAAATGAGGAAATAAGAAAAACAGAAAAAAGTGGGTGAAGTGTCGAACCACAGCTGTTAGTGGAAATAACATAACATGCCTAACTGGTGGTATGTTTTATGTTTTGAGGACTCGGAGCTTCTAGTCTTTTCCTGAATACGAATTCTCAGGAAAAGTACACGCTTACACTACAGAATCTCCTCTGATAAACCAATTGTGGGAACTACTTTAGATTAGGAAATACTGAGTTATAGAGTAAAGGTGGTAACCCTTAGGTCAAGGCAGACAAGCAAACGTTACAACTAAAATAACAAGGCTGGCAACAAATCCTGTCACCATACTTAAGAATCCCACGATTTCAGCTTTTGTAGCGTGACTAATTCTGTTCCGAGGTAGGGAGACTTCTTACAAAAGCGATTCTTAAAATGTTCTGGAAGGTTCCGGATATACTGTACCTGGACAGACGCTCACACTTCTGTCGACGGCTGGTGTAGTAGTTCTGGATGACGGGGTAGTTATAGCATAAGCGGGGCAGGTGCACGGCATCATCTAAATATTGGTTAAGCGGGGGGCGGGGGGTGGGGGGGGAAAGGCCGGTAAGATTTCCAAAACTTCCCAACGATACTTAAGGTTACACACATTAATGTTTTACTAAAATCATATGATGTTGTTTAATCTGCAGGTTTCCTCAATTTAAGTAATAAATTTACTTAAATGAAGTAAATAAATTAGCAGATACACAAATGAGAAAACAGAGTCTCTCGTGACAGTCTGTAAAAACAAGGGTGCTGGCTTAAAACTCTGGAAAAGCTATTCCAGAAAATGATTCTACTCCCTTAATCACAAATGATCATCTGAAAGCCAGCAACGGCGACTATTTAAGTAAAAATCAAAGAGCATAAAGAAAGAGTAAGATCAAAGCAATTACGCACAGGACAGAAGCACTTCTAAACAGAATCTAACGTGTGCCCCGGACGTGCAAGAAGTTAGAGGCTTTGGAAGTGCTCTAGACAAACATGGCAAAAGTCAAATCCTCAAATTCTTGGTACTGGCATAAATTATTAGCTAAAAGGAGACATTGAACAGATGGCAAATAATACTGGTTAATAACCATATTAAAAGAACTCTTAAGGAGGAAAAGATCAGCAAATTAGAATAGAAAACCCACGGGTGAATGGATCTAAACAGAGCTGGTGATATCGCTGGACCCTTTTTCGGAAGCCAAGTTTCGTGTCATTCAGCCCAATAAATAGTGTGTGGACGCCTGGGAACGGCACAGGGCGAGGCTCTCCAGACACAAAGTGAGGAAGAACGTTCGGAGGTGAGAACAGGAGAAAACGTAAGTGAGGTGGTGGGAGAAAGGAAATCTGAAACCCCAGAACAAGCAAGTTATAAGGATTTAAGACCGCGTCCACGCCCATCCACGGGTTACGTAAATCTTTTACCTAAGCCCTCTGGTAGCAGCCCGGAGCGGCAGAACCAAAGCACCACTTGTGTGTACCGGCAGATGAGCCGGGTGACCAGGCACTTCCTGTGGAGGTCCAGAAGGCCTGCAGGGGAGGTCGAACACCAGATGTGCAACTTGCAATTTGTCAATCACAAACGAAAAATCAAGACACTCGACGGTTCTCAAAAACTAATGATTCGGAGACTTTTAACGGTGTATGTGTATTTCTGAACACACTTCGCTTGAACGAGTAATCTCCAAAATGCTAAAATAAGTAACTAACTAAGCAGACATTTTAGGGAAATGCCTCCACCTTAGCTATGCTTCCATCTACCTAGTTTCAGAAGCCAAATTTAGACATTAATACAAACTAGTACAGTAATATTAACATAGGCTGCTCAAACCAGGCCTTTAAAATGAAACTGCGTGTTTTGTTTAAATGGCAAAACAGAGACAAAAAATTTACAATGACCTCTGTGAATAAAAATAAGAATTCGAAACTCTACCGTCAGTATGTACTCTGCCTCAACAATCAGAAAGTTTAACCCAAATTTCCCAAGCTTATTTAAGCAGGAGCTCACGGCACGTCGAATAACATTCTGTAGTTTTTGTTACAAAACAAGAGCCTCTGCACAATGATGTATCTAAGACACGGAGGTTTATTCTTTCTCGAAGCCAAGAAGTAAAATTGAAATAAAAATTCATTTACAAAAGATAAAGCGCACACCTCTCTCGGTGATGTCTTGGGCCTCTCTCGTGAAACAGTTTAAGACCGAATTAAGGTTGCTAAGAAGCAAACGGCACTGCTGGAGGGACTGTATGGTTTGCGAATCGATGAAGCGACACGAGCCATCAAATAATGGTGTACCTTCCAAGGATAAAATACAAGATGCGTTTTGACACAATAAGTATGAATTAAAATCGCAAATGCAAGGTTTCTCAAACTCGTATCGGCCACAGACTTAGTCTGTACATTGTGAGATTCGCCAAACACAAGGTTGAAACAGCACACGACCTCAAGAACCCCAGAAAAGACAAATCCAAATTACTATTTTTTTAAGAGGCAGAACGGGGTAATAAGCAATATGTGAAGAGGGGAAGGTGATCTAGAGTCAACTTCAGATTCACTGGAAATTAGTTCATTAAACACTTCTCCTTCAAGTAAGTCCTTTATAGCAGATCTTTTACGTACAGCGTTGTTTTGTGACTAGTATTTTGTAAGAGCACTCCTTCCACCTCCAGTCTTCAGAAGCGAGACAGCGAACTGGAGCCTCAGATGAAGACTTATGACGATAAATTGCACGCTTGTTACAATTCGTTGTAGATTTGGCTGTCTTTTCATTTCAAACTCAAGATGGAGTTTATAAATTCATTTTTTGGGGAAAAAATGGGTATTTTAGTTGCGACTGGTCACATCTTTTAGATAAAATTTATCTCGTTAATATTTCATGGGTGACTAACCACGCAACAAGTATCTTAAGCAGAAACCCTTCCTCAAATGATACGCTCTACTTCCAATGTTTAAAATATTATGTTTTGTATTTTAATTACATTAGGTTTAAAAAAAAAAAAACAACCCATTAAACCAATAACGGAAGTTGAAGGCAGCAATAATGGCTGAGTTACCAAGTTCAAGCCTGAAGCACCACATTATACTCTAAGTATAATGAAGGCATACAATTTGTGAACTGATTTGAAATTTTTTTACATGAATTACATAACCATAATGAGTTCTAAAAACATTTTCCTTTCAAAAAAGTACATTTACCCTGACTCTGGATTATCCAGTGTTTGTCCCTCATTTCAACTATACTAAGTGATTGCCAAATTATTTAAAATTATTTCATGTTTGTTATTTCATTAAATATGCCCTAAAAATACTATAGAACCTCACGTCTTCCGAAAAAACTTAAAAATCTTCTACGAAGAGTGATTTACTTAAGAAGTCCATTTGTTCATTCATCACTAACACGATGATACAAATAACAAAGACATATACATCTAAAACTTAAATTTTACTTTCATATACAGGGCAATCACATTATTCCATTATTTTTGCACTAATTAGGTATAGCAGCGTTTGATATTCACAGGACACCTCACAACTCAGTGTACAGTGAATACGCAAAACTGTTAAGAAAAAGGACTTTGAACGACTGATAAAAACATCTGCTCGTAGAAGACAGAGGAGTTCTTTGCCCTCCTATTCAGCCTTTTTATAGTCATAAATATATTTACATGGAAAATGAAAAAACAGAGGAGCTTCTGAAGTTACCTGGCATATTCTAACTCCATCATCAGCATGTTTTATAAATTAATCTTGTAAGATCAAAAATGAGATATAATCCTGAAACTTGGTACCGTACACATACTAACGTGCTGCCAGTTTGACAATGTGTTGCAAAATCTTGCTCAAAAAGAATTCTGTCGGGGTACCTGGCTGGTGCAGTGGTGATGGAGCGTGTGACCCTCTCTCTTTTTCTTTTTTAACGTTTATTCATTTTTTGACAGAGACAGAGTGTGAGTGGGGGAGGGGCAGAGAGAGAGAGAGAGAGAGAGAGAGAGAGGGAGGGAGGGAGACACAGAAACCCAAGCAGGCTCTAGGCTCCGAGCTCACGGCACAGAGCCCGACATGGTTGGGGCAAGCGTGTGACTCTTGATCTGGAGGTTGTGAGATTGAGCCCCACGTTGGGTGTGGAAATTAAAAATAAGAGCTTTTTTAATTTTCAAAACATTTTTGTTTTAGGGAGAGAGAGTGCAAGTGGGGGAGGGGGCAGAGGAGACAGAGAGAGAATCCTAAGCAGGCTCCATGGTCAGCGTGGAGCCTGCCACGGGGCTCGAACCCACAACCCTGGGATCGTGACCTGAGCCGAAATCAAGAGTTGGAAGCTCAACTGACTGAGCCACCCAGGCGCCACCCCCCCCAAAAATCTTTAAAAATCAAACAAAAACAGTAATTGTCACCCCAATTTAAAAAGAAATACTATTCTTCAGACAGTTCTTTAAAAAGTTCACAACTTCAAACTGATGAAAAGTTGTCAGGTACTTAACACATAAACCAAGGTTAATTTTTTAATGTAATACTTACATAGTCTGTCAAATTCCTCTTTTGTGAAAATCACTTTATTCCATGTCCATTCGAGCACAAAGCGCAGATTAGCAGCAGAATTTGGTTGTTCTTAGTTGCAAATATCAACGGAAAAAATAAAGAATTATTAATTACAAACAAAGAATTAGTAACTTCAGTGGGAAAAGAGAGCAGCCACCCTGACCAAGCGAGCAAGGTTAAGTTCAACAGCAACAGAGACAAAGTGGCGCCACACCCTCATGAAACGGCAAGGAGAGCGTCAATTTATGGAGTGCTGCTGCGAAACATGTGAGCCTGAATCTAATCCTGGGGAACGATGAACAAATACACATTGGGAGGCTGTCTATGAAATAACAGGCTTCTATTTTTTAAAGAAGTCAAAGTCTTTTCTTCAAAGATAAAGGCCTAGGAATTAATTATACAAGATAAAGAGAAAACAAAAAGACACAAAACCTAAACACAGAGTATATTCTGGATTCCCTACCCCTTTAAGTGCTACAAAGGACGTGACTGACATGACTGACAAGATCCCAGTAAGGTCTGGAGATCGGATAATCGCACGTATCAAGGTGTTCCTGATTTTTAGAAGTACAAAGTGGTTTGGTAATCAAAGTTCTTGTTTCTGGAAATAATACTGAAATGTTACTCACAAGTAAAGAAACATGATGTCCTCAACTTATTCTCAAATGATTCAGAACAAAAATAATGTGTATGTGGCGTATATGCTCGTAAAAAGGGGGATACATGCAACTGGGAAGAAATTTCCAGATAATTTTGCTGAGTGAAAGAGTCAATCCCAAAGATTATGTACTATATAATTACATTTATGAACTTTTTTTAAAATGTTTATTTTTGAGAGAGAGAGTACACGAGTGGGGAGACAGAAGAGGGAGACACAGAATCCGAAGCAGGCTCCAGGCTCCGAGCTGTCCGCACAGAGCCCGATGCGGGGCTCGAACTCACAGACCGTTGAGATCACGACCTGAGCCAAAGTCAGACACTTCACCGACTGAGCCACCCAGGCGCCCCATGAACATTTTTGAAATGACAAAATTATGGAAGTAGAGAACAGATTGGTGGCTGCCAGGGGTTAGGGATGGGGATCGGGGGAGGCAGGCGAGGCTCTGAAAAGGGCAACGTGGGGGTCCCGACTGAGGCGCTGTACCAGAGGTCTCCCAGACCCTGCCGGGGGAAGGTGGTGCCGAAAGGGTACATGGGCCCTCTACATAATGTCTTAAAGCTACAATGTCAATGTGCGATTATCTCAAAATAAAGCTTCACCCCTCCCCAAACTGAATAATTTAAAAATTTTAAAATACAAAAGGAATTTTCTGTTTGTTAAAAACTGCAATCTTACCTTCTGCTATCCACTTTTTGATACATCCAGTCAAAAGTCCCAGCGAACTCGTATGGATTGCTGCTGACAGTATAGCTTCTAACTGTTCTTCCTAAACCACACACGTTAAAAGAAGAGAAAGAAGAAATGAAGATAAAGGACCACTGACCGCAGACTCAGAGATAGCAAGTTCAATAATACAAACGGATAAAGGCTTAAAAACTCCTAACTCACTAGGTGGCTCTAAACAAAAAGCCAGACAAGAACACACAGCTGGTGACGTGAACTAACTACCATCCTCACCCACACCGGTGGCGGGGATGTAACACGGTAAAAGCCACTTTGGGAAACAGTCGTAAATACGGAGTCACCTCGCGACCCGGCAATTGCACACCCAAGAGAAATGAAGACGCACGCCCACACCAAAAGTGTACACGACACGGTACTCGTCATAGTCCCACACTGAAAACAAGCCAAATGCCCACCGACTAAAGAATGGATGGACAAAATGTGGCACAATCCTGTACAGACATCAAACAGGACGAAGTACTGGTGTCTGCTACCACACAGTGAACCTGAAATTCATACAAATGTGAAGTTTCTAGAATAAGTAAGTCTGCAAAGACAGAAAGCGGATCAACGGTTATCAAAGGCTGGGGGACGGAGGGCAAGGAAACAGTATGGGGGTTTTTGTGGAGGCGACAAAAATGTTCTAAAACCGAATGTGGGGCCGGGCGCACAATTCCAGGAATTTATTCAAAACCACTGAATTAGCCACTTTAAACAGGTGACGTAAAGTATAGGCGTTATGTCTTAATAAATCTGTTACTTAAAATATCGTAAGTCACGTTTAAGATCAAAGAACTCGATGAATTTCATTCATCCGTTCTTTTAACAACGAATTGCATGAATAAACAGATGAGTTACACAGGAATACAGGGGGCTACGATATGATAAAGGTTCCCCCAAATGAAGAAAAGCACAATTCTAAAAGGAGACTCACTAAAGCATTTACGTTACAATCAGGGACAAAACAAGAATGTCTGCTGGTACCATTATTTTCCCAGTCTGTGGAGGTTCTACCAAGTATGAGAAAATAAACAAGAGTGGGAAAAGAAATGGAGTCTAGATTTGCTGCCGACTGTGTACCTTGAAAATCTAAGAGATTCTAATTCAGTTAAGTAGTTATTAAGTGAAGACACAAAAGTCAATTGCATTTTTATGTGCTAGCAACAACCATTTGGAAATGAATATAGGAAAAAGGTTCTACTCACAATGAGCAAAACTAGAGAACACTTATGGATGAAAACAGAAAGAAGTCCGTAGGAAAATAACCATAAACTCTTGCTCATAGATGTAAAACAAACCGTGGATAAATGGGAAGATGCACCATTTAGACTTGGATCTGATAAAGATGTCAATTCTCTCTAAATTTAGTATGCGAATATAATAAATTTCCAAAAAGAATTCCAATGGAGGTACTGGATAAAATCATCTTATAACTAATACAAAAAACTGCCTATGAATTGACCAAAAATTACAGAAAAAAAAAGGGCTGCATTAGCAAGTATTAAAGCAGTATATTAAAATGGCATAGAAATAAATGAAATGAATAGGACAAAATTAAAACCCAGAAACAAAACCCAGTACATGCAGACATAGGAAATCAAATAAATGTGGTATTTCAGTAGCATGCGAAAAGGACATTCTGTGTTCTGTTTCATAAGTGGTATAGGACAGCTAGACTAAACAACATCTGGGAAAAAAGAAAAAAATCCTATCTTTGTGATTTGATACACAAAGATGAATTAAAGCTTTAAATGTTAAAGAGACATTTTAAGTGTTAGGAAGATTTTTTTTTTAAGCCAGAGCTATAAAATACATTTGACCACAAAAATATTAATTTGTATGTAGCAAAAGACACTGTAAGACAATCGAGAAGAAAACAGCAGGGGAAATACCTGTAAAATTTCTGACAAAAAGGGTAAATGTGTATTTCATAAAGAATTTCTATAGACAGCACAGTAAAAAACGGTAAAACCTATAAATATGTAACTAATGATCAGCCAATAATATGAAATTGCATACACATCATGCAATTTGTATACTGCATGTATACTAAAGGATATGTAAAGAGATATACGAAGAAAAGGCTACAAGTTAAAAAGTCCTCATAACCATATACACAAACAGATGATGACCCAGACCATGACCCGGATCTAGACGGAGGCGACTGCCAGCCTCCTGGAAACCTCCCTCTCCTCCTCCCTGATCAGAAGCAAGTCCCACCTCCCCCTACCATCTCCAGCACAGAGCATGACATGGGGCTCGAACTCACAGACTGTGAGAGATCATGACCTGAGCTGAAGTCGGATGCTTAACCGACTGAGCCCCCCAGGCACCTCATCTCATGTCAAAGTTTTAAGATATTATTGCCTTAATTTGACAGTATATAACTAGAAAAAAAATAATCAGTATGAAGTTTCCTAAAGTAAAAGGGTTAAATGGAGCACTTAGAGCACCCAAGTCCTTGAGGATGACGAACAGCTCTCTGCTATCACCAAGCTGGAGCATTTGGCAGGGAAAGGCAGTTTCAATCCCTGACTCACCTGGGCTCACGCTCTTGCACCAGTGCTGTTCTCACAGGGGCCAGAAAATGGCCCCCAGTCTGTTTTAACAGCTTCCCCTCAGGACAAGCCTGAGGCCGCCATGGGGTGCCTCCTGTCCCGTGTCCTCCTATACAGCTAAGTGAACCCGGGGCCGAGTTACGGCTAATGAGTCCTGGGAGTATGTGACGTAAGCCACAGCCAAGACCACAGCCACTGATCATGCAGCGTGAGCGTTACATCACCTAACCTACCTTCGCAGAAATGATCTAGTAGACTTTTATTACAATAGAAGCTAATAATCTATGACCCAAAATAAACAAGAGTTAGAAATCACCTCACCTGAGTTAAGTTGGAAGGCTGAATATCAACAAGTCTTGGTGACAGAAGGCCAGCCATAAGACATCGATTATAACCATCAGGTATGAATTCACTGAGAGATGGTCCTGATTTCTTTAAAAAAGTCAAAGTCTGTAAAGATCGATTAATAAACGTCAAAAAATACACAACTTAATCAAATTTAAGAATAATTAATAAGCTAATCACCTTAGTTTACACTTAATATTCTGAATAAGACTAAAAGACGCTGAATGGAAATTGCAAAAGACTCCATTTTTACACTTCTGGCAAGGAACAGGGTTTATAAGGTTCTTGAGCTAAACCAATGCTTATTAGTTATAAATAATATTACTGATGAGGGCATTGTAGGTCACTTTTTCTTTTTATGAAAGATAACCCTATTCCTTCCCTAAAGCTGACAGACTTGGTGACAGATCTAAATGAACACCCCCCCGCCCAGGCCCCCTCACTGCCCCCGGCAGTTTGTTCCTCCTGATCTGATGTAAAAGGATCAAATATCAAGTATAAATACGGCATTCATGCACATCTAGCTGATTATCCATTTAAAAATCTGCCATTTTGTGTTTCCCCAGAAAAGTATTTTTCAACATCAGTTATCGCCCACTCTGCCAGGCACTGTCCTAGGTACCTTCTTTGCGTTACTTCATTTATTCATAAGCTTCCTGAGGAGAAAGAGGAGAATTAAGAGGATGGACAAAAAGGGATGTGGTTAAGGCACTGACCTACTTCGCTATTCTCCTTAAGGTTCAAGTGGCTGACATCCACACAAAGCTGCTAAAAACAACCCAACACCTCTTCTGGCACATTGCCAGAACAGGCTGTCGGTAACTAATGGCACTAGCTGCCAACATCACAAACCTAGCAGGACCTACCACTTGAGCTGAAACGACAGTCTGTACAATTAACACTAAATGCAGCTGACATCCACGACCGGACTTTAGCCCGATCAGACACACTCTGTCCAGTGTTAGTTGCCACCTACCTCCTTGTGAAAGCCATTACAAGTTATACGAACAATTCCTGAGTTTAATAAACAAGTGGCATCTAAAAAAAAAAAGATGAAAAAATATCCGCTCACATATTAGATTTTTAGATGGCACTAATACAACAAAATTTATCCTAACAAGAGGCTGGTAGGCAAGGTTATCAAAATCATTGCATATAATAAATTTAAAAACGGGGCGCCCGGGTGGCTCAATTGGTTAAGTGTCTGACTCTCGATTTCGGCTCCGGTCATGATCTCGCGGTCCGTGGGCCACGTTGGGCTCTTAGCAGCACGGAGCCTGCCTGGTATTCTCTCTCTCCCTCTCTCTGCCCCTCCCCTGACTGCATATGCATACTCTCACAAAATAAATAAACTTTAAAAAATAAATAAATAAAATAATTCTCCTATCCTGGCAAGATACCAAGCCGCACCGTAAGTAATAGTTATCTTTTCTAACAAATTCAAAATAGTGATACTTTCTTTATAAAACATCTAAGTATTAAATTTCTCATGTACGTATCAAATGAATTTCCTCAGCTGCCCATATATTAACTATCGGTAATGAGACATGAGCAGGTAATTACATACACGTGCATACCACACACTGTATATGTACCATATGTATATGCACACGCGTACTATACATATACGTATTTCGCACCAACACGCAGACACGTGTGATTTTTCTTGAAAGGTCATGTTAAGGAAATACATACCAAAATTGTAAGTACTTGGGCTAAAAAACTGCTCAGGAGGCGGGAACGAGGGAGGCACTCCTCGACTCAAGCTTCTCTCGTGCACCAGCACATCCAAGATGTAGTGTGGGGAAGCCTTACTCACGACAGAATCCAGTGACCACAATGCAAAATAGGAGCAACTATGCAGATACTCTCCTGATCTACAAGAAAATTTTACAAAACCATTAAGTCACCGAGCGGCTACACATACAAATACGAGAAAGAGAAAAAGAGAGAGAAACCATACCTTAGCGAGTCTGGCATTTGCGCATGATACCAACGATTTATGTCAAAAAGCCCCAGGTACACAGAAGGCTTCCCTTGTCCATATACGTTCACCTGCCAGGTAAAGACTGAAACACTGGTGTCAGGAGACAGCGCTGAAAGAAAAGCACGTAGTTTTAAAAAATGGAATAAATCATTGCAAAGTAAGATTAGCCCGAATAAAATTTCAGCAACGTTTTCTCACAAATTAAGGAGTCTCAACTGCTATTTGATATACCAGAGCACACTTCTATCGTTCATTCTGTAAGGAGAGTGACATTCACTTGTATCTTAACTGTTTTTCTATTTCAAGAAGATCTTATTAAGAAGTACGCATCAGAAAAGTTCTATCCTGGCTTATTCTCGCTTAACGCTTTGGCAACTTTGATGCAGTGGAGGTAGAAAGCAGAAAATGACTTGGATGAGTATTGTCCCAACAACGGAACACAGTACCAGAGAATCTCAATAGCCACGACGGGCGGCCTAGGCGCTGGGCTTAATTCCTCAGAGGAATTCTAGCTGAGAAGGACTGAGCCAGCCGTACGGTAACGGGAGGAAAGACAAGGACTTGGATGGTAGCTGTGGGATGGAAAGTCAGAAACAAAGTGAGAGAAAACAACAGGAGAGAAAGAAGCCAACGTCTGAGACCCAACAAACAGGAAACAAAGCGGAAGAGGGGCGGGGACAGTGAGAAGAGGTGGAGAGCTCTGCTTGGGGCATTTGTAGCTCGATGTGATGACTGGACCCCCTACAGACATGGGACAAGAAAAGAAGACACGCTCAGGACAGATGAAGTGCCCCTGAGGATGAACCCCAGTAAGACCGCCGACACAAATACGGCCCTAGTGCAATTCCCGGGACTGCACGAACCCCTCCCACGGTCCCAATCAATCCTCCCGACTGCCTGCTGCAGAACGTACAACTGTATTATTCCACTCACGGATGGGGAGAGGGAGGCTCAGAAATGTTACATAATTTGTCAAAGGTCACAACTAGTGACACAGCTGGGATCCGAATCCGCGCTGGATTCTAAACCCTCTGCAACCGTGACTAAGCAAGGCTTGTTTACCAGGAAGAAGGGAGGACACGAAAGGAAACGGAAAAATTAAAGGCATCCAAGGCAGGTCTCAAAAATACACAGAGGGAAGCATTATTCACAGCCTCTTCATTCTGGTCAGAACCAGAGGCCATTTTTGTCCATTTAGAGAGAGGTGGACGAAAATACAAGGCTCCTTCATTAAGGGTCTCCGAATCTACTCCATTCTTGAGTTCCGTACGGCAATGTGGAGAGTAAGAAACACCTAGGAGCTCAGACAGACCTAAATAAATTTCCATAATTAGTATCTCAATTTGTTAACTGCCAGGAGTATGAACTCTAAAAAGCAGTAACTGTCATAAATCTTACGTCAAGATAAATCTTAAAATCAGGCATTGCACATGATATATATTAAGAGCACTTTTTAACTGACCTTCACTCATACCTTCCTCTCTGTCGCCATGATATCGAAATTTCTCTATACTCTGGCAGCCCAACAGCTTGGTATTACTAGTCTGTCCCCTCAAAGGAAACATGCCACCCGTGAGGTCCAGTGTGTATCTCTCTTCACAGTACTCTAGCCCCTGAAAGATAAAACGTACGCAAACCTTAATAGAATTCTAGGCAAAAAGTCATCCAGAAGTTAAGAATTCTCCAAATCTGGGACGCCTGGGTGGTTCGGTCAGTTAAGCAGCCGACTCTTGGTTTGGCTCAGGTCATGCTCTCACGGTCCGTGAGTTCAAGCCCCACATCAGGCTCCGTGCTGACGGTACGGAGTCTGCTTGGGATTCTCTCTTTCTCCCTCTCTCTCTGCCCCTCCCACTGTTTCTCAGAATAAACTTTAAAAAATAAAAAATAAACGTTCTCCAAATTGAAACATTTTTCACACAATACGAAGGAAACACAAAAAGTTAAAGAATAGAGAGAACAAATCACTGAAAAGGGCTCTGAAATTTTATATAGCACACGACACACGAGGCTAAATTTAGTGTCTCGAAAATAGTCACCAACAAATCTAAAGCCGTTACCAAACGTGGGAACCCTGTACTTTGGGCTGCAGCGTAAACTGGACTAACCATCAGAATTACACACAGACACGCTCCAGGCCGGCAAACGTGTTCCTGTGTTCTCAGTGCAATTCTCGCTCTAGAGCAGCTCTTCACTTTGTTTTTGCCCGTCAATGTCTGTAAGAATCTAACAAAAGCTATGAGACTTTCTCCCCAGAAACATCCACTGATGACAAAAATGTCACACAGATTTCAGAGACTTCGTGGATTCTTTAAAGCCCGTCCACGTATCCTCAAACACGAGGTTAAGAAAGCCTGTTCCACAGAAAGGAACGCGAGGGTTGACCACACTGCCGTCGGCAGCACGGCCCTTCTTCCTCTAGAACTCAACTGGAAAAACAGTCATCTGAAAGTCCAATGCGTTTACCCGCGTTTACAATTGTTAAGTGGCAAGACCGTTTAAAAAAAAATTTGTTTTTAATTTTGGGGCGCCCGGGTGGCCGAGTCAGTTGAGCGTCCAACTTCGGGTCACGATCTCACGGTCTGAGTTCGAGCCCCGCATCGGGCTGGCTGCTACCAGCGCAGAGCCCACTTTGGATCCTCTGTCCCCCTCTCTCTCCACCCCCATCCCCTCCTCACTTGCTCTCTCTCTCCAGAATAAACATTTAAAAAAAATTTTATTTATTTTTTTTAAGATTTTATTTTTAGGTAATCTCTACACCCAACGTGGGGCCTGAACTCACAACCCCGAGATCAAGAGTCGCGTGCTCTACTAATTGAGCCAGGCCGGCGCCCTGAGACCGTTTATAAAGTCACCTCATGGCTTACTGCTTTGGTATTAGTGCAACATGGGGGAGCTGTTTTTCTCTGGTACCAATCAGGTCACAAGATGAGTCTTGTCTAATCTCATTTTAGGGGACAGCGATACCTGGGCAAGTTAAGAGTGCTACCCGGGTAAAACAGCTAGTCTTGTGATCCCTACTCTAACACTCTTTCTGTTATATTATGAATACATTATTCACTTGAATAGAAGAATAACTTTTCGATATGTTAATATCTTTAGACAAAGACTAAAAAAGGCAAAACGGTGACAAAGCGGTAATAACGAACCCGTATCCCCAGTACCATTTACCTCATACAAGATTTGTCCCGATGCCAAACACTTTCTATCACCAAAGGCCAGCTGAAGCAGGTGTAAACTCAAAACGTCCCCTTCACTGGAAGAAACAGAGATTAACTGAGAAGAAACGCTAAATATCACATTCAAACATTAAGCATCTCTTACTGTCCAGTATGCAACGCTGCACGTGACAAAACTAAGGTCAATGTGAAGAACTTACTTTTACTTGGTCGTTTTCACAAAATGCAGTCCTCTGAAACAATAACTGATTTTTATTTTTATTAGAAAAAATTTTTTTAAATCTTTTATTTACTTTTGAGAGAGACAGAGCGTGAGCGGAGGAGGATAGAGTGAGTGGCGGAGAGCAGAGCAGAGAGAAGAGAGGGAGACACAGAATCCGAAGCAGGCTCCGGGCTCCGAGCAGTCAGCACAGAGCCCGACGTGGGGCTCGAACTCACGAACCGCGAGATCATGACCTGAGCCTAAGTGGGACGCTTAACTGACTGAACGACCCAGGCGCCCGATTTTTATTTTTAACTAATTCTAATTAGCTCAAACTGATGTGATTTGCAAACTTTAGGTGACCCCTTACGTGGTGGAGACTACAGCTGTTGGGTCAACATTCCCTCTGCCCTTCTTTCATAGGGAAGTGTTCGTTAGGCACATGGCTGCTTAAAATATGCCACATTTCCCAGCCTCCTTTGCGGCTGGGTGCAGAAGGCCCAAGTTCCAGGCAACAGATGTAAACAGAACTATCCCACGGCAACCACAGAAAGCCCTCGGCACGGGACAGCACGTCCTCTGCTCCTCCTTCCTGGTCTCTCCCTCCATCCTGGGAGGCTTCTGTCTGAAATGACGGGGTTGCCCTGTACCACAGCAGGAGGGCTACACGGTAAGGACATAAAGCAGATACCGAACCAGCTGTGCACTGCTCAAGTACAGCACGCGGTAAATGTTAAGAGCACAGACTTCCATACTGTCTGAATTTGAATTCTTCTTCTCTCGGGCCCATCTTTCTTAGAACGCCTACTTTACCTGGCTTCCAAGGATACCACACTGTCTTAATGGTCCCCACACTACACTACCCGTAGTCCTCTGCCGGCGGTTCTGCCCCCTGCTTCCCAACCTTCAATCATCTCTGAGCGCAGAAGGCTTCCCAGCTTCTTCTTTTCTCTAGCTAGTCTCACTCTGGGCTAGTGGTTCTCTACCTTGGTTGCTTATTATTAGAATCACCAGAGGAGTTTTGAAAAACTACTAATGCTTAGATAGACCCTACCACCAGAAAGAGATTTCATTGGTCTGGTACAGCCAGACCAAACTCAAATAGTCCCATTATCCTGACCTCCATGGCCCTTTAGAGACCAGTTCTACTTTTCTGACCTCGCCCGTGACGGCTCTGCGTTCTACCCTTTCCTGCTCTTGTTGCTTTTCCTTGTGACGTTTTTCTAAGGTCTTTGCAATCTTTCCCGCAGATCTTCCCATGGCTCTCCTCTCTCCCTGTCCCAACCCACTTCGTCCACATCTCCCTAACTACACAATCTGAAATAGCAGTTCCCTACATCACACACATTCTGTATTTCCTCTCCCAGCTTTATTTTTCTGTATTTAACATCACTACCTGAAATTATGTTAAATATGCGCACTCATATACTTACGAAATATACTCACTGAAATATAACATCTAGAAGAACAGAGATTTATTGGTTATGCATCGCTACATATCTCCAACTGTCACCAGCACATAGTAAATGCTCGATAATTATGTTGAATGAATAAACACGCAGACGTGAAACAAAGACAAATAACCTCGAAAAGACCAAATACTAAACAGGATAAACTGGATACAACCACCATTAAAGGGACACCGCACAGTTTTTCCATTCAATTTTCCATATTACAAAATTAACGTGGCTTTTATCATAATCGATGAGCTCTGTGGCAACAGCTAAGACCTACGCCCGTGTCATCCCATGGTGGCACAGTCACTCCACAGTGATTCTTCTCTTCCCTTTTTTACCCTGTTTAAGTAATCACTCTGGGGGCAAAAAGGAAGGACCATACCATCTGTCCTTTCGATTTAGACTTTCAATCTAAATTTGTATTATTTTCATCTACTTATAATACCAGTAAGATGTTGGTAAAGTCCATGACCAGGGGATGGAAGAAGAGCCTTTGTTAAATTAATCACACACCTTCGTAAAGTGAGAGAGTAGCCTAAGAATGGCTTAAAGCAGGATTCCTGACCTGAGGTCTGCGGGGAGACGACGAGCAGTCTGTGAGCTCCCATGAGTTGTAAACAAGATTATTTCTATCTGTTTATACGTGTATGTGAACAATACAGAAAAAAGACACACATGTACACACATATAAATGGTACACGTATACGTACACAAATCACACACGTACAAACAACACCTCTACACACAGAGCGTATGTAATACTCATACACGCATAAACAAATGTAAATAATCCTGTTTACAACGGGAGCTCACAGACTGCTCTTTGTCTCCCCACAGACCTCAGGTCAGGAATCCTGCTTTAAGTCATATCACACACACATACGAATATATATCACAGCCTTCACCAGATTCTCAAAGAGGCCCACGACCGATTAAGTCAAAGACCAGAAGACCACAAAAATACCATTCTCAAAAATATCTCACATCAGTAATACTGACAAATGCAAAGTAAATCATGTAGGAACAAATAATCCAAATTACCAAATAAATTAACCCTGTCCTATTAAAGGAACAGACTACTAGACAGTGGTTTAAAAGTCACTAGAGAGTTATTCCCATGTGTTACTCAGTGTGTTGTGGGTAATCAAGGTAAGTAAATGCAGGGCATCACCCTAAGAGAAACAGAAAACAGTATATTCTGCCCACATTTTAAACTGTGATTCATTTGTGCTTCAAGTGCAAATGCAGTTGACCCTCTAACAACATGGGTTTGAACTGTGCAGATTGCACACAGATTGTTTTCAATCTGCACACAGATTGTTTTCAATAAATACAAAGGGAGATTTTTTGGAGATCTGTGACAATTTGAAAAAAACGTAGATGAACCACACAGCATAGGTATACTGGAAAAATTAAGCCAAAAATTAGACACTGGTACCAGAATACAGTATGTAACACATATAACACACAAAATATGTGCTAATTGACTGTTGATATTATCAGTAAGGCTTCTGGTCAACAGTAAGCTATTAGTAGTGTAGTTCTGGGGGAGTCAAAAGTTATAGGTGGATTTTTGACGGTGGGGGTGGGGTGGGGGTGAGTAGAAGAGTCAACTATAGAGGTCTGAAAACTACGTCAAAAAAGGACTCAGGGAAGTGCATACAGTTCATGAGGATTTTACACAAGAAAATCAGGAGCAGAGAATATTCACACAGCTTCCTGATTATAAGAACAGAGGGGGCATCACCTACTGATAATACTACAAGAATCAAGAGTGGTATGGTAAAAAAGAACGCAGACTTATTCACCAAGTTCCAAAATAAGAGGAAAACACTCTAGACCTTAGTGTGGGAAATTCAGAAAAAGCAAAATAAAAAAATCCACATAAAGAATAATAAGTCAGGGTGCCTGGGTGGCTCAGTTGGTTAAGCATCCAACTTCAGCTTGGATCATGATCTCTTGGTCTGTGAATTCGAGCCCTGCGTTGGGCTCTGTACTGACAGCTCAGAGCCTGGAGCCTGCTTCAGATTCTGTGTCTCCCTCTCTCTCTGCCCCTCCCCACTCACTCATGCTCTCTCTTTCTCTCCCAAAAATGAATGTTAAAAAAATTTTTAAAGAATAATAACCAAACTCATCCTAAGAGACAATCCTAGGAGGAAAAAATAAATACAACGATCATTTAGATGACAGTCCCCTTGCATTCCCCATCCCCCAGAGCCCTGCTTGAACAGCCCAGAAGACTGTGAGCCCATCAAACTGCTGCCGCCCCCACTGCACTCAGATGGATGGAAACACGGACCGGACCCCGTGAGGGAGAGCCCAATAGCGGTCTCTGTATTTTCATTTCACTATTTTTTCAGGATGGACAAATTACAAAAGTGGCAAATTAATTCTTCGTTTCCATCACTTACCACAGAGTAAGAAGGTAAGACAAAACCACGAAGTGGGGATGTCTAATACAAAAACCCCAAGAGACCCCAATTCAGGTACCTAGAGCCCAAGGTGGGATGGACTTGGGAGAAAGTACCGGGAACAACGGGTCACCACCGTCATGGGCTTTATCCCACAAGCTTGACTGTTTCATCGATCATCCAAGAAGGAATGAAACATCAAGGAAAAAGACAAAGAAATCAATACTTCTGCCACTCTAACCCTGGAAATGAGCAAGCTGAACGGATGGAATACAGCTGCAAGGTTTCTCATGAGCTATACTTGGGACAAAGTTAGACCCTGTGACAGAGTGAAAACTAACCAAATGAATGCTAGGAGTACACTGGGCCAGGCAAACAGGAGGACCAGAGAACAGAGTCGGGGTCGATAAAAACGAGAGGCACACACAACAGAGAAAGATGGTGGGACGTGAGAACACGGGAGGCCGCAAACCCCGGTGTAAGGCAGCGAGGCCATTGCCTACTCAGCGCACTGGCTCACTCCCGGGTACGGCAGGCAGACAGACGAGCACAGTGTCCTTACCGCCACCTCAGAACTCACTCAACCACCTGGAAACAATCCCTTCACCTTCAAGATCATTTCAACCACCACTTGCTAATCCACTGAACTATGTCGTTTGCACCGAACGGAGACAACGTACTACGAAACTTTCCAATAGAAATTAACTGCTGCCGCATCGCTGGCAAATGTTTTTAAAAACACGTCTCACGCTTACCTGTCCTGTGTAGACTGAACAGCCCACAGGTAACAGCAATTACGAGGGTCGTTCTCCGGCTCTTGAAAAGTAAGTGCGTACACGGGAACTCGTCCACCTTCCAACTGAGTGTAGTACCTACAACAGGCACAAAAAGTGGTCTGCGTCATACTGTTAACCGGTGGTTTCCTGAAGAAAGAATCAGGGGTCTTGGGACAATCTCGGGTTAGAGCAACTGCCGCTCACGCAATCGTCTCATCTTCAAAGATACACAGGGCGTACCAGGTCACGGCCGACCGTGGGCGCGGCGCTGGAAGGGCTAAAACCACTACAAGGGCACCTTCCAGCCCCACGAGTGCCACCGTGTGCTGCTCCCCAGGGAGGCAGCCGTGGGCGCTGAAACCCCGACACAGCGCGTCACCTCGGCTGCTCGCCCCGGGCCAGTTTCCCCATCGCGACACCGGGGCGGCGAGAGCCCGAGGGGCTCCCGTAAAGCACCTAGAAATCACCCCCGAGAGGCTGGCCGGCGCTGGGGAAGAGCCAGAGAGGCCGATCCTCCAGGCTCTCGGGAGCAATTCAAAGACAAGAGCTGGGAAAAGGTTCTCCGCGCAGAGAGCCAAGGTGGCCTTCCCGCGGGGGCCACCAGGCGACAGCACCACCGCCTCATCACGGGTACCTTGCAAAACCCAGACCAAAAGAAAGGGCTCTGAGGAGGTTCAAGGACGGAAGTTACTTCAAGGGCTTGTCATTCTCTGATATTATCAAAGAACGCAACAGTGAGCAAAGGGCCTGGTTTGAGATGAGAGAACCTCGTTAGTTTCCTCCTCTCTTTTCTCGTCCGCTTCAAACGTGGCATAGGGCATACACTGATTACCAAGAAGAGCCCGGTAGGTACCAATTTCTTGGTGAGAATAACGGAACAGAAAGTTTGGAAGAGTGACTACTGTTGACTTTTTGGCAAGATAAATTACTCAAGAAAATATTCCAATAGGCCTTGAAAAAAAATGAAAAAATACCAAATTAACAACTTGGGAGAAAAATGGGCATCCACTTAACTCTCTATACAGACTAGAAGTCTGTAATGCCTATTTGCTACCTTCCTCAGTAAAGGGCTACTTCCCTCAAAAAAGGGTCAATTCCACAGCATTTTAAGGACTTTTTATGAATTTTTTTTTTTTTTAAATAATCTCCACACCCAACGTGGGGCTCAAACTCACAACCTCAAGATTAAGAGCTGCACGCCCTACTGCCTGAGCCAGCCACGTGCCTTCAACAATCTGAACGCCAAAAATACCAATTTAAAAAGTATCGATACAACTGAGGGAAATTTAAACAGGATAAAAATTTCAAAACATGGTATCTTTTAACGTTGATTTTAAAAAAGTCTCTGTTGGGGCGCCTGGGTGCTCAGTCGGTTTAGCGGCCGACTTCGGCTCAGGTCATGATCTCGCGGTCCCTGAGTTCGAGCCCCGCATCGGGCTCTGTGCTGACAGCTCGGAGCCTGGAGCCTGTTTCGGATTCTGTGTCTCCTTCTCTCTCTGACCCTCCCCCATTCATGCTCTGTCTCTCTCTGTCCCAAAAATAAATAAACTTAAAAAAAAAAAAAAATTAAAAAAAAAAAAACAAACTCTGTTTTTCTGTCAACCAAGAACTTCTACCATTAGCTTTACACGTGTGGTTATAAGGAAAGTACTCTGGACAGAATTCGCACCCCGTAAATATATCGTTTACCTTTACAGAGTGGTGTTTTACTAGCAAATGGCACACAATAACTGAAATGTCTTTTAAATATACACCAAAAGACTCGACCTAAATTCACGTGCTAAATCATTCCTTTATATCAAGCTGTGATTTCATGCAGTAAGAAATTATTCACACTCAACTGGTCACCTATCCTACCTTTTTCTCTTTACGCTAATTTTAAAATAGTAATACCTGAGTACAAGCTATATTCAGAAAGCAGCTACCAATGAACAAACGAGAAAAAAGTTGTACTTACTCTCTTTTCATGCTTTTCATATTCCACAGAGCTAGATAGCCATCGGAAAAGCCCACGGCCAGCTGGTTAGTCCTGCCGATGTAACAGAGCGCCGACGCAGCTGTCCCGGACGGGCTTGCGAGCTGGAGGCCCAGATGGCGCCCTGCCCGCATCACGGTCTCTCTGATGTGCGGCACCTCAGCTGGGATGCCGGTGACGACTTCAAGGTCTGGAGACACAAAGGGAGTAAGATTAACAAATCGTAAAGAGCACAAAAGCGAACGGGTCACCTGCTAGGCAAGCTTCAGCTGAAGACCACTGTGGTCAATTACGACAAGATCCATGATGACAAAGCAGGCTGAACTATACGACAGCCACCTGTATCTGTTCAAACGCTACGATTTTCAAAATACATTTAGTTGTGTAATTTTTTTAAAAAATCTCATGGTACGTTTTCAAATATTCTCAAAAGTATGCTCTTCTTTTTAAAGTATTAAACGATTTCCTTACTAATCAGAAACAAAGCTGATGGTTTCTTTATTTAAATTTAGAACTAAGAACCTAAATATTCCCTTTGGAGCAGTGGCCGGTTCCAGGTCTGGGGCAGGAAATACGTAAGATGAGCCTAGTTCATCTCGTGCCGGAAACAGAGGAAGCTATCATAGTCTAAAGGGGATTTGTCAGACTAAATGAAGGGGTTTTCATTAGTAAAAAATAACATTTTGAACATCAAAAAAACAATGAAAATGAATGAACGAAACACATTAAGTAAACACACACTCATAAAACTTCATGAGTTCCTATCCTGCTCACCTACAAAAGACCTTACTATAAACCATTTTAAGTCCCTGAGTACCAGCTCCTTACTCTGAAAATTAGTACTTAAAGAAATAGTAAGCATTTATCCTGCCTTTTCTGTACAAACTGTATTTCAGGGTAAACAAACAGCCCTGGTTAATGAGAAACTTCTTCCTTAGATTAACAGAATTTCAAAATCATCATTTTTGTATCCCCTAATGAATGAAGAGATTGAGGTAACAATCTCCATGGATGAGGGCTGTCTGGGTGGCTCAGTCAGCTGAGTGTCCGACTTCGGCTCGGGTCATGATCTCGCAGTCCTGTGAGTTCGAGTCCCACGTCAAGCTCTGTGCTGAAAGCTCAGAGCCTGGAGCCTGCTTCAGTTTCTGTGTCTCCTTGTCTCTCTCTGCCCCTCCCCAGCTTGCACTCTGTTTCTCTCTCAAAAATAAACATTAAGAAATTAAAACAAAACAAAACACGCTCTATAAATGGATGAAACAATGAATTTAAGTAGGGTTTTCAACACTGGCTCTACTGACGCTCGGGATCAGATCAGTCTTTGCTGAGGAACGGTCCTATGCGCTGTGGGATGGTAAACTGCATCCCGGGCCTCTGTCTACCTGATGTCACTAACACCATCTCCCTCCAGGAGCAACAACCAAAAATGTCCTGAGACATCATCAAAGATCCCCTAAAGGGCAAACGTCACCCCTGGTTGAGAATCACCGGTACAAAGGTTGAGGGGAAACTCTACCAAGGAGAATCATGCGGTCATCCCCTGGACCTACTGATCACTAAAGGTGAAACGAGACACGACGTGCCTCCTGACGGGACACAGTATGAAACACCCAGCACTTCTGAGGTATCCCTGCCAGATGTCACATCTCACTCTAGTCAGAACTAACTTACGTTTGCAGAAAATGCAAAATGTAAATGACACCACGTGTAAACACTCCGATAATTCAACAATGTAGGGCATCCTACCAGATTAACTTCTTCAGCAAGGCAGTGGTACTACAAATAGAAAAGGAGAGGCAAGAGGGAGGACCACTCTATGTTCAAGGAGATACGAGACGTAACTCACATGTGATGCATGGACCTTGTTTAGATCCAGACTCAAACAATACAAATGCAAAAAGTTGCCCTAGAGGCCATCATAGCAATCTGACTTACGGATTAGTTACTAGACTACACCAAGGAGTTATTATTAATGTAGTCTGGACTGGTAATGGCATTGTGACTATACAGTGAAACAGCCATTATCTGCTTTAAATTAATTCAGAAGCAAAGGTAGGGGAGAAGGAAAAGAAAAAAAAGACACTCATGGTAAGTTCTGAAATCAAACTTGAATTTAGGTTGACGGACGTGGAAATTCTTATATTCTTCTATCTACCAGAAGATGTCTGAAATCTTTCATAAAAAGGAAAAATACTCAGGCCCATGTAGTGATATAACCCTTGTGCAAGGGCAGATTCCCTCATGCTGTTGTTATGAAGAGGGGAAAAATCACGTATTGTACTTGAACGATTACCCTCCTGATCCCTTCCACTTCTGATTATTTTTCCAAAGAGCAAGTGACTAAATTTTGCCAAAATAAATAGCTCATACAATGGAATAATGTAAACTTACTCTTACTCAAGAGAGTAAGATAGACTCTACTGTACTGATGTGGAAAGATGTACAATACCATTAAGGTTGAAAATATTATAAAACAGTATTTATAGTATAATAAACATCAGGAATTTCATTTTCTATGTTACGTGTATACAATGAAGTCCAAATAGTTATAATCATAACTATTTATCTTTCATAAGCAAAAAAAACAATTTTGCATTAAACCCCAATTTTTTATTCAATGGCTTTATAATTCTTGTAACTGAGAAATGATTCCGATCTCTGATCACGATCCAAAGAATTCCATTATAAAAACTATCCTTGCCCTGAATTCCACTACTGGTTGTGGACTTCTGAAATAAAGGATGTTCTAACTTTACTATTTTGGTCTGAAGAGAGCTTTAATTATGAATACAATCATATTGATTAGCCTCACATCTAGAAGGATGTTATCTACAAAACTCTGAAACAAAACCCCATCAAGACCATTTAACTTCTCTACCAATTTTCTGTAAAGAGCAGTTTAAGCATTTCTAATATTCTATAAATTCACTTTCAGTTACTATGATTTCTGCGAGTCAATTCTTTTCATTAACTTTACCCAGAGTTTATCAGATCTTTGTACATATCAAAATTACAGATACAGTTTTTATCATTGTGAGGTTTTTAAATTTTTTAATGTTTATTTATTTTTGAGAGAGAGAGACAGAGTGCAAGAAGGGTAGGGGCAGAGAGAGAGAGATAGAGAGAGAGAGAGAGAGAGAGAGAGAGAGAGAGAATCTGAAGCAGGCTCCAAGCTCTGAGCTGTCAGCACAGAGCCCGATGTGGGGCTTGAACTCATGAACCATGAGATCATGACCTGAGCTGAAGTTGGATGCTTAACCAACCGAGCCACCCAGGCACCCCCAGGGTTATTTTTTTTAAGTGTACATGTAGCCATTATTTCTGCCAAATCAAGTATTTTTAAGTCATACTACATAAATTGGTAAAATTTAAAATGTTCAGAAATCTGATTTGGCTTTTAAATTTCTGGTTAAATATAATTTTTACTACTTGCAGTTACAATCAGTTTTACTACACACTGACAATTTTTATTAGTTATGCTCATTATAAATTGGGATAAAACAATGATCGTTTGTAGTAGTAAGTCCTTTTAAAGAAGATTAGACCTCGGGGCACCTGGGTGGCTGAGTTGGTTAAGCATCTGACTTCGGCTCAGGTCATGATCTCGCGGCTTGTGGGTTTGAGCCTTGCATTGGGCGCTGTGCTGACAGCTCAGAGCCTGGAGCCTGCTTTGGATTCTATGTCCTTCACTCACTCTGCCCCTCACTGCCTCATGCTCTGTCTCTCTCTCTCAGAAAAATAAATAAAACATTAAAAAAAGTTAAAAAAAAAAAATGATCGTTTGTATCTTTCTTAGCTGATCCATAGACAGAGATCTGCCCTAATACAGGACTGCTTTAAAAATCAAGAATGTTCTCAAGATTAAATGGTCCTTTCATGAAACTTTATAATACATACATTTTTAAAAGGCTTTTAGATTAGCTCTCCTCCCTGCATAAACCAATCTTATAAAAGCTCCAGAAAAAGACAAAGAGGGGTGCCTGGGTGGCTCGGTCGGTCAAGCGTCCAACTTCGGCTCAGATCATGATCTCACAGTTTGTGGGTTCGAGCCCCGCATCAGGCTCTCTGCTCTCATCCCAGAGCCTGGTGCCTGCTTTGGATTCTGTGTGTGTCTCTCTCTCTGCCCCTTCCCCACTCATGCTTTGTCTCTCTTCCTCTCTCAAAAATAAATAAACATTAAAAAAATAAAAAAATAAAAAAACTGAAAGCACTTGATAAAGAAGAGATTTATAAAAGAAAAACATTAGTATTAAAGGAGAAAAATTGTCTCTCCTCACTTTTTAAAAATCTGAGTAGCATTAATTCTATTTTAGGATGTCATTCTGTGAAAGAAAACCTTCAATTACCGTGTTATTTCCTATTATATCGCTTTATTTCTGCCTTGGTCTTACCGCAGACACGTAATCAGTGTGCCAAAAACAGTGTGCTAGATCCGACACACTGGATAATTTTATACTGTCTGATTACAATCAAGATTCTATACCTTCAGCCCTCCTCCTGGCGTATACGTAATAACACCTATTGTTCAAGTGTGTATCTAAAGCAAATCTGGACCTCAATCTCTTTCAAGACCTACTTTAGTAGCTCACCAATAAACAGAGTAACTCACGCAAAAGTCTCCACAGTGCCCCAAAACACTAATACAATAGGTCCAAGCCGTGAAAGAAACAAAGGTACACAGAAGCTTCTATATAAATATTTTTCACTGTTTAAGAAAAACCGGTCCGTGAGGGGTGCCTGGGTCCGAAGCTTCCGACTTCGGCTCAGGTCCTGATCTCGCGGTTCGTGGGTTCGAGCCCTGCGTCGGGTCCTGTGCTGACAGCTCGGAGCCTGGAGCCTGCCTTGTATTCTGTGTCTCCTTCTCTCTCTGCACCTCCCCCGCTGGCACTCTGTCCCTCTCTCTCTCAAAAGTAAATAAACATTAAAAACAAAAAAGAAAAAGGAAAACCGGTCCGTTGCATCAGAATATGCAGGCGCTCAGTCCGAGGTTCCAAATAATTACCTGACGCATCCACTTCATTCTGGCCGCACGAGTCATCCAAACACAAGTCAATGAGGAGGACCCGTCCGACGTCCGTCACCACAGCCGCCACACCGAAGAGCCACCGCAGGCCAGGGTGCAAATGCTGAGTGCTCGCGCTGGCTCCACCGTGGTTAATAACAGGCTCGATGGCAGTTACCTTGGAAGCAGAAAGTGAAAAAATACAATGAAACAACAGAAAAATCTGGAGGTTGGAGCAGGTTACTAGCTATAATAGATTTAAACATTTTCTAACAGAGAATTATAAATTTGTATTTGACTTGTGGACCTGAGTAACATAATGAAAACTCCAGGTACAATAGAAATGACGCCATCATTTCACCATATAAAATGTACAGCTGGAATAATAGTCGACGTTTATGAAAACTTACAGGCCAGGCCTTGTACTAACTGGTTCACGTAACACTCACGGTAACCCTGGATATTGGATTCTGCATAATTGTACCTGTTAAAGATGAAGCACCCTGAAGCCTAGAAAGTTTAACTTGGGTTATTTAAACTCCAACCTAGATTTTTCTCTTTAAAACTGTCAACCAGCTACTCCTTCATCATATAGCCTGTTCTCCTGAGGAAGAGTAAAAAGAAATCTTGATCAAGAAAAATTTACGGGTTTACTCTTTAAAAATAAAAGTCCTGTTTATGCCTTAAAGCCTGAAGAGGTCTAACCTTTATTTTTATTTATTTTTTTAAACATTTTTTAATGTTTATTTATTCTTGAGAGAGACAGAAGAGATAGAACATGAGCAGGGGAGGGACAGAGTGAGAGAGGGACACAGAATCTGAAGCAGACTCCAGACTCTGAGCGAGCAGGGCTCGAACGCACGAACCGTGAGATCATGACCTGAGCCGAAGTCAGACACTCGACTGACTGAGCCGCCCAGGTGCCCCTCATGGTCAAATTTTAAATGTCTGTACCTAATAGTCTGTATTTTATTTGCTAGTTCACTTCCTTTCAGTTTCCTATTAATTCACAAAAATTGGGTATGACATATGAAAACTGAGTACTTAGTGATTTCTATTGTAACGCTGATGAATGTCCTAGAAAGAAAAGAGGAAATTTACTATCAATGGGTTATGCATTCATGTCAGAGTGAAAAGTTTGTTTCAGGCTGTAACTTATTATTACAGAAAAAGCCTGGCTGTCTGTAGCTCATTGGTATACAGAACATTCTACAGAGTTTCTAACTCTGAAAGCTGTGATTTCACGGATTGTCTTTCTCGTCTAACTTCTGGTAATAATGTCGACAAATACTAAAGCCCAGTCTCTTCAATCCTCTCAGAATGGTCAAGAAATCCAACTCAGTTTGCGTTCCTCATACAAATACCATGTGAATTAACTGATAATGGTACCTTAATTAATTTTAAAATGAGACACTTAAAAGCAAACAAATTTAAGAGGGGATACTGTGCCCTGGCCCCAAATCAACTAGTTGACCAAATGCTTCTGAAGGTATCTATCACTCCCCTCCCAATCTTTCCCTTCTGTATTCCCTCTTCTATGGGACACCAAGCATCCACGCAAGGGAGCCACCAGGAACCTACCCACTGCTTGTTCCTTCTCAAGTGCTCTCATCCAAGTGATCGGCAGGGCCGGTCCGTGTTACCTCCTGAGTGTACTCTACTTCTGTGCCGTCCTCTCCACATCCACGGTCATTTCCCTGTCCGGTTCCTTATCATCAGCTACCTGAACTACTCCGATCCAACGAGCTTTTGATACTAGAGTTCTGCTTTGCACTTAAAATGACTTCACCAAAGACTTCAGGTGGAGGTCACTAACTGCAACACGTCCATTCACTCTCTCAACCCTCACCATTCCTAGACCCCACCTCCTCTGTCCCCTCCCGCAGCCATTCTAAATAAGCCCAGTTCCTAAATGTTCCACATACTAGGACTTTTTACATGCTGGTCTCTTTGTCTAAAATGTCCAACCTCTATAAGCAGAAATCATCCAGGTGTTTCCATGTTCCATGTGCTTGAGTTTATCAAACAAAATACTTACTGGATTTAGGCTGTAATCTTATTACCTGTCTTTTCCCACTAGATGACTAGCTTTTTCAACAGCATAGACCAAGTTCTATTTATCTCCAAAATTTAGGACACAGCTTGACTGACAGTAAGCACTCAATAAACTGCTAAATTAATTCTGACTTTAAAATCAACACTGGCAAGTAAGTACATTTAAGATACCAGGCTATGACCACTTCAGACCCCAACACTGCCCACTGCATCAGTTTCCTCAAACTGTGAAAACAGAGTATTTTGACATTTACCTCCCTTTTAACTTTAAAAATTCTATTCTAGGGGCGCCTGGGTCATTCAGTTAAGGGACTGACTTTGGCTCAGGTCACGATCTCCCTGTCTGTGAGTTCGAGCCCCGCCTCGGGCTCTGTGTTGACAGCTCGGAGCCTGGAGCCTGCTTTGGAGTCTGTGTCTCCCTCTCTCTGCCCCTCCCCTGCTCACATTCTGTCAAAAATGAATAAATGTTAAAAAAAATTTCTTTTTCTTTTTCTTTTAGTATTTATTCTTGAGACAGAGAAACAGTGCGAGAGTGCGTAAGCAAGGGAGGGGCAGAGAGAGAGAGAGAGAGAGGGAGACCCAGAATCCGAAGCAGGCTCCAGGCTCCGAGCTGTCAGCACAGAGCCCGAGGCAGGGCTCGAACTCACGAATCGCGAGATCATGAACTGAGCCGAAGTCGGACGCTTAACCGACTGGGCCACCCAGGTGCCCCCCAAAATTTTTTTAAATGAATCCATTATTTAAATATCATTTGACTCTTAAAAAAGCAACAACAAACATTCAACTCTTAAACAACAGTAAAGACATATTTCCCCCACTGCTCCAAGGCTACAGTCTCAAATTAAAAAGAAAAAACAAACCGAAAAAACACTATAGTAATGAATATTTTAATATAAACTTCCAGTGTCCTCGTAAAACACAAGTGAAGACGACAAGACACAGATGACCCTCTTCATACAAAAGAGCATCAGAACAACTAGGTCATCCCTATTTTCACTTTGCAATTTTCTAACCAAGTATAAAAAGTTCTATTTGTTACTTGTTATCGAAAAGAACTTAACGTTCTTTCTTAAATTTTTTTTTTTGTAGAGAAATTTAATTTTTATTATTGATAAAAAAGTAAATGAATGACATATATTGAGTAGTCAGGGGAAATTTAAAAGAATACCTCAAATGTTGGAATTTATATTATTATCAATTTTTGTATTATTGCATGAAGTAATTGCATAAATTACTGAATGGCTCCATGATAATCTAGACATCTAGTCCACAGCATTATTAAATTTTTTTTTTAATATTTATTTATTTTTGAGAGAGAGGCAGAACGTGAGCAGGAGAAGGGCAGAGCGAGGGAGACAGAATCCGAAGCAGGCTTCACGCTCTGAGCTGTCAGCACAGAGCCCGACGTGGGGCTCGAACCCACGAACCGTGAGATCATGACCTGAGGCGAAGTCGGACGCCCCACCGACTGAGCCCCCCAGGCGCCCCAAGAAATTAATGTTCTTTCGATAACATACTGCCTTTAACCTCTGTATTTTGAACTTTTAATGAAAAACAACGATTCCACAAAAGTAAATGAATTATAAAAATGTATAGCTCAATGAATTTTCACAAAGCGAACACACCTGTGTGACCAGCAGGGGCTTAGTTCTGAAAGCAGAATGCTCATGAATCTTAAGCAGTACCTACCCGGGGCTCCTGGGTGGCTCAGTCGGTTAAGCGTCTGACTTCGGCTCAGGTCATGATCTCACGGTTTGTGAACTCGAGCCCCGCACTGGGCTCTGTGCTGACAGCTCAGAGCCTGGAGCCTGCTTTGGACTGTGTGTCTCCCCCTCTCTCTGCCCCTCCTATGCTCATGTTCTCTCAATAATAAATTAGCGTTAAAAAAAAAATTATTAAAAACAAAAAACAATACCTACCCTTCCAGGAAGAACAACGGCTTTAACCACTCTGGACACACCAAGGTCATAAAGGCAGAGAACACTCCCTTCTGCTTCCTCTAGTCCGATTAACAACCCGGTTCTCTTCTGCCAAGAGAACTCCTTCATAGCCAGGACGACGGGAGGCTGCTGACTCACTCCATTGAATCGATATGCAGACAACCGCGCTCCTGTGAGAAAGTTTACTACCTCAAGTTGTGGACCACAAGCCAGGCAAGCAAGTGCGTTTCTCCCTAGAAGAAGAAGAAGAAAACAGCAAAAACATTGCTTATTTCGAGGTACACCGCGTAACTAGACAGAAGTTAGATGTTTTACACATATGACACGTAGCTCATTATGTATAACTTGACGCATTATCTCTAAAGTGAAATCTAACCATTTATAGAACACAGTGGTCCAAAGATGAGTAAAATGTATTAGACAACTATTATCTCAATGATAAAGTGAACATTTGGGTAAAGGCACCACGCTATATGCTAAAACAGACCATCTCATTTAGTCCTTGTCACACCCCAATACAGAGAAAAAGCACCTGGACTCTCACACGGTTAACTAACGTGTCCCCAGCCATATGGCTACAAATACCGCGGCCAGAAGTGCATCACAAGCCTAACTCCACAGCTCACACTTTCAATACGTTATACCTCAAGAGTTAAACGAGGCGCTCCGAGGCTCATACAACGTAACCCATGAGTCTATCCCCGAAGAGTTCAAAATCTAACTGAGAAGACAAGACATAACCAGTATAACAATAGGAAATGCCAGGAGCCCTTCTGAACCCCTCGCCAGCCATGTTTGGATCTTATCATGTACACAATGTAAAGTAATCGGAGCTTTTTAACCTATCTGATTCCTGTTTTCAAATGTTACCCTCGCTGCTAAGCAGAAAAGGGACAAGAAGGAGCACAGGACACAGGTGCGGAGACGACACCCTATGCCTGGTCGGCGACCGTGAATGAAAAAAAATGGACTGACTAGAGATTCATCTTAGAGACAGGACTAAAAGGCTGTGCTTGCTGATGAAGATATGGGGAGGAAGTAAAACAAGAATCAAGAACAGACTCGAATTTTCCCTTGAGCAGCTGGGTCAATGGTAACTTGTAAATCTGTGAGGTCTACCACGCATCCAAGTACACAGCTGGATAAGCCAGGTTACAGCTATGGGAGCCTCTACGGTTTAAGGAAACAGCGTGGCACAACGGGCACCCAGAACACATGGATTCAGAGATAATTTTCACCACTTGCTATCGGCCCAACTGGGAGCAGGTGACTTAACCTATTGGATTCTTAGCTGCACAGAAGAGTGTCTACTTAGAAGAGTCTAATATCTCAGTTGAAGTTGTTACAGTGCCTGGCACGACAGTAAGTACCGTCACTACTGTCAATATTCAAGAGGTTGGCACTGTAAATAGCCACGTGACCCATATGTCTTACTGTCTACCCGCCAGGATGGATGGCTGTGAAATTCATTTTCAGAAAAGGCGCCTGCAGCATCTTTCGCTAGACTGAAATCCACAATTTGATGGCTACTCCGGTATGATTTTCTGCTCTATTATATGACCAAAACTATCTATTAATATCTTGTTCAAGTTAATGGAATTAATAAGTAAGACTTTCTGGATACTACTCGGGGCCCTACAATCAGATTTTTCTACTCTAAGACTATTCAGATTCTAATCCAAATTCATCACCAATAAAACTTACTGATTATAAAGAAATAACAGCTGTGTATTATTTCTGCCTTCTAAATATGAACACTCGATATTAAACATTCAATACTAAAAGATATAGCATATACGTAGTGTAGAGATAAAAAACGCACAGCATTTTTAATAAGGAAAAACCCACCCAAGGTTCACCGGAAATGTGTTCTCGAGTATTCGGGTGTTATCACACATGCAGCTGTAGCTGCTAGATGTTTACGTAAGACGACTACAACTGGGTGTCGCGGTTTTCTCCCACGTTAAAGGAAATTACAATACGTGCTTATTATTCTCTTACAAATCAATCACATCAGTAAATTTTCAGTAACGTTATTTTACCTGGAGTGAGCTTGCCATGAAGCACACATTCTGACGTCACTCCATCTTCCGCAAAGGCTTGCACGGTCACCTCTGGCAAGCGCAGGAGAGCCGTCACCTGTGCTGTTAGGCCGCGCATGCTTTCACTGTAAGTATTTGTAAGAGATAACATTATATTCGTACTACAATATGCCTAAGCCAGAAGAAAAAAAGAAACAGCCACCACACGAGAGTAAATAAACTAAAACTAAAATCTGATCATAAAACACATTTTATGTGCTTCTGGGTCTGAGGTACTCCCTCCTAATAAAATGTTTCCCAACGGCTTTTGGAGTGAAGATTTATTAAGCCAGATGGCCTAAGGATATACATGATTCCCCAGACTGTTTGAAGCCTGGTTCTGTGCAATTAATCTTATTGCCTGACTTACTCTGAAAGAACACTTCACACACAAACAGGAAAAGCTGATGAATTTTACAAAAACTACTGCTACGGGAAAGGGGGAGAAAGTCCCCAAAAAGAGTCCAAATACACAATAATCTCAGGAATTGAGTTTGGGACAGATCTTTAACTGGATAGAAAAAAAACTGAAAATTATCTTTCACTTCCAACGTATAGAAGATCAGATTGCTGGAATGACCCTTCTATTGTCAACGACCAAAAATAATGGTTAAAATACCACTTGTTGAATGAAATCGGCAACGTCAAACACGAAGAGACGGCAGGAATTTTGGAAATTAGCTACCAAATCCACTGCCGGTGACTGTGATCTTCTTCTGAGACTCTTGAGATCCACGGAGGCAGAAGGTAAAGCCAAGGGCTGGCAGAGCCAAGGCAAGCTAAGAGCCCCCCCACTGAACTCCACAGGCTGTATCATCGGCACCAAGGCCAGCGAGAAAAGCACCCAGTGTGCAAGACGGGAGCAATAATGCTGCCCGTTTTGACCATGACTGTGAGTCTCTATTCAGAAAATTTCCCTTCACACAAATTGGTGGCCAGAATTCAAGCTACGTTATCTGAAAACACCCAGGGAAGGATTTCTTATCAATTTTTCTCAGGTTGGTAATGCTCCACACAATCCACAGAAACCACCAAACAGTCTCCAGAATCTCAAAGATGAAATTCCAAGAAAATGAGCTCACTGTCAAATAACAAACTGTAACAAGGATACCATGATCAACAGCCAGCAGAATCAGCTTCAGATGTTGAAAACGATCAGAGAACAGAAATTACGTTTAATAGGTTTAAAGAAATCAAAGTTCTAGCTTGCTAATGAGGAAGAAACTTCACAAAAATAATGAAAAGTAGTCAAGCAGATTTGACAAAAACTAGAGAACTTATGGAATAAAAAATTAAGTAAAATTGAGAAGTCAACGGAGAAAAAACCTCAATGGAGTTATAAGAACTGTGGCATATGCAACAAGATGGAAAAACGCCAGAGTACGACACTAAACAATAAAAGGAGAAAATACACGCAGAATGATTACATTTACATAGAGTTAAAAAGGCTGTGAAACTAAGCAAAATAATACCTAAGAATACAAACATGTATAGCAAAACTATGAATAAAACAAGGAAACCATAAACACAAAAACCCAACAGTAGTTTAAGAGGGAAAGGGACAGGAACGCAAGGACTCCAAAGTAATGTTCTTTCTCTAAAACCCCACGGTGAGCAGACACGTATTCACTGCACCAAGATTCTTTGTAACTTACAAATATTCTTTGTCATATCCACTCAGCAAATAGTCCTTTTGTACCTAAAGTCAACAAAAACCAAATCAAAAAATAAGTAACATCGCATACTAGAAAGAGAGCCCCAAAACTCTTGCAGAACCTAAGACAGAGAAAAAGAAATGAGCAGTTGGAAGTTATAGCCAAGACGGGCGCCTGGCTGGCTCAGTCGGTGAAGCATCCAACTCCTGATCTTGGGACTGGGAGTTTGAGCCCCCAATTGGGTAGAGATTACTTAAAAATAAAGTCTTAAAAAAGTTAGAAACGAGAGAGGGAGAAGGGCCAACATATGTTTATTCCAAATCCCTCAGAATATAACATTAAATGATAAGGTAGAAGCAATATTCTGAAAGATACTTCTCAGACTTGGACACACCAATTCTTTGGAATCAGGAGGACCAGTGAATCCTATACAGAATAAATAAAAAGAAATGACTTTTCAACAACAGTGAAAGCCAGAAGTCTGGAATATCTTCAAAATTCTAAGCAAAAATAGCTGTCAACATATAATTATAGATCACTGAAGTTATCGTTAGATATGAAACACGTTTTTAGAAAAACAGAGTTCACCACAAATAAACTCTCCCTTAACGAGAGTTTGAAAAGATTATCTATAGAAGGCTTCAGGTAGAATGGTGATCCGATAAAAGATCTGAGATGCAAAGAGATGCAGATATCTGCAGTGGGTTCCCTGAATCTTTATATGATCAGCGTAAGCATGTAAGGAAACCACCAGAGGCCAAGGAATGGATCACTGGAAAAACAGAAGGGAAACAGTCCCTAAAGCTTACAGAAGGCCAGGAATAGCTCCAGAATGGAAAAGCCTTATAATACATGAGGACTGAGTAGAGTACTTGGAATGGTGTTGATTGCTTCAGTGGGGGCGGGGGGGGGGGGGGGGGGGGGTGAAATTAGCCCTTGTCTAATACTCATTCTGGTCCTGTATAAACAAAAGCAAGCCTCAAAAGAATCAAACTGTTTCCAAATAACTAAGCTGCACCCTAGAACAAGGAAGCCTCAAGAATATATAAAGGAATGCAAAAAAATATTCAGTACTCAAGAAAGTGAAATTCACAGTATCTGGCAGCCAGTCAAAAATTGTCAGGCATGCAAAAGAAGTGGGAAAATATGACCTATAATAAGGGGGGGGGGGGGGGGGCGGGGGCCTAACCAATAGAAACAGACCAGGAAGTGACACAGAAGTTGGAATTACCAGATGAGGACTCGAAATCAGTTATTCTAGCTATAATCCCCATGTCCAAGAAGACAGAGGAAAGCATAAGCACATCAAGGAAAGACTCAGACTCAGAAGATATTTAAAAAGACTAAGTCAAACTTCTAGAGATGAGAAATATGCTGAAAGAGATTCATAGACAGACACAGAAAGTATTACTGAATGTTAACATCCACAATAGAAATGATCTAAAATGAAGCACCAAGAGAAAAAAGGCTGGGGCAGAAAGGGCAAGAACAGAGCATCAGTGGGCTGTGGGACAATATTAAGTACCCTAATATATGCAAAAGCAATCTCCAAAAAGAGAGAATAGGCATATTTCAAAACTATTGGCCAACATTTTCCAAATTTGATGAAAACTATAAACCCACCATCAAAAAGGTCGCTAAACCTCAAGCACCAGAAACACGAAGAAACTCCCCCCCAATACATCCTCATCAAGGGACAAAATCTTAAAAGTGTCACACTGCAAAGAAGAAAAAGGTAATAATGACAGGAGACTTCTTGTGGAAAATGATGCAAGCCAGAAGACAATGGAACAATAACTGAAAGAAAACAATGGAACTGAAAAAAAAAAGCTGTCAGGCTAGAATTCTACATCCAGTGAAAACATCACTTAAATACAGAAAACAAAATGAGGGTTGATGGGGGTGGGAGGGGAAAGGTGATGGGCATTAAGGAAGGCACTTGTTGGGATGAGCACTGAGTGTTATATACAAGTCATGAATCACTGGCATCTATTCCTGAAGCCAAGACTACACTGTATGTTAGCTAACTTGAAAATACATTTAAAAAAAAAAGGTAAAATAAAGTAGATCTGCACTATAAGGAATGTTAAAGAAATTCCTTCAGGACGAAAGAAAATGATACTAAATGGAAATCTAGATCTACACAAAAGAATACAGACCACCCAAAACTGGCAATTATCTCCTTAGAAGACAATTATCTATTTGAAGCAAAAATGACAGTAATATATGTAATTTATAACATATTTACAAGTTAAACAAATGACAATAACACAAGGCTTTGAGAGGAGAAATGGAAGCACAGTTACAAAGTTCTTATACTGTATGTCAAATGCTCTAATGCTGTTTGAAGGCAGACGGCAATAATTTAAAGATGTACACAGTAAACCTTTGAACAACCACTGAACACACACATGCACTGAACTACATCGCTAATTTACCAATGAAAGAGATAAAATATCACCATAAAAACTTAATCCAACAGATGGCACAAAAAGAGGGAAAATGAAAGAACAGATGGGACAAAAAAAAAAAAAATTGGAAGATGGTAGATTTAAACCTAGCCATATTACATCCACATTAATGAAATGACTTTAACGTTCCAATTAAAAAGCAGACTGTCAGATTGAATTTTTTTTTTTTTAAAGCAAGAGTTTAAGTAAAAAGGCTAGCTAGGTTGAAAGTAAAAATGGAAGCTAGATCACGCTACCACTGATTAAAAAAAAAAAAAAGGGTAGGGGCGCCTGGGTGGCGCAGTCGGTTAAGTGTCCAACTTCAGCCAGGTCACGATCTCGCGGTCCGTGAGTTCGAGCCCCGCGTCAGGCTCTGGGCTGATGGCTCGGAGCCTGGAGCCTGTTTCCGATTCTGTGTCTCCCTCTCTCTCTGCCCCTCTCCCGTTCATGCTCTGTCTCTCTCTGTCCCAAAAATAAATAAAAAACGTTGAAAAAAAAATTTAAAAAAAAAAAAAAAAAGGGTAGAACAGCCATATGAATATCAAAGTAGAATTCAGAGCAAAGAATATTACCAGGGATAAAAAGGTTCATTTCATTATGATACAGTGTTTAACTCACCAAGTGAACATTAACAATCCTGAACATTTATATTGAATAGAGCTTCAAAATAAATAAGGCAAAAACTAGGAGCTGAAAGGAGAAACATAAAAACCCACAGCTGTAATTGGAGATTTCATCACGTCTCTCTCCACAAGTGATAGAACAACTAAACAGAAGAGCAGTAAGGACACAAAAGACCTAAACACATCTGGCCAACCTGATTGATTTTTATAGATGATTCTACCCAAGAACAAAAGACTACACACTCTTTTCAAACACACACAAATGACTTACCAAGATAGACTATATCCTGAGCCATGAAATCTCAAATTTACAAGGATTCAAATCATACAAAGCCTTTCCTCTGCTCACAAGGAAACTAAAAAGCAGTAAAACATCTGGAAAATTTACAAATATCTGGATACTAAATAACACACTTCTAAATGAGCCATGGATCAAAGAGATCAAAAGGGAAATGAAAGTACTTTGAACTGAATGAAAATGAAAACATGACGTATCAAAATTTGTGTGATGCAGTATAAAGCAGTACTTAGAGGGAAAGTGATAGCACCAAACCTCTGTAAGATTTCAGATCAGTAACCTAAGCTTCCACCTTTAGAAACTAGACAAATAGGAACAAATTAAACCCAGCATCAGCAGAAGGAATAAAAGAGTTGAATTTAATGAAACAGAAAAATCATAATAATAAAAAGAAAAAGAAATGAAATCAAAAGCTGGTTGCTAAGAATTAAAAAACAAAAAAACAAAAAAACAAAAAAACTACCAACATAAAGAAATAGATTAACAAAAGTGAGAGACCAGAGACGGAACTATTTCACTTACGACAAAAATAAATTTTTTTCTTTATCTCATTGTGCAAATTTAACTGTGATATGTCTTGTTGTTGACCTGCTTTTGTTGATCTTATTGGGAGTTCTCTGTGCCTCCTGGATTTGGATATATTTCCTTCTCCAGATTACTTACGTTTTCAGCAATGATTTCTTCAAATAAACCTTTGCCCCCTTTTCCCTGTATTCTTCTGAGACTTCTATGATATGAATGTTATTATGCTTTATGGAGTCACTGAGTTCCCTAAGTCTACATTCGTGATCCAGTATTTTTTCTTTCCCTCTTCTTTTCAGCTTACTTTCCATAATTGTATCTTCTGTATCACCGATTCATTCTTCATCTTCTTCCATCACATCCAATTGGTTTCACATCTTTGTTACAATATTTTTTATTTCAGTCTGACTAGTTTTTACACCTTTTATCTCTGGGGTAAGGGACTCCCTGGTGTCTCCTATGCTTTTCTCAAGCCCAGCTAGTATCCTTGAGATTGTTTTAAATTCTGGATCAGGCATATTACTTGTATCTGTTTCGATCAGATCCCTGGCCATGACCTTTTCTTGCTTTCTTTTGAGATGAATTCCTCCATCTTGACATTTTGTCTTAGGGCTCTGTCTTCTCTGTGTTAGGAAAGCCTAACACACCGCTCCTTAGAGTAATGCCTATCCTAAGAAGAGGTCATATACTATCCAAGGCCTGGCACTTCAGGAAGCGTCTCTGGTGTATGCTGTGTGCACTTGGCTGCTGTGTTTTGGCTGCTCTCTCAAATCAGTCCTCTGCAGAATTTCTCCTCGCCTGAGTGGGGAGTGTTTGGACCTTGGTCACAGTGTGGCGAGTTTCAACTAGGGTCCACTCTGGTCTGCCTGCGAAGAGAGACCTGATGCTGTTTCCACTAGAGCTGAAGCTTTGCAACACTCTTGTCAGTAGACGTGGCACATGGGGGTGGAGCGTGAGGGGGTGGGGGTGGTGGGGTTGTGTTGGTCTTCATGGGGAGAGGCCTGCCACACCGGTTCTCAGGCACACTCGCGGTCCAGCTTTTCTGTAAAAGTACTTCTCTCAAATTGATCTATGATGTTCTCTCTGCTGGGCCCAGTCACAAGTGCATAATGCGGACAGATTTCTGTAAAGGTACATCCAGGGTGCAGCCATACTTCTCCAAAGCTCTGCCACTTTTGCTCTAACCGAACGCCTTTCAACTCAGGCTGGTAACAAGACAGCCTACAGCCACTTCAACACCATACATCCAAGCACACCCAACAGGTGCTCCTTTACAGCAATCCCAAATACACTGTAGATCTGTCCTACGGCCCAGAAATTTCCACAAAAGGTTAACAGTATAACAATGTTAGGTTAGTGTTATCCTTAGAAACTTGAAATTAAATGTGAAGACTCTAGAACTTTGAATTCTTGAAGGTGCTAACTTCTTTAGTGATCCTATTTAACCCCCCACACTCAAGGGATAATCAGTTTATCGATTCTGAATCTATTCCTTAATTCATTCAACCGAGACTAAATGCTTACCATATGCTAAAATGCACAAAAATGAAATGCTGAAATCCTAGCTTCCTCCTAAGTCTTTTTCTATCTTCATCTCACCATGTCCCCTCTTTATTCAATTGTTTCTCAGGATTAAGGTAACAATTAAAATCCACTTCTTGGTCCTGCAAGTTAATTACACTTAGCTTCTACCTACCTACAGGAATTTAAGCCTTTAGTCCGGAATTAGAGCAGGGTTCTCAAACTTCCACCCTACACTGATGCCTGTCTCAAGAGTAAAAAGAATTTCTCAAAGCTCTCAAGGTGCTTCTCAAGGAGAAGTAGCAAGGTGAACGATAATCACAGGTTCCATGCAGAGTACTAGAAAAGGCAGGAACTTTGAATTCGAATGGCTTTAAGTCCAAGTCCTACCACTCACTGGTGCATGCAATGCTGCACTTCTATACGGTCTTCATGTCACACCCAAGCTTCTAGAAAAGGTGAATACTTCTCTCTCCAACTCTTAGCTTATCATAGTGCCCGATGTGGAAGGAGTTCGAAAAGGTGTTCAGTGAATGAAAGAGAAAGTTGTTCAAATTTACAAGTTAGCCTTTGAATCTACAGGGGAAAAACTGGTTTCAAGCAAGCCCTTTCGAATCCCAAATTTAGTGTGAACTTTAACATTTTAAGCACAGTGAAGAGAACTTCTAAAAATTATACAATTAGAAAGAACATCCCATATAGACATGCATGTTCACAAACACACATTCAGCCGCCAAGCTCAGTATCGTACAAGATTAAGTAGAATCCCGGCCTTCGTGACATGCCAGCACTGGCAGCCTCTGAAAGGGAATTTAGAAAGTTTAAACACCTTCTCAAGGGCCAGGTAGGCAGAGCATGACGTGGTGCTGGCTGCCAATGAGCTAAAGATATTGTTCATCTTTTTGATAAAGCACAGATGGGTTATGTCACTCCCTTCTCCAAAGCCTCCAATGATTCCCTACTACGTATACAAAAACCAACAGCCTCGGGGCTCCTGGGTGGCTCAGGCGGCTGAGCGTCAGACTTCGGCTCAGGTCATGACCTCACAGTTCGTGAGTTTGAGCCCCGTGTCCAGCTCTGTGCTGACAGCTTGGAGCCCGGAGCCTGCTTCGCATTCTGTGTCTCCCTCTCTCTCTGCTTCTCCCCTACTCACACTCTGTCTCTCAAAAATAAATAAAGATTAAAAAAAATTTTTTTTTAATTAAAAAAAAATAAAAACCGACACCCTCAGCCTCAGGCAATGAAGGTCCTCTACAAGCTGGCAGCCCCAGACTATCTTTAGTGTTGCCTCCCCAAACCATCATCAGTTTGCTACAGCCTTGTACTTTCCCTCTTTTATGCTGAACCCTTTCCATCTCCATCTGCCAAGACCCTGTCCACCACTCAAACGCTAAATTCCCAGCGTGGTCTGGATAGACCCATCCTTTCCCACTTAATCGGATCTCTGAGCTCGCTCCTTTCCACCTTTAGGTAAGCAATCATAAATATTATTTTTGAAATTCATTACTTATGTTTGCCGGTCTTCCCCATCATCATATGAATTCCTACACGTCAAAAAGCATATCTTGTTCCTGTGAATTCCAGACAGTCACAATGCCTTGCAACTAACAGACCTAAAACACGGTTAGGACAGCCAGATACTAGCAGGGAACAGAAATAGACATGTTGAACAATAAAATCAATTTTTAAAAACTCAATATTCTGAAAAACCAACAGGAAAACAACCCAATTAAAAAAATGGCCAGAGGCACCTGTGGCTCAGTTAAGCGTCTGACTTCAGCTCAGGTCCTGATCTCAGTTTGTGAGTTCGAGCCCCACAGAGCTCTGTGCTGCCGGCTCAGAGCCTGGAGCCTGTTCAGATTCTGTGTGTCCCTCTCTCTGCCCCTCCCCTGCTCGCCCGTGCGCGCTCACTCGCTCTCTCTCAAAAATAAACAAACCTTACAAGAACAAAAAATTTTTTTAAAAAGGCCAAAGGCCTTACCAGACACTTCACTAATGAAGATACGCGGATAGCAAACACATGAAAAGAAGCTCCACAGCATATGTCATCAGAGAAATGCGTATTGAAACAATGAGATACCACCGCACACCTTTTAGAAGGGCCCAAATCCGGAACACTGACACCACCAAATGCTGGTGAGGGTGTGGAGCAACGGGAACTCTCCTTCACCGCTGGTGGAAACGGCCACTCTGGAAGATAATTTGGCAGTTTCTTTCAGAACTAAACATATTCTTACCATACGATCCAGCCATCATACTTCTTGGCATTTACTCAAAGGAGGTGAAAACTTATGTCCACACAAGAGACGACACAAAGGTGTTAAAACAGCTTTCCTCACAGGTATGAGGACTAAGGACTAAGGTGTCCTTTTGAATGTCCTTCAGAATGAATGAAGGGTTGACTAAATGGTGGAACATCTAGACAATGGAATTTGTTCAGTACTAAAAAGAAATGAGCACGGTGCCTTGCTGGCTCGGTTAGTAGAGCATGCAACTCTTGATCTCAGGGTCCTGAGTTGGGAGCCCCGCATTGGGCACAGAGATTACTTAAAAACCAAACAACTGGGGCGCCTGGGTGGCGCAGTCGGTTAAGCGTCCGACTTCAGCCAGGTCACGATCTCGCGGTCCGTGAGTTCGAGCCCCGCGTCAGGCTCTGGGCTGATGGCTCGGAGCCTGGAGCCTGTTTCCGATTCTGTGTCTCCCTCTCTCTCTGCCCCTCCCCGGTTCATGCTCTGTCTCTCTCTGTCCCAAAAATAAATAAAAAAAAAACCAAACAACTAAAACTTGGAAAAAGAAATGAGCTATCAAGCCATGAAAGGACATGGAGGAAACGCAAATGAATTCTTACTAAGTGAAAAAAGGCAACCTGAAAGGGCTCATACTGCGCTGCATGATTCCAACTACATGACAATTCTGGAAAAAGCAAAACTATGGAGACGGAAAAAAAAAAAAAAAAAAAAAAAAAGCAGTGGTCGCCAGGGGTTAGCAGTGAGCAGAGGACGAGGCAGAGCACACAGAATTTCTAGAACAGTAAAAACTACTCTGAATGCTCCTAGCATGGTGGATCTATGTCATTATACACCTGTCCCAAACCCACAGAACACACACCACCAAGAGTGAACCCTAATACAAACTATGGACTTGGGTGACAATGACGTGTCTATGTGGGTTCATCAACGGTAACAAGTGTTCTACGCTAGCGGGGGATGTTGCTAATGGGGGAAAGTGTACCGAACTCCCTGTACCTACCACTCAATTCTGTGAGCAGAACGGCTCTAAAAAATGAAGTCTATTAAAAAGAAAAAGCTCACGGGGCACCTGGGTGGGTCAGTCGGTTAAGCGTCCAGCTCTTGGTATCGGCTCAGGTCATGATCTCATGGTTTTGTGCGTTTGAGCCCTGCACTCTCAGCGCTGAGCCAGCTTGGGATTCTCTGCCTCCCTCTCTGCCCCTCCTCCACCTGCGCTGTCTCTGTCTCTCTCAAAATAAAAATAAACTTAAAAAAAAAAATGACTTTAAAAAGAAAAGGCTCAATATTGGGTTCCAGTGCTGGATCCAACTTATTTTTAAGTATTTTTAAACACATGTTGTCTCCACATTAAGAAGCAAAACAAAATTCACAAAATTACTAGGAAAGATTTTATTAGCAACAGAATACCACAAATCAGTTCTGTAGAAAACATACATATGCTCGAAAGCAGCTGAATTCCACCAAAAAATTCAGTAATTCTAGTGTAACATATACTGAACAAACATCTACAGAACATTTTGTATGCATTTTTACTTTTTTTGGCTCTTTTCAGTAAAGACTAAGAATTATGATGCACATAGAAGCTGCCAGTGGACTCTGAAATCCCCAGCCTTGTAGTGGCTGCTCTTTCAAAGTTAACTCAAACATTTTTGAAGCTCCAAGCACTTTTAAAAAGTTGTGCCGGGAAGGGAATGCAAGGGCAGAGAGATGACCCGCTTCCTGACCTCAAAGAGTTGCGTTCTAGGAGATACATAATCAAGGACAGAATATTAGACACAAATAAATGCTACAAGAGAAGATAAATGATGTGGGAGAAGGGGAAATGAAAAAGTCCCTAGAAAAGATGGCATTTAAGCTGAGGAAGGTGTGAAATTTGAGAACTTGAAAGAAAGCAGGTACCGCGCCCAAGGCTCCAAGCAAAAGAGCAAGAAATACATTTCCAAGAAAATGGGCCCAGCAGTGGGGGAGCTTTCTGGAAGAGCTGAAGCACAGTTGAGTCTGGACAGAACAGACGTATACTCTAGAGACCGCTGACCTAACCTGGGGAAGTCAGTCTTCCTTCTCAAGAAAAATGAGGAGTCCCTGAACATCTTCATGGTCAGAAGACAATGTTTATTTCCTCTTTAATCAAGAGGAGTCTATCCCCCAAGAACAATATTTTTTAAATGCATTTTAATTATTGCCGACTTGCGACCTGGGAACACTTCGGTAGTAGGTTGTGGGGAAAAACAAGGGGTCAAAAATTACAGGATGGAGAGAACGCAGACTTCTCCGGTGGCGTTTAACGCACTTAGAGCATCCCGCGGGCATTAACTTGAGCTGGGCTTGACATCCCCCGGTCACGGACCCAGACAGTCAAAGCTCACGAGAGCTTCTTAAAATCTGCTGGTTCTTTAGCATATTTTGAGAATCAACTGAAGTTCAGAGTTGCCGAGAGACCTGGGTTTTATCCTAAAGGACCCGGGTTCCTCCAAACACTTCTCAAACTGCCAATTTGAAAAAAGGTAACAGCGAGCATGGACCCCGTTGGCGCTGAGCACACACACCGACGCCCCCACCGCCCCGCAGAAGTCAACTAGTAACAAAGTGACGGTCCTCAGGTTGGCAGGGGGGACACGGAAGGCAGATTAACAGCCGCTCCAAGATGTCCTGCGGTTCCACGCCGCACTTTTCCACTCCCCGCGGCCCCACTCACCCGAGCCAGGCCCAGGAGCATGTGGAGCGCACGCCGGCGCAGGAGCGGCCCCACGGCCCCGCAGGCCCGGCCGGGGACAGGCCGGCCAAGGTCTCCACCGCCCCGGAGAACGGCGCGGGCGGGACGCCGGCGGCGAAGTCGTGGGGGGTGGACCCCGCAACGCCTCTCCGCCGCCATGTGCTGCCGCTCTGCCGGGAGGTGGTTATGTAACCCGCTGCCGGAGGCCCCCCCCCCCCCCGACCCGGAACGCACCGCCCCCCGCCGCCAACCGCGTCCGCCCGCCGGCCGCCGCCCCGGCCGCGCGCGGGGAGGCCCGCGGCCCTGCGGCCCAGGCCGCGCGGACCCGCCCTCGCGCGCCGGCCCGGCCCCTCCCGCCCTTCCCCTACCTGCGCAGGGCGGACGGCCGAGTGCAGGGGGCGCGAGGCCGGGCGCGAGCTCCTCCCGCGCGGGGCCGTCACAGCATCTCCCGGGAGACACGGCCGCCGCCACGGGCAGGGCGCGCTCGCCGCCGCCGCCGCACCGAACCTCCAGCCTCCGCCCGCGACCTCGCCGGCCGCGGCAGCCCCACAGCCCTGCGGGCGCCTCCGCCGGCTGCAGGCCGGCGCGCCGTTCAGCGACTCAAACGCCGCTGCGGTTCCGGGTCCTCCTCCCCGCGACTCCGCGTCCCCGACGCCGCCAGCCCTGTTCTGAGCATTACCCTGGGCCGACCGACCGAGTCCTATATACCCGGGAGGGGAGGGGAGGGGCGGGGCGGGACCCGGGTTGGGGGGGCAGGGGGCAGGGGCGGGGTGCCGGGGCGCGGGGCGCGGAGGGAGGGCGGCGGGGGAAGGAGATGGCGGCGCGGAGGCCTGAGTTCTCGCGAGCGTAGAGGCCTCGGCGCCTGCTCCGCGGGAATTTTCAAACTCTCGGAGGAGGAGGTGGGGGGAGGGTAAGGGAGGAAAGGGAAGCCGGCTGGGGAAGGGCCGGTCATTTACATAAAACGGGATCTCCCCGCCTCCAAAGCTCTGACGGAGTCGGGGGTCCAGGCGGGGGCGGGGGGTGTGTGTATGGAAACTACGAGTCCCGCCATGCCTTGCGCGCCACACGCCTGCGGCAGCCGGGCGCGCGGGCCCGCGCGGAGTCGGGAGTGGTAGTCTTTTTGCCCGCGGTCCGCGGCGCCGGCCGGGACCCGCCCTCCTCACCGCCCCGCGGGCGGGGGGAGGGAGCGCCGCTGTGGCGGGAGAGTCGTCGCCACGTTAGCAGGTGGCCCCGCTTGCTAGCGGCCGCGTGACCGTCTTTGCCCCCATGGGAGGCGCCTCAGCTTGTGGTGGTTTTCGTGCCCAAACACGTTTCAAGCGATTAGATGCCTAGTATGTCCCTAATCGTAAACAATAAAAGGATCATAACGTGGCGTAAAGGGAAGATCCTAGCAGGCCGCTTTTTTTTAATCAGGAAAGTTTATCCTTTTCTGTTACTCTTTCCCGTATGTCTTTTGAGATATGCTGCCTTGTAGAAATATAATTTCCTTTTTTCTGTAATTTTGGTGTCTTTACTGACAGCAGCCTCTGAACATCACGTATTTGTTTGCAAAGGTGCTGGGCTAAGTTGTGGCGGAGCAGTTAAAAGGGGTCTTTGGTTGTTTGTCTTAATTATTTTAAACAGACTTTTTCAAACAGAAACCACCCCTTTGGCAAATGTGCCTGTGTCGGGGCCTTGCCCCTGTCCTACACTTCCTTTCTTTGGCACCTACATTCATGACTTACTAAACGTCTTGGTAGTCGGAAGACAGGAGTTCTAAACAATGGTTTCCTGCTCCCGAAGCTTTGTGACGTTAGGAAAATCGAGTGACCTCTCTGGGCTTCAGTTATCAGATGTGTAGAGTAAGGGGGACTGGATTAGAGGATTGACTGATGGGTTACACAGACATCTGTTAGCTTTTCTCTAAGGGCCCTGCCAGTTGTAAAATTCAAAAATCTATCTCCTCCTACTTACTATGCAGTTTAATGGACTTCCTAAGTCAGATTTTAACCTTTCCTTCCGTCCTTACCAGCAGGATGGTTTCTGTATGGCTATCTAAAATCTGGACCAACCCTACCTGTCCTTCCTGATTTCCCTCTGTAGCTGTGAGGATCCTTTCTTCACTCTGATGGGAGCCTCCAAAAGGCAAACTGAGGGCAAAGCGGGCCCTGACACTGCACAACCCACCCCCTTGAGGGGGGATTCATCAGGTACCAGTAACCGCTAAGAACGAAGCAAAGGAAGAACGAATGGTCGACCGATAAAGATCACAGTCATGTAGGGCTTGAAACTCCGCTACGGTTTGTAACTGTCTTAATGATTTACAAGGAAAACACAATCTTAATAACAGACCTCCAGGAACCTTGGACTCAATCTCCTGGAGCCCTAGTCACCTCCACCTCCATAGGGTAGAAAACCCTGTATGATCCCATATCGACTCTCCCCCAAACGTATCTTTGCCTTTCACTGTCCCCCAGCCTCCCCGCCTGTCTAAACCTCAATATCCTTCAGGGCCCAGCTCGAGCCTTTTTTCTCTCTCCCTCGTCCCTTTTTCTCTCTCCCGAGGCTGAGTCTCCCTTCAGGGTCAGCCCGCATGAATTATTAAGAACTGGCAGTGAAAATATGCTAATTGTATTATTTTATGTCTGTTTCCCTATCTGCCTCCAACTCTGTCCATCCATCCACCACCCCTGTCACCCAGCTACCATGAAAGCAGAATGTACCTTACATTTTTTTAATGTTTATTTATTTTTGAGAGATGGCTTACTTTTTTAAAGTTTATTGGGGGGGGGGGGGGGAGGGACAGAGAGAGAGGGAGAGAGTCCCAAGCAGTCTCTGAGCTGACAGTGAAGAGCCCTATCCGGGGCTCGAACCCATGAACGGTGACATCATGATCTGAGCCTAAATCAAGAGTCGATTGCTCAACCGACTGAGGCATCTGGGTGCCCCAATCTTATACATTTTTTTAAGTGCTTCCCTTATAACTGCTAGTTGTTTATTTTAATTTCATTTGAAAACAGAATTTTCACTTCAAAGCTCTCATTCAATCGTTTTCCCTCTTTTCATTGAACTAAGCATATGCCAAATTATTTGTTAGCTTCAAGAACTAATAACATGTATTTTTTTTTCATGGTTATTTCTTATTTTATTGACTGGTAGTTTCACCTTGTTAGAGGTGTAAAGCTAAATTAGGACTTTAAGAATGCAGAATAATGAATGGGTGAAGGCACTCACACATTTAGTGAGTAGTAAACTAGGAAGATGCATGAAACTTTGGGTTGGAATCAGAGTGAAAACCTGTTGACTGAAGGGAGGTCCTTGGTTTCCTCCTACAACAATCTCCTGGTTGACTCAAGTCTATATAAATGAATGTTTATGAAAAACTCGTATTTTCACAAAACGCCATTAGATGGGAGAAACGGCCAGGATAGAAGGATGTGGCCATGGGGGATGCCAGTCTGCAGCAGGGATGGCTGGGCTGGAGGTTAACCTGCAGGTTAAGAGCAGGCTGGGAAGAAGTCTAGAGGCAGAGCTTGGCACATTCACCAAAAGCCCTAGCTTTCTAGTCAAAAGTCTCGAGGATGCTTTCCTCAAACAAGGTGTATTAAATGGAAAAAACAATCTGGGCTTGGTAGTCAAATGAGTTTGGGGAAAAGCTGATTAAACAAAATCACACATTTCCTTCATGTAGTATTTTACTGCCTTTAATGTGCTTGGCATTTCCCGGAGTTACGTGACCGTGGATTCCATCTAGGCTCCCTCCTGGATCATCTTGCCTCATTAGTGTTCCCCAGAATGGACCTTAGTAAAGGCAGCTTCAAAGCTTTCCCTTATTGGAGGAAGCATTGTGTAGTGAAAAGACTATGGTCATTTGGAGCCAGAAAAACTTGGGTTTTTAATCCTTTTCGCTACTCTCTGGCAACATGACTTTAACTGAATTTCTTCGCTCTCTGAGCCTGTTTTCTCATCTGGGGAGAAAGGATGATGTTGCTCACTTCCTTTGCGGGGCTGTTGCAGAGATTAAGGAGAAGTATGCGCCTGGCTCAGAACTTCATTCCCTCTTTACCTGTAATGGTCAACAGGTTGGTTTTTTGTTTTTTTCAGGGGGTTTCTTTCGGTAGAAAGCCTAGAAAATGATAATGACATGGCCCCTCCCGCTTCCATTTGGAATGTTTTATTTAAAAGGCAATATTTCAATACTAGCCCAGCATCCTGGGAGCCACCAACGACCATCTGATTTCAGGGACTTTTAGAATCTCGTTGAAGTATTGTGATTTAGATTTTGGTTTGTTTTACAAAGAAATGGGTGGGGGCAGGGAGCTTTGCTACTTTAACAACAACGAGTAGAGCTTTCCAGGCTGAAAGAGAGGCGATCATTTGCCCTGAACAGTTACATTTTCATCATTTTTGTAGAGATTATGGGTTATAACCAGCAGGGCCCAGCCTGGATTTCTCCAATTGACAATCAGCTTGGTGAGTGAAGAATCTTAGTTTTCTTGTTCCGCATGACATCTCCAGAGATGGTATAATGCCAACATGTAAATAAGATAATTGTTTAGTGAATTAGTATGTCTTTATCAATTTCACCATTCGAAGCAAAATATGCAATATTAGATTAAAAAGGACCCTAGAGATAGTTAGGCCAAACAACTCATTTTATAGATGGGGAAACGGATGGTCAAATGATTTTCCACAAATACTTTGGGATGGATTTTATTTGTTTTCCTTATAAAAAAAGATATTATTTTTTTTTAATATGAAATTTATTGTCAAATTTGTTTCCGTACAACACCCAGTGCTCATCCCAACAGGTGCCCTCCTCAATGCCCATCACCCACCCTCCCACTCCCCATCAGGGGCGCCTGTGTGGCTCATTCGATTAAGCCTCCAACTTGGGCTCAGGTCCTGATCTCATGGTTGGTGAGTTCGAGCCCCACGTCGGGCTCTGTGCTGACACCTCGGAGCCTGGAACCTGCTTCGGATTCTGTCTCCCTCTCTCTCTCTGCTCTTCCCCTACTCACGCTCTCTCTTTCTCAAAAATAAACATTAAAAAAAATAAAAAAGACATTAAATCAAATCTACAGTTTTTAAAGAAGAAAAGTAATATATTTCTGTCATTAAAATAGTGTTTATGCACCTGAAAAATGTTTTAAATGAGTGATACCCAAAAAAGCCACATATTTTCTTTCTTTCTCTAAACAATGATAGTATTTGTCATAAACATGATATCATAATTAATCTCTTCTTAAAAATTATTTCCCTTTCTGCCTCTCCCTTTCTTTCACATTCTCCTCTCCCAATATTACTTCTTAAAATCTATGCATTTAAGAATAATTTTTTTATGTTTATTTATTTTTGTGAGCAAGAGAAACAGAGCATGAGTGGGAGAGGGGCAGAGAGAGAGGGAGCCACAGAATCGGAAGCAGGCTCCAGGCTCCGAGCTGTCAGCACAGAGCCCAATGCAGGGCTTGAACCCACAAACCGCGAGATCATGACCTGAGCTGAAGTCGGCCGCTCAACGACTGAGCCCCCCAGGTGCCCCCAAATCTATACATTTTAACTTAAACTGTCAAGGTTCTGATTTCTCTGTTCCTTAATCCCGCCCCCACACCCCCCCCCTGAGCAAACACCATTAATGACAGATCTTGAAATTCTGCCACGCACATATCACTGCATTTTTGTTTTCAACCTTTGTCTTTTCAAGACTCGCGATTGCCTTAGAGCGCTGTTATACCAGATTCCAGAGGGCACGTAATAGTTAACAAGCTGCTTTTAGTCAGTGGTGTTGCAAATACTGCTCTGAAGTCACAGATCCCTCACTTGTCTGAAGCTCCTGGCCTCTAAGGAAACCCAGCTCAGAGAAGTCGGCTCTGCAGAGCTGAGAAGTCATGGAAATGAGCACGGCCAAATCTGATATTCCATTGAGGGAAGAGGTCACCCGTTTTAGCAATTGCTTCGTGCCTGGTTCATTAGATCCTCAGCCTCTCTTTCTCATAAACGTATTTTAATCCCATTGGGCGCACGTGTCCTTTATCAACCGTGGCATTTGCATGGTACTTTCAGTTTTTGAAGTGTTTTAAATCGTTAGTCAAAACAATATCTCTGCATGGTTTAGATGAAAAACTGTGGATTTGTTTTCCCTTTTGCTTCTTCTACTCCTCCTGGGGTCCTCTGTCTGGTTTTTTAATAAATAGACTTGTTGGATTTGATTGGAGAAAGGTGTAGGTGACATGGATCAGTTTTTCACCATGAAGTGTCTGGGAAAATCAAAGCAAGATGTTCACCAGGATGCCCTATGTATAGAGCCGCAATGGAATGTCCAGAATAAAGTTCAGCATAGCCTAAGGCAGTCTCCTCCTGAAGATAAGTTTCAACGTAGAAGACCTTTAGGGTTCAGAAGTGAATTATTAGTAGACCACATAATTTCTGCTTAGTGAAGAAAACACAGAAATTTTTTTTTACGTTTATTTATTTATTTTGAGAGAGACAGAGAGTGTGAGTGGGGGAGGGGCAGAGGCGGGGGGTGGGGGGTGGGGGGGGGGAGAGAGAATCCCAAGCAGGCTCTGGGCTGGTAGCGCACAGTCTGATGTGGGGCTTAAACTCACAAAGTGTGAGATCATGACCGGAGCCAAAACCGAGTCGGAGGCTTAACCGACTGAGCCACCCAGGCGCCCCACATCCTTAAGATTCTAAATCATAATTGTCAAATCGAATTTTTCAGTATAGTTTTGTTCCTGTTCTCCGTCATTCGTTCATTCATTTGTTCATTCCAGCAAATATTATTTGAGTGTTTTCAATAGGCTGGTTGTTACTCAAGGCACTGGGGATACAAAGCTTGATAAGACCAGTACCTGTGTCCTTCAGCAATGCAATCAGGAGAACAGAATGAAAGGAAAAATTAACTTTCGTTTGAAATATTTTTTTTTTTTTATAAAACCTCCTTTCAAATCAAAGAGAGCTACAACTCTTTCTCAAATATGTTACTGATAATTATAATGAACACTCAGTGCCCTAGCCAGTCGTGGGAATATTCTAGCCTCCCATTCTGGTTTTGGTCAAGCCATGTATTCAAAAGAATGGGTTGGATCACAGACTCATTTCCCACCAGGTGGGCAAAAGGCACTTTTAAGGAAGGCCTGCCACTTTTATGTTTGGCTGTTTTTGAATAATAGAAATCTCTCAGATTTCTTTTGTTTGTACGATTCTACATTCTCTTATTTTAATTTTTTTTTAATGTTTATTTATTTTTGAGACAGAGAGAGACAGAGCATGAACGGGGGAGGGTCAGAGGGAGAGGGAGACACAGAATCTGAAACAGGCTCCAGGCTCTGAACGGTCAGCCCAGAGCCCGACGCGGGGCTTGAACTCACGGACCGCGAGATCATGACCTGAGCCGAAGTCGGACGCTTAACCGACTGAGCCACCCAGGCGCCCCTACATTCTCTTATTTTAAGAGAGAATTTAATAAATTCTCTTTATTTAAAGTTAGATGACTACCCTTCCTTACCTTTGCCACAGATGGTGGACATGAGGGTTTAATACACTTGGCAAATTTCAGGTGTTAAATATAGTCGACGACTTTGGTTAAAGTACAAATAGAAAACACCCCCTTACCCTACACCGTTCCCACAGCACTTATGTTTTTGTATGGTTGGGAGGTTTTTACGTTTTCTGGGGGACGTGCACAACACTCGTTGGCTCTTTTAATCCCATCTAAGACAAGCATGTGTTGCCTCTTCAATGGGGCAACTTTCGGGAAACAGACACTTGAAAAATCTTTAGTAAATAAAGCTGGTAGTGTCTCCTCGGCAGGGTAGACAGTGGAAACCTTAACTCTAAAAAGAAGAGGGCGAGGAGAGAGCCAGCAGAGCCATAGTGTAAGAATCCCTGTCTTTTTAATTTTTAAAAAATATTTTTTAATGTTTATTTATTTATTTTTGAGGGGGTGGAGGGGCAGAGGGAAAGGGAGATAGAATCCCAAGCAGGCTCCATGCTGTCAGCACAGAGCCTGACGCAGGGCTCGAACTCACAAACTGTGAGATCATGACCCTAGCAGAAATCAAGAGTTGGTTGCTTAACCGACTGAGCCACCCAGGCACCCCAAGATTCTGTCTTTTTGAGTTAGTGTTCAAAGATTGGAAGGGTGCCTGGGTGGCTCAGTCAGTTAAGCATCCGACTTCAGCTCAGGGCATGATCTCACAGTTTGTGAGTTCAAGTCCCGAGTTGGGCTCTGTGCTGACAGCTCAGAGCCCGGAGTCTGCTTCAGATTCTGTGTCTTCCTCTCTCTCTGCCCCTCCCCTGCTCACACTCTGTCTCTCTCTGTCTCTGTCTCTCTCTCAAAAATAAATAAACATAAAAAAAATTAAAAATAATAAATTTAAAAAACCCAAAGATTGGAAAATCAAGAGTCTCTCAGTTTAAACATCATGCAGATTTCTCCCCCTCCTCACCCCAAAATAATAAATATAGACCATGAAGGTTTCAAAGAAGTAATTACAGTCCCACTGACACCCTAAGACTTGGGTGGAGTCATGAGGCAGAACCACGAAGGACAAAGAGATGCACGGAAACCAACCTTGGTCGACTTGGGTGTGAGTCCAGCTGAACTGGAAACCATCTGTTACGTAGAATAAATCTCCATAAGCCATTCAAAGACAGTTGCAGGCAGGGTCCTTAAGAACCCACTGGCTTTGTTAATGGTATTTAATTAGAATCCTTTCTTTCCTTTGCTATTTTTGCTGGCAGACTTCAAACCTGCATATTCTCAGCCTCCTGGAGAAGAGGAGATCTGGAACTCCCAACTTTAGGTCATCCTTCAAGTCCCCCCAGACCATCAGGCCCACAGGCCAGGTCAGCCCAAGTCATATCCTACTCTAGACCAGCCTCAACGCACACACAAGGGAGGGCAGGTATCTACAGCATGTGGTTGAAGGCGGCATTCTGAGACTTTCCTCAAATGTGTGAAACACTTTGGGAAGCGGCGTGTTGAAACACAAAAGCACTGAATTCACAGGAAGCAGATGTACATGTGAATCCTGATGACTGGGCTACCTTTGGTATCAGTGCAAAAAGACCTCAGACTGTCCAAGCCTCAGTTTCTCCATCTGTTGTGAGGACTATGTGTAAAAATATGTAGTAAACTTCAAACTTCTACCAAGTGTTTGCTATTGCCTATGTTTTGTTGGACATCAGATGACTTATTTAAGCTGGGTAGATAAGAACAATGAGTGATAGCACGGAACATGTTTCTCTATCGTTTTGGATGCATTGTTCTACGTGAATATCGGGCTACGGTCCGTCATTGCAGTAAGATTTTTCTTTTAAGTTGCTGGTCGTTGATTTTTTTTTTAAGTTTATTTATTTTGAGAGAGACAGAGACAGTGTGAGTAGGGAAGGGGGAGAGAGAGAGAGGGAGAGAGAACCCCAAGCAGGCTCTGCACCGTCAGCGCAGAGCCCGATGCCAGGCTCGAATTCACGAAACCATGAGATCACAACCCGAGCCGAAACTGAACTTCGGACGCTTACCCGACTGAGCCACCCAGGTGCCCCAGCTAGTCATTAACTTTTTAATATTAACCCATCTACTATATAATTTCATATATAAATCACAGATTACCAAAGTCAGAGGGCCCTTCGAAATGACCTAATCCAGCGTGTTTCCACGGGATTTTTCCTCAAAGTGACATCTTGTGTTGGCAAACCTAAACAGCCCGCGGGGTTCCCGAGTTCCTGTGTCCCATCCACTTCAACCCGAAGGGAATTAATTACCCTTTATGACACAACTGCGAGCAGAATAAGGAAAACCTATTCTCCTGGCCACTTTAAAACATCAACATGGGTGATTAGACAGGAAACAAAACACAGTTGCGACATGAAAGAGAAACAAAGCGTTTCCAGCTTCATGAACCTGAATAAAAAATACCTTCCCCCATAATTGCTGCCATTATCTCATGTGTTTGCAGCAAGTTAATGGAAGGGACTCTCCAGATAAGGGGCGCGAATGAGCAATGGTGCTATTCGCACTGGTTGAGAAGCCGGCCGCCTTGAAACCCAAAGGTATTCAGGCTGTGCGTTACAACATCTCTCTGACGCTGTCTTCTGAATACTTTTTTTTTAATGTTTATTTATTTTGGAGAGAGAGACAGAGAGAGAGAGAGAGAGACAGAGCACAAACGGGGGAGGGGCAGAGAGAGAGGGAGACACAGAATCCAAAGCAGGCTCCAGGCTCCGAGCTGTCCACACGGAGCCCGACTTGGGGCTCGAACTCATGAACCGTGAGATCATGACCTGAGCCGAAGTCGGACGCTCCACCGACTGAGCCACCCAGGCGCCCCCCTCTTTGTCACTTCTCTGAATTATGTGGTTCCTATTATTCTCTCAAGTCGTGTGCCATCAGATTCACTTTTAGCCTTCTGAGAAGTTTGCTTACCTTCTCGGACTTTTTACTTGTTTCCTGACATTTACGTGGCCAACCATTGGGCTTGTTTTTGAAGGTTGGAAAGAAAAGCGTTGAGAGCAAAGGCATCTGGCCGGCAGCCCCTCAGACACGCTCAGGGTGACAGCACCATGAACCTGGCTGTAGTCTTAGTCCAGAAACTGAGCCGTGCCAGGACCCCAGCGCTCATCCGTCTCCAGGAGACTAACTTGTAGGAAGCACATTCGTAAAAAGTTTATAGACACAAACCTCAATTCTAATGTATTGACTTACAGTCCTGGACATTTCCTTGCTTTTGCTAGGATCCCCGTGACTCCTATCCAGAGCACCCCCTTTTCCGAGGCTGAGGTATCTGGGAAATGGAATGACCAAAAGACTGCTTGATGAACACTAAGTCGAAGTTTGAAGGGCGGGAATTGTTTGAAGAGAGATTTCATCCAAGCCTGAGACGCCTGATGGCTCACAGTTGCCTCACAACAGGACAGTCTGTGTGAGACAAACACTGCGGGCTCCCTGTCCCTGAATTCCTTTCCCAGGGAGAAAAGTTTCATGGCTGCCAATTGGAGCGCAAGGTCAGTCCAGGCAGGGCCCAGCACAGCAGACTGGGTTTTTGTTGGTGAAACTACAACCAGGCTGGCTCTCTTGAGATTGCTTCCGGGTCACTGCGAGCGATACATGGGTGTTTCCAACTTCTCGATGCACGGTCTGTCAGTTCACTCCCACCGATGGTCAAGTCTACCCATGACATGGGTGAATTTCATTCCTTTGTCATTCAAAGGATAATTTTAAAAAATGTGTTTAATGTTTATTTTTGAGAGAGAGAGAGACAGAGTGCAAGTGAGGGAGGGGGCAGAGAGAGAGGGAGACACAGAATCGGACGCAGGCTTTGGACTCTGAGCTGTCAGCACAGAGCCCGACGGGGGGCTCGAATTCACAGACCATGAGATCATGAGCTGAGCCGAAGCCGGATAAAGAAGACCTTAACCGACGGAGCCACCCAGGCGCCCTGAAAGAACAATTTTTTTATTTTTTAAAAATATTTTTAATAGTTAATTAACTTATTTTTGAGAGAGACAGTGCGAGCATGAGTGGGGGAGGGACAGAGAGAGAGGGTGAGAGAAAGAACCCCAAGCAGGCTCCATGCTGTCAGCATGGAGCCTGATGTGGGGCTCGAACTCACGAACCATGAGATCACAACCTGAGCCGAAGTCAAACACTTAACAGACTGAGCCTCAAAGGAGACAATTTGATTTCCTTTATCTTCTTGGGGGATATCTTGCTCTCTCTTCCACGAATTACTATGTACCGATATCACACTCTTCCAAAATTCTAACAGCTCCTTTACGAAAGCACCTGTTCTAGTGTAACATATTTACTGTCAAACTGTGGCAAGGAACAGGACAGAGAACACACCGCGGAGGCTGGTAGAGCTGCTATTCTAGGGGCACACTTAATGATGATCCATGATTAGGGGTGCCTGGACGGCTCAGACAGTTACGCGTCCGAGACTTGATTTCGGCTCGGGTCGTGATCTCAGCCCTGCGTCAGGCTCTGTGCTGACAGTACGGAGCCCACTTGGGATCCTCTGTCTCCCTCTCTCTCTGCCCCTCCCCCGCTCATGCTCTGTCTCTATCAAAATAAAAACTTAAACATAATAATAAAAAAATAAATTCATTAATTAAATAAAATTCAAAGAATTGATTTAAAAAAATGAAGATCCATGCCAGGAGTACAATGCATAGTTGTCTGTTGTGTTATTTTATTCTGTTATTATTGTAGCTTAGCACTGACAGCAGAATTTTCTAGCAAGGGTAATGCAGCAATAGGCTCACAGAGGGGAAGAGAACGGAGAGGCCGAGGATTTACAAACTGCCATTCACCTCACGACTCTGCAGACCCCAGAGCGCCTCTTTCTCATCATCTACTCCTTCATCTGGACACTGGGATGATAATAGGGTCCCCCCCACACACACCGAGTTGTTATTGGGGCCTAAAGTTCACAGCCCGAGTAACACACTCAGAATAGTGCCAAACACGTCAGAGGGGTCTAATAAATGCTAGTTTTCCTCCTTCGTTTTGACTGGCTTTGTAGATGCTTTCATGAATAGTAGCGCAATATTCAGAGAAACAACCACACGCAGAAGTTTTCCAAAGGTGACAGTAACTCCGGAACTCAAGAAAGAAAAAAACAGTCCAAGATAGGAACAAAGTGGAAGGACACTGCTCGTAAGAATGAAAATCGGCATACCATTATTGTGGTGTTTTTCTCTAACTTAATGCTGCGAGAAGCAGGTGAACTTGAACTTTGGCTGGCTCAATATGGCCGTGCTGGAAGCGTGAGATGACTGTCTTCGGTAAAGCTCTCTCCCTTGAACTGTGGGCTTTCCTTTCTGACTGAGCTGAATGTTCTCCTTCTTTTATTTATTTATTTATTTATTTATTTATTTATTTATTTAGAGAAAAGAGTGAGCATGAGCTCGGGGAGGGGCGGAGAGAGAAGGAGAGAGAGAATCCCAAGCAGGTTCTAGGCTATTAGCGCAGGGCCCGGCACAGGGCTCGATCTCACGAGCCGTGAGTCATGACCTGACCAAGAGTGGGACACTTAACCAACTGAGCCACACAGGCGCCCCCTGAATGTTCTTCTTACATGTCCCCAGACTGACTGATCCCTCCCTCCTCAAAGGTCCTTCACCTCTGCCTGCCTTCTTGACATTGAGTATGTGGTCAGTGTGACTGCTGATACCTTTTCCAAATTACAAAGTCATGGAAAAGACCCATTACTGCTCTATTATATACCGCAACCATCAGTAAACAGTAACAACCGTGTACGTGTCTCTTAACATAAATATAGAGACAGTACATTTTATGACAGATAAACGTGTGAGTCGAAGCAATTCGGCTTTAAAATTTATCATGTAAGTCATGTTTCTTTATCTCATGCCACAAGAAGGGAGGGCATTTGTGTTTTATTGTTAAGTGGCTGTGTTCTCCATTTACAAAAAAAAAAAAAAAATTAAGTTATTGTGGTAAAGTCACAGACCAGGTTTCAGTTACTGGAATCCAGGTGAGCGAAGGAGATGTTCACATAATGCAACGTGAAAGGCTCTGCGCTCACCACCTTTATCTAGTCACCTCCTGCTTTTGCTTAATTTTATTAACTGGTGTTTGCTTACAATCAGGAGAATGAACGTATACCTAAGATGGACCCCTGTCCTGAGTGGTTTAAAAATAATTACCGAAGAGGTTCAGATTTGTTACCCTTTGTGATTATACACAACCCTATACGGGGCACCTGGGTGGCTCAGTCGGCTAAGTGTCTGACTTCGGCTCATGATCTTGAGGTTCGTGAGTTCGAGCCCCGTGTCTGGCTCTGTGCTGACACCTCAGAGCTGGAGCCTGCTTCCGATTCTGTGTCTCCCTCTCTCTGCCCCTCCCCTGCTCATGCTCTGTCTCTCTCTCTCTCTCTCTCAAAAATAAATAAACATTAAAAAAAATTAAAATAATGCTTCTGGTACAAAAGCAGAAAAAAGTTATAGGGATTTGCAAAGTTGTCTACGTGTTATTGCCCCACACAGCTTGGAGCAAGTTACGTAACCACTCCTTGCCTCTGTTTCCTCGTTTGCAATATACAAAAAGACGGTAGCTTTATGCTGTAGTGCTCTCTGGGAAATGAAATGCTTAACCTGTATAAAACACTTTGGAATAGTACAGTCGTCCCTTGAACTTGGGTGTGAACTGCACGTGTCCACTTATATGCAGATTTTTAAAAATAAATGTGCCACAGTACAGTACATGTATTTTCTCTTATTATTTTCTTAAAAACATTTGCTTTTCTCTAGTATTATTGTAAGAATATGGGAAAAAATACGTATAACATGCAACATATGTGTCTATCGGCTATATACGTCATCAGTAAGGCTTCTGGTCATGAGTAGTCTATTTGTAGTTGAGTCTGGGGGGAGTCGAAAGTTACACGTGGATTTTTGACTATTGTAGAAGGTTCCTCTCCTAACCCACATGTTGCTCCAGGGTCAGCTGTACTTGGCCCCTAACGTGCTCAGGAAGTGTTTAGTTATTCTTACGATCACTATAAATTTAAGAAAATGAAACAAGAAGTCTCTAGTTTCTTCAGATCGACATTCCCTTGTATACTACCAATCAACACGTAGTTAGTAATAAACCAAGAGTTTGACCTTCATCGTTCTCCCATGACTGAATGGTGTTGCTCAGATTATAGGAATATCGTGCTTCCCACACAAAGGCTTGCCATACAACCAGCCTCCTATGGAGGCACAAAGAAATTCTCAGTGTGTGTGCTCATTTATCACGATGTCAGTCACTCCTGACCCAGTCACTTGTTTTGGGAAGAAAAGAAGGGCTGCATCCTTGGTCTCTGTTTTTGGTTGAATTGTGTCCTCCCTAAAAGATATGTTGATACAGATCAATGGAACAGGACAGAGAGTCCAGACATAAACACATGCATATATGGTTAACTCATCTATGACAAATGAGGCAGGAGTATACAAAGGGGAAAAGGTGGTCTCTTCAACAAATGGTGTGCAGAAACCTGGACAGCCACATGCCAAAGAATGGCACTAGACTGCTTTCCTACACCATTTACAAAAGTGAATTCAAAATCGATTGAAGATGTGAATGTGAGACGTGAAACCACGAGACTCCTAGAAGAAAACAGGCATTATTATCTCTTGGACATCAGCCTTAGCAACATACTTGAGATATATGTCCTCAGGCAAGGGAAACAAAAGCAAAAATAAACTGTAAGGGCTGCACCAAAGTAAAAAGTTTCTGCAAAACAAAGGAAGCCACTAACAAAATGAAAAGGCAACCTATTGAACACGAGAGAGGAGATATTTGCAAATGATTTATCTGATAAGGGGTGAATATTCAAAATATATAAAGAACTTCTACAACTCACACCCCCATGTTTATTGCAGCATTATTTACAATGGCCAAGATTGGGAAGCAACTCAAGTGGCCATCAGTAAATGAATGGATAAAAATGTGCTGTATATACACACACCCAGTGGAATATTACTCAGCCATAAAAAGGAATGAACTCTTGCCATTTGCAACAACATGGATGGACCTAGAAGGTATGATGCTAAGTGAAATAAGTCAGTCAGAGAAAGACAAATAGCATATACTTTCGCTTATATGTGGACTGTAAAAAACAAAACAAACAAGCAAAAAGAGAAAAAGACTCATAAACAGACTCTGGTGGTTGCCCCAGGGGAGGGGTTGGATGGGCAAAATGGGTGAAAGGGATTAAGAGGTATAAACTTCCAGCTATAAAATCAGTAAGTCATGGAGATGAAAAGCACAGCATAGGGGATATAGTCAAAGCTTTGCCCTAATGTTGGATGGTGACAGATGGTGACTATACTTCTTGTGTGAGCACTGAGTGATGTATAGAGTGCTGAGTCACAGTGGCACCTGGGTGGCTCAGTTGGTTGAGTGTCCAACTCTTGATCTCAGGGTTGGGAGTTCTAGTCTCACATTGGGCATGGAGCCTTCATAAGAAAAAAACAAAAGAATTCTTGAGCCACCATGTTGTGCAAAAACCAATGTAACATTGTATGTCAACCGTACTTAAATCATAAAAAAAAATTTTTTAAGCTGTGGTGAAGTCCTAACCCCAGTACTTGAGAGTGTGACCCTATTTGGAAAAAGGGTCATTGAAGATATAATTCCTTGTCATACTGTAGTAGGATGGACCCTTAATCAACATGACTGGTGTCCTTGAGGAAGAGAAGAGACGTAGACATGGAGGGAAGATGTCCATGTGAAGACAGAGGCAGAGACTGGAATGACTCCTGGGGCCGCGAGAAGCTGGAAGAGACAAGTGAGGATCTTCTACGGAAGGCTTCAGAACAGGCATGATGCTGTTTGTGACACGGTGATTTTGGACGTCTAGCCTCCATGATGGGGAGAGAGTAAGTTTCAGTTTGTGGGCATAATACAGGCTCCTAGACCGGAAAGTAGAACCAACAGGCAAGTCTCCGGTCAATCGAAGAGAAGAGCCAGCCCTTCGCTGTAGGAATCCAAGTTGTCTGCAAAACCAGCCTCCATGAAGCGGGTCCATCGCTTGGGGATGCTTGAGCCTGGGAAGCGAGGTGTTGCAAAGTTGAGCCAGCCCTTTGGGACTAGAAAGAGATAGAATGAGGTTGGCGGGCCTTCTTAGGGAGGTGTTCCCTGACCCACCCCCCACCCCCTGCCTAGAGTTCACCCTCCCTCCCTCTGTCCTCTTACCTGCCCTGTCTTCATGGCACCAGCCGACACACGTCACCTTTATTTGTTTCCTGTCTAACTTCCCAAGAACAGCTTCTACAACTAGAACGGAAACTCCACGAGAACAGGGACCACAAGGAATATTTTTCAAGCGTTCTTTTGTGCCCCCCTGTAATTGTACACAGGTGATTGTAAAAAAAATTAGTTTTTTGTGTCTCCCTGTATTTTGCACATAGTTTTATATTTTTTAAAAAATTTTTAATGTTTATTTATTTTTGCGAGAGAGGGACAGAGACAGAGACAGAGACAGAGCAGGGGAGGGGCAGAGAGAGAGGGAGACACAGAATCTGAATCAGGCTCCAGGCTCTGAGCTGTCAGCACAGAGCCCGACGTGGAGCTTGAACTCACGGACCCTGAGATCATGACCCAAGCTGAAGCTGGACGCTCAACCGACTGAGCCACCCAGGTGCCCCAGTTTTTGTCTTTTAAATCAGCAAAGGGTATTAAAAACTATAAGCTTAAGGGGCTGGTGGTGGGGACTCAAGCTCTCTTTAAAGTGTCATTCACCGTTTGTGTCTTCAGTGTATACTAGATTCTTGATGAATATTTTTTTAAGTTTATTTATTTTGAGAGAGAGAGAGGGCAGGGGAGGGGCAGCGAGAGAAGGAGAGAGAGACTCCCAAGCAGGCTCTGAGCTGTCAGCACAGAACTCGACGTGGGGCTCGAACCCATGAATGGTGAGATCATGACCTGAGCTGAAATCAAAAGTTGGATGCTTAACCGACTGAGCCACCCAGGTGCCCCTGAACATTTTTTGAATGAATCATTGGATAAATGATATTACGATATTCTCTGTGTGTAATTCACCTTCCCCGCTCCTGCCCTCCCCCCAGTATTCAGTAACTTCTTTTTTGGAAAGTACTGCCTTTCTCAGCCATGCTGAAGGAAACCCAACGAAAGGATCTGGCCAGGCCGGGGCCATACAAGAAGGGGCATGTCCCCACTGGAAGCCCCGCAGTCCCCAATAGCCAGGTTTTATCACATTCCTGGAATCTTGGTTCAGTACTGGCTTTGCTCTGCTGTACTAAATGTTTCCTCATCATATGCTCACATGCCAGGCCTCCGTTGGACAGGAGCATAAGAGAAGGTTGGCAGATTCCAGTAGATGTAAATGGGTTAATGTGAGTGACATTGTTAACTGCTGTTCTATTCATTCACAAATTCTGGAAGGCCATCAAAAATTGTAAGTTTGGATCTAGAAGCTCGTTGTGCATTTTAAGAAAACCTGCATAATATCCTCACTGATAAAAACAAAGAAGCCTAAAACTGGGGGTAAGTGTGGCACACGGGACTCCGCTAAGACCCTAAGGAGTCCCAAGAGGAGAGCCGTTCAACATTATGAGAAATTCTGAAGTCCTCCATTTTGCCATCCTTAGAACAACTGTGCTTGAATACAAGGTTACTAGCACACAAAAGAACAAATGGCTTCAGTTTGTGCTCGGCCAGACAGACTCCCTTGCCAATCAGGCTAACCCTGAAGCCACAGAAGGAACTTGTCCTGAATTTCCCTGAGAGCCAACAGCATTAAGAACCGTTAAACAGGGAGAATGAAATCCCCCAATATGGCACACGCTCCCCTACCACATGGCCTGGCAGCTTAAGCCAAAGGCAGAAACAGGCAATGCCTGTCGTCAGCTGTTCCAGGGGAAAGGCTCCAAAATGATCTAACACTCAACTTTGTTTACATTCAGCCCATCTTGCCGGAGAAGTCTGCCCACCCTTCTGGTGGCGTAAGACCAATCTCCAGACTGGCAGTCACCGTCACCCCGAGGTTACCCTCCCGGTTCAGCCGTCACAGGACAGTCAGAAAAATTCACGTAACTGGAAGATGAGGAGCATAGATCCTGGGAAGAGAAGATGCCGACAATCTTATCTAATTGCAGGACTTCGGAATTGGGCTTCTGTGCATAGAAACCAAGTGTATCTAGAGCCTCATGGTCAAGCCAATCCCTCGGCAAGGGTCACTGATGAGATCATCTGTCAGAGTGCAGAGCCTGGATCAGATGACCTCGAGGAACCCTGACCCCTGTGAGCCTCACCGTCTCTGTTGTGATGTGGGCTCCTTGCTTATTAAATAGTTAGAAAGATAATAACTGAGAATGCCAAAACTAGCCAGTATTAAGTGACAAAATGCATACATGTAATTTTATTTAATTAGAAGCGAAGAACCTCTTTACACAATGCTTGGTGCACTCTAAACTCCAGAATTGTCCCTCTGCTCAGCATTGCTGATCTCCTTGTTGATCTTGCCAGACACCCTAGAAGGAACAGAAACGGTTTAATTTAATTTAATGTTTTTATTTCTTTAAACTGATTTTTTTTTTTAGTGTTGATTTATTTTTGAGACAGCGAGAGAGACAGTGTGAGCAGGCGAAGGGCAGAGAGAGAGGGAAGCAGGCTTCAGGTTCCGAGCTGTCAGCACAGAGCCCGACATGGGGCTCGAACTCGTGAACCAAGAGATCATGACCTGAGCCGAAGCCGGACGCTTAGCTGACTGAGCCACCCAGGCGCCCCAGAAATGGTTTAATTTTAACCCAAATCCATCTTCTTCTGAATAAAAGATTTTTCTTCAAGATTTGCTCCAGTCGTTTGAGCTAAAGTGACTATGCCCTATATTTACGTAGCACTGCTAACTTTACCAGACTTGCTTTTTTCTAGGGTCTGTCTGGAATATAAGCTCCTGAGTTCACTGCTGTGTCTTCTGGAACCGTGTGCAGCACACAGTAGGTGCCCTTCAGGATTTTGGACCCATTCACTCTATGACAACTGTATTAACTTTCAAAGCTACGGTTAGATATTTTTGGTAGGTTGGTGTCCTCGTGAAAGAAATAGTTTCGCCTCCAGCCAATCCCTGTAAGTCTATCAGATTACGTACCTCACAAATGTGCTCTTTGAAACAAACTTGAGCTGCGTTGAGAAGCCCAGTTTTGAAAAGTCTTACTGTTTCCTCCAACAAAACAAAAGTTCAAAAAATTGCATGAAGAGAGCATGCATGACTCAGCCCTGGAGGCTGAGTCAGTTGAGCGTCAGACTCTTGATTTCGGCTCAGGTCATGATCTCATGGTTCGTGAGTTTGAGCCCCGCGTCGGGACCTGCACTATCAGTGCAGAGCCTTCTGGATTCTCTCTCTCTCTCCCTCTCTCTCTCTGCCCCTCACTCACTCACTCTCTCTCTCTCAAAATAAATAAATAAACTTAAAGAAAAAAGAAATTGCATGAAGAATTCGTAATTGTTTACTTTTCCTATCAGAGTCACACATTTCGCCATGTTGTTATTTAAGGAGACGTCACCATATTGTAATACTTCCTCTTTTCTGTCAGATAAAGAAAGTGTAAACACATCGGCAAAAGGGGAACTGTGGTTTTATCTGAAACACTAATCTATTTAGAGAGAACAAACCTGCCACCTTAAAATTTCTGTGACCCAGATGCATTTTGCTGTATGCGAGCAAGGCACTACTATTACTGTTTGGTAAAAGACCAATCTCTCTCTCTGTCTCTCTGTCTCTGTCTCTATCTATTGAAAGAGAGGTTTTTGCAGTGGCTTAATACTTCTTCAGTGTTATTTGTCATACATGTAAGAGCAAAGATAGGTTGGTGCTGTGCAATGACACAGAATAACACCCGCGTTTCACATACATATAAAACTCCCAGGGTGCAATTTATTTCCACTTGGAGTATTAAGGCTATACAAGAACTGGTTGGCCATGCAGGACAAGCCATTGTCTTCACGTCTGTCCCCTAATTCAGGTCGGTTCTCAGTAGTTCAAGGGAGCTAACTATCATCCAAACGGTACGAGTACCTGCAAAAGAGAAGGATCTATAAAGATCTCTTGAGCTCAAATGTTTTTATTTCATTTATCCTTTAAAAAACACCATGAAGGTGAACTTCTTGACTTGATTCACTTATTGGAACTCGCAGTAGGGTCAATTAATGGTGAAGAAAAAGTATCAACTTCAAAATGTGGGGTGAAACTCTTACAGAGTATGTACTTAACTCAAAATTGCCACCTTTAACAGTATCATTAAAGAAGAAATTATATACCTGTCATTCTTGTAATTAGACAGAACCCTCCGTGAGAAGTTATCCATGTGCTAAAAGCCACCTCCAACTGTGCCAGCCTGGAATCTGTCTATTCCGTTAATACGGCGATCTTGCGTTGTTATCTATTGTTTTACATGCACGTGAGTATTCAATAAAAGCTTTTTAAATAAACGAATTCTACCTTCCTACGGGGCATGCTTTTATATCCTACTGCCCATTATTGCCACTCTACACCTCTTCCGTTCCATAAAATGTAAGGTCATTGCTATATAAGCTGCTTGTATTCAAGTGAGTCGCTCTAACAGCTCTCTCCATGCTCACTGGCGGGTTCTGCGTCTCTTTTCCAGACCGTCAGGGAATCTTTCCAGCATGCTTCCTTTCTCCCCTCCTAAGTTGACTCAACCTCCCCACCCCACGCCACACACACCTGCTAACTTTGCTTAGAGTCCCTTTGCTTCTGACCCAGCATTCACCCATCGCCCTGGTCCCTCTGATAGATGAAAGATGCTTTGGACTCTCTTCTTGGGTGCTGCCCTTGGGCCCCTCATCCAGCAGCCTGGGAAAGACAGCCAGTCCCAGCCTGGGTGGGACAGTCAGACAGCTCAGACTTGGTGGCAAACGTGAGCTGAGCACTGTGACCATTGACTTCCAGGTTGACTGACTGGTTAGCAAAGCATCTTCTCGCTCACTTTACCACTCAGTTAAGGGAAAGAGCTTCACAGGAAGACAGAGGAATACCTCAGGGCATGGGAGCTTAGTTTAGTGTCTAATACTGTGCTGTGCGTAAGTGTCTGTTGTCCTGGCAGATTGTGGTGCAATGATCCCTCTTGTCTGTACCTTTGTAACCTTAGACAAATCTAAACTTCTCTTTAAGGAAACCCATGCATCATTTCCCTCTCCGGTTACTTCATAGGGCAGTTGGGGTGGGGCCAGGAGCCACAAATCCCTGTCTAACAAATTAAAGCAATATCTATATTATGGGCTTGGTCTTTCATAACAGAAGAAAGCCTGCAGTTAGCGGTGCTCAGGTCAGACTTCTTGCCTCCAGCCGCGTGTCCACCTATGGTGAATACAGATGAGTGGTTTGGGCGTGGGGCTCACCATCACAGGCCCTGGTGACCTAGGAGCAGGAGGAGGATTAGTGATGCCATGTGACCACTTTACATCTCTATTTGGCAAATGGTACTACCACCCCTCAAGTCACCCGAGTTAGAAATCTGGTGGTCATCCTAGACTCTTCCTCTGCCCCATCTCACTCCAATTTGTTTACCAAGTCCTGAAGGCCTCACTTCCTAAATACCATTTGAATCCTTCCCTTTCCTTTCAGGGCCTCTGCCACTGATTGGCTTTTTGAGGTGGGCCTGTATTGCTATAAACTTCCCTCATTTATTTATTTAAAAAAATTTTTTTTAATGTTATATTTTTTTTGGGGGGGGTGGGGGCTGGGGTGGGGAGAGGCAGAGAGAGAGGGAGACACAGAATCTGAACCAGGTTCCAGGCTCTGAGCTGTCAGCACAGAGCCCGATGAGAGGCTCAAACTCACAAACCATGAGATCATGACCTGAGCAGAGGTCAGACGTTTAACAGACTGAGCCACCCTCTTAGAACAGCTTTTGCTGCATCCCAAAGATTTTGGACAGTTGTGTTTTCATTTTCATTTGTTTCCATATGCTTTTTGATTTCTCCTTTATTTCCTGGTTGACTCATTCATGGTTTTTAGTAACATGTTATTTAACCTCCATGTATTCTCCCTCTTTCCAATTTTTTTCTTGTGGTTGACTTCCAGTTTCATAGCACTGTGGTCAGAAAGGTTGCATGGTATGATTTCGATCTTCTTGAATTTGTTGAGGCTTGTTTTGTGGCCTAAAATGTAATATTTTCTGGAGAATGTCCCATGTGCACTTTAAAAGAATGTGTATTCTGGGGTGCCTGGGTGGCTCAGTTGGTTAAGTGTCTGGCTTCAGCTCAGGTCATGATCTTACGGTTGGTGAGTTTGAGCCCCACGTTGGGCTCTCTGCTGATAGCTCAGAGCCTGGAGCCTGCTTCAGATTCTGTGTCTCCCTCTCCTTCTGCCCCTTCCCTACTCTCTCTCTCTCTCTCAAAAATAAATAAACATTAAAAGAATGTATATTCTGTTGCTGTAGGGTGGAATGTTCTGAATATATCTGTTAAATTCATCTGGTCCAGTGTGTCATTCAAAGTCATTGTTTCCTTGTTGATTTTCTCTTTAGACCATCTGCCCATTGATGTAAGTGGGGTATAAAGTCCCCTACTATTACTCTATTATTATCAATTAGTTTCTTTATGTTTGTTATTAATTGTTTCATATACTTGGGTGCTACTATGTTGGGTGCAAAAATATTTACAATTGTTATATCTTCTTGTTGGACTGTCCCCTTTGTTATTATATAGTGTCCTTCTTTGTCTCTTGTTAGTGTCTTTGTTTCAAAGTCCAGCTTGTCTGATAAAAGTGTTGCTATTTCAGTTTTCTTTTGATATGTATTTGCATGACAGATGTTTCTCCATCTTTCTTTCTTTCTTTCTTTCTTTCTTTCTTTCTTTCTTTCTTTCTTTTTTCTTCTAAGAGAAAGTGAATGAATGCATGTGTCAGCAGAGTGGGGCAGAGGGAGAGAGAGGATCTCAAGCAGGCTCCACACCTAGCATGGATCCCCATGTGGAGTTTCATCTCACAACCATGAGATTATGACCTGAACCGAAATCAAGAGTTGGATGCCTAATTGAGCCACTCAGGAGCCCCTCCATCCCCTCACTTTCAATCTGCAGGTGTCTTTAGGTCTGAAACGAGTCTCTCGTGGGCAGCATATAGATGGGTCTTGGTTTTTTATTTTTATCTGTTCTGACACCTTATGTCTTTTGATTGGAGCTTTTAGTCTATTTACATTAAAAGTAATTATTAGTTTAAAAGAAGATTTTATTTTTAAGTAACCTCTCACCCAAAGTGGGGCTCAAACTTACATCCCTGAGATCAAGAGTCACATGCTGTACCGACTGGGCCAGCCAGGTGCCTCTCAAAGTAATTATTGATAGATATGTATTTATTGCCATTTTATTACTTGTTTTGTGGTTGTTTCTGAAGATTTCTTCTGATCCTTTCTAGTCTTTCTCTCTTTGATGGCTTGCTCATTTTCTTTACTGATAAATTTGGATTTATTTCTCTTTATTCTTTGCATATTTGTTAGTGGTTTTTGATATATGGTTACCATTAGGTGTGTGTATAACCTCTTCTGCATATAGCAGTTTATATTAAATTGATAGTCGCTCAAGTTTGAACCCATTCATTACTCCTCTCTCCTCCATGTTTTAGGTATATGGTGTCATATTTTACATCTTTTTATTTTGCGAGTTCCTTGGCTGATTTTTTGCAGAAATATTCATTTTTACTGCTCTTGTGTTTGCTATCTTCATACTGTCATTTTTGGTCTTTTCTTTAGACTCAAAGAGTCCTTTTTAATATTTCTTACAGGGCTGGTTTAGTGGTCATGAACTCCTTTAGTTTTTGTTTGTCTGGGAAACTCTTTATCTCTCCTTCTATTCTGAATGACAGCCTTGCTGGATAGAGTATTCTTGGCTGCGGGTTGTTCCCATTCAGCACATTGAATATGTCATGTCACTCCCTTCTGGTTTGGAACTTTCTGCTGAAAAGTCCACTGGTAGCCTTATGGGGTTTCCTTTGTAGGTAACTGCCTTCTTTTGTCTTGCTGCTTTTAATATTTTTTCTTTATTGCTGTATTTTGCCTTTTTTTAAAGTTTATTTATTTTGAGAGAGAGTGTGAGCTGGGGAGGGGCAGAAAGAGATTGGGAAAGAGAGAATCCCAAGCAGACCCCACGTTGTCACCACAGAGCCCAATATGGGGCTCAAACCCATGAACCATGGGATCATGACCTGAGCCAAAACCAAAAGCCGATGCTTAATGGACTGAGCCACCACCCAGGCACCCCTTTTTTTCCCTCCTGTTTGTTCAGCTTGATTACTTTCCATTGCCCTGTTCTCTAGACCATTAATTTGTTCCTCTGCTTCTTCTGGCCTGGTGTTCATTCCATCAAGTGTATTTCTCATTTTGTTTATTGAGCCCCTAAACTCTGCCATGTTATTCCTTATCTCTACATTAAGGGTCTCCTTCATATCTTCCACTCTTGTCTCAAGTCCAGTGAGAATCCTTATGATCAGTGTTTTAAATTCCCCATCAGACATGTTATTGTATCTGTTTTGCTTACATCTCTGGCTTTGCCTTGTCCTGTTCTTTCATTTGGGACAAATTCCTCTTTCTTCTCATCTTGTCTAAGTCTCAGTGCCTGTTTCTGTGTGTTAGGAAAGTCAGCTACATTTCCTGTTCTTGGGGGTAATGGCCTTATGAAGAAGAGGTCCTGTAGTGCCCTGTAGCATAGGGTCCCCTGTTCTCTGGGGCCTGACACTTCTGGGACTGTCTCCAATGTGCACTGCGTGTGCTTTACTGTCTTGTCCTGCTCGCTTTATCCTTCAGGTCAGTCATCTGCGGAGGCTGTCTCTGCCCGCTGTGGGCAGTGTTTGGTCCCTGGTGTGATGGCGGCGTGTTTTAACGAGGTGTGCTCTGGTCTGCTTCTGAAATGAGACCCGTCGCTGCTGCCACTAGAACTGAGGCCTCACAAAACTCCTGGGTAGGGAGTCATGGTGCTGGCAGGGGTTTGGGCTGGTCTTCTGGGGGTGGGGCCCACCGCACCCGGACTGAGGCACACACGACTGGAGGGGGCGGTTCCATCAGAGTGTGGGGGAGGGGACTCGGTGTAAGCAAGGTAGGGAGTGTCCATGTGCACGGGTTCCCGAAGGTGGCCTTGTGCTCATGCTGAGGGTCAGAGGAGGAGGATGGTGCCAGCCAGTTCCTCTGTTCCTGGAGAGATCTCTCTGTGAATGCTGCCTCTCTGGGCTATGCGCCAAGATGAATGAATAAACTCCTCACTGTGTGCCCCAGGTGCTCTTCAGATTGCTGTTTCCATGCTGTATGTCTGCAGGCTGCTTGCCTCCTTTCTCTCCAAGAGTATCCCCAATGTCCTATAAGCTCTCCCCAAACCAAACATGCTGACCTTTAAAACTCTAGGCTTGAAGCCCCCCCGTTGGTTACAAGAACTCAGGAAATATGGCCCCTCTCACTTTCCGAGCCAATTTCTATGGGGGTTCATTTTCCCTGTCAGCTCCCCTGTGTGCCAGTCTGTCTCTGGCCCTTCCCCAAGACCATGGTTCCCATGGTACCATGGTACCACAGCAGCCACGATCTGTTTCTCCCCCAAACCGTGTCTCCACACTTTGTACCTTCTTTGATGTGGCCTCCTCTCTGACTTTAGTTGTGGAGTTTGTTCGCCAGTCTTCGGATCAATTTCTGGGATAGTTAGAATGATTTGACAGTTATCTAGTCATGTTCTTGGAAGGTGGTGAGCCTAGAGGCCTCCTACTCCACCCCCATCTTCCCTGAAAAATCCCACCTCTGCCACTGATTTAATTCAGGTCTTCATCATTCATCACCAGAGCTGCTGAGCTTGGAACCTTGTCTCCTTGTGTCCACCTCCAAGCTGACGTCTTCTACCACATTCCTGGTATGCTCAGATTTCACTCCCCGCCTTGTCACCCACCCCAGTCCAGAAACTTTCAGTGACAGCCCCACTGCCTCAGGCTGAAGTTCAACCCCCCCCCCCCACATGGCACACTGCCCTGCTGCCTGGCCCCATCCCCACGTGCCCTTCATTCCAGCTCCATCCATCTAATTTCAGTTTCCAGATCATATCACAGACTCGCCCCCTTCAGGGATCATCCACGCCTTCCCCTCACCCTGCAATGGCCATCACCTACTAACTACCTCCCCTCTCCCACTGCTTCAGCATTCATCTATCCACGGAACATTTACTGAGGCTTACCTTGGCCAGGTACTGTTTTGGGTGCCTCCCAGACAGGACTTCCTCCGCCCCCCCCTTGTAGGACTTAACCTCGGAGAGGTGTGGGTGGTGGTGATGGGAGGGGGTGGACAATGAGCGAAGTGGAATAACAAACTTCCCGCTCCCGAGGACAGAAGCGGTGTAGACCCGGGCGGTAGTAGCGGAGGCGACGGGACCAGGTACACTCTGGATGCAGCTTAAAGGCAGGTGTGACGGGATTTGAAGGGGAACCGGATGGGGGGTAAAAGAGAAAGAAAGGTGACACGGATGGTGTCAAGGCTTTTGATCTGAGCAGCTCTAAGAACGGGGCTGCCAGGAACTAAGGAAGGCAGGGAAGGCCTGGAGGAGTAGGCTTTGGGGAGAAGATCAGGAGACTGATTTGGCCTTGGAAAGTTTGAGATGCTTGAACACTCCATCCGGTGTCTTCTGAAAGCCTTCCCGGCCCCTCTCCTCACTCAGAAGGTGCACTTGGCATCTCTTGTAACTCTGGCGATGTTGTTTGTTTTCGTTTTTCTTTTTTCTTTTTTTTTATGCTGTCGTGGCCCTTGGCACACAGATGTTTTACATTGAGCATGTGTTGACTTGGACTAGAAAGCAAACCAGTCACTTCTGTTCGGGCAGCAAAGGAGTCATCGAAGTAGAACTTGCTCTTCTGGCACAAAAAACCAGAAGACAAGGACAAAATATGTAAAGTGACTGTGCTCAGATACGGGGACACTCGGCCACGGAGCATGTGGTCCCTGAGGTGATGGAAACAAATGAGGTGAGACCTACATCACCCCAGCTTTCTGCCTGGAGGCGATTTTTACACCACTGGGCAGGGAATGGGAGCCCAAGCAGAATCGAAGAGACCTTGCTGAGATGAAGAGGCAAAGATTGGGGGTTGGGGATGGCGGTAAGGTGATTTGCAGTTTGTGGGACAGCATATCGAAGAGGAGGAGGCTACATAAAGAAAGTGCTCCCAAGGGGCGCCTGGGTGGCTCAGTCGGTTAAGTGTCCAATTTCGGCTCAGGCCATGATCTCGTGGTTCGTGGGTTCGAGCCTCGTATCAGGCTCTGTGCTGACAGCTTAGAGCCTGGAACCTGCTTTGGATTCTATGTCTCCCTCTCTCTCTGCCCCTCCCTGATTCATTCTCTCTCTCTCTCTCTCTCTCTCTCTCTCTCTCTCTCAAAAATAAATAAATCTTTAAAAAATTTTTTTAAAGAAAGCAGGTGAGGGGCACCTGGGTGGCTCAGTTGGTTAAGTGGCCGACTTCAGCTCAGGTCATGATCCCGAGGTCCGTGAGTTCGAGCCCCGCGTCGGATTCTGTGCTGACCACTCAGAGCCTGGAGCCTGTTTTAGATTCTGTGTCTCCCTCTCTCTGACCCTCCCCTGTTCATGCTCTGTCTCTCTCTGTGTCAAAAATAAATAAACATTAAAAAAAATTAAAAAATAATAAAGAAAGCAGGTGAATTGGAAAAAAAAAAAAGTGCTCCCGAAATAGGGATCCCCTAGAGACTTTGCATGGGTACCAATCTGGGTGTGTAAGGGTGAAACACCCTAGAGCCTGGAAAGAACTGGTGGGAATCTATAGGCTGAAAGTTCCCAAAGCTGAGATACAGTCTGGGAAACCTGAGTTCTTAGCCTGCAGGGTGGAAGGCCCTTTTGAACACCCGGGGTACTGAGTAAAGACCCCTGAAGGGTCACTGTCTCAGTAGAAGGGCTGAATTAGCCCTACTGGAAAGGCCTAAAACAAACAGAAAACCAACCAAACAAACAAATAAACAAACAAAGACCAACCCCATCTGCAAATAGCTGACCAACAAAACAGACTTTAATACTCCGTATACAAAGCTATACTCATGAAAACAGCATGGTACTGGTACAGGATAACATATACAGACCAAGGAAACAGAGTCTAGAAATTCATCCAGATAGATACAGCCAACTGATTTTCTTGGTGGTAGACACTCTATGGCTACTTTATTGAGACCTCGTAATGGTTGTTTGGGGGCATTGGTTAATGCTTACGTATAAAAATTCCGAGCAAAAGTTATCGTGACCATGTTTCATGGCATAAGACTCTGGACTTCAGTCACCTGTTTGTGCTGTGCTGTAATGGACTCAGAACTATTCTCTAAAATCATATGTGCTCTGCTACAAACATTCCCTTGGCCCTTCTTGGCGCATTAGATTTTTAGTCAGTCAAGTGGCCTACTTCTAACTAAAGTATCGGGATCTGTTCTTAATCAGCACCATAAAATAATTCTCACTCTTTCAAAATTTACATATTGAACAATTACTACATGGTAGGCACTTCAGACACTGCTTGGGAGTATAACTTCCAAGACTACCTATCAATAGTGTGGTTACAAGATAGTATTTAGGAGTGACGGTCTCACATACAAGTAGGCAATTCATTTCCCTACTCAATCTACGATTACCTCAAGTAAGCCAAACTCTAAGCTTGATACATGCCTAGACCTCACAGTTTTGCCTTTTCACAGTGACCCATGTGCTAGCCCTGTGCTCTGTGGCCCGAACCAAGTGGTGTAACAGAAAAAAATGTGGTTTAAACTCATTGGGTTGCATGGAAATGTAGACCCACTGAAGTTTCCTCAAAACTATATTATTGTTTTGTATTGTTTTGTTTCAAGATTTTATTTAAATTCCAGTTAGCCTAGAGTGTAATATTGGTTTCAGGAGTAGAATTCAGTGATTCATCACTTACATAAAATACCCAGTGCTCATCACAACAATGCCTTCCTTAATACCCATCCCCCATCCAGCCCATCCCCCACCCACCTCCCTCCATCAACCTTCAGTTTGTTCTCTACAGTTAAGAGTCTGTTTTATGGTTTGCTTCTCCCCCCCCCCCACCCCACGTTAATCTGTTTTGTTTCTCAAATTCCACATGACTGAAATCGTATGGTATTTGCCTTTCTCTGACTTACTTTGCTTAGCATCATATACTCTAGCTCCATCCATGTCATTGCAAATGGCAAGATTTCATTCTTTTTGATGGCTGAGTAATATTCCATTGTATGTACATACCACATTTTCCTTATCCATTCATTGGTCAATGGACAGTTTGGCCCTTTCTGTAATTTGGCTATTGTTGATAATCCTGCTCTAAGCATTGGGGTGCACGTGCCCCTTTGAATCAGTATTTTCGTATCCTTTAGGTCAACACCTGGTAGTGCAATTAATGAATCATAGGGTAGTTCTATTTTTGACTTTTTGAGGAACCTCCATACTGTTTTCCAGAGTGACTGCACCAGTTTGCATCCCCACCAAGAGTACAAGGTTTCCCTTTCTCCACATCCTTGTCAACACCTGTGTTGTCCCTGTCAACTTCCTGTGCTGTTAATTTTAGCCACTCTCAGAGGTGTGAGGTGATATCTCATTGTAGTTTTGATTTGTATTTCCCTGATGATGAGTGACGTTGAGCATCTTTTCGCGTATCTGTTGGCCATCTGGATGTCTTCTTTGGAGAAATGCCTATTCATGACTTCCGCTCATTTTTTAACCGGATTATTTGGTTTTTGGGTGTTGAGTTTGATAAGTTCTTTATAGATTTTGGATACTAACCTTTTGTCAGATATATTATCTGCAAATATTTTCTCTGATTCCTTAGGCTGCTTTTTACTTTTGTTGATTGTTCCCTTTGCTGTGCAGAAGCTTTTTATCTTGATGAAGTCCCAATAGTTCATTTTTAGTTTTGTTTCCCTTGCCTCCAGCAACGTGTCTAGTAAGAAGTTGCTCAGGCCAAGGTCACAGAGATTACTGCCTGTGTTCTCCTTCAGGATTTTGATGGTTTCCTGGTTCACATTTAGACCCTTAATCCATTGTGAATTTATTTTTGTGTATGGTGTAAGAAAATGGTCCAGTTTCGTTCTTCCACATGTTGCTGTCCAGTTCTCCCAACACCGTTTGCTGAAAAGACTACCTTTTTTCCATTGGATATTCTTTCCTGCTTTGTCAAAGATTAGCTGGCCATATAGTTGTGGGTCTATTTCTGGGTTTTCTTTTCTGTTCCATTGATCTATGTGTCTGTTTTTGTGCCACTACCATACTGTCTTGATGACTACAGCTTAATAATATAGCTTGAAGTCCAGAATTGTGATGCCTCCAACTTTGCTTTTCTTTTTCAGGATTGCTTTGGGTATTTAGGGTCTTCTGTGGTTACACAGAAATTTGGGGATTGCTTGTTCTAGCTCTGTGAAAAATGCTGGTGGTATTTTGATGAGGATTGCATTCAACGCGTAGAATGTAGTATAGACATTTTTAACAATGCTTGTTCTTCCAGTCCATGAACATGGAATGTTTTTTCATTTCTTTATGCCTTTTTCAATTTCTTTCATAAGTTTTCTATAGTTTTCAGTGTACAGATCTTTTACTACTTTGGCTAGGTTTATTCCTATCCTATGGTTTTTGGTGCAATTGTAAATGGGGTAAATTCTTCTTTCTGCTGCCTCACTGTTGGTGTAGAGAAATGCAACTGATTTCTGCACGTTGATTTTATATCCTGTGATTTTGCTGAATTCGTGTTTCAGTTCTAGCAGTTTTTTGGTGGAGTCTTTCGAGTTTTCCATATAGAGTACCATGTCACCCGTTAAGAGTGAAAGTTCGACTTCTCCCTTGCCAATTTGTATGCCCTTTATTTCTTTTTGTTGTCTGATTGCTGAGGCTAGGACTTACAGTATTATGTTGAACAGCAGTGCTGAGAGTGAACATCCCTGCCGTGTTCCTGACCTTACGGGGGGAAAGCTCTCGGTTTTTCCAATTGATAAGACTAGCTGTGGGTCTTTCATATATAGCCTTCATGATGTTGAGGTGTGTTCCCTCTATCCCTATGTTCTTGAGGGGTTTTGTCAAGAAATGATGCTCTATTTTGTCCAGTGCTTTTTCTGCATCTATTGAGAGGATCATATGGTTCCTGTGCTTTCTTTATTAATGTGGTGTATTACACTGATTGATTTGTGGATATTGAAGCACCCCTGCAGCCCAGGAATAAATCCCACTTAATCGTGGTAAATAATTCTATTAATGTATTGTTGGTTTTCATTTGCTAGTATCTTGTTGAGAATTTTTGCATCCATGGCCATCAGGGAAAATCGGTCTGTAATTCTTTTTAGTGGGGTCTTTGGTTTTGGAATCAAGGTAATGCTAGCCTCAGAGAGTGAGTTTGGAACTTTTCCTTCCATTTCTATTTTTTGGAATAGCTTCAAAAAAATAGGCATTAACTCTTTTTAAAATGTTTGGTAGAATTCCCCTGGAAAGCCATCCAGCCCTGGACTCTTGCTTGTTGGGAGATTTTTGATTACTGATTCAATTTCTTTATTGGTTATGAGTCTGATCAAATTTTCTATTTCTTCCTGTTTCAGTTTTGGTAGTTTATGTGATTCTAGGAATTTATCCATTTCTTCCAGGTTTCCCAGTTTGTTGGCATATAATTGCTCATAATATTCTCTTAATTTTTTTTCATGTTTATTTATTTTTGAGAGAGATAGAGTGCGAGCGGGAGAGGGGCAGATAGAGAGAGGGAGACACAGACTCTGAAGCAGGCTCCAAGCTCTGAGCTGTCAGCAGAGAGCCCGACACGGGGCTCGAACTCACAAACTGCAAGATCATGACTTGAGCCAAAGTCAGACGCTTATCTGAATAAGCTACCCAGGTGCCCCCGCTCATAATATTCTATTATTATTGTTTGTATCTCTGATGTGTTGGTTATGGTCTCTCCTCTTCCATTTGTGATTTTATTTATTCGGGTCATTTCCTTTCTCTTTTTGATAAATCTGACTGGGGATTTATCAATTTTGTTAATCCTGTCAAAGAACCAACTCCTAGTTTCTTTGATCTGTTCTATGTTTTTTTTTTTTTTTTTGTTTTGCTTTTTAATTTCAGTATCATTGATTTCTGTTCTAATCTTTATTATTGCCCTTCTTCTGCTGGTTTTTGGGCTTTATTTGCTGTGCTGTCCTCTTTCCAGCTTCTTTAGGTGTAAGGTTAAGTTGTGTATTTGAGAGCTTTCTTCCTTCTTTAGGAAGGATTGCTATATACTTCTGTCTTATGACTGCCTTTGCTGCATCCCAACGGTTTTCGACTGTCGCGTGTTTTCATTTCATTGGCTTCCATGTATTTTTTAATTTCCTTTTTAATTTCTTGGTTAACCCTTTCATTCTTCAGTAGGATGTCCTTTAACCCCCAGTATTTGTGGTCTTTGTAAGTTTTTTCTTATGGCTGATTTCAAGTTTCACAGTGTTGTGGTCTGAAAATATGCATGGTATGATCTCTATCTTTTTCTACTTGTGCAGGGCTGATTTGTGACCTAGTATGTGATTTATTCTGGAGAATGTTCCATGTGCACTTGAGAAGAATACGTATTCTGCTGCTTTTTTTTTCTTTTTTCTTTTAAATGATTACTTTTCAGAGAGACAGAGAGAGAGAGAGAGGCGAGCACACATGGGGGAGAGGCAGAGAGACAGGGTGACAGAGGATCTGAATTGGGCTCTGTGCTGAGAGTAGAGGGCCCACTGCAGGCCTTGAACTCATGAACTGTGAGACCATGACCTGTGCTGATGTCAGACGCTTAATCAGCTGAGCCACCCAAGAGGCCCTCTGCTGCTTTAGGATGAAATGTTCTGGATATATCTGTTAAGTCTGTCTGGTCCAGTGTGTCATTCAAAGCCATTGTTTCCTTGTTGATTTTCTGCTCAGATGATCTGTCCATTGTTGTAACTGGGGTGTGAAAGTCCCCTACTATTATTGTATTATTATCAATGCGTTTCTTTATGTTTGTGATTAATTGATTTATGTATTAGGGTGCTATCAAGATGGGAGCATAAATAGCTATAATTGTTAGATCTTCTTGGTGGATAGACCCCTTAATTATGATATAATGCCCTTCTTCATCTCTTGTTACAGTCTTTGTTTTAAAATCTAGTTCATCTGATATAAGTATGGCTATTCTGGCTTTCTTTTGATGTCCAGTAACATGATCAATTTTTCTCCATCCCCTCACTTTCAATCTGCAGGTGTCTTTAGCTCTAAAATGAGTCTCCTGTAGGCAGCATTTAGGTGTGTCTCATTTTTTTTAATCCATTCTGACACTACATGTCTTTTGATTGGAATATTTAGTCCTTTTACATTCAGACTAATTATTGATAAATATGAATTTAGTGCCATTGTATTACTTTTTTTGTCATTATTGCTGGAGGCTTCTCTGTTCCCTTCTGGTCTTTGTCACTTTTGGTCTTTCTTTCTTACTCAAAAGAGTCCCCTTTAATGTTTCTTGTAGGGCTAGTTTTGTGGTCACAAACTCCTTTAGTTTTTGTTTGTCTGGGAAATTCTTTATCTTTCCTTCTATTCTGAGTGACAGTCTTGCTGGATAGAGTACTCTTGGCTGCATATTTTTTTCCACTCAGCACGTTGAATATAGTATGCCACTTCCTTCTGGTCTGCCAAGTTTCTGTGGAGAAATCTGCTGCTAACCTTATTTGTTTTCCCTTGTAAGTTAGGGACTTCTTTTCTCTTGCTGCTTTTAGGATTTTTTCTTTATCTATATTTTGCAAATTTTACCATAATATGTCTTGGTGTTGGCCCACTTTTGTTGATTATGATCGGAATTCTCTATGCCTCCTGGATTTGGATATCTGTTTCCTTCCACAGTTTAGGTAAGTTTTTGGCTATAATTTCCTCAAATAAACCTTCCTCCCCTTTTCCCTCTCTTCTTCTGAGACTCCTGTGATACGAATGTTATACTTTATGGAGTCACTGAGTTCCCTAAATCTATATTCATGATCCAATATTCTTCTTTCCCTCTTCTTTTCAGCTTCATTATTTCTGTAATTTTATCTTCTATATCACTGATTCATTCCTCTGCTTCTCCCATCCTTGTGGTCATTACATCCAGTTGGTTTCACAATTCAGTTGTAGTATTTTTTATTTTGGCCTAATTTTTAGGCCTTTTATCTCTGGGATAAAGGACTCCCTGGTGTCTCCTATGCTTTTCTCAAGCCTGACTAGTATCCTTGAGATTGTTTTAATTTCTGGATCAGGCATATTACTTATAACTGTTTCGATCGATCCCTGTCCATGACCTTTTCTTGCTCTTTTTTTTGGGATGAATTCCTCCATCTTGGCATTTTGTCTTAGGTCTCTGTCTTCTTCTCTGTGTTAGGAAAGGCCTGTTGTTCTTGTTCCTGAGAGTAATGGCTATCTTAAGAAGAGGTCATATACTGTCCAAGGCCTGGCACTTGAGGAAGTGTCTCTGGTGTATGCTGCATGCACTCCACTGCTGTGTTTTGGCTGATCTTTCTCTCAAATCAGTCCTCTGCAGAATTTCTCCTTGCCTGTAGTGGGGAGTGTTTGGACCTTGGCCAGAGTGTGGCAAGTTTTAACTAGGGTGCGCTCTGGTCTGCTTGTGAAAAGAGACCTGATGCTGTTTCCACTAGAGCTGAAGCTTTGCAGCACTCTGGTCAGTAGGCATGGTTTGTGTGGTGGGGTTTGTGCTGGTCTTCAGGGGGAGGGGCCTGGTGCTCTTGTTCTCAGGCACACTTGCCTGAGAAAAGCAGCACTTGCAGAGCACAGGGGGCTGGGGCTTGGTGTAAGTGGTTTAGACCGCCATTGTTGGTACTGGGCTGCTTACTGAAGGTAGTTTACGCTGAGGAGTGGGGAGGAAAATGGCGCCAGCCATCTCCCTTGTCCTGGGAGAAGGGAGTTCATGCCTGCCGCTGTTCAGGAAGCCCTCACAGAAGAGCAAACATTCTCCTCTTGTGTGTTCCAGGTGTCCCTCAGATCCCTACCCTCACCTTGTCTGTGCCTGGGCTATCTGCCTGCCTGGCAGCACAGTGCACCTGTGTTTTATTCCAGCCAGGCCTGCTGAGTTTCAAAACTCCAAACTTCAGGGATATGCTATGACTGGGACCCGGGTCCTCTGGGGGAGGGTCTCACCATTCTGGGACCGGTGAAGTTTTGTCCCAGAAGGACAGTTGAACCAGGAGTGTGGGGCTTGGATAAAGCACAGCAAAAAACTGGTGTCCAGGTTAGCCACCCTCAACAGGTGTCTCTGCACTGATGCTAAGGGGCAGGGCAGCACAATGGCGCCCACTGGTTCTTCTGTCCCCTGAGAGGCAGTTCCACCTCTCCCAAAGCACTCCAAGAACGGGGAAACATCTCTCATCATGCTTCCTGGGAGATCTTCAGATCCTGTCTGCTCCTGGGCCTCCACCCTCTCCATAGGAGCACTGCAGCACCCTCCAGGCTCCACACCAACTGCATTGTGGACCTCTAAAACTCCAGTCTTTAAGGGGTGCCTGGGTGGCTTAGTCAGTTGAGCATCTGACTTCAGCTAAGGTCATGATCTTGCAGTTCGAGGCCCATGTTGGACCCTAGCTGTGTGGACAGCTAGGAGCCTCGAACCAGCTTCAGATTCTGTGTCTCCTTCTCTCTCTGTTCCTTCCCTGCTAGCTCTCTCTCTCTCTCTCTCTCTCTCTCTCTCTCTCTCAAAAATAAATAAAAATTACAAAATTTAAAAATAAATAAGTAAATAAAACACCGGACTTTGAGCCCTGCTGGTTGAAAAATTCATGATAATCAGCCCCTCTCATTTTCCCAGTCAATGGCTTTGGGGAAGTGTTTTCCCTGTGTATATCCCTGTGTACTCCCCTCTCTCCATGACTAGGGCTTCCTCCCTTCCACAGCATCCACAACCCATTTCTCTGCAACTCCTACCTTCCACAACATGGCCTCTTCTCTCCCTCTGGTTGTGGAGTTTGTTCTGCCAGTCCTCAGATCAGTTTCTTGGGTGTTCAGAATGACTTGATATTTACCTAGCTGGATTTGAGGGGTGAAGCAAGCTTAGGGTTCTCCTACTACTCTGCCAGGAGACTATAAACTATATATTATATATAAATTATATATAATATATATTTTATATTATAATAAAAATATTCCAGAAATCAAGCACAGGGGCTTCCCTCAGTGTTCTGCCTGGATCAGACACTATCACCAGCTCTGAGCCCCGGGACCTCTTCTGCCCAGTCATGTCACCCAGGCTAGCATCCAGCCATTTCTCCTCAGCTCCAAAATCTAACTCATATCAAACTACCTGCTCAGCCCCTCCATGTGCTTGTCTAATGGGCATATTAAAATGCCATGTAATCCAAAATGGACCCTTTGACTTCCCTGTCTTCATCCACTTTTCCAAGCCTTCTGAGATGTGGGTCTCAGGTCAGGTATAACTCAGGTCAAGATGGAGTCTCAGGTAAGGTCTAACTCAGATGAAAAAATGCGATCTTAGGTAAAGTATAATACAGATGAAGATAGGATCTCAGGTAAAGTCTAACTCAGGTGATGAATGCAATCATAGGTAAAGTCTAAGTGAGGTTATGGGGTAGTCTCAGGTAAGGTCTGACTCAGGTGAAGATGAGATTTCAGATAAGGTCTGACTCAGGTGAAGAATGTGATCTTAAAGTGTAAGTCATGTAAAGAGTGTGATGTCAGGTAAAGTCTAACTCAGGTGAAGAGTGTGTTCTCAGGCAAGGTCTAACTCAGGTAAAGATGGGGTCTCAGGTAGGGTCTACATCAGGTGAAGTTGGGATCTAAGGTCTAATTAAGTCGAAGAATGTAGTTTCAAGTACAGACTTGACTCAGATAGGTCTACCTCAGGTGAAACGGGGTCTCAAGTATGGTTTAACTTAGGTGAAGAGTGTGGTCTCAGGTAAGCTCTAACTCAAGTGAAGGGTGTGGTCTCAAGTAATGTCTAACTCAGGTGAAGGTTGGGTCTCAGATAAGGGCCAACTCAGGTGAAGGTAGGGTCCCAGCTAAGGTCTCAGGTGACAATTGGGGTCTCAGGCAAGGTTTAACTCAGGTGAAGATGCGATCTCAGGTACAGTCTAACTTTGGTAAAGATAGGACCTCAGGTATGTCTAACTGAGGTGAAGAATGTGATCTTAGGTAAATCTAAGTCAGGTGAAGGGTATGGTCTCATGTAAAGTCTAAGTGAGGTGAAGAATGAGTGAGATCTTAGGTGAAGCCTAAGTCAGGTGAGAAATGTAATCTCAGGTAATGTCTAACTTAGGTGAAGGTAGTATCTCAGTAAAGTCTAACTCAGGTAAAGAATGCGATCGTAGGCAGTCTAAGTCAGGTGAAGGGTGTGGTCTCAGGTAAGGTCTAACTGAGGTGAAGGTAGAGTCTCAGGTGAGGTCTAATTCACGTCAAGATAGGGTTCAGGTAAGGTATAACGCAGGTGACGATGGGATCTCAGGTGTAGTCTAAGTCAGGCAGAGCGTGTGGTCTCAGGTAATGTCTACCTCAGATGAAGGGTGCGGTCTCAGGTAAATTCCAACTCAGGTGAAGATAAGTGTCAGGTAAGGTCTAATTCAGGTGAAGTTAGTGTCTCAGGTAAGGTCCAACCAGGAGGAAGATGGGGGGAGGGTCTCAGGTGCGTCTAACTCAGGTGGAAGGGCTCAGGTGAGTTCTAATTCAGGCGAAGGCAGGGTCTCAGGGAAGGTCTAACTCAGGTGAAGTGTGTGAATCAGGGAAGGTCTAACTCGGGTGAAGATAAGGTCTCGGGGAAGGTCTAACTCAGGTGAAGGTGTGGTCTCGGGTAAAGGCTGATGGAGGAGGGTTCTGGGACATAACCTGTCTTGAGGTCCAGGCCCACTTTTGGACCCCCGTCCTTGTCATCAGTGGTGGGAGCCACCCCTTCCTCCTGGGGGAAGAGGGCTTATAACTTTCCTCCAGGCAGGGGTGCACCCCAGGCCAGGGGAGGCCACAGAGCAGCCGTGGACTGTTAGCCACGGGCACTCAGCCACTGCGAGGGGCATCTGGGTGGGTGCCACAGCCTCCAGGACAGAGGGCGGTCAAGATTTCTTCTTTTAAACATGTGTAGGAGGGAATTCCAATGGTAAATGAAAAGTTGAAGAATGCGATAGAATGGAGGTGGGAGGGGGTCATCCTGGACGTCTGGTTTTCTCTTTTAGACCCAGCCAATCTACAGCACACCCTAGAGCCGGGATTTGGAGTTCGTGAGACAACGAAGCAAGGGGTCCTTCCTGGTTGTGACAAGATGACAGCCACCCCCAGCTCCAGCGTCACCGAGTCGGCTGTGGTGTCCAGTGTGTCACGCGGGCGGCACCAGCAGGGCGCTTCCGTCACCTCTCCTGTCTCCTCCACGTCTGTCCTTTCCCGTCCTATCTACTCTCGGAGCTACTCAAGGGTCATCCCCTGCGCGCATTTGTTTCCCACTGTGACCTCCTATAACCGGTTTCTGTTGCTACAGCTGAGATCCCTGAAACACACCTTCTCAGGGCCCTCCTGCACCAGCCCCAGCTCCCCGGCCTTGGCCAACTGCAGAGGACAGGATGAGCCTGCTTCCGGACCCTGGTCCCCAGGCCTCGGCCCCAGGGCCAGGTCCCACGGGCTGCTGGAGTCCCGAGGGCTGGTAGGAGGAGAGGGAAGGGGAGGGTCCTGCATTTATGGACCCAGGACATTGTGAAGCTACCTTTGATTGGACAGAGCAGGCTTCCAGAAGACCCAGGGCCACCTGGCTGGAAATGGATACAGCCAATTCCCCCTGTGACTCATAAGCCCTTCCCCATCCATCTCTCAGGAAGGAGAATGTCAAGAGCTTAGCGTTATCACCCACCACCCCCACTCCCTATACAGGGAGAGCCATTTCTTTGAGGACTCCTACTTTTTGTCTGCTTCAGACTCCTGTCCCCAGCACTGCCAAGTACCCACCACCTCCTGTGTCATCCCAGCTTATGTTGAGAATGAATGATTTCTCCAGCAGAGGAGGGAGACTTGCTCTCATGTTCCCCCTTCCTGGCTCATTCCCACCGGGAGGAGATACCTTCAGCCAGAGAGTGAACTTAACTTCCAGGCCATCCCCTCTAGCCTTACTGACTAGCGCCAACCTGGTTAGCCCCCAAGCACTATGATGGCGTATATTTCAGGAGCTCCCAGCCACCCCATCCACGGGCAGCCACCCTCCACGCCTTGTACTAGACTGCCCATCATCTGTAGTTGGCCAAACAAAAGTTAGGAACGAGACGATGATGTGTCACGGTTCCTTGGTTGTAAGCAACGAACCAACTCTGTCTAGCTAACCCAACAAATGGAGACCTTGGTTCAAGGGCTTTCAGGTAGCTCACAGAGAGGACAGGAGGCTGGAGATCCAGTCTTGAAATGGGATAGGAGCCAACGGCAACTGGTCAACTGTTCCGTTGGAGAGTTACTGGGGAGATGGGTGTGTGCTCAGCGTGATCTCTGAGGATGCACGGGTCTGTCCAAGATTCACAGTGTCAGGAGAGTCTGAGTGGCCCTGCCTGGCTCATGGGTCCACCTCTTGGCTGCGTGGAAAAGTCCTTTGATTTACTGTCCCACCCAGAGGGCACACAGGGCGAGAAGCTCAACTCCACAAACAAAAGCTGGGGTGCTGGGGCGCCTGGGTGGCTCAGTCGGTTGGGGGTCCCACTCTTGATTTTGGCTCAAGTCACGATCTCACAGTTTCATGGGTTCGAGCCCCGTGTCTGGCTCTGTGTCAGCAGTGTGGAGCCCCCTTGGGATTCTCTCCCCTTCCCTCTGCCCCTCTCCTGCTTGCACTGTCTCTGTCTCTCTCAAAATAAATAAATAAACTTAAAAAAAAAAAAAGCTGGGGTGCTACCTCCAGTGGAAGGGAAATAGATGCCGGGCGATTAGACAAATGGCCCCCGTGAGGGCCTTTGTCTCTATGTTTCGCCAACTATGTGGCTAATCGACCCCACCTCACTACCGCAGAAACCACACCCGGGAAACTCTCCCACACTCCCCAACCCAGCCTGCTTCATAATCACATCCGGTTCCACTGACCCTGGAAGTCGATCAGCCCCTGAGCACGGGGCAAGCGGCCCAGAAGCGCCTCCAGGGTGCCCTCTGGAGGCCACAGTGGGTATAACCTCCTGGACGACAGGAATTCAGTAAAGGTTGCAGAATGAATGAATCTAACCAGCCAGAGCCCCAGGGTATGTTGCCCAGTAGGTGCCCAGGACCCTCCCCTCAATGTGTACACGGCATCATTCACTCTGAGGCCCAGAGAAAGTTATGCGTGCGCTTCACATACTTTAGGGGTAATCAGTCCAGAGGCCTTCTGACTTTAATGGTCTCTCTCCACTACCTTTCCCTACTGTCACGCCCCTGGGTCTCACCCTCCCTCCACCAGTCACCCACCCTGGGGACCATCCATTCTGGATGGAACAATGTTGAGTCTTACAGGAAGCCTCGAGGGAGGGGGATGCCACCGTGGTTAAACCATCTCACCAAGTGGCAGGGGAAAACCTGACCCTGTTCTACTCCTGCCGTGGGGGATATACCTGTATGCTCGCGGAGTTAGCCAAATCTTTCCCTCCTCCCACGTAAGAAGTCCACAGGCCCGTTCGAATGCATCCCATAAATATTTATTCAGCATTTACTAACTGGCAGGTACCATGGGAGGCACTGGTGGTACCGCGTTGCACTTGCAGGCTTGAGGGGAGGACTCACGGGGCCTCTCGCACACGTATGTAATGAAACCGTGATATTTGCCAGAAGGGAAATGTACATGCTAGAGCAGACAGCAGGAGGCCATGTTACCTGCAGGTGGGGGCCGGTTTCTCTAAAGAGGTAATGTTCCAGTGCCATCTGCAGGGTGAACAGAATGCAAGAGGCGGACGGGGGAGGTCACCTGTCTGTCTTCGGAGGCCACCGCACCGTGCTGGGCCCTCGGTCATGGGAGGGAGCTTGGTCTGGATTCTCAGAGCAGGCATACAATCCTAGCTGATTTTGAGCAGGCTGCAGTGGATGACTGAGGGAAGGGCATTGAGGGAAAGAAAGTGAAGATCTAGGGGCGCCTGGGTGGCTCAGTAGGTTAAGCGTCTGACTTCCGCTCAGGTCATGATCTCACAGCTCATGAGTTCGAGCCCCGTGTGGGGCTCTGTGCTGACAGCTCCGAGCCTGGAGCCTGCCTCGGATTCTGTGTCTCTGGCTCTCTCTTTCTCTCTGTCCCTCAAAAATAAATAAACATTTTAAAAACTTAAATTTAAAAAAAAAAGCGAATATTTAGGCAGAAGGCCAGGCCAAAGGGAGATTTGGATGAAGTGGGGAGAAGCAGGGGGATCTGGGGAGTGTTTTGTCCTTGGAGGACTTGATAACGGAGCGCAGGTGGAGAGCAGCCCCGGGATTCTGGCGGGCGTGCGTCCCTCTGTCGCTCGCACCTACAACAAACCACCTGTGACTGTCCCCGCCACCCAGAACTGCCATCTCATCCAGGTCGGGGACCTTCTCTTGTGCCCATATCCGGGTATGTGAGACAACCTTGGTGCATCTCCGCTCCAGGCCGTTCGGCTCTGCGGTCGTGAAAGCCACCAGCAGGTGGCAGCACACGAAAAAGGAGCGGGCCACTTCTTTTTCAGGGACCTGAACCGCACCCCCCCCCCCCCCCCCCCCGCAGCCTTTTGACTCCCTGTGGCCGGTTTCCCCCCAGGGTCCCAATTCCCAGAAAAGACCTCCGTCCCCAGCCTTTTTGAGCTGCCTCCGTGGAGGGTGTGGCTTCCAAGGCCTGGGGCTGCCCAGTAGCTGCGTGGTTACAGCCTCTTTATTTCTGGCTGCCGTGGTTTTCCCAGGCTTGGTTGTCCCCCTTCCCGGCCTTGCACCCTTCCTGGGCATCCAGACCGTGTCCGTGCGAGCCTTCCCGGTCAGGTCAGGGGGCGATGGGCAATGCCCAGGCGGGGAGCCCCTCGCCTGACTCAGAAGCTGGGTTCGGGTCTAGGCACGGGGGGTTAGGGTGAGCGTGGCCGGAGAGGGCAAGCCTCGTTCTGCAAGGCTCAAGGCCTTCCCCGGAAGATGTGAGCGACAGGACTGCCCCCTCCTCCCCGGGTAAGGAAAGAGCAGACTTGGTGGTGGCGGGAAGGGGGTTGAGGCAGGTGAACGATGACCTAGTGAGGGACGCAGGAAGCTGAAGGTCAATTTAGGGGACACAGTGCCAGGAGGGAAGGGATTGTAACCACCTCCGTTTTGACCTCAGTCTGTACTTTCTGATGGCGTTCTTCCTTCCAGCTTCTGTCTTAACTCAGGCGAGCACCAGACAGGCCAAACAACCCCCCATGGGAACCAAAAGTACCCCCGTCGCGCCATGGGGACTGCCCTGAGCCGCAGGAGCCCCGCGCCTGACCCCAAGGCAACGATCCACCTGACCCTCGCTGCCCACCTGCGCGCGCCCACCGACCTCTGTCCCACACTCGCCTTAGGTGAACCTGGACCTATTTTCAGTGCTTTGGTGATGGCCTTTGAGACGCTAGTCCGTTGTCTTCCCAGTGGTGGCCTCATTGGAATAAATTCCTTTCCTGTGTCCCCACCATCCATCTCTTTGCCTTTGACTTTGTGAACGGCCAGTGGCCAAACCCGGTGTCCGGGACCCCCAGCCAGGGGGTCTTGCCCCCCGTGCCCTGGCGACAGAAGGAACACAGGCCAGAAGCCAGACCATCTTACCTGACGCTGGGGATTCGTTTCTACGGACTAGTGTAGAGGTCTGCGGCCACATGTGACATCCAGGACTCCGTCCCCTGTTGTTGAGAGCCTTTGTCACCGATGGAACGCTGTGGGAAGGGCTTCACCGCGTAGGAAACGGAGTCCCCATCCCCACTGGTGATCTTCTCTGCCAGACGCTCACCGTCTGACCCCTTTCAACTTCTCCTCTCTTGCCCCCACGCCTCCTGCTTCTGTTCCTTGCTCTTCTGACCTCGATCGTCAGAGAGTGGTTCCCAGTTTCAGGAGACTCGTTATCCCCAGACCGCACACGGATCTCCCTCAGCCTCTGACGGATGCCCAAAGCACCACAATCTCGTTGCATAACCTTATTAATATTACCTTATTGCCGTTTAATGTATATGAGATATTTTATCAGCGGTATCGATCTGTTTTTTTTGTGTGTTAATGCTTCTTGCCAGTTCAATCCAACGAACGCATGACAAAGACCCACTTGGGGGACAGCTGAGCCACCCCATGACTCAAGTGTGTGTACTCTGGGATGGTGCAGATGATGCATTCATCTGTCATCAGTCGTTTGCTCCTTAGGTTGGACTGCTGGTGCTCCTGGGTCACCCCTAATTGGTCTTACATAATAGCCCTGGCCAGGACGGCCCAATGGTGTTTCTGCCGAGAGTCCATCGACAAACGTGCCCGGCCTCGTCTCTGCCGCTCTTTGTGGCCGCACTCCGGCCACCCGCACAACCTGCGTTTCTCAGGGGCGTCGGTCTGTACCCGGCCACCTGCATCTGTTCTGCTCGTTGCCTCGTGTTAATGGTCAGCTCTATCCAGGAAGCCCGCTTTGGTTGCCCAGATGGTATTTGCATGTGCCAAGCTCTGTGCTAGACACAGGGGATCCCGAGATGAAGAAATCATGGTCCGGAACCTAAAAGTGCCCTCCGGCTCGGGGACAGGGCAGTGTGGTCAGTGCTGTGATAGAGGTGAGCAGCTAGAGGAGCTAGGGGCCCGGAGAAGGTGGCACAGAGGAAGCTGCAGAGGGGAGGATGTTCCAGATAAGGATTCCTGGTGAGAGGAGTTGCCGTTGTAGCGCGTTTGAGCCACTGCTGGTCGCTCAAAGGACAAAGCCGGGAAGTGATCAGAGATGACGTCTGACCAGATCAGAAAGGACCAGGCTGTGGATTTATGGATCTGGTCACTCTAACAACTTCGGGCTTTATCCTGAAGACTCTTGGCGGCCCCCCTACCCCCAGAAGGATTTTAAACAGGGGAGGATGGGATCACACCGCCATTTTAAAGACTTAGCTCTGGGGGCACCTGGGGGGGCTCAGTTGGTTAAGCGTCTGACTCTTGATCTCAGCTCACATCTTGATTTCAGAATCCTGTGAGTTGAAACCCCGCGTTGGGCTCCACGCTGGGCGTGAAGCCTAAAAAGAGAGAGATGCCTCCAGCTGGAGTGGGAACAGGAAGTCAGAGGGAATGGGGCAGGAGGCCAGGAGGTAGCCCCGGTCCGAACTCAGATGACAGTGTTAGGACCGAGGGGGAGATCAGGGAGGGGTCACGACATACCAAGGGGCTCGGGTTGCTCAAGACTGCCGTCCAGCATCTGCCCTGGCACCTGGACGGATGGCGGTGGTTTGCTAACACAGGAAATTCCAACGGGTACCAGGTTTGGTGGTTTGGACCAGTTCAGTTCAAGGTTCCTTGGCATCTTCAGATGGAAACGTCCGGTGGGCAGCTGGCCGTGCAACTCTAGACTGGACAGAAGGGATCGGACTCCCTCACCCTCGAGGGTGGCTAATTTCAAAAAACCAGAAAGTGCCAAGTGTTAGCAAGGATTGGAGAGGTTGAGACGTTTGCGCACTATTGGTGAGAATGCAAAACGGTGGAAAGCAGTGTGGCGGGTTCTCAAAAAGTTAGAAATGAAATTATCACAAGGGTGGCTCAGTCGGTTAAGCGACTCTAGATTCCGGCTCTTGATTTCGGCTCAGGTCATGATGTCACGATTCGAGGGATCAAGCCCCGCGTCGGGCTCTGCACTGACAGTGTGGAGCCAGCCTGGGGTTCTCTTTCCCTCTCGCTCTGCCCCTCCCCTGCTTGTGCACTCTCTCTCTCTCAAAACTAAATAAACCTTAAAAAAAAAAAAAAAAAAACCAAAAAAAAAAACCCAGGGGCGCCTGGGTGGTTCAGTCGGTTAAGCGTCCGACTTCGGCTCAGGTCATGATCTCACGGTCCGTGGGTTCGAGCCCTGCGTCGGGCTCTGTGCTGACGGCTCAGAGCCTGGAGCCTGTTTCAGATTCTGTGTCTCCCTCTCTCTCTGACCCTCCCCCGTTCATGCTCTGTCTCTCTCTGTCTCAAAAATAAATAAACATTAAAAAAAATTTTAAAAAAACCCCAGAATTATCATATGATGCAGCAGTTCCACTGCTGGGTGTTTCTCCCAAGGAATTGAAAACAGGGTCTTGGAAAGATATGTGTAGCCTCATCTTCATAGCAGTACTGTTCAAATAGCCTACAAGTGGAGGAAACTCAAGTAGCCATGGACGGACGAATGGATCCACAAAATGCAACATGTCTATTTGTATATGTACACAGCTCAGCCTTGAAAAGGAAGGAAATTCTGCCACCTGCTACAACATAGAAGAACCCGGGGGACATTATGCTGAGTGAAATAAACACGTCACCAAAGGACCAACACTATGTGGTTCCACTTAACATGAGGTGTCAAACTCACAGAGACAGAAATTAGACCAGCGGTTGCCAGGATCCGGGGGAAGGAGGACAGGCGGGGGCCGGCGGGGTTATTGTTCAATGGATACAGAGTTCCAATTTTGCAAGAGGGAAGAGTTCTGGAGACAGATGGCGGTGATGTTTGCACAGCAGGGCGAATGCGCTTCATGCCGCTGAAATGTACACTTAAGAAAAACCCGAAAATGGTTCTGATGGTAAATTTAGGTGAAATGTATTTTGCCACACTGGGGGGATAAAAGGCATTTGAGCCATAGATAGGGATTTGGGAATTCTTCGGCCCTACAAGTGGTGACCGAATCTGTGATCTCAGCTGGACAGGGAACGGAGAGGACAAGAATCTGTTGCCCGATTGGCAGAGAAACTGATGGAAAGGGGCCTGGGGAGTAGCAGCCAGACTCACAGGAGGGGAGCCAGGAAGGAGTGGTGTATGGATGTGGGGGCAGGAGAACAGGTCTCAGGCTCAGAAGCCGCAGAGATGCCAGCGACGAGGGGGACGCGTGGCCTCCGAGAAGCAGCTGCAGGGGGTGGAACCCAGATTGGGATGGGGGTCCGGACTATGGGGGCTGAGGGAGCAGAGAAAAGTGCAGCGCCTGGAAACGTGGCTCTCCAGGGAGGAGAGGGAGGCGGTGGCCAGGCAGAACGGCAGCTGCCCTAAGTCGATGACAAGATCACTGGCTTTGCAGCTTCCTCCGATTTCACGCTCACTCGGAATCCTTCTGCGTCTATCCCGATTCCAAAGCCCGCATGGACATATGGCCCGCCAGACAGAGCCACTCTGGCTTAAGAAGCCGGCATTCGGGTGGCGACACCACACTCTCGAGAATGGGATTGGCTCCCGGGAGCTTTCGGGACTCCAAACAGCTCGGACAAGATCAAGGTTGTGGAACCGCCGGGGTCAAGGTGCTGGATTGTGCGGGGTCTCTGCTCTCTCTCCCGAGCTGCCCTCTCTGCCTGCAGAGCTGTCCGTCTGTCACACACAACCTCCTCTGAGGCTCGCTTCGGGCTTCGCTCCAGAAAGCCTTCCCCTCCAGCCCCAGGCTGGTGACGGGCTTCCCCCCTGCACCCTTTCCGGGGATCCCACGCTCCGGAATGTGTGCTGGCCACACGGTGTGTGTGATTTGCTTCTGTCCCCACTGAGCTTGGCCGGCCCCCAACGTCCCGATCCCAGCATATGGTAGGTGCTCACTGCACGTGTATCCAACTGATGAGTGAATAGCGAAGAAAGATTGGGCGGAAATCGTCTAGTGGATCGGAGGACAGGAAATCCATCCTTGGAGGGCAGGATTTATTGAGCGCCAGGAGGGAGGGTCGTACGGAGAGAAGGACCCTGCCCCAAGAGCGTATGCATGGTGGCTCTTGTTTGAAAGACGAAGGGGAGTTATATTTGGCCTCTGTGCTCTCAAAATTATTTGTTCATACTTGCGGCTGGCACATTGTGCACAATAAATCTTTGTTGACGCGATGAATGAGCCTTTATCACAGAACTTATGATACGATTTTCGAGTTTGTATGTGTGATTCCCGCCCCCCACCCCGGATCGTGAGCTCCTGGAGGTCGGGGGGCTGTGTCTCACTCATGTTTGTTACCAGAATCTCGCCCAGAGCTTTGCACATGGCGGGTACCTCACGTGTTTATCGGCTGAAAGAGATGAGGACAGAGTGTTCACATCCACCCACATGCGGATCCTACCCTCCCCCTTCTCCCCCTTCTCCCCCTCGGTATTATTTTTTCCACAGGAAACCAGGTGAAAAGCCCATTTCTTGTTATTGGCTTTTGATGGGCCTGAACGTTTCCGCAGGCTTCCTCGACACCATGCGCTGACAGCGGCCAACAGGCTTCCACGGCCTCTAAAGAGGTGCTGAGGGATCTGGGAAGACGCCCAAGCAGCGTGTGTGTGGTGGGTGGGTGGGGGGTTGGTGGTCGTCGTAAGGCCTGTGATGGGGATGGTGCATAGTGTCTCTCCGATGAGTGGGGCACCGGCTGATAGAAACGAAGCTGTGCACCTGTCGGGGGTGGGGGGGGGCCGCTGAGAGCCGCATGCTTAACTTACTGAATTCTCCAATGCGTACGTTCGTTTCTTTTTTCTTTTTCTTTTTGAAATTTATTTCTTTATTCTGAGGGAGACAGAGACAGCGTGAGGGAGGGAGGGGCAGAGAGAGAGGGAGGGAGAGAGAATCCCAAGCAGGCTCCACACTGTCAGCACAGAGCCTGATGAGGGGCTTGAACTCATGAAACTGCGAGATCATGACCTGAGACCAAGAGTCGGACGCTTAACCGACTGAGCCCCCCAGGCGTCCTGAGTATATTCAGTTTACCAATACGTGCACAAAGGGGAGGCATCCAGCGGGGATCTGGCCCAGGCACCCCCGCCCTCTCGCACAGACCAAACAACTCCCCTGACCCCATCTCCCACCTTTGTTCTGCCTGCTGGGGAGATGGGCTTGTCTAAGCAGGCATGAGTTTCTCAGGCGCGGTTAAGTGGGAAGATGAGGATTTTAATACGTATTTTTCCCCCCTTAGGGGTGGAACGAGTTTATCGAGGAACAGAAGGCAGGTCCTCAGTGCCGCGGGTGATTTCTTTTCGGAGCTTCTGAATGTTGCTCCAGGGGCAGCTATGGTGGCTGGGAAACTGGGTCAGAGCGAGGGTGGTGGCCCTTCCCACCTGCTCCTTGGCCAGCTCAGCCCACATGGCTTTGTCCTCTTTGGTGACCAGCCCTCCAGCCTTCTCACCGTCACCCTCTCCCCACCCTTGGGGACAAGGACTAGTGGCTCATGACTTCAGCACACCTTTTTATGGTCTTCCTGGCTTTGCTGGGTGACACCACACATAGTTTAAGGTCAGCTAGGGAGGGGTGTGCCCTTGGTGGCAGTTGTCTCTTAGAGCTTCCTGCATTTGGCTCCAACTCCACAATCAGGGGTGGAGAAGCCTTAGGCTTTAATGATCTGCAGCCTGATTTCTCTTGGACTAGCCCGACTTCTTTCCTGCTCTCTTCGGAGGCAAGGGGAGGGTTGTTCGAAAGCAGGTTGTGTTTATTCCCAAGGAAAAGAGCTGGCTTCCTCTTCAGCTATTTTTCTGCTCTTTGTTATTGGTAAATTCCAATTCTCCAGCCTCCAGCTAGGCAAATTTACAAGTTATTATTAGCAGCTATGTGGAAACCTCATAGTCGAAATGTTTTCTGATAAAAGAACGTTCTTTGTTAAAAATTATTCTGGCTGCTCTGTGCTCACCCAGCTTATATGTTGTAACTTCACAACTTCAAAAAACAGCCTTTTAGGGGCGCCTGGGTGGCACCATCAGTTAAGCATCCGACTTTGGCTCAGGTCACGATCTCAAGGGTAGTGAGTTCGAGCCCCGTGTCGGGCTCCGCGCTGACAGCTCAGAGCCTGGAGCTTGCTCCCGATTCTGTGTCTCCCTCTTTCTTTGTTCTTCCCCCACTCGTGCTCTGTCTCTCTCTCTCTCAAAAAATAAGTAAACATTAAAAAAAAAAAGGCTCTTAATCTGGCACAATTTTACTAATTTTTTAAATGCTTATTTATTCTCGAGAGAGAGTGGAACAGAGCGGGAGCAGGAGAGGACAGAGAGAGAGGGAGACACAGAATCCGAAGCAGGCTCCAGGCTCCGAGCTGTCAGCACAGAGCCCGACTCAGGCCTCAAACTCACGAACCGTGAGATCATGACCTGAGCCGAAGTCGGATGCTTAACCGACTGAGCTACCCAGACGCCCCACAATGTTAATAGTTATTAATTCCAGGTGGTGGGAATATGGGTTTTAAAGTATTATTTGGACGTTTTTGTAACTTTGCCAGAAAAAAAAGAACCCCTCAAATACATTGCTCTCTGTCCTCTTCCCGAGGGGACCTTGGTAGGCCAGCTGCTATCTCAGTTCCTGAGCCGTTAGCGGGACCTCACCGTTTCCTCCTGGGCACAAAAGAGATCTCCGTGTTCTGGGCCAGTCCTCCCACCTAACAACCGTGCTTGCCAACCATTCTTGCTGGACCTGGAAGCAAATCACTGGTTCTAAAGATTAAAAAACAAAAGGGAGATATAGTGTCCCAGGGGACCTCTCTGCTGAACTCCACCGAGGGCTACTAGTTTTGCTCCCGTGGCTTTGGGCCCGTTCCCAGGCAGAATAAGCCTGCTTATGTCAGAGGCGGACAGACCCTGCGGAAGCTGCCAGGCTGGACTGGACCAAGATGGCACATCGCTCGGCCCGAGGGAGCTCGGACACAGGGCCAAAGTGTTGATTCCAGAGCTTCAAGCTCTAAGTAGACTTGGCCACAGCCTCGTTTGCCGTCTGTCAACCGCCAAACTGGGCCCGGTGCGCCTCTTGCGTCAGTGTTTCTCAAAGCCCACGGCTGCACCACAGCCACCCGCGGCATCTGTTAAAACAGACTTCTGTGCTCACCCCGGAGTTTCCTGTTCAGTAGGACTAGGCTCCAGCTGGAGAATCTGCATTTCTAATAAGCTCCTAGGTGAAGCTCCTGGTTGGGGTCAACAGGTAGGAAATTGCTGATTTAGGGGCGCCTGGGTGGCTCAGTCGGTTAAGCGTCCGACTTCGGCTCAGGTCATGATCTCGCGGTTCGTGAGTTCGAGCCTCGCGTCGGGCTCTGTGCTGACAGCTCGGAGCCTGGAGCCTGCCTCGGATTCTGTGTCTCCCTCTCTCTCTGCCCCTCTCCTGCTCACGCTCTGTCTCTGTCTCTCTCTCTCAAAATAATAAATAAATATATAAAAAAAATTTTAAATCGAAAGAAAGGAAATCGCTGATTCATAAGGCGTGCCTGCTGGTTTTGTCTTGCCTGTGTCCTGGGGTGAGAGAAGGGCAAGAGGGGAGGACATGTGGGAGTTTTGTACCGTTCTGTGCTCCTAGGAATGCTTATAACCTAAAAGCACACCTTTCTACTACTCTGTGCTCCAAAAGCTGGGGAAGGGGCACATCAGTGTGGATCTCAACCCAGACAGTATTTTCTCTGGTCTAATGGTGACCCCTGCCCCCTTCTCTGGTTGGAAGTCAGCTCGCAATTTGCGTTACTAGGTTGTCGTCAGTCTAATGATATTTCTCACAATTGCACGGTGTAACTGGTGTCTGAGCCCTATTTCAGGGTATCCCAATCCCATGGCACTTCGTCTTCCTCAAGTTGACCGAGTGTCTGTTGTCATCGATCAACGCCAGCCTTCAGCCCCATGGAGTCTTGGGGGTTCCACAGCAAACCTCCATGCACGGTGGACCCACTAGTTGTACCCAGAGTTCTCGGGGCTCCGGCTGCCTTCTGATGTGATTGAGTGTTGAGTTATTGGTGACACTAACAGAACTGCTCAGGAAGTGGAAAAATCCTTGATATGCGTGTCCTGTGTGTTTGGAGACGTGGGACGGCATGGGGGAGGGGAAGAGGCAGTCTTTATTTTCATCGCTGAGAACATTTCCCCCAAACAATCTCCACTTCCAACGTTTAGCACTGGGAGGAAAATTTTAGTGATCTAAAATCTTGACGAGCAGGAGCAGAGGGCAGAGGGCTGGTGATATATCATTGTTTTCTCATATAGCAACGAAACTTGATTTGTGCAGTGGGACTATTTTTAGAGCAGTGGAGAGTTTCTGCATAGGGTTACATTTAAATTTTTAGCCTCCTCTGTGAGATAATAATTCCTGATAAACGTATTGTATCCTACGGCTCCTTCTGTTATTCTGAAATTCTCATCTATAGGACAGTTTAAACAACAACTGTCTTAAAATAGTTCTCGCTTACCTTGCACCCCTGTGGGAGTGTTTTAGAAATCTTTCCGTCCTCACTGATGCTTACACAATCTTTTCTCAGAGTCAGATTGGAGGCTTCATTACCTTCTCTGTACCAGGGCCAATTTCTGTGAGCTAGGGGGACCATTTGCTGGCTGATCTGGAGGGACAGGGAGATACATTGTAACTCTTTGCCATGGAAAGCAATTTTAAGCCAGTAGTCCCTAGACTAGGTGGTATTTGTTTTAACGCACCTTGCCATTAGATGGTAGTATAGTAACAGATATAACAATTTGGGGGCTGAGGCCCAGTCTTCGTCTCTTTCTCCACCCATTCAAATAAGCTCAGAGAGGCTATAAGTTGGTCTAGTAGAATCCTCGTCAGCCCCAACAGGCTGGATTGGGGCCAGAGACCTCTGTCCTGAGTAGGATTCAATGGAAAGTCAAAGTGGGGTCTGACGTTGTAAACTTAGTCGTGTTACCTCCAGATCTGGAATAATGACCATTTACAGTCTAAGAATGCCTGGTTGGGGTTGGAGGCATTGCTCTGAGACTCCTTACAACAGCTTTGGGCTTCCCTACTTTTCAAAATTCGGATGTCAAAATATATACTTTATCACTACTCCCTGACAAAGCTGTTGCATATCCGACATTCAAACCAAATGCTCATCTTTCCACTGGAATTTAGTTTCCCCTTCCTCATGGCTGTACTCTCCTTAGTTGATATTTATAAAGCACACAAAGGGGCATCTGGGGGGCTCGGTCGGTTGAGCGTCCGACACTTGATTAAGGTTCAGGTCGTGATCCCAGGGTCATGGGATCGTGCCCCGCGTCGGGCTCCATGCTGAGCAGGGAGCCTGCTTGGGATTCTCTCTCTCTCTCTCTCTCTCTCTCTCTCCCTCTGTCCCTTTAACTGAAAAAATAATAAATAAACAAATAAATAAATAAATACGAACATATCTAATGTTTGGCAACTTCTTTCCTCTGTAGTATGTGACCAGAAAGGAAGAAACGGCTCCTTTCAGGCTCTGCCCCTCCTCAGTTTTGAGTCCTGCTGCCCTGTGTCTCCCTGTCTTCTGCCGTAAGCAATAAGGTGTCATTGTCAGGGACTCTGTGCCCCGAGAAGACAAGAGAAAACCAGGTCAAGGCGACTTACGTGGAAATTTACACATTTTTAAGAATGGCACGGTTGGCTTAATTTCTCATATAATTGAGACTCTCTAACGGTATTAGAAGTTAACGGGACTCTACATAGCTGGTAGGAAACAAACAAAAAACCCCCATCCAATTAGACCTAGTTTCTGTAAAGATAGTAAGTCCAAGAAGAAAACAAATTCTGCAGAAATACAGAAAACGGGCCAGATCCGACGCATCGGCGTTTTCCTGCCTTAGCAATCAAGGCGACAGATGGATTCTCCGATGGGCCTCGGGGGTGCGGGTCCGCACAGGCCATCCATCCGTATGGTCTCGTCCCCCCAGCACGCTAATGCTCTGTCAGGAACCTGCCAAACCGCTCCCTCACTGGGTCACCGCCACAGCCTGTGTCACCGTTTAGTGACAGGCTGTCCTCTGTTCCTCGGCCATTCCGGGGAGCACCATAACTGTCACAGTCAGGAGCTGGCCGTTCATACCCTGAGTCCGGGGCCCTCCCCAGCCCCGTCCCCGTGCTCCGAGCCCGGCCCATCCTCACCGCCCTGGGCTAAGATGTCAAGCCAGATGAGCAAACACCCAGACCGCCCGCGTGCGGAGGGCAGACGCCAAGGCTCACCTGGCCCCGCCATCTCCCGGGAAGTTTCCGCCATCGCAGATGGCTACTGATGCCCGCTCTGTTCCCTCCTCGTGGAGCCGCCTTCACTAGCCTAGATTCTGCTGCCTTCAAAGGCCAGAGGGTTGAGCACAGCTGAGGGGCCACAGAGGCCACGTGTGGGGCTGGAGTGGCCGTCCCTGCTTCTGACACCGGCAAAGACCTGCGGGAGCCGAGACTCGTGTAGGCCTGAAAAATGGGGCCACTGTGGGTCCCTCGAGCCCTCCCAGCCTGAGTTCTCGCTCTGAGGAGCACACACCCACTCCTCTCCCCCCTCTGTTAGGAAAATACTTTTCCCAGAAAACAGGTGCTTCCTCGGGCCCTGAGAACCCATTGTTCTTCCCTTGGGCCAGTCTTTGGGCCCACTTTCTTTTTTTCTTTTTTTAAATGTATTTATCATTTTAATTTTTTTAATTTTTAATTTTTAATTTTATTTTATTTTTAATTTTTTTTTTAATGTTTATTTATTTTTGAGACAGAGAGAGACAGAGCATGAATGGGGGAGGGTCAGAGAGAGGGAGACACAGAATCTGAAACAGGCTCCAGGCTCTGAGCTGTCAGCACAGAGCCCGACGCGGGGCTCGAACTCATGGACCGTGAGATCATGACCTGAGCCGAAGCCAGCCGCTTAACCGACTGAGCCACCCAGGCACCCCGTTTTATTTTATTTTTGAGACAGAGAGACAGAGCATGAGCAGGGGAGGGTCAGAGAGAGAGGGAGACACAGGATCCGAAGCAGGCTCCAGGCTCTGAGCTGTCAGCACAGAGCCCGACGCGGGGCTCGAACTCACAGACGGTGAGATCGTGACCTAAGCCGAAGTCGGAAGCTCAACCGACTGAGCCACCCAGGCGCCCCTGAGCCCACTTTCAGGCATGCTCCTGCGTGAGAAGTCTCCATTCTTCTGCTCTGTTCTTTACCATGGCTCTACCCAGAGTCTTATCTTCCAGCCACGTCACGTGAAGTCTCCAGATATTGGCCATATCAAGCTGTAACATTTATTGCATGATAATTTCATGCAGTGGTATGTTGGTCAGTGTTCAAAAATCAGTTTTGGGTGGGGAAGGGGGAGGAAGATCTGACTGGCAGCATCGGCTCGTTTCCGTAGGGGAAATACTCTGTCCGTGGCCAATTTCCAGCTACCAGTGTGATATTCCAGAACTTGGGAGCTGGGAACACATGCACACAGACTCCAGCACACCCGCGAAGGTGAGCCCATCACCACAGCTTGGCCTCTGGTCTCGTCCAAATCCTGACATTTCTGGGGGGCGAGGAGATCAGATAGTAGTTTTTTAGGGTGTAATAATATCTATTGTTGAATATTAAGACTTACAAACTAGAGGTGTCTGGGGGGCTCCGTCGGTTGGGCATCCGACCTTGGCTCAGGTCACGATCTCATGGTTTGTGAGTTCGGGCCCCACGGTGGGTGAGCTCAGGCCCCCTCTGGGCTCTGTGCTCTGTCTTTCTGAACCTCGTTCACCCGCACGCGCTCTGTCTCAAAAATAAATAAACAAATAAACACGTAAATAAATAAATAAATACAATTTAAAAAAAAAGAACTACAAACAATAAGGGCACCTGGGTGACTCAGTCAGGTAAGCAGCTGACTCTTGATCTCAGCTCAGGTCACGATCTCATGGTTGGTGAGATCGAGCCCCGCGTCGGGCTCTGTCCCGACAGAGCAGACCCTGCTTGGGATTCTCTCTCTCCCTCTCTCTCTCTGCCATGCTCCTGCTCTCTCTCTCAAAATAAATAAGTTAATTAAAAAAAAAGGAACTGCCAGAAAAGTTTCTTTAGTGAACAAAAAAGGAGTTACAAACTATAGCTTATATTCAAAAATGCGAATTAAAAAATACGGAGGGGTTTTCCACACTGTGTAGGATAGGATAAGGGTTTCTGGCTTCAAAATTATGAGAAATTAAAAGCAAACTGGGTTCATAGCACCGTTAGTAGGTGGAGGTCAACACTGCTTTCGTCTAAGGGCCACGTACTCAGACTGGCAGGCTTAGCGGGGCACATCGTATTATTCCCATTCTGTACAGGACAACTTGCAGGTGTTCACACAGGGGCTGGCTGAATAGTATATTCGCTGGAGGCAGGTGGATTGTCACACAGACCATAGGCAGACCTTCAAAGGAAATATCCGGAAACTGGTTTTCACAGCCCCTGAAAACCTTCCTCCATGAAGGGCTATAGAAGGATCAAGAAAAAGGAGAGGGGGCGTTGGGAGGAAAGTTACGATTGTACCGCCCTCCCTGGGGCGAGCTATTAGCTCCTTATCATCACATCTTGCGAGAGAAGATCTACTCGGAGACCTGCCTCTGGGGACCTGCTGAGAAAGTTCCAGTGGCCTTAGCAGTGGGAAGAGGCAGAGAAAGAGAAAGTAGGGGCTGCATTTGAGAAAGACGTGCACCCCACGGAGCGCAGGGTCCAGCCTGCGTGGGCCCAGGAGGGAGACGGCAGGCCGGGAGACCTTCTAAATTCGATCCAACGGTTGGCCTGAGAGGTGAGGGGATGAGGGAAACGTAGGAGGGAGGTTCTGTGTGGGGAGAGCAGCCCACAGCTTGAGGATGGCATCGGGTGCCTAAATGAGACAAAAACAAGCAAACGGACAGACCCAGGAAGGAGAGTCCCTTCAACTGTCTCCCCGCGTCCTTAGAGGGCCTGTTAAGATCCTGCCATCTGCTGACCTCTGCTCCTTCCGGGCGCCCTGGGCTCAGGAAGTGCTGGGAAGCCCCACTTTGGGGTGACTATTACAACGTTGACATGCTGGATACTTGGCCCAGACACCCAGTTTCTGAAACAAGGCTGTGTTTTGTGATCTGAACGTCTATCCATGGAATGATCTCATACCTCGGAGGGAGCAGAGACTTTCTGGAACTCATGCGGGTTTTCACGTGAGGGCAGGAAAGAGCTTCCCCTGGGGAATCCATGTTGAAGGAGCAGCAGGGGACAAGAAGAGGGACAAGAAGAGGGGAGCTGGTGGGCCGGGGATTCGGTGGTTAATGGGAGCAGCGGGGACCAGCCCACTGTGCTGAGTTCTGCGGGGCGGGCCCCGTGGCAGCCCAGGCGTCTGGCAGGAGTGGGGACCAGCCCCAGCCGTGGGAGGGGTTCCTTCAACCCACTCTGAACCGTGGTGAAGGCCTGGCTTAAAAATACAACTTTTAATAAGATGATACATTTCCAGACAGAGTTATCGCCCGAGTCAAAATTCCCTGGGACAGATCCCACTCCCATCCTGAGTCTGTGTGAGTCTTGCGGCCCCTTCCCCGGACTCACAAAGGGTGAGGACTGAGCACACACCCTCCCTCGTCCCCCCTCCCAGCCCAGCCTCCCCGAGAGGCCAACAGTGGGGGGGGGGGGTGGGGGGAGAGGGCAATCTTCCGCACTAACCAAATTTCATCCTGTGACGTTTCAGAGGCAGAGTGAGACAGCCCTCCTCGCAGGCAGACACCGGCTCCCGTTTGGGGAATCTGCCCCCCCCGAGACACGTGTCCAGCTCCTTAGGGAAAGAGTCGTGATAAAAGGTGTTAATAGGAAGCCGAATTAACGGGGACCGTCCTTAAACATTCTGCCAGGGTGGTGGCCGCAGAGATGTCAGCAGCACAGGCTGGAGTTTTTGCTTCGCTCCAGGCAGTGGGGTGTTTGCACAGTGTGTGTGTGTGTGTGTGTGTGTGTGTGTGTGTGTGTGGCTGTTCTGTGAGCTGCCACCTCGGCCACCCTGGGGCTGCAGCTGGTGTTGATGGCACAGAAGCGCTGAGTCACTGGCTGTTCAGCGGCCCTTACATCACGTTCCATTGTCCTTTCTTCCTTTCTAGGCTTTTAAGGGCTCTTTCAGTGTTTTTGTTTTGTTCTGTGTTTGCCCCAAGCTTATCCCCGCTTGGAAAACTGGGGTGTCAAAACTGAGAGGCACCTGGCTTGTGAACAAAGCCCTGGGCAGAGAGGGGCATCGCCCCCCACCCCCCTCCCATGCTGAGAACCACCCAGCACCGGGATCCGCACTCCCAGGCGCCCGGAGGCGGGAGCAGCAGGTGCCTCTGGTGGGCTCTCCCTGCTGCTCGGGTTTGAACTGGAGCTGATGAGTTTCACAGTCTCTTTTTATGTTGTTCTTCAGGCCCCGTTTTAGCACCAGCGTAACAGGTGGTGCTGATTATCGTGTGACATAAATTCTTGGAGAGCTAGCCTCTGCAGAGGGCCATGCAGATTTGTCTAAAAGACTGTTTTGACCCAACAAGCTCGTTGTTTTATTGGGGAAAAAAAAAAAAAAAAAAAAAAGGTTTGGTTATAAAAATACGTATTTATTATGGGAAAGTTGGGGGCATACACAGAAAAGCTTACGGGATAAAATAAAAAGGATCCAGAATCCATCACCGGAAAATGATCACTGTTAACATTTTGATGGGTAATTTTCTAACATTTTCCCTACGTATCAATGGATATCCACATACATTTTACATAATTGGGCCCACATTGTACATTTTATGTAAACTGAAAAATATTATGGGGTGCCTGGGTGGTTCAGCTGGTTCGGCTCAGGTCATGATCTCGCGGTTAGTGGGTTTGAGCCCCGCGTCAGGCTCTGTGCTGACAGCTCAGAGCCTGGAGCCTGCTTCAGATTCTGTGTCTCCCTCTCTCTCTCTGCTCCTCCCCTGCTCATGCTCTGTCTCTGTCTCTCTCTCTCTCAAAAATAAATAAATAAACACTAGAAAAATTTTAAACTGAAAAATATTCTATGAATATACTTTTAGCCATTAAACCATATTCTAGAAGGGCTACAAATTGGTCCAGTATAAGCAACAACGGGATGGTTAGATCTTTAACTTTTTCTTTTTTTAATGTTTACTTTATTATTTTTGAGAGACAGAGACTGAGCATAAGCGGGGAAGGGACAGAGCGCCAGAGGGAGACACAGAATCTGAAACAGGCTCCAGGCTCTGAGCTGTCAGCACAGAGCCCAACGCGGGGCTTGAACTTGGGAATGGTGAGAGCCAAAGTCAGACGTTTAACCGACTGAGCCCCCCAGGCGCCCCTCTTTAACTATTTTCTTTGCAGTCACTTCATTTCTAGTTCTGGGATCCTTTTCTTTCCAAGATAACCTCACCTATAAATCTCACCTCTGCAGGGTTGCTGAAGCATTTTCTTGGGTAACCATCTTTTCTCTCCTGCCTTCTGAGCAACCCCTAATGCACATCTAGACGCGTCAGGGATTCTCAAGCGTGAGGGTCCGTCAGAACAAGCTGGAAGGCTCAGAAGAGGGTGCTTCAACCCCAGAGTTTCAGACTCAGTAGGGCTGGCCGTGTGGGGGACAAGTTTCCCAGTAAGGCGGCCTATGCCTGTCCACCACAGAGACCACCGATGTGGGGGATGGATGGACAATTTCATTACTCCAACTCTCCTCCCCGCATTCTTGGTTCCTTGTGCGTTTCCCTTAGTGCCTTTATCTTGTGTCTAGAGCCCTTGCCTTTAACCACTACCTGTGCTGTCCCCTTACGGTGTCACCTATGCATGCAGAGGACAGAAACAGTTCCTTTTCTTTTTTTTTTAAGTTATTTTTTTATGTTTATTTACGTTGAGGGAGAGCTTGAGCTGGAGAGAAGCAGAGAGAGGGGGAGAGAGAGAATCCCAAGCAGGCTTCGTGCTGTCAGCGCAGAGCCCTATGCGGGGCTCGAAGCTGTAAACTGTGAGATCATGACCTGCACTGAAACCAAGAGTCGCGTGCTTAACCAACTGAGTCACTCAGGCGACCCCACAAACAGTTTCTTAATGGAGAATTGGAACCAAAGGGTTTGGCGACCTCCCCCTCCCACCCCCCCCCCACAGTACCCGAGAGTGGAAGCCGGAGTGATTTGTCCTTCGCCATCACCACATCACGTTCTCCTAAAAAGCTGGCTCAGAAGGAAATGCACAGATGCCCAGACTATTTGTTAGAGGAAATGACACTTTATCCTCTCCCAACATCTGGTAATTCCTGAAAGACAGTCAGTCCCCATAATAGTGCGGGCTCCCCAGAAGCCTGTGTCTTCTTTCCCCCGGGGGGATGTGGGGGGGCAACCAAAGAGAACAGAGTCTATTTTTGGTGTCAGCCCGAGGGGACGCCTGAGGAGGGGAACAGGTCACCAGCACCACTGTTCTGTTCTGCGAACCATCCACACGCTTCCTTCCTGTCCAGCCCCGAGCAACAGTCTCTTAAGTTTCGAATCGTCCATGGGGAGCTGAAAAGAATTAAAAATGCCACCGTGGGCCGGAATGGCTAGACACGAGGGCAGATGGACCGACGACGTGGGGAGTCGAGATGTGGCAGGACTCTGGGCTGGGGGTGCAGCAAAGGAGGACAGAGCCGGGTGACACACGTGATGATTCAGAGGGACCCAGAGGCATCTGGCTGTCCCTTGGCTGGGAAATGCCAGTAATTTTTTGGCCCTAAGGCATCTTCTGGGACAAAAAGCAACAGGCAGAAAGACTAGGATGGGCGTGAGCGGGACGCCTGACTTCCCCATGTTAACTGATTTCACGCAGGTGAGGACAAGCAAAGCCTTGAACTCAACGGAGAGCCGAGGGGTGGGTGTCTCGGGAGCGACGGACCCCTATTCAGCATCAAGATCTGGGAGCCACCTTTTTTTTTTTTTTTAATGTTTTTATGTATTTTTGTGAGAGAGACAGAGTGTGAGCCGGGGAGGGGCAGAGAGAGGGAGACACAGAATCCGAAGCAGGCTCCGGGCCTCGAGCCGTCAGCACAGAGCCCAACGCGGGGCTCGAACTCACGAACCGCGAGATCGTGGCCCGAGCCGCAGTCGGATGCTTAACCGACTGGGCCACCCAGGCGCCCCGACCTCGGAGCAACCCTAAGTCGAGGTCTGAGAGAGGCAAATCCTGTTCTCATTATAATGAGCACAGGCCTGGGGGTGGGGAGCGGGTGGCCGAGGTGGGGGTGGGGTGGGGAGGGCACCCCTGCCACCAGATCTAAGGGCGTTTGTTGGGCCAAGCCCTTGTTTCGTCCCAGCCAGGCCACTCTGGCGAAAGCATCCTGGGAATTCGGCCTGCCAACACAAAGAGCATTTCCTTGTGTGGGTTTCCTGTTTAGGTCTGCGTAGAAACCTCCGGATCGCGTGGCCTCGTAAATCCCCCAGACGTTACTGATGTAGATGCTTTGGCCGGCTGCCATGGGAAAATCGCACACAAATAGAAGAAGGGCGGGGGGAGCACATTCACTCTCGAATTCTGGTGGGTTCCGGGCTCCGTGTGTTTGGATCTGTAAACGGAGGGGGTTGGGCTCACCACGATGATCATTTAAGGTCCTTTCCAGCTTGGACATTCTCAGATTCCACTTCCCTCCGGAGGGCCGCCCGGAGCTCTCACTGTCCGGCTCAGGGACGGGGGTCTGCGGAAACAGAAGCAGGGGGAAGATCTCCGGCTGAAAATCCGGAAGCTTCTCCAGCATATCCTATGGGCTCCTTCACAAGAAAGAAGGTACTTTTGAACCCTGGTAATTCCCAGACTTTCCTAAACACTTAGGTTTGTCCCCAAAAAGACAGACACCGAGCTCAGGAGCATCACGGGGGTCTCGCAGCCGGGTTTTTGGCACAAAGCAAGTTCACAGGGCGGTCCCCAAGGTGGTACACAGAGTGTGTGTTAGGAGACGTCACCCGCTTTTAAGCTTTTTAAAGCTTTTTTAAAACTTCTTGTTCTCCTCAGTTTCTGCATCTGTCCAATGGGCATTCAGACTCGTTGGCTTAATGGAAGAAGCCGTGTTTGCATTCCTCTTCAGAGGCCGAACCCCCAGACGCTCTGGCAGATTCCACGTGGAGTCTGACCAGACATGAGTATGGCTGGGAAAGGGACAGGGCAGGCACAGGACTTCTGCCCGAAGGTTCTCCTGTCCACCGTGCTGTGTTCCAGTGAGGATGTCCTGCTTTTCTCGTACTTCTGTGTGTTTCTGTTTTCTCCTTTGTCCTAGTGAGCGTTATTTAAAAAAAAAAAATCTTTTTGGTCGTTCGGAACTGTCCTTTTTTAGGGGAGGGGGAAAGTACTAAAATGATACTGAGTAACAGGAAGTTAATCTCCTTAGTCTGGTAATGCAGGCTTCTAGTAAGTTAATTGGATTTTCCAGCTAAACGTGGATAAAGTCATTTACGCAGCAACATTTCTCCAGATGAGATCGCTCGCTTAGAATGCAGCGTGGCTCTGGTCTTCGGGCTCTCGGGCATGAATTGTGACTCTTGTCTGTAAACCTCGTTCCCTTGGACACGTCCTTACAGGTAAATAAATCAGCAAAGGAACGATTAGTTCCTAGGCCCCGTCCTGCTATTTATTTTCCAAATTCCACTTTTATATATCTGAGATATATTCTCCTTTCCCCCTACTGACTCTGAATGGGTAATCCACTGATGGTGTGGGAGGAAGGTAAAATGATCTGAGGGTCTAAGTTTTCTGGGTCAGCGCTCCCCAGAACACTGGTCCAGAGAAAAAGATTTTCAAAGGGGATTTCTATGCTCAGGATGCTGGGACAATGCTACTGTCTTTGAGAGTCACAGGGCGCTCTGATGTGTTCAGAGCTCTGAAGGTTCACGCAATAAAGAAACGTGTTCAAATTTAGCTCAGTATTTCCCAAACTTTTCTGATCAAGAAAAACTCTTTTTAGGGGCGCCTGGGTGGCTCAGTCAGGTGAGCGTCCGACTTGGGCTCAGGTGGTGATCTCATGGTTTGTGAGTTCGAGCCCCACGTCGGGCTCTGTGCTGACAGCTCGGAGCCTGGAGCTGCTTTGGATTCTGTGTCTCCCTCGCTCTCTGCCCCTCCCCCGCTCACACTCTGTTTTTCTCTCTCTCAAAAATAAATAAACATTTAAAAAATTTAAGAAAACCTCTTTTTGTATTATATCTACAGGAGCTGATAATGAATGAAAGAATCAGTGTTTCACAGGACACATTTTGGGAAATGCTCCTTTCAGCCAAAAGGTAGTATTTACTGTCTTTTATTTAGCACCTGGGGATATTCGAGAGACAGATATCAGCATGTAATGGAAATATTTCTGGCCTTTCCAGAATTTTAGCAGGCAATAGACCAGGATGAACATAGCTGCGGAGAGGTTTTCATGGTAAACATATTAGAAAGAAACACACCGAAATTTCATTAGTGGCTATTGGTGGCTGGTAGAAGGAGAGGTGATTTTTTTCTTCTTTTTTTATTCTTGCCCGTATCTTCCACAATAAGCATGAATTACTTCTGTATTGGGGGTGAGAAACAAAGTAAACTTTACTTCTTTCTTTTTGGAAGTTCATTCATTTATTTTGAGGGAGGGGGGAAGGACAGAGAGAGAGGGAGAGACAATCCCAACCAGGATCCACGCTCGGTGCAGAGCCTGATGTGGAGCCTGATCTCACAAACATGAGATCAACCTGAGCCAAGATCAAGAGTTGGACGCTCAACTGACTGAGTCACCCAGGTGCCCCTAAACTTTATCTTTTAAAGAAGAATTAATATCCAAGTTTCTTTGCATTTGTTCTTAATGAACACAACTACCTGTCAGCAGAGAAGCCAACAAACATATATCTCCTCCTTCCAGTTACTTCTCCCAGTGTCCTTGGGGTCCCATAGCCCTTGTCTGCCAGGCTCTGGGGTCTGTCCTTGGAGTATATACAGCCCCTTCAGATTTGCGAGAAAGTAAAACAGTTCACACTTGGTGGGAGAGTCAACCTGAAAACAGGAACTGGCCCCATCAAGCCCACCATCCTAAGTTGTTACAGGGTCACATGTCCATGAAGGAAGGGTTGGCATGCCAGTTGAGATTCTTGGCTGTAACCAATGAAGATCTCTTCTGGTTGACCTGAGCAGGAGGTGAATTTACCGGAAGACTACTGTGCAGTTTGCAGAATCAGTGAGAGGGCTAGAGAACCAGGTGATGGGAAATGAATGAGATCACGGGAGGCAAGGCACAGCCAAGGTCTTCACACAGGATGGTCTGCTTAGGATCCTGTCACTGGTGTTGTCATTGCTGGACACCAGTTTGGGGCTCGGTCACCCCAAACACCTATCGTCGTGCTGCTGGACACAAATCCACCACATCATGTCCCCAGAGGGGGCCTCTGATTGGCCAAGCCCAGGATGGGTCCCTAGTTGCTGGGGCAAAGATAGAAACTCTGCTCTCTTTGGCTTCTAAAGTAGGGAGAGGAGACCCACCTCCTCTCTGCTTTGGCGTTCCCCCCCAAATGGGAAGGTTGTTTAAAGGTTGGGTAGCCAGAATGACCAACATGCATGACATTTAGGTATTCTGTAAAGGGGCTGCTAGGAGCTTGGAGAGACAGGCCAGATCGGGCCAGCCATGTTCAGAAGTGAGCTCACCCCCCTGGCGTTGTGTAATGAATGCGTGGTCTTCTTTCAACCGGATTCCTAAGATGGGCAAGCCTCCACCCAATCTCTCGATCACTGCCCCTCAAGAAGAACTGACCTCTCAATAAAAACCACACTGAATAATAAAATAAGAATTACCATTTTCCAGAGGAACCAGAAGGCAAATGCAGAATCCCATCTGATGGCAAGGCTAGTTGTGTGCTCCTCCGTTGGGCCACGTGGATCGTCCGTAGGGGGCTGACCAAAACAAATGAAGGAATAATAAAGCATTGGAAGGATTGCTTTTTTTCTCTGAAGAACGTACAGGTTAGGGAAGCTGATTAAATAGGTTGATATGACCTCGGAGAAGAGCCCTACAGGTGCAGGGAATGGGAAAGGAGTGGACAATGTGAACGTGGATCTTTCATTGACTTCCTCATTTGGGGATACCTCTTTCTGCGTGCAAGCTTCCAAACATGGGGGTCGAGTCCAGAGACCGAAAGACGAGGTCCAGGGAGAGAGTCAAGGTGGTCATGGCTGCTGTCAGAATCTTGGATGGCAGGCACAGCCCCAAACCCCGGCCATATAGGCAGAAACTGCTCGGCTTGATCACGGCAGAGTTTGGAATCTAAGGAGTGTTAACTGGAAAGCAGTGATTAAAAAATGAGAAAAATCTCTTTGTTCTGGAACTAATACGGATATGTTCATCTCAGAGTAAGGGAGGTATAGTGTGAGAGCCTCAAGAAGTTGACTTTACGTAGAAAGTCTATATTATTATAATTTTCCGCGGTGAATTGCTTCTCTTTTGCTTCTAGAGTGTCCGGACCCTTGCACAGTTTCCATTGCTGATGGGACCTTCTGAGCACTGTCAACATACCCACAGAGAAGGGGTTTCCAACTCACGTAATCACACTCTCCAGTCAGATGTGGAACAAGAAAATACTTCCCAGAAATGCAAAGAAGAAAACAAACCAAGTTCATTGCCTTGGGTAACATGAGTTCTTGCCCGTTTGAAAGTGGGATCTTAATCTTCCTAGAAGATCTCTTTCTAGATTTCTTCTAGAAAGAGAGGACACGCCATACCTTAGACAGTGTAGTTATGGGCAGGTGCTCTATCACCTGGTACTGAGTCCCACTGCCATCTACAAGATTTAACAATCAGTTGTAAGAACATCTAACGTGAAGAAATGTTTAAGAACTCAAGGGGTCTCTTGGGATTGGAGGCCCATCCATTCCTGGAAAGGTTGAGATAAGTCACATGATGCCTTTTCTGTAACCCCAACATTTCTCCAAGGAAATCTTTGAAGTAAAAAGTTCACAAAGGAGTAGACTGAGGACTGCAGCGGAGACAGTGGGGGGGGGGGGGCGGGGGGATGTTCCATGGTTCCCTTCACTGTAGAGGCTGTTGGGAACAGGGGTTCAGTAAAGCAGACTGGAATTTCCAGTATCTGGTGCATGGATAATGTTCTTTCACCTTTGGATGTGTCCTTAGGTGACTGGACAGTGAGTAGAAGGTCTCAAAAAAGAGTCTGATATAGCATCTGCCCAAGACCAGGAAGGATGGGGCCAGGGCCCAGGAAACGGGTTTAGGCCCAGAGCGAACATCTTTGTCCTCAGTTCTGTTAAAAGATGGTGTCGGGGCGCCTGGGTGGCTCAGTCAATTGGGCATCCGACTTTGGTTCAGGTCATGATCTTGCAGTTTGTGAGTTTTGGCCCCGTGTTGGGCTCTGTGCTGACAGCTCAGAGCCTGGAGCCTGCTTCGGATTCTCTGTCTCCTCCTCTCTCAGCCCCTCCCATGGTCATGCTCTGTCTCTGTCTCTCAATAATAATAAATAAATGTTAAAAAAAATAATCCAGTGAAGAAATGGGCAAAAGACATGAATAGACACTTCTCCAAAGAAGACATCCAGATGGCCAACCGACACATGAAAAAATGCTCAACATCACTCATCATCAGGGAAATACAAATCAAAACCACAATGAGATGCCACCTCACACCTGTCAGAATGGCTAACATGAACAACTCAGGCAACAGCAGGTGTTGGTGAGGATGTGGAGAAAGAGGATCTCTTTTGCATTGTTGGTGGGAATGCAAACTGGTGCAGCCATTCTGGAAAAAAGTACGGAGGTTCCTCAAAAATTAAAAATAGAACTACCCTACGACCCAGCAATTGCACTACTAAGTATTTATCCAAGGGATACAGGTGTGCTATTTCAAAGGGGCACATGCACCCCAATGTTTATAGCAGCACTATTGACAAGAGCCAAAGTCTGGAAAGAGCCCAAATGTCCATCAATGGATGAATGGATAAAGAAGATTGGTATATATATATATGTATACATATATATATACGTATATATATGTATACATATATACGTGTATATATATGCGTATATATATACGTATATACATATATACGTATATATATACGCATATATACACAATGGAGTATGACTCGGCAGTCAAAAAGAATGAAATCTTGCCATTTGCAACTACGTAGATGGAACTGGAGGGTATTATGCTACGCGAAATTAGTCAGAGAAAGACAAATATCACATGACTTCACTCATATGAGGACTTTAAGACACAGAACAGATGAACACAAGGGAAGGGAAGCAAAAATCATATAAAAACAGGGAGGGGGACAAAGCATAAGAGACTCTTAAATACGGATAACAAACAGAGGGTTATGGGAGGGGTTGTGAGAGGCAGAATGGGCTAAATGGGTCAGGGGCATTAAGGAATCTATTCCTGAAATCATTGTTGTACTACATGCTAACTAACCTGGATGTAAATTAAAAAAATAAAATTAAAAAAGAAAGATGGTGTCTATAGTCAGGTGACTTGTGTTTCATCCCAGCTCTGCACATTTTACCAGTTGTGGGACTTTAAGAAATTCCCTAACCTTTCCGTGGCTTAGTTTTCTCATTTGTTAAAGGAAGGGGAGACTACAACCTGCCTCATAGGATTTTCCTGGGTATTAAACACGTTAACTCATGGAAAGTGCTCACTGCAGTGCCGGGCACATAAGTCATTGTAATCAAACAATCGTGTGTGATAAACATTATGCTTCAATGTTACCAGAGCCGTTAGCCTGGGCCAAGACGAGGGTGACATTTTCCATCTCCCAAGCTTTTGTGGGACATCCAGGTAAACTTTCATTTAGAGGAAGCTCAGAAAAAGCCACAGCCGTTCACCTCCACGCGGCCGATGTTCCCGAAGCGTCTCTGCGGTGGAAATCGTTAACTTACACCCATAACACTAAGAGAGGGTTTGTGTTAAAATCTTACCAGTAGGAAATGCTTTGTTTCATTAAGGCCTTTTCCTAAGTAGAGCCACGTGCTTGGGTCCTAGTATTAGGGTCCTTGAAAGTCGAGTTCTCAAGAGGGAACATACTGGGTTCCTCCTAATGCTTCTCATCCATATGGTCCCAGGATTTGGGGGAGAACTTGAGAATGTTTACATGTATGTGTTCATCGACTAAAGCTTTCAGTCTTTTCAAGTCAGCTGTTTCTCAGACCGGGGTCTGCCAGAATTGCTTCCCCTTTACAAAGTGTCAGAGTGTTAATGGAACGTGAGGAACGTTGGTGGGGTGGCCAGGACAAGGGCTTTGAAATCAGACAGAGCCATGTCTGCTTGCTGTCTCTACAATTTACTTGCTGGGATGTGGTGGACAAGTAGCTTGGCCTCTCTGGGCCTTGATTTTCTCACCTGTAAAACGGTGACAAGAGATACCACGCTCCAGTCATGAAGAGTGTCTGGGAATTATTTAGCGTGCAGTGGAGGCTCCGTAAAATTTCTCTCCCATCGTCTTGCCCATTTCTTTCTCCCTCAAAGATGGCATATATTACCTTGTGTGGCAAAATAGGACTTCACTGATGGGATTGAGGTAAGGTTCTCAAGGGGCACCTGGGTGGCTCAGTCGGTTAAGCGTCCAACTTCGGTTCAGGTCATAATCTCGAGGTTCGTGAGTTCGAGCCCCACGTCGGGCTCTGTGCTGACGGCTCGGAGCCTGGAGCCTGCTTGGGATTCTGTGTCTCCCTCTCTCTCTGCCCCTCCCCCACTCATGCTCTGTCTGTCTCTCTCTCTCTCTCAAAAATAAATGTTAAAAAAATTAAAATAAAATAAAAAATAAACAGATTCAAATGGTGGTGTGGGGGGTCATCTGGCGTGGTCCTGCTAGGCATGGGGTGGGACACTGCTCTGGGGGTAAACCTGACAGGCATAGACTTTCTAGAAGCCTGACCATAGAAATCCAACATTCGGGCTTTCCAGTTTGGGCAGCCCCCCAGTAGAAATGGGCACGTTTTCTCTGCTTTCCAGGTCACCCCTCGCCACAGCATCCTGACCCTTTCTGGAAGTGGAGTCACGTGACTGATGAAGAACCAGAAGGAGTACTTGTGAGTATTACTCGGCAACCAAAAAGAATGAAACCTTGCCATTTGCAACTTGGTGGATGGAACCAGAGGGTATTATGCTAAGCGAAATAGGTCAGTCAGAGAAAGACAAAAATCCTATGACTTCACTCATATGAGGACTTTAAGACACAGAAAAGATGAACACAAGGGAAGGGAAGCAAAAATAACATAAAAACAGATAGGGGAGCAAAACATAAGAGACTCTTAAATATGGAGAATAAACAGGGTTACTGGAGGGGTTATAGGAGGGGCGATGGGCTAAATGGGTCAGGGGCACTAAGGAATCTACTCCTGGAATCATTGTTGCACGATATGCTAAGTAACTTGGACATAAATTAAACCAATAAATTAAATAAATAAGAGGATGTCTTACCTTCCCAACTCTGGCTCTTCAGAAAATGTATTGTCACATCCTCATGTCCTTAGAACATCAAACATGAGAGCCAAATTCTGTTCCATAGTGTCTTAGGCTACAGCCACGCATACAGAACAGAGACAAGGGTGTCGTGCTGACTCAATATAATCACACCCTTGCACGTAGACCTTATCTTTCTCTGCAGGCATTCAAAGAGCACAATAGACGTTAGCTGGTTGCTTTCCCAATACTTTTGCCAGGTAGGTAGGGAGCAGGTACCATTATTGTCTTCATCTTGTATATACACAGACAGCTTTCCCGAGAATTACATGCTCAAAGTCCCATTGGCAATAAGAACAATGGAAAAGAAAGTGACCAGAGTCCGAATTTAAAAAACAGAACTTCCTGCGGAGGCAAGTTCAGGCCCCGGTCCTGGGATCATTCTAATTTCAGGCATTTCGTGGAGCAAGGGCGCATAAAAACGTTACTTCTCTTTATTTGTGGGTGTACGGGAGGGAATGGGGTAGCAGATGATTTAATTAAGTCTGTTCAGCTGTTGGTACTCTTTAAATGTTCAGCATCTGCGGGGAGCTTCAGGATATGTTTCTTTCCGTGACGGCAGGAGCATCACCAAATGTAGCTCAATATGGCGGGACCAGCCATGAAATCTGGAATATGAATGTAATTCCATAGCAGTTTTTGGCTAATAGGGGCTCTTGCACTGTGACGATGAAAACATTTAGCACTGCAAAGGTCTGGGCTGGAGCAGATCTCACTTCTTTTGTCCGCAACATGGGCACAATATTTATTTATTTATTTATTTGAGCACAATATTTATGTTAAATAAAATATTTATGTTAAATAAAAGGAGATCGGGGCGCCTGGGTGGCTCAGTCGGTTGAGCATCCGACCTCGGCTCAGGTCACAATCTCGCGGCTCATGATTTCAAGCCCCGCGTCGGGCTCTGTGCTGACAGCTCGGAGCCTGGAGCCTGCCTCCGATTCTGTCTCCCTCTCTCTCTGCCCCTAACCCACTCGCATTCTGTCTCTGTCTTTCTCAACAATAGACATTTAAAAATAAATAAATAAATAAATAAATAAATAAATAAAAGGAGACCATATGTGTAAAGTGCTATATAAATAGCAAAATTCTATGCAAAACAAGATATTATGAAGGTTGGACCAGTACAATTATAGGCCCTGATACAGGGTTATATTTTCTTCCAATGGGGGTCTATTTCCAATGGGTCATCAGGGCAAAGAGCATGCTTTTAAATCTGCAAATTATTCTGTCCCTGGAAAATCAGGAGAAAAGAAAATAAAGAGGGGAAAGGAAGCCTGGGGCTATCGGTATCTCAAAAATTGTTAAATGCGTCAGGTATGAACTCTAGCCTGTACGGTGGAATTCAGGTGTCTATCCCCCGTAAGGGGGCAGGAAGCTTGGAAAAGAAAGCTTTCCTGCGCTTTCTGGGATGTGGACCCTTTGTTCAGGATCTAGGAGGTAAGGGATTCCATCGGAAGTATTTGTTTAATTAACTGTAGCCAGAACTCAGCTGTGGGTAGGCCAGGTTTCATGGTGCAATGTTATTACTTCTCCAACCACACGTGCATACTTTAACTCAAGTGCAAACCCACGAGACTTGAACGCCTAACCTTTAAAATGCAAGGCTGCTGCCTTGGCCACGAGGCATCTCAGCTCTTGTTTACCAGGACCGGGAGTTCTCAGCAGACAGACTCCCACTTATTCCGTGACCCCGGTGGAATTACACCGAGAGACCCAAAGGAATAGCCACTTTAAAATAGTGTCTTTGGCACCAAAAGGATTCTGGAGCTCTGAATCAGCCCCTCGCCTCATAGCAAAGTTTACAGGCTTTCAGAGTTAAATGAAAATCAGATTGGAATGCACGGGCTTCTATTTTTCTGTAATGACACGTTGTGAGTGGAAGGAAGGCAATTTTCTTGGACGTTCCTCTAAAACCAGTGCACTTGTCGTGGTTGATTTTGGTCTACGAAGCTCTCTGAGGCACACCCGCTGCCCTCTCCACTTGCCTGGTCTCGGGGCCACATGGGCCACTTGTCCCTGGCCGTACTTAATAATTTTCCGTTTTACCCCGCATGTGTTAGCCTCTTTTCAAAGCAGTCATAAAGGGGACTTTAGTACCTCAGTTTTTGCTCTGGAGCCATTTAATGATTTTATATATATATATATATATATATAAACAATTATCTAAAATACAATCTTAGACTCTGGCCCCGCCTAGAAGTTGGAAGAATTGGGTAAGGAAGGAAAGAAAAAAAAAAAAAGGAAAGAAATGTGTCCGTTCCTCTCATCCGACTTTGAAAAATCCATATACTATACCCTGAAAAGGAAAAGTAAACACAGCCCGTGAAATGCTGTGGCAAAAAGGAATGAAAATGTTCTTTAAAAAAAAAAAAAAACAAAAAAAAAGCCAACAGAACTGAACTGTAGTCTCTGCAGGTTTGAAGGCAACCGTTGCCAAAATCCGCTTTCTGGAAACTTTCCTCCAGACCTGACTCCCACCAACTGGCTTGGCTGCAGGAGACAGGCTTAGAAGACTGTGGTTTGGAATGTGTGAATGTTAAAATCAGACACTGTTCCTTTTTCTCTGTAACAACAACACGCCTTTGGTTTTGGCCGAATTCGTGCTGGGCTTTCTGGTATTGCCTCGTTTCGTGTCTCGCGGCAGGTCGGAGCTACTGAGGGGGTCTGATGCTTGTGGTCCTGTGGTCCGTCCTCACGGTGACCAGCGCTTTGCCCTGTGTCACGATGCCCCTGAGAACCTAACAGGCACTGTTCCCATGTGGAAATGTAGAAACGACCGAGGAAATATGACTCGCGGGAGGCCACACAGCAAGCTGGAGGAAGAGTCTGGATCAGAACTTGGAATTGCCACGTCCTCCCTGGGGCTGTAAGCCTGGGATCCCTTGTTTTATTATTTTTTAATTGTTTTTAAACATTTTATTTATTTTTGAGAGATAGAGACAGAGCACACCTAGGGAGGGGCAGAGAGAGAGGGAGACACAGAATCGGAAGCAGGCTCCAGGCTCCGAGCTGTCAGCACAGAGCCCGACGCGGGGCTCGAACCCACAAACCGCGAGATCACGACCTGAGCCGAAGTCGGTTGCTTAACCCGCTGACTGAGCCCCCCAAGTGTTTCTAAACCTGGTCTTCTCAGGGAAGTTTCCTAAGACACTGAGCGCACAGACGCGTGCTGGCCCACGGGCAGTGGGTGAGACCCCAGACTGCGGGTCCCCACAATGACGGTGACTGGACACGGACACCTCGGTGGAACAGTGATCGCCGGCTGGGGTGGAGTCATAACGCAGTTGTCGTATCATGGATTAGTCTAACTTGGAACACATTTTAATTCAGATAGAACACGGGAAACGTTCTACCTAACCTCAGCTTGGAGGAGATTTGCTCAGCAAACAACAAATATGAGGTATATTATAGTGACGTGTTATGTGTCACGTGTCACATACGTAAGAACAAGACACGGGAAATAACGGAATCAATGGTTATTGTGTTGGGGGGAGCTGTCTTCGAGAGACACCACTACACAATAATTGATCCTGTGACTTCCTGTGTCTTGTTCCAAGGCATGCAGCGTATGACATGTGACCTGAGACAGAGCAGAAGACAGTAGGGACGTGGTCCGTGTAATCTGCCACATCACACAGCAGCCACTGCAACTGAACGCACTGTTCCCAGGAAGAGGGCAGGGGCCGAGGCCATTTGTACTTGATCTTGACGGTGAGCAGACCTCTCTGCCTCAGTTGTACTCAGGAGGAGCGTGGGAATGTGTATGGCCAGAAGGGGAGGGCACGCTGAAGAGCGTACTTAGGGGAGCAGGGGCGCACCGAGATACTGGGGGTTCTCCACCATTCGTGTAAAATGCTTCCTGACTCCAGGAAGGCTCCTTGGTGGAGGAGGGCGTGGAAGGTGGGGCAGTGCGGGACGCAGACAAGGCTCAGCGGGCGACGCTGAGCCAGGGCAATGGGAAGGAGCACGGAGGACCAGGGCAGGGATATTTCCATCGGTCGTCCTTGTCTAAACTGAAAACCAGAGCCACGCTGGGGACTATTGATAGCTTGCTGTGTGCATACAATTTCTAAGTTAACTGCCTGTAGTTCCTTTACGATACTGGTAATTTTTATACTATTTCTGTTTTGTTTTTTTCCATAAAATCAGATCAAAACCATCTCCTCTTGTATTGTTGATATCGAATCGTATGTTGTCCACCCAAAACTGATACAACGCTGTATGTCAACTGTCCTTCAATAAAAACGTTGCTATTGGACATTTTATAGATTTCAGATAATATGCATCCATTAGCCTTCATTCCCTTCTAAGCTGTTCTAAAGTGTACATCAAGGGGCGCCTGGGTGGCTCAGTTGATTAAGCGTCTGACTTTGGCTCAGGTCATGATCTCACGGTTTGTGGGTTCAAGCCCCACATCGGGCTGTGTGCTGACAGTTCAGAGCCTGGAGCCTGCTTCGGATTCTGTGTCTCCCTCTCTCTCTGCCCCTCCTCTGCTCACAGTCTGTGTCTCTCTCTCTCAAAAATAAATAAACATTAAAAAATTTTTTTAAAATAATAAAATAAAGTATACATCAAGGGATAATGGGTAAAAAAAGATAATCCACAAGAACAAAGAGAATAAGAGAGGAGGGGGGAAAACCCACAGACTTTTTGGTTGCTAGAAAGTACACAGTTAAATGATAGCTACGTAGGCGATCCGAGAATGCCAAATTTTTTAACAGTGGTGGGGAAGCTGAGAAGCAACCCAGTTTACACTGAAGAACCCCCAAAGGCTTAGGCACTGGTGACTGGAGGTTTTTCTTGACCCGAGTTTTAAGAGGAGTTACATTCAGCAGACTGGATGAACGTCTGTGTAAAAAAACAGTTAGATGGATAAATGGATTTTAAAAAATGTGGTGTATCCATACAGTGGAATATTTTTTTAAGTTTATGTATTTTTTTTTTTTATTTTTCAGAGAGAGAGAGAGAGAGAGGAAGAGAGAGAATCCCAAGCAGGCTCTGTAATGTCAGCCCTGAGCCCGACATGGGGTTCGATCTCATGCACCTCGGTATCACGATCTGAGCTGAGATCAAGAGTCAGACGCTTACCCGACTGAGCCACCTGGGTGCTCCAGTGGAATATTATTCAGCAAAAATAAATAAGTAAAAAAATAAATAAAGTTCTGATTCACACTAGAACAGAGATGAACCCTACATGAAAGCCTCCAGTCACAAAGCACATACAGTGTGATTCCGTGAATATGAAATTCCCAGAAGGGTCAAATCCACAGTAATAGAAAGTAGATTAATGGTTGTGTAGGGCTAGAAAGCTTGTGTAGAAAGGAATGGAGAGTTTCCACTAACAAGTATTTTTTAAGGTAATAAAAATATTCTAAAATTAAGTGTTGTGATAGATACACAACTCCGTGAATATATTAAAAACCATTGAATACGGCACGTTAAATGGATGAGATTGTATGGGATGTGAATTATACTTCAACGAAGCTTTTTTTTTTTAAATTTTTTTAATGTTTATTTATTTTTGAGAGAGAGAGAGACAGAGCATGAGTGCGGGAGGGCAGAGAAAGAGGAAAACACAGAATCTGAAGCAGGCTCCAGGCTCTGAGCTGTCAGCACAGAGCCCGATGCAGGGCTCAAACTCATGAACCGTGAGATCATGCCTTGAGCTGAAGTCGGCCACTTAACTGACTGAGCCACCCAGGTGCCCCTGTTTTGTTTTTTTTTTTTATCTTTTTAAAAAAGTGATTTGATATCCATGTTACCTCTCCCGCCCAAGAAAATGTTTTCTGGAGTAGGGAATACCAGACATAGTTCAGGGTGGGGGGTACCACACTAAAACCAGAGATCTTAAGTGAAATTTGCTCACTGAATGCTGGTCCACGTATCACCTCTTCCATTAATCACCTCCTGGTGTGCAGGCTTAGGCTTAGGCCTTCCACCTAAGCAGAAAATTGAAAGTCTTTTCTGGAGAATCTGTCCAGGCCTTGAGGAAAGATCTAATGATGCCAATATGAGTGGGGCAGGGCCGTGTCCTCTAATGACGTGGCCTGGCCACGTGGCTCTGCAGCGAGACCCATCGTTCGCAAGCCTCGTGATCAGATAGAGATTCCGATCTGTTTTCTTAAATATAAGCGGACATCCAGAAGTCCCCGGACACTTGAGGAAAACCTCTAATGTGAAAGACAGAACACAAACAGGAAAAGCAATTTGGGTGAAACAGAGATGGAAGGAGAAGACTATTTCAAAAGAACGCTGTAATTAGTATCCTCAGAGTGATAAGGGAAGATATTAAACCCAGGAAATACGAACAGGATTGTATGAAAGAAAGAAAGAAAGAAAGAAAGAAAGACACACCCAGGGAGGTTTTCCAGAACATACGGTTATGAGTTGCAAATAAGAAGGGCCCACTGAGTGCCTACCACATGCACACCAAGGCACAGCCGCACAAAATCTCAGAAGACCCGAGACAAGGAAAAGACTCCACAAGAGGAAAACAAAGGGTAATACACAAAGAAGCAGGAATCAGAACAGCCTTCCCTTCTCAACAGTGTCACCAGAAGCCAGAATACAACGGAACAAAGTCTTCAAAATTCTGAGGGAAAATAACCGAAAACCTAGAATTTTATACCTAGACACATCCTCAGTTAAGTGTGAAGGCAGGTTAAAGACATTTTCAGACATGTAAGCGCTCCCCAATTTTTCTTCACCAAAAAGGAAAATAAACCCAAAGAGAAAGACATGGGATCCCCGAAACAGAAGATCCAAGCTGGAAGAAGCTCAGGGAATCCTCCGGAAGAGGGAAGGGGGAGAGGCCAAGATGAAAGCTGGCAGAGTAGCCAACCCAGATTGAAGTGGGTCAGAAGTTTCCAGGAAAGGTTTCTTCACAAAGATGAAATTAATGGAGGGCCCAATGTGATGAACTCTATTGGGAAGACATCTGCACAACTAAGGAAGAATTTGGAGATGATTCGGTTATAAGGGCATTAAAAGAAAAAAAAAAAAAAGGAAACAAACTTAAAAACCAAATAAGACTATTATCAATTCCATGGAAAACAGAGTGATCAGAACAGACACAGTCACCATAGTGGACCATGTGGCTTAGCCATTAATCACGCCATAGAGTCAAAATATAATAATATAGTCACAATAACACTGAATATGTAACCAAGATTATATTTTAACTACATTGTAGAATGGGGATTAAGGAGGAAATGGATGTGAGTGATGGTGGAGGACTGGGTTGGGGAGATAGTGCCAAATCCTTGTCCTCCAAGGTGGGGACCTACTAGAGAAGATCTGAAACTGACAAATCACAAAGTAGCGAGATGAGCCTCAATTTTTTTTAAAAATTGTTTTAATATTTTTTTTTTACTAAAAACATTTTTTAATGTTTATTTTTAAGAGCGAGAGAGACAGAGCATGAGCAGGAGAGCAGCAGAGAGAGAAGGGGACACAGAATCCGAAGCAGGCTCCAGGCTCCGAGCTGTTGGCCCAGAGTCTGATGTGGGGCCTGAACTCACAAACAGTGAGATCATGACCTGAACTGAAGTTGGGCACTTAACTGACTGAGCCACCCAGGCACCCCAATGTTTATTTATTTTTTGAGAGAGAGAGATAGAGCACGAGTAGGGGAGGGGCAGAAAGAGAGGGAGACACAAGGCAAAGCAGGCCCCAGGCTGGGAGCTGTCAGCACAGAGCCTGACTCGGGGCTCGAACTCACTAACTAGGAGATGATAAGCTGAGACGAAGTTGGAGGTTCAACTGACTGAGCCACCCAGGAGCTCCCAGACTCCTTTTGAGAAACATGGAAGGAATCACCAGAAGAATCCATTAAAAACGTTGCCACTGGGGCGTAGGAAACAAAGGTAGATTCAGCAAAATGCCGATTTTCATACCTTATAGATCACTTTTCCCCTCCAAATCATGTGAAAACATCATTTGGATAAAAATAAAAGTGAGTCCTGGGTTCGAGTTCTGATGGAGTCGCCAAAAAAAAAAAAAAAAAAAAAAAAAGCAGGGGGAAAAGAAAGCAAAAAAGCAAAAAAGGCTAACACTCAACAATAAGAAACTGAACAATTGGATTAAACAACGGACCAAAGCCCTTAACAGACATCTCACTGAAGATGAGAGACACATGGCAAGTAAGCAGATGAAAAGATGCTCCACATCATATGTCATCAGGGAAATGAAAATCAAGACAGTGACGCCACTGCACATCTATTAGAATGGCCGAAATCCAGATCACCGATAATGCCAAGTTCGGGGGAGGATGTGGGACCAATACGCTGTCTCATTCGTTGCTGGCGGGGATGCAAAATGGCAAAATGGTACCACTACTTGGGAAGACCATTTGGCAGCATCTTTTAAAGCTAAACATATTCTTCCCATATGATGCAGCAATCACGCTCCCTGGTATTTACCCACAGGAGTTGAAAACGTATGTCCACACAAAACATCCACACAAATGTGTACCGGAGTTTATTCACACACGCCCAAACTGGGAGCAACCAAGATATCCTCTAGGCGGGGGCGCCTGGGTGACTCAGTCGGTTAAGCGTCTGACCTTGGCTCAGGTCATGATCTCGTGGTTTGAGGGTTCATGCCCCACAGTGGGCTCGCTGCTATGAGCGCAGAGCCCGCTTTGGGTCCTCTGTCCCCCTCTCTCTCTGCCCCTATCCTGCTCTCGTGAGCTCTTTCTCTCTGAAAAAGGCAGAGCTATGGAGACTGTGAAAGATCGGTGGCGGCCAGGGGCTGGGGGAGGGGCACAGGGGACTTTAAGGGCAGTAACACTATTCTGTCCGACTCTATAATGGTGGATACATGTCATTACATACTTGTCAAAACCCTCAGAATGCACAACATCAAGAGTGAACCCTCATGTAAACTATGGACTTTAGGTGACAATGATGTGTCTATGTAGGTTTATCAATGGTGACAAGTGTTCTACTCTAGTGGGGGATGTTGACAATGGGGGAGACCGTGCGTGGGGGGGGGGGAGCAGGGGGTACATGGGAAATCTGTACCTTTTTATTTTTTAAGTCCTATTTATTTATTTATTTATTTAATACATTTTTTTTTTTTTAGGTGGGCTCTATGCCCAATGTGGGGCTCAAACTCATGACCCCCAAAGGGTCGGGTCACACGCTCTGCGGACTGAGCCAGCCAGGCGCCCTGAGAAATCCGTACCTTTTGCTCAATTCTGCTGTGAACCTAAAACTGCTCCACACAATAAAACACATTGCAATGAATAAGCAAATTTTGAACGGAGGAAAATAAGGGACAGCTACAGTGTGGAGTGTGTTTGCTAGCACGTATCACTCTTGAAAAGGAAGCAAAAAAAAAAGGGTACTTTCAAAACATTTCTTTAAAGTTGATTCTAGACCGTGGTGTACTGGGTGGGCCAGATGGTCCGCTTACGGGGTGGGGGTTGGGGGGTGCAGATACAGCCCGTTTCTACTGCAGGGCACCCCCAGGGCCCGCACAGTGCAGCGTGCTTCACACATCCACTGAGAGCAGGGATAGCCTTGAGAACACTAAAATTATTGAGAATAAAACAGAGTCTTTACACCCAAAGGGTCTCAGACAAGAAGTTAAGTAGAAACCCATTGTTTTACAACGAGAGTCCTGGGGCTCCGAGAAATTAAGCGAGTTAAAGGCAGAGCGGATTTGGTGGTAGAATGTGTTCTCCATCCATCCTCTCACAAGTACCCCAAGAAGTATGTGATGGTAGTGTTCCTGTGTTACACACGAGAGCAACGAGGGGCCGGGGCGGGGGGTCCACTTGTGTTCGCACATCAGTTAAATGGCAGAATCCACTCCAAACTCGGAGCAGCTGGTCTACCCCCACGCTCGCCCTCCTCCTTCGGCACCTGTCCTCACGAAAGGAGAGCTGGTGGCTCTGTTGCTTGGTCGTTTGTCTTGAATTTTAATCGCACGCAGGGAAGGTCATCCTTTCCATGGTTGTTTCCCAGCTTCCCTATTCTAACTGCACACTGGCCTGAGAGCAAGCCCATCAAAGCAGCTGTGAATTTTTGTCCGGTCACAGCAGGCTAAGAGCTTCATGCCTACGGCCACTCTGATCTCCCCTTTATCCACGCCCCGATGTATAACCCAAAAAGGTGTGTCTGAAAATCTGATGTTTCACTCATTCATTGATGTACTACTTCTTTCAATAGTTATTCATTGAGTACTATGGGCTGGGCCTTGGGTATACAGTGAGCAGACATGGTCCTGATGGGGAAAGGCAGGAGTGAAATTAGCATGATCAGATCGATGCTTAGAATTACAAGGATCTGAGGGATGCCCTGGTGGGTCAGTCAGTTGAGCATCTGACTCCTGATTTCAGCTCAGGTCGTGATCCCAGGGTTGTGGGATAGAGCCCCTCATCGGGCCATGTGCTGAGCATGGAGCCTGCTTGGGATTCTCTCTCTCTCTCTCTCTCTCTCTCCCTCTCCCTCTCTCTCTGCCCATCTCCCACACATGCACACTTTCTCTCTCCCTCTCTCCAAAATCGATAAACATTTTTTAAAAAATTAAATTAAAAATTAGGATTAAAAGGATCTGAGACAAGAAAGGGTTTGTGTTAAGAATTTAAAACAACCTGTGTGGCCAGGTGCAGTCCATGAAGAGGAACGTGGGCAGGAACAAAGTTAAAGAATTAAACCAAAATCTGATTGCGCACGTCCTTGTAGGCCACGCGAGGATGTTTCATTTTCTATTAAATGCAACCAGAGGCCAGTGACGGTTCTGAAGTATGTTGAAAAGACCTCCTTGGCCACTGTGGGGAGCACCAGAGGAAGGGTGAGAGAAGAACGTGTTACGGAATCCCATTCGAGAGACGGCGGGGGCTGGGAGCTGGAGAGACATGGGCAGATGTGTGAAATGCATGGAAAGTGGAATCAGTAGCATTTGGTAATGGGTTAGCTCTTAGGAGCAACGAGGAGGGAGTTTGCAGAGATGACTCCTGGGTTTGTGACTTTAGCAAATGGACAGATGGTAGTTCCATTTCTTTAGATAAGAAAGAAGGAGGAGGAGAACCCCGAGCTCAGTTCTGGACAAGTTGTGAGCTGCCTCTGAGTTATCTGAGTAGGCAGTTGGGGATGCAAGCCTGGAGCTCAGAAAGAAGGTCTGGGCTGAAGATAAAAATATGGGAGGTAACAGCATTTCGGTGACAGTTAAAGTTGTGGTAGTGGGTGAGATCGCCCCGGGGGAGAGTGTAGAGAGAGCAGGGAAACAGGCCCCCAAGGAGAGGAGAGCAATCTAATGGCAGAGGTGGAAGGGAGGAGGAAAAGCGGGCAGGGTGGTGGGGCACGCCCAAGCAGGAGAGGAGAGGAGGGGTGGCTGATGGAAGGCATAGGGCGACTTTCAACACTGGTGCTGAGTGCAGCTGAGGGGTCCAGGGGAGGCCTGGAAAGCACTGGCTTGTGCTGGTGGAGGGCTGAACTTGTCCCGCCCGGTCAGAAACCCCACTGTGGGCGTCTCCCGGTTCTGCACTGGGCGGTAACAGAGTGGTTAGTCCAGAGTCAACTATGGTGGGAGTGCACACACCGTGGCCTGAACAAACACTACAAATTGTGTTTTGTTTTTTTTTCTTTTTCTTGGAAAGACACCCCTGGTGGTGTGACCCCATTTGTAACAGAATGAAGGGGGAACCGGCCTTCTCTGTTCTTTCTGGTCCCATCAGGATAGTTCCAGAACATTTCCCATGAAACTGAATTCTCTTCAAAGAAACCAGCTGAGTGTCTGAACTTCCTTTCAAGTGAGTTTTACCTTTGCCACAGGACTCTCTAAAGTCTTAGCCTTTTAGTCACTAACCTTCACAAATTTGAGGCAGACTGAGGGGAAAAAAAATTCAGTGTGGTCATATGAAGAATTTCTTCCAACTCTGACTTGGCTGTAAGAAATTCCAGGAAGCATAAGCAGTAAACCACATTTCATTTACTCCTGGGTTTATTTACTTAGTAAAAATAATCATTAGAGGATTCCAGAATTCAAGGGCTAAGTGTTGACATTTTCCCCATCTTGCTTTTTCATTTTGAAAAAATGCTCGCAGGGCGCCTGGGTGGCTCAGTCGGTTGGGCGTCCGACTTCGGCTCAGGTCATGATCTCGAGGTTCGTGAGTTCGAGCCCTGCATTGGGCTCTGTGCTGACAGCTTGGAGCCTGGAGCCTGCTTCAGATTTTGTGTCTCCCTCTCTCTGCTCCTCCCCTACTCATGCTCTGTCTCTCTCTCTCTCTCTCAAAAATAAATAAAGCTTAAAAAAATTAAATTAAATTTAAAAATTTAGAAAATGCTCGCTATTCCATGAATCTGTAGATAAGAAAATTAACGGGGAGGTAGAAAGTTGGATTATTTTCAATATCATGACAGTTGAATTAGATCAGTTGGTAAATAAGCTAGTTATTAGATACTCAGGTGTTATGATACAATCATTTAAAGAACTGGGCATTTGACATTATTTCAGTCGTGACGTGTGGTCACAGACTAAATCCTGTTCTTGCCAAAAAGTGAACCAAAGGTTGAACTGAATGCCTTGCAGGGTCATCAACCGACTAAAGTCAGATACATACCTAGTCCAGACACTTCTGAGAGTTTGTTCTTTGACGTATTTTTTCTCCAAACACATGGCAGTGACAAATGAAATGTATCAAGCTTAAAAACTAAATAAACACTTCTGTGGCCCAGAACGGGGACAGAAACCCAAAGCTGTGAGCTGAGTGAAACCCACAAGCTTACTGGGCTCTAGGTCCGGAACCAGGCACGATTAGCCAGAATTTGGCTTCTCCAGAGTAAATTAAGATAAAAGAGTTCCATGCCGAGATGGGAGACTGAAGCCAGGCTCCCTGCTTGAAGCCAGAGGCAGAGGCAGGTTCCTCCTACTCATGAAACAAGGCTGAAATAGAAGCTATATCTGCCTGGCCTACAGTTTTCAGCAAACTGTGGACTTAGGGGAGAGAGAAGACACAGATAGAACCTTGCGATGTGACTAGGAAAGGGAGTAGTCCATTGCCTGGCCTGGCCGGGATCTGTGCTGTCCTCAGTATGACTGTGGGCTGTATCTCTGCAGCTCCGTTAGTAGACTGGTCTGAATTGGGGTCCAGGGAGCCAAGTACAGACTGAAGGCAATAAAAAAAAAAACAACCCACTAGACAGAGAGGGGAAAGCAATGGGGGTAGGAGGGAGACGAGAAACAGACAGGCACGGGGAACGCAAGCCTGGTCTCGAAATGATCTCCCCGACCCAAATCTGCTGCTGAGAAAGACAGCCAGCAAAACAAAACAAGAACACAAATTAATTCCCGTTGAGACTAATTTTATGGAGCTACCCGGGAAAAGGTCTAAAATGCTTAGACTGTTCAGAGACACATGAAGGAATAGCTGCCAATTAAGAAAGAGCGAGACGCGATGAGAAAAACGCCAGCCTAAGGGTCAGAACGCCTGGGTACTGAAAAGCGCAACTTAGAAACCTTGGAAATGAAACTTGGAACCGTTAAAATAAGCATCCAACAGGTAAGCTAAGCTCCAGGTGGGAAGGAGTTCAAGAGAAAATTAGTGAATTGGAAAGGGTCCCTCCCCCAGGAAACGGGACAGAGACAGGAGATGAAACCTTGAGGAGGAGAGAAGAGTCAGAGAAGATGGGGTGATGGGTCCCAGCGTGAGTCCACGAGGGGGACAGTGGGGAGGGAGCTGAGGTGGGGCAGCAGTTCCCCAGAGGCACCAGCTCTGGATTTGCCACAGTTAACCATCCGAGGTCCGAGGTAGAAGGGTCGTAGGGAGTGCCAAGGGGGATGCACGGGAATCCTCACAGCTCAGTGGGACCACGTGACATCAAAGATACACGGAAAACTTAGGGGCGCCTGGCTGCCTCGGTCCGTAGAGCATGTGACTCTTGATCTTGAGGTTGTGAGTTCAAGCCCCACTTTGGGTGTAGAGTTACTTAAAAATAAAATCTTAAAAAAAGAAATACATAGAAAACTTAAAAGCCAGGCAAGAAAAAAAAACGTCTCGCCCTCCCAGGAGTGAGAATTAGACCAACAGCTAATTTCTCATGGGCAGAAATTGATGCCAGGGAACAAGGAAGCAATGTCTTTGTGGTGCCGAGGGAAGGAGCTGAGAACCCTAAAATCTCCTACCTCTTTAAATTATTATTCGACAGTGAGAAGCGGTTAAGACGGTTTCAAAAATACAGTGATTAAAGTATTTCAACTCCCAGACCCTCCTGAAAATTGTTAGCGGGGATGTATTTTGGCAGAAACAAAAGGAAACAGGTTGAAATGATAACGCAGAAATTGATAAAATAGGTTAGTGAATTTCATTTTCACACAAACTTCACCATTTTTGCATCTATTAAAGGAAGAACTCTGGGGGTGCCCGGCTGGCTCCCTTGGTGGAGCATGTGGCTCTTGATGTCGGGGTGCTGAGTTCAAGCCCTACACTGGGTGTAGAGATTATTTAAAAATAAAATCTTTAAAAAAGAGAGCGAGATGAACTCTAGACAGAACTCTAGACAAAAAATTAAAAAAAAACACTATAGGACGCAATGGATGGGAAGAGATGAGAATTATTCAATGGGAAGTTAATATATGCTAAGATCAGTGACGTGTCAGGAAAAAGGATAAAAATACGGAATAATTTTAGATGTTTTTAGAAAAATAGTTTCTGAATTGTTTTTGGAAAATAGTTTAGAAAATAACCATTACGGGTGGCCACTAAAATACATAAAATATCATGTCTGAAAGTCAGCAGAAAAGGAAGAAGGGAATATAGAAGGTGTTTTTAATGCAAGAAAAGGCAGGCAAAGTGGGGAGAGGGGAAGCAGATGATGGCAAACATAAAATTAAAAAAAGAGCTAAAAAGAAGTTCAAATATTATCATTAACATTTGCAACCATGAATGATAAAAATTGATTTTAAAAAAGGAGATTATTAGAATAAATAAAAAACCAAAATCAGTTATATACTGCATACAAGAGACATACCTAAAACAAAACGATATGGAAAAATAAAAAATGAAGGAATAGAAAATGATTCCCATAAAAAAATATATTTTTAAGAGTTTATTTAAAAACTTTTTTTAATGTTTATTTTATTTTTGAGAGAGAGAGAGAGAGAGAGAGAGAGAGACTGTGAGTGGGATAGAGACAGAAAGGGAGGCACAGAATCTGAAGCAGACTCCAGGCTCTGAGCTGTCAGCACAGAGCCCAATGTGGGGCTCGAACCCACGAAGCATGAGATCATGACCTGAGCCGAAGTCAGACTCTTAATGGACTGAGCCACCCAGGTGCCCGTAAGATTTTATTTTTAAGTAATCTCTATATCTAATGTGGGGCTTGAGCTCACAAATCTGAGACCAAGAGTCATGTGAGCTACCAACCGAGCCAGCCTGGTGGCCCTCATGGTAAAAATAATTAACAACAACAAAAAAAGCTTACATGGGTATCTTAATATCAGATGCAATAAGATTTAAAATCATAAAAAATCAATAGAGACAAAAAGGGACACTATATATTAACATAACGTGCTTCGTAACATGTGGTCCTAAATCTGTGGACACTTTAAAATATATAAAGAAGAAAATGATCATATTATGGAGAAATTTACCAATCCATTATAATGATAAAAGATTTAACAGACTTTTGATAGCTCTTAGTAGATACAAAAAAAATTAGCAACTACCTAGAATATTTGAACATAAGATTTTAAAATGTGATCCAAATGCATGTATTAAGTACATATAATACTCTGAACCAAGCAAATGAAGGATGTATACAGTATGTTCTTTTAAATTATCTCTGGAACTTTTACAAAAGAGATTTATCACATACTAGATTTAAAAAGTAGTCTCAACAAAGTTTTAAGAAATCAGTATCTTACAGGCCATAATCTGATTAGAGTTCAATGAACTTAGAATCAACACTAAAAATATAATTTAAATCTCTGCATGTTGGGGCCCCTGGGTGGCTCAGTCAGTCAAGTGTCCGACTTTGGCACAGGTCATGATCTCACAGTTTGTGGGTTCGAGCCCCGCATCGGGCTCTGTGCTGACACCTCAGAGCCTGGAGCCTGCTTTCGATTCTGTCTCCCTCTCTCTGCTTTTCTCCAGCTTGTTCTCTCTCTCTCTGTCTCTCAAAAATAAATAGACGTCAATAATTTAAAAAAAAAAAAAGTCTCTGCATGTTTCGACATTTAAACATTTACAACCAAATAACTCGAGATTAAAAAGAAAATCACAATGAAAATTACACAAAGAAATCACGCAGTGGTAAATGTTTATTCTTTCATGTATTTATTAATTTTTTTAAGTTTATTTATTCTTGAGAGAGAGAGAGACAGAGAGAGTATGAGCAGGGGAAGGGCAGAGAGAGAGGAGGAGACACAGAATCCGAAGCAGGCTCCAGGCTCCGAGCTGTCAGCACAGAGCCCGACGTGGGGCTCGAACTCACAGACCGCGAGATCATGACCTGAGCCAAAACCAGACACTCAACCGACTGAGCCACCCAGGCGCCCCATCTTTCATGTATTTATTAAGAAAACAAGATTGAGGGGTGCCTGGGTGGCTCAGTCGGTTGGGCATCCAACTTCAGCTCAGGTCATCATCTCATGTTTCGTGAGTTCGAGCCCCGCATTGGGCTCTGTGCTGACAGCTCAGAGATTGGAGCTTTCTTTGGGATTCTGTGTCTCAGTCTTTCTCTGAGCCTCCTGTGTTACACTCTTTCTCGCTTTTAAGAATAAGTCAACATAAAACAAATTTTTTAAAAAGGAAACAAGATTGAAAATAAACAAATTAACCATCCAACATAGAAAGTAAAAAAATCATAGAGGAAGAGGGTTGTTTGGGTGGCTCAGTTGGCTAAGCGTCCAACTTTGGCTCAGGTCATGATCTCATGGTTTGTGGGTTCGAGTCCTGCATCGGGCTCTGTGCTGACAGCTCAGAGCCTGGAGCCTACTTTGGATTCTGTGTCTCCTTGTCTTGCTCTGCCCCTCCCCCATTCATACTCTGTCTCTCTCTCTCTCTGTCTCTCCCTCTCTCTCTGTCTCAAGAATAAATAAATATTTTTAAAAAATTTTAAAAAAGAAAAATCATAGGGGAAGAAATTGAAGAGTGGAGAAGGAAGGTACATTAGTTGCCTAGGGCCGCCATAACAAAGGACCACCAAATGGGTGGCCTAAACAACAGAAATATATTGTCTTGCAGTTGTGGAGACCAGAAGTCTGGTATAGGCAGGGCCCTCTGAAGGTGTGGTGGAAGGAACTGAAGCGGGCCCCCTCCATGCTTCTAAAAGCCTCAGGCATTCCTTGCCTTGTAGACAATTCTCTTCAGCGGGCGTTCTCCCCGTGCGTCTCCACTGCGTCTTCTTCCCTCCATCCAAATTTCCTTAGTGGAAGGACACCAGTCACGTTGGATTAGCGGCCCATCCTACATCAGTTTCACCTCATGACAACGCAACTAATCACATCTACAGTGACTCTATTTCCAAATAAAGTCACCGTACGAGGTACGGGAGATTAGCTTCAATATCTTATTTGGGGAGAAGTGTGCACATTTGACTCATCACAGAAAGCATTGATAAAAAGGCTGAAGGGGCGCCTGGGTGGCTCAGTTGGTTGAGTGTCTGATTTCAGCTCAGGTCACGATCTCACAGTTCGTGAGTTCGAGCCCAACAGGCTCTGTGCTGACAGCTCAGACCCTGGAGCCTGCTTCGGATTCTGTGTTTCCCTCTCTCTCTTCCCCTACCCCACTCATGCTCTGTCTGTCTCTCTCTCTCAAAATAAATAAATAAACATTGAAAAAGATTTTTAAAAAAGGGCTGAAATAGAAAACAAAGTCATAATAGAGGAAATAAATACAACCAAAAGTTAGTTATTAGAAAAAAAAATCTACCATGAATACACAGCCTTTCACAAGACTGATGGGACAAAAAGGCACAAATAAACAATTTTAGGAACATGAAGAGGATAGAGCCACAATACAGAATCAGAAATCACTGCACTATGAAAAAGAAAATCGTGAGTGACTTCGTGCCAACCAAGTTGAGAATGTAAATAACATGGATAATTTTCTTTAAAATATGTATTAGTAATCTGATGAAAAAACTGGAGCCCCCAATTTGATGTGTGAGTTCTCAGAGCAGTCTTGACTTTGACATGATCTATCTTTTGGAAGGAGAAAATCAAGCGAAAGACAAAAACAACATGCAGTGGAATCATGGATTTTGTTGAATGAAAGCCAGTTCCATTCACGTAGCCTCGCAATTCATCTTACCTGGTTAATTTCACATAGTAATGACAGTGATCTTGCAGCAACAGGCCAGTGAAGGAGACTGACATAGGTATGGATTTAAGGGCTCCTGCACAAATATGGGTATGGATTTCACTCATATTTCTTAATATACAGTTCACATTTATTTTTAAGGCAAATTCTATACATCTTGGACAGGGTAGCACTTCAATGTATTTTAAAGACTTGATTGGGTAGATGATCATATAATATCCTTATTTATAACAGCTAAATCTCTTCCCTTGATTTACATCGGACTCTATTTTCAGGTTTGTAGATGAAAAGCAAGGGACTGAGAATGGGCTCTTACCCAGCAGGGAGCTGTGGTGTTAGAAAAACAATTTCTAGGGGCGCTTGGGGGCCTCCGTCGGTTAAGCATCTGACTAGTGATCTTGGCTCCGGTCATGATCTCACGGTTTGTGAGTTCCAGCCCTGAATTGGGCTCTGTGCTAATGGCTTGAGACTCTCTCTTTAAAAAATAAATAAATAAACATTAAAAAAAAAGAAGTGTATAAAAAAAGAAAAACAATTTCTAGGAACTTTTCCTTTTAACCATTAAATGAATATTTAGTGCACTCAGACACACAGAGCATGTATTTTTACCTACGCTAATCTTCCTGCATGGATATAAAAATATATGTAGAAGAAAGTAATAATGGAACTACTGACAGATGCTTTGGTACAGCTGCAAAACGGAAATATTTCTCTCTCTATATTCATATTCATCGTCGAGATAGAGATCTACAAACCTGCTGAGCTGGTATTCCACTCACGCACTATTTTCGGTCTGCCTCTTAACAACAGACTCCACATTCCTCATACGATCTACATTTTACTTTAATGACCGTGTTCTTGCCTTTGTTCTTTTCATGTCAGCTTTACCCTTCAACAGCCCATTTAATAGTGATTTCTCAGCTCCAGACTTTGACTCGCTTTTCCCCACCCTCCGAAATGTCCTGTAATTGTATTTATTGTTTCCTAAAGGGTAGGTCTCACTCATATTTTTGATAAATGACAGCCTTTTCCCAAAGGAGACCAAATTAGTCGAGTCATTCTCCAGCTCCACTTAAAGCCACGGTTAAATGCAGATACAATTGCTTCCTTTTTTTTCTGCCTTGCTTCTCATGTATGATCTAAATGGTCAAAACATCACCAAATGAAACCACAGAAGACTCTGAATGGACAAAGCAATCCTGAGAAAGAACAAAGCCGTAGGTATCCCACTTTCTGATTTCAAACCGTACTACAAAGCTATGGTAATCAAAACAGTATGGTACTGGCGAAAAATAAACACATGAACCAATGCAACAGAATCAAAAGCTCAGAACTAGCTCCATGCATATCTGGTCAACTAGTATTCAGCAAGGCAGCCAAGCACACTCAATGGGGGAAAGCATAGTCTTTTCAACAAATGGTTTCGAGGGGCACCTGGGTGGCTCAGGGCTTTTGGTTTCGGCTCAGGTCATGATCTCATGGGTCATGCATTCAAGCCCCATGTTGGGTTCTGCACTGACAACATGGGGCCTGCTTGGGACTCTCTCCCACTCTGCTTCTCCCCCACACTTGCTCTCTCTCTCTCTTCAAGGTAAATAAAGAAACTTTAAAAAAGATTCTCTATCCCTCTCTTTTTGCCCCTTCCCCCATCAAAAAGAATAAAAAATAAAATAAATGCCATTGGAAAAACTGGATAACACTTGCAGATGAATGAAATTGGGCCCCTATCTTACACCACTCTCAAAAATTAACTCAGAATGGATTAAAGACTTAAACATAAGATCCAATACTATAAAATTCCTAGGAGAAAACTTGGGGGGGGGATGGAATCTCCTTGACATTGGTCTTGGCAATGATTTTTTGGATATGACACCAAAAACGCAAATAAGAGCCAAAATTAATAAGTAGGACCATAGCAAACTAAAAAGCTTCTGCACATCAAAAGAAACAAGCAGCAATGAAAAGACAATCTATGGAATGGGAGAAAATACCTGCACATTTTATATCCGACATTTATGGAAAACTCATACAACCCAATAGCAAACAAACAATCAAAAAACCCAAACAATACAATGAAAAAATGGGCAGAGGAGCGGAACAGACATTTTCTCAAAGAAGACGTGCAGATGGCCAACAGGTGCATGAACGACAGGTGTTTGACGTTGCCCATCTTCAAAGAAATGCAAATCGGAACCACAGTGAGATGTCACCTTTTGCCTGTTGAGATCGCTATCATCAAGGAGGCAAGAGATAAGTGGTGGTGAGGCTGTGCAGGAAAGGAATCCCCGCATACTGTTGGTGGGAATATCAACTGGTGCAGCCACGGGGGGTGGGGTGGGGGAGAGGAATATGGCGGCTCCTCAGTGAACTTTGCAAACGTTGACATCTTCCAGAACAACTAAATAACATGAAAACTGGGTAAATCAAGAAGGTTTACGTCTCTATGACCCAAGTCATGTTAAACAAGTCGAAAAAGGCAACTATGTTAAATATTTTAACTTCTAGTTGGCATGCCCAAAATGAAGAGGAAGCCTTCCCTATTCATCTACCCTCAATATAAGATGAGGGACAAAACGTGGAAGGCCTTACAAAGCCTACCAGTGTCTTTCTCAGGTTTATGGTAATTTTAAGACCTGCGTAATAGAAGCTACAGGTAAAATAAAAGCATGGTAAGTTGCTTATCATTGAAAAACTTTCTTTTCTTTTCTTTTCTTAAATTTTATTTTGGATAGAGAAAGAGCGCAAGCAAGGGAGAGGAGCAGAGGGGGAGAGAGAAAGAGAGAGAGAGAGATTAGACCCCAGGCAGGCTCCACACTCAGCGTGCAGCCTGACTTGGGGCTCAATCTCACGACCCTGGGACCATGACCTGAGCCCAAACCAAGAGTTGGATGTTCAAGTGACTGAGCTACCTGGGCGCCCCTGAAAAACTTTCCTGAAGAAAAAAAATTGAAGTAGAACTTCAATCTGATCTAGCAATCACACTTCTGGATACATAGCCAAAGAAAATGAAAACAGAATCTTGAGAGATATCTGAGTTCCCGTATTTATTGCAGTATTATTCACAATAGCCACGATATGGAAACAACCCAAGTGTCCATCAACAGATGAACGGACGAAGATGTGGCATATAGATCATATATATTCACATACATACGAACGCTCATCAGCTATGAGAAAGGAAGTCCTGCCATTTGTATCAACATGGGCGGACCTTGAAGGTACGATGCTAAGTGAAATGAGTCAGGCAGAGAAAGACAAATACGGTATCTCACTTATGTGTGGAATCTAAAAATGCCCAACTCAGGGAAGCAGTCTTGTGACAGTGGCTTTTAACTTTAAAAAATGTATTTATTTATCTTGAGAGAGGCAGAGATAGCCCAAGTGGGGGAAGGGCAGAGAGAATCCCCCATAGGCTCTGCGTTGCCAGCACAAAGCCCCACACGGGGCTCAAACTCCCGAAACCCGAGCCGAAACCAAGAGTCAGATGCTCAACCGACTGAGCCACCCAGGTGTCCCTTTTAATTTTTTCAAACAAAGTTTTGGTGGTTGTCTTAGAATTATGTAATGCTCAGGAACAAGTTATAAGGTGGTGGAACTGTGATCTCCCTTCCGAATTAATCAGACTATTCCATTTCCTGTGCACCCACCCACCTACCCCTGCACCTTCGCTTACGTCAGTCCTTCCGTCTGGAAACCCATTTCTCTTTTTTCCCTCTTACTCAATTGCTAAAGAAACTGAGGCCAGCCCCCGATTTACCCAAGGTCACACAGTTAAGGCATAGCCCAGCCTACTGATTATCTCCGGACTCCTGGTTTTCAGGGATTTTCCACCAAACCCCACTCTGCTTTTCAGATTCATTTTTTGGGGTGCCTGGGTGGCTCAGTTGGTTAAGCACCAACTCTGGATTCTGGCTCAGGACAGGATCTCATGGTGAGATCGAGCCCCACCTTGGGCTCTGTGCTGACAGTGCTGAGCCTGCTTGAGATTGTCTCTCTCTCTCTCTCTCTCTCTCTCTCTCTGCCTCTGCCTCTCCCCCACTTGCGCGCTCTCTCCTTCTTTCAAAATAAATAAGCATTAGAAAAAATAAAGATTCATTATTTGAACTCTCAAAGCTTATTTCAGAGGCTTTCTTGTAAACTTCAAATAGAAGTAATCTGTCCCTTCTTTGAACTCCTACATGCTTTAACTGTACCTCTCTTAGGATGCTTATCACCGTTTATTTTGTCTTAGGCTTATTTTCTCCCCTCCAGGAGGCATTACTGGACTTTGCTTTATTTACTTCTGTGTCTTTCATGTCACGTACCCTTGTATTAGTAGGTCCTCAATGTATATTTGCTAAAGCGATTAAATCCCTTTTGGATTTTGGACACCTTATGGCCACAGAAAGTATATTGAAACCAGCTGCAGAAACATGGGGAATTCCTTCAAGCTTGGCTATCCTGCCTCTTGCCTGGTAGACCGGCACTGTCCAAGAGAAGTTTCTATAATGATGGAAATGTTTAATATCTGCACTGTCCAATATGATGCCACCAGCCATATATGGCCATTGAGCATTTGAATGTGGTGGGACTGAAGAACTGAACATTCAATCTTATTTGATTTTAGTTAACTTCTATTTGAACAGGTACATGTGACTGATGGCTACCGTATTGGACAGTGCAGTTGTAGATGGTACCCCGTTTGATAAATCTACTAGTCTTGTCCCTTTGAACGTGATTGTGCAATTGCCTCCTTAGTGAGAAAATGGCACTGTTGTCTTCCAAGCTCGAGATTCAAGATTCCACCCTTGACATCCTTCCTTTCCCACCTCCCTCCCCAGGAGAAAGATAGAACTCATCAAGCTTTTCCTGCGGACTCCAATTTTCACTGACCTCCCTTGCCTCAGATTCTGACTCTGCAATGCATAGATATAATACTGACACGATATGTTACGTTGTTTGCTGCCATTTTGAATCTTAGTGCTTCCTAAATAGATTATAAACTTCTTTATGTGAGGACCACACTTTCCATATCTTCCAGATTCTCTCCGGTTCGTATTATGGTTTCACTCATATTGTAAATGTTCTGTAAATATTGATCGATTGATTGATTGAAGGTAGAGAAAAGGAACCTAACGTGATCAAGAAAAGAGTTTCTGAGACATAGAAGAGGGCATGTGTCAGGGTGCCTGGGTGGCTCAGTCGGTTAAGCGTCTGACTTTGACTCATGTCTTGGTCTCTCAGTTCACGAGTTTGAGCCCCGCGTGGGGCTCTGTGATGACAGCTCAGAGGCTGCTTTGGATTCTGTGTCTCCCTCTCTCTCTGCCCCTCCCCTGCTTGTGCTCTGTCTCTCTCTCAGAGACGAATAAACATTAAAAAAAAATTTTTTTTTTTGAAGAGAAGGGGGTGTGTCTTAAGATTTACTTAGCACCCTAAAAACTTAAGGTCTTTCAGAAATTATTTCTCGGGGCACCTGGGTGGCTCAGTTGGTTAAGCGTCTGACTTCGGCTCAGGTCATGATCTCATGGTTCCTGAGTTTGAGCCTCACATCAGGTTCTGTGCTGACAGCCCGGAGCCTGGAGCCTGCTTCGGATTCTGTGTCTCGCTCTCCCTCTGCCCCTCCCCCGCTCATGCTCTGTCTCTGTCTCTCAAAAATCAATAAATGTTAAAAAATTTTTTTAATTTAAAATTTAAAAATTAAAAAATTTTTTAACATTTATTGATTTTTGAGAGAAATTTAAAATTTGAAATTAAAAAAAAATTTTTTTTACATTTATTTATTTTTGAGAGACAGAGAGAGACAGAACATGAGCAGGGGAGGGGCAGAGAGAGAGCGAGACACAGAATCCGAAGCAGGCTCCTGGCTCTGAACTGTCAGTACAGAGCCTGACGCGGGCTTGAACTCACAGACCGTGAGATCATGACCTGAGCCGAAGTCAGACGCTCAACCCACTGAGCCACCCAAGCGCCCCTAAAAAAAAAATTTTTTTAAAGAAATTATTTCTCTTCCTGCAATTTTTTTTTTTCTAAACACCTTTTAGAATTATTTTTCCAGCCATCTAAGGAACTCAACTCAAAACCTTTTTTGGGTGGATGGGGGAAGGGTGAAATAGGTGATGGGATTAAAGAGTGTGCTTGTCCTGACATGTACTTGGTGACATAAGGAAGCATTGAATCGTTATATTGTACACCTGAAGCTAATATTATACTGTATGTTAACTAACTGGAATTTACATAAAAGCTTAAAAAGGAAACCCTTTTTCCGGAGTACTTATGTGGCAAAAACTGTCATGCATTTTGAATGTATTCCTTTCTAATAGAATTTTCTATCAAAGGAATTTTCTAACCACACGTATGAGCCTCATCAGAGAGCATTTGCTGAGAAACTGAGGGGTTGCTAGAATGCTCCAAACAGCACATTTGGTGGAACCAGGATCGGCACGTGGCTGTCTGTATGTTTAAAACCTGGAAGGTAGGCTCTTGAACATACACAATGTTTTCCTTCTTTGGTGACCGGGAAATCGAGGGGAAGGCCTTGCTCGGTCGCCCCTACGTCTACAAAAAGTACTTCGGTTCACCTCTCCCTCGTCCTTAATTACACTGTAGCGCAAGTGAGCTCCCGTAAGACTCTAACTGATGGCAAAATTCCTGCTGACCACACCCTGGGTGAGACCGCCGTGGCTTGGGAGCCCTAAGCCTGGAGTTCACGCTCCCACAGAGCCATGCGGCCTGCCTGAGCTCCAACCCACTAGCTCACGGCGCCCAAAATATGAAAAGAAAATAAGGAGCCAGAAGGGAGTTGTCCTTGTGGGACAAGAATGTCAGCTGGCACCGGTTCATCACATTTTTCCAGCTATTTTGACATGTGTTATATAAGGGAACTGATTCCAAGACAAAACAAAAAACTGAAAGCCTCCTTCCTACAGAAGTGCATGCAGAGCAAATGAGATCTGACTTTTCCTTTGAACTTTTTATTTACGTCGGGTGGGTTTGTCAAAGCAATCGTGTTTTTTTGTCTGCAAAGCCCCAAATCTAGCATGGTATTCCCCTTACTTACTATCTAGTGCTCGTTTTCATGTCTGCAAGCTTCTGTGCATTTCAAATACGTTTTCAATTTGCTGAAAATACTTACGAATCACACACACGCATGCATGCGTACAATAAATCACTTTCACAGGACCAACCAAATCTGGCTTTTTTTTTTTTGGTAGCTCGCGGTGGTTCAAACTCTCAAGGCCGTGGCCTGGTGTTGAGCTTCAACTTGATGTTCACAAAGTTGGTGGGTCAAAGCTGCAGGTTCTGTTTACAGGCCTTTGACCAGATACATCTAGATTTAGTCCTGAGCGACGTGGCCGGAATGACTTCTGTCTCATCCCCATTTCCATCGGGACCGATGGAGAAGATGCACTTGCCTGGTGTAGAAATAACAAAGGTGACATTGATCTGGTGATTGTCGGCGGTGTGGCTATGGTGCAAAAGCACCATCAAAATGCTGATGGATCCCAAATGACCCTTGCATTTCTGACTTCTGTCCCGGACTCCAGGGGCCAGACGTGTCGTTCCTACTCAAGTATCTGATGGTTTGCGACACAACATGTCTGAAAAAGAACTCCCAATTCTACACCCCTGAAACTTGCCAGCCCCAACCCCTCAGTTAACAACTTCATTACTCACTTCGTTGGGCATTCTGAGACTCTTGACTCATATGTACATGGTCTGTAGACACAACACATTTAAGGCGCGGAATAGCTCCGTTCCCACAAAATACACCCCTGTGCATTTTAGTTAGTTGGACCTTCCTGCGGCCCCTGGAAACCACTGATCCATTTGCCGTCTCTCTGGTTTTCCAGAACATTATGTGAACAGTTTGTCCTCTTTCTGGTTCTCCCACTTACCCTAATGTGTTTGAGACTCACTCATGTTGGAGTGTGCCTCAATAGCTCATTCCTTCTTATTACTGAGTAGTATTCCCTGCGATGCACTCTCCACTGCTGGTATATCCATTCACCCACCGAAGGACATTTAGGTTGTTTTCAGTTCTGGGGGACGATTAACTGGCGCTGTTACAAACATTCATTTATCCTTTTTGGGTAAACGTGTGTGTGTGTGTGTGTAGTGTGGATATAAGTCTTTTTTGGGGTGGGGGATATGTGGTTTGCAAATATTTTCTCCCTATCTCTACCTTGCCTTCTAAAAAATATTTCATTTTATTTATTTATCTTTTAAATATTTATTTCTGAGAAAGAGAGAGAGAGAACAAGCGGGGGTGGGGCAAAGAGAGAGGGGGACAAAGGATCCTAAGCAGGCTCCACGTTGACAGCAGCAAAACCGACGCGGGGCTCAAACTCACGAACCATGAGATCATGACCTGAGCCAAAGTCAGACGCTTAACCGACTGAGCCACCCAGGCGCCCCAAAAATATTTTATTTTTTAGAACTGTTTCAGGTTCATAGCAAAATTGAATAGAAGGTACACAAATTTCCTATATACCACCTGTGCCCACACACTCACACAACCTCCCCCACTATCAACATCCCCCACTAAAGTAGAACACCTGTTACAAGTGATGAACCTATATATCATTGTCATCCAAAGTCCATAGTTAGCATTAGGGTTCGTTCCTGGTGTTGTACATATTGTGGGTTTTGACAAGCATATAATGGCATGTATCCACCATTACAGTATCATACAGAATAGTTTTACTGCCCTTAAAATCCTCTGTGCCCCTCCCCCTGCCCCTGACTGCCACTGACCTTTCACTGTCTCCATAGCTCTGCCTTTTCCAGAAGGTCGTATAGTTGGAATCACACAGTATGTAGCCTTTTCAGACTGGCTTCTTTCACTTAGTGATATGCATTTCAGGTTCCTTCCTGTTTTTCATGGCTTGATGGTTCATTTCTTTCTAGCACTGAATGGTAGCTCATTGTCTGGATGGACCACAGTTTACTTATCCACTCATCCACCCACTGAAGGCCATCTTGGTTGCTTCTAAGTTTTGGCAATTTTGAATAAAGGTGCTATAAACATCCATGTGCACGTTTTTGTGTGGACGTAAGTTTTCAACTCCTTTGGGTAAATTCCAGGGAGCATGATTGCTGCATCATACGGTAAACGGTAAGAGTAGGTTTTAGTTTCGTTAGAGCCCACACTGTCTTCCAGAGTGGCCGCACCATGTTGCATTCCCACCAGCAGTGAAGGAGAGTTCCTGTTGCTCCACATCCTTGCCAGCATTTGGTGGTGTCAGTGTTCTAGATTTTGGCCATTTTAATAGGTGTGCAATAGAGTTTTAACTTGCATTTCCCTCATGACATGTGGCACGGAGCATCTTTTCTGGTGCTTTCTTGCCACCTGTATCTCTTTTTTTAGAGATGTGTCTGTTAAGGCCTTTGGCCCATGTTTCAGTGGGGTCGTTCGTTTTCTTATCATTGAATTTTAAGAGTAATAGTTTGGATAACAGTGCTCTATCAGAATATCTTTTGCAAATACTTTCTCCCAGACTGTGGCTTGTCTTCTCTTTCTCTTGACATTGTCTTTCACGGAGCAGAAGGCAGAAGTTGTTGTTGCTGTTTTGTTGTTTGGTTGGGCAAACAACATAAGTTTATACTGTAAAGTTCTGGAAGCTGAGAAGGTTAAGATCAAGACACTGGCACATCTGGTGTCTGGAGATGTCTGAGATGTCTGCCTCCTGGTTCATAGATGGTTGTCTCCTTGCTGTATCCTTACATGGCAGAAGGGGCAGGAGAGCTCTCTAGGATCTCTTTTTTTTAAGGGCATTAACTCGACTCATGATACTCCACTCTTAGGACCTAATTACCTCCCAAAGTTACCACCTCCTACTACCTACCATCAGGGTTTATGATTTCTACATATGAATTTTAGACGGACACAAACATTTAGTCCATGGCACTTGTGTAAATGAAATCCACAAGACTCACTCGAGTGGGCAGTTTTAATTTTCTTCCTGACCAAATCTTTCTAAAAATTGCCCAAAGCTTTGTGGCCTCTTGTTACTGGAAGTGCTGGTGACAGGTGCAGTGGCTGAATGAGGGACTGCATGATGAGAGAGGAGAATCGCGGCCATGGTAATCCACAAGGGAGGGGGAATCCCAGTCCAGAGCTTGTTAGAAATGCCCAGTCTGAGGCCCCACAGGAGACACGCCGAATCAGAATCTGCATCTTAACAAGATCCCCAAGTCACTAATATGGACATTAAAATTTGGTAAGCACTGCTCCAAACTCAGAACACATTTCCATGAATATCACACGTTACAACTGCCATCTGCTAACAAGGAAGAAAGATGACCGAAGTCATTAACATAGTTCTTAAACTTTTGTTATCAAGATTAACCATGTGTTCATTTCTACTAAAATGGCCTGCTTTCCCTGAGTCTGTTTATTGCACATCAGTAAATCACAGGCTTTTATTTTTTTTCTTCCACATGCTTCATGGTTGTCAGAATGAACAGTCAGTCAGTTCTTTCAGCCACTGATGTCCGTTCAGGCTGACATTGGAATATGTTGGTGTCCTTCTTCACCAATGGCCAGCGGACAGCCACAACACTGGACAGCCATTGGTTTTGCAAACCCAGACACCCATTTCCTATTCAGTTCATAACAACACCTATTTTGTCAGAGATTTGCAGGTTGGTGGGGCTTTCAGTAAATGTCCTCTCCCCCACAATGGCCGGGAGTTGGCATGTGGACAAAGCAAGGCCAACTGGATATACAGAGCAGAAGTTTTTCATTTTGATGAAGACCAGCTTATTAATTCTTTTTTCATGGATCGTGCCTTTGGTACTGTATGTAAAAAGTGATTGCCATACCCAAGGTCATCTAGGTTTTCTCCTGTCTCGTCTTCCAGGAATTTTATAGTTTTGCGTTTTACTTTTAGGTCTGTGACCCATTTTGAGTGAAGTTTTGTGAAGAGTGTAAGGGCTGTGTCTAGATTCATTACTTTGCACGTGGATGTGTAGTAGTTCCAGTACTATTTCTTGAAAAGACTATTCTCCATTGTATTTCCCTTGGTCCTTTGTCAAAGGTAAGTTGACTGTGTAGGAGTGCCCGGGTGGCTCAGTCGGTTGAGCGTCTGACTTCGGCTCAGGTCGTGATCTCACCGTTCATGGGTTAGAGACCCCTGTCGAGCTCTGTGCTGACAGCTCAGAGCCTGGAGCCTGCTTCGGATTTGTGTCTCCCTCTCTCTCTGCACAATCCCCACTCGCGCTCTGTCTCTTAAAAATGAATAATGTTAAAAAAGTTTTTTTATAAAGGTAAGTTGACTATATACAGTGTATATATGTGGGTCTATTTCTGGGCCTTCTGTTCTATGGATCTATTTGCCTACTCTTTTGTCATCAATACCACACTGTCTTGATTACTGAAGCTCTGTAGTAAGTATTGAAGTTGGGAAGTGTCAGTCCTCCAATTTTGTTCTTCTCCTTCAGTATGGTGTCAGCCATTTCTGGTATTTTGCCCTCTGCCTAAACTTTAGAGTCTGCTTGTTGATGTCTACAAAATAGCTTGTTCAGATTTTGATTGGGATTACATTGAATTTGAAAAGCAAGTTGGGAAGAGCTAATATCTTGAATGTTCTAATCCATGAACATGGAATATCTCTTCACTTATTTAGTTCTTTGACATCTTATAGATTTTTTTTTTAATTTTGAAGTTTTCCTTATATAGATCTTGCTCATATTTTGTTAGGTCTATACCTAAGTATTTCGTTTGTTGGGGTGCTAAAGTAAATGGTATTGTGTCTTTAATTTCGAATTCCACTTGTTCATGGCTGGTATATAGGAAAGTGACCAACTTTCGTATATTCACCTTATATCCTGCAAACTTGCTAGAATCACTTATTTGTTCCAGAAGTTTTTTGGTTGATTCTTTTGGATTTTCTACATTAGACAATCATGCCACTTACAAACAAAGATAGTTTAATGTCTTCCTTCCCGATGGGTTCACATTTTATTTCCTTTTCTTGTCTTAGTGCAGTAGCTAGTACTTCTAGTACAGTGTTTAAAAGGGGTAGTGAGAGGAGACATTTTTTTCCTGGCTCTTGATCTTAATAGAAAAGCTTTGAGCTTTTTATCCTAAGTCTGATGCTATCTGTAGGTTGTTTGTAGATGTTCCTTATCAAGTTGAAGAAGCTCCCCTCTATTCTTAACTTACGGAGAGTTTTTATTATGAATGGGTATTGGATTTTGTCAAATGCTTTGGTTTTTTTTTTTTTTTTGCATCTATTGATATGATCACAGGATTTTTCTTCTTTAGCCTATTGATGTGATGGATTACATTAATCGATTCTCAAATGTTGAACCAGTTTTACATACCTAGGATAAATCCCACTTGGTCATGGCATGTAATGTTTTTTATGCATTGTTGAATTATATTTGCTAATATTTTGTTGAGGATTTTAAAATCTATGTTCATGAGAGATATTGGTCTATAGATTTCTTTCGTTGTAATGTCTTTGTCAGGTTTTGGTTTGGGTGGTTCAGTCGGTTAAGCGTCCGACTCATGGTTAGAGGGTTTGAGCCCTGTGTTGGGCTCTTTCCTGACAGCTCAGAACCTGGAGCTTGCTTTGAATTCTGTGTCCCCCTCTCTCTCTGCCCTTGCCCCACTCATGCTCTGTCTCTCTCTCTCTCTCTCAAAAATACACACTAAAAAAACCTTTTTTTAATATATAAATTAAAAAAACAAATTTTAACTGAGTAAATTTAAAGATCCAATTGACTTTATTCAACAATCCATGAATTGGGTATCCTACACAGCAAGTAGATAGGAGCTCTGAGGATCTATACAAAATGGAGGGTTTTTATAGACAGAAGGAGGACGGAATAAGACATTAAGAGCGGATTATTTGTGATTAGCTCACCACCTCCCCTCAGGGGAAGGCAGGGGGTCATATCATGCAGATATCCTCCCTAGTGCCACCGGGAAGCCCCAGACTCTGCTTTGAGATTTCACTCTTTGGAGAGGCTGAAACTGCAGTTAGGATAGGTGGGTATTAAGACTTGGTGGGGCTTAGCCCAAGTGACACCATTTGGGGCCTATTGTTTCTTCTTAACAGACCTAATAATGAGGGTTGGTCTTGTAGTTTGTTCAGCTCTCTACTTGTTGTTAGGATAAAGTAGCAATTTCCAAACTGTGCTGGACTCATTGTGCCCTTTGAAACCCCTAAGTAGTATTTCTTGGAGAGCAGAAATTCTTAATTTTAATGAGGTCCAGTTTTCAACATTTGCTTTTAGGGATCAAGATTTTGTGTGCTATCACTAAGAAAGCTATGCTTAACTCAAGGTCACCAAGATTTTCATGTTTTCTTCTAGCAGAGTAGTCTTTTTAAGGTGTAAATCAGATCACACTACTACCTTGCTTAAAACCCTCCAAGGGTGTTCTTCATATTGAGAATAAAAATCTGAACTCTGAATCCTGATCTACAAAGCCCTGCATGGTCTTGCCTTAGGCTTCTTTGACCTCTGCCTCCTACCCCTTTCTCCCTCATTCGCTCTGCTCCAGCCACATTTCCTTCCTTGCTACCCTACATCCCCTCCCTGGAGCCCCTGTATTTGCTGTCACCTCTGTCTGGGTTACTCCTCGTGTAACAGGGGCCCAGGGGGCGAGAGCACCTGCTCAGGGGGTCCCAAACAGAACAGGTTCAGCAATTTGCCCCTGACAAGATCCAAAGGCAGAGAGAGACGGAGGGCGGTGAAACAAGAAAGGAATTTATTTCCGTGAGGCCAATGCCAGGAAGACAGGGGACTAGCGTCTCAGAGGTGGTCTCCAAAGTGCCCCCAATACATCTAGGTTTCTATAAGGAAAGAGTGGGACAAAGGTCAGTGGGTTCTTGCGGATGAGCTGGAAAGGTTAGGATGATTATTGTCTTTGCGTCAGTCACTCGGGGTCTGGCTGGCTCAGGGCGGTCCCCATTGCTTGAGGGGGTAGTTTCAGTTCCCATCAAGGGGTGCTTTGCCTGCAGGGTCTTTTGCCTGAGTTAAGAGATAAGCTGGGAAGAAGAATTTAATCAATTAGAAGGTACACACTGAGGTCAAAATGGAGGTAGTTGGCGTCCTCTTTCATTCTTTGAGATCTTTATGTGGCTCACTTCTCAACCCTTAGGACTCTGCTCACACACCACCTCCTTGGGGAGGCTCCCTTCCACCAGCCTGTGTAAAATAGGACCCCTTCTTTACTTGAGATTCTGTTCTCTCTCTTTACTTTCTTCAGAGCATTTATCACTATCTGGAGTTACTTCATCTATTTGTCTGATTTATTTATTTGAAGTATGCTTCGTACATTTGTTTTCTTGCTTTTTTATGCCCCTAAAATCTAAGTTCTTTAAAGGCAAGGGAGGGGTATTCTGTTTTGTTTACTACTCTATTTCTTGGGTCAAGAACAACATCTGGCACAGAACATTTGCTCCTAGATTGAAAAAAAAAAAAAATGAGGGGTGCTTGGGTGGCTCAGTCGGTTAAGCTCCTGACTTCAGCTCAGGTCATGATCTCACAGTTCATCAGTTCAAGCCCCATGTTGCACTCTGTACTGACAGCTCAGAGCCTGGAGCCTGCTTCGGATTCTGTGTCTCCCTCTCTCTCTGGCCCTCCCCCACTCATGCTCTGTCTCTCTCTCTCTCAGAAATAAATAAACATTAAAAAAATTTTTTTTAAATGAATTACAGATTACTGAAGACTTTATCTAATATACAGGGAAACTCAAACTATGAACCTTGGCATAAGGGAAAGAATAAAGTTAGGACCAAGCGGGGCTTGTTCTGAAGCAAAAGAAGAATAGAAATTTTCAGTGGAGCTCTGGAAGGAGGAAGTCTGTGGAGCAGGGACAACACAGCCAATTCCAAAGAATGATGACTCATGCTTGATTCCCTCAAGTAAACGGTGTCCAAGAAGAGATTTTCAGCACTTGAAGCCGTCTGCCTTCCCTCAGGGCAAAATTTCTCTCGGGACCTTGTGCGTAGTATAGTTTGAGGGACCCTTCTGAGCTCCAACATTTTATTGCCTCCAGCTTAATTTTTGACAGGGACAATATCTTTTGATTTATAATTAAAGTTTCAATTAGTATTAGCATAAGAATAGACAGATAGCTGGATGTATAAAACTGAGGGTCCATATATAAACCCTTACCTCTATGGTCAGTTGATTTCCCAAGAGTACGAAGACTGTCTTTTCAACAAATGGTGCTGGGACAACTGGACATTCACGTACAAGAGAAAGAGTTGGACCCCTATCTCAAATCATCCACAGAATGGATCATATCAAAATGGATCTAACACTATACAGCTTTTAGAAGAAAGTGGTCAATCTGGGCGCCTGGGTGGCTCAGGTTAAGCGTCCAACTTCCGCCCCGGTCATCATCTTGTGGTTCATGAGTGCGAGCCCCGCGTTGGGTTCTGTGCTGCCAGCTCAGAGTCTGGAGCCTGCTTCAGATTCTGTGTCTCCCTCTCCGCCCTTCCCCCACTCGTGCTTACTCTCTCTCTCTCTCTCTCTCTCAAAAATAAATAAACATTAAAAAATTGAGAAAAAAGGAAGAATAAAGTGGGAAATCTTTATGGGCATGGGTTAGCTGGTAGTTTCTTAGCTATGACACAAACACATAAGCGACAAAAGAAACAAATATAAATTCTACTTTATCAAAATTAAAAACTTTTGTGTTTCAAAGGACATCACCAGGAAAGTAGAAAGCTAACCCATTGAGTGGGAGAAAAATTTTGTAAATCATATATCTGACAAGAAACTTATTTCCAGAATACATAAAGAAATCTTAGAACTCAACAAGAAAGAGACAAATAATGCAATTTGAAAACGGGCAAATGACTTGAATAGATGTTTCTCCAAAGAAGATACACAAATGGCGGATGCACATGAAGAAAAAAATGCCCAGGATGGCTCTAATCAAAAACAAGGACAATGGCAAGTGTCTGTGATGGTACAGAGAAATTGGAACCCTCATATATTGTTGGTGGGAGGTAAAATAGTGTAGCCACTTTGGAAAATGGTTTCGCGGTTCTCAAAAGGTCACATATAACCCACAGTTCCACTCCTCGGTATATACCCAAGAAAAAGGGAAGTGCGCTTTCACACAAAAACCTATACACGAATATTTAAACTAGCCTTTTTTATCAGAGTCAAACTGTAAAACAACTCAAGTGGTTATCAGCTGATGAATGAATAAACGATTGTGGTAATATCCATACAGTGGAATATTATGTGAACATATAGGGGGAATGATACAGCGCCTCGGTTGGTTAGGCGTCCGACTCTGGCTCAGGTTATGATCTCATGGGTTGGGGCTCTGTCAACAACTTGGAACCTGGAGCTGTTTTGGATTCTGAGTCTCCCTCTCTGCCTTCCCCTCTCCTGCTCATGCTCTCTCTCTCTCTCTCTCTCTCTCTCTCTCTGTCTCTTTTCTCAAAAATAAACATTAAAAAAAATAAAATAAATAAAATAAAATCCTGGTGTTTTTTTTTTGAAGTCTATTTTTATTTATTTTGAGAGAGAGATTGAGAGCAAGCAGAGGAGGGACAGAGAGAGAGGGAGACAGAATCCCAAGCAGCCTCTGCACTGCCAGCACAGAGCCCAATGTGGGGCTCCATCTCATGAACCACGAGATCATGACCTGAGCCAAAGTCAAGAGTCGAATGCTTACCCGACTGAGCTCACCGGGCACCCCTAAAATCACGTTTTGAAATTTGTGTTCTATTACAGAGATCTTCAATAACAAACGAGCAGTCGCCTTCTTCAAAGAGTTTGAGAATGTTGTCGGGAGAAAAACTGCCTTTGAAAGTTTACAGAACGTCTCCCACTTAAAAAAAAAAAAAAAGAGTTTGTTAGAATAAGAATTATAATGCAGACATTGAAATAAGTTAAGGTATTTTGGTTGTTAGCATTCATTGAGTTGTTTCTTCACTCCCTTTCCTGCTTTTTCTCCCTGCAAATCCCGCTGCACTTGGGGGACTGGATTTTATTACCTTTAATTATGCACAGCCTAGAAGCAGATGCTATCCACAGAGGTATTTTGTCTTATGCAGCAACTCATGTGGGAATAAACCACAGCAGATGACATGTGCCAATGCTGCCTTCCTGAAGATCAGGTGACCAGCTTGCTTATCAACAAGCGTCATTTCCAGGAGACTAGCTCATTACAGTGTTGACATAGCATCATCTGGGATGAAGCAAAAAAAGTGGGTCCTTGTGCCCCAGCCGAGGCTCCAGCACAGATTGGCTGCATGACTCTGGCCAGGTCATTGTCGTGTTCTTGGTTCAGTCTCATCATTGATATCTGTCAAACTAAGTGGTTGGATAGGAATCGATGATTCTGGGACTTAACCTGGGGGTTCTTGTTAAATATATAAATTCCAGGCTCTACCCCAGGGCCTCTAGCTCTATGATTCCATCTTTCTTTCTTCCTTCCTTCCTTCCTTTCTTCCCTTCTAATGTTTATTTGCTTTTGAGAGACAGAGCATGTGCTGGGGAGAGGCAGAGGGAAGGGAGACACAGAATCTGAAGCAGGCTCCAGTCTCTGAGCTGTCAGCACAGAGCCCGATGCGGGGCTTGAACCCACGAACCGCGAGATCATGACCTGAGCCGAAGTCAAACACTTAACCAACTGAGCCACCCAGGCGCCCCTCCGAGTCCATCTTTCTAGTACTGGTTTACAGCGAGGGGGCCCATGCCTGAGAAAACTGGACATTTCCCTGATGCCCACCCCATTCCTATGCTGGTCACTCATACGTGCGTAGCGCAGCCCGGTCTCAGAGGAAGAAACAAAATAGTGGCTCTTCCGTGTCTATGTCTCCGGACATGGCCCTCTGGGGACACAGGCACTGGGGCGTGGAGGAGTGCAAAGCACCGAGGAATGTATTCTACATGATGGCGTCGTGCTTTGAACAAACCCCAGTGATGTCATTCAGTATTCTTCTTCCAAAGAGAACGCTGTTCTTTGGGTATTTCGCCCCATTTAGGATGGTGCCACTCATTAGGGTCTCCCGGGAGCTCTGTTCAGAAGAGCGTCTTTAAGGACTCTCTCGAGTGCCACAATACCACTAAAATAGGCGTCATTCCCACTCTATCTAAGCTGTCGGTCAGGGTGGACAAACATGTCGAAGGGCAGACAAACAGAGCTGCAAACACAGGGAAACATAAACAGAGACCTTACCCAGCAAATAAATGTAGTTTGAAATATTGACATTCTGAACAGGGATTAGTGCTTGCCCTTATGTTCTGGGTTGAGATGGTTGGAGCCGGTCCAGGGGTACCCGATTCACTGCCCTATGCAAGCAGAGATTAGATTATTTCCTCCTAGCCACTCACCCTCTCTCCAAATTTGGGATTGTATTTTATTTTATTTATTTATTTTTTGAATGTTTGTTTATTCTGAGAGACAGAGAGGAGCGACAGAACATGAGGTGGGAGGGCAGAGGGAGAGGGAGACACAGAATCCCAAGCAGGCTCCAGGCTCTGAGCTGTCAGCCCAGAGCCCGATGCGGGGCTGGAACCCACCAACCATGAGATCATGACCTGAGCCGAAATCGGGGGCTGAGCCCCACTGAGCCCCCCCAGGAGCCCCCAAATTTGGGATTTTACCTGTACTCATAAGCGTTTATTAAATTTGCTCTTTTTTCTTAAGAGCTACACACAGGGGCTGCAAAACATTAGATACCTTCCTGCCTTTTGGAGGCTTGGCAATGACAAAAATTAGGCAAATGCCAGAAGGACGTTTCACCAGGAAAGTAAAGGGAACCTTTCTTACGAATCGAAAAGATCCAAACTCCAAACGAGCATGTAAATGTTTGGATCACTATCTAAAACCAGCCTGGCCTCCAAGCTTTATCCAGGATTAGTGACAAGCCCAAACAAGCTCATTCCACGGGAATTGCCTTAATTGTCTTATTGTAAATTAATTGGATTTTTGTGTGTGTGTGTGTGTGGGGGGTCAGATGAGTTGATCTCATTTTGACTGGAAGCCGTTTTTTTCCTTCTCCGTTCGTGGGAAGCAGCAGCACTAAACCGTCACTGTGGCTTGTATACGGACGGATAGCTAATGTTTCTTTTTTTCAGGCATTTTTAGATATGAAGGCTTCTGGATGCAACTGTCGACAGAGTCAAATGCACACCTTCCGTGAGTCTGTGCTCAACTTCTCTGACTTCGGAGGTCGTCTTTTACAAAGAGCTGGGTCTCCTGCATCCTGGACCCTCTGAAGATCTGTTATGAAAATAGTTAACGAGCCAGGGGCAGAGTAAGTGGACCTAGAATCGTCGGAACATTTCCCACGGATGCAAAGACTGCAACAACCAACATCTTTATACCATCTAATTGTGCCTCACAGCAAGACGCTGCCTACTGAAGATTGGATCCATATGTTGGCAGAACCTTTATGGACCTGTAATTTGATTTTCTGAGACGTAATTTGATTTCACTTGCTGCCTTAATTCTAGATTTGCCTTACGGCAAGCAATAGATCGGGTCTTACCCCAGCCCTGTCCAAAAGTCTTTCCTGACCCCATCCTAGCTGCATGAGATACCTTGTCTCAGAGGTCCCCAAATACCCTCTGCATTTCAATATCACTGCTATTTCCTTATTCTTTTATAGCCATGATCGTCTTGATGTGTCTGTTGCCACTGCTAGACTGTGAGCTTCTTGAGGATAGCAATATTAAAATGTTTATTTCTCCCTCGCCTGGCACATGGCAGATGTTTAACAAATGCTTTCTAAATAAGTGATTACGGGGGCGCCTGGGTGGCTCGGTCGGTTAAGCATCTGACTCTTGATTTGGGCTCAGGTCACGATCTGAGTCCCGGGTCCCGAGTCCCCAGTCGGGCTCTGGGCTCACAGTGCAGAGCCTCTTCTCTCCCTCTCTCTCTGCCCCTCCCCTGCTCACATGCTCTCTCTCGCTCTCTCGCTCTCTCTCTCTCTCTCAAAATAAAATAAACTTTAAAAGTATATAAATAAGTGATTGCACACACGGGGACACGTATGTCTGAATGAACAAGGATCAGGATGCATACAAGAACACAGGGATAAATACATCCCGGCACAGTGGGATTTAGCCATTCTTCTTGGTGCTAAAAATCCCCTTCCATGAGAGGCAATTATTGGCTGTGGCCATCAGAAGTGATTTAGATCCCATAGCAGCTAAGATGGTGAGAAGGTGAGATTCTGTGTCGCTGATTCTATCTTTCGGAGGTGAGTTCTGGAGAAGGCGGGGTCAAGGGAAGGTAAGTTAGGACACAGAGGCAAGTTGAGGGCTGTGAGGCAGAGCAGGGAGACCATCAGGCCCATGACCTGGTGGAGCTGAAAAAGGGGGCAGCAGTCTGTGGGGACAAGGGGGGGGGAGAGGGCCTGGGAGTTGGGGAACCTTCTAGATTAGAGACTTTTGGTTCCCAGGCATGTGTCATGTCATTGGAAAGGAAGTGGTTAAGGGCTGGGACCTCTGGCATTGGTCTGGAGGCACCAACGGGGCCGCGGGCTGTCACAACTGTAAGCAGGGGACACAGAGCCCTGACCCTTCTGCGGCTCTCTCAGCCAGGAGGAGGACCAGGGCCCGCCATCACCTGCCACGTTCAACGCGGCAATTTCAATTCTCCGGATTCCACGAGAAAGGAATTTCTAAATCCTGAAAATTATTCCCTACTTGATTTATTTTCTAATGCTGAACACACACACACAGACACACACACACACACACACACACACACACACACGAGTTCCTAAAGGCTCCCTGCTTACAAGCGAAACGGTGATTCTGACACTGAAAAGGACCCCAAAGAGCAGATAGTTGACCCTGAGCACCCCCTGCATATGTTATGGTCAAATCAGAACCGGAGAAGGAAGAATGAGGTTTATTTCTTGAAAAGGAGGTGGTTCCAGTGAGTGAAAATAACTCCCACGGGAGTCCCACGAAAAAGGCAGGGATTTGAGCCACAAAGTAAATTATCAGGACAAGTTACAGCAGAGTAGAATGATCGGGCCTCCGCGGGGCCTGCCTGCGCACGGTCAAGGTATAATTTAACACAGACCAACGTGTGTCTTCTCGCGACGGAGTAGGTCGTTGTCTTTGCCCGATCATTGTCTGCATTTCTGTTTTAGATAAAAACTGGGAGCTTTGCTTGGCTTCCGCTGGAGCCGGTTCAGAGCCAGGGGGCTGCCACGGTGGCTGATGGGTCATTCTCGGACCCCGCTGACCTCAGATCTTGAATCGTTCCTGCCACTTTCACTGGTAAATATCTCACCCCGTACGTGTTTCCGGGCATTGGGTGATGGGGCTGGCTCTCTGTGCCATTAGTGAACGCTGTTCAGAAGAAACCGCGCTGGGTTTGCTGCGGGGAGGCTTGCTATGACGCAGGCAAGATGGTCTTATTTCCTTACATTTTGAATGCCAAGGCTGGGGTTGGTAAAAAGAGGATTATGCCAGACCAATGTTATTTCCTTTTACGCTAAAGGGGCAGGATATATGGTGGTGGGTGGCGGAGAGTGGAGGGTGGGGGAAGGAGGTAGCTTCTGTGGATGTGAATAAGGCAGTTGATCCTATGTCACGTGCACCCCTAAGCCAGAAGCTGGGACACTGGTAACACTACTATTAGCGAATTGAAAATTCCTAAACAATGATTATCGGTGACTCCTTATCGACTCGAGGACATCCTCAGGGGTTGGTTCTTTATCAGTAATTCAGACAAAGATATCGAAAGTATTCATCACATTTGGAGAGGGCCGCCATCTGCGGGGAGGGGAAGGCTATCAACTTGAATATTAGGAACAGAATGCAGCCTGACTTTGAAAATTCAGAAACGTTGTCTATTAAAGCCAAAATTTGCTCTTAGTCTCAACAGAGACAAATGCGTGTCAAAATCTTTAGGAGTCGGGACTATGGGCTCAAGGGGGCGTAAGACCAAAGAGTCTTACACAGGAGAAAATGCTTCCACGTCAGACCCTAAGCGAAGTGAGTCAGCAATGCCGTATCCTAATTAAAACGATTCATTGTGATCAAGGATACGTTAAAGGGAATATACCACGCAAAGACAAGAAATCATCTCTTTGTGGTGTTTAGCATTACTAGGACTGGGACTTGGTTTGTTATGAGCCCACTTTACAAAGAGCAAACGTTCCAGAGAAGTCGGCTAATGGCGATGGGAGAAATGACAAACAGAAGGAAGAGGAAAGCCGTAGCTCTTCACGTGGGACAAGCCCTCAGGGCCCCATCCTCAGTGTCGGATCGTCAGTGTTATTTTCAAGTCTCTTCTGCAGGGTCAGATTTTACAACTCTGGAGCTCAGCTTTACTGAAAAATGAAAAAATAGGTAAGCTGATGGGCTAAAATTAGCCCCTAATTATTTGCGAAGCGCTTCTCTATCAGGTTCTCCTTGAGCCTGTCCTACTTTTCTTTGTCCCTGGCGTTAGAGACCATTTATCTTTTTTAAACAACCTCGGAATCACAGTAGCACATCCTTGGCCTAAAATTCAGACTTCTGTTGTACTCATTCTGGTCAATTACTGCTCTTCACTAAAACGCTAACCCATAAATAAGAGAGGTCAGCAAACCTGAGGTTCTCAGCCAACATTTCTGGCAATTAGATGCTCCCAGAATCGCCAAGTGTGACAGCAGTGTTGGCCGCACCCGAGCTGGTCTGGGTGAGGGCTGGCTCCTCAGGTCTGCTCAGTGCCCTGTACTTCCCTCCATCATACAACTCATTACACTTTCTTTTTTAAATATTTGTACTTACTTTTTAAAAGTAAGCTCTACACCCAACACAGGGCTCGAACTCACAACCCCAAGATCAAGAGTCGCACGCTCCAACTGAGCCAGCCAGGCGCCCCTATTTATCACACTTTCATTCATGTATGTTTCTTTCTTTTTTTTTTTAATTTTTTAAAAAAATTTATTTTTGAGAGAGAGACAGAGTGCGAGCAGGGGAGGGGCAGAGAGAGAGGGAGACACAGAATCCGAAGCAGGCTCCAGGCTCCGAGCTGTCAGCGCAGAGCCCGATGTGGGGCTCGAACCCACGAACCATGAGATCATGACCTGAGCTGAAGTAGGACACTTAACCGACTGAGCCACCCAGGCGCCCCTATTTATTTTTTAAAGCCTTCTATTGAAGTATAACTTACATTAGAAACGTGTACAGGGGCACCTGGGTAGCTCAGTTGGTTAAGCGTCCGACTTCGGCTCAGGTCATGACCACACGGTTTGCGAGTTCGAGCCCCGCGTCGGGCTCTGTGCTGACAGCTAGGAGCCTGGAGCCTGTTTCCAATTCTGTGTCTCCTTCTCTCTCTGCCCCTCCCCGCTCATACTCTGTCTGTCTCTCTTTCTCAAAAATACATAAACATTAAAAAAAAAGAGAGAAATGTGTACAAATCCTCAGAGTTTAATATATTTCCCAAAACTAAACACACTTGTGTCATCAGCCCCCAGATGAAGAATTAGAACGTGCCCCATCCAGTCACTACCCATCCCCAAAGGTGGATGGAATCCAATCTCTTTCGTTTTTGCTTTACCAAGAGTACTCCACTGAACATACCTGGACATGTCCCTTGGCTGGTGTGCACGTGAATTTCTCTAGAATAGATACCTAGACCCATCCTGATTTTAGAGGCGGCTGGCGCTCCATAGAAACACCAGTGTTTTCTATCTCTTTTAGAACAGTAGAATTTGGCCTTTGGATGGCTTTTCTCTGGCATCAGAGATGGATGAATGGTTGATAAATGTGGCCAATAGCCTCAAGTTATTTTGCATTTTGTTGTTGTCCTCGAGCTGAAACAGAGGAACTGTGATCAGTCCTCCTTCAATGTCTGAAGTATGTTTGTCCTCTACATAAAGTCTAACTGTGGAAACTCTGACCCTATAATTTGTTGTAAAGAAGTAGGCCTGGAGTTTTGAAGGAATATCGAATATACTAGTTTGGAACATGAGCAGCATTTTCTTTTCTTTAAAAAAAATTTTTTTTTTAATGCTTATTATTTATTTCTGAGAGAGAGAGAGACAGAGTGCAAGCAGGGGAGGGGCAGAGAGAGAGGGGGACATAGAATCCGAAGCAGGCTCCAGGCTCTGAGCTATCAGCCCAGAGCCCGACGCGGGGCTTGAACTCACGAACCAGGAGATCACGACCTGAGCTGAAGTTGGACGCTTAACTGACTGAGCCACCAGGCGTCCCTAGGGTAAGAACTTTTAAGATGTTGTGTCCTGTTTGTATTAACAGCAACTAAACCAGGACTTAGCACAGTAAATACTCAGAGAATGCGTATCCTCTGATGCAGGAATGTTCTAAGAAGGTACAACGGTGACCCGAAAGGAATACTTATCAACCCAGCCTGGGGTAGGTGGAAAGGCCAGGATCAGGAACGTCTTCGTAGAGGAAAAAATGTATGCCTGGTGTGGTAGGCTGGATAATGACCCCCCGAAGCTGTCTGTGTCCATCGTTAGTACATGCAAATATGTGAGGGGCAAGAGGGACTTTTGCAGATGGGATTCAGTTAAATATTTTAAGACGGTGGAATTATCTGGAAGGGCCCAGTGTAGTCACGGGTCCTTATGGGAGAGAGGCAGGCAGGTCTGAGTCCGCAGCCAACATGGGAGAAGCAGACTCAGGTTCTGCCCTTGAGCCTTGAGAAAAAATCCCACCCTGCTGACCTCTTTGCTAGAGGACTACTGAATCTGATTTTAGACTTCTTTTTTTTTTTTTTTTTTAACGTTTTATTTATTTTTGACAGAGAGAGTGCGAGCAGAGCAGGGGAGGGGCAGAGAGAAAGGGAGACAGAATCCACAAAGCAGGCTCCAGGCTCTGAGCTGTTAGCACAGAGCCGGACATGGGGCTCAAACCCGTGCACCATGAGATCATGACCTGAGCCGAAGTCAGATGCTTAACCGACTGAGCCACCCAGGCGCCCCTGGTTTTCGACTTCTAAGCTCTGTAACCGTAAGATCATCAATGGTATTGTTTTAAGCAGCCCAGTTTGTGGTGATTTGTTACCCCAGCGATAGGAAACCAGAACACTCGTCCGCCCCGCGCCTGTAACCCATCCTTCCTGGTGATTTCCTCACACACGTAGACACTCGTCCAGGGCTGTGCTCTCTCAGCCCTTGACTGCCTTTCTTCCAGAGAGCTCTACCCTACGTCAGCACTCACTGCATTCACCAGAGGCCACCCGGGATGTTGCAGGTCCTCTGCAACTTTCACTTTCAAGGGCCACCCTCTGACCTCCACTTCCTATTTTTCCGGCACTGTCTCCAGGGCCCGATGCCTGCCATCCTCCAACCCCTCCTGGATCCTCCAACCCACTGGCCCTACCACCTGTTCACTGTCCTTCACCCCCGATGTCCTCGCTTCCCTCCTAACCCGATTTAGATTGCTTGGGCAATCACTGTAAACATTCCTTTGCCTCCCTCCTGCTTTGGCCTATTTGCTTACCAAATTCCACCCCTGCCTATATCCGATTTTCTGCCTACACCTTGTGGGCACTTGGCCCACTGAGTGTGACCCAAGAAAACGTCCAACCATGCTGCTGGACCCAACTTAAACTCAGAACCACTAATCTCAAGCGGTCCTAGTGCTGTCTGGCTCTCCTTCTGCACTCGCACAGTCCACGCCCCACCCGTCCGTCCCCTCTCCCCAGCTAACCACTGATCCTCCCCCTCCTTCACCACCCACACTGCTTCTGATTCTGGAAACGGCAGTCAGCCAAAGACTCCCACGTGCTTAGGCCGTCGCTTCTCGCCACCTTCCTGCCCTCCTCTCCACACACGCCCTTCCTCTCCCCTCTGTGATTCCCGGTGAACTGTCTGCGTTCCTGTCATAAGCCAACCTGTCCATTCACGCACCATTTCCGTTCTCTGCTCCCGTCTTATTGAAATAGCTCCTGTGGAGGGTCAGTGATTCCAGGCTGCCAAACTCAGTGGCCAGGCCCCATCGAACTTTCCAAAAGCCCCTGAGACAATGATCACACCTTCTTTCTTGAAGCACTTTTTCTGCTGGAGTTTCTGGGACACTCTTTCTCGGAGCTCCTCCTCCTGGGCTGAGGACTCTCTGTTTCCACTTGTCTCCCCGACTTCTAGTCCCTTGCAGACCCGGAGCTCAGTCCTGAGAGCTCTCTTCTCCATCTATACACCCCGCCCCTGATCTTATCGCAGGCTCCATACTGTCAGTGCAGAGCCCGGTGCGGGGCTCAAACCCACAAACCATGAGATCGTGACCCGCCGAAATCAAGAGTTGGCGGCTTAACAGAGTGAGCCACCCAGGCGCCCCAATTTAACAGATATTTATTTATTAATGGAACATTTGCTCTGAAACGTGAGATCTCGTCAAATGTCCGCTGCGTCTCTCCAGAGTACATGCCAAAGCTCTCAATGGCCAAAAGGCTGAAAATGGTCTGCCCCTTTGACCTGGTTTCCTGGCAGACCCCTCCCCCACACTGCTCTCCTTGCTGGCACTCAAAGAAGCCAAGCACGCCTCTACCCCCAAGACTTGTATTTGGGGTCCACTCTGCCTGGAATGCATGCTCCCCAAGCCTCATGGCTTGCTTTCTTACTTCTTTCAGGGCTCATGGAACCAGGGAGAACTTTATAAAACAGCACCGTCTTACCTGCAACCCCACCCCTCCCTTTTCCCCTGTCCTCACTTTATTCTTCTTCGTGGCATTTGTTTATGCTGTAACGATATTATTGTATATATACTTGAGGACCTGTCTATGGCTTGACTCCCTCCGCTAGAATAGAAGCTCTTTGAGAGCTGGAATTTGAGTTATTTTGTTCACTGCTCTGTTGCCAATGCTTAGAATACTTTCTGGCATGCTATAGATGTTCAACAAATACTTACAGAATGAATAAGTTTGCTGGATAAAATACAGGATGCCCAGTACTTTTGAATTTCAAGTAAACAAGTTAATTGTTTAGTGTAAGTATATCCCATAGAATATTTGGACATACTTACACTAAAAAGTTTTTTGTTGTTTATTGGAAATTTAAATGTATTTGCATATCCTATATTTTTTTAAGTTTATTTATTTATTTTGAGAGAGAGAGAGAGTACAAGCAGGGGAGGAGAGAGGGAGAGAGAGAATCCTAAGCAGGCTCCACACTGTCAGCACAGAGCCTGACTCAGGGCTTGATCCCACGAACTGTGAGATCATGACCTGAGCTGAAATCAAGACTCAGATATTAAACTGACTGAGCCACCCAGGTGCCCCTCCTGTATTTTTTACAAAGTAAATCTGGCAATCCTATGAACGTATGAATAGTTGGTGAGGGTCTTGAATTCTGCAGGAAGACAAGGGGGTAAGAAAAGACATTCTGGCAAAAGAAGGAGTTTGCAAAGATACACAGGTGTGAGAGCAGTAGCATTCATCCAGAGAAGAATAATTGAGAAAGACCAGCCTATCCTCACCTCTGCCAGGATTGTTTTGTTGGAAAAGACACTTCCAAAGGGTCAGTTTCAACACCTGGACGGACTGTAAGTCCCATCTTTACAGATGGGTAACACTGAAAGTTTTCAGGAAATTTAGAAGACAGAATATATAAAATACAAGAACATCTTAGGGTGGGAGAAAAGTGTATTTCTGCTGTTTCAGCCTTGGGATGGCATGAAACCCTTTGCACTTACCGTCGCATTAATGCTGCTGATATTTTTAGGTCTAATTTCTCTGCGCTAAGTCTCCTCCCTCATAATGGAGGAAGTTATGTGCTGATTAGATCTTTTCACCCGAGAAAGAAACTTCTCCTTATGCAGTGATGCTGCGGTGGGGTGCCCACAGGCCCCTTCAGGACTGAGGCACTCATTCACCCAGCTGTCAGGAGTGTTGATGGCTAACTGCTCTTGTTTCAATGATCTTCTGTGAATTGCCATCAGCCAAAGGGAACCACCTTGCCCAAGTCAAACTCTCAACCCGGGTGGCCCACATCCCAGCCCAGAGCCCCTGGTGGGATCAGCCGAGGCCCTCCTGTGATCTGCAAAGCAATTCATCTCCTCCCTGTCTTCGTCCTTCTTCCTTCCTCCCCTTTCCATGTTGATCCGATGACACTCCCCCCTTTATAAATCTAACGTGTGCTAATTCCCGGCTTCCAGTCTGCTTCTTGGGGCACTCCAACCTAGGGTAGTTGGTTCCATGAATGGTCTGAAGAAGACAACTCTAAAAAGGATTTGGGGCTGGATTACCCACAGTCACAGGCCATGACACCAACACTGTAGAAGGTGGAGCAGAGGTAGTGCTTGGCATGCTGTAGCCGTGCGGTTAGAACTTCCGGTGGCGGTGAACTGGGCTTCGGCACTGGTGGAAGGCAATGTGGGGGCAATATCTCAAGTTTTGGCAAGTTCAGGGGAAGTAGTAATTATAAGAACTATAGACATGGATGGCTGCTGCTGTGGACATTGGTGCATTGGAGAAAGACAAGGAAGGCTGAGGACGATTAATCAAGGATCAGAAAACCAGCTTTCTTCGGCATCCTATAAAGAGACTCTTATCCTATAGCTGGAACACAGAAAAAGCAGAGGATGAGGCCCAGGACTTAATTATAAGAGAAAGAGAGCTGCAGGAGAGATCAAATTCACCTCTGTTACATGGGTTCTTCTCCCTCAGCTCACACTTAAGGACCATGGAGGGTTGACAGGGAAGGAAAAGGTCATGCCACGTTCACGCCTGGAGTTTGGATGCAAGACCAAAAGGGCCCCACCTGCACTACTGCTGAATAGCAGCCCTGCAGGGGGAGACCCTGAAAGACAGCGAAGGAAATCCTAGCAGTTTGCAGATCTCTGGACAGCGCACATCATCGCCTACTCCTGGCGAGTAGTTTCACAGAGTGCTCAGAAGAAGACGGGGGTGGAAATACGAGAAGATTGGGGGTAAGGACATTTGTAGAAAGATGCGTTGTTGATGGACCTACGGACGTGGCCCAAAGTATGAAGGGTTTTGAATCCTACTCTTAATGCCCATTAGACAACATCCACCATGGAAGAGGCACCAGAACCAAGTAGAAAGAATGACAGCTGATATCAGCCAGCCCATCATCGACCACACCAGTGATGGCACAACAGATACATGAGCAGAGCAGCCATAGTGGCAAGGATGGAGGAAGCTATGCATGAGTTAAGCACATGGACTATCACTCACCAAGGCCAGTGTAGCTACTGGAACTGCCACATGTCCAACCTGCCAGCAAAAGAAGCCAACTCTAAGTCCCCAGTACGGTGCCACCTCTCAAGGTGATCCTTTAGCCACTTGCGGTGAGTCAATCACACTGGACCCCTTCTACATTGGAAGGGGCAGCAATTAATTTGACGGGAATCAATACATATAGATGTGAATTTGCCTTCCCTGCCTATAGGCAGCCCTGCCCTCTGAGGGATTGCAGACTCTTTGATAGACAAACCATATGACATCATATCAGTCCAAGGGACCCACTTTATAGCCAAAGGAGTGTGGAAGTGGACACGTGACCGTGAGGTCAACCGGACCCTCCCAGCCTGATAGAAGGGCAGAATGGGCTTTGAAGGGGCCACGGAGGCCACGGAGGCTCAGGCTTGGAGATGATAACTGCCAGGATGGGGCATCGTCCACCAGGTTGCAGAACATACCGGAATCAGCCGCTACTATGTAGTGGCATGTCCCCAGGGGCAAGAATATATGGGTCTGGGAAACAATGTGGCAGCAAGAGTGGCTATATTTATCATCACTATGATAAATTTCTGTCCTTCCAGCTCTGGATTCTGTGGACTTGGAGGTCTTGTACCCAGAGGGAAACCACTTCCGTTAGGAGACACAGCACTGGTTCCATTAAACGTTACACTATAGCTGCTGCCCCATCACTTCAGGCTCCTTGTAAGAGGCAAGAAGAGGAAAGGAATCATCGTCCTGGGGCTGTATCATATTGGGGACCCAGCTGGGGTCACTGACTCTGATCATCAGGGGGAGGTGGGACTGCTGATATGCCATGGCGCCGGGGAAAAGTATGCTTGGCACCCACATTGCCTCCGGGAGAATTTCCTCCTATTCTCTTTCCCAGTGTTGGTGGTAAATGGACAAGTTGTCAAAGTCACAGCTTGAGAAGGGCATGGCAACCAGGGTCTCAGACCCATCAGGGACGAGAGTCTAGGTCACCCTATCAAGTAAGCCATCAACACCAACAGAGCTGCTGGCCAAGGGCGAGGGGAATATAGAATATGTGGTAGAGAAGGGAAATGACCCCGTTGGCACCTTAGGACCCAGAAGCTGTAGTTTCTGCTCTTGTAAATTTTCCAGAAAAAGAGCCAACCAGAATCCTGGAGGAACTGTTTGCAGAACTGAACTTCACATAGAAAAACAATCCAACCAGCAGAAAGGGTGAGCTGTAGTTAATACTGTGATACACTGTTCAGATTTCCCTTCAGAACTGGAATACCATTTCCCCAGCTGTTGAGAGGGTGGGCAGCTGAAGGCTCTCAGCTGAGTCACTCTCCAGAAATGCTCTTAGTCCCTTGCCCAAGCACAAACCCTCCCCGGGGCCAGTTTCCAACCAAAGGCTGATGGATGCAGGATACAAAGGTCTACCCCCTTTGCACCAAGGTGGGATGAGTGAGGCAGGGCGCAGTCCCCCCCTTGGGCTGCAGCCTGGCTTGTATGCACCCCAGCTCAGCTCCTTTCTCTACCTCCCTGGCTCTCCCTTGGTGCTGATCCCAAGATACTCCCTAGTAAACTTCCGGTGTACAAATCTGTTTCAAAGTCTGAGTCCCAGGGGAGGTGCCCGGAGAAAACTTTGTTGCAAATGTATTATAATTTATGGCCAGGGTGAGTGCCTTAGTATGAGAAACTGAGGAAAGAGTCATTGTGATAATTCACAAAGGAAATGACGCAGAGGGACTTGGTGAACAGTGCTAATAGACCAGAGGAGTGTTGTTGGCTTGAGCTTTACAGATGGGGAAAGACTCCCTGTTGAGACTGTTTCCAGAAGAGAATCAGAGCGATGGTAGGTAAAAACAGAAAGTTGGGACAAAGAGGATTGTATGAGGCAATGTTCTGGGAGGGGACGTGTCAGAGATCTCTCGTGTGTCCGGCATCCCCTCGGCCCACTGTTTTTATTCCAGCCCTTGATGTGACTGGGTGCAGTGGGGTTATGCGGGGCTGGCTTGCATCCTGATCGGCGAGAACGTCATCAGCTGTGTGCAGGTGCAACCTGACAGCACCTCCCCTTGTCACCTCTCTCAGTTTGTCTCACTGTCTGCCCTGTGGGACACCTGTCGGATCCCATTCACTGGCTGTGCAAACCCGCCAGGGAGTTTCACTTCCCGGGGCAGCTCTTGACCGATGGGCGACCCCCCGGGTGGACAAGTGCCGGGTGCATTTTACGCAGCCCCTTAGAGAGCTGCCAGCAGGATTGGGCCTAATGACTGGTTTGGTAACACACCTTTGGATTGTTTTTCCTCCTTCTCTGTTTCACTCTTCCCAGGGTATTCCTGTCCCCTGGGGTCACTTTCTAAAACGAACTCCCTGCATGCAAACCCTCTTCTGAGGCTGTACTTTTTAGGGAACCCCACGCTAGGATGGTTGGAACCAGAAGTAGCCTAGAGAGGTAGGCTTCGGAGGGGATCTTTCACCAGTTAAGGACCTCTGGGGTTGAGTGGGGTGATGATAACTCCTGGCTTGTAGCAGCATCCTCATCGTGAACAATTTCACCAGTGACGTGGATTGGAGCGAGATGCCTGTGAACGCTAGAACGTTGTTTCGTGCCACGGTAATGGCACCCGAACGGTATATGGGAACGACGGCTATTACATAGACGTGGATTTGGCTGAATCTTGTTAACAGCATCGGAAGCCGTGAGAAAGAAAGCGACAGCCTCCAATTAATCAAGTAGGAGCTTACGATGCTCTGGGAAAGCCAGAGAGCCTTCATGGTGCCACTTAAAAAAGGTTCCTGTCTTCTGTATTTAATTAAGGATTTAATTGCAAGGATACAGAGTTACAACGAATAGTAAATGCACAGCCTTGACAAGCCCCCTGTGCCAACGTCAGAGCCCTGATAGGGATGAGTGGTCCCCGGGACATGGAAAGGGAACCTTGGTTTAGATGCACTAGAGAACTCTGAGCCCCTGGATTCCCCTGAACTACCCAGGTTGGCGGACGTAGCTTTTCTAATTTCCTACAGGCTCTTTAGAGACCTCACGGAGGCAGTTGCCTCATAGACAAATGTCCTCCTTCAGCTCTCCTGATTCCCTTTGTTGCCCCAAGATCTGGCTGATAGGTATTGGCAGAAAATGGGAAGGCATAGCTGGAGGTGTATCTTGAGGGACTTGGGCTGGGAAGGGCAAGATCCAAAGCTGGGGGTGGGGGAGGTGAGAATTCATTGACCTGAGAGTGTTCTATAATTAGGCGTTTCATCCAAATCGGCTCTAATACGTGCTGGGATTGTTCCATAAAAGCAGAACGTGGTAACGACCCTCAACAAATGAGGTAGAGATGCTGCAACTATCTTCCAGAGTATCGAGAAGGGTCTAGAAGGCTCAAGGAGGTGGAAACAGAAGCGTGGATTTATCATACGACACGAAGAACCCACTCCCGAGCACGCAGTCCATGGAACATTCACTCCACTGAAGCATAAGGTTGTGCCAATGAGGGGCACCAGCATCTTTGAGAAGCCCAATGACGGGTATCCTCCATGGCGCAGAAGTGACTATAGGAGATTCTGCCATGGAACTGGGCTCTCCAGTATGGACGGAGGCAAGAGGATTCTAGAATAGCAGAGCCCAGGTGTAGTGCTTAACAAAGGGCAAGGTGGGTATAACAGAACCAGGTGGCAAGGTCAGAACCTAAAACAGGGTGCCTGCTCTCCCAGAGTGTTGTGGCAATGGCTAAGAAGTAGACCGTAGTGATTCTAGAGAGGCAAGAGAGATGCACAGCTAACTGAGATGCTTACTTACATAAGCCACTTACATAGCCAGAAAAACCCAAGAGCTCAGTGAGCAGAAGGCGAGCTTCAACGGCAGAAGTGGAAAACCATGATGCTTCGTCCAGTTTCCAGATCCGAGCTGCTTCTCACTCGCAGAGGCCACCACCGATGGGAGGAGAAGCTAGGTCTGCTTGAGAAAGAAGGCCTACGATGTCACTTATAGGAATATACAGTTAGCATTTCCCCTGATCCTTCCCACATGTGTGCGTGACCTGTGGTCAATTGCCGGAATCGGCATATAGAGGGAAAGGGGAAATTACCAGGCCTATGGGGGGCTACCGGATGGAGGGGACTCAAAATACCATTACAGTCCCCTCATTCCGGTAGAAACTGTGGAAGCCAGGGGATACTACCGATGCAGCGAATGTGCTCTTTCTAGTTGCCGTAAGCGAAGTCGGCTTCCTAATTGCCACTCGTAAAAGAAATACAAGGGCAGTTTGCTTTTTACGAGGCAGCAGAATACGGTCACTGTCTTGCCACAGGGCTCTGTTAACTCTTCTTCCTTCTGTGACAACAGAGCCCACAGGGACCTTGACCATGTCGATCCTCTGTGGAAGCAGGACATCATGCTGATCTGTTAGGTGAATGACATCATGCTCATTTGGATTTGGGGAGCGGGCATTGGCACCAACTTTGAACACCCTAGTAAAACGCTCTGTGTGTCAAGGGATGGGACATCAACCCCACGAGTACTCGTGGGTGGAAGTAGATAGACACTGCTGCAGCCAAGCTCTGACGATTTACAGCCCTCTTCCACAGAGGTTATGAAACTACTAGTGAGATTAGGGCCTGTTATTGTTGTAATTCATCCGTAACTGACAATAAGAGAAGAAGGAGAGGGTAATCTACACTAACCTTACCTGTGCTTCCTGAGATGCCTCCTGATTTGGGGGGTAGGACCGTATTGCTGCTGCAACGAAGGAATAGAAAAGCCTTAGAAATACAAATGTGTTGTGCCCACCTCTGTCGTTGGAAATGACATCGTTTCCTTACAAGTGGACCGATAGCCATTGCTATTGAGACAGACAAGCGAATAAAAAAAGCTGCATAAAGAAGAGGAGTGTGCAACTAGGTGTGAGCATTGGAAGATTGCAAGAGTCCGCCTGAGTCACCACTGGGGGTGGCAGGGTCCCTGGGAAGCAGGGACGCCCAGGGAAAAGGCAGGGGGAATAAGGCAGTGTGAGAGGGACCGAGGGCAGGTGCACGTGGAAAAGAGGGAGCAGCAGTCTGTAAAAAGCTGACACGAAAGAAAAGAACAAAAGAATCAGCGAGTCTGTGACATTTGTAGGAAGATCAGCACAGCTGAGTGATACCAAAAGGCTGATCTGCCTCGAAAAAAGGAAAAAAAAAGCAAATTCTGGATGCCTTTCCCACCACGCAATCGATTGTCTCCAGGAAAGACAATCCGGAAACTCTCCTAAAAATGTACTTTCTTAAGTGACTTTTACCACTTTAGAAAAAGTATTTTACACACTTTGTGAGACACAAATGAGCAGAAAGGGAAACAACCCATAATTGTCGCATTCAGAGGTTAATTCCATTAAAATGTTAATGTTTACTATCCAAGCGTTTTGGGTGCATGCATTGTATTTTAATAAAAACAGGATCATGCTGCGTAAGACAATTTCTTTTAAAAATGCGTTGCTTTCATCCGTGAGGGGCACAATGGTGCTTCCCTCAAATCACATTCAGTTTCCGAAAGGAACTCAATGGACGACAGAAAATCCCTTCTGGGATTATTTTTCATTTGAATCCTCCACATCCTATTTTCTTCTTCTGGAATGTTCTGTATCGCTGCAGTGTGAAGCCAGGGCTGGGTCAGGCTCTCTCCTTCTGCAGGGCTCCATAGCCCCCATCATGTGACGTTACCAGTAGCTTGCTAGAGCTGACCCACATATTTCATTTATTTTTGTGGAGCCTTTTTCTGGAACAATAAAAAAAAAAAAGTGTTGTGGGATAGCTTCCATGAGAAATGCAGAGGAAAGGCTGTCAGTCTGGGAGAACATTGGGCCAGGTGGGGGCTCCCAAGTCACCGTGACTTCACCACAGGGGCTCTGCATCTCTCTCGTACCCCCCACCCCCACTGTGGTCCTATTTTAAGACTGGACGGAGGCCAGGGAACCAATGGGGTGTATATAATGACCCAACGTCATCTTGCCTTCTCATTAAACAGGAGATTTTGAGCAAGTTACTTAAATTCTCTGTGCCTCGGTTTCCCCGCATCAGCTAAAGGAAGTAATACCTGGGCTGCAGAAGAATGGCAAGAACCAAATAAGATCATACGTGCAGCAACAGCCAATCGCTCATTCTGCAAACCTGCACCCAAAACAAGTAGGAGGGTTTATGGGAACAACAGGATTGGGGCAGGAAAGCACGGACAATAACAATACCCATCCTAATAAAATGTTCTCGAGTGACATTTCTCTTAAACAGAATACTGAGTAAATGTAAGACTGGCCTTTCGGGAAAGGTGATGGCTGCCTGATGGAAGAGGGTATGAGTAAGAGGGGGCGCGGCCAAGTTACGGAGGTGAGGGCAGTGTGCATCAAGGTCCAGGGAAACTTCCCAGGGAGCACTTCCCAGACGGAGCCAAGAGGAAGAAAGTGGGGTGAATGGGTACCTTGTTCAGTACTGGATGACTTCATGACTTCCCGTGGTTTCTTTTTAACGCTTATTAAAGAGTGTGCATTGAACCGTAAAATAGTAACGTGTGTGCCCTGAGCTGCAAAACATTGACATGAAAATCACATATGAATCAAAGCAATCTCGGTTGTATAGCCACCCCCCTGTTCACCACACGAGTGTGAACGAGTTTGCATCACATACGTAGACTGTACTTAGCGTGGAGGCTGGCTTCTAGCAAATGCTCCTGAAAGATTGTGAAATCATCCTCGTCACCATTAACATACTTCTCCTCCTACATGTGAATGCTCGCTAGTCAGGAATTCAGAACAGAGGAGAAAGTTAACACACAGAACCAGCATACAAGGGACCACAAGGAATAACTATCCTAAAGCAAGATTCTGACCCCAGGGGGCGCCTGGGCGGCTCGGCCGTTAAGCATCCGACTCCGGCTCAGGTCACGATCTCATGGTTTGTGGGTTCAAGCCCCACGTCGGGCTCTGTGCTGACAGCTCAGAGCCTGGAGCCTCCTTTGGATTCTGTGTCTCCCCCTCTTTTTGCCCCTCCCCCGCTCACACTCTGTGTCTCTCTCTCTCTCTCTCCTTCGAAAATAAGTAAACTTTAAAAAAAAATTAAAAAAAAAAAAAAAAAAAGCCAGATTCTGACCCTGGCCAGAGGCTTAGTGTGTGTTCCTTCTAAAATAGGATCTAGAATGTTGCAGGGTTTTTAAGAAATTTTTTAATGTTTATTTATTTTTGAGAGAGAGACAGACAGACAGACAGACAGAGTGTGAGCAGGGAAAGGGCAGAGAGAGAGGAAGACACAGAATCTGAAGCAGGCTCCAGGTTCGGAGCTGTCAGCACAGAGCCCGACACCAGCTCGAACTCACGGATCGTGAGATCGTGACCTGAGCCAAGTCAGATGCTGAACCAACTGAGCCACCCAGGCGCCCCCGGATGTGGGCAGTTTTGAATTCCAATTGCGAGTGACAAGTGAGGGTAGAGAACCAGATGGCTTTGGGGATAACCATACCAAGGTTTGGAATTTAGCGTTTCTCACATAACCTTCCTAGGGAAAATGGTACGGCTGGGTTTATTTCATGTCTAAAATGGAGAACACAATGAGGCACTTTGATTCTGTTTTTATCAATTATCTACTAAAATGGGATTGTGAATAAGGATAAGCTGTTCTACATAATTTTGGGTTTCACATTTATTGCAAAAGGTCACGGAAAAATAGAGGACTCCTATTGTACCCAAATTTGCCCTTTATGTAAGAGCCACCAATGTTTCTTCACTTTTGCAACAGACTTCGGTCTTGCTTGATAGTTTGATGGGAATTTGTGGAAGGAGGCAACAATGATTTTAAGGATTAAAAAACAATTACTTCATATAGAGCCTTCTCCAAATGTTAATACGAGCTTCAATCTCAGAATCTACTTAGTGCCACATTTGTTCGGAAAGACAAAACTTAGCACACGATGCTTGTTTGCTAGAAAGTGTCCATAAATGGTATAATACAACAGTATGAACTTAGACATTCAAGAACCAGGGAATTCCAGAGTTAAGGTTCTTATATAGCACAGTAAACTTTTTTTTTAAACATTTATTCATTTTTGAGAGACAGAGTGTGAATGCGGGAGGGGCAGAGAGAGGGAGACACAGAATCCGAAGCAGGATCCAGGCTCTGAGCTGTCAGCACAGAGCCCAATGTGGAGCTCAAACCCACAAACCACGAGATCATGACCTGAGCCGAAGTCAGATGCTCAACTGACTGAGCTCCAGCATGTTTAAAATGGTTTATAATTGGCCCTAAAAATATAAACCATAACATGTCATGCACTCATATACCACTCTAAGAAAAAAATGGGAAGACACACTTGTGGCTGAAAAGATCGAATGAGTATTGCTATGAGAATCTTTGGAATTTCTCATGTTTTGATCATGTATATTCCTAACATATACGCTTCATTGCTATCGTTTTTTCTGGGTTTAGACAGAAGGTATATCCAAAGAAAAAGTGATTGTTTTGCTCAAGTCAAATCCCTAAATTACAATTTTTGGAATCAGGAAGCCATAAGTCAAAGTTCTTGCAAAAACCCATGAAATGTTCTATTTTGTACTTGTTCTTAAATACATTATTTAAATCTTTATGACTTTAGATTGGCTTGATTTTTCCCCTTCCTCCATTGGGAGTACATTCCTGCCAAGTTGGAAGTTTGTAACAATCATTTTTGAATGACATACATGCAAAAAAATCTCAACCGTCTGTCTGCAATAGGAAAAATTATATTTCTTTCACCATTGTTTTACTGCAAGTTCATGAAGCTATTTTTATAAAACATTTTTTTTTTCCATGGGGGAAGAAAGTTCAGGACAAATATG